>NC_143397.1:93290506-94546129 GCF_052110815.1 Crocodylus siamensis
ATGGCAAACTAACTGTGAGTAGCCATGTGGAGGAAACAGTCTTAGAGTGTCAAGATAAGTAACATGGGGAATGGGTAGATATTTTTGAATTTCAGTTTTGAAAAGGATAAGATTTGAGTTGTGTGTGGAAAAGAATAAATGGTCCCTCCCTAGAGAAGAGAAAAGTCCACCAAAAACATTCTCGGCAGCCTGAGGTTAGAAAATAAGGACCTGATTCTCTTAATTAGGCTAGAATTTGGACCTTATTCATATTTAAGTTTGCCATATACCACTTGTACTTCACATAGTCCTTTAATCAGATACCTAATCTGTTTTCCAGATAGAGTCCTCTGCTACAGCACTTCTATGTAACAACCTGCAATTAAAAAGTAAATCTACATTTTTGATGGCAGTTATATAGAATAAGGACCTTAGAGATCTAGGAACACTGTCACAGCACAAACTGCAGTATATAAAGGGCTAAGTACAGACAATCAAAAAGCCTGAGGCTGAATCTATTCAGTCTTCTAAAGTTAATCTAAGCCACTTAGATTGAACCAATAAGCAAGTGAACAGAAGTTCATTTTTGATTCCGGAAATGCAGCCACATGTCTGTAGTAGCCTGAGCCAGAAGTTGGGGGGTGGTAGAGCATGCCTCCCTGCTCAGTTGGAGCAGACATCTTAGGCCAATGCCAACCTGCCCACCCTGTGAGGAGGGAGGGCTTGTGGGGGAGGTGCAAAGTATCCTGGGGTGCCAAAAGACTGAGAGTTAACTTGAATCTGGAGCAGATATGGTGTAGAAGTTGAAAAAATCATTTTAACCTAAATCAGTTAAATCTGACACTACATCCATCCAGGATTATCTTAAACCAGTTCTGGCCATTTTGAAAGAGGTTTGTGTGTACTGAACTTCTGTCTTACAGATTTGAACCAGTTTTCAATCACTTCCATTGGTTTATTTGTAGTTTCTGTTCTTTGCCAAGTTGTTCAGGACAGATAGAACAAAGGAGAAACTCCCTTCTGCCAGTGTTGCGGAGCTGGGGATAAAACAGATACAGAAAAGAAAGAAAACTAAGTTGATGCTTAATGCGACTCTAGAAGTCTTGTTCTGTGGGAATAAACCAGGAGCCACAGAATCACTGAATCACAGATGCTGGAAGGGACCTCCGTAGGTCATCTATTCCAACCCCTGCCAGAAGCAGGATCATCCCTGTTCAAACACTCCTAAGCAAATCCTTGTCTAAGCTATTACTAAAGCTACAAAGGTAACCCTTCCACAAAATTGCAAAGCATAGCACTCTAATCTGCCACAGCAGGGGGTGAGCGTCCTGCTGCTGCAAGAGTTATTAAAATACTCTTGAGATCCAAGGAAAAGGGTTACCTCTCCCACTATAAAGGAAGGGGAAAACCCTTGTGGTTTACCAGTCTAACTGGGGGTAGGATTCCTTTCTAACTCCAAATGTGGTGATCAGTCTGACCCTGAGTGGAGAGACAAGACTCTCAAGCAGGGAAACTTCAGGCTTTAGTCTCAGCAGAAGCACTGGCACAAGCCAGTCAAAATCCCCAGCCTTGGCTGCAGCTACCAACCTATGCTTCTGAGAAAGACAAAATACATGTATACCTGTAGCTACGGGGGGCGGGGGGAGTGAGGGAGGAATTCTTCTCAGTCCCAACCAGCAAATCCCAGAAGTATGGAAAATACCGAGCACCTGCCATTCTGCTCTGTAACCCTGGGCAGCAAATATAACTTACCACATCACACCCTCTAACTTAGGGGTAGGCAAAGTCTGGCCCATGGGCCAGATCCAGCTGGCAGTGGACTCCATTTCCCAGCAACCCCTGCTCACCTGGCTGGGGTCAGTCTCCATGGAGACCATAGATGCAGCTGTGCTGTGACAGTGCAAGGCTGAGGTTGCCATAGAGACTGGCCCCAGCCGTGCTGGCAGGGCGTAAGGCAAGGCAGGGCAGGGGGCTGCTTTGGAGCCCTGGGATCCTGCGGGAGGGGCAGCTTGGTCTGGGGCCAAGGCAGAGCTGCAATCTGCAGCCTGCACGCTCAGAGCAGCGGTGTGCAGGCAGCAGATCGCATCCCTGCCCTGGTTTGGGACCATACTGTCACCGCTGCAAGGAGCTGGGGCAGAGCCACAATCTGCTGCCTGCACACCCTGCTCCAAGTGTGCAGACTGTAGATCACAGCTCTGTCCTGGCCCTGAACCAAGCTGCCCCTGCCACAAAATCCCAGGGCTCCAGAGCAGCCCTGTCCTGCCCTGCACATGCCCTGCCAATGTGGCTGGCACCAGTTTCCATCATAACCCCAGCCTTGCACTATCTCAGACTAGCTGCGGCTGCGGTCCCCATGGAGACCGGCCCCAGCCATTAGGGGTTGCTGGGAAATGAAGTCCAGCTGCTGCCTGGATCTGCCATTTTGCCCAGCCCTGCTCTAACTGGGCAACCGGAACTCTGTTTTCTGTAGCCCCTCTGTAAATCTCATCCCCGCTCCTTTAATTTTCTTTGATAACTAAGACTGATTGTGGAGTTCTGCTTCATTCTCCTGCTGCTGGGTATGGTCCTCTTGAATATCTACCTGCTTTCAGCCCAGCAATCCATTTAGCGGTATGAGGGGAAGCTCCTGGGCTTCTAACTCCTGCTTTTTACAGAGCACTCTAGTTATAGTTACTGAAGTGCATAGATTATCTCTGACCAGGGCTTATCCAGCCTTTCCTTGCACACTTTCAGTGATGGAGATTCCACAGCTTCCCATGGCAGTCTATTCTGCTTTTCATTGTTTTAACATGGGAGCACTATAGAGCCTGAGATGTGAACAAAAGCTATTTTGCCCAGAAGTAATTCATTCTTTGACAATGTTGATGAAAATTTAGGGCCCAGTTTCCTCAGGTGTGTGAACAACAACCTATACAGGGAAAGAGAAAGCTGTGAGTGTTGGTGTGCATTTTTCCCCTGGAATTCTGCCACGGAGCGGGGTCTTGTGCTGTGGAAGAGGCAAGGGGCAGCACTGTTTCAGAAGCCAACCAGGGTGTGCTCCAGAAACCTCCTCAAGAGATGGATCTTGAGCATGTAAAAGGAGCATCTTAAGTTAATGCAGACTTGGCCTATGGATTCATTTAAAAAAATAATTACAATTTTAAAATACATCTTGGATTTAGCATGGCTAGTTTGATTTAAAAAACTAATGACTTCCCAGATCAGCCTTGTTAAAAACAGCAGGTCTGTTATTGATTTCAATAAAACTAGAAAATCAACTTAGAGCTGCAATTAAAAGGCCATGTAGTTTTTATTATATCATTTTAGGAATGATAGTTGCAATGAAACCTTACATCACAGTCATGTCAGCATTTTGCAGGTGAAAAATAACTAATGAAATGTAATTCCCTTTTGCTTCCTTTTTTTCTACATTTACAGATAGGATCCAGATTTTCATCCAAAATCTGTGATTCTGAAGGACACTGTACATCTCTTTGCTACATTAAAATGGTAGAAATTGTGGAAATAAACTAAAGAACAGCTAGGACAGACAAATTTTAAGTTTTTATATTTTTGAAATGCCTATATCATTGGTCCATAAGGTTTTGAACCTCCAGGCCAGAACAACCAAGCTTGGATCTGAGGTGGACTGGTGTTTCAAACTGGCAACCACTGCTGATTTTCCCTGCGGCTGCTTCTTCCAGTCCTCTGGCTTCAGTAGAGGGGCAGCTTCTTGCCCCCCACCCTGTCACAGGCATGGGTAAAGCTCCCTGCTGCCAAAATGCCACCAAAGCTGCTGCCACCAAAACACTGGCAAACACTCCCAGTCTAGTGGCTCCATTGTCCATACGTTGCTAAGCCCTAGCCTATCTTCTGTCACTTCAGCATGAGCCAATGGTTTTACTGCATAGTGATCAGTGTTTGATGGAAATGCTTGGGGGGTGGATTAAACTGGTTGGGCTCATTAGGGGATGGATTCTTTGGAATTACTGGGGGAATATGAGGGGAAAATGCCTTCAATCTGTAGCTGTATCTAACTTCTAGATTCCCCGAGCCATTCCCACCATAAACAGGTTGGAGAGATATCCTTAGATAGTTCCTACAGAAATAACAAAGCTAGCAGGATTATTACTATGAGAGTTATAGTGGACAGCCATCCTCATTTTCCAGTCTATAGCCTGGCTCTGGCTCTCAGTTTCCCTTTGGAATCATCAGGTCACATTCTGAAGCAGATCATTGTGACAGCCCATTTGTTTTTAGGTGCAACACTGACCAATGAAAAAAAAGCATGAGTCAGAATATCTAGAAACCTACCATGGGTAACTAACCACATGTAAGATCCTTGCATTTAAAGAAAAAATTCTGACTGAGGTATATTAAAAAACACATTGAACAACTATTACCACAAGTCTGCAGTGTTTCAAGCAAAGGAGAAAGTCTGTCACTTCAGCTACTGATCTGTGATAACCACAGCCAAAAGCACCTGCTTAAGTGTCACCATTGAAGATCCTCTTAATATCCTTTTAAGAAATAAGAACAGCATAGTGGGTGTATCCAGACAAGTACATATGGGCAGGGGTATATGTTTGCTATGGCACCTATTTGTGCCGCTGTTTTATGCCCCAGGCTGTGTCCCTGAACATGCCAAATTGACCTGGATGGGGTAGGTCTCACCTGGGGTCCTGGGAGCCTGCTGGGACAGCAGTGGCACTGATCCAGCCACACAGCACCTGGCTGGCAGCCAGAGCATGGCTCTGGACAGCCAGGCTCTGTTTCTGGCAAGTGGGGGCATGCGCACCACATGCAGTTTGCCTTGCCTCAAACAGCATTGAGGTGCCTCAAACTGCACATGCATATTTGTCTGCACACAGCCAGTATGTGCAAGCAGAACAGAGGCCAAAATAATTATATTAGGTAGAGGAAATGTGTTTTACTGAAGCATGTGGATTGTAGGTAATGCAAATGGGCACCATACTGAATTCTAGTACTTTGCTATGTGCTAAACAACTTAACAAACCCTGCTCCATTTTATCATAATGCTCGTTTTCACAGCATATACAGCTCAGACCTACATCAAATATAAATTAATGAAAGCGCTCCCTCTGCTGGATATAATGGGAAATGGAGCGTTTGCCCTCAGCTAGAATCAAATTTTAAGTGTGGGCTGTAAGGAAAGCGAGTTGGGAAATACATATGAGGTAAATGGAGAAGTATAAGCAGAGAGAGGAATGGCAAGATCATTCAAACATTTAATCAGATGAATAATCACAATTCAGATGAACACTCCTACGGAAGAGAATGCTAAAGTAATACACATGTGGGCAAAAGTTGCAGGGCTGGGTCTTAACATTTTCAGAAAAGGAACCTGGGAAATAAAAAGTTGAGAAAGAAAGTGTTATATGATGCAACCCATAGAGATTCATAAGTGGGAGGTATTGATCATTGAATGGTCTTGAAAAGCAAAGTCTCTGTAACTATAATGGGGATGTTAATTACTGTTCTAAGAGCCATTAATGTTTGGCTGTGCACACTAATTCTTCAACCTATTCTGATTGGGTACTTGAGTCTTTCTGATGATTACTGCTTATTGTATTAGCCAAGATGAGATAAGGATTTTATATAGCTTCAAAAAGTCCTATCCCAAGAAGATGACATTTGAAAGATAAAAGACCCAAACAGAGGCTACAAGAAGGGGAACAACAAATACGTGAATTTTATCCAAGTAATCTAGATTCAGGGTAGTCAGCACAGCAAAAGAAGGTGGATGGAAATATTGGCAGTGCAGAGGTGAGGAAAAATGTAAACCTCAGCAATGAAATAATCGAGAGTGGGCTGTATATAGGGGCTTTGAATGCAGTGATATAAAGTAGGGATGTAAATACCAATTACAACATATCCGTTTAACCTGTTGTAATTACAGTGGTTAAATGATTAGTCAGTATAGCAACCCCTGGCCTAGCCCACATGGGGCTGCTCCAACCTGGCCTGCAGGGTGCCTCTTACTTCCACACTCCCCAGAGGGGCAGTTGAGCTGCGTTCCTTGTGGACAGCAGAGTAGGTGGGAGGGGGTAGAGGGAGAGGGGACTAGTACCAAAAATATATAGGCTTTGTGAACCCTAGTGCAGCTGCTTGCAGCCTCTCTGTTGCCTGCCCGGAGCAGTCTGGCCAATAACTGGTTATCACTGGGCTTATCAGTTAAATGAGTTTAACCATTCACATCCATAATACAAAGCTAAATTTTGAAACAACAGGCTATGAACTTGCAGATGTGATGAGGAAGAGAGACACATATTAAAGCAATGGACAGGAAGGATAAGTTTGTACATCCCTAATGGGAATATTATGCATCTAAGGACAACCCATGTCTCAGCCATGCACCAGCTCCCAGCAGTCTCTCAGCAGGGCTCCCTTTCACTTAATCACATCCCTCTCTAACTCCCATTATGTAAGTTAGGGGAGTGAAGTGATAGGTACAACCTTGACCAATCAAAAAAGTGCACAAGTCAAAATATCTAGAAACTGACTTGACTAACAAAGTGAGGAAGGGGAGAAATGAAAGGGTCAAAAAATAAATTTACATTGCCCCCTGCCTCACAAAGTCACAAACAGTCCTTGCAGCAGACTGCTCCTCCAGTCATTTTAATCTCCATTTCAGTGAACTGTTCAAACATACAGATAACTTTCATACAATAAACTGAAGCAGCACTGACTGTCGACCCTCAAATTGCTGCCGTAAGGGCAGCTGAGCTTTTAAAAACAGGATGGTGAAACAAGAAATTCGTAAGTTCATGAAAACTCAAGAATAAAGGTGGGTTAGGAAATAAGTACATACACTTATCATTTTCAACTTAGAAGGAATGTATTTATACCTTTGCTCATATTACTAGCTTCATACTGTCCTACAAAGTACTTTTCATAGTGGAAGGATATATTGCATGAAAACCACTTTTTAAAAAGGTTTTTGGAAAAATATGTAAAATGAATAAACTTTATTCCAATACCCATTTCATATTGGTTGGCTTACGGAAACATAAAATTCAGTGCACTTGAAGGCACTATACCTTCTGTTGTAGGTTATTGGTCTGTTAATGGACACCTTGAACTGACATTGCAAGATTAACACACATTTGGTGGACTAACTTATTGTTATATTGATATTGAGGTCTGTAAATCTGTGTAAATGAGCTTACTTACTAAGAGCAGCAAAGAACCATCCTGTCTTTTCCTGCATCTCTACCCCACTCTCCCCCCCTACCTCAAAAAGTTCTGATGATTTATCATACATGTATATGATCAGTCATGGCACTCATAGCTAGATCTGTACAAAGGAAAATGAGTAAGAAAACTGAAGCTGTACAGTATTATTTTGCACTATAAGGCTATACGGTTTTAATGACACTGGCAACCACATGTATGAAATTCTGATCATTGGCATTAGAAGGTGCAATAGAATCTTAATCAAGATATTGTTTCACTCTGTGCTGAAATTGAGTGAAAAACATTAAGTAAGATTGTACTAGGAATTTTTGCCCCATGCCATGTCTAGTTCCAAGGAAGTCTCACTCACCATTTATCTCAGACACCAAGTGTAAGGCTCCTGCACTGCAGTCTGGACCAGCTCTATAAGGCTCAGGCAGGCTCCTGCCCTGCAGCCCTTACTAAGTGCACTAACCCCATTACTACCAATCAAGGCCAGTTGACCCTCAGCCACAGCCCACCAATTGGCTCTGGAGCTACATTTAAGGAACTCCTTCAGCACCTAAGCCTTGCTGTATAACACATTGGTCTTCAGTCTCAGAGTAACTCCTGTCCCAGCAACAGGGCTGTCCTTAGGTGCAGCAAACTGCGGCGACCACCCTGGGCCCTGAGCTTTGGGGGGCCCCACCTAGCCAGGCAGAGCAGCTGCAGAGTTGGCAGCTTTGCGTCCTGCTGCTCACTATTCCCTGATGCCACCTGGATTCTTCCGGTCTGGGGCACATGGGATCAGAGTGGGGGCAGGCCCCCGCATCATGCTCGGTTGTCTCTGCCCAGCTGTCCTAGTTCCTGATGCTGTCTCTGGCTTGCTCCTGGATTTTGACTTTTGGATTCTCCCTACAGACCTGTTTCCTGACTCCTAACCCTCATCTGGCTTAGTCTTGGACTTTTACTTGTGGATTATCCTTTGGACTTGGTAACTAGGTTTCTGATTCATGGCTTCTGACCCTGACTTAACAATTTAGCTCCTGACCTGTTGCTTCTGACCCTTGTGTCTATAACCCTTAGCTCCTCATAGGCCAGTTGGCTTGATGGACCATGACACCTTGGTGGCAGAGAACACACTCCCCAGCTGCCTTTGCAAAGAGCTATTGTCACCAATGAGAACTTTCAACATTCCCAAAAAAACTACCAGCATCATGTCATGCCCTCTAGGCTAGGGACAGACATTACATATAAATCGGTTTAAGTGATCAGCAAGTGGTTTAAACCTGTAACAGAACAGATGTTCAGTGCATGTAAACAAGCTGAAACTGACTGAAACCAGTCTGAGCGAAACCTGGTTGAATGTAGTATCAGATTAAACTGATTTGGGTCAAACTGGTTTATGCAATGGCTGTCCCAGATCTTTTGCTGGTTTAAGTTAAATCAAACTCCTCCAGCATCCCAACATGCTCTTTGGGCTGGGTGGGGCTCTCTGCTCCATAGCAGGGCTGGTCCTTCCCCTCTGCTCCCTGGCTGAGATTTGCAGCTCCAGCAGAGATTTGCAGGCCCAGCAGGGTTCGCTGGCTTCTTCATGCCCTACCCCAACTCGCTGCTCAAGCAGGAAACCCCCCCTCTCTTTCCCTCCCATCTCCCACAGCACAGACCCCAGCCCCAGGGACCCTAGGCATGTGGTATGCTAGCTAATGCTGAGGGGTGCCTGTGTGTGTCTCTCCAATTTCATTGGAACAGGCAGGCAGACTGAACAGGGTTTTTGGAGCTAATCAACAGACCAGGGGTTAAGCTGTTTAAGAAGTTTGAACTAATGGAGAGAGGCTATTGTTTTTCTAATTTAGTGATAAAGACTCCTATCAGTTCCCAGCTGGTATGCTTGCCTTACAGTTTGCTGCAGACAGTATGACAAAGCATGGAGGGAGACTGAAAAACTCTATCATCAACAGGTGCATTCACTGCACACCCCTGCTTGCCTCAGAGTGCTAGCCCAGGGCTGGGGGCTGACAGTGCTCTTGGCCCTTGAGCAACCAGGGGGGAAAAGCCTGGGACCAGCAGACATCCCCAACAAGAGAGTCCTGCCAGAGCCTGGCCACTCTCCACTCAGCTCCACTCCCTACAGAAAAGGAGAGCTGCTCTAGCACCCCCTGGCTTCTATCCTCAGCCACTACAGGCACATGCCTGAATTTCCTTTGTCCAGAGACCATGTCTGTCCACTTTCCAACTGGTTCAGCCTAGCCAGGTTAGACTAATGTGCAAAGATTGAATCAGTTCAGGCTCAGGCTTCTTGAATGTCTGTCCCTAGCCCCAGAGGCTAAATTGCCTAGAACAGTGCTGCCTGAACTTTAAGCCCCATGAAGCCTGTGCAGCCAATGTCCAATCTAGCTGTGTGGAGCTTGGAAATTTGATAGTAAGAGAATGGTGACAGTTTAATGGCTGCTACTGCCAAATTTCTGGACCTGTGGAGATCCCTTCCCCCTCCAGATCTGGCGTGCAGGCCAGGGGGTTAAGTACCCATGACTTGGAACTAGAAAGGCCAAGTGTGTCAGTACTACCTGGTGCAGCCTTCCCAACATGCATGTGTCATGGAGCATGGCAGGATGTGCAATTGTGTGAATCACACATTAGATCAAATTGTGCCTTTACTTGCGTGTGTAGAAGGGCCTAGGTTATACCTTTTTTTCCTTACCATCCCCATGAGTAGCACAGCTGTCTTAGTCTGCTGTAAAAGGTATCTGAAATCTTTATCTCAACCACAGACGGAGGGAGAAAAAAATATTTGTGGGGGCTGAGTGCATGTGTGCATGCACACCCCTCCCTCCCCAGCAGGTAAGTCTGTGGGGGAAGGGGCAGGGGAAGATAGAGGCCCCAGTGGAGAGGGAAAGAGTGGGTCGGGGCAGGGATGAATGAAGCCCTGACCAGGCTGGGTGGTGGGACAATCAGAGCCTGGGTGGAGGCATTCCTGCTGCTGTGTGCACCCTGGTGGAGGCCCAGGGAGCACATACTCCCCTGATCCATGCACGGGGTGGAAGCAGCTGCATGCTGGGCTTTGTGCCCTGCTGCCTTGAGAGCTGTGCAATGCCATGTGCATCCTGCAGGCATGTGGTGCTGCACTGCTCCTGAGGCAGCTGCCATAGTGCACAGAGCCCAGCATGCAACGACAGCCACCTCCGACCCGCATACAGATCCGGGGGGCATGTGGTCAGCAGGCTTCCACCGGGGGTGTGCACAGCAGCAGGTGCTCCTCAGTGCCCCTGGATAAGCAGCCCGGGCTCTGATTATCTCACCACCCAGCCCAGCCAGGGCCCCATTTGCCCCAAGCCAAGCCCCTGCCCGACTCCTTCTCTCACTGCTGGGGCCTCAATCTGCTCCCTGAGGCACCCTTCCCCCCACCCCCCAGCCTCTTCCCCTTCAAGGAATTGACTGGTACTTGCCTGCAGTGCTGGGAAGCCAGTGATCGACTGCTGGGCTGTGGTCCTGGCTGCGTGTGCGCCCTTCCCGCCCGTGCTGCAGTTGCCCAGAGCCCCCGGCCAGGCTGCCTTGTGGCCCTACCCACTGCCCTGCGTTTGGGGGGTTGAGCTCTATTAGCCCTGGCCTTCTGCCACGTATGATCTTGTTAGAAATGGAGTATTGTTAGAAATGCACAGCTTGCATCTTGCACCTGATAAGAAAGAAACACTGCCAAGGACTTTTTTCCTTGCCCAGCCTTGCCACAGCTCTTCTTATACTAAATCGCAGACTCTCCCCCAGCTTCTCCCTAGGCTTTCTCATACAGATTACAGAAGCTGGAATTCAACTGACTGTGTCCTTGAAAGGGGGGGGGTTGAACTCTTGGTGACCTATAGTAGTCTCTGAGCATGCTTAATTAGCTGATGCATATTTACCTCTCCGGCCTGCATACTTAAGTAGTTAATTATACTATACATGCGATGTATGTAGTGATGTAACCACATGTATGCTTGTATAAAACAGAAGTGAGCTGTAAGAGTTCCTGTTTCTGCACACGTGCCCAGGAGGAAAAAGATAAATACAGCCTGCAAAATTCCTTGGTGGGTTCAGAGTAATCTGAGTTTTTGACTCTGCTCTGACCCTATTTGCAAATACACCTTTTGTGCCATCTAATGAGTGTGTGTCTGTGAGTTTGGTGGCCTCCAGAGAAACGAACCGCTTTAAGCATCAATTTGGCGACCCAGATGGGACGTCTCTGGATCACCTCGGGGCTCAGTGACAAGATCGTCTCTGCCACCATGGGGAGTGCGCACCGAGCTGCCTTTTTGGGCTCGCCCAGGGGGTTTGAGATGTGAGTCGGGGTACCCGAGAGATTAAAGGCTCCTGTGCAAAATTTTTGGTTTCTGAGGACGCCAGACACACATTCCGGCATTCTGATCGAGATCTCTGGGGTATCTGAGTGAGTATACGAATTCCCTTGCCCAATTTGGTCTGGATCCGGGAACAAAGACCCGTTTGATTTGGTTTAATACTGGGAAATTTTCAGCCTGGTATATGAGAACCATCTGTAACTAGGATCTTTTGGTATTTGGTGTGCGTTGGGCATACTCTTGTGGTCATATGGGTGCGGGTCACTCCCGTGTAGAAAACTCGGATACACCTTTAAGTTATATATTACAAAACTTCAGTAAATTTGCAAAGCAGGCAGATTATGGAGTGAAGATGAAAAAGGGTGATTTAATTAAGTTTTGTCAACTTGAGTGGCCAACATTTGGGGTCCACTGGACCCCAAAAGGATCCTTTGTAGTAAAAGAAGTGATAGCTATCCATGAAATAGTTATGCAGAACGGATATTGGAATCAATTTCCTTATATCGATTGTTGGTTGTGGGTGGTTCAAAATCAGCCACCTTGGATTAAGAAATGCTTAGTAAAGTCTCATGTGATGGTTGTTAAAGGAAAGACTCGAGGAGGACCGCCTGTACTCCCTGAGTCTAATGAGGGGGAATTCTGAATTGGTTGAGTATTGGACCCACTCTCCGGTCACCCTGTCAGGTAGCGAGGATGAATCAGACACCTCCTCGGGATCCAGTCCCTCTGCACCACCGCTCCCTCCCTCAGGGAAACCACCACCAGCGTATCAAAGCATACCTAATGATTCAGAGCGTGAGCCTCAGCCAAGTGCCCCATCTGAATCAGGGAATAAGGGCTATTATTTGCGCAAGACTGTAGAATCACAGCCGGTGCTGAATTGCCCGATGCGAGAGGTTATCGGAGAGGGGGGCAATACAACTTTTGTCTACACCCCATTTAGTACTTCAGATTTATTTAACTGAAAGAATCAGAGCCCCTGTTTTCGTGAAGACCCTGAAAAGATGAGGGACCTGTTTTGATCTATTGGGCAAACCCATCGACCCACTTGGGCTGATATCCAGATAATGCTCCAAACCCTCCTGACCCTGGAGGAGAGGAGATTAGTGTTGGGGACGGCAGAGCACATTGCAGCAGCCAGGGTAGAAGCGGAGGGAGCTGCTGGTCGTACCTTGTGTGATACCTGCCCTGTTGAGGAACCGAGATGGGATAATCATACTGCAGAAGGAAGAGAGCTGAGTGCACGGTATCTGGGGATTATAGTGGAAGCAATGGGGAAGGCAGTGCCTCGGGTTACTAATCTGTCTAAATTGTATGAAGTGAGACAGGGAAGAGAAGAGGATCCCTCAGCTTTCCTTGGGAGGCTGTATGAGGCGTTCCGCAGGTTTTTGGACCTAGATCCAGAAGCCCCAGATAATCAACACATGGTAAATCTTATGTTTATTGGTCAATTCGCTGCTGATATTTGTAAGAAGTTACAGAAAACTGAGGGAGGTGCTGGGAAACCGATTTCAGAGCTGGTGGAAATTGCATATAAGGTATATGGGAATCGTGAGCATATGCAGGAGCACAAAGAGGATAAAAAAGCTCAGCGACAGATGGCAGCGCTGGCAGCTGCTGTAACTGGAGGTAACCCTGGAAAGGCTGGGATGCAGAAAGGGGAAGGAGAAAGAGTGGGAGCAGACGTTTGTGCTTACTGCAGGGAGAAAGGACACGGAAGAGGGAATGCCCAAAGTTGAAGGAGAAGAGAGAGGGGGAACCAAGGGGTCACCTCATGCGGGCAGAGGAAAAGGGTGAGGACACAGAATGAAGGGGACGGGGATCTAAGACCACTACCCTTCGGGTTGGAGGCCGAGAAGATCCCATGGTAACCATTAGGGTTGGTGGCAAAAACTTTGAAGCCTTGGTGGATACCGGGGCTACATTTTCAATGATTCCAGAAAAAAACCCCTGTGCAGGAACTAGTGAACAGGATGTACTTGTGGAAGGGATTGAGGGAACGCAATCCCGACTCCCCGTCTGTAAGCCACTTCTCACCAAAGTGGGGGACCATTTGCTTGAGCACTCCTTTGTATATTCTCCAAGTTGCCTGGTTGCACTACTTGGGCGGGACCTACTCACAAAATTGCAAGCTGAGATCTTTTTCAGAGACGACCAGATGGTGGTCCAGCTACCTGTCAAGCAGAGCTCGAACTATCAGATGGCTCTCCTGGAGGACCGACACCCTGTAGTAAGTTCTGAAGATCACATGACTGGAGTAGACCCTTCGGTATGGGCTGATGGAACCCCTGCACGAGCTAAGTCGGTCTCCCCGGTAAGGATCATACTCAAGGATGGGGAGGGGCCCGTTCGGGTAAAGCAGTATCCACTCAGCCCAGCAGCCAGAGCTGGACTCAAGCCGTTAATAGAGAAATACAAGAAGTGCGGATGGCTAGTGGAAGGGTCCTCACCATATAATACCCCCATTCTTGGAGTGCCGAAGGCAGATGGGGTCTCATACAGACTGGTCCAAGACCTGCGAGCAGTAAATAAGAAGGTCCTTTCAGACCATCCTGTAGTCCCGAACCCACACACGATTTTGACACAAGTACCGGGGGAAGCTGAAATATTTTCAGTGCTAGATTTGAAAGATGCTTTCTTCTCCATTCCCCTTCACCAAGAGAGTCAAAAATTGTTTGCTTTTGAATGGGAGGATCCAGATACTTTCCATAAAGCCCAACTCATGTGGGCAGTTCTTCCACAAGGATTCATAGCAGCCCCCCATATTTTCGGACTTGCCCTTCAGAAGGACTTGGAGGAGTGGAAGGGATCACACCCTGCAGTGACTCTCCTCCAGTATGTGGATGACCTGTTAGTTGCAAGCCCAAACTTGCAACTCTGCGAGGAAGCCACCAGGTCACTGTTAAACACCCTAGGGGAAAAAGGATATAAAGTCTCTAGAGAGAAAGCCCAAATATGTCAGCCTCAAGTTACATTTTTGGGATATAAGCTCTCAAAAGGAGTCAGAGCCCTGAGTGCGGATCGCATACAGGCAATCCAAGGTCTAACCTCACCTAAGTCACCCAAGGAGCTGCGGGCATTCCTAGGGCTAACTGGGTTCTGTCGACTATGGATTCCAGATTATGGTAGAAAGGCTAGACCACTGTATGACTCACTGACTAAGGAGAGTCTCACTAAATGGAAATGGAATAAAGAAATGCAGCATGCCTTTGATCTGCTTAAGGCAGCATTAATTCAGCCCCCTGCCCTGGCCATCCCAAATAATAAAAAGCCATATCGACTGTATGTTCATGAGAATCGAGGGGTTGCATCAGGGGTGCTGACACAGCCATCAGGTCCGGCCTGGAGACCCATGGGATATTATTCAAAGGTTTTAGATCCGGTTGCACTCGGGTGGCCAGCCTGTCTTCGGGCTGTGGCAGCCACAGCAGTGGTTGTTGAAGAAGCCCAGAAGATAGTCATGGGTGCGGATATGGAAATATTCACTCCTCATGGAGTTCCCCAGATTCTAGGGACTGAGGGAGGAAAGTTTCTTAACCCCTCCAGACAATCACGGTATGAGATATTTTTTGCTCTCTAACCCAGGACTTACTTTCAAACATACTACAGTTTTAAACCCTGCAACCTTGCTGCCGGAGCCAGGGAAACCGACGCATGACTGCCTTGAGGTCCTGAATCAAACCACACAGGTGCGGCCTGATCTTGCTGAGGACCCAATTGAAAACCCAGATGTTGAATACTTCGTGGACGGCTCCAGCTCTGTCATCGATGGAAAAAGACGAACAGGATGTGCAGTGGTAACCTTGGATAAGGTAGTATGGAGGGAGTCATTGCCAAGCTCATGGTCGGCACAGGCTGCGGAACTCACTGCGCTCACCCGAGCATTACAGCTGGGGACAGGCCAGCGGGTTAATGTATATACTGATTCTCGCTACGCTTTTTCTACGGTCCATGCGCACGGACTATTGTGGAAAGAAAGGGGTTTCATTACGGCTTCTGGGAATAAAATTGCTAACAGCCCTCAGATTATCAAGCTACTAGAGGCACTCCACCAGCCTAAAGAGGTAGCAGTCATTCATGTGCGGGCCCATGGGAAGGCTGCTGAGGAAAAGCATAAGCTTGGAAATGCAAAGGCTGATGTGGCAGCAAAGGAAGCCGCATTTATTGGTGGAGAAGCGGAGGAAGTATCCAGGCAGGCCTTGTCCCATGCCATATGGCCATACGTCCGGGATTTAGTCCCGCAGTATTCCCCTGAAGAAGATAAATTTGCACAGAAGGCTTGTGCAAAAAAAGAACTCCCAGGGTGGTGGATAGTACCAGGAGGAAAGGTCATGATACCCAGGCCATTGCTTCGGGAAGTGCTGCATCAGCTTCATGCAAGAACCCATATGGGAGGCTTGGCTATGGGTGATCTAGTGATCCGCCAAGCAGTAGCCCCAGGGCTATATGTAGAAGCTCAGCGTATTGCTACCAGGTGCATCACATGCCAGAAAGTAAACCCTCGAAGGAAACCCCCTGTGCCAATGGGAGGTAGACCCTGGGCAGCGTACCTTGGACAAGCATGGCAGATTGATTTTGCCGAGCTCCCACGGTCCGGACATCATGGGTTTTTACTTGTCATGGTAGACCAGCTCTCTGGTTGGGTCGAGGCCTGGCCCACCAGGACTGCCACTGCGGCTACAGTAGTGAAGTATTTGTTGCAGGAGATCATTCCCCGGTATTCTCTGCCTGAATCCATCAAGTCGGATCAACGACAACACTTTGTGGGAAAGGTAGTTCAAGAAGTCACACAAGCTCTCAAGATCACTTGGAAACTACACACACCATGGAGACCACAGAGTTCAGGACAAGTGGAATGCATGAATAGGACCTTAAAGACTCTACTCACCAAAATCTGTATTGAAGCACGCCTTAAGTGGCCTCAAGCATTGCCGCTAGCTCTTACTTGCATTCGAAACACTCCCCGACGGGGCATTAAATTAACCCCATATGAAATTATGTTTGGCAAGCCCCCTCGAGTCTTACCCCCTGGGATGTGAGAAAATGTACCTTTTGAATTAGGTAATAGCGAGCTTCATATGTACGTTATTGCTTTGCAGTCTGTCTTGTCTTCTCTTCACAGGTATGCAGCCTCCTTTCAGCGTCTGCCTTTAGATGTACCGGTACATGACTTCTGCCCGGGAGACTGGGTCTTGGTGCAGCGGTGGAAAAAGGAACCTTTGACTGAGAGGTGGAGTGGCCCTTTCCAGGTACTTCTAACAACCCACACCGCTGTAAAGATTGCTGGCCATGACCTTTGAATACACCATACCCGTGTGAAACGACATCCACGAGCGTCAGAGGACACCAACTCCCAGGACGAACTCACTCCGGAAGCTGAGTCGTCTTCGGAACAAGAAGCCAGCAAGTGGAGCTGTGAACCCACTGGTGATCTCCAAGTGCGCCTGAGACGGCTTAATCAAAGTTCAGAAAATTAGACAAGAAAGTAAAGTTTAGGCTGTATTTGATCTCAAGAAAGGGAGAATATGGTGGGAATCTTAATATGCTTTGTTGTTATCTATGTAGTAAGAGAAGCAGGATTGAGCAGCCCTAGCTGCCAACCTATATCCCCGCTTCCCCCAATTGCTCCCCCAGGGACAAATTTGTATGTTGACATGATGGAAAGAATTGCAGGTACCGTCAATCTTACCAACTGCTGGGCCTGTGGGGGACTCCGAGAGGCCAGAGAACAGTGGCCTTGGAGGGCTTTTCCTTTGGCCCCAAAATGGTTGGTAAGTGATAAGGCGGATGTTAAGAGTACTGGCCAAGAATGGGATGAGAACTGCAGCTGGGATCTTTCCCAAGTGGCATTAGGAGAGTACTGTATTAGCAATAATGGTACAGGGAGGAGTTTGGGACATAGCCAGTGTACATGGACATTGAAATGGGTCTGAACATGCACTACCTGTTATGCCCTTAATTGCAGCAAGTATGCAGGTCAATGGAATTCTACTGCTGTTAAGCTCCCAAACTCCATGTGGATGAAATGTAACCCATCCACTCCACAATCATCCCTGTATGATGAAGACACCTGCTTCAAAAAGGTCAGAAGGGCAAGAGTATCACGTTTCGATCCTAACATTACAAAATGTCAGGCATATAATGAGACCCGAAGTGAACGATTCATACCTTACTTCTATAATTGGCAATGGGCGCATCCGAATGGCACGATGGCATGGTTTAATAGATATTGGAGTGCCTCAAATGACACAAATGAAATAACCGAGTGCAAGTATAGGGATAAAGATGGCATATGGAGATGTCAGCTTAAACCGAGTGACCATTACACCGGCCCTTTAGGGCATAGGGACAACAAATACTATCCCCCTCTTTTCTGGTGGAACCGTGATCCCCTGGCCTTCGGAGGGGAGAACAGGGCCTTAAAAGGACATTATTGGATTTGCGGAAGGCGAGCCTATACGGTACTGCCACAAAGGTGGACAGGAACCTGCTATATTGGGGTAATTGTACCAGCTTTCTTTTTGCTACCATCTGAGGTTGGAAATGAGTTGGGAGTCTCTTTGTATGATGATTGGAAAAGGACCAAGAGAAGTATTGATGTAAGTTTGACACAGGGTGGCTCCCAAAAGTGGAAGGAGGATGAGTGGCCCCCTCAAAGGATTATTGAGTATTATGGACCAGCTACATGGGCTAATGATGGGAGTTGGGGATACCGGACACCAATATACATGCTAAATAGAATCATCAGGTTGCAGGCAGTCTTGGAAATAATTACTAACCAAACTGCCACTGCTCTCGAGTTACTGGCCCGACAGAGTTCTCAGATGAGAGAAGCCATATACCAAAATTGAATGGCCTTAGGCTATTTACTCGCAGAGGATGGCGGAGTCTGCGGAAAGTTCAACCTTTCTAATTGTTGTCTCCAAATAGATGATAACGGAAAAGCAGTCTTAGAGATTGCCAAAGAGATTAGGAAAATAGCCCATGTACCAATACAAATGTGGGAAAACACCTGGGATAAAGACTGGTGGTCTAATCTACTTGGAGGACCCTGGTGGAAGAAAGTAGGGTTTGTATTTTTGTGTGCTCTGACTGGTTTGATTTTTATTCCTTGCCTTACTCCCTGTCTCACTAGATTGATAACCACCACAGTTGAAGGGATGCAAGTTGCAGCAGTCCCCCTCAAAGCGCAGACTGTAGCAAAAGTCATGGTACTCAGAAAAATTCCTCGTAATTATCTTGATCTGCCTAAATGAAAATGGGGAGCAGAAAGCATCTTGAGGGGGGAATATTGTTAGAAATGGAGTATTGTTAGAAATGCACAGCTTGCATCTCGCACCTGATAAGAAAGAAACACTGCCAAGGACTTTTTTCCTTGCCCAGCCTTGCCACAGCTCTTCTTATACTAAATCGCAGACTCTCCCCCAGCTTCTCCCTAGCCTTTCTCATGCAGATTACAGAAGCTGGAATTCAACTGACTGTGTCCTTGAAAGGGGGGGGGGGGGTTTGAACTCTTGGTGACCTATAGTAGTCTCTGAGCATGCTTAATTAGCTGATGCATAATTACCTCTCCGGCCTGCATACTTAAGTAGTTAATTATACTATACATGCGATGTATGTAGTGATGTAACCACATGTATGCTTGTATAAAACGGAAGTGAGCTGTAAGAGTTCCTGTTTCTGCACACGTGCCCAGGAGGAAAAAGATAAATACAGCCTGCAAAATTCTTTGGTGGGTTCAGAGTAATCTGAGTTTTTGACTCTGCTCTGACCCTATTTGCAAATACACCTTTTGTGCCATCTAATGAGTGTGTGTCTGTGATTTTGGTGGCCTCCAGAGAAACGAACTGCTTTAAGCATCAATCTGAAACTAATTTTGGTTTTTTGAGAGTCTAAAACCTAATGCCCACAACTCATTTAGTGGCCCAAGCCAACCCTCAGATCTGAACAGGACTGATTTTGAGCAGCTAAAATTGCATGTGAATTGGATATAATTCTTCTCTCGCATTTCTGTTTTGTGGTGGGGGTTTTTCCTTCCTTCTCCCTACTGTGCTTAATAACTTAGTTATTAATTAACTATCCTGAACTTTATCTGCAGTGGTCCTGTTAATTTTCTTGTTAATTCCTCATCTTTCTTTGCCATAAATCACTTCTCTTTTTTTTTCTCTCCTTCTTTAGGAAATAATTATTCTATCCGCCTTTCTAATGAGTAGTCCATGCTAAAAGATCAAAGCTAATGAGATTTATGTTCATTTTTTTCTATTGTGGTATTTAGAAATACATGTCTGTCTGCATATTATCTTTATTATTGAGTTTATTTAGGGTCCACTCCTCTCCCCTCAATCAAGGCTACATAGATGGATTTTAAAATGCATAGGGAATAGAGATTTCTACCAATTCAGACCATTCAGAATCATGGACTTATTGCCACACTACACACCACATCCACTATAGGATAGGCAATGGTTTTGGGCAGAGTGCCAAAAATGCTTGCAACCTTGACTCATAAGATGTCGCTGTGCCAGGGTGGATGGTGTGGGAGCTGTGAGGTCTCTGATCCTTGTCATGGCAGTGCAGACCTGGCCCCTTCCCTGCTGTCTACCCAGAAACACATGTGCCAAGCAAAATGCTTTTGCGAGCCACACTGGCACCAGTGCTGGGAGCTGCCTATCCCTGCATTATACGTCCCCTTACAAGGACCACGTTTTTAGACAAGATCTGTTCGCTGGTGGATCTACACACCACCACATTTTTGCTGTGGCCTTCTCCAAAACACTCTTCTATTCTGTTGAAGATGAAGCTCCAGTGAGCAAGTTTTATAACAGGAGTAACTGTGTGAGTAGGTGGGAAATGAAAACCAAACCAAAAGAATGAAATAAACTGAGGAATCTCCTACACCAGACAGACTCACTTCTCCTTGGAAAACCCCTGTGGTTAGGTTGGCTGTCCTGTCATGTAGCAATTACACATACAGATTTAACCTACTAGAAGCAACTCAACTGCTCTAGGAAATATGTTGATTGCAGAAGAATATTTATCAACACCGTAAGTGCATATTGCCAATATATATGATTTAATCATAATTATGTGATATCTTGGTATTTTTCATAAAGCCTTTTGATTACTTTTAAATTTTTACTTACTTGAGGAGCTCTGGGTCCTGTGTTTCCTGCTGGGAAAAACTTGTTCATGAGTAGTGGTTACCTCTCAAAAAAAAAAAAAAAAGAAGTCAAATGTAAAGACTAAGACTATGAAATGTCTTACTTTTTGGTAATATGTTTATTTTTTAACCAATCTGATATTGGGGGGAAAAGAATACCTCATGAGTTTTGAGCAGTTGAGATTCATAGAATCAGAGAATTGGAAGGGACTTGTAAGATCAAGTGTTGTTCTCCACTGTGGGCAGGAAGTTATTTGGCTCAGATGAGTTCAACAAGGTGCCTATCCAGCCTCATCTTAATCACCTCCAAGGAGGGTGACTGCACCACCTCTGCCGGGAGTGTGTTCCAGATTCTGGTGACCCTTATGGAGAAAAAGTTTTTCCTTACTTTAAGCCTGAGTTTACCCTCTATTAACTTATGCCCATCGGTCCTCGTCCTCCCTTGGGGTGCCTTCCCAAAGAGTTGCTCCCCTAGGTCCTGGTGTTCACCTCTGACATATTTGTAGGGGTTTATCAAGTCACCTCTCAGTCTTCTCTTACTCAGGCCGAACAGGCCCAGTTCCTGGCGTCTCTCCTTGTAGGGCCTATTCTCCATGCCCTTGACCATATGGGTGGCACTTCTTTGTACCTTCTCAAACTTATCCATGTCCTTCTTGAAGTGCGGTGCCCAAAACTGGACACAGTACTCCAGCTAAGGCTTCACCAGTGCTGAATAGAGAAGGAGAAGCACCTCCCTGGATCTACTGGCCACACATCGGCTGATGCACGCCACAGTTCTATTTGTCTTCCTGTCAACCTCATCACACTGCTGGCTCATATCCATCTTCTGCTTGAAGGTGACCCCCAGGTCTTGTTCAGATGCTGTGTCAGCCAGCGGACCGCCACCCATCATGTAGTTGTGGCGAGTGTTCTTTCTACCCAGGTGAAGGACCTTACATTTATCCCTGTTAAATTTCATCCGATTATGTTCCACCCATGAGTCCAGTCTGTCAAGGTCATCCTGGATCCTGGCCCTACCCTCCAATGTGCCTGCATTACCCCATAGTTTAATATAATCTGTAAATTTAATCATTGAGCTCTCCACCCCCTCATCCAAGTTATTAATGAATATATTGAAGAGCATGGGTGCAAGCACCAATCCCTGAGGGACAACCACTGGAGATGGCCCTCCAGGATGAGGCCATCTCATCAATTACCACCCTCTGGGAGTGGCCTCTAAGCCAAATGTACACAAACCTCACTGTAGACTGGTCCAGTCCAGCAACCTCCAGTTTCTTTGAGAGTATCCCGTGGGGAACCAAATCAAAGGCTTTACTGAAATCTAAGTAAATCATGTCAATCTCATGTCCCTCATCCAGATGGCTAGCTACCTGGTCATAGAAGGACACAAGGTTTGTTAGGCATGATCTACCCTCAACAAAGATTGATCATACTGAGCAACTCCCCTCAAAGTTCACATCAATAGGAAAGTATTCATAGAAAAAAAACAAATACTGGTCAAGAAGGTGACCTAAACCAGTCTTAACTCCCAGAAAACACCAGTGCAGCTGGGAGTGGGACAGTAAAACAATAAAAAGCAGCTCAGTTCTGCCAGTGAAAGCAAAGCTTCAATAAAAGCTCCAAAAGGCACTCAGGGCTAGTGCCTGAGTAAGGGTGCCAAAGACTGTTGGGCCCCCTCTGCATGTACAGGTAAAGACCCAATGGGATCTAGTGCGTGATCCATACAATCACACCTCCTGTCATGCCACATGGCAGGAGGTGTGATTGTGGGATTACACATTAGATGCCACTGTGTCTTATTGCCCATGCAGGTGGAGTCTGATCCTGGGCTCCCCCTTCACTGCCAAGAAGCAAACACCTGTGGCTGGGAGCCCCTTCAGGGCTGGAAGATACAGTTGCCATGATCTCTCAGCCCTAGGGTTTTCATGCACCCCTAGGGCTGAGAGATTGTAGCCATACCTCATGGCTGCAGCCAGGGATCCAGCTGGGTCTTGGTACACCAGGAGTAATGCTGCAGGGACCCAATGTCCACAGGTGCTAGATACTGGGGCCTGGCAGATGTGGGGTGCTGTGGGACCCAGAGTCCACAGCTGCTGGGGTTGAGTCTCCTCACTTGCCAAACTCCCAGCTCCAGCTGGGCAGGTTACATCCCTGTGGCTAGGAGCCCCCTCAGCTGACTAGGCTTCCAGCTGCAGGGGAAACCTGCAAAAATTTATTCCAGCAGAACATGACAAAAACACAAATCTTTTCCCTCTCACCAACTCAGGCTGCTGGGACCTTTCACTGTGCATTCCCTTTTTCCTCAGCTCCACAGCTGGACGAGGAAGCAAAACTCAGTCTTAGGGCCCTCTTCACTGAGGCATTCCCAAACTACTAAGAAACCCCCTGATTGCTTTCCAGCTTGTGCTGATAATTCAATAGGACTGGGTAGCACTATAAGGATTAAAAAGATATGAATCAAATATGTCTTAAAAATACATCTATTTTGATTCCTGCAAAATCACAATTTCAATTTTTTTGTTTGTAATCCCATTCCCTGCATTTTCTACCTGTTCTGGCCTGCAGCTTGTGGCTCAGCCTTCACGTACCAGCAGGTGGCTGTATTGTAAGTATGAGATAGGAACTATGGCATAGCTGCTCTCTTGCAACTCCTCTGGCAAACTGGGGAGAAAAGAAACAGGCATATAAGAACATTATTTTAGATTAGAAGCTGCAGTGGGCAATCAGATTAACCCAAAATTAATTTAAATGAAATATCTATATTGAATATACAGTATTATGGAAAACTGACTAGTTCAGCATTTTGCAACTGATTTCAACAAAAGAAGGACCACATTCACGTAAGTACATCATTTGAAAACAGCCAGGCAGTAATTGTGTCGTTACATTCATCTTACTGAACCTCCTTCATAATCCTATCTGTATTGTGCTGAATCAGGATGATATGCTTCTGAACAAACGTATTAATGCATGAATTAAAGTTACGATCAACTCGCTTCCATTGAAATTTTAACATTTCATGCCTTATTGGCATTTTAAGAAATTTATTATCACCTTAGTAGAGTCCATTTTTTTCAGAATAGGGTATCTATGTACAGTTTCTTCATCACCTAAGATCCAGTGCTAACCACTTACTTTCTTCCTGTGACATCAGTGAAAGTTGTTGTGCCTGCTAATTGGTTTAGGAATAGTGAATCCTACATCTGTGCTGGGGACTGGAGTAGACAACTCCTGAGATCCCATCCTAGGATTCTATTTTTTTTTTAATTTGAAAAAGAAAAAAAGAACTTATTCTGTCACCATAGCAAGAATGTAAAGGCCAAACCAATGAAGCACATTTGTTTCTGGAAGGTTGCTGGAACTCATTGTACAGGTTTCCCACCGCTCTGAGCTGGTCTTTTGGGACTTTATCACATGAAATTTGCTACCACGTGACCTATAATACTTACGGAGATATACTAAGGTGGAACAATCAAGCAAGCAGGAGGTTGCTTTCCTTTGGAATGAGTCCCCCGAGAGCAGTGCTGGAGCAGATGTGGTGGAGTCCAGGAGCAGAGGGCACACCAGGCCATCCTGTACATCCTGCATGCTGCCTGTGTGTCTACTTGCGATCCGGGGCAGCACTGGGTGCTGGATGTTAGGGCTCCTTGGGCCAGTTCCATCCTGAAGGCCAGATCTTTAACACCCCTAATCTAGAGGATCCTCAGGTGTGGAGTTATGGATTACTTTGGCATCTTTATGGATCTTGTGCTGAGGCCCTGTACCACCAAAGCAACACCCAGCAAGCAGCACAGAACTATTTAAGCATGTGAACCAAAGTCTTAAGCGAGGTGTATATCCTTGAAAACAGTTTCAGCCAAAATGCAGCCATCCTCTCCCCTCCTCAGCCCTGTTCCACTCCCAGTCCCACTCCCCCTTGTAGGATCCTCCTCCCTCAGCTCTTGCCCATGGATTTCAGTGTGGAAGGGAGGCGATCCTGGCCAATATATTTATTTTTCAAACTTCTGCTTAGTTCGCCTCACATTTGGATGTGTATAGCAGTGATCAGGGGTTTATAGCACAACATTTCTTTTTACTGCAAATGGTCTGCAGCATGTGCTTTCATTTCATGCATCTTTTTTATTAGCAGATGTGTTAGCACAATTCAGCAACAGCAACTTTACAGTGAAATGGCGATTCTCTTTATTACTATTACATTCATGAAATGATATCCAGAGCTGCCATTCTGTTGCCTGCAGATGCATTCATCCGCAGGAGAGCTCTCTTTTCACAGCTTAATTACTTGGTCTGGGCTTATAGTTTGAACTGTGATGAAGCCGTTTTATGACAAATGGCTTCTATACAACTGGCTTCTTTGGGAAAGACTGCAGCCAAAAAAGGACAAGTTTCATTCTTGGACATGATCCTGACTACAGGTGGAGCTGCCTCAACATGTAGTCTGTAAAATAAACTGGTTACTGCAAGCAGCATCACAGCAGCTAATTTTATACCATCTCCCAATCTACCTTACTGAATATGCAACCGTGACAGAACTCTGGCCAGGAAACACACATTTGCTCCCTGAAAGTCCCCATAGGAATGAACAGAACACACATTTGCTCTTTGGTGCAGGTGGGGAAATCTTAGACCAGGTTCTGACATTTTTAAACCAGTCTGTATGTGCTGAACTACTGTTCTATTACAGGTAGGGCCTGGTTTAAATTGTGGTGCAGCCCACGGGGTGGCAGCTCCTTTAATTTTGGAGTTCCCCCTGCATGCCTTCCCACCAACCCCCTCCTGCTGCTGATTGGCAGGGGGGCCCGTTGGCTCCACTACGTGGTGCTTGTTTCCAATATCTGAGGCAAAAGCCACCATTTTAGTGTCCTGTCCAGTCAGTAGCAAGATGCAAAAACCGTGATATACTTATGTTCTGTTATGGGCATAGACTGATTTCTGATCACTTATACTGGTAAAAGTGTAATGTCTGTACCTGGCCTAACAGGCATGTTTACTACCTTGATGATCCTGTCCTTGTAGGGAGAGAAGTTATAGTTTAGAGATGTTCCCTAACAGGAGAATGAAAACCTTGGGAATTGGGAGATGATCCCTCGGAGGGCCATAAGCCAGTCTGCCGGTTAGTTGGTTCTAGAGACTGAAGGGCTGCAGTGGCTTGCCAACTACTGTACAAATAAAACGTGCATTTCAGTTTTTCTCAGTCATATATGCCTGTGTTTATTGAACTTGGATGCATCACATTCTGCACAAGACTTCTGCTTGCTGTCTGTGAATGTTACTGCTCTAGCATTTAAGTGATGACTGTGACTATTCAGCAGTAACACTTTATACTGTTCCTTTTTTCATCCTTCATTTCCCCCATAAACATTGGCATCAGTTGTATCATTTCTTGGATGAAAAATATCTAAAAAGAAATCTGTTATCACTAACTTGAGGCCCAGAAAAGGGGAGATGGTCTGTACAATCCATACTACATATTTGCTGCAGAGGAAAAAATAAAGGCTTGATTCTCAAGTATAAAATGCTACCAAATCTGAAAAGCAGTTTCAAAACCCGTTTGCAGAATTGTAGAGGCTGATGAAAGAAGCAAGACAGAGGATCAAGGTAAAAAGGTTTGTAACTTTTTTCCAAACTCACTCGCACTCATTATTTCACCAAGTGCCATTACCTGAGCTCTGCCATTCCTTCCTTAGTCAAGGATTTGGACAGCATGATGGGAACCACTCAGCTGAGTTCAGTCTTTAAGTTTCATTTCAGAGATATGCTTAAAAGAATATGGATTATTGTGTTTCCAGAAATAAAAGCCAGAATTCCTGGATTAGCTATCTCATGCCTCTTCTCCACTAGGGTGAGCTGTGCTGTGTGGAGAGGATCTATAGACAAAGAATCTTACAGATTGTGCTACTTTTTCTCCTGTGGGCCAAATTCAGAGATCACCTCTTTGGGTGCCACAAATGTACAGTGTGTTGATATGAAATGAGGTGAAGGCAGCAGCCCCAATGCAAGAATCTCTGAGGATGCACCACTAATTGAGTCTCAAAGGAGAGCCCCGTCAGAATGAAGCAAAGGCCAAATAAGGCCATGGCAATGAGGACCACAATCTGTACGCAAAAGTTTTTTATAATGATGAGACAACTTCATTGGTCTCAAAAAGAAAGTTGGAATAGAGCTGAAACCCTAAAGTGGATCTCTTGTCTTCTACAACTCACATCTGCTGTAACCAGATGCATATACTGAGAGGTACCAAATACAGTTGATATACTTCTCTGTCTAGAGAAATCTAAAGTAAAAAAAGAAAGATGCTATGTGAATTGAATACATGCTATTGTGGCCTGCACCTCTTTCTAGCTACGATAGCACACCACTAAAGAGACTAAGGTGGAATGGATTTGTAATCACTACTTTACATTAAGTGAACGTAAGCCAACTAAAGCAGAAGCAGCAAGCTGGGTGGGGATTTTGGATAAAATGGGGCACCTGCTCTCCAGGATGCGCACTGAATCCAGCATTCAGGGCTGATTTGTAGACCCAATCCAGCCTGCAGACTGGCCCCCACACCACTCTCATCTGGCCCAGAAAGCTAAATATGTTTGACATCTCTTCTAGATTCGTGGGCTGGTCCCAGGGGACTTATTCAAAGGAAAACAACCCCTTCCTTATCTGATTGTTCCTCCACAAGGACTATAGGTCACTTGGTAACAATTTCATATGATAAGGTCTCAAGAGACCTGCTAAGAGGGATGAGGAACTTGTATGATCAGTTCCAGCAATCCTCCAGAAACAAGTGTGCTTCACTGGTTTGGCCTTTACATTCTTGCTATAGTGACAGTATAATTGATCCTTTTTCTTTTATTTGTTAATTCTTTCAAAATTTAAAAAAATGACTTTCAGAGTCCTAGGATGGGATCTCATAAGTTATCTACTCCAGTCCCCTACACAGATGTAGGACTCACTATTCCTAAACCAATTAATTACCAGGCAGAAGAGTAACTTTCTTTGATGTCACAGGAAAAAAGTAAATACATGTGGTCAGCTCAAGTGGCTGACTACCTCCCACTATTCATTAAGGGTGGCTAGCTGGAGCAGCTTATTTACTTGTGTATTAGTTTTAATGCAGCTGGGTGTAAGTCTAATTACTTGATGGACAGCTCAGAGCTTCTATACTAGGGCATTATTTTTCTGATCATCAAATCCAAAGAAAGAAAAAAAGCTAAATAAAAATCCCCGCAAAACACATGTATGTATCTTTCTCATGCAAATTTAAGAAGGACACAGAAACTTCTCATGGAAATGGTGCAGAAAGTCTGTAATAGCAGTGTATGACATAATATACAGTGTATTATGTCACTGTACAAGTTCATCTCACAAATTCTAGACACTGAAATATCAAAGGGTTCTTTTGGAGAAGGAAGTTAAGATTCTTCAAATTACTCTCCTCTCAATATAAGTTTAATATAAGCAGTTCTATCACATCTTAGATAATTAATCCATACTACATCCCCTGTACTATATTTTGTCTTGTCGCTGTTAATCACCAGCATGTTCTCATACCATTTTCAGTCTGAAGGAGTGCACCATTAATCAGTCTAATATGGGGAGGCAGATTAGAATTGAATCCTGTTACATGCAGGTCATTTTTTTCTTTAATTGCTGTTAACTCCATTTCAGCATTGACTGAAGAAAGGTTAATCAAATCAGATGTGAAGAATCCCTGTGAGCTGTGGAACAGGTTTTTACATGATCTTGGCTATACAAAACCAATACCTTAATGAGCAGATAGAGGTAAGCTCAAGTCAGGCAGAAAGCAAAGCAGGGTAGCAGTACCTTAATGAGAGGAGAGTGCACGTGAAAGGTTCTCAGCATGAGATACTTACTTTGGAATTCGCTGCAATTTCTGGCCTTGGAAATGTGTTGTTCTCCTAGTGCAGTGTACTTACCCCTCTGCCCATAGTAGCTCAGGAGCCTGTGGTATTTGGGCAACCAAGTCTCTGGAATATCCCAGCCTTCTTTCCTAACTGCTCTAATTGTTCAGATGTCTCTATTACAGGTGCAACTGTTGAAGATGAGTTGAACAATGCAAAATCAGACCTGCAATAGACTTAATTTTGTCTCGACATGCAATAGATGTGCTGCAGCCAAAGTGCTCAGCTGTATTCTTGATATCACAGGGACTCTTCCCGTTGACCTTAGTGGGAGTAGGTCCTGGTGGAAGTGGGATTCAATACACACGTGAAAAACCTTGAGTTTTGAGTTTTTACTCTGCCCTTGTGATGGAACTTTCCCCCCTTTCTTTGCTGTTAAGTTTTCAAAGAGGTGCACGGCCCCAAACCAACCTTGTATATATATGCACATGATGAACATTACTCGCCAAGGACTGGCCAAATAACAAAGACTCAGCACTTGCTCAAGTGCAATCAGAATCAAGGCAGGCTGGTGTTGTGACTTGTCCATAGTCACGCATATTGGTGAAGTGGTAGGACTAAAAGGAGAACTTGGGGCTCTTATAGCTCTTCAGTCAGCAACCTATCTTCTTGACTACACTTCTTCCAATATTGTTAGGGGGAGTGACAAATCAGATAATGACAAATCAGATAATTTGTCATTAAACTTTCCAGAGAAATGCTGGTTTTCCCAGCCTGACTTATTAGTTCAGTGCAATCAAGAAACAGCCTGATTAAATGGTGTCATCCAAAGTCCAAACAGGGTGACAAACACTTTACATTTGTTGCCAGAAATATTATTAGCTTCTGCACTGGTAAGATTTTGATGCCCTAAAACCCCATGCTTGTACCTTGTGAAGGATAATCTCTTTTTAGAGCAAGCTGCTTATGAAGAAGACCAGCTTTGCTTGTCTACCCTCCGTTATCACAAGGCTTAGAACTTTGGTCTGATTTATCACGGATTGTGAAGAATAAGAACAATTCATTCATTGGTTAGGATTTTGTCAGAACAATATGATATTTATTTAAGAAGAATTAACCAACTAATAAATATCATTTGCTTCGTCAGACCCAATCATATTTTCTACCAAAGGCCATATAAAGTAACCAAAGGAGATGATTAGTTTAAAATACTATGGTCATTCACATAGCAGTAGAATATATAGATCCTATTCTGTAGCTGTTATTCAAGTACAAATATGAAGTTACTTGTATTGAATTACTCATAAGGATCAAGTTCTTAGCACATTTCAGAAATTTGCTGACCAGGTAGATAAGAAAGATTTATTCTTCAGCACGCAACATGCATTCCAATAGCCCCACTCCCAACTATTAGAACGGAGTCACACATATTGTACACAATATTCAACTTAATAGCAAGTACCCGTCAGGTGGTGAGAACCTAGCATGAGATGGTCCTAAGAGCAAGATTCACTCAGATGTGGAAGGCCCATACAAGTTCTATGCATTACTGAATCCCCCTTCAATTTTATTCCAGAGTTGCCAACTCCTGCTCTGGTAGCCAGACCTAGAGGTCCTTTCCAGAATAGCAGGGAGATGCAGGCGATGGAGAGGGAAGAGGAGGTCCGACTACAACTCTTTTTATGGCAGCACAAAAGCCAAACAAACAGATGTCCATACCTCTTGTTGCAGCAGAAATGCCCAAAATTTGTGGCCACAACAAAAAGCGGTAACAGTTTCTGCTGCTTTATTCTGGCAGATGTCTGTTTTATGGCAGTGGAGTGCAGGCAACCTGGAGCTGTCTATACTCTTCAGTCAGCTTGGGCAGGTGCTTTTAGGGCTTGAGGGGTCCACTTCTGCATGCCCTAGTAATTCCTGTGCAGGATTGGGCCCCTCAAGCACCAGGCCTGCCTGTCCATCTTTCCGCTCTTGGATATGTACCCCATGCAATCTCCAGGTGTGTCTCTACAAGCAGGGAACCCTAGCTTTCTCTGCTTACAGACGCACCTTGAAGATAGCCTGTCTCTGCAAGCACAAAACCGACTTTCCCCATATACAGAGATGTGCCCTGGAGAATCTCCAAGGTGCATCTCTGTAAGCAGGGAACATGTTCTTTGTTCTTCCATAGGATTAGGCCCCTGCCTGATGTGGGAACAGGCAACAAAGGAGATCACCTGAAGGATGGGGGGAATGGGGACCTCCTGTCACAGCCCAGTCATTTCATTTGGCAATGTCTGCTTGTACCTTAAAAGCTCCCTTATGGGCTGATCCAGGTGAAGCACAGTAGCATGCTATCCCCTCTACTGGGTAGGCAGTGACAGAATAGCCCCTGCATCACTTTTACTTTCATTAGAAGCAGGATAGGCTACTTTGAGAAGGAAGCATTGCCCACATGAAAATTCAGTAAGAGGTTGGGCATTGCTTTTATAGGCAGAGGTATCCTATCCATTGTGCCTAGTCTTGTACTGATTCTTAGAAAATTATGCATAGCCTTTGCACTGGGACTGACTCAGGGGGCTGATTGGTCTCCTCTAGCTCTCACCTCCAGGTTCTGATAGATATCCTTATCCAGCAATAAGGAAAGGATGTGAACATTTCTTACCAAGAAAAGTTAGATGTAAAAAACAATTTCAGGACATTTAAGGAAGGTTATGTATCTTTTATTTGTAATATCTGAATTCTTTAGATCCATAATCTAGGATTGATTTCCCAAGTAGTCATTCATTTTATCCCGCTTTTGTTTTATGACTTCAGTAATTAGTGACAGTCTCTCTTTTCATCCAACTGAACTCTTCTTTAAATCACAAACAGAACTAAAATAGTCTAAAAACACATTTTCTGACATCATGGAAAACTAATGAACAGTGCTGATGCATGGAAGAGAAAAGGGGGCTCAAACCGTTGTATTTTGTTCAAAACAACCATTTCCTCTAAAATTAGAAAAAACAAACCAACCCCCCCTCTCATTCTATTTTTGAGGGGGGATAAACTACGCACAAAAGCTCAAAAGAGTAATTCATCATTTGACCTGGGAGAATATTCTGTTGTTAAGACATTATAATATAGCCATTAAAAAAGTAAAAATCTGTTAAATGGAAAATAAAAATTATCCCCTTTGAAAGCTTCAACATTGTTTGGCTCCCTCCTCAACAGCATTACCTCCCTCTCTTTTATAAAGAGAAAATAGAAATTCAGATTTGATGACTTCAAGTTGAAATGAGCAACACCAGAAGCCTATTATTACTCATGAAGGGGCTGTTCCTGGTTTATTTTTGCTGTCAGAACTGGTAGGAGAAACTTAGTTTGAATCTCTCAAGGTCTTCCAATCCACACACTGACCCATTGCTGACAGCTTGCTGAAGCTGTGCATCCCCTGCTATAATCCTCTTCCTAAAGAACTGAGTTGGCAGCCTCAATATTCCTATTTTATGCATATCAGAATCTATTTTGCAATCCTTAAAGGCACCTCCATCCCACCCTCTGCTTCTTTCTTCACAGAAGGAATGGAAGGAACAAAAAGCAAGCTACTGGAGCTTGCTACTGGACTCACTGGGGGAGTCCCTGTTCCCCTGAGCACTCCCAGGAGTGACCAGGAATAACGGTCACAAGCTGGCAAAGGGTCGATTTAGGCTAGATATCAGGAAGTGCTACTTCACGGCCAGGGTAGCTAGGATCTGGAACCAACTTCCAAGAGAAGTGGTGCTGGCTCCTACCCTGGAGGTCTTTAAGAGGGGGCTAGATGTACACCTTGCTTGGGTTGTTTGACCCCAGTACTTTTTCCCGTCAGAGGGCAGGGGTTGAAGCCTGGCTCTGGGAGCACAGATGTGTGAAATGAGGCCTTGTCTACACTGACGTGGCTCTTCTGGCAGAAGTTCTGGTGGTAGACAATAGCTGCCAGTCCCCAGCCACCACAGCCTGTACCTGTCCATGTGCTTCTGACAGCTTCTTGTGGCTCCACTGCAGCAGCTGGCAGAACCTTTCTTTCACTTGACAGATGTGATGTCCCTGCCAGGAGCAGAGGAGATTCCTACCACCACAGAGCATAGATGAATTCAAGGTTTTGTCTCCAAAACACTGTAGTATAAGCTAGCCCTGAGTCATATTACACCATTTAGTATAAGGCCACTGCACTTATCTTCAGTAAGATATAGGAGTATTTTACTCATTGGGAAATAACCTGCCAAAGCCCAACGCTTGCAAATGGTACTTAGAGTGCAGTAATGCAGGAACATTCATGTCATTATTGCCTAGGACTGCAAGCTCTGGGGGGTTGGGGATTCCGCATGGACTCTCTGTAATCACAAACTTGGTTATACAAATATGAGATGCCTTTGTTACAGATGTTGTTATTGCCCGATTGTTTTTGACATGAATGCAATAGGGAAGGAAACACTTGGACCCTTTCCCTACCTCATGTGTCCATGCACAGAGGCCATGCACAATGCCTGTCCTCATGTTCCTCAGCTCCCAGGAAAAAACAATGTTAGTATCAGGGCTTAAGGGCCAAGCAGAATGGGTCAAGGGCAAGACTCCATCCAATGTCCATAAATGCCAATGCAAAAGGCAAGCACATATAACATCTTTCAATACCTGTGGCTGCTTTTGTTCTAGAATGGGCTCTCTGAATGCCATTCCAGGGAAATTTTGACTGCGCTAGCTCTAATGCTTTGAGATTCTCTCACTGCAACACATAGCCCCTCCTTTGCTCCATCTCGTGTGCTGTAACACAGAACCCATTAGGGAGCTCAAAAATGATTAAAACTGGACTGAAACACAATTTAAAACTACACATGCCTGTCTGCACACACATCCTGCCCTCCGAACAGTTTTGCAAATACAGTGAAATTATTACAATCATAATAAAGTTACACAAAAACAGTATTCAAAATAACTGGGAATTAATTCCTGCACATTTTAGAATTGCACAATGTTCATTAGACCCAAACAGTATATAGAGTAAGTGGCTTTAGTGAAACCTAGGACAAAAATGATTTTGTATATTAAATATTAGGCTCTTTGATTTTATCTAGCAATAGCTTGATTTTCTGCATAAACATTCCATCTACTTTAAAACAGACTTATACTGCACTTTTATTGCAATACTTCACAGCTATGGAAATTACTGGTTGTGAATTGCTACTTATCTTACCCCTTACAAATGGGGAATTTTAAGAGCCTAGAACTTGCCCCATGAGACAGACACTATCTCTGATATGCTGGGGACAGACATTACACAGACTGGTTTAAGTGATCAGAAACTGGTTTAAACCTGTAACAGAACAGATGTTCAATGCACATAAACCAGTTTGAAAATGACTGAAACCAGTTCAGATAACCTTGCTTGAATGCAGTATCATACTTAACTGATCTGGGTCAAACCAATATATGCAGTGTCTGTCCCTTGCTGGTTTAAGTTAAACCAGACTCCTCCAGCATCCTGGCCTGCTCTCTGGGCTGGGTGGGGTCTCTGCTTCACATCAGGGCTAGCCCCTCCCCTCTGATCCCTGACTTCAGCTCCAGCACAGACTGCAGGCAGCTCCCCACAACCTCATCACCACTCCCTGCTCAGCAGAAATTCCCCACTCCCTTCCCCTCCCCTCTGCCTTGCCCCTTACCAGTCTGTGTATTGGCTAGCAGACCACAAGCTTGCTACAGTCTGTGCAGTGACAGGTGGGACAAAGGCAGAATCAGCAGGCAGGTGGTAATGTCTCCTTGTTTTTTTCTTAATGGGGTGATAAACACTGAGTTAGGGGTGTTATCAATTCCCTGTTGGGCTGGTGGTGGGGGTGACCCCTCCCTAATCCATAATCAGAGCATCCTGCTGGGCCTGGCCATGCCTCCTCAGCTCAGCACTTCTGAAGGGAAGGGAAGGCTGCTCTAGTGCCCCCTGGCTTCTAGCCCGAGCTACTGCAGGCATGTGCTTGCATGTCTGGGATGCCTGTTCAGTTACAAACTGATTTAGCCTAGTCCAGTTAGACTAACTTGCAAAGACTCAATCAATTCTGGCTCGGGCTTTTTGAATGTCTGTCCCCAGCCATAGAGGCCAGAACCAGAAGCTTCTAAGAAATGTAGAAAATCCCCTCTACCGGGCAATTAAGGAATCATCTGACTATAGAAGAAGCTCTTCCTTAACTCCAGGCATTTAGCATCTATACTGTCTGTTTAACCTTCTGTCTAACCTTATGAGCACCCACTTTTGTAACAAGCTCATTAAAGCATTGGCTTAATTTGATACCTTTTGGTAGAGGTGTCAAACTCAAATGAGTTTGTGGACTGGTTCTGGACCATGGGATTTCTCATGAACTAGACAACCCAACTCTGGATCTAATCTGCATGGGTTCTCACCAGGGCTGCCAGAGGTGCTGAATCAGCATGGCCCACAGCCAAGAAGTTCACAGCACTACAGCTTAACCCCCATTGCTAACTACCACTAATTTCAGTCAACAGGAGCTTTCAACACCAGTAAATTCACGGTCAGCCTTCACCCCCTAGGGACTAGGTGTGCTGATACAGTGCTGCAGCAGCAGGGTTAAGTACAAGTGATGTGGTTTAGTGGTGGCATTTTTAACTTCTTTGCTGCTGGGACCTCTGGCCAGAAGCACTGGGCCAGATGTTTGACACCTCTACCTTATGGCAATGAGTTCTACTACCCAATTAAGCACTGTGCAACCCTCAACCAAATGAACGTTCAGGATATTGTGTGCTTTCCAAAGAGCAAACTTGATTGCAAAGAGCAGTGAAAGAGGTAGGAGCACTTTAGTCCTGTACATTAATCTGCAAGTTGAAATTCCCTTGAAGGCAAAGGTTAATGCTATTTGCATATTTGCATAATTCTAAAGCCACAGAAAAGTTTCCAATCCAGCAATGCTGAATGCTTCATAGATCAAGCCCTTAGTCCCTGGAGGGAGGCAAATCATTGTTTTGTGCACCTCTGCTGCATACTTGTTCAATTAAGCAAGTATATACTTGTATTTTATTACTTACAGAACACACCTTCCCCCACCCCCCACAATTGAGGTGCATGTTTTAAGTGGGAAAGTTGCTATCTTCACTGGGCAAGGAGCACCACGCATGCCACGCAGCTACCAAGATGACTGCTACTTGTGCCTGCCTAACAAGCTGAAGGGGTGGAGTCCTATGTTACCCCTTTCAGAGCTATAAACCTATTCAAGAGTGTGGGACCTAACCTTGCAGGACACAGAGTAAGTCCTCCTGGGAACAAACAGGCTAGGGACAGCCATGACACATAAACCAGTTTAAGTGATCAGAAACTGGTTTAAATCTGTAACAGTACAGATGTTTAGTGCACATAAACCAGTTTGAAAATGGCAAAAAACCCCAGTTCGCGATAAACCTGGTTGAATGCAGTATCAGACTTAACTGATTTGGGCCAAACCAATTTATGCAATATCTGCTCCAGACCCCTTGCTGGTTTATGATAAATACGACTCCCCAGCATCCAGACATGCTGTCTGGGCTGGGTGGGGCTCTCTGGTCCACAGCAGAGCTGGCCCCTCCCCTCTGCTCCCTGGCTGTAGCTACAGCACAGATTGCAGGCTGCACCCCTTTCCCCTCACCACTCCCTGCTAAGCAGGAATTCCTCCTTCCCCTCTGCCTTGCTGAGGAGGTGTCTGGGTATTATCTAGCAGACCACATGATGGTCCTTGCTGAATCAACAGGCAGAATCAACGGGCAGAATCTAGAGGTAGCTGGTAATATTTCTCTGTTGTTTTCTTAATGGGGTGATAAACACTGAGTTAGGGGTAATAAGCACTGTTATCAATTCCCTGCTGGGCTAATCAGAGCATCCTGCCAGGGTCTGGCCATGCCCCCCATCACTCAGTGCTGTGGAAGGGATGGGAGGGCTGTTCTAATGCAGGGGGCTTCTAGCCTGAGCCACTGCATGCATGTGCCTGCATGTCTGAGATGTTTACAAACCTAGCCAGGTTAGACTAACATGCAAAGATTGAATCAGTTCAGGCTCAGGTGTTCTGAATGTCTGTCCCTAGCCACAGTATCCAGGAAGCGTGGCACTGCAGGAAACTGTACCACATCTGGCAGGTCCTGAAGCCACATTACCTGAGAAGACTTTTAACTCTATGTCATGCTGTTGGCCATGACTCTGGAAAAAATCTTCTTTCCCCCTACATTCTTTCTGTCAAATACAAGGTGCATGCTTTATTTTGGGGGCATGGTGGATGTGAGAAAATACAGTAAGCTCATATATGCTTGCTGTTTTTTAGTGACAGCTATATTTCAGTTTAGCACAACTCATTGCTGGTACCCCATTACTGTAAAATTCATTTCCAATATGGTCTCAGAATTAAAAACTGTTAAAATCATTCAGGTGGATTGGGAATAGATGGATATCAGGGAAACGGTTCAAGAACTGTCCCGGAAAGTATTATCTTTATTATACAATAAAAGAGCTATGCAAAATTCCTTAGAAGACACAGAATACATGGGACTATACTACTTGTTTTCCATTTGTTCAACTCTGTCCCTGGAGACCCTCCTTCAGTAGAAACTATTTCAAATATTTAGAAAGACCCCTGTGGCAGCAGTCACATGTTACCTAAGTGAATGAGAAGTTGTTATCAGTGGTTTAAAATCAGACTGTACACTGAAAATGACATACTGGACTTTTCTAGTAATGTCATACCCTGTGGCCCTGATGTAACCTTCATACCAATGACCATCTTAAATTTACACCATATGAGGGACATCCTCACTTTGAAAGACAGAAGTGTGTGCATGTGTGTGGAGGGGGAGGTAGTGGTGTGAGTAGGGAGGAATAAAAATAGGGCAGGGAAAAATGAAGGGGACTTTAAACCCGAGAGTGAGCCCATTGAAGTTACCTTGGATTTCTATGGAGGTGAGAATCTGCCCTGCTGTTACCTGATTGAGAGTCAAAATGAAAAAAGAAGCAAAAAATCCCAAACAAAAAAACCACAGGAAAATTCCATTCTGCCTGATCTCAGGAGAAAACAGTTTCATTCCTACAGATGCCGAGGCATCTGGTATTGGGGAAGCTTTACCAACACGTTTTGGGTGGTGTGAAGAGACACAAACTTCAATTACAAAACCTTGCTGGGCTTCTTCTTAATATTATGCCATACCTGGAAAGCAAAGTACATACAGAAAAACATTTTTAACTAATTACCATGTTCTTGTTCAAATTAAAAATGCACAGGTCAACCTAGAAACCTGATTTCCAGTAAAGCTTGAACAGTAGGAACATGGACTATCGTTGTTTGTGAGTGAAGAGATCCTCCTCAATAATTCAGCAATTAAAAAAATGAAGTTAATGCTCTCTCTTGGTAATCCATGTCACTCATAGGGAGTTTCTAGCAGCATTTTAGGGTTAAGAGCACAGATAATGGTGGCAAGCATCTGTGAAAGTAACCTTCTGTCCTCAACTTTCCTGCTAGTGGGATTTAACAGGCAGGTTCAGTCTGTGAAGGCTATCACATCCTCTAGCTCTGCAGGAAGGAGGAAAATGGATTTTTCTCATGTTCAATGGGTGGCTCTTTAGTGACACATCCTGGTTGTCATCTCCTTCTGTAAAACAAAAGCGGGAATTAAAAATCAAAGGTAACTGGCTTTACAATATGCACACAGTGCCTGCACATTTACGATTTCCACATCTCACATGACAGCCATTGCCATGTGGCTTTGCATGTCACATATCTGCACTATTCTCTCTTATCTTCAAGGACAATGCACATAATTGGCAATTAGCATAAAATCTTTTATCATTTCTGACAACTTTAATACTGTATTAATTCCAAAACTGTGCCTGCTAAATGTTGCTTCATCCCCCATAAAAAAGATAAATTACTTGCATGTATCCTCTCTGGTTGTGAAGCAAAAAGGACTTTTAAGTTAATGTAAAAAATGGGATTCCATCTTTGTCACTGAATGTAAGACTAGAGGAAAAAGTTCCAATTATGAAATGCAATTACACACCCCTAAAAGTGGTAAATCTTCTCTAGAGTTGGACTTGATTGCAGTTTGGATCCAAAATTCAATTTGGAAACTTTCCCAACTGCAATTTTCCACCTGGAATTTGGTTTAGTCCATTATATGGCTGTATTTAAGCTATGAAGTTTGGATCTGGAATGGCAGGTGTATGGCCAGCTCTTGATTCTGTAGTTTGGGATGAAAATATTTTTGATTTTACAGAGCACCTTTCCTCTTTAAATGCTTTACAATACAATGGTACCATTCTGCAAACTGTTCCTACCCTGCAGTATATATGCTATTACAAACAGTCCCATTGATGCCAAGACACTGACATCTCTGCTGTGCTGTGCATGGACACTGACGTGAGGGGAGCTACTGCTCCTAAGAGTAAGCTGTAGATCACACTTGCAACAGCAGGCTGGACATAACACCAAAAAAATACTGGTAGGTGGAAGGTGGTTTCCAACTGACACAAAACAGACTACAGTGGGAAGACAAGCAAAATGATGAGCCTATTACTCATTAACGGGTCTCATTCAAATTGCCGTGGGACCATCAGTGTCTGTGCAGAGTGCACTTAGGGTTTCAGTTTTTAAAGCTTTCATTCAAACCTTCATGCCATCCCTGAAGACAGGCCATTTTAGTGGGGAGCCAAAATACACAGATTAAATGTCAGTTAATCCCCCTGTGATATATGAAGGGTTGAGCTAACACCTTTAACACTAACTCATGGAGTTCAGGGGGCTTTTGTTATTCCAAAGAGGGAGCTCTGCTCTTTCATTATCCTCTCAGGCCTGAACATTTTAATGGTAGTCTTGATTATACACATGGAACAAGGCATTTAAGTTGTCATGTGGCAAGGGATACTGGAGAGAGCACAGTTACATATTAAAAAATACAGATTAATTGTATACAGAATTAAATAAAATTCCTGAAATTTAAATCTACCACATCAACTACAACCAATGAAATTATCAGCCACGTTGGGAAAATGGAGGACTTAAGGTTTGGGAACAAGCTGGGGAGTCTCATTTGTAGGTCTGTGGCTCGTGGTGCTTACTGCCTGCTCCAACAAGGAAGTATCCAGGAAGTGCTGAAACAGTTTTACCAAGCAATCATATCATACCTAGCAGTTTAAGCAAGGAGGCCAACGATTAAGATTGACAAAATATGAAGAGCTGTGGGTCAGGGCTCAGACACATGGACATTTTCACTGCCTGTTGCAAATAATCTGTGACTAAGCAGTAGACTATTTCACATCATATATTGATTCACTTAATAAAATTGGAACAACAGCGAACTTGCTACACAGGCAGCTGTCTGTCCGGGTCAGGATGGCAGCTGCAGCAGCCCCAGCCTTGTACTTATGGCTTTTGTTTGTTCTTTTTTTGAAAACATATTTTAAGCATCCAATATTTCTTTCCTTTCATATCAGCAAGTTTCACTGTCCAAAAATGGGAGCTCCATAAAATTAGCAGGGGCCCTTCAGATCTTCCTTGGAACCTGCATGGAACTAACTGCAAGTGAACACAGCACGCTATCACATGAATCTGGATTGCTTCCCTTCCTGTTTTGTGGAAAGCATCTACAAAGGATAGGTCAGCACTGGGGGATGTGGGGAACAGAAGTGTTGAAGCAAGAGGTATTCATGCAGATTCCATGTAGCACTTGGACAACCCAAGGAGTGCCATACTGATATGAACCACGTGAATGACCTCCCAAACCAGAAAAAGTATCGCCAGGTTAATGCGGGCTGGGCATGCAGCAGCAAGCTCTCCCAAAAGGCAGAACTTATTGGCATGTACCCTGAACACAATACTTCTGGGTCAGAAGCTAGGGGCATCTGGATGGGCAGGCTGCATCTCAATATGGTGCCCTTTGGTGCCAGATGAGGATAGTTCAGATGTACCTGCAGACCAGTGGTTCTCAACTTTGTTAGACTCCAGGCCCCCTCTCAGAACATGCTAGCTCTTAGCTTTCATTCATTTTGTGACTCTGCAAATAATTCAGAAAGACCACAACAGGGCAGAAATGAATTTGATTCCTATTTGAAATTTCTGAGTTTGTCTTGTGAATTATGTGCAGGTGTTACACACCTAACTGCTAATATTTTGCTGCACCCTTTAAAGGATCTCATGGTACCTAAATGATAACCTGTACTTACTGGCTGCAATTGTATCACCTGATATCAGAAGAAAGGAAGCAAGCGAAAAATAAACATCACGGCAGATGGAGGACCCCAGACATCCATTCTGTGGTCACACAGAAGGCACTAAATGACTTAAAGCATGAAAAAGTTTTGTGACCAGTGTTGTGCCCTTGGGCAAGATGGCTGACAGGGCATGACTGAAGTTATGGAAAGAAACATTATCAATCAGATGCTGTGAAATGGACCTGGAACCCCAAAAGGACCTTCCCAGAGGGGTTGATAAAGATTGGTCAACATGGCAAGGCCTGAACTGCCCGAGCAAGCAAAGTATAAGATCAAAAAACAAACATGATCAAATGGAGCTGCTCTAAATGACACAAATACATGCGAGTGTGGTGAACAATGAACCATGAAGCACCTGCTCATTTGCAGGCTCCTTGATGAGACCTGTATGAAGGAAGACCTCACTGTAGTGCACGATTCTACCCCTAACCCTAACCCTAATCCCCCGCTCGCAGCATCCCAACCCCACTCCCTCCCACACCACTGCCTCCGTCTCCACCTCTGCCTCCAAGGAGGAAGGGGGCCGGGTGAGGCCAGCAGAGCTGGTCTTGTCCCACCTCCATCCCCGTTCCCATCCCCTCTTCCGTCCAGTCTGCTGCCACTGCCTCCAGAGGGCAGGGAGGCCCCGCTCTGTCCCTTGGGTCCCCACCATGGAGGTGCTCCACCACCTCCTGACCAAATGCTACATTCACACTCTGAATGGTTTTTTCCATCAGCCAATCAGAGTGCGAATAAAGTGGCAAGGACAGACGGACAGACTACAGCTTTTATAGAATTAGAATAATGCCCTTTGCTCCATATTGCTCACTGGAAGAAACCTTTAGGATTTGAAGGGAAAGCAACTTGAACTTTTACCTTAAAACCATCATACAGCATGAGTTACTTGTGGGGAAAAATCAGAAGGTATCTGAAGTACAGAGGTGTTCAGCTGACTTTGAATTTCACTAGCAAAACGTGGTCAGAATTTACAAAATCTGCTTTTCCAGACAAAAAAGTGTTGATGGACGAATGTAAGAAGTAAGATTTTTTTTTGGCAGGAGGCGCTTGTGATATCTCTTATTAAACCAGCTGTATAGTTGAGAGAAATGTTAGACAAACTGTCAATTACAGAACGCTCTTTTTCAGGTCAGGAGTGAATGGGCCAGTCAAAGGGCTTACACACTTCTACTGACCTTTCCAGGCCCATCTGCATTCTGAATCATCCCCACTGTGTGGCACCAAACTTATTGCGAATAAATGTGGAGAGCAGATTCGAGAACTTAATTTTTCCATTTGTACGGCATCCTCCTCTAACAATCTTCCACGTACAGACATGCACCCACGCGCTTTTAGAGAAAAAAGATTAGTAAACAACTTCTTTGTAGTTTATTGCTGCAATGTCACTGCTTTCTTTCTAATCCTGGCAAGTGGTGCCTTCTCAATGGAAAAACTGGGAGTTAATGTGCAGTAGAGCTGTGTTAACCTCTACAGGCTCTTAATGCAGGTATTTGGAGCCGATACACCATAGTGGTGGTTTCCTCAGAATCAAAATAGATGAGATAGATAAAACATTACCTCTCCTGTCTACAGCTGCTACTGCCCAACTATTAGGGAAGTCAGCTAGCAGCCATTTATCTTCTTTAGGAGGCTGTCAGGTTGTTGTGCAGAAGCAGAGAATGTCAATGGGTGTCACAGATCTGCCCATTCTGCGTCTCTGGGATTAGAGGGAGGCAAACTCCACCCTCCCAAGTACAATAATGAGCAGGCAAAGCCACAAACTGGTACTCAATTTCCTGCTTCCTACTTGAGAAAATTCTGAACTCAGATACAATAGGAATGGGTTCATTAGAAACACGAGGTAGACAAGGGGGAGGGGGGTCCTAGAAGAGCCTGATTTTATACACACTACATCTGATAAAAGTTTTTAAGCTACTTGCCACATTAGTGCCTCCACAGAGGGCAGCTATGAATGGTTCATTGCCCAAATATTCACTCTGAGCCTGCATTTGCCACCTCTTAAATGTTTGCTGATGCTAAATTTACCCTTTATATTAATGAAAAAAAAAACTTGTGGCATCATAAAGTACATAAGTGTTTTGCCTGCTTCTTTTGATGGTCCTATCCATTTTCTACCTCTTCCCTACCCCACTCCTAGCAGTCCTGCAACTGGTTCTGCAGATTTCTCCTTGTCATTTCACCCCTATTTAAATGTCTGTCTGTTCTAAGTCCTGTTTGGCATTGGTGTTAGAAATGTTTGCAGGAGTCAGACATCCAGAAAATGATTCTGGGTCTGATAACATCATTATCACTGAAACAGAGAAGCCATTTCTAAATGGACACACATTGTTATCACCAGTGAACAACAGAGACATGGAGAGAAACAAGCAGGGCTACATTCAGTCTGTGCTCACAAAGGCTTTGGTTTTTATCAACTTCCACTGACCCTGGTGATAACAACAATTAAAGTTAACTGAGATATTTCCTTACAGAAGCTGGAGTAAATTAGTCTGTATTCCAAGAAGAGAGAGATATGCACAGATACAGACTTATTTTGTTGTATTCTTTTTCTTACGGGAATTTACAACAGGGAATCAAAATAAACAGGAAATGGTTTCTAAAACAGAAATCCAAATGATTATGAACCATGCAAAATACATTAGCTTCAGTCAAGATTCTGATGGGGCTTTTAGGGAATGATCAAGGGGTTGTGCAACAGCAATCTGACTCGAGACAAATTGCTGCAGGACTCAGAAAGGATATTCTGTTTGGAAATCATCATTAAAGCCCAGTCTCTGGCACTTTAAAGAGCAGGCTATTTTTTTCCTCACCAAATCTCTCAGATAATGGTTTTCAAAAAGCAACAGAATGATCCATCCTTAAGGGTTCTAACAAACTTCTGGCCGCATACAAACATTCAGTGGCTGCTTTCCCAGGAGAAAAAACCACAAGTGTACAGATGTTCAAGATTTCTCTCCCAAAGCAAAAATGACCATTCCAAGAGGAAAATAACCTGGGAACAACCAGGGTTAAATTACTCCCAGGAGTTTCTCCTGGGACAGCAAATGTCTATACAATTTACCCTGCTGAAAGAAATCACAGCACAGTCTTTCAGCATCCCAGGGCGTTTTGCCCCTGCCCCTGAGATTGTGTTGCTTGGGATGGACTCTACTACTCCAGCTGAGCAGGAAGCAGAACAACCCCCCCTCCTTTATAATCCCACATTGTGCTGCAGGGAGTCACCAGCTGACCCTGATCGGTCTAGTAAGAAGAATTCTCCCAGGTCATCTGAACACGTGTAACACAGCACTAGGCATCAGGCAGTCTAAAGCCAAATCTCAGTCTAAATCACTGAAAAATCTCACTGGCCCAAAGGAGATTTTGGCCCCTCTTATTCCAACAATACAATGAAAACTTACATGTAACTGCTATTAAAATAAATTAGAGCCTACCTCCTCTCAGGTTTGGTGGCAGAATAAACTCTTTAGTCTTTCTAACAATGTGGTTATCTAGAAAGCTGTTTTAACTGAAGTGCAAAGGGTTGTGGGAACATTCTTGATTAGTAGCACCTGTTACAGGAAAAGGGGGTATAAGGAAGTTGAAGCCTAACGACATGCAGAAAATCAATTTACTGACTACCTCTTCTAATGGAGAGGAGGGAGTGCAGGAACTGCTGACTCTGGTCTGTGGTACTACGGTCTTGAGCCCCAACTGGGAATGAAAAGATATAACAGCTGCACAAAGAGACTAGACACACACACACTACACACACAAGAGAGGAAGAAAAGAGAGAGAGAAAAATGATTTCTTAAATATATTAAAGCTTATTCTTTTACTTAATTCCCTACCCCACAAGGCTAGTTAGTGGAGCTATTCAGTCCAGAAACCTGGGTTTAACTCCATTTGTTGTGGCTTTGCAATCCCCTTTGAAAAAGCAACTACTGAGTATTAACCACTTATCAGTATATGGCCAATGCATCAAGAGCCATTACTTCACTTGGTGCTAAATGAAAGAATTAACTCAAAAACTGATGGCAGAAAAGACCTCTCCTTTGAAGCAGCAGCATACAGCAGAAATGGAAACTGAGTCTAGACCAGTTTGACTGCCCATGCATCAGGCTGGGAGTGGTATTTAACATAGAACTAATTTGCAACTATTAATAAACCCTTCCTTCTTCTCTGTCAAATTATTCTAATGCTTTCTAGTTCGCTGGAGATATTCTAGAAGACAATTCCTCTAACCCCAGAAGTCACAGCACAGCCAATGGTATTTGTGATGTCACAGAAGGATGCATTCTTGGAGATTTTTTGGGAAGTGCCAAAATAACTCCACAGACAAGACCTCCTCCTCTCCAATCCCCTCCCCACTTTTAAAGCATAAGTTAATCAATCTTTATTTCATTTATTTGATTAATGTTTTCTCCTCCTCTTTCCACATCTGTGTGGTAAATACACTCAGCATATAACTCAAGTCAAGTTTCATTTTTTGCCCCCCCTGTTCACATTCTATTTCAAATAAAGCAAGAAAAGAAAGAAAGAAACCTAACAGCTTTCTGAGTTTGTGAGGAGATCAAGAGTTTCAGTGTTTCTAAAGGGACAAAATCATTTTTGTGAAAATTTCTCTGAAGCCCTGCTCTCCAGAAGAACAGCTCATCAGGGGAAGCTAGGGTCTGGCATTACTGTTGTGGTGCTCTGGTTAAAAACTTTGTTCTTTAGAGAACACAGTTTCTGTTGCTGGGTGAATCACACAAGGGGTAAGCAAAACATCAGGAATGACATGCCACACATCCAGAAATTACACATTTATGTGCATGTGTAATTTTCCACATAAAACATATGACTGCGCATAATTGCATAAAATCTCATGCAATTCCCTGGGGTTTAGCTGGTAAGTGGAAAGGGAAACTCCTGCTTGAAGGAGAGGCAGATGGGTGTGTGTGTGGGGTTTGTGGGTGAGTGTGGGCACCCCCACCACACCTCTCACCCCATTGTGCCCAGCTCCTGCCAGCGGTGGCAGCCACTGGCGATAGGCTCTCAGGGTGCTCCTGGCTGGGGAGGCAGAGCTCCTGGTGGTGCACAGCCATAAGCCCCATATGTGCTGGCACAGAGCCAGCCTGGTTTGGCCCAAAGGCTCTTGCCAGCAGACTGAACTGGACCGGCTCCATGCCATCACATGCAGCCCCCAGGATTTGTTGGAACTGCGTGCTGCCAGGTACTCTGTCTGATGTGGCCAGGGGCTGTGTGCAGCAGGGGGCATGTGGCAGGGAAGCCCACACCCACCCACAAATCCCGCACACTCCCCCACAAACCCTGCACACTTCCATACCCACACCCGCCTAGAAATCTCCCTCAGACACCCATGCCCCCCACACCTTGACAACCCCCCACACACCTGACACTCACCATCCAACCACACCCCACGCACACAAATATCTGAATGTATTTCTAAAGTAGGTTCAAATAGTGTTATATTTAGTTTAATTTGAAAAATAAATGTAATTAATTTAGCATAATTTTGAGGGTTTTTGTGCATAATATTGAATTTTCCTGTGCATAATTCCCTGGGGTATAACTTGCTAAGCGCTTCACTCAACCCACATCTTTGAAGGAGGCATGCATCTTCATTTTGTCCTATGAGGGAGCAGATGGGAATCTGAGCAAAATACTAGGAATAATCCAGGAAGATAGTGGTGTTTTATAATATCACAAGAAAAAATAAAAAACAAAACAAAGAAGAAAAACCTCCTTCAGGTACACTGGGAATGCCACATGGAGTGCTGACAGATGTGATAGTCTGTGTGTAACTGACCACTGAAAGTGCTCTACTGCTGTGCACTGACAGAAGCACATGGCTGCAGAACGCTTTAAACATCCCTGATAGTGCAATAATCTGAACCCTCATTGCATGCATCAGGGTTCTAATTAATGTCTGTCAGAGTGGCCAGAAGCAGGGCTCAGCTGATGCAGCCCAGCATTGCTCCACCTGCTGTCTTCAGGATGGGGGGGGGAAGGGAGAGAAGTGAACGCAGGCTGGGGGCTCCCATTCACCCCATCCTCACACACACCAGAATAGCTAGGAAAACCTCAGAACGATCCCACTCTCCTGCCCTCCCCCCTCCCATCCTGAGAGAGAATGGAGGCTTGGAGGGCAGTTGGGGCTGGGGGCCGGTTGCTACTGACATACATCCTTTCTTCCTGGATCAGTTTCAAAGGGTTGCTGAGTCACATACCCCCCGATCCAACAGTGAACTCTGCTGGATTGGGAGTGTCAGTCTAATTTATAGCACTTTCTGTAAAGTGTCATGAGTTAGACTGGGGAGCTGCATGTCTGTCAGCACCCACAGATTCTAATACTTGTTCAGCCCACTTCAGCTTCACAACCATAGTAAATCCAAAATATCTATTTTGGATCTGCTAGCACCAACAGAGACATTGCTTGCCATGCTTTTCCTTTGCATTATACTATAATCCCTAGAAAAACTGAACAGCAAATTACTGCCCTTCACTAGCTACCCTGGCTCAGCTCCAGAAAGGATATTAAGAAGCAACAAAAGCTGCTCAGCATATGTACGCTATTAGGAATAGGAAGGAGTAGGCACAAGAAATTATGTTTTTCCTCCAGAGTCTATGCAAGGGTCCATGAAGATGGGGAGGTGGGAAGATAAGAGCCACTGCTGGCATCTGTACCATACAGTATGTTAATGCCAGCACTGGCTGAAACTCAGAAGAGACTTTTTACAAGGTGCAGCAATACTTGCTCCTACCTACAGAGTGATTTGATGACTTTAAAAATTACAAAATGTCATTAACAGTCAACCATCCTAGTATGATGTCACCACCCACTGCCACTCAGGAAGGGCCCATTCTACCCCATGGCTCCAGAAGAGTTTTCACATGGACCTACTGACAGCAGTAGAAACTACTGAAGTGCTCTGCAGGACTGTGTACAGAGATTATAAAGGCACATGTTCTCTTCAGCATGCTCTGTAGGTGTACTTTTGGAAAAACTAATTTTAAAGGGAAGGCCCACAAGCAAGGGCCAAATATCAAACCGAGGGCTCAGCCATGTGCCCCTTAAGTCAGTGAGGAGCACTGTTATCAACTGCACGATATCAGATGCTACATGTTCATGCTACAAAGAAATGGTTTACATTTGCAGTACACAGATTTGTAAATGAGAATGGTTTCAAAGCAAAAATGGACTAAGTTATTTTGTTGCTGTTTTCTGTTTGAATATTTCTATGTTCATAAAGGGCAAGAAACCATCAAGTGAACAAAGCCCTTAGTGTCTTAGTCACAAAAACAAGCTGTTTACTAGGAAATCAAAGAAATCAAGAATGTCAAATTCCAGCATTGCACAACTACAGCCTCTATTTAGACTTCTAATTAACCATGATACCAATACTAAAACCAAATTTGGAACAATAGAATCATTTGCAAAAGTTCCCTCTTTCCTCTTCAGCACGAATTGTGATACACTGTTTTAGCTGATGGGAGCCACACCCTAATGTTATATTTACAAGGATCTTGCATGAAAATATACTCAAACCCTTTCCCATGACCTCTCGGGATTGTCTCTCTCCCAACAAGCTACAGTCAGATCGATCGCTAACCAATAGATCGAGGATGTGGGGGGGGGAGGAGGTGGCATGCAGCCAGATGCGGATGGGGGGGCTGAATTTTGGAGCAGCACCGGCCACCATGTACGAGCTTCCCCCTCTCCCCATGTCCAGCTGGGTGGGCAGTGCCTGTGCAGGATGGTGTGTGGTGGTGCTCCATCCCCACCCACTCATGTGTACCCTCTAGGGCCTTCTCACATAGCCCCAGCTGACAACCTGAATATGTATGGGAATGTTTGCCAGAGATCAACTGTACTCATGCCTTAATGTGTAATATCACATATAGCCAAACTTTGGTGGACAGTGTGCTTGCCAGGAAAAAAAAAAGATAAGAAACACAGGAAATCCTATGAACAGCCAATCATCTGAGTCAGCTCTCACTGATGGCAATAAGAGTTTAGCCACTGACTTCTACTGGCAAAAGGATCAGAGGAAAATATTTTGGAGCAGTGTGACACTGATTCATAATAGAGTGGGTACATGCCAGGTGCTTGGGTGGCAACATTCTAGTCCAGTTAGATATACACAATTAGCCCTTCAGGTAAATGAGACCAGGAGTGGCCAGTCTGAGGCACGTGTGTCACAAGTGGTATGAGCAGCCTGTGTGTGGCATGTGGCAGATCAGGTAAGAGGTAGGCAGAACAGTGGCCGATAAGGTGCAAGCCACACCCTAAGCAACAAATCCAACCCCTTATGCCAGCCATGTGCTGCTGCTATTCGTGCTTCCACAAGGCACTGTTGCTTTTGCTGCACAGGGTAGTGAATGTTAGCAAAGGACAAAGCCTGGTCTCCACTGGACCATTGTGAGCTAGATGTTGTACATTTTATACACCAGTAAATCTATTCTTACACACCAATAAATCTAAAAGAGAAGAAAACTTGAAAGACTACTTTCCCCAACTTTGCCAACTTTCTGTGAAATTGTCAAGTTCCTGTGGCATTTTACTTTTTTCTTGGCAGATAGGAAAATTATATTATCCATTTCTCTGTCTTCTGAGTTTGGATTAATATGAATTCATGCATTTGCAGCAGGGGCCAGATCCAAAGTCAAATAAAAAGATGCTAATTGTTTTCAATAAGTACTGGACTAGGAATCAAACTATGAACTTTCATTTCCTTTTCTGTGCTTAGAATCTCTTTCCTGAATCTTGAAGCTAATGACATCATGTTCACAATTCCCATTTTATGCCAATCAGAGTATATTGCTCAGTGCTTGGAGAATAATATAAAAAAAGTATTTTGTGGAAAAAAAATTAAACAGTTTATGCAATAAATTATTTGACATAAATATTTGCACATCATTTGCCGAGCTCTTTAAGCCAGATAAAGAGGGAGGAAAATATATTTGTTGAATAATTTATGTGAACAATTCAATGGAATTAATCTAATAAAATATTCAACAAATATTATTTGTCCAGTTCTAGCTTTTAAGATAATTCAGTTCCAGGCTCCAATGGCTACAAATAATTCTTGGGAAGATAATCAGTCTTGCTTTTAGGCTGACTTGTGTTCTAGAAAAGAAAAAAACCCACTTCTTGTTAAAGCAATGTCCTGATTTTGTTTCTACAGCATTATACTGTATAAGTCAATTTGCTGCCATCTTGTTTCAGCTTACATGGCTGTAGAACACACACAGTAATAGACACAGAAATATGGAATGCCCTCATTCAGGGAATCATTCAGAGATTATTCTGAGGAACCACAGAAACCAGAAATGGAAAGAGCTTTTGGTTATCTGGTCTATTAGCTTTCTATAGCAAGATCATTCCCAACAATACATTCTCAAGGGCTTTTCCTTAATGGAGTATGAACTGCAAAGCTTAATTTACATTGGGTATTTGAAGCCATAATATCTAGAATAAAGCACCAAGCTGTAGCTATTAAGGAACACTTTTGGCCTTGAATCAGTTAAGCACTTAAACATGTGCTTAAGTCCATTGATGTAAAGCTAGGAAGTATACATAAAGACTCTTGTCAATTTTAAATTCATTCCATTAAAAAGTAAGATCTTACCCATCAGTTTTTGTAGCTTTACAATCACAATTTCCTTTTTTCTATAGTGTTTTCTTTCCCTCAGTTGCCAAATCAAAGGCCCACTTACATAACTCAGAAGCCACCTGACTATACAGGGTTAACATGGGACTATCAGATGCTCAAACTAAACTAAATAAAGATTTTTAAAGATATTTTTATTCTGCAGTCTTTTACTCCTATAGGAATATTAGGTTCTTTGTAACTATTACAGTTTTAAAAAAGTTTAAAACAGAAGAATTGTTTTTGGAAGACTGTGCCTCTTCAATTTTCTGCAGAATTATAACTCCATTTGGAGGAATAAAACCTTGCTCTAAAATTTCCCATTGATTCCTATGGTCTAGTTTTTCTTTAGTAAGCTTGGAAATTATAACTCCTGTTTTTAGCATTCTTTAATGCGTGACTCTCTATCACAGATTCAAAACACCCCTCATTAGACACACAGTGTCTCTTAGAAAATGCCAGCTCTTGGCTTTCACTCATTTTTTGACTACAGAAAAATAATAGCATAATTCTTCTGTTGCAATGAGCTCAGAAAGGCCACAACAGGGCAGAATGTCTTTGACACTATGGATTCCTGTTTGAAAACTCTGGATTTATCTTGTGAACCATGTGTATGTGTTTGCATACCTAACAGAGCTAATAGTGGGTAGTGCTATATGGAATCCATAAAAGGATTTGATGTCACTGTGAGAGCTGTAGCAGTCTGGTTGAGAATCACTGCCCTCATGATTATTTTTCAAGTGGAGGCAAATTTACTTTTTAACAATTTGTGAAATGCAGACTAATTATAAGGAGGAAAAATTGCCCAGCAGCCTGTAATTCAAATGGTCATGTGGCAGCCTGTAATTCAAATGGTCACGTGGCAGACATCCCAGAAATGCAGGCACATGCCTGCAGTGGCTCAAGCTAGAAGCTGGGGGGAAGGACGCTAAAGCAGCCCTCCAGTTAGCTCAGAAGGGAATTGGTAACAGTGTTTATCACCCTATTAAGAAAACAACAGAGGGACATTACCAGCTACTTGTTGATTATCACTGTTGATTCTACCTGTTGATTTAGCATGGAGGGTAACCAGCATGTGGTCTGCTAGCTAATACATCTCCTTAGCAAGGCAGAGGGGAGGGGGGAATTCCTGCTTAGCAGGGAGTGGTGAGGGGAGGGGGGAAGCAGCCCACAGTCTCTGGAGCTCCAGCTAGGGAGCAGAGAGGAGCCCCATCCAGCTCAGAGAGCATGCCAGGATACTGGGGGTGTCTGGTTTATTTTAAACTAGCAAGGAATCTAGGACAGACATTGCATAAACTATTTTGAGCCAAATCAGTGCAATCTGATACTACATTCAACCAGGTTTGTCTCAAACTGGTTTCAGCCTTTTTGAAACTGGTTTATGTGCACTGAACATCTGTTTTGTTACAGGTTTAAACCAGTTTCTGATGACTTAAACTGATCTATGTGTAATGTCTGTCCCTAGCCTTAATACGCATTAGCCCACTTTAAAGTCATGCATCTACTTTACGTGTGCTTAATGCACCTTTAAGATGGCGATTTTATGTTATTTAAGCCTAAATTTCATACCTGTAGGAAGCAGGGTATCAAATGTATGCACGAATAGCTAAGTCACATTAGCGAACATGTAGATGCGCTAATGAGCATTAACACGGTGTGTGTCAATGGATAGACACCCTGTCAATGTGCATTAGTGCATCTGCACATGCGTTACTGCAGCTAAGCTATTCGTGCCTAAATTTAATGTACCTTAAAGTGCATTAGCGTGTTCGCATGTAATTGTGTGCCTAAGTCACCTTAAGCGAAAGAGCATTAAGTTTAGGAACACCTAAATACACATGTAGACATAACCAGTGAAGCCAAAATCATAAACTAAATGCTACAAAACAGAACCACCTTAAACTGAACAGAATCATTACATGCATAAAATCATTGTGTACCTGATGCTTCCCTTCCTTCCCATTCCACATTTGGATACAGAGCAAGCAAAACAGTCATCAGCAAAGATGTATGCCAGAACCAATGCATGTGAAAACCTTTCATAGTTTCTCCGATGGTCTTGTCCTCTCTGAGGATCAATGTTGAGTGTAAAAATTTTCAGCCACAGAAGTCATAGAACATTATTTTTTTTGTGTGTTATAAAGAAAATTCATGACCATGTATTTTTCTACTTATAATTTATTTCTAAAGTTATGAATAAATGTTGGTCAACTGGACAAAGTATAAAAAACCACCTCAGTATCACTGCTTCTCATAAAAGATGAAGCCTAACAGTAGACTTCCCTGCTGAAATTTCTTGTTCAAAAAAATCATTTGTTCACCATCCCCTTACTTTTCACATAAGGGGGCTCTTGTACTGGAATGAAGAAGAATTAAAAGAAAAGCATTAGATATAGATAAAACCTTTCTAAGCTAGTCAGTCACTTATATTCTGTTGGCTTTTATTTCAAACTAGCAGTAATGCATTATGCCACTTGTGCATTAGTATTACAACTTACGTCAGCTGTAGACAACAGTCTTCAGGGAAAACCCTTGCAAGTATACAGTAGGCATATGTAGTAATATTAAAACAGATGCACCTGATTTTTGAACAACTTAGTGCAAGTGCATAACTACTTTGTATGCCCAAGTATAGTCAGAGAACACAAAATCTTTATGAGGTGTCATGCACGTGCGCCACAACTGTGGACAGAAACTGGTTGTGTAATTGTGCATATCTGGCACATGCAAATGAAGAAGAAAACAAGTGTTTAGTGGGTCAATTTGGTGTGTACACCTGAAGATGATGCACTGCATCCACCAGAGTGCAGTCACATATAATTTGGTAGAAGAATAGGCAAAGGTGTGCTGGAGATGAGCCAAGTTAGATTTTAGATTTTCAAAAACCAACTAACTAGGTTCAGATTTTGTTTATTTAAAACTGGGGTGTTTCAAATTACGTTCCTTTTTTATCTGAAGAACTAAAACCTGAAAGAAGGGGATTCAGAAAAGGAACATAAACCCAAAGATTTCATAGGAATCCATAGTGTAAAAACCATTCTGCCCAGTTGCGGTCTTTCTGAGTTTTTTGTAATGGTAATGGTACGGATTTCGGACAGGGCTCAGCAAATGAAACAAGTTTATGAGATTTCTGAACAACAGCTGGTCAGTAAAGGGCCTGATTAATAAATGCTTTATGTAGCACAGATAAATATACAGCAAAGCTCCTAATTACTTTGCAAAAGGATGCACTGTTTGCAGTAAACTGGGATAACAGCCGCAGTTACTTGTGGCTCAGGCACAGGCATGGCACTGTTGTGTGATATGAAAGCAAACCAATATGTGGTATGCACTAGTGTAGTCTAGGGATTACACTGATCACACCATGGGTAAGAGAGAGCAATCAGAGCAGAGAAGCCCTTAGTATTTCAGGGGTGTTGTTTGCTTAACATTAATGAATATACACTAATTAATATGCCCTAACAAAGCTGGAGTGGCATAAAGAGTGCAACTGAACAAACAGAAAAGAAATGGATGAATCTAACCTTAATACTGTCAGTCTGGATCACGGTGGCATGTAGTTTTTGCTTCCCTCAAGGCAGCTTGAATAGCATAAGCAAACAGATGTCACTGTACATATGGACATCCATTTCCACAACGTTTGAGGGAAGAAGTGTACTTTTTTTGAAGCTGGGTATTTTTTGTGTATGGAAAGCAGCTGCCCAATTGACCTGGAGATCAAAATACTCTGTCCATACATGTAACAAGGTGTGACACAACTAGCAGCAATTCCTGCTTCCTGAGCTTAAGCTATCCTTTGCCTGCCCCCAACCCCTACAGGTAGAGGGAACACCTCTTCATTCTCAGTGTCCATTTAAATCTTTGGTTGTTCTGGCAAAAAAATCCCACCAGTTAGTGATAAACAGCATCTTACAAAGGCATAGAAATAGCGCAGGGATATTACATTCATTTTCTTTGAGAAATAATATGTGAACAAAATGCAATTTTATACTGCAAGGCTAGATATTGCTCTTTGTAGGCACATCTACATATGCACTTTAATGCACATTAGCCTATTTAAATGTGTATTCAAATGTCACAAAAAATCCATGCGCTTTTGTTAATGTGCATTAAAATAGACTAATGCTCCTTTTTCTAGTACCTCACAATGGAGGTAATACACTTAATGTGCATTAGCAAAAACACATTAATAAACCTGTAGATGTGTCCAGTATCATCAGTATAAATTCAATGTAATTCTACTGATGCCGTAAGAAATGCTCTGAAGCCACATTAACATAACTGTGACTAGATTTTGTCCCTGTATCATAACACCCAGTAGGACAGATTGAGCCATGCAACCTTTACCTGTGGCAGTTTCTGTCTTAAAAGTGTTTAACTGTGAATGCCTAACCCTGCCCAGTGCACCCTAGATTTCTGATGCAACATATTGTAATATTTGCTACAAATCAACAAAACAGACCACACATATATCCTGATTAGGTTAATTTAAAAGATACATTTGGACTTGTAATTCTACTTGGGAAAGAGTTTTCAACAGGGAGGAAAAAACCCCTAAAAAGCCCCATCTTATTCTGGCAATTTTGGATTCATATTTTACAACTGATCCAGAAATCAAATGAAAAGTTATTGGAGCCCAATCCTGCTTAAGAATAAGGAGGAAAAAAGCAAAACCCTTTATATTTGATCAGTGTGGAATAAATTTAGCCACAGTCTAGGCAGTTCCCAACATTTGGCAAATTCTTTCCATCCATTTAATTCCACTGACTTCATTACAGTAGCATCCATTTATTACCAGGGCTGAATCTGGCCCTGTATTATTCAATTAGAGAGTACTTGCACTAAAAGTGGTACCTGGACATTTAAATGCCCTCCTTTCATTTTCATTGCGCACACCCACTTTATTATAGCTTATCATAAACCATAATGCTGGTAATGAATTTGTTTTGGAATGAAGGAACAGAGTCACAGTGCTGCCTGAGAAAGGACATTTTGTGTCTGAAAGCTTGTCTAATATTTCTCCTAATTATACAATAAGTCCAATAAAAGATACTGCCAAACAAACCTTGCTTTTTTGGAAGAAGTGGCAAATTGGCTACGGGACAAGAAAGAAAAGAGGAGCTTTTTGATTGGATGCTTATCTTGCTGGGATCCTATGACCCGGCTGGACTAGATCTTCTGAGGTCCCTTCCAGCACTCATGTCTATGAAATCTATGAAGCCATCTGGAGGAAAAAGGGAGCAGAGGGCTAAAATTCACTACCATTTACACTAGTGCAAATCATGGGTAGCATTACAGAGTGCTTATAAACGTGGTCCGGATGATGGGGGGTAGGGCACTTTAATTAGAGCAGCGCCAAGATTTGTACTAATTAAAAGTGCCCAGAGTGTTATGTGGATCAGTGTTCCCATGTTGAGAAATGGTGGAGGGGTACTTTGAACTAAAGCTCGTTGAATGAGCTTTAGTTCAAAGTGCCCCACTGCCATTTTTCAACGCGGGGATACTGATGCACAAGACACTGGTGTCTGCTGGAGCATGGTAATTAATGCTTCAGCAGACTCGATTAATTGAGTGTAATTACAGTGCATCAGAGCAGTCTCCCTGCACATGTATGGGAGACCACAGGCGTCAGTGGGGAAACTGAGGTATAAAATCGGTGTGAGACTAGAATCAGTTCCCAAAGTGTGCAACGCACTTTAGGATCTTTCAGAAAGACATCATGCAAGATACCACACACACTTTTTACATGGCAGAACACATATTATGGTATACAGATATCTGTGTCATTCCTCATCTGGTATACACTTATCTGACTCATTCTTGGTTTTCACAGCTCATAGAACATGACGGGAGAATCTGAGGTAGTATGGAAAATGTGTTCCTTCTCCTGTAATGGGCACAAGTACACCCTGGCATCCTCTTGCCCGGGGCTGTCCAACTGGCAGCCAGCTGGCTGCATGTGGCCTATGAGTGGTTCATATGAGCTCCATGGGCTTCTGCCTGGCCACCAATCTTGATTGCTCCATCTGCTATTGGTGACTAGGTCCCCTTGGCTCCCCCTCTCTCTTCCAGCTTCTAGTTCCTGCCCCACTCATGCAGATAGGGCAATACAGCAAAAACAGGGCCAAGGAGGGATCTGAGCTGCTCACATTCTGCATGTAGTTGGAGAGAAAGGAGCCATGTTGCACATGGTGAGGGGGTCTCCAAGAAAGCCATCCTGCAGTGTGCACCCCATGCAGCATGCAGCTTGGGGGCTGCAGCCTGCAAAGCATGCGGCCACTCATTGCCCAGAAGTTGAACTGCCCTGCTGTAGCATAACCAATAACTGGTGAGACCCCTGACCGCACACAGTTCTGTCTCTTGGTGCCTAGGTAACTCTGAAACCTCAGATTTTGACATGGAGTTCAGGGTATGCTTTGAGTACACAGGCCTTGGATATACATTCAGGCTCTTTGTGTCCTTGCCCAGACAGGATATATCTTTTTGACTGAATTCTCTTTAATGTAATCAGTAATACTAGATAACTAGAAAAGGATTTCTAAAAAACTCAGTGAACTCTGTTCCTTCAAGTGAACGGTACCATGTTCCAATGCTAAATTTAGACCTGAAATCTCACCATCTAATAAGATTTATTTTTATTTCCTATTATATCCGATGAGGAGCAGACAACCTGGCTTTTAATGCTGCAGGCCAGCAAAAATGCATCAAATTAGAAACAATGGCAGCGCACCAGAATTATACTGAGAAGTTAGGGCTCCTTAGGTTTAGATGTTATTGCACTTCCACAATGATTACTGCACAGTGGAGATGGCCCCCAAAAGGTCACAGCTTCCAAATCAAGTGGATGGAAAACACTTGAACTGACACCATAGCTGCAGCACCATCTTTGTTCACCATTTTGAAGTCCACTTTGCCCTTACCCCATAAAGGGTCTGCATTTTTTTTTTTTTTTTTTTAGGAAACTGGTACAGATACATTGATCCCCAAACAGGATAGTCTGCATGGGATTTTGCCCCTGCAGGCCTTTCCCCTACTCCAGATGGTTCTAATCTGGTCATTTCCTGCCAGAAGATGAGAAATATTTAAGGATGTGAGGAAAAAATCTGTCCCTCAAAAAGGCATCCCAATTTCTTCTGGGCTAGCTGCTGCTGGTAGCCTGCCTAGACAAGCTAACTTGCGGACTTAGAGTGCAATCTTCCTTCTCAGCAGGGGTACCTGGCCCGAGACCAGAACCAGCTGCAAGCATGGACCTGACTGGCCACAAAGCCAGCTGGGCTGAGTATGTAAGCCCAGGCCTTTCACTTGGACTCTGAGAGCACATCCAGATGAGCAGGAACACCTTGTGCCACTGCTACTTATCCCTGGGGAATGCCCATGCCACGTATGCTCTGGCTGTGTGGCAGGTTACCCCAGGGTGGTTAGGGGAAGCTGGGACCATTAACTGTGCTGGCCCCAGCAGCCTTACCTGGAGTTGTGGGGGTCTCAGAGAGCTGCAGTCATGGTGCTCCTGCAGCAGGGAGCCTGGCTGGCAGCTGGAGTGTGGCTCTGGCTGGCCAGGCTCCAGTTTTAGGTGGCGCATGCTACTGCTACATGTGCCACCCCACTTTTTTTTGGCATAGGGTTTTTTGATCCTGGGATCTCCTGCAGTTAGCTGCTTTCAAAAAGTCTACCCTTTTACAGAACACGCTGTAAAAGCTGAAAATCAGTCCATGCTGGAGAACCCTCTATAATGGCTGCAGCCAAGAGGAAGCTTTGAGAACTTTTTTTCAAAAGAGGAGAGAGTCATTTCACACACACGCTGTGGGAAAATCACATTTGTGACAAATATGCTAACCGAAGTTGTAACAAACTATTTAGCCAGGTTTATATGGCCTCACATGAAACAGCTTGTAGGCCTTAAGCAAGACAGATGGATGAGGTGCCCAGATAAAACTAAAAAAAGGTTGCCAAGTGACACAGCAACTTTTCACGACAGACCTTTTACAAATGGAGATGGGATGCATGGTTTGCAAATGGCCCAACATGAAGCTGATGAATTCACAATTGAACACAAGGCTCAAAACTGGACCTGAACAGCCCCATTGTCCACAGGGGTCGAAAAACTGGAGGTCTGCAGCTTTGGCCCTCAAAAAAATATTGGTCCTCAAATGGTAATTTAAAGCAGCCTTCTCTAATGTTGTGAGCTGTTACATTATATATGCATGTTTCCACTTGATGCTGATGTGCACCCAAACTAGCTACAAGCAAAGACCTCATCAAAAAGGGCCACAAAGTTGTTGTTTTTTGTGTGCGTACTTCTGTATCTTTTGAATGTTGACAAATCTAATAGGTATTGCATTTGAAAGTTTGTCTTTCTCCTAACTACGAATAAAATCTATCAGCCTAAAAAATCCTTGCCTCTTGCATAATTTCTGGACCATCACAGCTACAACATCAATTTTACAGTACTGACCGATCTAACCTGAGACTGAAAGCTGCTTTAAGTGCACTGTCAGTTTCTAGATCGCTATAGACAAGGAGGGGCTACAACAACAACAATAATAAAAGATACTTGCACTTTTCTAATACTTATTACTCGAGGATTCCCACGTGTTTTATAAACATTAACGATTAGTAGTTAGCTTCATAACCCGTCCGTAAAGCTAGGAAGTATAATCACATTCACTTTCCAAATGGGAAAAACCATGCCCCGTGCTCTTTAATGGGCTTGCTCCATGCCATAAAAAGCTATCTGTAGCAGAACTAGTAGTAGAATGCAGGTCCTCCAGCTCTAAGACCAGGCTTTAACCAGAAGGCTGTAAATGAATCAATTAGCATTTTTATGTTGCTTTAGAGACGTAAAATGCTACATTGTTATTGGGCAATATCTACTACTAACCCATTAGTTACACTGAAGACAAGGATTAAGCATTGCATAACAAAATTTTGTCAATAAATTACAATCTCTCTAGAGCTCTGTCAGCATTTCCACCCAGAATCAAATTACAATTCTAAAGTATTACCAGTACCATAACTAAGAGCATGTCTGCAGATACCCTGGAATAGTTATCTCACATTCATTTCTTGTCCTAGGGCTTTTAAAGCTTAGTTTGGAATTGGATTAAGGCAAAGGTGTCAAAGATACAGCACTATCATGTGGCCTGCTATCCTGTTGCCTGTGGGTCGCCGACTGGACCTGCATGCTGCATGTGGTACAGGGCCAGGACTTAGGCGCACCGCATACAGTGCAGGGAGCTGGTTCTGATGTGTACAGCTGGTCTGGGGCATTTATTGTGCCCACACTGGACCAGCCCTGTTCACTGGAACCAGCATGCATGCCACTCATTCCGTCCACTAGGCCTAATGTGTCTTGACACCCCTAGATTAAGCTAAAGCACGTAGACACTCAGTGGGGAGTTGGAATATCCCCGTGGGGAGTGAGGACAGAATAGTTACAGAACAGAACTGAACTTACAATTCATACCTTCACTTATTTCATGAGCTTCCCTATTCAAATGTGTCCTAAGAGCCTTCTGAGTGTTATATTGTATACATATCACCTGCAAAACAAGTTTCCAAAAACTTCCCTTACAATTTAACTGCGAGTCCTTATATTTTTTCTCAGATTGGCCCACGGCTTGAACAAGTGACAGCTTTCTCTTTTGCCATATAAACCTGCTCCACAAGGACTCTTGTCAAAATAAATCAGGCCTGGGAAACGTGGCAGGATAATCAGGGTTTATAAATGCAGCCGCAGACTTGGATTCAAAGAGGAAATCCTGTGACTCCCTAAAGGAAAGACTCTCTCCCTTACCCTAAGTTGCTCTTTCATTTTTCTAATTGCTGCACCAGATTTTAAAATGATAAACTTCACCTTAAATTACCTAAATCCTGCCTCCAGGCTGGAATGTGTCAGCAGTATTACTATAAATCCAATACCAGCATTCTGAATGATTTCCCTTACTCAAATATACTTTGATTCATCAATAGACTTCCGGTTCAGGAAGTCTTTATTTAATCAGAGCTTAGCCCAGCTTTTAATTAGTGAGATCCTTTGGGCTCATTTCCTTCAATGGTGAACTTGGCTGGGCATAGGTCACCCTTGGCTGTTGCATTAACATCTGAGATGATTTGTCACATCTGTGTTCACATGGCAATCAGTTTCCTCCTCTCTGACTAGCACAAGATAAAAAAGAAGATGCATGTTTTTATGCATTTCCGTTTCCTGGTCTTGGCCAACAGCTGCGAATTGGGTTCTGGGTGGTGAAAGCAGGTGGGGATCCATCAGCCTGCTATCACAGCTTTTCCCAATGCAGGTTAGGGATAGAATAACCCCCTCTATGCTACTGAGTTTTATCAGACTTCTAAACTGAGTCTCCAGAGGACTTCACGCCACCAGCTGGATTATATTCCTGGCTTCATACCAGACTCACTCTGTGTACCTGGGCTCATGCCTGCATCACTCTGGCCCTGAACTGCTCTGCCTGTAGGCAGAGTGCAGGGGTCAAGGAGTTAACAGCTGAAAATGGCTTTAAGTTCTTTTTGCTCTCTCAGTAATGCTGAGATCAGCAAGGACCTCAGTGCTGCTCGAACTTATGCTCTGCGGAGCAACGTGTGATCCAAGCATTTTCCTTCCCTGCCTCTGGTCTTACCTCCCACACATCTTGGCTCTAACACATCTGCAATGCTGGGTACTGGGATAGGGGTAGGGGGAGAGCTGCTCTAAGTTCTTGAGAGTGGCAGGGAAGGGCTGTTCTGTGGAGGCACTGCCTAAGTACTATTTCCTACTTCTTAAGGGCCACTTTGTCCTGCCAGTTCGGTTTAGCTATCTGTAAAATTGCAGGGATGCTGTAGATTATTAATTAATACCTCTAAAAGGACTTTCTTACATGGTTGTTTCTTCCTCCGATCTCCTACAAAACACTTTCTGGTTTCCTTCCTTATGCATTTCCTGCTCCAAAAGCATTTCCTGCTCTCACCTGCCCACAAGTCTTGTTCACCCCCAGTGGCTTCTAAGTTCTGCACATGCACACACACAAATGCAAGCATCTACTATTTTTATGCACAGACATATTTCATTTCAAGTTATTTGTACAGTTCACTTCATGTAAAGTATACTTAACCATTCTATATTGCAGCTTAAAGAAAACATTTCTGAATAGTGCTAACTAACACTTCATCAGAAACTCACTGGATACAGAGTTTTCCAAATTGTGATTTGTGCATAACACGTAGCCCTGATCTATTCTCAAACTGGCAAGGTGCCCACTGCTAAAGTTTGCACTGAGAACCACTTTCTGAACTGTCTTTTCCCTGTTCTCTCTGCCAAAACTTGGTTGCTTTTATAACATCTTTTTTCAGTTGCATTTGCAGGCAATAGCAAAAATATTTCCATTTTTGAAGCTTTGATCTCTGTAGTACTCAGGAACCTTGGCCAGGGAAAAGCATTGTTGTGCTGTGAGTTGTCTGAACTTCTGTCTCAGCGAAAGAGAAGTCTGGATCTAGGACACTCAATATTTAATTATTAAAAAGAAGATGATGGTAGGCCTGGATTTAAGTCAATCCAATTAGATAGAATGCTTCTTCCTCTGGGTACAATGCTGCTGCTAATCAGCAGTGGAAAAAAGAAACTAGTAAAAATACTAATTTTACTATATATATATTACAGAAATGAGAAGAAAAATAGACTATTTTTAGTGTCAGTGTTTCCCACCCTGTGCTTTTCCATATAAAATGCTTTGAATTCTATTCTTTCTACTTTCTTCTTTTGAACCATACAACAGAGGGAACTGGCCTCTTGTCCGAGACAGTTAATCTCTTTAAATGCTCTACCCTCAAACATGGCCTCTTTTTCCCTAGTAGAATCCACTGTGACAAGTTTGGAAAAGGTTGTTAGAAAGGAGAGTGGGAATTTTCCCCAGCACTGAATTGTACTGTTATTACAGCTACTTACCAAAGGTTCAAGCTCCTTCCGGTCTATGAGGTTGAGCTCTGTTACAAAGTAATAAAAGTGCTTGTAACAAGTATTGACATGGGCCTCAGCACCCATGATGATGATGCGGTCGAAATGATGAATGTAGACATGAACGAATACCCGGAAAAGCCTGCACAGGATCTTCTTGCAGATCTGAAGGAAGTTCTTTGGAAAGGGAACACCTGTGAACAGAGAAAGGCAGGGTTGTCATATTAATCTTTTTACCTTCCCAGAATAATGGCTTTAGCTTAGCTCACTGCTTTTTGAGTTTGATTGCAAAGTGTACCACCTAATGAATACAGATGTTTTCCAGCACTGGCACTGCTGTTCCACATGCTATTTGAGATTAAGCCCTTCACACATAATTGGATTGTCTTCCACTAACCTTCTTCACAGCGCCACCCTCCATAAAAATGGAAGAATCAGAAGAGGAACGGAGATGATAGAAACAAAGACTCTTTCATTCACTTTTTACCTTCATCTGAATTCTACGCACCTTTTAAAGCTATTATTTTACAGAAAATCTCTGGTACAGCTGGTGGAGCCATGTGATTAACAGTTCCAGAGTCTCCAGGAGTATAATGAATAGGAATGCTTTTTGGTAGGAGGCTCCAGAGCTACAGCAGTGGCAATGTTTATGGGACCAGCAAGATGCACTGCCAGATATTTCAAAATACCCTGTGTATAAACTTGAACTTGTGAGGTGCAATGGCCCTTTAGCTGCCCTTAGTAGTCAACGAAAACAGAGGACTTCCAGGTACGTCAGGCCCTAATAAGGATGCAGACAGAAGTGCAGATCCCCGCTGTAGCTGAGAACACTTCGCAGGAAGGGTTCTGAGTTACAAACCCTGCCCCCTCCCCACCAAACAGAAATTCACTGTTTGTTCCAGGGAGAGGGGAATCTAGCTACTGTCTGCCAACCAACAGCCAGTTTCCCCTATCAATAGTCTCCCAGCCTGTCCTTGTTTCAGAATGGGAGGGGGGAAAGGGAGCACAGGATGCTCATTCTAGGAGTCTGGAGCTGGAGGGTAGGGTGGGTGAATGAGAGAACCCCCCACTGCTACCTACAAGGGGCCCTAATATATCCACCCTACCACCCAGCAGGGGCTGAAAAAAGTCCAGACAAAGCTCCCTCTGCTCCTTTTTCTCCCTCCCATTCTGAAAACAGCTCGAGGCTGGCATGCAATGCAGACAGAAGATGCTCTGTTTCATTGGCACCGTGTAAGGGGTGCACGCACACACCCTGAGTGTGGTGGTAGACCCCCTGAGAAAAAAGTCACCAACAACGCCTGCGAGTGGTCAGCGCTACCCACCTCCATCCTCAGCACTTACACTGCTGGCGGCGTCTGTGTGTAGTTGCCAATTGCTGGTCAGTGCTCACCACCCCGCCTCCACTGACAGCACCGCAGCCGCCTGCAGGAGCTCCCCGCTTGCTGTCGCCATGCTCCTGCCAACAGCACTGCCCCCCACCCTCTGGGGGCACATGGCGTTCATGCTGTGTTTTGAAATGTCTGCATTTGACCCTTCATGCAATGAGGAGTCAGCTTTTTGCCTGATGAGCCATTTTTAAGTGGTCTGCAGCTGTGCACTTGTGTTTGGTCACAGCTATAGAGCATTTCCTGTGGCCATCCTTATATTTCTTAAGATTCCTGGATTTCATCAGATTCAAAAAGGTAAGTTAACCCCGCTCCCTGCCTCCTGGTTTGTAAAGGCTAATCAGGTTCACTTGAAACTTAGCCCAAGGCTCACCTGAAACTTGATCTAGGTTCACACACACCTGGCCCAAGCTTTAGGTTTGAAATGAAACTCAGCACCAGGAGACTGTGCTTGAATTTCTGTCATGGACGTTTCTGCACAGTGCTAATTAGAACCTTTATGGCAATCCCATATCCTATAATTTAGTTACACTAAAGCCTTCCTGACTTCCCACCCCTTTATAAAGTAGTTTACAGCTGCCATAATACTTGTACCACACAGCAAGTGGCAAGAAGAAATCAGAAGTGTATAATATAAATTATTCCCCAAAAAAGAAGTGTTTTCTTGTTTAATTTTGCTTTCCTGCTTTTTTACTTTTAAAGAGTTTTAAAATGTTTTTTTACCAAAAAATTAACTGAGGAAAAAACACCAAGGCATTTATACAAGAAAATGTATTCCTTTTAAAATATTTCATGGTATAAAATATGTCTTCTTGATAAACAACTCAAACAAGAGGCTGAAAACAGCAAAGCAAAGTTCTCCCTCTAAGGGCTTGCCTTCCATTGCCTTTGTGTGTCAGCAAGTTCTTGCTTTGTGTACCAAAGTCCAGAAATCAGGTGACTTAGTTGCCTTAGAGCAGCCCAAGCAAGTGCCAAAAAGTGCACCTGAGACAGTGAGCCTGATGCTTTTGCAGGGGGGTAAGCTCACTGCTGTGCTATACTGCCTAATTTCTGGGATGTAGTGCATACAGTAGAAGCCAGTGAAGAAACTTTCCCAGGATTGACAAGGAGGCAGTACTGGCAGTATCCTGGCACTGCTGTCCTCTCCCACAGCTGGAATCCTGCTCTGGGCAGCCACACTGCCGTGTCTTTTTGCCTGAGTGGCAAGCTTACACAATTTCTCTTTGTTGTCACCTCTGAAGTTTGATAGAACCAGAGAATCTAGCCCTGAAACTTTAGAGAGAGAGCTATGTACTACATGAGCAGGGACCTTGGTTTTCTCTGATTAAAAATAGCAAATGCTCTGATAATAACCCAAAATCTGCGATTAAAATGAAACACCACGATATATACAGATATCAACTGAACACAATGTTTTATTGATATATGTACTATTTTAAAGCAATTTAGAAACCTACCAATGCCTCAATCACTAGAATAAGATTAATTATAAATACCTATACATTTTGGTACTTGATTTTTGGTTTTTTATCATGGAAAATCAGAGCTCCTCATGCTCCCTTTGCTCACCAGCATGCTGGTCCAGGCCCCTCTCTCCTAAGCCACAGCCACCTGGGCCCTGCTGGACCATCTGCTGCAGTGGAGTGGAGTGTGGAGCCAGGCTTCCCCTCCCCCATGGGCAGTATGGCTAAAGCAGAGCCCATGGGGGGTAGGGGTTCAGCCTACCTGCTCCAGGCTTGAGTGGGGGGAGGGGGGGGGCTGGTTCCCCATTACTGCGTGCACTTCCATGGGAGATCTGGGGGGCATGGGTTCCCTTGGTCCTCAAGAATGCGCAGTGGCAGGGAACCAGTCTCATCCCCTGCCCCCTGGATGAACCGACCCTGGCGCTGTCCTGATCCCCACTGGGGCCCTGCAGCCACGCATTCCAGCCCCAGCCCCATGCACTCCCCAGCTGGGCAGCGGCCCCAGCTCCAGCCCTGCTCAACTCCCTCCCTCCTTAGGGGGGGCCTCAATTCCCCTCCGCCCTAGTCTTACCTGTGGGAGCTGCTCTCCAGGCTGCCTGTACCACCTGGCTGACTGCCCTCTTCCTGCTGCCCCCAGCCCCTTCAAGGCTGAAACTCTGCCAGCCTGCAGAGAGCTCTTTGCAAAATAACAAAATCCATGCATTTCTCTACTAAAATGAGAAATTCATGTTTTTTTCAGGTAAAGAGAGAAGATCGTGGAGAAGATCCCTAAGCTCCTCCAGCCCACTGACTACTACCCTATGCTCCCTATCCATGTGGGCATGAATGACATGGCTCAGAGCAATCCCAGCCAGGTCGTGAAGCGCTACATGGATTTGGGAGCAGGACTAAAGAAGTTGGGGGCCCGGGTGGTTTTTTCCTCAATCCTCTTCCATGACCATTTCAGGCTGGACATAAGAAAGAACTTCTTTACTGTACAAGCCCCCAAGGTCCCTTCCAGCCCTAATGTCTAGGTCTATGTCTAAAAGGGAAAATCCACTTTTTCCCCCCATTTTTCAGTGGGAAATGGAAACCCAGATCCCTGTACATGAGACAGTGTTGCCATCTCTCCATTTTAATTGCAAATCTCACAACATTGGGTGTTTCGCTTTAAACTCCGATCCTGAAGTCATGTTACTAATTGAGAATCTCAGCTTGCATTCAAAAATAAAAAAAGAAAGTTCATAGTTCTTGCAGTTGCATAGAAACACTTCAAAATATGACCCCAGGGTACCTAAGGCTCAAAAAGCAGGCAGCAAGGAAAACAGAACCTAACTATATTGTTTGTTTTTAAAACATTGCTGTTTTAAAGCAGCTTCATGATTTCTAGAGGCCTGTCTCACTGTGTTGAGTTGGTAACACTGGCTCTGGTGACCCCAGCTAAACCAAAACATACCCTGAAAAATTCACATTTTCCCCCCACCCTGAAAATATTTATCAGAAGAGACAAAAAAATTAGAAATTGTTATATCAGCTTATGGCTAAATTCATTTGAAAGATCTGGCTCCTTTTAAAAATAATGCTCAAACCTGTTATCATCCAGCACATTATCCCAGGTGACAGATGTGTAAAGTGAGCCACTCTGAGGGTCTCTGCAGAGAGAGGGGTGACTGCAGCATGTATAGGTACACCCAATCTACTTGCCACCGCATCTTTACTGCTATCAGTGCTCAGCTAGCTAAAGTAACTCTCTAAAGTACTTTATCTTCCTCTCTGCTCTCCTGTTGCCTGTGACTTTTTGCTTACTCTGAAAAGGACCTAATCCAAAAAGCTACTGCTAACTTCAATGACCCAAGGCAGGTTGTCCTAAGAGGTGTTTTAGGAACTCCAAGACTGGATTTGCCAAGATACGGAAGAAGAAATACTTTTTCTTTCTGTCCTGAAGATAGTATACACATACTCTGAGGCTAAGGGATACATGTCCCACTACAAAGAAAAAGAGAAGCACACAAATATACGCAAACCCAGAAAGCTGAAGTCAGCCCCACAAGAATGATCGTCTTCCTAGGATCCTCTGAGCATAAATGAATTTAATTTTTCTGCCACTGCAATGGCAGAGCACAGTTTTTATGCTAAGGCCTGGTAAACTGCATCACAGCAGTCATAGCCCACCACAGCCAGAATTTACAGCCAGAAGACAGGTAAGGATACCTCCAACACCACAGGCAGATACTCCAAACCCTGTGCTGTTGTGCGCCCTGAAGAAGGACCTGCAGCCTTTCTGCCCAGCTCTGGGGGGCTGCAGTTTATCAGTCTGTGGCCACTTCCGGTCCAGCAGCCAACCATGCTTTGGAGCGGCAGGTGACCAGCTGTGACATGCCACTGGGCTGCAGCCCAGGGATTGAGAACCCCTATTACAGGGCATTTTAGTTTCATTTCCCTTATGCACTTTGTGGCTGTGGTGCATGGGGGGTCAGAGTGGGCCGTTCTTAAAACTCACGATAAATGTTCACCTGCAAACACTCAGTGGCTTGAAAAGTACTTTGTAGTTTTGTGTTCCTAAAAAGCACATTTCAGGCTCGTGGAAGGGAGACAGTTACATTGTTCCATTGAACAGAAGGGGAAAACATAGATGCTCCACAGGAAATCTGTGAAGGCAAGTTTCATACTGCAGAGAAACGGACAGAGGAGCAGGCTAGCTCCACCCGGATTGAGCTCGTATTGACATGCCTCATTCAGTTGCAAGTCATCAGGAGGATAAGACCTGTGGAGTCTCCAGGAAAGCTAGAAGCGTTTACATTTGATTCACATTGTACAGGATGCTGCACGATCCATCTCGACTCACAGGCTGCATCCAGACGAGCAGGGGCATGCACTTTGTGCTGCAGCACACACCCCTGTGTGTGCTCTGTTGCGGGCTGTGCCCAGTTCGTCCTGGCTCCCAGCCATACTCCATGTGCTGGGCTGGGGCACAAAGTGCTTCAGCTTGCGGATAGCTGGCAGGCAGCCCCTGTGTTGTGGCATCCTGCACCTCAACCAGCCGGGGAGCAGCATGTAGAGATGGGGAAGCAAGCAGCCCAGAGCTGGTGCTCCCCTGTATCTGCGTGCCTCAGTGCAGGGACTCTGCTGAGGAGTGCCTCCTCCCTGAGGCACATGGAGACGGTGGCGCTCCCAAGCTGAGGTACACTGCCCCCCAGCCAGCCATGAAGTGGGGTGCATTGTGCTTCAAGAGAGGGGAGCAGGCATCCCTGGGCTTGTGCTCCCCGGTCTCTGCATGGGACAGCACAAGTGTGGGGCCAGGACACAGGCTGCATCACGCGGAGCTTCCTGCAGAGGTGCATGTCTTCACTGATGAACCTGGGAACTGCATGTGAGCACAGGGAGCCCTGTGCGATGGAGTCAGGAGGACCCCATACCTTCACCAGCCCTTGCTCCACTCTCCTGCTGCCCCACCCTGGGCCAGCCCTGGCCCCAGCTCACCAGCACAGGCCCACACTCCTGCCCAGCTGCTGCCTCACTCCCACCCGCTGCCCCCCACCCCGCTGCTACCCCCTCTTCGCCCACCCACCGCCACGGCCGCCCTTCCTCTGCCCCCACCTGCCGCTGCTCCTTGCGCACTCACTGCCGCTTCCCCCCCGCTGCCCTTCCCCCACCACCTCCCTACCTGCAAAGCTGAGATCAGGGCCATCCCACAGGTGAGGGTGGGAGCACAGTGCACGCTGGCCCCACGGGAGTGGCAGGGCTCACCCCCATGCAAGCACAGACGGGGCAGCCTGGGGGCTGGGCTGGATACAGTGAATTGGTAGGCATCTGCCCACAGACTGGAAGAAAAAGCCTGGTGGCTCACAGGCCATATTTTGCCCACCCCTGGATTGAAGTGGCCACTGGGGAGTGGAGAGTAGAGGGTGGAGTTAAACAGAGAGGGCTGTCCTTGGCCAGCAGATGCTACTGCTGTGACTGTTCCCATTGCAGTGTGGGCTTGGGCTGCTTCAGCTGAGAAACAGGCAGTGATGCAGGCTCCTTGGGGCCCCTCCTGGTGCTCCGTTTTGTGCTTCCCACAAGATACAGGACTGTGCCTCTGATGGCAAAGCCTCCTGGGAAGGGGTGGGGGGGGCACCATCCCTGCCAACCTCTCCCTGGTCCCCTCCCCACCGATACATTGCTGGGTGTGAGGCTACACCAGCCCAACTCCTATGACCTGGCAGGGCAGAGCTGTATATGTCATGGCAAAGACTCCTGGGGAAGGTGGCCATTTTGGTGGCCCCTCTAAATTGGCACCAGGAGCTGGTGCCCCACTTACCACCCTCAGTTAGACTACTGGGTTAACACAAAACATTTGCCAAAGTCAAATTAAAACAACACAGTATTTCAGATTAATGACTCAGCAATACACAGTAAAAACCCAGACTGTAAAAACCCAGACTGTGGGTAAAAAAAGTCTGTACATATTAACCAAATCTGTACAGATTAACAAAATCTGACTGCACTAAATCATGGAGAAACAGAGCCACCAGCGTGATGCAGGATATTTTGTTCTGCACCTTTGCTGACTTGTCACTAAATCTATTAAGCCAAGATTTTTTACCCTGCCGTTCACAAAACAATGCCAAACTCAGGAAGTTGGATGTGGGTTTGGGAATGAGGGTGGATCTTGTCAGGCCTTACAGGACAAAGCTCCTTTGATTCCTTTTAGGTGGTAAATTCTCCTTGTGCCTACCTATCGTGTACCTGTCTCTGTTGGTCACTCCTTACTTTGTTTATGCTCAGCTCCACTGAGGATGAGGTGGAGGAGGAAAAGTGGCCACACATCACCTGTCTGCTTCCCCAATCCCAGATTTGGTGGAGGCCAAAACACTAATATAACTTAGAGCAGGCTGGTCTAAGGTATGCTGCCCATAGCTTGTGACTGCAGCTGCCATTTCTGATATGACCTCCCCATGTCTAACATGCTAATGTAGGAGGCACAGAACTGGTTACACCCTCGCTGTCAAATCACAAGTGCTCTCTTTCTAGAAACAAGTGTTTTGTTTGCCTGCTGATTCAATTATTAATTTAAAGGCACATGATTTCTGACATCACAAAGCTAAGATCCGGAGCAAATGACACTGTACAAAACTGCCTTAATAATAAATGGATCAAAACTGAAACAACCATCTAACTGCCTTTGAGAACAGCCTTGGTTAGTGCAAATAATCCAAATTAATTATCTCCAACAAATGAATGCAATATATCAGAAGATGACAGGAACATCAATTAGCCACTCGTTAATATGGGGGATCACTTTCAGCCTTTGGAGCATTACCTAAGTGCAAGAAGGACAATGCCAACATCATGCTTAAAAATTCAAAGGAATTTAAAAATATCTGTACGAAATTGCTAAGATACACAATAGTACTGAGTCTTGTCATTATAGATTTGCTTCTCTGCATGAAGGGGAGTTCTTAAGGGCACTGTATTCCATGGTCTGGATCAGGCATGTTCCATAACAGAGAGTAATTAGTTCCACCTCCCCAGGGACTGAGTGACATAACAATTGTAACTGTAAACTCCAGACCAATGAAGAAATACATGTTCCATTATTAATTGCCTAACCTAAGCTCAATAAATCAAATCAACAAAGGCAAAGGACCTGGACTCTCAGCTGTCTTGCACTCTACATACTCATTGATAAGTAAGTGCAAAATGGGTGCAAAACACTACCACTTGTTCAAGGTGATTTTATATAAGTTGGTGGGAGGTATAAATACATTATACTGTAAAATGGGTTACACAGTGAAGAATCAGGCCACACAAATGTGCAAATGTTGTGTTGGATTTTCATAAGTAATCTGAACTTTGCTTGTGATTGTGGATGCCTGATGCCTTTACAAATTCAATTTGCTTTTGATAGATATTAAAAGGACCATGGCCATGTCAATTCCATCACAGATTTAACACACTGATATTCCTCCATCTGTTTCTGTGCCTCCAATGTAGTCACAGAACTGTATGCTAGGAAAATTGAAATAATCTGAATTCCATTTTCCAACTGTGCCAAGTAGCCCTACTCCCTCCTACCAAATAGTTCATGTTGACTTCTATCACTGGAGTGTTAAATGCATCTTTTCCTACCATATGAGTTAGTTATTAGTTATTATCCTGCATTTCTTACTCTGTGGGAGTTTGCCTGACCAAGTCAGTATTGAGTAGAGAGTCAGGATTTGGCCAGTCCCACTGTATAGGTACAACTGAGCAGCTGAGCTCACAACTTTAATATAAGCAAACATTAACCAATTGCTGTTTCAGTCAAGTCAGGGGAGGGAAATTTAACACTTGAGTTCCAGCATTTGTCTAAATGCAGCGAAGAAGATTCTAATCTCAATTACAGTGCAGTAAATCTAAAGTACTTCCATGGACATCAAAACCAGTTTCTGGGGTTACTCCAGGTATTAACAAAAGTGAGATGGAAATCTGGCATAATATTTAGATCCTACTACAGACCGCTGGGAGTAAGTCAACTGTGGAATGTAGTCAATTCTCCCCAATCACTCATATTGATTAGACTTAGGTCTTTGACTCGCAAAATTACTTTTTCTCACTAACTTGGTTTTGTGACAATAGTATTTGTCAGATTTAGGATTATGGAGGAAAGGGAGGCAAAGAGCTCAAGTTTAATACTTCCTTTCTTGGCATGTTGCAGTAGAGAAAATATTTATTTAAACCATTGGAACTTTTTAAAACCAATAAATTCCACAAGGGGAGATCATTGTCTAAATATAAATGGGGATACTGAGGGCAGCGGAAGCACAAAGACACTAGATTAGATTGCTGAGCTATGGTTATTAAAAGGCAGAAAAAACAAAAGAGAGCAGTGGAATTTTTGAGCTAGCTGCTACTTGCTGGAAAAAAGTACTTCTGGATGAGTGAATTGGCCTTGATTCAGTGGTGAGCCAAGCCAGGACTCAATGCTGTGCACTCAATGCTGTGTGAGAAGGGGAGTGACAGAAAGATTATTTCTGTTAATGTGGATTTCAGTGGCCCAGAGGTCCTGATTTTGTCCCACTAATGTGCCAGTTTACGTAAACAGCTCTCAAACATTTCAGTTACTCAGACTGGGCTCCTTTGGTGCCAACTTGGGCTCCCAAAAATAATTCACTAGAGTAAAGAAAGGTGAAGTACAGTGTAGGTACTCAGATGCCCAAGAAACAGAAGACACATTAAATAAACATGGAAGATAAGTAAATAATATCTTCTTCCACCTCTCTGTGCTCTCCTGTTGCTTGTGGATTTTTGCTTGCTCTGAAAAGGACCCAATCCAAAAGGCTGCTGCTAACTTCAATGACGCAAAGCAGGTTGGCCCAAGAGGCATTTTAAGAACTCCAAAACTAGAATTGCCAAGATACAAAAGAAGAGATTTTTTTTCTCTCAAATATAAAAAAAAGTTATTTTCTTCTTTCCAGTCTTCTGTAGATTCAGTCCTAAACTAGACACTAACACCATTCTGCAGTGTTATTTTACTCCTATGCCTGGGTCTGCATCCATACCTGATTTTGATCATAATATAATATTACATTATTACATAGTAAATTGATCAAGCGAGTGACATCTTCTCATGACCCTTTCACTACTTCAGTGTCCCTCAGCCTCTTCGAAGACTCTATGCAACAACAAAGAAAAAATTGAGACTTCTCTGTCACCAATTCAGTCTACAGATCCATCTAAAAGATACTTTATTCCTGAAAGATCAGGAAATCATATATTGGAGGACAACAGCCTACCAGCTAACAGAGCCATTCTTTAGTTCGGGTGCGTCTACACATTAATTGATGCGCTGTACTTACTGCACATTAAATTTAGTACTTGTATTACCAAGTACTAAATCAATGCACAGTAACCGGTGCTACCGTGCATTAGTGCCAGTACACTCCTTTTTAGTGATGCTATTTCACAGTAGTCTAATACTACTGCTCAGTAGCATATTGACATTGTTTTTGACATGACACACTACTGCATAGTAGCATTAGGCTGTTAGGCTACTGTGTATTTAGCATCTTGTGCAGATGCACCCTTTAAAAGGTAGCTCAGGTCATATTACAATGGAAAAGTATGTTGCATATTAGGCCTGTGCGAAGCAGCTAGTATTTCCTTCAGATTCAGCCAATTTGGAGAGAGAGTGATTTGGATCCAGTGATTCGGTACCAATTTAAAGATTTGCCATAGACTATAGAGGCAACAGTCCTCGATGACGCTGGACACAGCCGCCTCCAGCTGGTAAGTCCGTTGTGGTGGGCAGAGGGGAAGGAAAGGGGCATGAGGGAGGGCAGATCAATGCCCCCACAGCAAGGGAGGGACTGGGACTGGGACAAGCTGCCCAGCCAAGGCAGAGGAGGTCCAGGACTTGGGGAGGGGGCTCCCACCACTGCATGCTGCTGATTCAGGAGCTGCTTTTCTGGTGGCTCCTCCAGAGGCTCTCACCACGGGTCCAGGAGGGCATGGAAACAGATGTATGCCCCCAGATCTGCATGGGGTGGGCTGGGCTATGCTCCAGGACGCTAGCCCCAGCTGCCTGCTGCTGGGCTGCACTCCAGGGGACGGGTGGAGCCAGGGCTGCACTCCAGGAAGCTAGACCCAGCCACAGCCCAGAGCATAGCCCTGGTTCCACCCGCTCTGCAAAGCTCAGTGGAGTGGGGTCTATGCAGGGGCTGCAGCCACCCTAAAATTTCCTATGAGGTGAAGCCACAGCTTGTCCAGGAGGCACAGTGAGGCTGGGCGAGCTGCAGGAGGGTATAGCCCTCACTCAGAGTGCCCTCTGCCAGCCGTCTGGAGCACAGCAGAGCCCACCCTGCACAGATCCAGGGGCACGCGCCTGCTCCCATGCCCTCCTGGACTGGCAGTGAGAGCTGCTGGAGGAGCCACCAGAAAAGCAGCTCCCAGACCAGTGGTGTGCGGTGGCACAGTGGCAGGAGCTCCCTTCCCCAAGTCCCACACCCTCCTGCCCCGGCTGGGCAGCTTGTCCCACCTCCAGCCCCAATCCCTCCCTCCTTGTGGGGGCATTGATCTGCCCACCCTCAAGTCCCTTCCCTCCCCCCTCCACCCACCACAACAGACTTACCAGATGGAGGCAGCTGTGTCCAGCGTGGTCAAGGACTACTGCCTGTATAGTCTATGGCCGCATCTTTGAATCGGCAGCAAATATCTCCGAATTGATTTGGACCTTTTAATGGGGCCCCAATTCGATTTGGAGATTTGGCCGCCAAATCAGGCTGAATCGCCACTGAATTGAATTGGATACTGAAGCTTTGTGCAGCCCTATTATATATCTTTCATGAGGAACCAGTCAACTTGAGGAGTTCATCCAGCTAACAGTCTTCTACTTCAAGCGGTAGAACATTCGCTGTGATGATGAAGTTCCTCTGTTCAAATGTGGTTGGTGTCATGTGAGGGCTGTATTTCATCTGCTCACCAAAAGCATGTGATGTGAGAGGTGTGTAGAGGCCCTAAGCAGAACAGCAATGGGGCTCCATTTTAAAAACAGTGAAACCAGGCCCTCTAGTTCCTCTCCCTGACAGCACACGCAGAACCCCAAAAGGGCTTGAAGCATGTCTTTTCCATGGTTTACAAGGAAAACAGTACAAAAGTTCCAATACACAGTTTGTCTCCTGGCTGTCTCTTTCCCTACATCTATGCACGCAACACAGTCAGTCAGGAGATGGTCTTAAAACGTTAGCTTTTATGAATCACGTAACACATTTCAGGCTCACAACATAGACTGTATATCTGCGCAAGATTCTTGAATGACTTATATCTGCTCCATGACATGCAACAAAAAAATGAATCCCTGTTACGGCAAAGTGTTCTTTGATGCCAAAGCTACGCTCACACTGAGCAAAATGGTCCACGTTCCGGACTCTGTGGTTGTGGTTTAATGTTAGTTCTACCTGGGAGAGTTTTGGCAAGTTCCTCGCTGATTGTGTACTGAACTAGCACTGCACATGTGAAAACTGTTCTACACATCGGTAATCATTCATTCTCAATGTTTCGCTTAAAAGATACATATGGGAAAAGAAAACAGACTCCCTTTGGCAAAGGGACTGAGAACATACCATTTAAGACAGCTTCAAACAAAACCCAGTTTTATAATGAGCAGCAAGGACTATACTATGAACTCCCCCTCACCATCACATCCTCCCCAGGAACTTTGGACATACATAATTAAGCAAAGACCTTCACATTTCTTTACCTTTCTCTTTCTCCCCCTCTCCTTTCACCTCCAGCTCCACACAAGAATCTTGTGAGCGATACCCTGAGCTGTTGTTTCTGGAAGTTGTGCTGGAAAGCATCAAACCTTCCAAGCAGATGTTTCATGTTATCCCAGTTTGTTCCTTAAGGAAGTGTCTGTCCCGAGCGCCAAGGAAAACAATCTCCCTTTTGCGGGACTTTGTTCCTCCCCAAAATAAGCTGACAGCTGCAAACAGTTAGGAGATAAACTGGGCTACTACGTATTCTTCTTCTTCACCATGCTGCCCTCCTGTGTGCTATCACGCCAGCTGGGCCAGGAGAAAGACAAACAGATTAACTGGCGATTACACTTTCTAAACAGATTACTGATTTTTTTTTTATAAGAACACTATTAGATAGACTGATAAAATACTGCTACTCTTCAATTACACCTCGTATGCTCTCAGCGATTACCTGCATGGCTCCTGGGTCCTGCGGGTACTTAGGTACAGCACTGAAGGAACACAAATATATTTGCTTGATGGTTTCTTTTTGACATCACAGAGAAAAATGCAAAAGGTTGGAATACCACTAAACAAATTCTAGCAAAGACCTGGCTTAATTTATGGCCCAACATTTGTATGATCCAGTCAACAAGCAACAACTTTCTGTAGCTACTTCATTTGCTCTTGCCTGAAAGTAGTTCTGTTGCCACCAGCCAAGAAGCTCTTTCTCTTGCTCCACTAGCTTAGTAACAATCTAGCCAGAGACGGTGGCTACTATGTGGGTGTCCCATGCTGTTCACATTGTCTACTGAGAGACACCCAAAAGCACAGAGTGCCTAGCTTGGTCCCTGAAGTCAGAAGATATCAAGCCAGATCCTACTCAACCAGTGGACTTAAGTGCCTAGGTACAACCCCATTCCACCCTTCTCAAGTTCTTGAAACACCCAGTAATGTATCTACTTTTGCATATGCAATTGTAAATTAAACCCAGACCCAGTCTGCAGCATACTTGTCTGGACAAAACTGAAAGGTCTTGCTCCTGACCTTTTGGGTACATCTTTGCTGGTTTTGACCTCCTAGTTCTGATTCTGGTAAGACTTTTGGTATTCTGTGGTTCTGGTTCTCTGCCCTAGCTTCTACTTTGACCTTCTGCTCTGGCTTTTGGCTTCTGATCCTGATTAACCATTAGCTTACCCTGTCTGTCTTTGGCTTCTGACTCACCTGTCCTGATTTTGATTTCAGCTCCCAAATTCAGTTCTAACCAAATCTCTCCAGACTCCTGCCTACCCCTGCAAGTCTCTGGGGAGTTGAACTGGATAGCACCTATGGTTTGGGTGTGTAACTACTAGACAAGACTGCACACATCCCAGTTTCCTAACAAAGATGACCTGAAAACTAAGTGACCCCCCGCCCCCCCCAAATCCTGAGAAGGACTTGCCCATGTTTTGTATTAATAGTTTTTTATGCACTTAAGCAGGGTGCAATGGCATTACACCTAATAGGCACTTCAGGACTTGCATACTTTGTTGTGTTTGGACTGATCAGTTAGCATGGTCCTGTTGGCAGACAGCAGAGGGGAGGATCTGAGGACCTGCAGACTGTACACAGCCTTTAGGGCATCGAAGAATTTCTTTGCGTTGTTGTGGTCAGCATAATGCTGGATTTAGTCTGCTTTGTTCTTCAACCACGTACCCCACATCTCTTGCAGCTTGCATTGAATGGTCTTCTGTATTGAGCTGTAGGCATGTTGTGCTGATACGGACTTATCATAGAGGTAGGCTATGTGGAGATGTTGTTTCTCTTCCAGCAGCTGTTGCATCTCCTCATCATTTTCATCAAACCAGTCTTGGTGTTTGTGGATGCTTGGTCCTAGGGTCTCAACAGCTGCAGAGTGTATAGCTTCACAGAGCCACTTTCAGTTGGCTTGAATGGAACTGTAATGGAACGGTGTAGCGTGAAGCTGATCTTTCATATGGTTCATAAAAGACAGCCTGATGCTGTCATTTATCAGCTTTGCAGTGTTAAGGCGCTCCAGTCCACTTCATCCTTGTGGATGCTATCTCGTTTGCATCATGATCTTTACTGAGGAGATGATCAAGTTGATGATCAGTCCAGCATACGGCACCACACATTGATTTGGTTACATGGACAGCACGTCTGTCCCTCCTTTGGACAATAACATAGTCAATGAGATGCCAGTGCTTGGAGTGAGGGTGCATCCATGATGTCTTCTTCCGGTTGGGGAGACAGAACACAGTGTTGGTAACTAGGAGCTCATGTTCAGCACATAGTCCAAGTAGAAGACCATTGCTATTGCAGCTTCCAATCCTGTGCTTCCCAATGATACCATCCCATGCTTGGCAGCCAGAGCCAATGCTGGCATTGAAACTGCCAAAGAGGATGAGATAGTCAGACTTCGGTACAGCAGCAATCACAGTGTGGAAGTCATTGTAGAACTGGTTCTTGACTTCACTGGAGTTGGCCATGGTAGAGGCATATGCACTGATGATAGTGGCATACTTTTTGCCAAGCAGAAAGGGGGTGTTGAGCACCATCAGTCAGTCATTTACTCCTTTAAGCAGGTAGGTCAGCTTTTTGACGAGGCATCCTCAATAAGACCTCCTCCATCAACATGGATGCCATATGCAAGCTGTCTCAAACACCTCACTTGAAGCTCCGCCTCCAGTTGCAGAATTCCAAATGTCTACTAGCAAAGCTCCTGGAGCCGATGCACTTCCAACACAGGTCTACAAATTAGGTGGTCACAGCCTCACAGAGAAACTAACTGAGATCTGCAGTACATGGGCGCAGAAGATAGCTCCTCAAGAATTCAAGGATGCCTTCATCATCCACCTGTAGAACAGGAAAGAAAATCACCGAGTCTGTGACAACCACAGGGCCATCTCCCTCCTCTCAACTGCCAGCAAGATTTTTGCAGGAGCCCACTTCACCTGGTTGATCAACTATCTAAACGACCTACTGCCTGAGAGCCAATCCACCCTCAGAAAAGGATGTGGAACCACTGACATGGTGTTTGCGGCCCAGCAATTTCAATAAAAAAGTGCCAGGAATAGAACATTGACCTTCTCCTCAAATTAGTCAACCTAACCAAAGACTTTGACACAGTGAACCGTGAAGGCCTCTGGAAAATCATGAAGTACAGATACCTCAGAAAATTCATCAATATGGTTAGACAGTTCCATGATGGCACGCGTCCTTACGAATGGTGAATGCTCTGACCACTTTCTGGCCACAAATGGCATGAAGCAGGGCTGTGTGTTCGCACCTACCCTCTTCAGCATGTTATTCTCTGCCATGCTGTCGGATGCCTTCCAAGATGATGACCTTGGTATGGGGATCAGGTACCACTTTTACAGAGGCATCTTCAACCTGTGCAGGCTCTGAGTGAGCTCCAAAGTCCAGACACCCATGCTTCGAGATTTCCTCTTCACTGATGACTGTGCGTTATGCACAGGCTCACTGGCTGACATGCAACAGTCTATGGACCTATTCTCATCAGCCTGAGGCAACTTTGGACACACTATCAATATGAAGAAAGTGATGTTTCAGCCTGCACCTGGCAAAACACCCCAGGAACCACACATCTCAGTTAAAGGCCAACAAATTTGCCTATCTCAGCAGCCCACTCTCCCGTGCTGTCCACATTGACAATAAAGTCAACGCAAGGCTAGCAAAAGTCAGCATGGCCTTCAGCAGACTCCATCAGTTCATCTGGGACCACAGACGCATGAGGATGTTGACAAAACTGAAGGTTTACAAAGCCATCATTCTCCTGACCCTCCTTCATGCCTGCGAAGTCTGGACCATCTACCAGCATCATGCCAAGAAACTAAATCACTTCCACCTGTGCTGCCTGTGAAATATACTAAAGATCAAGTGGCAGGACAAGATTCCGGACACTGAGGTGCTCAGAAGGTCAGCTCTTCCCAGTATCCACACCCTACTGAAACTGGTGCAGCTAAGATGGGCTGGCCATCTTTCAAGAATGTCCGACATTTGCCTGCTGAAGAAAATCTGATATGGCAAACTGTCAAATGGACTCCACTTTCACGGTGCACCAAAGAAGCGTTACAAGAACACCCTAAAGATGTCCATAAAGCAGGGACGGGCAATTATTTCAGGCGGAGGTCCGCTTACTGAGTTTTGGGAAGCCGTCGAGGGCTGCATGAGAGGCAGCCAGGGGCAGATGTATATTAATTTTCTAAACTTTTTAGGGGCCCCGCGGGCCAGATAGAATGGCCTGGTGGGCTGCATCCAGTCCACGGGCCGCATTTTGCCCACCCCTGCCATAAAGAGTTTCAGCATTGACTCGGAGCAAATTGCTTGCGACTATCCATCCTGGAGGTCACTGGTTCAGACCAAAGCACTGACCGTCAAGCAGTGGTGCATGGCAGAGGCAGTGAGGAAGTGTGTGGCCAGGAAAATGAGAACCTCTCCTGTCCAGTCCTTGTCACTCCCCTGTCACATTTTTCAGGGCAAAGATTGGGCTTATTAGTCACCTGCATACCCATGCAACCTACCCTCCACCCCCTCCTCTCTCTTTCCTCTCTTTCTCCCTTTCTCTTTTCTTCCTCCCTTTGTCTTTCCCGCTTCCTTTCTCTCTTCTCTCCACTCCTTCCCACCCCCTGCTGGATGCAGTCATCTTCACTTGCAAAGGACAAACAACTGGTGTTTAGACTCAGAGGATTCCCTGCATCTTTTCATAAGTAAATTTACCCTGGTATCCACAGATGAGATTTCTTTTTCACCTGGCCCTTGGGTGCAGAAGAACTGGTCACACAACTGAAAGAAGGCTGCACTTGGGCGTATTAGATCAGTCTCTGACCACAGGGACAGACATTCAAAAAGCCCGAGTATAAATTGATTCAATCTTTTCAGGTTAATCTAACCTGGGTAGACTAAATCAGTTTTGTAACCAGACATAAATCCCAGAAATGTAGGCACATGTCTGCAGTGGCTCAGCCAGAAGCTGGGGGTGCTAGAGCAGCACCCACTTCCTTCCACAACACTGAGCTGAGGGGGGTGTGGCCAGGCCCTGGCAGAACACTCTGATTAGCCCGGAAGGGAATTGATAACAGTGTTTATCACCCCATTAAGAGAACAACAGAGAGACATTACCAGCTACCTGTTGATTCAGTAAGGACCATACCCAGCATGTGCCTCTGCTAGCTAACATACAGATACCTCCTCAGCAAGGTGGGGAGGTGGGGGGGAGGATTCCTGCTTAGCAGGGAATGGGGAGGGGGAGGGGGAGAGCAGCCTGCAAATATCTGGAGCTGCAGCCAAGGAGCTGAGGGGAGGGGTCAGCTCTGCTGTGGAGCAAAGAGTCCCACCCAGCCCCAGAAGACATGCTGGAATGCTGAGGGAGTCTGACTTAAACCAGTAAGGGGCTTGGGACAGACATTGCATAAACTGGTTTGAGCCAAATCAGTGAAGTCTGATACTACATTCAACCAGGTTTATTTCAAACAGGTTTCAGCCAGGTCAAACTGGTTTATGTGCACTGAACATCTGTTCTGTTACAGGTTCAAACCAGATTCTGATTACTTACCATTTTAAGTAAATGGCTGCACCTGGCCCCTGGGTGCAGAAGAATTGGTCACACAACTGAAGGAAGGCTGCACTTAGCCATGTCTGTCTGTCCCTAGCCATGAGGGGCAGTTTGGCCCTGGCTACATGAGGACAGGGAGTGCCCAGGAGAGAGCTGGCTGCAGCAAGAAGCCAAGCCAGCATGACAGAGACACTTGGTTGGAGGGAGGGAAGCAAGCCAGCCTGGAAAGCAGCACTGCACCTAGACTCCTGGTGGCCCTGGGCAAATTTTTAGTATCAGGCCCCACTTCCCCAGAGATTATAATAATAATAATAATAATAATAATAATAAATACCATTCTCGGGCCCCCTTTCTGTTCAGGCATGGGTGGCTGCCCAGTTCACCCATGCCACTGTCTGGCCCTGCTGGGAAGTAGGGCTTGAGCCCCAAAGGGGTTTTTGGTTAAGTTAGGACTAGTGAGGTCTCTGTTTTGTGTTAAGAGTTCTTCTACTGGAGGACTGTGCTATGGCTACAGGGGAGGAGGTGGCCATAGGTAAGGATGCCTGTGTGGCACACCCTAGTATCAGCAACAGAAGCTAACCCCAAGCTAGATGGGCTGAGGCTGATAGGGTGTGACAGGAGCCCAGGAGGGGCTGCTGCTAAGTCAGAGTTGATGCCAGGGAGCCAAGATCCTAAATAGTGGACCAAGGCTGAAGGTGCAGCCAGAGAAAAAGGGGGGAAGACTGTGAGAGCTGAAGCCTTGGCATGTGCTTGGAAAGCTGGAGGGAGCACTCCATTAAAGGGGAAGTGCTTGGGAGAGGGGGAAAGCACAGACCCTAGGTGGGGCAGACCCAGTCATGAAGGCAGAACTGACTTTCCAGGGAACCAGTGAGGCTACCCCCTGCCCCAGGAACTGCCTCCCCAGCAAACCAAAAGATAACATCAAAGTCATGGCAGGAAAGAGACTGGAGGGGAGGGGAGGCCAGGAAAGAGTTGCCCATTGCAACCCTCCAAGGCCTGCTATGTATATCTAGGGAAGAAGCTTCAAAAGCTTGAAATCTGCCTCCAAAGCTGTGCAGCAGGGAGGTCTAGATGAGCCTGCAGCTGCCATGGATGCAGAGAAAACACCTGGAGGTGACTTCAAAGAGCAACTTTCCCTGCCCTTCCCAGTAGCTAGGGAAGGCCAGGTCTGGTTCTGCGTGTCTTGGGCCTTAAGGCAGTGAAGCAAGTAGGTATCACAAAAGGCAGGACAAGAAAGCCTTGTTTCATGACATATGACATATGTTTTAGGAGACAGTTCCATGACAATCAAGTGCTGTCTCCCTAGCAGCAACTACACATGAGCTACATAGGGTGACAAAATGGAATGCCATTGTTGTCCACACTCAGACACCCTTTTATACCCTAACCATCAGATCCTTCTTAATGGGTCTTAAATCATGTAATGATTGATTGCACATGCAGGGATGACTGTATTGGAGGATTCTGAAGTACAGCCACTTTTGGGTCAGATTGCAGCAGCATTTAGCAGCACTCACTTAACAGGTTATGGCAGGAACAGATGAAAAATGACATATTGGAGAATTTAACCTTATAGGGAATTTAGGAATGTGGAATGTAATTATCCCACTCTGGAGTTTGGTTTCGATTTTTCACTTTGCTTCCCAAACTGTGACAGGTTCATTAATACTTGGTCTACAAAATGCTTGTTATGACAGGTTGCAAGCAATAATCCTGCCTCAGATTGCATTTGCTCCCCCCCAGACAAAGCTTTTTGTCTTGGGATCCTACAGATGGACAAACCCATCCATTAAGTACCTGTGAAGTAACTGAATTAGCACTTTGCCCAGGGACAACAGCAGTTAATTCAACTGCCATTCAAGCAGTGTGGGTCCTGTGATTGCTTTGATGCTAGCTGAAGTCTAGGACAGCCCTGAATCAAACCCAAAGTCTGTTTTTAGCCTGTGGTTGTATCTTTGGGCAGCAAGAGTCTTTACTGTTATTAACATTTAATATATTTAGAAACAAACACCCTAGTTTCTGTCTTCTTACACATATAGAAAGAAAAAGGAAAAGTAGCATCATAAAAGACAGATATTCATTTCATAAACACATTTCTTCCCAGATACCACACAGGGATTTCTGCACAACTATCAGTGTGAATGTGATGCCTCTAGGCTAGGCAGCAACAGGATTTAATCTCAGAATTAGGTGTCCAGAGGGAGAGAGAGAGAAATTATTACATTAGCCACTGCTGTAAAACCAGATTGTTCTAAGGACTTTGGGATGGTCCTCTGATAGAGCCCGCAGGTACCACATTATTCAAAACAGTGGGTAGAAGGAGGTATCTTTTGGGAAGCTGCTTCCTTCCTGTCATTTACATCTGCCAGAAGAATTTATCACTCTCATATGCTCTGTCAAATACAGCTGGTGTATATGAAATGTGGCCAGGCAATTCATACAATAAGGTTAATTCATAATCTTCCTTCACAGGGTAGTTGGGGACCAATGCCCAAGCATGAATTGCATTGTGAAACTGGGAGAATCAAAAGGAGGCTTTTTAAAGTGTCTGCATAATCTGCCTGCTCTAGATATTCCTTACACAGCCATCATTGTCATCATATCTAGGTCCCCAATACAAGCATTAAGACTCACATTAATAATATCTGTTACATGAAGACAATGTGCCTGCTAATTTACCAGATACATAGACTAGACACCCTGTTCTCCAAGTCACCTATAATGTGAAAAAGGCAAAAAACAATGGTGTTGGGTCACTAGCATAAGGGAATAATCACACGTCTTTTTTTTTAACATTATGATTTCATTTATCAAATTACTTTTTGTGCATGACGGAGCCAGATCTCCAGCTGGTGCACACTCCACTGCTTAATGATGTCAGTGGAATGTTGCCAGTTCATGCCAGCCAAGGATCTAAATACTAAAGGTAGATGAGCCAAAACTATAAATTGCCATACATGAGTGTCCTGCACTGCTCATGAGCAATTCCTTCCTCTCCTACGTCAGTATAGTTTCAGCCTAGAAAAAGACCATTATGGTCAAGTCTTCCCCTACAGTACAGGCCATAGAATTTCAGCCCATGACTTTTGTGTCAAGCACAAAACTTGAGATACTAACCACAGGCACTAACTTGAGGTACTAAATGAGCTACATCAGTTCACAAATCCAAGGGTACAGCTACATATGCAATCTACGGCAGTCTCTAAGGCCAGTCTACATGGTCTCGGATCATGTACTGTTTCTTGCTTTCATCCATGGTTCCAAATCTACAGTCTTCATCATGGTGAAAGGGTTTGGGATGTCTCTGTGAAAACTGACACATTTGGATCCATTCTCATCTACCCACAAGACCCTCTGTGTAAAACACTGCTCAGTCTTTCCCCTCCAGGATTTTCATCTTGGGCTCACCACAAGACATTACATCATTGAACCAATTATAACATTAGGCATGTTACATCATTACATGTAAATGTCTCAGGCATTGCTTATTAAAACAACATCAATAATATACCATATGGATCTAGTTTAAGATTAATAACTGGGCATAAATCAAAATACATATCCAAGCAGCAGGCAATGTTGAGATCTCATGTTTATTATGAATCACTAGTTTCGAACAGTTTCCATGCGCAGAGATCTTTTTGTTCCACACATATATTTTTAACACAATTATAACACTTTTTATTGTGTCACTGGGCAATTTCCCCATCTCATCCATTCCTTTTGTTTTCATCCCTGATAAATTTACTGGGAGATGGCAGACTACATATACACCATGGCAGTCCAGGGGTTGGTAAAATGCGGCCCACCAAGCCATTCTATCCATCCCGCAGAACTCCTAAAAATATTTAGAAATTTTAATATTAATCTGCCCTGGGCTGCCTGTCATGTGGCCTTCATTGGCTTGCCAAAACTCATTAAGCAGCCCTCCGCCCAAAATAATTGCCCGCCCCTACATTACACAGCTCCTAACAAACAAAAATGACCATCTTTCTTTTTATTTTCTGCAATATTCCTCCTGAAATCCCAAATATTAGCAGATTTTTTCAATGCGTTTCATTTTCTATCCCTGTTTACAGAGGTCTTTGATGTCTATGACTGAATTAGAATACCAGATTTGCTTGTTCTATGTACTTTTCATTACAATAAAGCAGTGGTCTCCAACCTTTTTATAGCCAAAGGCACCTCAGGATATACCGCTCCCAGGATGAGGCGGCTGCTGCTGCAAGCTGCCTGCTGTGCCCTTAGCAGACGTGTGTGCGCGTGGGGGGGGGGGCATGGGCCCCTGGGGCCTCCGTTGGGCTGCACCCATCGACAGGAGCCCCCTGCCATACACCGCTGGACAACCAGATCACCACAGAGCTGGCTGGGCTGGGGCCACCCCCATGTGAGTCCCCACTGCTGAGCCGAGCCGAGTCGTGCCTGCACGTGGCCAGCTGCAGTGGGACTCAAAGTGCAGCAGCTTCTGCCGCCTCTGCCCCTCCTCCCCAGAGATGGGGAGGGAGTCTCCCCGAACCCCTGGAGGAGCCCCCCCTTTTCTAATCCTCCCACCACCCTGCCAAGCTGGGGCCCTACTTGCCTTCCCCTGTTCCCGGCTGGGCCACACAGTCGTTCACTGCAGGGGCCTCGATCTGGCCCCTGCCCGTTCCCTCCCCCACAGATTGACCTGCTGGGGCTTGGGGTAGCAGGTGTGCACATGCATACGCACCCAGCTGTCCCCCCAGCCCAGGATTGACCCAAAGAGGCTCCGGGAACTACCTGTCGATCGGGATCCCTGGGTTAGTGACCACTGCAATGCAATAATACAATGTCACCACTATGCAAAGGTGTAATAAGTAAATTTCCATCAGCAGCAGAGATTATAACCCGCACATTGTCTTATGGGGAGGGTGCTGACCAGTGGAGAGCAGGAAGGATTATCAGCCTTACCTGTCTTGGAGACTAAAAGACCCCAGCTCTTGCTGCTGCAATTCAGTATTATCACCCCTGACTGGTCTAAATCAGTGCCCAAGACTGTTGGCCCACTCACCCACTTTTAGTTATGTTACTGCCAGTAAGGAAGGGGGAAGGCAAATATACAAAGAAAGCTCCATTTAATGTTGATGAATGTTCTGTATGTAAATATGACACCCATCAAAGGGATATTAAACCTAAATCATAAATACTAACACTGGGGAGCAGGGTGCACGTGTGCCACACGTGTACCCACCTTACCTCGGCGGCAAAGGCAGCAGCTGTGGAGGAGAAGCAGCGGGGGCAGCAACAGCTGATTTCCCCCTAAGGTAAGTGGGGCAGATGGTACAGTGCAGCTGAGGTGGATCCGGAGGGGAAGCCCTCCGGAGCCCTCTTAGCTCGCCCGAAAGGAAGCCGTGCTCCCAAACCAAACAGGCGCGCTCTGTAAGGGCGCGTCAGCGTTTGTGCCGGTGTTCGTGTAAGGCGGGCATGAGGTAGCTTGCCCAGAACAGCACCTCCAGTGAGCAAAAGCGACAGGTGCAGCTCTGCAGACATGGTGCAGACAGGGAGCACAGCTGCCAGGGGCCCTGCCCAGGTGCTGCCACCTGCCAGCTTCTGAGGCCTCCACCCAGACGGAGCTCATGGCGGGGTCGGTGGCCCCTTGCCCCCCTGTCCGGGTGGGGGGGGAAATCAGGAGGGGGCCTGGTGGTCCCCTTGCCTGTCCCTCCTGTGCATGACTTAGGGCCCTGGAGGAGCAGGTGAGGGAGCTCCAGGCTGGAGGTGAGCAGGCTGAGGGGGATCAGGGATGCAGAGGATGAAATTGATGCCTAGTTCTGTTCTCTGCAGGCCCAGTCGCCCACTGTACAGCCCCCACAGGAGACGTATCCAACGCGGGAATGGCAGAAGGTGTCCAAATCCAGAGCTGCTAGGCCTAGAGTGGTGGGGAATAGGTTCGACACCCTGGCAGCTGTGATGGAGAAAGAGAAATTGGCTCCGGCGGGGACGTTGCCACTCCTCACATGACAAAGAATGGGCAGAGAGCGAACACCAGCAGGAAGAAACGCCAGGTCCTCGTCATTGGAGACTCCATCCTATGAGGACTGGAAGGTCCCATCTGCCGGCCTGACCCCATGACGCGAGAGATCTGCTTCATGCCTGGGGCTTGGGTTAGGGACATGATGGAGAGGATCCCGGCCTACATCCGACCTGCAGACCAGTACCCCATGGTTGTCATCCATGTAGGGATGAATGACATGGCCAGGGGCAACCCTGACCGCATTATGAAGAATTTCAAGGCTCTGGGGGACAAGCTTAAGGAGACGGGGGTGCAGGTGGTATTCTCCTCTTCTTCTGGTGAGTAGGCGGGGACGGCGACATGAGGCCTGCATTGGCGAGGTCAACCGGTGCTCATGCAGTTGGTGCCGCCAGGCAGGCCTTGGGTTCCTACATAATGACCCATGCTTTTGGGCGGGGGACTTGCTGGAGTGGGATGGGCTTCACCTGTCTCCTAAACGTAAGCGTGTCTTCTCTTCCAGGTTGGCTGAACTCGTACAGCGAGCTTTAAACTAGCCTCGCTGGGGGAGGGGGCCGCAGGAAGACAAGGAGACACCACCTGAGCAAGACAGGTGACAAATGCAAGGAGTGCCCAGGTAAGAAACAGGGGTCTGGACAGTCTCCCAAATGGGGGGGGGGGGGAGAGGGGTGGCACACGCAGCTAGGTAAGGCCTTAAATGCCTATATACCAATGCTGGGCAGACCGTACAATGAGAGACTGTGGGACCTGAACCTGTTCAGCCTTCACAAGAGAAGGCTGAGGGGGGACCTGGTGACCATCTAGAAACTCACTCAGGGGACCTAGTGCCCCCTGGTATAACAAGGAATAATGGCCACAAGTTGTTGGAGAGTAGGTTTAGATTAGACATCCGTAAGAACTACTTCACAGTTAGGGCAGCTAGGATCATAAACCAACTTCCAAGGGAAGTGGTGCTGGCTCCTACCGTGGGGGTCTTTAAGAAGAGGCTTGATGCCTACCTGGCTGGAGTCATTTGAGCCCAGTTTTTCTCCTGCCCAGGCAGGGGTTTGGACTTGAAGATCTACAAGGTCCCTTCTGACCCTACTTCTATGATTCTATGAACATAAGACAAATGCAACAGCTAATAGTCATTATTTATTTATTTATTAGCCATTCAAGCACCAGATGTGCAGATGAACAGGCAGCTGCAGTGCTGCTCTCATCAGACCATGCTGCGTCAGCACTGCTGCTGTCTTGAAATAATGACTTTTAGAAGGTGATACCAGTAACACACATGGGCTGCTCACTTTTTGTCTGGGAACAGGCTCAAGTAAGTTCTTTCTATAGGTTAATTTTACTCAATTATATACTGGCTACCCATCACCTGGCCTTGGAAAATGCAAACCATTCCTTAAAAGTGGTGAGTGTAGACTAGTTTCCTAGTATATTCTGCATGTATCTGTAGAAGCTGAGCCAAACAAAAAGCTTAACCTTTTTCTGCCTGCCAGTGGAGAAGTGGTTATACGTGGCAATCTAGGCAGATGCCAAAAACTGAATGGGCTTGGGCACTAGTCTTTCCCAGCTTTCCTAGCAGTCCTCTCAAACTGGGGTTTGAGCTAGGTCAGTACAGGAAAGACTTAACTAGTAGTGTCAATGCTGCAACAGTTACTATGGATAGAAAGCATTTTAGCCTTCAAGGCCATCAAGCTGATCCCCTTTGCCCATGCTGAATTAACTCATAGTGTATTTTCAAATTCACTGTCCACAGAAATATTTCTCATAGCCCCAACCGACACATGACTCTGTCTCTAATGGCAACAGTATGTCATGGGACTCTACTGACTAGCTTTGATGTGGTAAAGAAGCTTACAATCACAAAAATAACTTACTAAACATTAAAGTCTGGCCCATTCTCCAAGGACACCCGTGTGTCCTGCTTTTAAAGGGCAGACCCTAAAAAAGATTCTTTGTCTGAAGACATTGAGAGAAATTCCCACCACACATTGATGGTGGAAATGATGTTCTAAATTTCAAAATAACCAAAAAGTCGTAAGATTTAGAAAAAATTATTAGAACAGCAAAATCACCATATATATTGGCATATGCAACAATGGTAAATTAATAAAAACAAGCATCAGTTTAGAAAGTTTCCACTACTAAGGTAAATATATATACATTTTTTAAAATGAATGTCATTTATTACTGTTTCTAATGTGCACAGTAACTCAATGATTTCAGCGAACACTTGGAACAAGATCTATCCTCACTAGCTTACTATGGCTGTCATAAAATGGATGGAAAGTAAATAGGACTTCTTTATGGGATCTAATTTATAAAAGAGGAAGACTATGACTTTCTAAGAAAAAAAAAAGGCTGAAATCTACAAGCTCCTGTGATTTCATGAAGTTTCCAAAGGTTTTCTTTGGATGGACCCAAATTAAGGAAATAGATGATACTGAATTATGGGGTTGAATTCAACACTGCTATAATTCAGGTACTACTCTCATTGATTTAGTATCACAGAATCATTGAAAATGAAGGTTGGAAGGGACCTAAGGAAGTCATGTAGTCGAACTCTCTGCTCAAAGCAGGACCACCCTCAGCTAGATCATCTCAGCCAAGACTTTGTCTAGTCGGGTCTTAAAAATCTCCAAAGATGAAGATATCACAGCCTCTCTAGGTAAACTGTTCCAGTGCTTTACTACCCTCCTAGTAAGAAAGTTTTTCCTTATAACTAACCTAAACTTTCCTTTCCCCAACTTGAGACCATGGCTCCTTGTTCTATCATCTGTCACCACTAAGAACAGTCTAGCTCCATCCTCTTTGGAACCATCTTTCAGGCAGTTAAAGGCTATCAAATCCCCTCTGTTTCTCCTCCAAACTAAATAAACCCATTTTCCTCAGCCTCTCCTCATAAGTCATGTGCACCAACCCCTGAACTATTTTTGTCGCTCTCTGCTGGACTCTCTCCAATTTCTCCAAAACTGAACACAGTACTCCAGATGTGGCCCCACCAGTGCTGAATACAGGGGAAGAATTGCTTCCCTTGATCTGCTGGCAACACTCCTACCAATTCAGCCCAGTATGCCATTAAGACTTCAAAGGGAGTTGTGCTAGTTTATGCCATAATTATGTTTCTTTCACAGCTATTTTGTCAGTTAAGAGATCAGTACAGGAAAAGGTGTCAGTGCCTTGTGGGTCAGAATTGAATGAATGCTCCAAGATGATACTAGGCCATCACTTGTAAAGTCTAATATTGGGCTACTAACACTTGGACCACTTATGATCATCAAACAATTCATGGTACTTTCTGCAATAAGACAGCAGTCAATGTAATGTCCTGACAAAATTCTAACTTGAGAATATTACAGTCTGCTTGCCTAAATACTTTCTACAGTTTCAATGAGCGATGGTATTTTATGGCCTGCCCAGGCTTACAATGACAACAACAAATATACTTCAAAGGTATCCTTCTGAAACTTAACTGCTTAGTGTTTAAAAGTGTTCTGATTATAATACAACAGTATAATGAACAGTGCAGGCACCACAATGGAGGACTAGGGTAAATATGGGGGTAATACAATAGGGCAATCACCAGATGTTGTACTAGGTTTAAAATAGGATTTCTAAGGCAGGACTAGAAAGTGGGGGAGGAAAAAGAGAAACAGCATGCTGATACAATACAAATGACTAAACTTGGGTCCAACTGGCTTCTGAATCTGGAAGGGCTTTTCAGTTTTCAAACAGATGAGTCTGATACAATAACTAAACACACACACACACACACACACACACACACACACTTTGCTCAAAGTTTAAATACAATTAACAGCCAAATTTGGTTGGCAAATCTTTTGGGCAAACATCTGCTTCTAAAAGGTAGGCCTTTGAAGAAAGGTGGTGTGACCCAATTCCTTTCCTGCTCTGGCAACCTAGGAAAATGTAGGACTTCCAGGTTCTTACCTGCAAACTCTCCTTGTTTTTTTATTCTAGTCAGGAGTGATGCAGGACCAGCAATAGTCACTGTCTGTCAGTTAAAACTCTGATGTAAAACTAATGGTCTTCTGGTTCACAGAAATCACAAACTAGGTGAACTTTTTATTAATGCTGAAACTGACACTGTAGCTCTTAGGCTCAGAGATCAGCCAAGAAGGGCAATAAAGCAATGAACATAACTAGCTCAATTACATTGTGAAAGACCGTCTGCCAGCAAGGTACCAGCCTTTGATAACTGATATAGGACATCAACCCTTAGGCCTAGGACACGTGGCGCCTGTGTACTGTCCCAAGCAGGGAGGCAGAAACAATATGTCAGTGCAGGATAGCTCTTAGTCAGCCAATACTGCAAAGCATTTTGAATACAGATATTTAATTCCTTACTTCTGCTTGACATTAGCAGTACTGTGGTAGGATATGCCATCTCCAGAACTGTTAAGGGAGTTAAATATCAGTACTCAAAATGCTTTACAGAAAGATATGAAGAACATTCTCAGGCTTGTCACAACACAATGCCACTGTTAAAACATGAGAACACAACATCACAATGCTCCTGTCACAATATGGAGATCATAAATTGTGACAGGAGCATTGTTAAGCAATTCCCTTGGCTGAACACTGAGGAATTGGGAAAGAGCTTCTGAGCTATGAAGCATGAGTGGTACCCTACACAGGAGATTTAAAGCTTTGGAAGAAGCCAGGTACCACCCTCAATACTTCAACCTCTCCATGGGTGCCTGGATCAGGTTGGGCACAGATAAATTAACTTAGTTCTATACCAATGTTCCCCAACAGCAGCCTGAAGTTGGTTCAGCATGAAAAAATACCTGAAAGTGTCACCTTTAGCAAAAGAACAGAGGAACAGAAGAAGCATACTGGCTGAGGAAAGAAAACAAAGACAGCAGTAGCTGGGCAAAAAGAGAATCATTGGCTCCCCACTTGCTAGGGGTGCACCAAAAAAGATTTACTGGGCTCAGAACTGACCCGAGCAGGGTGTGGGGCCTGGGGCAAATCAGCCCACGTGGGGCTCCACCTCCGCTTCGATCCCACGTGCCTGGGAGCCAAAGAAGATGCCGCCACCATTGCCAGCAGCGGCCGGGGGGGGGGGGGGTAGCAAGCAGCTGGACATGAAACTGGCACATGGCCGCTGTGCCCAGCTTTGTAGGGCCCCGCAAAGCGTAGGGCCTGGGGTAAATCTCCCCGATTCGCCCCCCCTGCCCCCCCGGGATGGCCCAGAGAACAGTGCCCAGCTCGTAATTCTGTTGGGGGGAAAGGCCATGGTGGGGGTGAAGCATATCAAGGCCCCTGCAGTGAGGGAGGGAGGGAGTGGGGCAGGCGCTGGGGCAGGCATTGCCCAGCTGGGGTGCGGCGCAAGACAGATCCTAATCAGCTCATCTGCGGATGTGGGGGGGGGGGGCTGGGAGTGGCTCCAGCTGCTCTGCAAACCCCCAGGGGAGGCATGGGGGCACATGCCCCCCGATCTGTGAGTGGGGTGAGGGCAGGCTACCACTGTGGGATGAGGCCAGCTCTTCCCAGTGGGGTTTGCCACAGCCACCCTAAAATTCACCATAGCCCCCTCTCCCAGTTCCACGGCTGCCCGCCCCACACACAGCCCCAGCCCAACCCTCCCATCAGGAAGATCGTGGCACTGCCCCCGGCCCCATCCCTCAGCGGGAGCCTGCCCTCACCCTGCACACAAATCTGGGGGGCATGTGCCCCCCATGCATCCCCCAGGGTTGCATGCAGAAGTGAGAGCTGCCCCCTCCCCACACCTCCAGATGAGCCGCTTGGGGCTCTGCCCCACACCCCACCCCACACCAGGTGGGCAGCACCTGCCCCTGCTCCAGTCCCTGCCCCACTCCCTCCCTCCCACAGGAGCCTTATTATGCTCCTTCTTACACCCCTTGCCCCACAACAGACTTACTAGCTGGACACTGCTCTCTACACTGCTGGGCTGGCCACATGCATGCTGCTGCTTTGCCCATGCATGTGGCATTTATCAGCAATGTTATCCACCACATCACACAAAAAAAGCTGATTGCCAATAATATAAATTTTCCTTTTATTGGTCCCGATATGAAATGAACCGATGTACTTGTGTACCTCTACCATTTGCTCCAGGACAAGACCATAACATTTTAGCACTTTTCTAGCAGTTCTGTAATTCTGGGGGCCTTGAGTCTTGCAGGATAAAAATAATAATTTTCAGTCACCTGGACTACTTTAATATTAAGTCAGTTTGACAGAATATGCTCCTAGTTACACCAGTGTAGATCCAAGGTGACCTCACTTCAGTTGACCCAATTAGTCAGGATTTACATTGCTGCAATGAGATCTGACCTATAGGAGTTCTACCACTGTCAGGGCTGGCATAATGACTTGATCCAAAGTTTATGAAAAGACTTCTATTGACTTCAATTGTCTCTAGATCAGGTCCTAAGTGAACTCAGGATCAGGTGCAATAACTGGAGATTATAGACATTTATTTAAATAACTGGGTAGTTTTATGAGCAATAATAAAAGTGAAGTTATGTTATCCTATTCCCATTGAAATCAACAGAAGTTTTGCAACTGTTTTTAACAGGAGAAGGGCTGGACCCTAAGAAAGGAGTAATCATATTTTATTTTTGATATACACTGAGGTCTTCGGTAATCAGGAAGGAATAGTCCACTCTCCATTTGCAGGATTACACAATTGCTCCGTGTATTGCAGCAGTAACATGAATCAGCCATAAGATACTCCTTGAAGCAAGATATTGCCTTTGGTAGACCAATGGTTTGATCTGGGAAATCTTTTGTCCGTATGCAACTTGATCCAGGGAGAGATCAAGCAAAGCAAATTGTAAGTTAACTACTGCATATAAAAGTTAATGATTCAAAAAAGACCTTCTCCCTTACCCTGCATTTCCTGCAAAAACAATATATTACTGGCATTACTTCTCAATATGGTTCCATAGGACATACAGATTTGGCACTCAGCATGTTGTGCTTTATTTGTTTTTCTAAAGCCATACCAGGCCTAAAGGGTGATGGTGACTTTTGGAAATGTTTTTGCAGCCTACCAGATACTTCCTGACATCTTTTATTACCTCTTTGTGGTCCCTAGCAAAGTCTTAAAAAGCTGTCAAGCAGGTTAGTCTACAGGAACTTCCAGAATGGTCACTCACCACTGTAGTGCTATTAAGGCCAACAGAGATTAACAGCTCAGTTTGGCTATCTAAGTGGACACAAGCCCAGTAAAATCAATGAAATCATGCTAGGTTTGAAACTGACCCAGTTACAAGCTGGGTCTATCAAGCTGTGTAAGTACATCCCTCTGGCCTACTTGAAGGAAAGAAGTTGAAAAAAAAGAGTGACTATGTTTAGGGATTTTTTTTCATTTAAATAGTCTAAGTTTGTACCCTACCCACAATTTATTGCATGTAAAATCAACTGCCAGCACTTGGATACTCACTACCTGACTGCATTTGCAGAATATGCTTCTAGACAACATGAAAAAGGGCGTAAGAAAGAAGACTTATATTACCAAATTTTCACCTCTACCTAAACTACAGAAAAATATTATAGCATGTGCAAAAAGAAAGCTACTTGAATTTAATTTACCTTGTAGCATTTGCTCTACACAGATTCTCTTCCTGTAATTCTCCCCAATGAATGCATTTCATACAAGGGTAATGAAGATGCTTTTAGATATGTGCCATACAAATGGAAGAAATTCTGCCACTTTCATATGAATTATCTTTATCATGTTTTATGGCTGCAATAAGAAACCCTCTTTACACAACTTGTCTGCTACTATCTCCTGCTGAATCAGCTGCAGGATGATCATTTTATTTATGGCTATGCTGTAATAGTGGATTAATCCATCTTCTATGATGCTCTGTGTTACATACAGAATTCATATGGCAGCATGTTTAATTTATTTTGAGGGTGCTATCTTTATCACCTGCCCTGCCTGAGCATAACTAAAGCTGAACCTTCCACAATCTGATGGTATACTGAAAATTCATTATGAAAAAATGAACTGTGTAGCATGAACTCTGTACTCTCTTGTGGTGACATGTACCCCAAAGCCTGACATCAGTTGGGGGGAAAAATGAACTAAGCTAGGCTGATGCAGTAAACAAAAATTAGTTGGATGCTGGCTGAGCTTTCCCCCAAAATGCATGCATTCAATTATTTCCACACATGGCATCTTAATTCATTGCAAATTTTATGTTCTGCTATGTTGTTCTGAAGCTAGATGCAAGTTTTCCACTGAGATGTGTTTTGGGTTTCTGTTTTAAAATGAAAAGATTAAAAAAAATCCTGGAAATAAGTCCTTACTAGCGAGATTTCAAAAGAAATACAACACTCATCTTGCAAGAAATATTCATCTTGCAACGGTTAACTTATAGAATGACATATTATAATTTGTGGCTGTGTACATTTATACATACAAATACAAACAGTACAAGCTTGCTGATTGGTGAATAACTACAAAAATTATCTTAAGTCTGGAAAGCCTGTCCTTTAAAGAAAGACCGAAAGAGCATAAGCTTATTAGTTTATCAAAGAGAAGTTTAAGGGGCAACAGAGTCACCACCTATAAGCATCTCCAGTGGAAGATAATGTCTGATATCTGAGGACCGTTTAATCTCATAGGCAGCGACACAGGTCTCCAAAGCTGAATGCTGCACTCGCTCTTAATATGCTCAGAGACAAATAGTAAAATCTAACAGATGTACAGTTTAATAGATGTCTAATGCTCTCCTGCTTGGTTACAAGCAGGGATCTGGGTCTTCCATTCATGGAAATCATGGATTGCTCCCTTAAAGGAGAAAAATATGGGAAAATGTGGGTTTTCCCTTGCAGACTGGCAGAGTTCCAACCTGTGAGGGGCTGCTTGGGGCTGGGGGGAGCGGGGGAAGACAGTCAGAGGCAGGGGGCGCCACATGCATGTGCACACACACATGCATGTAGCAGCCAAGCAGCAGTGGACAGCAGCTCCCATAGCTCCCTCCAGGTAAGTCTATAGGGGTAGGGGGGAAAGAGGCACAAGCGATGCAGCCGTGGGGGAGGGGGCAGGGTAGCACAGGTGATATGGTGGAGGTGGGAGAAGGGGAGCTGAGGTAATATGCTGGGGGTGTGGGGCACATGTCTCTCAAAACTTCTGCATCCACAGTGGGGTGCGGGACGTGGGTCTGCAGCCAGGCTGGACCATTTCTGAGAAGGAGCAACTTCTGCAGCTCAGCAGGTGGGAGGAAGTGCCACATTGCCAGGGCTGCCTAGATGAGGTGCAGCAGCAATGGCTGTGTGGAGTTCTTCTCCTACTGCTGCTGGGTGGGCAGGGGGTGCTTCAGCTTGGCAGCCATGGTACTACAGTGCTCCTTTCTGCAGCAGACTGCAAAGATGGTTCCTGCCTGGATCTGGTTCAGCCTAGCTGCAGCTCCCTGCCCCACTGTGAATGCAGAAATTTGGGCAGGAACTTGCCCCCCTTGCCTCCCCAATGCATTACCAGTGCCCCCCCACAACTCCTGTCATGTTGCCTGTGCCTACACCTGCCCTTCCCCACACACCCACCCCATTCCTCACACACTGGGGGGCAGGGAGCAGCAGATTAGGAATTAAGGGGCAGCACAGCTAGGGAGCTGTGGGTCAGGAGTGAGAAGTACCAGCAGGGCTAAAGGGGTATGGGGTGAGAGTGAGGGGCACCAGCAGGGCCAGGGGGTGTGGGCTGGGAGTGAGAGGCAATGTCATGGGCAGAGGCAGGGCACCAGAATATTAAGGCTGCTTAGTGCCACAAAGTGGGGGAAGGGGAAGAACAGCCACAGCTGGACCTGCATCCTGGTGAGTGAAGAGGACAGAGGGAGCTCTGATTTCCTATGATAAAACACCGCCCCCCCCGCCAAATCCAAAATATATAGGTATCTAGAAGGTGTTTTATTATAATGAATGAGGTACTGGCAAGCTTCCAAATTGCTTAAAAATGTTAAATATATCAATACAACATTGTGTTCAAGTGATATCTATAGAGTGGCATTTCATTTTAATTGCGGAAAAACATGGACTTAGGGGTTTTGAATCGGAGAATTTGGGATTATTTTCTGTTTATTTTTTCTTTATAAACAGGCACCATCCCCGGTTATGAGGAACTTGTTTAAATAGGGAAATAGGCTAATAGAGTCTTAGATCCCCACTCACGTGGAGACATAAAGGCACCTGGAATGTGGAGGTTAATCAAATATTAAGAATGGCAGTCTCCTTGTTTGAATAGTAGCTGAATATCATTTCAGCAAAGCAAAATGAGAGGAAAGAAAAAGTGTAGACTTCCAAACCCCCCCAGTGAGGAAAACATCCTCCACTGCCACTGGCAGAATTTGGCTCGACCCTATATGCACACTGCAGAAACATGTGTTTTCACAATACTTTACCAGAAATCTGTTACCTATAGGGATGCAGTAACTTCATCCCTTCCCAAATTATAACTCAGAATAACAGCTGGCTTTAGAAGACTTCACAGTATCAGTGTCTCTTGGGTCTATCTGAAGAGAAACATGAACATTTGAGGATCCAAGTAGGTACGTGCAGCAGGAAATAGCAGCAGATGTACTCAAAACCAGGCAAAACATTCTGCAGTCTCTGATATGCACTTAACAATTTCCTGTGGTTAGCCATAAGGACCTAGATTCCTTTACCTACCAAAATCAATTAATTGTACTAAATATGTGCATATATATTTGAAATCTTAATTTTACAAAAATAATTAAAAATATTTTCTGCATAAATGGCAGGACAGGAAAACAGAATAATTTTTTACATTTGATTTTTGTTCACTGGGGACATTCTTCATTTAGGCTTTTCCGGGAAAGTTGCGAAAAATCTTCTGACAGTTTCAGCAGAGATTCAGCATCATAAATCCTGCCTGTAGACACAGACATGCGACAATTTTCATTGGATCTGGCCCCTGAAAGCACTCTCCAGCGCTGGCTATACAAACCCCAGGCCAACCCCCCTCCACTCCCTTGCCCCTTCCCATTCTGAAGACAGAGCTGGGACTGGGAGGGGGGAGAGGATAGGGTAGGGGAGAGCAGCTGCAGACTTCCAGCTGTTCCAAATTGCAGCTTAATGCCCCAACCCCCAAGACTCAAAAGCAAACATCTGTTGGGTCTGGGGGAATCACTGTATCTCATAGCACTTCTCAAAAAGCACTATGAGTTACAGTACGGAGTTGCACTTTTGTCTGTGCCTTGTACGTTGAATTCAGCTCCTATTCTTCCATCTGTCTTTTAGTTTCTATGTTGGCATATATATATATATACACACACACACAGGCGACTATTTTAAGCTTACATGGGGACTTTCTCTGGAAAGATCACAAGGCCCTTTGCAAACTAGAGAGGAATCATTTTGCTCTCCCATGTAATATAGCCACTTAACTGAAGAGGAGCACAGGAACAGTGCAGCACAAGAAGTGGAATTAAGGCATATTTACATGAATTAAAATGAGATTAAAATTTGCTCCCCCTTACTTTTAGGGAGTGACAATAGAACCAGACCTCTGTGTATTTACAACATCCTACCATTAGCATTCTCAACTCATTTCAAAGTCAATGTATGAGGGCAACAGAGGTTTTTAAAACTTAAATTACCTGTTTAACTATCAGTCTTTTTATTGTATCCCAATAATGGCATCTGGATTGGTTGTACTGCAATAAATGTTTGGAGGCTTTTTACTGCTTTGCTTTTATAGCAGTTGAAGATGCCATAAAACTGAATGAATCTTCCAGCTGAAGATATAAAAAAGGTCCTCAAATATCAAACAACTCTCTCTAAAATGTATTTGGAGGAATTGCTATGCTAGTAATATTTAGAGATCTTCTCTTTGCTGCAGTGTATCCTCAGCCACTTTCAGTCAGCTGAGCTATTATTTTACATGCTCCTCTTTAAGACAGAGATTGAGATTCAAAGCCACAGTAAATTTCACCTAGCTGGAGAGAGGGAACTGTGAACTCTGTGGCTGTCTCAAAACAGTAACAATGCTGAGATTCATTCAGAAAACACTACTGAGACATACAGCAGTCTCATAGTTTGACAGATGTCTGAACCTGAAGAACTAAGAGCCTGACCTAATGCACAATGAAGTCTCCCTTTCACTCCAGCAAGCCTTTGCCACAAACAGAAAACGAAAGAAGCCAAGTGACGTATGGAGGCAAACATTTAAATTGTTAATCCAATCCAAGATCCTATTTTGCCTTATCGCACCAAACTAATGTGGGATTTTCAGCCTTAATGAAAAAGTAATGGGGTTGTCCCATTACTACCAGGATGCTTTTAGATTTCTAAATATTACGAAATATTAAAATTCTTAATTTTTTACCTTTATAGTTCTCTTAATATTATGTTTGATCACAGGAGTCCTTTCCTTTGCCCCTCCCCCAGATCACCTCCAGTCAAGAAATAAACACCTGATGAAGAGTCACCTGGACCATCTGACAAAGGCAGAAAGATATCTGAAGGCAAAGTAGAGATGTACCTTATAGACTAACTAAATATACAGTATATGATTCATGCACAGTGTGGAAAGGCCATCCAGTAACAAGTCTAAATTGGAAATTCCTCTACAGCAATAAGGATCGTAACATCAAACATTGACAAAAATGTAAATACTGTGTAATCGCTTGGGGTACCTTGGAAGTCTTGATAACTGCTTTCATGTAAAAATAACTTAACCTGTACTAACCAGAGGAGGATCACAATATGCACCCAGCAGCATCAAATTGTGGGTCATGTCATTACAAGTCATTTTATCTATGGAAAATTATAGTTTCAGATAGCAACAGTTAACAACTCACCAGTAGACATCCATAATACAGCCAACTGCATTCACTGTATTAGCAGTGAGCCCTATTCCAACTTAGCAATGGACTTAAATACATGTTCTTTGTGGAACAGGGTTTGATTTAAGCTTCGGTTTAAAGCTAAGCACATGCTTATATGTTTCATTGTGTGAGGGCTTATACTAGAAGTGATGGTCTTTCTGCCCTTGGTCTTGTAGGAATACTTAGTACTAAATATATCTGTTTGAATGAAGTGATTATAAATAAGCAAAATGTAAGTTAGCACACAGCAAACAGCTTGCCCATTTCACTGTTAATATCCTTCCCAGTCTTGCCCCATGCTTTCATTATTGCAACCCTGAGTCTCTCCTGTATAGAAACAGCCAAATATGCCAAATCACAAGATAAATAATCTTGAATTTGAACATATCTTTACTGGGGACTAGTCTGAGACCATTAAAACTGCCTCATTCCCAGTCATCTCAAGACAAAAAAAGTGCGTCTTAAAATCAGCCAAGTGTCTGTGCTTTATTTTGGGTTTTCTACAACAAAAATTAATCCATCCTGTTGTGAAAACAGACAGCAATGGAGCAGCACCATATGGATCAAAAAGAACTGAAAACTGATCAGGCAATCACCCCTGCAACCTCCATCCTACAGACTAGGGACAGACATTCAAAAAGCCTTAGCCTGCAGTGGTTCAGGCTTGAAGCTGGGAGGCACCAGAGCAGCCCTCTCTTCCTTCCACAGCATGGAGCTGACGGGGGTGTGGCCAGGTTCTGGCAGGACACTGTGATTACCCCAGCAAGGAATTGATAAGAGTGTTTATCACTCAGTTTAGAAAACAACAAAGGGACATTACCAGGTACTTGTTGATTCTACCTGTTGTTTCAGCATAGACTGTAGCCAGCATGTGGTCTGCTAGCTAATACACAGACACCTCCTCAGCAAGGCAGAGGGGAGGGGGGAATTCCTGCTTAGCAGGGAGGGGGGAACTGCTGCCAGGGGAGGGGCCAGCCCTGCTGTGGAACAGAGAGCCCCGCCCAGCCCAGAGAACATGTGGGATGCTGGGGGTATCTGGCTTATCTTAAACCAGCAGGGTGTCTGGGACAGACATTACATAAACTGGTTTAAGCCAAATCAGTTAAGTCTGATACTACACTCATCCAGGTTTATCTCAAACCGGTTTCAGCCATTCTCAAACTGGTTTATGTGCACTGAACATCAGTTCTGTTACAGGTGTAGCCCAGTTTCTGATCACTTAAACTGGTTTATGTGTAATGTCTGTCCCTAGCCATATCAAGTGAGTGGCTAGGGAGCAGGTTATAGCTCACTATGCACAATGACCCATCTCACAGAAGAGCACAGGAGGCAATTTAACCTGCCAACAGGTATGCATTAATGGGGCATAAGTTGTGGTGACAAGAAGGAATGGACCTTAGTGCATGGCGCAAGTCTTGGAATACAGACAAACTTTGCAGAATAAGGAGCCTCCAGAGAGGTATTTATTAATATACTGCTGAAGAGGAAGACAACAAGTAGACAATGCAGAGAGAAAGACTCAAGTGACCACAATCAGTTCTACAAGAAAAATGCCACAATATTATAAATGTAGAGTTCTGATAGACTTCAGTGTCCATAAGGAGACTACCTCATCAAAAGTTCAGTTCCTACTCTTCAAAAGTATTTGTGATATTGAACTCTTTTGAAAACTTAGTCCTTTGCTCCCCAGAACAAGAGTAGAAATCCTTAAAGAAACAAGCTATTTCTTTCTGCTGCTTTACCACATCTTTCAGCAGAAACCAGAACCAAAAAAAAAAATATCCCCTGCTATCCAAGCACAACCACTGACATTTTTATTGCAGGATGGCTAAGAACTAAAAACTCTTCAATTCTTTGCCTTCCAAACATTCTCAGTTGTATCTGCCAGAAAACATCAGGTCACCTTAACAATAAAGAAATCAACCTGCCCCCCATTTTCCCTAAGCAAAGTTATGCTCTGTGAAGTTCAACATCATGGAAGTAATATCCAGTGATATGTAATGTGCTACAAATGTATTTTCAAAGGAAAAATCCACCTCTGATGCTAGATACACAGACAGACTCCAAAGCACACATGCTCAAGGCATGCTGCCTGCCTCCTTTCTTTCTGACTTGGAGCCATAAGCAGCAGCATCTGTGGTTCAGCTGATAGCAAATGAGCTTTGCAGGAGACAGAGTGGGACTGTTCAAAGAACAGTGTCAATAACTCTTTCAGATTTTCACAGCAAGAAGCCTGCTGCCAGGAACTGGAATGAAGTAAAAACTGATGCCCTGCAAGGACTGAGCATTCTCTTCAGAGTCCACAATTTATACTTACACACAACAACCACTCTCCTGACAATTGAAAGAGACAACTTTTAAATGACTGATTTAATTGAAAATGGCTTTTCCTTACATCATAGACTATTTCATTTCCATACCATATAGGAATTAATAGCATGGATAGAAAGAATACCTTTTAACACAGCCTTCAATCTAACCATGTATTCTCCAGTTTTTTAATATAGTGTTTTAATCTGAAACGCTCTAAAAAGGCTAATTGTTCCCTCACAATCTGACATCTGCAAGTACAAACTAACCTAACCAATAATCTTTTGCAGGCAATAGTTAGTTTGTGCATGGCAATGAAGGGTTCTGCACATGCAATAGGAAAACACTGAATTTTTGTGGGTTCACTTCACCCACTCCACCCATGTAAGACTATTTGACCTTAAATAGCAGGGAAATCCTTGTGGTCCAGTATTCTTAGATTTAGCATCCATCTGAGAGAGAAGCATTAATTAGCAGTCAAAGTAAAGATGTGGATCATGTTCCAAGAGCTCTGGGGCAGTCAGGCCATACTGTAAGTGAAAGTATAAATTTCACTTGATCTGGAATAAGAGACAATTGTTATATTCCAACACTTTAAGGCCAAAAGGGACCACAAAGAGAATGCAGTCATGTCCCTTGCACAACGCAAGTCATAAAACTTCTCCCATTAATTCATCCTTTGAGCCCACAACTTCTGGTTATAGAGCAGCCACATAGCCGCTCATTGATCAAAATGCCTACATTATTGCCAATATGAAAACTATACAGTAGCAACCCTATGTTCATGGAGACACCAACAGGGAAATGCCCTCTCTGTTCTCTAAGTAAGGGAAGTGAGTCAAATTCAGCCTAAAGGATGCTACTCCATTATCTTCAGTGGACTTGTGGTCAATTACCTCATGCTCAATGACCACCCTGTTTCTCTTTAAATAAATAATAATGGTTAGATTCTGCAACACTTAGTCCTGACACTGAGCATCTGCTCACACAAAAGCTTTGTAGCAGTCTATGGAACTACTTATGTATAGATATTATCTCCATTGTAAGGGTCATTAAGTTTGGCTCCATTAGTGTGTGGTCTGCACATATATAAAATAATGACAGATTCCTCCCAGTCATACTGATGTACTTAAACAGGCGGGTTTTTTAAAAAATGAGAAAGCTGAGATGGAGAGATGAAGTGACCTGCCTAAAAACCCAACAGAATGAAGAGGTCCTCTTTTAGAAATAGAGGGATCATGGGGGTGGATCAGCTCCCACTACTGTGCTTATTAGACTATGCTGACATAGTGTCTAGCCAGGGTAACACAATATTATCACACATTTTGTAATATTTACTTTTTTTAAATCCCAAGCTCCTGGAGTAATGTGATAATGTAAAATACTCAGCTTTATATTTTTTTAAAAGTTAAGCTCTAGCCATCTTGATTGCAGAGAAAAACTTGAAAACATCAACAATAACTCACAAATCAAAAGAAAAAACAATTCAATTCCTTAAACGCGGGGTATCATTGTTATCACATACTCCTGGGTGCTAGAAGACGCACTCGCTCTATGTTAATGCATGCAAAATACCAAGTGACTGTACACTTATATCTAATCACTGCCTCCCGCTCCACCTTGTATTTATTCATCTATGGTATGTCAGGAATTGTTCTTCTCAAAAGCTTTGCTACAGTTCCATGCAGAGGCCCTTTCAGGCAAACCTTAATCCCTACTAAGTGTTCACAGCATTCTGACCTCAGAAGCATGGCTGTAATTACTGAGGATGTCTTTCCACACCCAAGGAAGTGGAGAGCAGTGAAAGAGAGAGAGACAAAAAAAACCCTTGCTGTATGGAGATGATGGAATCATGTGTATAGTTTGCAACACTTTCACTTCCTTCCTAGCAGGAAATTTTGGATTAAAATGAAAGCTGCACCAATCCCTGAACCATAAAATATCCATGGCAGCTTGCCAATTGTACTGACCTGCCTACAGCACAGATGTTTTCAGGCTGGTTGGCTAAGCCAACACTCCAGCTAGCAGCCTCATGAGCTCCATATTGAGCACTACGGTATGGAAATGGAGTATAGATGGCAGTTTCAGAATGATAAAGAAAACAAAAGGCAAATATGCAACCAAGTTAGTCAATAAGCAAACCTCTGAAAAAATATGTACCCAAAAAACAAGCTTTTCAAACCAGTTGCTCTTCAGTACAGCTCCAAGGATTTCTCACCACCTAATGTATTTGTTGCTAGTTTGCCACATGCTTAAAAGTTCTTCCTTAGTTTCATTGACAAAAAGCTGCACTGTGGGATGAGTTTATTAACTTACCTTAAAAGAGTTTCTGTCATTCTGAGCTACAAACCTATAGTTCCTCTGGCCACATCATCCTTTCTTGCCGTTATCCACAAGCAACTACCCAATTTAGGCTCTAATCCGGCAAAGCACTTAAGTCCTATTGAAATCAGTGGGACTTAAACAGATGCTTTAAAGCCTGATCCAAATATTACTAAAGCCAATAGTAAGACTTCATGTGTTTGGATTCAGTTCTTATGTATTTTGCTGAACTCAGATGGATGTGAGCAAACATATTTTAACTCTAAGCACATATACTTTGGTGCTTTGCTGAATCAGGGCCCTAGCTCCTGCCTATATCTCCGCTTTCACTTCTTTCCACTTTCTCCCTCAGTGCTTTTGCTCTCATTTCATATCCTTTCTTTTTCTCATCTCCACATCTTGCTTCATAAAATCCCTGAACGTGATTTCCTCTGAGATCATCAAAGCTGATACCAATTTCATAATCCTTTGATTTTTTTTTAAATGTATACTATGTTCCAAATAAGGAGGTCATTGACATGTTACATTTGAGTCTTTTTTCTGGAGTCTCATGAGGTAGCAGTCCTGCTGGCATGAGCTCCAGTGTGGGAAGCAAATGGCAACTTTTACTGGCATCTTTAGCTACCTTTCAGTGACATTACAGTTGATGTTTTTTCATGGGCTAGGGACAGAAGTAACACACAAACTCGTTTAAGTGATCAGAAATGGGTTTAAACCTGTAACAGAACAGAAGCTCAGTGCACATAAACCAGTTTCAAAATGGCTGAAACTGGTTTAAGATAAACCTGGTTAAATGTAGTATCAGACTTAACTGATTTGGGTCAAACTGGTTTATGAAACTTCTGTCCCAGACCTTGGTGGGACTGACCAAGTACTAAAAAAAAAGTGACATCTGCTGAGACCAAGAGAAGCCTGTCTCTTGAGTGCAGTGGCTGGAATCTGTAACCATCTCTTAGTTTTTGCAAGCCACTTAGTTTTCAGTCACTGGGAATCACAATGGGAAGTCAGAACAGTGCCTATTTTCCTTAGCACAGTATCTTGGAAAGCCATGTGGAAAGACAGCCCTTTTTCCCCTCCATGGACACACACTGACAAAGGTCAGGCCACAGCCTCAAGAAGTGACTATAAACATAGGCCCCCAATTCTGCAGCAGGCCACACTCCCCGCTTCCCATAGCCTACCAGTGAAACAGCTCTGTGGGCTAGACATCCCTGTTTTAGGTTTGGGTTGGGAGGTTGATACTGTCTACTTACAATTTTTAAAGAAATGGGCTTCTTTTCTTCACAGGAACCACAGGAAACAATCCTAGGCACTGAACCTCAGCCAAACTAGGTCTGGTCACACATGGATTTATGTAGCATGTGTATACTGCAGAGACCAAGCAAGGGGCACAGCAAATTCAAAGGAGGCTAGCCAGGGCTTAAGCAGCTGGCCAATCTGTGGAGCAACAGTGGGAACTAAGAACATACAGTCTGGTTAAAAGAAGGAGTAAGGTCTTTCCTTGAGCAAGAACTGTTTGAGAGATGTGTCCCCTCACCCACATGACTGCCAACTGGACAGGGTAAGAAGCAGACCTAACAAAAATCGGAGGGCTCCTATGTAAGTAATGCTACATGGGTAACACTTTTATTTTACCAAAATAAAATACAACCTCAAAAGGGACACACACAGACACACTGCTTGAAACCACAGACCTCACCATGAGCTGAGTGAGAGCCCTACATGCCTTTGCAGAGGTAGAATTTGACCCATAGACAGTAATGCTAATTTTTGAATTTCTGGAGTGACCTTAAATGAAAATGGAAGTCATACAAAATAAAGCTTTGAAAGCAAAATACTTTCAGTCCACCTAGGCCATGACTGTCCAACTAGTGCCCTGAGAGCAATGTGTGGCACCTGGTCTCTGCCCCCTCCATCACTCTGGCTGCAACAGCAGTAAGAGCAGCTGGAGTCTCCAGGCTTCCACTCCCCACCCCGACTACTGCTTCCTGCCTTTGCCTCATTGGGGCAGGGGCAGGGCAGCAGCACAGGGGGATTAGGGTGAGTCCATGGTCAGACTCAGGGTTGGGGAGCAGGAGAAATCAGGACTGTATGAGGGTGCACTGCAGTGAGCAGAGTGGGAGCACCTGATGCAACCCATGCAGCATGTACACTTCTCTGGTGTGTCCCCTGCGGGCTTAGAAATTGGACAGGCCAAAACCACAGTACGCAGCTAAGATCTACTAGATAAATGTCCATATTACAGTGCAGGTGATGAGGGGTGTTGCAAGAGGATCTGTCATGCTAACACACCATTCTGAAAGCATCCATCACAGACCCTGCTGGAGAACCTTGATCCCAGGGAAAGAGTCAGAGTAGTCATAGTGCAATCTCCACCAGATCTGAGTCTAAATGCTGAACTGCATGAACCCCCTCCACAGCAGCACTTCCCTGTGACAGGGAAAGGAAGACACTGCAAAGGTTTCAGATCAGATTCTGAACTGCTGATTCCAGGCTGCTGCAGGGGACTGACAGGGTCTGGAAGAGCTGCTTTCAATAATGGTAGCCCCCACCCCAGAGCTGCCTCTGACTAAAAATACTCAGTGGAGTGATACAGCTAATCCCATTTCCCTGTCCCATCCTCTACACCAGTGCTTTGAGCAGTGCTCTGCCACTTAGATAAGCTGCAGGGATGTTTATAGACATGCTTCGGGAAGCCGCGCTAATTAAAAGCTTCCTAGTGTCATATGTATCAGCGTCCCTGCACTGAGAAGTGGCAGTAGGGTGCTTTGAACTAGAACTCATCAAATGAACTTTAGTTTAAAGCGCCCCACTACCATTTTTCAGTGTGGGACTCTGATACTAATTTCTACACTCCAGCAGGCTTGATTAATCTGGATTGACAGCACGTTGGAGCAGCCTCGCTGCCCATCTATAGGAGCCTGAGGTGACTTCTAGGCTGGGCAAATTCTTCTCACCCTCCTGCAGTTTATTAAATGGTTGGCAAACAGAAACCAATGGGTAGAACTGGGACCTCTTCCTCTCCTTCCATGATGTTTTCCTAATAATACCTGACAGTTTGTCTACCATACTCTGCCAGAACAGAAATCATTAGATTAACCTTCCAATTATGGTATGGAATTATTTGTTCTTAAGGGTTGATTTTTTATAGGCCTTTAAGGCATTTTGTGCCTAAATCCAATTGCCCAATCAATAACACCTGAGCTTCTAAATACCTTTAAATTCCCCCATTGTGTCATTATATCTTGCATTATTAACAGTAAAAAATGGTAAAAGAAATTATTATACAGGAATGAGAATAAATGCAAAGAACATGCCAACAAAGAATGACCTCTGAGTCCATGACAGTGTCTTTGTGAGCTGCTCTTTGATGTGCAGATAAAGCAGGAGATGAGGCAGGAGATAAGGCACATCAAAGAGCAACTCACAAAGACACTCCGTAACTCAGAGAAACAGATTTCCACCTTCAGCTTCCTCTGTGCAAAAATGAAGTTTATGTTCTACCTATGGGGACTTTATAACATCTTTAATTTTCCCTGAGCCTGAGGAAGGGAGAGTGTGCCCAAAAGCTTGCAGAAAAAAATAATTTTTTTGTGATTTCTCAGTTGGTTTAATAAAAGGCATAATTTCTGAAACAAGAGTTCTAGAGTTTTGCATTTCTTTTCGTCTCAGACCAACACAGCTACCAAATACATCCCACTCCCAGTGGAAGTATTGATAGTGGAAGAACAGCTGCTTTTTTTTTTTTTTTGTAAATGGAACTGTAAAAAATATCTAATTAAAAAAGAGGAATGAAAAGAAGTTGTGTGTTTGTGTTAACAGCTGAAATCTCATAATAGGAGGCATGCTAGGATCAGCACAGGCAGATGATAAGAGAGATAACCGGCAAAACCGTAATTTCAGCTGAAGGCTACATTCCACAGCAAGATTTTTTCAGCTTGAACATTTATGTCATCGCTTGTTTCACTGCCAGGTTTCCTAACTCATGTTAGGCAGCTGCTGCTTCAAAGGAAAGTCCCGAGTACTCTGTGATCCAATTGTGTGTCCAAGGTAAAACATATTGCAATGCTGCTCACAAATACTTTGTTTCACACTGTAGCAAAACCCCCAGTTTTTCTTTTTTTCTTTTTCTTTTAACATGCATTCCCTCCCCTTCCCCAACCATTTCTGACTTTTTCTCTCCTCTCTATTCCCTATAGATAAGTATAAATGAGCACAGATAAGCTTTAAACATTTTTATTTTGGCAGCAAGTTTTTGGTTTTGGATATCTACTGTTTTATATTGTATAATTATCAGGTTTGTATTAATTTTTACTGTTGTATACTGTATTATTATCATTTTTGCATTGATTTTTATCGTTTCATATGGATATTGTATGGTTTAGGCCTCTGTTTGTAAGTGAACCAAAGTTATGTCAAGTTTCGATTTTATATGCCAAGCCTCCATCTTGTGTCCTCTGCCTGGGCATCCCATGTTGCAACAATATGATTCACTGCATCCCTCCCGTGTAAATTGGTTCCCCGATGAATGAGAATGATTGGGAATGACTGAAATACAATGGTTCCAGGCCTCTACTGAATGGCCTGTAACAACTAGGCCATCACTTCACATTGATTCGTCCAGGAACCACGGACCTCACCCAGGAACAGAGACAAGAACTCAGCATTTCAAAGACAAAAGACCCTGCAGAACCAGCAACTCAACCATTGTACCCCACCATTAGAGACACCCGAAACTGCATATCCCTGCATGGGGCACACATGCTCAGTATACCAGGGGCTGACCCTTGCCTGGGCATGCCTCCTGTCACTAGAGTCACACACAGTCTGCTCCTATAAAAAGGGGCAGTGAAGACAGACCCAGTGGGAATGCCATTTCCATCTGGACCAGACCAGCTTCACGTCACCTATACACCCCAGAGGCCCTGCCAGTGCACCCCTCTGGACAACACTGAGCTGAAGGAGACCCCGACTGGCCATCCAGGATCAACTTCCAGCCTGGGATAGGTAGATATTTCCTGCACACCTCCTCCTACAATTTGGACTTTCTCTCTCTCTCCTCCTGGACTTCAGTGGACTTCAGCCCCTGCACCAAGCCTCTTTAACTCCTGCTGCCATTGTGTGTACGTGCATGTGTGTGTGTGGGTGCAAGGGAACCAAAAAGACATTGTGTCATCATCTCCCCTGTTCAATAAAACCACTGTCATTTGCAACCCTGAGTGGGGTCATGTTTTACTGAATCCCAGTCCCTTCCTTATCTTAAATTCCAGCCTCATTCTCTCTCTCTTTCTCTCAGTTCCAGTCCCCACCCTCTCTGCTAGTTTCCCAATCTCCTCCCAATTCCATCTCCCCTCTCCTACCACCTCTCAGCCTCTCCTTGCTTTCCTGCTGTCCCTGCTGCCTCTCAGCCTCCCCTGCTCCTACTGCCTTTTCCCTGTGACTTTCTGCTGCCTTTCTCTGCTTTCCTGCTGCCCTGCCACCTGCTGCTTTTCCTGTGATTTTCTGCTGTCTGTCTCTCTGGTTTCAGGCTTCCCCCGCACCTTCTGTAGTCTTCCCTGCCACCTCCCCCACCACAGCTTCTCAGCTCCTCTTAGCTGTCCTGCAGTTTTCTCCAGTTTCCAGCACCTACTGCCGCTCCCCGCAACTTCTCTAGCTGCCCTGGAGCCATCCTCTGGCTCCCCACACCCAGAGCCCCTCTTAACACCCACACTTTCCCTTAATCCCATTTTCCGTCTCCCCACCTACCTTTTCAGCTCTCCTGTAGCTCTGGCTCCAGTCCCAGACTCTGTGCCGGCATCGCTTCCCTGTTCTGCAGGCTTTGGGCGTTGTTTTACACATATATATACATATATAGATATCATTGTGTGGGTGTGTGGTATATGAATTAGTAATCCACGTATGTGTATTGGATATGCAGGTGTTGGTAACCGGTAACTGATTCTGTCTAAATTCCATGTGTGTGTAGCGTGTATGGGCTTAAACTGGTGATAGGCGTGCATGAACCTGGACTAGTTATTTTGAACGTGTGTATATTTGAGTTCCTAGTGTGAGTGTGCATGCCTAGTAGGGATGGATGCACCTAGTGAGTGCATGTGTGCTTATTGATTTTTATGTGTCCATGTGCAATTGTACACCACACCTTCCTGTCTAACAGCTCAATATTCAGATCCTAAGTGTTGGCCTGACCCCTCAGGGCATCAACAGCAGCAACTGATTCTCTGGTATCAACAAGCTATGATCTGTTTTCTTTGCTGACCTTTCCAAAGACAATTAAACTGACTGCCCTGTTCTCTTGTCTGCTCCAGAGCTACTGGTCATGCCATAACTTGGAACAGTAAAAATGTTTGTGAGTATCTGTGCTAGCTCATGTTAGTTAATGTAGATGAATTGACAATCAAATAGCTCAAGTTACAAGACAACCAAAAACTTGAATGCTAGGCAGCATCTTTCATTCCAAACCGTTCCTGTCTCTGCTTGGAAATGACAGTCAAAGTCACTGCTAGAGCTCTAAAACATCCTTTCTCTAGCTGTAAGGAATATTAACGCCTTATATCCCCTTTCATCATGTTGATTTTATACCCATTTAATACCATTTTAAATTAATGGAGCTGTTTTCAATTTACTGTGGTTTAAATGAGAGCAGAATTAGGCCCAAAGCCTTCAAAACTCTTCCTCCCAGTTCAAGCAGAATAGAACAGGGGTCAGATCAATAGAGGTGCACCAATATACAAATGGCATTTCAGATTGGCATTGATAAAAGGAAAATTAACATTATGGGCAATTGGATTTTTTGGGCTGGTGTAGCTGATAACATCACCAATAAATGACGCTTGCACTCAGCCTCCATCCATGAGGCCAGAAATGCAGCTGGACAGCTTGGAAAGCAATGTCTAGCTAGTAAGTCTGTGGGGGGGAGGGGGGAGGGAATCGGGGGAGGCAGATCAAGGTTCCCAAAGTGAAGGAGGGTGTGGGGCAGTGGCAGAGGCAGGTGCTGCCTAGCCAGGGCAGTGAATGCGACCCCAGGATCAGGACAGAGCTGCAGGCTGCTCGTCTGGAGGATGCAGAGAGGTGGGGAGGGGATGGCTCCCTGCCACTGTGCACACCCCTGGGGGAGGCATGGGGAGCATGTGACCCCCAGATTTGTGCATGGGGCAAGGGTGGGCTGTATGCTACAGGCACAGGGCCAGGGACTGTGCCTGCCTCTTCCTGGTAGTGGGGCTGTGCTCAGGGTGGGTGGGGGCAGAGTGGGCAGTAGCAGAGCAAGAAGGGTGGCTATGGGGTGGGCTATAGCCACCCCAAAATTCCCCATAGCCACTCCTCCCGGCACTGCCACCACCCACCCTGAGGGCAGCCCCAGCCCACTCTCCCTGCCAGGAAGAGATAAATACAGCCCCTGGCCCCAAGCCCACAGTGGGCAGCCTGCCCTCACCCTGCGCACAAATCCAGGCAGCACATGCCCCCCATGCCTGCCCCAGGGATGTGCGCAGCAGTGGGGAGCTGTCCCCCACATAGAGTCCCATGTCCCCTGATTGAATCTCCCATGGCTCTGTCCTGTTTCCAGGGTCGCATTCACTGCCCTGGCAGGGCAGCTCCTTGGGGGCCTCAACCTGCCTCTCCCATGCCCCACCCTCCCCAGATTTACATCGTCAGGACGCTGGCTACTGGGCTGCACTTCTGTAAATCAGCTATCAGATTGGTATCAGCTGATATAGCTGGTTAATAAAAGGTCATCCATATCAGCCAAGAAAATCTTTATCAATGTACCCCTAGTCAGCAACCTATGACCCGTTTGGATCTGGCCTATGGAGCAGTGGCTTTAGCAGCATCTGGAAGTAGGGGGCTCTGCTCATACATGCAAACAAGCAACAGAGACTTCAGTGAAGGGGTGGGCTCTATGTGCATGAAGAAGCATGCAGAGGTGGTTGGGTCCCAGTGCCAGCTTGCCTCAAATTCAAGCTGGGTCATTCCAGCCCACTGCCAGAAAAAACATTGTCAACTGCTGGAACAGAAAAATTGACCTGTCCTGAATATAAAGTTCACACAATCATAGGAAAGTAAGCCTGGAAGGGACCTCAGGAGATCATCTAGTCAGTCCCCTACTTAAGGCTGAATCATCCCTGACTAAACCATCCCATCCAAGTGGCTGTCTAATCTACTTTTGAAAGTCCATGCATGAGACTCCACAATTTCTCTAGGTAGCCTGTTCTAAATTCTGACTACTCTCATAGTCAGAAAGTTCCTCTGAATCTGCAGCAAGTTGTCAGTGTCCAATCTGTCCCTGCCTGTTGTACCTTGCTTTAATCCCTCCAATATAGCCATCATCCTCACTAGCACTATTTACAGGCAAGGGTCTCAGCAGAGATTCTTTTTGCAAAGAATGAAAAGATTTTTTCAAATTAATAAAAATCCGAGATTCCTAAAGGGTTTAGTAGAGCAGAGGCAGACTGCTGTAAAAGCACAATGTGAGATTACAACTCATGAAACCTGAGTTCTAGGCAATGTTCCTAAGTGTTAAAAAATTATGGATGAGGTACTTGAAAGTCACAAAACATCTTTTAAAAAAGAATCAATAGCTTTTAGTTTTTTGTTTTAAAACTTTTAGTTTTAAAACCTTCCTGGTTAGTCCTTCAGAGATTCTCTCTGCACTCATGAAGACTTGATGCTTTTGTGTGCTTTTATTATTCATTTTTAATGAAAGCTGAAGTTACCACAGTCATAAATCCAGGGTTTTACAAATAAAAACTAAACATGGCAAAGTTGATAACACCAACTCTGCTACTTATTCGTTTTGGGACCTGGAAAAAAAAAAAGCATAGATAGACAAGTATTTTGGCCTTATGAATGATCTGTGTCAAGTTTTACAATTTGCAAAATATGGATAAAATTATATACATCTTACTTTGTAGAACACTTTGAGAACTACAGCTTTAAAAAAACCAAACAAACTATGTAACTGCAACTTATATTGGAAGACAACATTGGTATGTAACTAATTTTACAGCCTATATAACTTCTAAGCTGCCTTATTGTTCTAATGCCCAAATATTCACTGGCACTTTTTAAAAGGCCTGATCTCATTCATGCATGTGGTTTGGAAGCTCCTCAATTCCTATGTATTATAGTTCCAAGTTTTATGGATTTCTCTATTATTAGGCAGATTAAAGCTGATTTGAGTTGATATTGTGTGAATCACACTATTTTTACACCATTATTGCACTAAGTTAAGTTTGTATTGTCATGTTTTATGGTAAACTATAAAGTATTTAGGTTCAATCAGTCATCTGGGTATTTAAAGAAAAAACATTTTTTCCATATCCACAAGCATTTTGGCATCTAAGGAACAAAAAAGCTGTCCCTAACATTCATCTTCTAACTATGGCCAAACTTTTGATTTCCCCCATCTTTGGATTTCAAATCATTGTCTGCTTCCCTTGCCCTGATTCAGATTACTGGAAGAAGAGCGTGAAAATTTCCACAGCAGCTTTTTGAAGTGTACACATGGGTACAACTCATATCAGTGCTCTTCAGGCACAGAGCTGACTGTGAATCAGGAAGAAGACGAGCTGTGTGTCAGCTGTGGAGTAAACGTGATTCACTTCACCTAGCTGTGATGCATTATCTATTTGTTGGCCTTTCTTCCTCTCCACTCCCCACCCGCCATTCCTAAAAGTGGGCTCACTACAAATCACACACAATCCCTACCCATCAGACAACATAACCATTTGTTTATCCATCATTCCAACTTTAGATGTGGCTAGAGAATCAGTCAAATGAAGCCACTCTTTTAAAAGAGAAGCACCCTGATCATTCTGAAGTTCTGTTTTACAAGAAACTAGTATTGCTGCTTGCCTGTGGAGGAAATGACTCTTGAGGTTAGAAAAGTGTTTTCTGTCAGTCTTTTGGGAACCAGCAATAGGCTTCATTCATGGTTTCCCTTACCAAAAAGGAATTTTCTGAGGTTACATTCATAACCACAAAGCTCTAGACCGCAGACCAAGAGCATTTAAAATGTTGAAAGCAATTTAGTATATCCATATTCTTGCTTCATATGCGAGTTCTGTGGTGGAACAGAAGCCAATGATAAAGGGGTCTGTGTGAGTGATGCCCACTTATGTTCCTCTTTGTGGCACAGGGCTGACAGTTCAAAAGGGACTACGTCAGGGTGAAGTAACATATTACACTTAAACCATACCATAAGGGCACTTAAAACACGAACATATACACATTAAAGCGCCTCAAAGTTATGCCACTTCAGGTGGGTGTTAATGCTGAGCTGTACTACGTAGCTCATATTAGTGTAATTTCAATCTGCTCCATGGAGATACAATGAGCAATTTTCAGTCCTACAGCATCCCAGTATGCACTGCTCCCAGAAGCTCCCCCTCCCTCCTGCCTCCCTCCTCACCATTCAGGGATAGAGCCCAGATGTCCTAGCTCCTAAAGATGCTCCTTTCTGCAAGACTAGGCTAGGGACAGACATTACACATAAAACAGTTTAAGCAATCAGAAACTGGTTTAAACTTGCAACAGAACATAAGTTTAGTGCACATAAACCAGTTTCAAAATGGCTGAAACTTTAAGTTAAACCTGGTTGAATGTAGTATTAGACTGAACTAATTTAGGTCAAACCAGTTCATGCAACATCTGTCCCAGACCCTTTCCTTGTTTAAGTTAAACCAGAGTCCCCCAGCACCCCAGATGCTTTGCGGCCCTGGGCTGGGCTGTCCGCTGCAGAGAGCAGGCCTGCCCCCCATCCTCCCCTGCTCCCTAGCCAGGCTCCAGTGGAGACTGCAGGCTCAGCAGGGTCTGCCTGGCTTCTCCTTCCCCCTCCCGCTCCCTTTGCCACTCAGACAGGGATTCCCCCCCTCCCTCTCTCCCATTTCCCACAGCACAGCCACACAGACCCAAGCCATGTGGTATGCTACCTAATGCTGAGAGGGGACAGGACTATTTCACTGGGACAGGACAAAGGCAGAGAGGACAGTGTCTGCTGAAGGCTTATTGGAGGTAATCAACAGGTCAACTGGTAATGTCCCTCCATTCCTTTCATGGAAAAAGCTGTTTAAGAAGAACTTAAACTAATGAGATAGGCTTTTGATTTCTTGATGGGCTGCTAAAGCTCTGTTATCAGCTCCCTGCTGGCTCTCTTGCCTGTCAGGTTTGCTGCAGGCAGTATGAAGAAGCAGAGAAAGGGGAGATGGAAAAGCTCAGGATCACTAACAGATATATTCAACCCCCCGCCCCCCTCACTTGCCTCAGAGTGCTAGCCTGGTGCTAGGGTCTAGCAACACTTCTGCCCCTTGAGCAGCGAGCAGAGAAAAGCCTGGGATAGTGCAGGCAGGGTGGCATTTTACATCCCTCCCTAATCAGAGCATCCTGCTGGGGCCTGGCTACAACCCCCCTCCTCAGCTCAGCACTGTGGAAGGGAAGAAAGGGCTGCTTTAGTGCCCTGCAGCTTCAAGCCTGAGCCACTGCAGGCATGTGCCTGCATTTTCTCAGTCCACATGGAATGCCTGTACACTTGCAAATCGGTTCAATGTAGGGAGGTTAGATTAACTTGTAAAGATTAAATCAATTCAGGCTCAGACTTTTGAATGACTGCCCTTAGCCCCACTCACAAGTCACACTAGACACTAGTGACTAGGGCTGGAGACTGGAGACAAGAAATGGCACTAACCCTTAATATGCAACTGCTCATAGCACATTCCAACTTTAATGCTTTTTAACATTCCACAGATTTAGTATGCTCTATGTTTAACTTCACCCCCAGTCTGTAGTTTTTATCTGTGAAGTGAGACAGAAACATGAGCAAACAAAAGTAGTTAGTCATGCTGGTTAGTCTACTAGCAAGCTGACTTATTTCTAACACTGCACTCCTAGAGCCTATGGAATTCACTTTGTCCAGTTATAGTGATACACCCAAAAAAGATTCACCCACACTGCCACAGGATGGAACAAATATACGGATAATTCTAATGCATGGGCAAAGTCTTCTGTCATTTCAGAAATGAAAAAGCATTACTTCATTTTGACCAAGTAACAGCAAAACATTATTTCTATGACTCATCAGCTCTCTTCTTTGTGTGCAATAAAATGAACTTGCTTTGCCACAGCCACTCCACCAAGATACTGTTTCATCCATTGGCTTAAAATACCAAGTGGCATAAAAGGGACATGGATTCTGTTTGTTGTTTGGTTTGTTGCTTGTACTTGTTCATTGTGTTGGCTGCTGGATTTCAATTAGAGCAGCCTAAACACAAAAACAGTGCCAGAAGCTATGTGTAAATGAAGAGAAACCCACAAACATGACAGCACGTGAACAGGATGCATGAGGACAGGCGGTGGATTTCCAGCCTCAGCTGCAGATGTTTAATCCCACTGCAGTCTATTAGTTTCTGTGGGTATTTAACCCCACTTGCACAAAGGAGGTAAACAGGAAAAGGATACAATACATTACTGCTCTTGCTAAGGTGCACTAAGCATCATAAATATGACATGAGGTACAATAATCCCTCTGTATTAGCAGTGGCCATATTTTCCAAGGCACATTCAGTAAGTTTCATAGAAGACCTTTATTCAAGCATGGAACCCAAGAAATATTGGATAACAGTATCAAAGAAAAAGTAACTCATTCATTACCAACAGGTTGTCTCAGATCTGACCCATATAACAGACATTTTAAAGAAGAATTTGCATAGCAGTTTTCAAAAGTTGATGGTCAGTTGTGGTTCAGAGGCTACCATTTGAAGTATGGTGAGGTTCAGGACATTAATGAAGACATATGAGAGAACCTTTTCCTAGAGATTAGGTTTTTCTAGTCAGCAGTAGGTGCAGTCCAGTAAAGATTTAATCATCATGAGAAAGTAATGGACCCATAGGACCATGTGGCCAAAGAAAGGAACTAATAGGAAGTGAATCTGAACAAATGAAAAAAAACCCATCTGTATACCCATCCAATTCAGTTTTACTTATTGCTCCCCATCACTCTAGAGCCTAAGCACCTCCTGGATAACAATCAACAGCAAAAGAGTTTAGCTAGGGAAAGACATTCAAAAAGCCTGAGCCTGAATTGATTCAATCTTAGCAAGTTAGGCTAACCTGGCTAAGTTAAATCACTTTGCAACTGCACAGACATCCCAGACATGCAGGCACATGCCTGCACTGGCTCAGGGTAGAAGCTGGGGGGCGCTAGAGGAGCCCTCCCTTCCCTTGCACAGTACTGAGCTGAGGGGGGTAGTAGCTAGGCCCTAGCAGGATGCTCTGATTAGCCCAGCAGGAAATTGTTAACAGTGTTTATCACCCCATTAAGAAACCAAAAGATGGACATTACCAGCTGTCTGTTGATTCTACCTGTTGATTCAGAACGTTGTAGCCAGCATGTGGTCTGCTAGCTATTACACAGACATAACTTGGCAAGGCAAAGGGGAGAGGGGAATTCCTGTTTAGCGGTGAGGGGGAAGGGAGAATAAACAGCTCTTCTTAAACAGCTTTTCAAGGAAGGACATTAAGCTACCTGTTGATTAGCTCCAAAAAGCCTGCCTTGGTCGTCTCTCACAGCACGAAGAGTAAACAGGATGTGGTCTGCAGGCTAATGCTATGAACTGTAAGGCAGAGGGGCAGGGGGAATAATCCTTGCTTACTAGGGAGAAGCTAAGTAGATGCTGCTGTGCTTGGAAGTCTCTGCCGAGCTCGCTGTGGAGCAGAGAGCCACGCCCAACTCAGAGAGCATGTGGGATGCTGGGGGTGTCTGGCTTATCTTAAACCAGCAAGGGATCTGGGACAGACATTGCATAAACCGGTTTCAGCCATTTTCAAACTGGTTTAAGTGCACTGAACATCTGTTCTGTTAAAGGTTTAAACCAGTTTCTGATCACTTAAGCCGGTATATGTGTAATGTCTGTCCCTAGTCTAAAAGGACAGAACATGGGACACAGGAACTAATGATTTGCTGGGACTATGGAACAGAAGAGAAAGGGCAGCAGACTTAGAGGAGTCTATGGTACAAGAACAAAACGTCAATTTTCCACTGTCAGGGAGATTTGAAATCAGTAAAGCCACACTGGTGTGAAACAGTGGAGAATTAGGCCTAAAGCGGTAAGCTTCAGTTGATATGTACTGGCATCTCCCTCAGCTCCTAAGTAGCTAGGCTTGCTTCTCTCCACTGGGTCAGATCAATGGAGGTGAGAGACCAACAAAACTGACAATAGGATCTTTAATCCTCCATGAAAACATGGGCTGCCAATCTAGTTGCCAGTATGACTTAAACACCTTTCCAAGTGGAACCTACACCTCAACTCTAGCCTGAGGAATCTACTCCAGAACCAGGTACGGCTCATAATCTGCATTTTACTTAGTTTAATTTCATCGCACTTGGATGGACCACAAACAACTGGTGTTTATAGCCATCAAACAGCAATCTTGTCCCATCTCCTGAGTTATAATTCAATCACAGATGACAATAGTGCAGGCACCAAGAACTGGCAAGAAGTTCTTCATGTTGAGATACCACAGTGGTGTGGAGGTATGCTCCTCAGGTAGTAGATAAGTGTCCCATCTTAGGGACACCTAGAAGGAATACCAAATAGTATGAAATAAGCTATCATAAAGCAACTATATCTTTCATTCGAATTAGGGCAGAAAGCTTACTTGGTCTTTTCCAGGCAAGCCTGTCTTGGAGAATGAAAATGCTGCCCTGAAACAAGAGAAGACAGAACTGGCATAGCATTTTCACGCAGGTCTGTCTAGGACAGAATAAACTTGTGGTGCCTATATACATATATTGAGGCAGTTCCAATGCACTGTAATTACCGTGAGACTGGTAATTACCGTGCTCCAGCAGACTCCTGCATCACATGCATCAGCATCCCCACACTGAAAAATGGTGATGGGGGCGCTTTTAACTGAAGCTCACTCAATGAGCTCAGGTTAAAGCATCCCCACCACCATTTTTCAGTGTGGGGACACTGATACATGTGATGCGCCAAGCATCTCTCAGAGCCACTCTACTTAAAGCACCCACCACCACATCCTAGAGCATGTATATAAATGCCCTTGGATTTCAGATCTGAGCAGCACAACCCCAGCAGCCTTGAAAGGCAAGTGGACTAGGGCAGTATGGCTGATGCCTGTTCCAAGCAATCCAACAACCCATGAGATGGCATTCCTATGAGCTAATATGGAGAACTGGTTAAAAGGTAGTAGCAAGCCTTAATACTGGTTTAACTATTTTGGTTAACATCAAAAACTGTCAGTAAGCTCAGTGCTTATAATGCTGCCTTGGGAAAAGTCAGGAATGTAATGCATCTGAGACTTGTATCCACAGTGTTTGCTCCAGGGAGATGAGCAGCGGGTACATTTTTCAGCAATAAATATAAATATCTTGAAAAAAGTAGCAATCCCCTACAAAAGGTCAAAGAAGCCAACAAATTCCCATTAAATTATACAAATAGCAACAATACGAAAAATGAAAAAATAAGGAGGGGAAAGAGACCCTAAAAAACTATGTAAACTGTTAATCCACAGTACTGTTCATTATGAGTACTGTTCATTATGCATCACACCATCTCAGGCACAGAGATACCCCATTAATAATGGGCACTGTACAATAACCTAAACAAAGGAGAAAACAACAGCCCAAAACAGAGGCATCTCATTCACATATGATGGATTTCTGTTAGGCCAAGGATAACTAATACCAAAAAACAATTCTGTTGATAAGGAGATAATTGCTTACTCCACCATAGACTCATTATGTGACCTCAGGAAAGCCGCTTAGTCTCTCTGTGTCTTGATTCTCCATACGTAAAGTGGGAATATTGATATTTCCTTTCTCCTATTTGGAATTTTAGCTCTTCAGGAGAGAGATTCCTGCAAAACGTGTGTAAACCACCTGGTCCAACTGGGGCCTTCTGGGCACTACTGTGCTAGAAGTCATAAATTAACCATGGCATCGTAACAAATACAGCTGGAAGGGACCTAGTCCAAAACCATTGCTCAAGGCAGGAACATCCCAGTCTAAATTATCCCAGCCAAGTGGTTGTCCTACATGCTTCCTATGATAGAGATTCTATAACCTCTATAGGCAATCTGATCCAAGAGTTTAACACTTTCAAAGTTAGAAACTTCTTCCTAACATCCAACTTATATTTCCCGTCTTGCAGTTTGAGACCATGATGTCTTGTCATGTTCTCTGTGGCCACAGTTCACCCCTCATGTATCTGAAACTTATCAAATCTCCCCTTTTCTTCTCCAGACAAAGAACACACAAGTCCTTCCAACCTTTTCATGCAAGTCATGTTTCAAAATTCCAACATTTGTTGTTGTGCTCTGATGGACTCTTTTCAATTTGTTTACACATTTCCTGAAGTTTTCCCCTGCCCTACTATTGGTCGCTCAGTGTGTTTTGGGGGGGGGGGGGGGGGGCGGGGGTTGAGAAGAAAGAAAGAAAAATATGGTTGTGAGGCCTAGTGGCTAAGTGAGAAAAGTTGCATGCTTTAGAATTTCTTGTAGGTAAAACTAGATCTTCATTAATATTTTTATTCTTAGGAGTCCCACTAAGAGGATGGGACCTCTTTGTGCTAGGCACCAAACCAATAGCTATTGTTCTTCATTTTCCACAGGGACTATATTTTGTTGAATCTTTAACTTTCCTTTGCATTTTCAGTGGTCTACTGAATTATTATACAAAGTTATTTCTTTAAGACAGCAAAACAACCACATCCTCTTCCAGAAAAAAAGCTATGGCTTAGAAAACCTAGTCACAGTGTGCCTCCTGGGAGTCCAATGAGTTGGCTGGGAAGTACTGAAATTTAAAAGACTAGGTATCTAGATTATGGAGACCGATGACTGATAACAGTGATTACAGGAAACACAGAACAGAAAGTGTTTGGGGTGTGAGACTACGAATAAGTGTGATTGATTTAAATTCCTTCTTTCTTTCTTTTCTAAATGCCAGCAGATGTTTTCTATTGTTTGTATTAATGTAGGAACACACAAGTTTTATCCAGAGACAGGGCGTATATTAGGGAAAAACAGATATTACATAAAGAAGTGACACACATGCAAACACATATAAATGTCGATCAGATCTGAAACTATCACTCTTAATCAGATCACATGAGTCTGGAAATAAAATTCTACTGATACAGTGCAAAATCAGAATGATTTTTGCATCAAGCAATAATTTTTCACACTCTAAAATATCACTATTAAGTATCACCACTGACCTGCTAAAGTGAACTGTGAATAAGGGGTCAAATCCCCTCTATGCCACCTTTATTTGCACCTGCATGTTCCAAGCACTCACTAGATAAGCCAGCAAGGGCATTTGGTGTACCTGTTACTCAAATCTTTAATTACTGGTCTCCTGACACTGCCAGCCTGTACCAGCCAGTGACACTTCTGTCAACAATATCAATGAATACCAAAGAAGCACAGAGTCCAGCCAGATATGTATCCATTTTTACTATGAGATTTTTCAATAAAATATATTTTTAAAGTCTCTTAAAAATCTACTTTCCCTGCTCCCTGATGAATGGAGTTTCTACTAGCATTGACATCAGGAATGATGCATTCCAGGACATTATAAAAGTCCAACATAATTATACCTTTGAAAAATAATCCATTAAAAAAACCAGATATACTTTTAAATAGACAAAGTGTTTTCATTCTGTGACCTCAGTGAGTGTAAAACCCACAGGAAACAGGAGTAGAGCAGAAAAATATTTGCCTATATGCCCCACGTAGTTTGATGGAGTGCCCCTCACTCTAAGGTTGCTCTCTTGAATGCACAGCTGGGGAATACAAACTGCTTGTTGTTTGGCTTCACTAGCAACAAAAGCCAGGGTTAACTGGGTGAAATTTAATGACCTGTGATACACAGGAGGTCAGGCTAGACGATCTAATGGTCCCTCTGGCCTTAAGCTTTAGGAATGAAAACGCTGAAGGTGGTTTGCACTGTAGTTAGTTACAGCCATTTGGAGACACACAGGCCAGATGTGAGATAGAAGGGAAGCGTCTGGCTTGTTTTGCTGACTGTGGCTCCTCCTAAAAGGTTCTTTTTAGGGCCCCATTTGTCTCTAAAGACCACATTTTGGATAGCTCTGAGTTCCAGTCAATTTTCAGCTCCATCTGTCCGTCAGTCTGTCCATCCGTGTGTGTGTGTGTGTCTGTGTGTGTGTGTGTGTGTGTGTGTGTGTGTGTACACATCACAGTTCTTAATGAAAACGGCTGAGACTAAGAAGGGCTAGGAAGACTTTGCTCCTTATTTTGGCCTTTGCCAGATGGATCTGTGCTTTCTGTATGTGTTGGGGGAGGAAAAAAACCCAGCTAGTGGTGGAAGCTGAGTAAAAGGCTGCTGCTGAAAAATAACTCATCTGTTGCAGAGTTGTATTGCTTTTGTTTTAACCTCTGGCTCTTGCTAAACCTACAATATCCGGTTCCCCCTTCCAGGCAGTACTGAGATACAGCAACTTGTCACTCGAGACAAGTGCCTATTAATATTACATAGGCACAGGTAGAAGTGACCCCAATTCACCAGAGGACAGTAGGCAATCATGATTAGTGCCACACATCAGATGCCTTCTTCCTCCTACTACACCCACATATGGTATTTGCCTCTCTATATTCTTTCCTTCTCTTCCCAATGCAAGGCTGTTCCTCATCTTTGCCATTACTCCTTTTGCTTCTGAACTGTGTTTTAATGTTGATTTCCAATGACCAATACCCAACTCAATACATCATACCCTAGCTAAACAACAGGGATTTGTACATCAATATTAGTATGGATAATGGGCCAAATTCTACTCCATTACACTAAAATAAATACAGAGTTAATCCAGCAGCTGGCAGCAGAGCTACTTTAGATTTGCACCTGTGTAACAGAGCAGAACTTATTAATTAATGCTATACACAGACATTGTATTCATCCCAGGAGGTACTATCTTCTCCTGGGACAAACTGCAGTTGTTCAGACATCCAAGACTGTTGGCCCAAGACAAACCCTAAAAAGGTTCATGCGACAGAAATTGGTAACAGTTTGCCCTGGGACATCAAAAATGCATCTGAATGATCAAGTGAGATTGGACCATTGAACCAATGGCAGAAAAGCAGCACTGTTCAGTCACGCACTGTACCCTGACTGGAAGGGTAATCCATGTATATGCCAATCCTGGGACATATGTAACATCTGTTCCTTGCCTAATTGTAAGAGCATCATTATGCAACTTGGGGGCAATTTTAAGGTATAATTTATCTATCATTAAGTTACATCTGAACCCAGAATTTCTGCAGCTGACGGAGTTCAAAAACAAAAATGAAGCAAAACAAACTCTGCACTTACATGAGTTGTGTGTGATCCTTCAAAGAGAGTCATCAGGTCTTAATGGAGTCAACAGGTGATACGGGTGTTCCACATTACTCAAGACCTCTCCTATTTTTCAAAGGATAACAAGCAGAAACCTGAGCCAGTGAAGAGCGTCTTAAATGCTTTAACCCACAACATCTTCTGCTATTCCAGAGTAAGGCTTCTGCCAAATGTGAGGCCTAGCATTAGGTTGTGCAATGGTCCTGTAACATACACAGCTGACACCAACGTGCTCAATTTTCATCTGTGAATAAATCAGGGTGTGGACCTGCTCTTTAAGGGCAGGGTACCGCTTAAGTTTCTTGAAATGTGAAACTATAGTGGCCAGTGCTCTCCACTTCAGTAATTGGCTGACACAAACCCAACAGAGAAAATACAAGCTCCTGGAACAGAAACCTACATCTAGAACAAACCCTGAACTTCTTCCAGCAGAGGATCAATAACACTGACCAAGCTCAGAGTAGATACATGGATAAAAAGTTTATTCTGATTAAATGAACCATCAGATACATACTGGCCAGACTCTACGCTGACAGCTCCTGTGCAGCACAGCCAAAGGGGGATGTGACTGCATTGCTGCACTCCCTTTGAATCTGCCCCTGAAATAAGACAGGGAAGGGTGGTATGTTAGAGATTAATTTATTCAGGAATGCATCAGCTTTTATAGGCAACAGTCTACTTTGTCAGATGCTAGTTGATTTTAGCAACAGCACAGCCACTGAGACTGTTCTTCCCATAATCCCCTGCTGACCTCTCTGGGACAGTATAAACTCCTCAGGACAGAGACCTACTTTAATACATGCATCTTTAAAGATATGTTCACCTCTGGCACAATCACAGTAATAACAAAGAGCACTGATAAGGCTGGTAATGAATAACTTTGGGCAGCACAGAGGAATTCAAAAGATAATGTTTACTAATATTTCAAATTATCAGAATATGTCATCCTTGCTTTCTATTTAAAGAACAAGGGATCACACATGGAGTTTATCATCATAAGTGGTGTTTAACTATTTGCTTTTTAAGCACATACTTGAGTTATATCCAGATACGTCTATAAAGGCATGAAGATTGCATTTAAAATAAACAAATGGCTTTTGCATATTGGAACTCTCATGTTGTCTTATTCAGCTATTTCATAAGGAAAAATAAAGGGCTGAATTCAGATCTGGCATAAGCTGGTGCAGCTCACCAATCAGTGAACTTACATGTGCTTTAGAGTCTCCCTGACCATGAGCCATAGTGTTATATCATCATGGTCCAACAACAGTCCCATAGCAAAAGCCATATTTAAATTTGTACCCCATTCCCTTCCCCTCCCAGCCTGTTGCACTGGCTCCTAGCATGGCCACATCCCTGGCAGAGGGGCCCAACTGGACCAGCGAGGCATCCACCCCATGGAGGAGGCAACTGGCTGATGTATGGGCTCCAGGCCAGGGCCTTGGCAGGCCATGCTGCAGCCCAGGAGCCCCAAGGAAACACAAGGGCTACAGCGGGCCCGGGGCATTGTTGGATTGGTCTTTGTCCTAGAGCCCAGCAGCCCAGCTACATGCGTGTGTCTGTTTGTCTGGTTGTGGGTGTGCGCGCATGTGTGTCTGGTTCTGTATGCATCTGTGTGTGTGTCTGTGTATGTGTGTGTGTGCATGTGCACCTGTGTGTCTGGTTCTCCGTTTGTCTGAATTTGTGTGCCTGGTTCTCTGTGTCTGAGCGTACACAAGTGCACACGTGTGTCTGGTTTGGGGCATGTGTCTGTTCTGTATGTGTGTTCACATGTGTTTGTCTGGTTCTCTGTTTGCGTGGGTGTGGTTCTGTGTGTGTGCACGTGTGTGTACGTCTGTGTCTGGTTCTCTCTCCTCCCCTTTCTATCCTTCCCTCTTCTTTCTCTCTTCTTTCTCTTTTCCCCGTCTCTCTCATCACAACACGTTTAACAAAAAAAAGAATACCCAACAACGAGGGTAGTATATGAAGTTTTATTTATTGTCACCAGGTTTAGAATGTTTAGAAAACCTGTCATTTACTGTAAAAAAAAAAAAAAAAAAAAAAAAAGGCAACGTTTATGATTATTGACTATATTAACATGCAGTGCATCCTGCCATTTACCCCCACCCTGGTTTTGTTTTTCTGGCAAGTTACAAGGTGGACATTGTGTTTTCTTCGGCACTCTGGCCAAAAATATTGCCTACCCTTGGCATAGGGAATGAACTGTGCTGTACACAGACCTTATTCTTTGCCTCAACTTTTTTCATAGCACAGTAACTTGTTACTAGCCTTCAGAAGATTACTACCCAGCTGGAGAGGGTAGCAAGCAGTGGGGATGTGTTGTTAAGTGATTTAAGTAGAACGAACAGTGTGATTTTCAGATTTCAGGTTGCGTTTGCAAGGCTGACAGTTCTACAACATTCATTTTGGCAAAGCTGATAGGAATTAAGAGACAATACATTTGGGACCTCACAATGTCATTTTTATACATCTCTTGTTCTGATGCCAATAATACCTTCTAGCACTGTGGACCTGAAGAATGCTTTAAAAGGCACATTCTACTGGAAGGATCAGGGGGCCAATTTTTGGTCCCAGTCACTCCAGAGCAGCTTGATCAAAATCAGTAAAGTTATCCTGGTGTCAAAGAAAGCACAATTTGACCAAAGGTGTCCTACTTCTCAAAAGTAATAGCTGTACAGTGAAATTACTAGTCATTTAAACCAGACAATATCCTATCCCTAAACAGCATCACATTTGTTATGAAGTACAATGTTTCTGTATTCAACACTCACAAATTCACATCAGCCAATGTCTCCAGTCATGGACTTCATTTTCTAACTGAAAGAGCCATGGCAGTGGCTCTTGATGAAAATGGCCTGGCAGGGGTGAATGACAGTGACCTGCAAAACTCTCTACTGCTACCTAACCTTATTTATTGACAGACCACGATAATCTGTTTCCCTAAAATCAGTGATTAAAATGGGGCTGACTGCTTTAAATAAGGAAACTGATTCTGGGGTCATTGATCTAATAAAAGTCACATCTACCCAAAGAACCTCGCCTGCCTACAAAACTGATTCTGGACATTTGGTTAAAAGGAAAAATGTGCTTATCTTCATTCTGCCTTTCCCAGACAAGATGCATGTCTTATTTGGGGGCATGTAAGATATAAAGAAATATGGTAATTAAGAGTGACTGACTTTGGAGATTGTCTAGACCAGTGGATCTCAACCTCTTTAGACTCAAGGCACCCCTTGGAATACGCTAGCTTTTGTTTTCATTTTCTGACTACAGAAAAACAATGAAGGAATTCTTCTATTGCAGAGAACTCAAAGATCACAACAGGGCAGAATGTTTTTAACACTATGGATTCCTCCTTAAAATCTCTGGGTTCATCTTGTGAATCACGTTTGCACAATTAACAGTGCTAACTCTGCAGGGCACCCTGCAAAACCCTTAAAAGAATCGCAAAGCTGGACAATAAAGGAATTGATTTGAAGGTTTGATTTGAAGAATCAAATATTGCCCTCCTTTCCTGCTTTCCCACTTACAGCTAGGAAAGGAGAAAGCCATGCTTTCCAGGTTGAGAATTACAGGTTTATAGAATTGGAAATTTATATACTGTGGGCCCTGCTCTTGCACAAGCACGGAACCCAGTGATAATGCATACATGTTATCTATCACACACAAACAGGGAATCAAAGTATTATGAAATATAACCAGCTAAACAAGAAAGTACTGGAGTGACCAATAGACCAGGATTCTTATTATCCTGTAAATGGCATCATTCATTATATGGAGGGTGGGTTAGCAGGAAGCTCAGGAGCCCTGCTTAAAAAAAGGAGTAGAGGGTAACTGCTTTTGAAGTTAGAGGAGAGTCTGACATACAGTGCAGCTGAAACATCTGTCTAATATTTTCCAGCTTGCGGGAGAGTTTGAGACCAGGAATAATCTCAGTTGTAATGTTATTGTCAACACAGACTTAACGATGGTTTAAATTACTAGAGAAGCAATGGTCATAGGCTTGCTGGTTTCTCCCTCCAAGCTAGACAATAAATGACTGATTTAAAAAAGAATTGATTTTATAGCTTGATTTGATGAATCAAATATCACCCTCCTTTCCTGCTTTCCCACTTACAAGTAGGGAAGGAGAAAGCCATGCTCTCCAGGATCAGAATCCAGATGCTCTCTAGCTGCCCCAAGCACTCTGGACCAGGTGAGAGTCAGGGCACACCTGCATACTCAGTTCTTTAATTTAAAGACAGTGGCAAGACAGGGTGGAAATGCTTTACAGTAATAGTTTAATCAAGTCACCAGATACGCTGTATGCCTCTGACTTCAGTGTATTATGATATTTACCCAGGTGCTAGAGGCAGAATGAAAATGGTTAAAATAGATTAGTTTAACATGAAGAAGCTATTTTTTCCTTAGTGGGAGTTCCAATTGAATGCGAAGGGGATTATATCCATACAATGTAAACAGCATTTAACAGCTGAATTTAACCTGTCAAACAGAATAAAAGACTCAAATCCTTGCTTGTGTTTATTTGTTTTAAGCATCCTGTAAGGATTCTCTAGCAGCAGGGATACCATTCTCTAATTAATCACTGTGATACCCTGAAACATAGCAAAAATATTTTATTTGCCTAGCTTTCAGAGCATTTATCCAAGATCCTTGGCAGTTTTGCAACCCATGCTGAACAGCAGGCTGCTATGGCTACTGTTTTCAGTACCTGAGGTGAGTGGTTATAACCCTATTTTACATAATAAAATTAGGGATATAGGATATGTGCTTTCATAACAACAATAGGTCCTTTCCTTTTTCATGTTCCTGTGATAAGGTATTTGGCACAATTTGCAGATTTGTTGGAATCTGACACGGCTGTGCCATAAGCACTTCTGCTATGGCCTGGAACTTGCAACCTCTGGGCTGGTGCCTTAGTGCCTGCATCATGCCAGGCCTTCTAACAATAGGTATTATTAGCAAACCAAATAAAACTCTGCATGCATGTGTGTGCACAGAGGTGAGCAGAGAGGCACTATCCAGATCTGCAGCACACTGGAACTAATCAGTCACAGATGACAAACAGTCACCAAATACTTCAGCTGTCCCCAGGATCTACTATTCTTTAGATGTAAAAATGTGCCTAAGGCTTTCTCTTGGCTGCATATATTATATGGGGTGAAAAAGGGTAAAAAGGAAGAAAGCAACTGAATAAACAGCTCTGATAAATCTTCAGTCTGAAAGCAACCTCCCTAGGTATCAGTGCATTGCTACCTGATAGCTGTTTGCTGGTTCACATAAGGAGTTGGTGGTCTCTACTAGAGAAGTTTCCACATCAAACATCAGTACCAAAACTGCTGTGAATTTGGTACTGATGTCTACAGCTTCCATAAGGTAATCTTCAGCAGGCATAGACACTGAACTATCCATCCAGAATCAGTGCACACCACTGCTAGATTGTGAGGAGCCTGAAATCTTTGTCTAAATAAAGAACTTCAGTTTCTAGAATTGCAAGCCTGAGATATGCCTTAACTTCACTAAAATATTTACGCAAAGAAACTGAGCACAAATGGAGAAAAACAAGGGAACTCCTTCAGGGCATGAAATAATCACCCAAGAGACCCTTTAAAGCTTACAGACCATCTAAAGTGTCCCTAATCTACAGCAAGCATTTTCCTTCACCTCTCACCACTCTGTAATCACCTTCTCCATTAGTATTCCAGCTACTGCACTCATCCTCCAAGTCACTCTCATGTGCATCAGCAGCAGCAGCTGCTAGCAGGAGGCAGAGAGAGTCTGAGATCAGCAAATAAATGGACCAGAAGGGCTAAGGAAGGCACAGAATTAAATAAACATAGACCACAGGCAGTACACAGAGACTGTGACAACTAAGTTGCCAGTGGTTTAGATTACAGTGCAACTACATAGGTGTCTGTGTTATAACCTGTTCATCTTGTTTTAACTCATTCAGTTCCTAGCTACAATTCTTTTGAACCACAATGGGAAAGCAAATAAAAATAAATAAAGATAAATAAAAGGACTGGCCCTCTTGAAATTATTTTCTATTCCCTTGAAGAAGTTCTTCAATAAGGCTATTCCTAATTGTAATTCTGGAAATCCTACTCTAAGGACTACTGCAAACAAAATTTAAAAGGGCAAATTTAATTAGATTAGGCAAGGAAGATGTGTATAGCTCTTATGGACTGCCAATTCAAATCCCACCCTAGACTCCCTTAAGTAAACTCATTTACTAATGGAAGTGGCAGACCAAATCCTGTACATAGGACACACACTTTTTTCAAAGGAATCCTCTGGGAACTGTGCACTGCAGAGATGCAAAGGAGAAAATGAATCCCTCCATTAACAACCAAACATTTAATAATGCTAAATTTCTTTTTTGTGGAACTCCTTTTTACATTTTTATAATCACAAAGTTATCTGTATATAAAAGCTGTCTCACATGAGGTAAAGTTGCACTGTGCTTTGAAGCCAGCATGCTAACAATGGCATATATAATCCTTTTTTTTTTTTTTTTGCTTTGAGATCCTACTTGATACACTTTCAAGATCTGTTACATTTACTTAAGAAATGAGTGATTGGAATTTTCACCTTGATTCATTTTTCATAATTAAAATAAAGATAACTGAAATAAGTCAATTGAAAGAATAAAGAGAAGAGACGGCAGGGTCTACAGTGTGTACCTGACTCAGGCAGCAACAGCCAGAGCACAAAACTGCTTTTCAGTGGATAGTGAAAAGCCAAATACAGAATAGCAGATGCACTTAGTTAATGTACTATAAGCAAAACCTTTATAAGCAATATATTAAGCATGGAGTGGTCTGGCACTTTTATTTCCATTTTACAGATGGGGAAACACCTGCAATACCCAGTCAGGTGCATGGATGCTCATAACTTACACACTATCTTCTGCTCTCTTCTAGACTTCTCTCCCTCAGCCGTACTCTCTCCCTTATCACCGCTCTTGTTTCACAACACCTCTTTCCCACTCAGGCCTACCTTGCTGATCTTGTTCCAGGACCCCCATTGAAGAACTCCCCCCACAGACTCTGCTGGGCCTCTGTCTAGCCCTTCCCAGAGAGAAAGGGAAAGACAAAGAGAAATCCACGCCACCTCTCCCCTGGGACTCCCCCTTACAGGTTTCCATTTCTCTGTCCTTCTCTTTTTTCTCCTCTTGGGACTTCTCTCTTCTCCGTGATCTTGCTCCTTTAAGATTTAATATATATCCCACCCCCCAGGGTAACCAGTAAGGATACCTAAAATCTCAGACCCTAGGTCATCTTCCTCAAATTTAGAGCCAATCCCAGGCAGTGAATGTTGCCTTCTCAGCTCACTTGGTTGGTGGGAGCCCCAGGCTTGAGTTTCACAGATGCTTGACATTGGCAGTTCTCCCTTATTTCTGATTCACATGTTCTTGGTATCTCTGACATTTGAAAGACTGTCCCTGTTCCCTTCCCTTGACTTTTTATTTGATGCAAAGTAGAACAAAAATAGGTTACTGGGATGACATTATTTATTGATACATCTGTTAGATTTAACTTTCCATCCTGTAATGAATTAAAAGCAATAGGATTTTGTGGTCTCCTAAAGGGCTCTGAGCTGTTTACACAAGCTAGACAGTGGTGAATTGTCCTCTAGAGGCAAGTTAACTGATCCTGTTACTGAGAAGTCTGTATCTTTTGGAATTTAACAACAAAGCAGGAAAAGAAGAAAACATGAAACCTCTTATTGTACCAACAAATGATTTATAATATATAAGCTTTAAGGACAAAAATGCTCCTTCAGACTTGTCTCCATAAGAAGGGAGCTCCTGGAGCAGAAACCTTGTTCATTATAAATTATTTGTTGGTTCAGTGTAAGGTATCAGCCTGTTATCTACTATTTCCCATGATAGAGGACTGACCACAAATATTTTCTGGACACATAAACAAAGTAATAAATATTACCAACAGGAAGCAAGATGCTGGAATATGCCAACACAGAACCACCATACAACAAAGCCCACATAAATTTCAGTGAAAGCACAAAAAACATAGACCTGGAGAAATTGAAACCACTACTCACAGCTAATAAAACAAGGCAGAGCTTCCTCTGAAACCTGCTTTCTTCCTGCTGTGCAATGAACTAAAGGAGGTTAGGTTACAACATGTAACCACCACTTTTCATGTTGAAATGAAATGAGAGGAACAGAAAAAGAGACAAGGGCTGGAACACAAACCACAGGTCTGCCCACCCAAATAACGTACAAAGCAGCTCAGTGGGTAATTTAAAGGTCAGAGCTTACACATGCATGCAGTTTCCACGAGCACGATCTCCTCCTAACAAACCCATGAATTAAACTGATGCAGCCTGAATAATATTCTAACCAACTGACTTCAACATCACCCCTCCCCTCTGCCCTTTCTACACTTTACCCCATGCTAGCGAAATACTGGAACAGTAGTAGATCAGGTTTCTGTGACTCTGACAAGAAGCACATAGGTTTGCTACCTGTAACAAGTTAATTAGATTCAAAAACTCATAAACCAACATTTCCCATGAAGGACAACTGTATCCTAAAAAGTGACAAAGTAAAAAATATCAGACCCTTAGTTAATGGCAATAATGGTAAGACTTATTAATGGTAACAATGATAAGACTTCAGTTCTGTCTATAGCAGGAGTATTTGCCCGCATTGGAAGGTCAGTATACCGTTCTGCCTTAGTGGTCCCGGTGTAGATGCAGCTGTACCAGCTAAATGTGCTTGGAAAAAACATTCTGCTTCCCCAACCACCAAAGGAAACAACCTGCACTGGTAAAAGCACAGTTCTGCCATTATTTAGTGGCATCTCCTTTAGAAACTCCTGCCAACACAGCTATGCTGGTCAAGAATCAAACCTCTTCCCATCCTTACCCAACACAGTAAGGCCAGCAGAAGCCTGGCGTACAGACAAAGCCTTAGGATAAAACAAGATTTAGGTTAATTTCCTCCATTCACCTATTTATCCTACTTCTGTTTGGGATGGAGAAACAGAAGAGGGACAAGGGATTGTGCACATTTGTCTATACTGCACTCCTGACATGCCACTTCCTTGAAATGTGTGAAAGCAATTGCACCTTAGCCAGGGATATAAACCACCCCCATTCTGATTAGACAAGCATCCTAACTGAGCAAATAGCTGTTGAGCATAGAGATGTCTGCAGGGCCATGTTATCCAGCCCTCCAGGGCTGTGAGGCTCCCCAAGCAAGTTATGGAAACATTAATGAATGCTGCCACTGCTTACCCGCCACCAAATTTCCAGACACATGCGAAGCCCTGTAGGCTGGATGACATGGCTCCATGGGCACATAGGGTCACTTTGCAGCACGACTGTACTTGTGGACCACCCTTACACGTCAATCCCATGTTGGATCTGGCCTGTGGACCAACTCTACCTGTGATGTCATTCATCTAGTCTGTAGGGGCAGACGGTCAAGTACTACTGATACAATGTATTAAAGTAAATAGCTACCTGAAGAGGAAAGAAGTAGATTCAGAGCTGACTAGCCTTGGTAGACTCACAATGCATTGCTATTGCTAACCCTTAATGATTAACTCTAAGTCTTATGAGGGAGAAGGAGCAGCTGGGAGGATTAAACCTAATCATTCCATGCCCAATTCTTCTTCAATACCTGGCACCTTCCTGGCAGCACTCCACAGTCTAGTAAACTGAATTCAAGGTTCCTTTAGAGTTAGGATGAGAGAAGGAACAGTCCAGGTACACAGAGCTAACTGCAATTTACGGCTCCTCTAGGCCCTGTTTGGACTTACCCACACTAGTAGGGAATATGTCCTCATTGTTGATTTGCACCTCAATCCAGTCCATGAGAAGGTTCATATACTGAGGTGCTGGTAATGCTGTGGGCTTCTTGTACCTCAGGTCATCCTGCCACCTGTACTCGTACTTAGGGCCCCCAGACATCACAGGGCAGGTCCTCTCTGTGCAGAACTCACAGATCGTTCCATAGATGAGATTGATCCTGTTAAAGAAGTCCACCACATGTACTGCCACCCAGTCATTTTGGTCTTCTCCATTTGGCAGCTGCACAGCTGCTTTCAGGTCCACCCCTGAGTTCAGAGAGGCCTGCGCTCGTTTATGGAGCTCAAACCTCTGGGTCCCAGGTTCAAATTTCCTTTTGGGACGGAAGGTCTTGTCCTTATTAAAGACTTGCTTGAGTGCTATGGACATGTCTGGTGAGTTTCTGACCTCCAGCAGCTGGCAGAGAGGTACCAAAAAGATCTAATGAGTGAAGCCAAAGTGAAGGCGCTTCCTGTCACAGGTCCTTAGGCCTGGCTCTTATCCCAAAAGCTATTGTTGACACTTATACAGTCCACTAGCTCCTCCTCTTGAAAGCCTTCCCAGGAGATGTCATGTTCCTGAAGATACATGGAGAGAAAAAGGTTAGCATTTAGATGCTGTGCCTGACAATTTGCTAGCTTTATCACCACTCTCAAATGGATACGTATCACATTTTTTGTAAGCTGAACGGTAAAATTTACACATATAAACATTTACACCCAGGCAAAATTTTAAAAAATGGTAATTTACTCGGATGCTTCTCTATTTAGGGCCCAACTTGAGACAGGTGAATAGAGCTTGATCTGCTTTGGGTCATCAGAACCTGCCTGCTTTAAAATTTCTCAAGTTGGATACATATAGGCCTCCTCTACATATTAAAGGTACTGCACAATTAACTGGTGAATTGTACAGTTATCTTGAGACCAGTACACATCCAAAGAACTGATTGAACAATAAGAAGCTCCAACCAGCTATGAAGTTAGACCTTGAAAATGCATACTAATTTTACAGCTGGTTGCTATCCAGTTTGCATTTGCATATGTAACAGGGTCTCTCCTGTAGCTCAGAGTCCCATCAGCTGGCAGGGCTCCCAGCCACAGAAGTGCACCTTCCTCAGATGGGTCTGCAGGTCTTGCAGCTGCTGGGGACTCTCAGCCCTACAGCTGGGGTCTCTGGGTCCCAGTAACTGCAGGGAGTGGAGTCCCACAGCTGAGGACGCTGGGTCCCCAAAGTGTGCCTCCTGGCTGGGAGTGCATCCCCCTTCCCTGGGAATACATAAAACCTGGGGGATTCTCTACTCCAAGGGTTTTGTGAATCTGCGGGACAGGGAGATTATTGCAGGACCTTGCTTCTTACCAGTGCAGGGGAAGCCTGGGATCAGGCTCCCCCTGCACCAGCAATAAGACATGATGGGATCAAATGTGTGATCACACAATTGCACCTCCTGCCATGCACACACAGCACAGCAGGGGGTGTGATTATGTGAACTGCACACTAGATCTCATTGCACCTTTACCTGTACATGTAGAGGAGGCTGTAGTCACAAGATGAAAGGGAAATGAAATTTGTTTTTATAACATATTCCCATGCTCTTACTGCTTCCATAATTTAGAAATGTAGCTTAGAGTTTGGTTTAATTTTTTTTCAGTGATCACATTTCCTCAATATATGAGTTTACCCAAGAATACTGTTGTTCTTCAGAAAAAAAATGATCCATCTAATTGTTCATAATACATAGCCCAGTGCTTTTGCACCATCACTACAGCATGGATTCTTCTTCCTGTGCTTGTAAGGTACAAAACTTGTGAATTAGTTTGCAGTGCTTGCTCAACTCTGAATGTTTAACTGAAGCATCTTTTTATGGGTCCTAATGGATGAAACCTGCAGTAATGTATAGAAATAATTCTTAAAGTGAACATAATTAATTGGCAATATTCTTCATATAAGTTTTTTAAAACTTGTATGGAATGTTATGGCAGTCTTCATTTTTCTGTTGAATCTTACAGAGTAGTTTAAAGAGCTATGGAAAAACTGTCACTGTCTATCAATTTCTATGGAACTTTTCCATAAAAAAAATTTGGTAGGTGATCCCCAAGAAGGATAGCACTGGGTTTGTGGCATATTTTCAAAATTGACCTAACAGGCCACAATATATGGTTTTCATAGCTAGACTACCTGGAAGAGAAATTATTCCTTCAGAACTGTGACACTGTTCTGATGTGTATGTGTATAAGGAAATATTATCATATGTACATGAAGTCTGTTAATAGCTGATGTAGTGGCTAGTTCGATGGGAGTTTTGCTCGACTAACAAAAAGGCTTTTTGACTTAAATCCCAGGAGGCCTTTTCATGCTGTGAATTATTCAAATTGAACAACAGCTTCTAAATATGCACAGAACCACCAAAATACTGTCCTATTAACTTCTAATGCACTCTTTTTATGGGATTATGCTGCTCCACTGTTTCCCTTTGAAAACCACACTCACGTAAATTCTCCTAGACTGCATGTGCAAAGCACTAAATCTAAATTCTTCTGAAGATTATTGCCCAGAGCTTTTCCAAGGGGAAATGGAGGGAAAAAAAAAAGGTGCTGTTTGTTTCTGAAGAAAGTAAAAAAGGCATCTTAGGCCTCAGCAGACAGGATCCTGTCCATATAATAGATGGTTATAGCCATCAGAGAAACTAAAAGTTAGAAAGAGATTAGCATCATGCTGATATAGCAATGTTGAGGTGGTAGTTATGCAACACTGGCACAAAAATTCTCATTCTTTTCTTGATATTAGAGCACTGATGCATTAATTGGACCACAGTGTATGGACACATTGAGGATGAGTTCATATACACATTTTCCCTGTGACATCCATGGTAGCAAAGCAGTAAGAAGTCCAGAGATGGATAAAACCCTCCAAGGAGATGAACATCATGCCCAACAAGCCTCTCAAAATAATTGTAAACCAGAACCTAGGTGAAGTGGCATCACACAACCTAGAAAATAGGGTAAGGAAAGGAAAGAAATACAGCTGGCTCTGGAACTCTGAGTTCAAGGGTATCAGACTTGCAGTGTATGGGCCAGATGTGGCTGGTAGAGGGACTGGGAATTCAGGGCAGAGCAGGACAAGCATTAAGCTAAGGTAATTTAGTCAATAGCATCACATGACAGTTCACCGAGGCCAAGTCATTTCACTTTCAGCTCACACAGGCTAAGCAGCACTGGGCTGTCATCACTTGACTGGGGAGTCCCTCAAGGTACAGCTATGTGCTGCAGGAAGTGGTATTAATGATTCAGCAAGTTAATACTTTCCCTCTGAGAAGGCACTGAGCTACTGACCCAATGGTCTAAGCAAGTGCTGTGATGCTAGAGGTGCCATTTTCTGTATACAATGCAAAATAGACACTGTAACTACTTCCATATCCCATTTTGCTTTTTAAAGGTGTAAGAAGGCTTGTTCCAGTGTTCTAACTAAATCACAGCTCAAGCAATTAGGTCCTCTCCACATAAACACACCTGTCATTTCTGGTTGGACATTTACTATCCTGTTTTCACCTGTTAATACATGCAGTTAAACAGCTGCTCATACTCCAAATGCTTTACAAACTTTAGACCCAATGGCTGCTTGCTCGCATTCTAACTAGGACACTCCAGAGTCACCTCACCATCACGTGTATTAAACCCCTGTGCATTTTAAATGGCTGTGGGTTTGCATTCAATGAGGTTTAGATAAAGCATCCTGCTAAACGTGTGTGGACTTAATACATGTGATAGTGAACGGTTTTAATTAGAAAGGCTGCCTGGGAACCACTCTAATTAAAATGTCCCCCCTCCCCCTCCAAGTATGTGTATAGGCAACCAACAGTGCTATTACTGAGAACAAAATGAGTTTTGCCATCATTTTCGATAAGGGCAGAATGGGCCTCCATTAAAATACAGGCTAAAAAAAAAGTTCTAGGGACACAATTTGAGACAGTTCTCACGAAGGTCTATATGTCTTTGGGAGAAATGGGTGGATTGTCTTTTATAACTATTCTGTATGCAAAAATACAAGTACTGTTGACTTAGATCAACACTGAAGATCTAAGATCATAAATGATCAACATGCACAGAGCAACACACCAATGTAAAACTGATGTAGTGGAATGGAGAAACAGATGCAAAACAAAGCAAATGCCAACTTGACTTGATTATTTCTCATCTTCTCTAGTCATACGCAGGCCAAGATTTACAGTTCAAGTCTGCCATTGCATATGCCCATGTACCTCTAACTAGACAAAATTATACTCTAAGGTATACAACTGCTTTTGAACTCACTAAAGCACATTTTTTAATTTATTTAATTTATAGATTCATAGATTGCAAGGACTGGAAGGGACCTTGGAAGACCATAGGGTCCAGCCCCCTGCACTAGGCAGGAAAGACAACTGGGGTCAGGTGACTCCAGCGAGGTGACCGTATAGTCTCCTCTTAAAGATTTCCAGGGTAGGTTATTGCACCGCCTCAAGAGGGACTTTATTTCACAGTCTGGACACCCTGACTTTGAAGAAGGTTTTCCTAGTGTTAAGCCTGAAACAATCTTCCAGGAGTTTGTGGCCATTACTCCTGGTTTTCCCCAATGGTGCCTTGGTGAACAGTTGTTCATTGAGCCCTTGATGTATTCCCCTGACGTAGCAGTAAGCTGCCACCAAGTCTCCTCTCAGGCTTCTCTTTTTTTATACTGAAGAGACCCCTCGTATGGCTTGCCTTTCAAGTCTCTGATTGTATGGGTGGCTCTTCTCTGGACTTGCTCAAGCTTTTCCACATCCTTGTTGAAGTGTGGAGCCCAGAACTGGACATAGTAGTCCAGGTGCAGATTCACCAATGATGAATAAAGCAGAAGAATCACTTTCTTGGTTTTGCTTGAGATGCATGCAATTTATATACTGCATTTCCCAATAAAGGCTCAGGGCAGCTTATAACCAGAAACAGAAAAATTTTAAAAGACGGACAAGAGGACCAAAGCAGCTTACAAGGGAACTAGAACACCAAGATAAAACAGAGACCCCTAAACAAGATCTCATTTTGCCTTCAGATATGCACAAAGCTCAAGGGAATTGTGTTGTGATTCCTATATGCAGACTATGAAGAAATGGGAAGATACATCCTAGATATCCCACACAAAGAATTTAGGACTTAGTATTTTGTGACATAAAACCAAGTCTTCTCTCACATATTTTCCCATCTCTTTATGAATAACTATTTACTGCTTTTGCAATGTCAGAATATTCATGCCAGTCTCAGGGTTGTTATTCAGCTACAAGTGCTTATGATACCTGTAAAATATGGCTGAAACAAAGGCTAGAAGAAAATATTTCAGAGAGACTCATCTTCTCTCTCTTTTTCCCCTCAAGAGAAAACAAAATGGGAAGGAAAGGAGAAAAGAGGAAGGGTATCATCAGACTTTCATGGGTTCCTGTAGTGAAGTGACCCATCTCTGCGAGCTTTGCCTGCTATGGGTATCTGCCAGCTCATTAAAAACCCTCTTAGCCCAAAAAGTACTGCAGAAAGAAGAAATATCTCCTTTTCTGAGATAGCTGCCTTTTCTTTTTCTATTAAATAACCTCTCCAACTCTCACTAAAGCAACTAGCTCAGTTTGGTTTCAAGAATTTATCTCTGCTAAACTAAATGCTCATGAAAGCCACTACTTTAACAGTCCTGGAGAATCAAGTTCCCACATCATTTGACAGGAGAGACGAGCTTCTCCACACTGCCTACCAACATGCAGGCACTTCACTCTGCTTCAGCCATTGTCTCTCTTAGGAGAAGAGTCTAAGCTAGAAGTTTTAAAGGATCATGTGCTAGGGACCCAACTCCTACAGCTACTTAAAGGGATTTAGCTGGTTTAGGTTTATTTAAAATCCCCTATCTCATCCCCTAGGCTCAGCAGAAGCCTGCAAAATCTTCTTTACTTCTCAGGCTGCTTGGCATCATGGTGACCTAGGGCAGGATGCAATTAGATAAGACACCAGTCCACTGGTACTGGACTGAGACCACAAAGTCATTTCACATGGGCCCAAGGCCTTTGATGTTAAACCATTATAGCTATGAATGCATCTCAGCTACACCTGAACTGCATTTAAAACAGGTAGTTAGTACATCATCACACCTTTCTGATATTGCCATTTAAACATTCCTCGACCATATTGGTAATAAACCAGCCCCAGCAACTTTCTACTAATTCAGAACCTAGCATTTCCAATGAAAAGGAAATGTTGCGGTTTGATTACAACTGCCTCTCAAAAAAGGGAGTGAAGTTGAGATTCCTAACATATTCTTAGCTGCAAATCAGCAATATATCAGCCTGGTTCCATGTACTTTCAACAGAATTGTGCTGATTTTTGCCTGCTGAAAATCTGCCCCTGTTTAGTAGCCTATGTTATTGCTAGCAATGCAGCCAGACCTCTTAAGTTAGTTGGGTCTGTTTCTCCTCTCACCCATACCAGACTTCAGCGAAATCCCTCCCTCTTTTACAATGGTAACAATGGTAGCAGAATTAGGCCCATTGCTTTTTACCTCAGAAGCATCCCATGAAAAAGATGTGCTATAATTAGCCAAAGGTTAGCAAGGAACTAGTTAGGGGGCTTCTGGAGGGGCTGGACTTGTTTAAGTCAGCCGGCCCAGACGATCTCCACCCTAGAGTCCTAAAGGAATTGGCCAAGGTCATTGCAGGACCCCTGGCACGGCTCTATGAGCACTTGTGGTGCTCTGGTCTGGTCCCAGAGGACTGGAAGAGGGCCAACGTGATTCCCATCTTCAAAAAGGGGAGGAAGGAGGACCCAGGAAACTATAGGCCAGTTAGTCTTACCTTGATCTTAGGCAAGCTGTTTGAGAAAATTATGCTGGCACACATCCATGAGGGGCCAGCTGGGGACTGCAATCTTAGGGGCAACCAACACAGGTTCATCAGTGGCAGGTCCTGTCAGACCAGATCACCAGATCATTAGATGCAGGGGTAGCAGTGGGCATAGTCTTCCTGGACTTCCGGAAGACCTTCAACACTGTATCTCACCCCGTTCTCATTAAGAAACTGGGGGACTGTGGTGTAGACACCCACACAGTCAAATGGGTCGCCAACTGGCTGGAGGGCCGCACCCAGGGGGTGGTAGTGGATGGGTCCTTCTCAGCCTGGAAGGACGTGGGCAGTGGGGTTCCGCAGGGCTCGGTCCTCGGGCCCGCACTGGTCAACATCTTCATCAGTGATTTGGACGAGGGGGTAAAAAGCACCCTGTTCAAATTTGCTGATGACACTAAGATGTGGGGGGACATGGGCACACTAGAAGGAAGCATCAGGCTTCAATCAGACCTAGACAGGCTACAAGGGTGGGCGGATGTGAATAGGATGGGATTCAACACAGACAAGTGCAAGGTGATGCACCTGGGGAGGAACAACCGGCACCATACCTACAGGTTGGGGAACTCCCCTCTTGTCAGCACGGAGGCGGAAAAGGATCTTGCAGTCATCATTGACTCCAAGATGAACATGGGCCGGCAGTGTGGGGAGGCAGTTAGGAAGGCCAACCGTACCTTGTCATGCATCCACAGATGCATCGCAAGCAGGTCCAAAGAGGTGATCCTCCCCCTCTATGCGGCACTGGCCAGGCCGCAGCTGGAGTACTGCATCCAGTTCTGGGCGCCGCACTTCAAGAGGGATGTGGACAGCATGGAGAGGGTCCAGAGGAGGGCCACTTGTATGATCAGGGGACAACAGGGCAGGCCCTACGAGGAGAGGCTACTGGACCTGAACCCGTTCAGCCTCCAAAAGAGAAGGCTGAGGGGGGATCTAGTGGCCTATTATAAATGTCAGGGGGGGATCAGCGGGCATTGGGGGAGTCACTGTTCCTCCATGCACTGCCAGGAGTGACCAGGAATAACGGTCACAAGCTGGCAGAGGGTAGGTTTAGGCTGGATATCAGAAAGCACTACTTCATGGTCAGGGCGGCTAGGATCTGGAACCAACTTCCAAGAGAGGTGGTCCTGGCTCCTACCCTGGGGGCTTTTAAGAGAAAGTTGGATGAACATCTTGCTGGGGTCGTTTGACCCCAGTATTATTTCCTGCCATGGCGGAGGGTCGGACTAGATGATCTACTCAGGTCCCTTCCGACCCTAGAAACTATGAAACTATGAATTACCCTCAGCTTGCCAAGGGCCTGGTTTGGAAGTGAACTTGTCTGAATTAATCGAATTATGAGTGATGATGGTAACCCTGTTAACACTAGATGAACAGCTGTTGAGTTCTTCTCAGAGGAAGAGGAGAAGACAAACCAGCTTCTCTACTGCCAGCATTATATGAGGCTGCTCTCAGTGAACATGGTGACTTTAAAATGTGGAATTTGGACCAATTTTGTAGCAAGGATCTTAATGTGATTATCATACAACTAAAAAGGGTTTACTAAGGGACAGAAACCACATGGTTACCACAAATAAATTAATGACAACATGTACATGACCAACTTATACCAGTTGTAAATACATACTTTAAATGAAATTATGCATGTTGCCTAAATTGCAGTAAATAAAAAAATGTTGTGCTGTGTTTAGGCACACAACTACCAGTTACTGTCACAACCCCTAAAGGCACAACCCCTTACAAATGTTAATTCAGGTTCATGATGCCTCTCAAAAATAAGGTAGTATTATCCCCATTTTATTGAGGAAAAAGCTGGAGCAAAGAAATGACTTGTCCAGAATCAGTGAAGCTGTGATGGCCGTATTGTTGATGGCACCCTGAAGAAGCACTGACTCCATATCACATTTTCTCTCTTGCCTGTCATTCCAAAATGCTGGTCCATCTGAAATATGCACCTGGCATCATTCAAAACCCATTGAAGCCAATGGAAAAAATACACGGTGACATTAATGGGCTTTGGATCAAACTTTTTATATACTTCTCAAATCTTTCCTCATATCTCACAATTCATTCAAGGGTCCTGGGGGTATGCTAAGAGTCATACCAGAAAAAGATCTGGGTGAAGAGTGTGTGTAGGTACACATTTACATCTTCACCACAATCCCATTTGTGTGCTTAAGTGTTACACAACTTAATACAAATTCTGTATGTAAAACATTTTTGTACAGCCAAATCATCAACTAAGAAAAGCAAAGCACATTAGTGAATCTGAATAAGCCTATTCTAATATACACAGTGGGAATCCTTTGAATGCTTATACAAAAACAACCTTGTTTTTATCTGTATACTTTTGACTAAATTTGAGCTGCAGTAAATAAAAAGTGATACACACAACAACATAACTGTGTACCAAGCAAAAGAGCCAACATGTGAAAAATTCCCTTCTCATATGCAATGAAGATTAGGCATTAAGATTTGCACTTCAGACTCAATAGGGCCTGCAGCAACACGAGAATGGAAAAGAATAATAAATTAATCTTGATCCGCAAGAAGAAAGAGTCTTTGAACCAGGGGCAGAGAAAACACTGTATTGTGCTGCTAACTCATAACATACGCATTAGGGTTACCATATTTCCAGGTCCAAAAAAGAAGACACCTGTGGGGGGGGAGGGCAGGGGGAATATGATGGCGGGGGTGTAAGTGACATGATGGTGCCCTGCCCCTTGTGTTGCCTCTCACTGGCAAGCCACAGCTCCCCCTTCCCTGCTGGTGCCCCTCACTCCTGACCCGCAGCCCGCTGGGCACTGCCAGTGTCCTGCACACCCAAGCCAGTCATCCCCCGTATCCCTAACTCCTGATTCGCAGCCTCCTGCCCCACCCCCAGCTCTGCTGGTGCCTCTCACTCTTGACCCGCAACCCCCTGCCCCTCAGCCATGCCAGAGCCCCTCACTCCTGATCCACAGCCCCCGGCCCCCCCAGCCCTGCCGGCCACCTCCGACCCACACCTCCCTCCCCCCCAGCTCTGCCGGTGCCCCTCACTGCCAACCCTCTGTGCTCCCTGCTGCCTCTGATCACCCTCCCCCCCTGCTCCCACCAGCGGAGCAAAGCAAAATCGCAAACTCAGCTCCTGATCCTGCAGGTGCCACACTAGGTATTCTGGGAACTGCAGTTCTACCTATCAGTGGCCATGTTGAAAACAGGTCGGGGAGGAAATCCCGGACATCCAGCTTGCATTTAAAAAACCTGCTTGTATGCAGCACAGGGGCCAACAAAAAGGATATGTCTGGGAAAACCCAGATGTATGATAACCCTAATTTTCATTGTCTCATACACTGTAGACATACATGATCCTCAGAGATTGTGCACTAAGCTAGAACGGTCTAAGGTGAACAATTGTCATTGCCAGACTGAGAGAATTACACTTAAGTGCATGGACCGTATGCTGAGAGCCCCTACATGTGGACTACATACAAGCCCCCTCCACACCTCCTGTAGTGAAAGATTTTTTGGAGAAGGCAAAAAAAACCCAAACAACAACAAAAAAAAAAATCAAACTTTTTTTTTTATTACATGTCACTCCCTTTGTCCATGGTTTCCATGATATTTGGCTGGCTGCTGAAAAATGCCAATTAACATGTAAATTGCTCATAATGAGAGCTGACTATGCCCAGTGAAAGGAAGTTGTTTTGTGCTTCAGGACAAGATTCTATAGAAACGTACACTGCTCGCTGACTTCAGCAGAGCTTGAAATTTGGCTCCCAGTTTCTTTCATTAAGGATTATAGAAGTTGCACTGCATTTTTCCCTTTCCTGGGCAGCCATTTAAACTCTAGCTTTAACTAATCCTTATGTGATAAAATCAACAACAACAGAAAAACCTCAATGCTGCATTCCAGCACTTGGATGGAATGGTGCTGGCTGGACAGAAGCTTTTCCAAATACTTAGGAGCATTTGTCATTCAAGACAAAATCTGGTTAGCAAACAATCACTTACACCCAATTTCATTTGTACAAGAAAAAAAAAAAAAAGAACAATAAAACGGTGCAGGAATGGCACAACTGACTACAAGACTAACATTATAAATATAGATTTTAGGCTTGTAATTTAAGAGAGTGCAGATTTTTTAACTTTAAATTTTCTAAAGATAAATAGGGTAATTTACATACAAATGATATAGGCAACACTCTTATTTATACCAGTATAAATCACAACAGTATCAGCCTCATTATAAGAAAGCACTGAGATCCATATAATTAATATTAACTATTATATATTACAATATATTAACAATTTTAATTTTTCAGGTACCCAGCTTAGTTGCTTCACTTACTGAAGAAACCTCATTGACTAACTAATAGGCATGATCGTATGATTAAAGCCCACCAGATCCATGCAGGAGTAACCCACACATGATTTGATGGAAAACTGTTCAAAGCCATTTATAAAGCCCTGTAAAAGGAGCATAATTAGCCCAAATTTCTTGTGGAAGAAAAATCACATAAAAGCAAATACAAACACAGCAAGAAGTCATATGCAACTACAGTGTAATTAAAAAAAAGATGTATGTAAAAGAAAGAAGGCACAGTAAATTCACTGACTGATATTGTTATTCTTTGCAGGTAAGGATCACAATATTCAACAGCAACAAGTTCTGCGGGAGGGGTGGGGAGAGGGAGAGGGTAAATAGATATGTTTATATTGCCTGATGAAAGTACTAAGCTCTTAATTCAAAACAATGCATTTCCATCAAATTCAATATTCCTGATTTACATCAAAGTAACAAAAGAGAATCAAATTCCAGCCATCAACCCTTTCTGAAATGCATATTCTTCACAGATTTCATAGAGATCAAGGCTGGAAGGGACCTCGGGAGATCATCGAGTCCAGCCCCCTGCCCAAAGGGCAGGAAGTCAGCTGGGGTCATAGGATCCCAGCAAGATAAGCATCCAATTTACTCTTGAAGGTGTTCAATGTAGGTGCTTGAACCATCTCCGCTGGCAGACTGTTCCAGACCTTGGGGGCTCGGACAGTAAAGAAATTCTTCCTTATGTCCAGCCTGAAACGGCCTTGCAGTAATTTATGACCGTTCGACCTCGTCATCCCTTGGGGCGCTCTGGTGAACAAACGTTCCCCCAGATCCTGGTGGTCACCCTTGATAAACTTATAGGTGGCCATCAGATCACCCCTGAGCCTACGCTTTTCCAGGCTAAAGAGTCCCATGTCTCTCAGCCTGTCATCGTAAGATCTGTTTTCCTGACCTCTGATCATGCGCGTGGCTCTCCTCTGGACTCTCTCAAGCTTCTCCACATCCTTTTTGAATTGTGGAGCCCAAAACTGGATGCAGTACTCCAGCTGCAGCCTCACCAAGGCTGAGTACAAGGGGAGAATGACGTCCCGGGATCTGCTCAAGAAGCATCTATGGATGCAAGCCAGCGTTTTGGTCGCTTTATTAGCCGCAGCATCGCACTGCAGTCTCATGTTCATCTTGTGGTCAATGATGACCCCCAAGTCTCTTTCTTCTGTAGTGCTATCCAACATAGCACTGCCAAGCCTACAAGGATGCCGCAGGTTTTTCCTCCCAAGGTGGAGAACCTTGCATTTTTCGGTGTTAAGCATATTCTGGTAGTAAACACTTGAAAATTTAGCAATACAAAGTTCTTAAAAAGTAAGATAGCTCCTGTAAGCAAAGGATTTGCTTGGATAGTAACAGGGAATAACAAGAATGACCACTTGTATTCATAAGTATATTCTGAAAGGATCCCAAAGCATGTTACAAAGTCTCCTCTCTCTGTGGTGTATATATCAAGACAGACTAACAAAATCAACAGAGTTCTAACAGTGTGAACTAGGACTGTGCGAATAAGGAGGTATTCAATTCAGATTTGGATTCAGCAGATTCGGAGGACAGTGATTTGATTTGGTGATTCCAATCACTGTCCCCATTTGATTCAGCCAAATCAGAATTGGAAATTCGGCGCTGATTCAGAGATTCGGATTGGCCAGGGAAAGGCAGGCACAGCTGGGGAGCTGCAGGTTCTCCTGGGTGGGGGGAGCTGTGGGAGAAGCTCCCATGGCTACCCTGCTCTGCCTGGCCCCATCCCCTTCCTGGCCCCAGCCCCCCAGCAGTTAAAAAAAAACAAAACCCCCGCACTCACCAGCTCCAGCAGCTGCAATCATTGCCTCTGAGGTCTCATGGCAGAGCCCCCCAACGCAGCGAGTGGCAGCAGAGGGCCCTGGGGATCGGCCCCCCTCGCCTGGCACCCATGTGGCAGCTACCTCACGGTGCAGGTGCAGCACGGCCTGGCAGAGCACTGTGCACTGTTTGGGAGCAGGGGCTGAGTGGTGCTAGACTTTGGGTGACAGGTGGAGCTGCCCCAGCTCCCAGACAGTGCACAGTATCCTGCCAAGCTGCACTATAGTCGCATGAGGAGACAGATGTCATGCAGGTGCCAGGTGGTGGGGGCAATTCACCCTACCCCCCCAGTGCCCTGCGCTGCATGTGGGGGCTCTGCCATGAGCCCCCATAGGCTGATGCAGCCAGAGAATGTGGGACCTTTTCTTTTTTAAAAGTGCAGGGAAGCTGAGGCTGAGTTGGGCAGCCACGGGAGCTTCTCCCATGGCTCCTTCAGCTGTGCCTGCCTCTCTATTTAATTTAATTTAATTTAAATAATGAAATTATTTTTTAATATTTGAAAATAGCACCCAGAGGCTCATGAACAGTATCAGGATCCTGCTGTTAAAAAAGAGAGAGATTTACAACAGTGGAAGCCTCATAAATTGATGTATTAGATTAGATAAACTATAAGCACAGTCCCTTACCATATATATTTTTATAAACTAATGCCCCATCTGCAAAGACTCTCACATAGGCAATGTGTTAGAGGGACACCTGCCTCCCCAAGACTGCTGCCATTGAAGCCGCCGCCAGGTTTTGCAGACGGTCGCTACTCACCGTCGCCACTGACACGGCTGCCGGCAGCTGCAGACAGTCCCTGCTCACCGCCGCTGACAGTGCAGATGGCAGTTGCAAGCAGTCCCTGCTCACCATTCAGAATGCCCCCACACCTCCCCTGCTGCAGACACTGTTGCGGTTGCATGCAGGTCACCTGCATGCAAGTCACTGACCTGATTGCATGCAGGTCACCTGTGGGCAGTCCCCACTCGGCCTGCCCTCGCCGCTGACATCACTGCAGCCGCCTGCATGTGGCTCCCACTTGTTGCCGCCACACCCCTGCTGCCGCCACAGCTGCTGCCAGCCTCTGGGGGTATGCGTCGTTCATGGACTCTCACATGGTTAAACTGAAGGCATGAGGTTAGCCCTCTTTAAATTCAGTAGAATAACTGACATGCTAAAAGGACATAGCAACTCCACAAACACTGAAACTTTAGTGACCATCTTGACAAATCATATGGACCTAACCATAAGGACCGTCCCTTTAAATAGTATTAGTTCTCTGTATATTGTGGCACTTCATCTCTTACCTAACACCCTCTTTTGGCATTTCATGACCTGAGTTATAAGAAATACACTACCAGCCACAGACACCAGCACATGTTCTCTGAGGGCAAAAACAGTATATGCTTTCAAGCCCTTGTGACCTGGCACCTCTTTCCACCACTAATAAAGCGTGGCTTTTATGAAAGCACATGCATGGTTTAGGCAGCTGTTTTTATGATCACCACTTTTATAACTTTTTATTATTTATTTATTATATTTATACTGGATATGATTCTTGGGCTTGTTTGCTGTGGTAAGCATAGAAATAGAACCAACTTGCTCTCCCAGAATTCTGGCAATGAGCCCTTTTGTCCCAATAAGATGCTGCAGTCATCTTTTGGCTCTGAGGCTTTTGCACTGTACAGACTGGAATCCGCAGTGGCTGTTTAAGGCTAGGGACAGAAGTTATACATAAACTGGCTTAAGTCATCAGAAACTGGTTTAAACCTGTAACAGAATAGAAATTCAGTACACATAAACCAGTTTCAAAATGGATGAAACTGGTTTAAGATATGCTACATTCAACCAGGTTTCACAGTAAACTGATCTGGGTCAAACTGGTTTTTGAAACTTCTGTCCCACAACCCTTCCTGGTTCAAGGTAAATCAAAGTCTCCAGCATCCCAGCATGCTTTCCAGCCCTGGGCTGGGCTGGCCTTGGCTGTCTGCTCCAGCAGAGAAGGGTTAGAGGGGTGGGGAGGCAGGGACTGCCACCCCAAGCAAATCCCAGCTGGGGTCTGAGGCCAGGGAGGGAGGTTTAACTTCTCTTCCCCCAAATACAGAGCTGCCCTGCAAAAAACTTACTGCTGGCTACAACTGTAGACTATAAGTCCCAGAGCCACCTAGAAGCAGGAAGAAGTAGTGATGAGCAACTCTGCAGTGTCCTGCTACTGTGATTCTCAACTGCAAATCCCAGAGATCTTTTGGGCAGCAGGAAGAGAAAGTGAACACACAGCTCATGATGGCTACGTGCCAGAGAGCCATGCTTTAGCACCCCCAGGCCTCTGGCCTGAGCCACTGCAAGTATGTGGCTGCATTTCCTGAATCAAAAGTGAACGTCTGACCAGTTCTTTCTCAGTTTAATCTATACAAGTTTAGACTAATCTTCAAAAACTGAATTAGCCTTGATTGACTGATTCAGCCTTGGGCTTTTTGATTGTCTGTACTTAGCCTAAATGTAGGAAACATGCCTTTCCCTCCGGCCTTTATAGATTCTGGAATGCAGATGAAAGAAGAGAAAGGAAATTTACAAATAAAAAGGAAATAGCACAATAATCAAACAGCTAGTGCTCTATTTAATGTTACATAATATGTGCATTTCTCCTAGGTGTTATTTTGTCCTTTTTAGACAGAAACATAATGCTAGCTTTAGACCTATGCTGGAATCCTGGCCCCACTGAAGTAAGTGGGGAGTTAAAGTCTAGGGTCTTAAAGACTCTCCCAAATCTCCCTGCTCCAACCAGTATTGCCTGTGTGGAAATCACATTCTGGCCTCTACAGGGCAAGGGTTAGTAAGTTGTTTTTACTATGCATAGGAAGAGAGCATGAGGACTTCTATTTCCCTAGGATATCCATCCAGTGCCCAGATACAATGCTTCCTATAGCACTCCCTGGGTCTGATCCAAAGTGCACTGAAATCAACAGAAAGTCTGTCAGGCCCTCTGAGCATTAACAGGTCATTGGGTGTGCACACACAATGGTGCTCAGGCTGGTAGCCAGGACCTCAACCTTTTCCACATGCGCCTGCAGGCTTCAGGCAGCAGGCTCTGGTAAGAGGAGATGCTTCTCTCAAAAGAAGGTATAAGGCATGCTCCCTGCTTCCCAAATTATTCCACTTACGTGTGCCCTGTATGTTACGTACCTCTTCCACAAATGCTGCTAAAGGACTTTCCTCGCCCATCCTTCCTCTAGTGGTTGAAACAGCAGGAAAGGCCTCGCATGAGGATACAGTGTTACAGGGTCCAGGTTGGGCAGCATCCTGCTCACTTGGGGAGACACTGTATAACTGGAGCATTAGCAACAGCAGCAACAGTTCATGTTACAAAGACCCTATTTAAGTCAGCAGTTTTGCTTTCTCAGGTCAGTGTAATAGTTAACCCAATGCAAGGCATTGGTTTTGGCCTTTGAAATTCCAAGTACCATACTTTGCATCCTGTGGTGGAGCTCAGTTTTATTTTTGGCTTTGAGACACCGCATGCACTGGCTGCTTTAGGAAGCAATTATCTTCCTCAATATGCTGTACTGCACAGTGTCACTGCAATTACAACTTCTCTCTGCCTTGCCCTAGAAAAGCACGAGGACAGAATGGCAAAAAGCCATTATGACCTGCTGCATTTACCCACCACTTGTTCCCGGACATATCAGTGGCTCCTCCAAGTGCACCAGACAGAAAGCAGTCATGAAAGCTAAGGACAGACATTACACATAAACCGGTTTAAGTGATCAGAAACTGGTTTAAACCTGTAACAGAACAGATGTTCAGTGCACGTAAACCAGTTTGAAAATGGCTGAAACTGGTTTGAGATAAACCTGACTGCATGTAGTATCAGACTGAACTGATTTGGCTCAAACCAATTTATTCAATATCTGTCCCAGGCCCCTTGCTAATTTAAGATAAACCAGACTGTCCCCTGGGCAGGGCTCTCTGCTCCACAGCACACCTGGCTCCTCCTCTTTGCTCAATGGCTGGATCTCCCGCAGAAACTGCAGGTCCAGCAGGGTCTGCCTGACTTCCGCCTGCTCTCCGCCCTCCCCTGCTCACTGCTGAAGCAGGGATTCCCCCCTCCCTCCCTTTTCCCACAACACAGACCTAAGCCCCACAGACCTTAGGCATATGGTATGCTAGCTAATGCTGAGAAATGTCTGTGTGTGTCTCCAATTTCACTGGGAAAGGCAGACCGCTTAGGGATTTTTGGAGCTAATCAAGAGGTCAGCTGGTAAGCTGATTAAGAAGAGTTTGAACTAATGGAGAGATGCTACTGTTTTGCTGATGAGGTGATAAACACTGTTATCAGCCTCATGCTGGCTTTCTTGCCCATCAGTTTATGGCATACCATATAAAGAAGCAGAGAGAGGGAGATTGAAAGGCTCCATATCATCAACAGTTGCATGCACTGCACATCCCTCCTTGCCTCAGAGTACTAGCAGGGGGCTGGCAACACTCCCACCTCTTGAGCAGCAGGCAGGGAAAAGCCTGGGATGATACAGGCAGACCTCCCTAATCAATGCATCCTGCTGGGCCTGACAATACCCACCTCAGCTCAGCATTGGAAGGAAAGGGAGGGCTGCTCTAGTGGGATCTGGCTTCTAGACTGACCAACTGCAGGCACGTGCCTGAATTTCCTCAGTTGAGAGAGCATGCCTGTCCAGTTCCAAACTGGTTCAGCCTAGCCAGGTTAGACTAATCTGCAAAGATTGAATCAATTCAGACTCAGGCTTTTTGAATGTCTGTCCCTAGCTGAAAAGGGCGCTAGAGATCACCTCAGAGGCCACCAACATGTTCTGCCAAAGCCTGCATTGAGAAGGGTATAGTATGGTATGGTAGCACCCCAGCCTAGCAGCTGATCCAAGGGGCACTCTGGCTTCCTAGACTGGGCTGGCTTCTGGGATTGCTGGCAAACCACATGCCGGCATGGTAGCTGCAATCCACTCATTGGCCCTGCACCACACCTTAAAATAAGAAATGCTGTAATAATCCTTAGAACTCATAGGGTATTTTTTTCATTCACAGAGCAGTAAGTAGCTTTAATTCTGTTACTGATGGACAAGCTGAGGTACAGACTTGCCTACACTCATCCAGTGAGTCTGTAGTAGGAATGAGAATGGGGCCCCTGTCTTCAAATCCCAATGCTCAAGTAGATGTGCTCAGTGACAGATGCTCTCTGCTTAGGAATTAACCATCATGATCAGAAATACAGACTCAGTCTAGATCATAGACTGAAAACCTGGGTTTGACTCACACAGGAGGGAGATGATTTCAGACTGCAGCAGAGTTTGCCAAACCTAATATTACATTTTGGATCCCATACAAGGATTATTGGATAGAATTAAATATAAAATAAAAGGATTGACTGCCATGTATAACAGCAATAATAACAAAATAAATTTATAACCGCACTGCCCTCTCTTACTTTTATTTTAAAATCTTAACAATTAACCTGTCTACTGAAGCTTCCACATCAGTGCAGCAGATGTGGTAATATTTAACCTGCTTCATAAGATACCACAGATGAAAGGCTCTATAATGACTGTTATCCAATGTCCACACAAAAACAAACTCTCTGATCTTTGCCAGTCCTGAAACAGAGCATATGTAACAGAGGATTTTAATTGTGTTATGCCATGAAAGCCAAGGATTTCTCAACAATGGCAATAATTGTGTTCTCAAGGGATTGGACAGAATCCCTCAACATGATTTGTGGCAGAACCCTCCTGAGCTGTTGTAACACTACTCTATCACAGGGGCTGTCAAACTTGGGTGAAAGGGAAACTACATCAAGAGGATCAAGTTCTCACATATAAATTCGAAGGGAGAGGCTGCTTTCCTAAAGATTAAGAAAGAGGAGTTTGTGGTTAACGCACCAGCTGGGGCTGCTGCAGTTCCCTAGTGTGACCCTATACCACCTTGTCTCCTTGTTCCAATGTTAGAAACAGAAATTACAGATAAGCCAATATAAATGATCGCAAACCAGTTCAAATCTGTAACACAACAGAAGGTCAGTGTGCATAAACCGCTTTCAAAATGGCCAAAAGCAATTTAAGATAAACCTGTATGGATGTAGTATCAGACTTAACTGATATAGGTTAAATCAGTTTACTGAACTTCTGTCCCAGATCCCCTCTGGATTAAACTTAAGTCACAGTCCCCAAGCATCCCTAGATACTTTGCACCTTCCTCACAAAGCCTCCCTCTCAGGGTGGGTGCAGTAGTGTTGGCCCAAGATGCCTGCTCCAGCTAAGCAGGGAGGCGTGAGCCAGCATTGCCTAGCTTTTGGCCTGGGCCACTGCAGGCATGTGGCTGCATTTATGGAATCAAACATGAATGTCTGTTCACTTGCTTAATGGTTCAATATATGCAGCTTAGACTAACCTGAGAATCATTCAGCTTTGGGCTTTCTGACTGTCTGTACTTAGCCCAGCTGTAAAATGAAGATAAGGCTTGTTTTGTTTGTCTTATCTATTTACATTAGAAACATTTCAGAGCAAAAACTGTTTTCCCTAATTCTGTGTACAGTGCCAGCAAAATGGGAAGATAGCTTTTTTGTTCGTTGGGGTCAAATTGCTGTAATACTAGATAATAATATGTCAATTCCCTGGCGTAAGTATCCATGGTAATACTGCACTTCACTGACTTAACAGTTTACCAGCTTACAGTTCTTATGCTTGGCATCCAATAACCCTGCAAAGTTAGTAGTGAAGTCACAATAATTGATTGGCAGGATACATGAAATAAAGCTAATGCAGTGTATGTGGAAAGAACTCACTTCGCAATATAGGCAGGGCTGAGCATCTCAACTGTAGCAGTGAAGAGTTTTCTCTAGAAAGCCAGTCTGACTAACACCCTGTAATTTCACCATGTTCAACCTTATCATTTGGTTGAAGTGACCTAGTATTATGCACAGGGAAGACAGAGAATCAGCTAAATATATTCATCCTGTTAAACCCGGATAGAAACAGAGGGCACCTGAACTTGGGTAGTCACCTATATTTTAAAACCAGTAAAATCAACATTCTGCATTTGGCAGGTGTCATTAGTAGGATCACACCTGTTTAAACAGAGATCTCTTTAAAATGTGCTATACCTGAATCTGATCAGAGATAAAACATGCACAATGGCCTCTGCCCCAACACATGCACTCCAACAACCTTTCTCCCCACCATCCAAAACCTGTGATCAACTTCCTCCACTTAGTGGTATGAAAATTATGCTTGCATTCCAGGCCAGTCAGAGGTAACACTACTAATGCAAAAAAAAAAGACTAAGCAGTTGCTCTCTCCCCTCTCACCCAGGATCCCACCTCCCCTTCCATTCAGGAGCTACATGGACATTGCGATGATTGCTCACATGGAAAAGTTATACCAGAAAAATACAATAATTTGTCTTCTGATGAAATGAGTTGACAGAACATGAAGAAGTTAATGTCATGTGACCAGCCAGTTCTGCATGAAGCACTAGAGAGGTGCTCCACAAATCACTGTTTCAGAACACAAGAGCTAGAAATTATACTGTTGGGTCCAATTAAACATTTACACTCTTCCCTCCACCAGATCCACGGGGAACTCTGACATTTATTATTCTATTTTATGTTGGTGCTGAATAATCTACAGTTGCTTAAAACGCTTCCAAAGCATCTTCTCAGCCATGCCACATTATTTAATTAGCTCAGGCATGATAAAAGCCTTTCTAAGCACTTGAGGCAGAGGATTTTACCATAGAATAGGGGTGGACAAAATACAGCCCACGGGTCCCTTGGTCCCACCTGGCACAGGTACCATCCAGATGTGGCGAGTCCTGCTGCTCCCTGGGCATGCAGCGGTGCTCAGGCAGCTCCACAGCTGGCCTGCCTTTCTAGGTAGCACAAGTGGCAGTGACTCCTTCCAGCTGCCTCCACTGCTGGCCCCAGACCTACGGTATAGGTGGGGACATGTTCTACACAGCCCCGACCCCGCACACCCTATGCCCATCCAGACTCAGCAGTGGCAGTGTGGGATGGAAGCTATTGCTTAGTGTGGGATAAAACAGCCCCTTCCCCTTGCCACTGCCGGCCGTTCTTGCTGCAGCCACCCAGAGCCCATGCCAGGATGCCCTATGTCTACGCCACTGTCACCACTGTCTCTAGGCTGCCCAGTGCCACCAGAGCAGACACAGGGCAGCCCGGCACAGGCTCCAGACAGCTGCAGCAGGAAAAGCTGGCAGCGGTGAGGAGGAGGGGCTGCTTTTCCCTTGCGCTAAGCAACAGCTGCTGTCCCACACTGCCGCTGCTGAGGCTGGATGGGAGAACCTGGACAAGGCATGGGGCATGCAGGGTTGGGGCTGTGTAACATGGGTCCTCACCAGTACCACAGGGTTGGGTCCAGCAGCAGCAGCAGCTGAAAAGAGCTGCTGTCACCTAGGCTTCCTAGAAACACAGTCCAGCTGTGGAGCCACCCTAGCCCTCCTGCGTGCCCAGGGGACAGCAGGATGCGACACGGGCAGGAGGTGCACAGCAGATGTGGGGCAGCGTGGGTCCCACATTCTGTCTGATCTGCCCTGACAGGGGTGAGTCCAGAGTGGGTGAAGGGTGTGCTGGGGCTGCGCACCGTTGGCAGTGGCAGGGAGGTGCTGCAAAGCGCATGGGCTCTGGGCTGTTGTAGAGCAGAGGCAGGTGCTCAGGGGGGCCACACGCAAGGGAGCTCCCATGCGCATCCCACCATAACCACACCCTCCCCCACACACAATCACATACCCCACAAACACTGCACCTAGCCACACGCTCCCCGACACACATACCTACGTGCCTCTGGAAGAAGCCCTCCTCACTGCTATGTGCACACACCCCACCACACATATGTATACCCACCACACCCCCCCACACCCCCATCCACACACTCCATAGCCCCCCACAAACTCCATACCCAGCCACACATCCACACAACCCCCCCACAGACTCACCCACTCATAGCCACACACCCTACATACACATACGTACACCCCCTACAAACCCCATACTCACCCCCCATATCCTCCCACCCCTCCACTCCCCCACAATATACAACAGTAAGACCTCATTTTGAGCAATTATGCAATCATCTCTATGTACACCATGCAAATGCATACAAATCAGGACAAAAATATATTTTTTATATAAAATTAAAATGTTATTGTCAATTTTGATTTTTAGTACACAATTTGGTTTTTTTTCTAGTTCCAAGATGGCAGACCTTCTTTCCAAAAGGAGTGCTTCTGGGGGCAAGGGGAGGAACTTCTCATGGCAACGGTCAGGGGTTACGGGCTGGGGCTTCTGGTCCCAAGATGGCGACCAGTGGGGCAGGGCACCTGTCAAGGGGCAGAGCTACCTTTGCGGCCCTTGACAGCTCATACTCGTTAACATACTCATTAAGTGGCCCTGCAGCTGAAATAATTGCCTGCTCTGGTCTACAAAGCCGGACCCTTAACAGGCACAGTTCCACTGACTTCGAGCTGAAGATCTGGTGTATAGGAGAAAGCAGGAGCTGCCTCTCTATACTTAATGCTGCAGAAGAAAAAGATCCGAAGTCCTTCACGCTACTAAAATGATGGGGTAGGAGGGCTAGGTGTGTTCTTTCCTGGTCTTCATGGAAAACTGTTTATGCCACACAGAATGATATCAGATTACACTCCGTGGTATATGAGGTCAGCGCAGGCAGCCTCCAGGGAAAGGAGAGCATGTAAGAACTTTGGATGGTGCCATTTTGCTCAAGCTAGTTTGAACTAGAATCTGCTCCCTCCTGCTGGCAAAAGTGAATTTAGCTCTTGCATTAGCAATTGCTTGTTTTAATTAAAATCCTCAACAGCAAACCTGGTACAGTTTAGAAGTGAGAATTTTCTAGATGGCTACGCTCTCTCCCCCACAGCCACTTTGTGCTGCAAATGTTCCATGTCGTAATGTCAGCCACTCCCATACAGTTCCTGACCAAGAAAAGAAACTCTTATACTTTTGAGTAAGCAAATGAGAGTGTTGTATATAACATGATAAGCAGTTCTCTATTTGTGTCAGAGGAACAGAGACAGATTATGAGGGAAAAACTGGTACCAATAATGATGAGGAAAACGTTATTTGGAGCATCTCAGACAAAATTTGAGGTCAGGGGACAGTTTCTTATGAAACTATACAAATCAGAAATCAAATGGGTAATGTTTAACCTCTGGGGAGTCCCATTGGCTACAAAGTCAAACAAATGATTTGCATTCTTACATTAGGGGACCTGACCTCCTCCATCCCACAAAAAGAGAAAAGAAAAAAAGAGAACTCTGTGCATGTCTATTTAAAATCTTATTGGTCAAGAAGGAGTGCTTTCAGACATTTAATGTCCCTCCAGCCTGAAACTTGAAACTGAGGGTATCGGCACAAGAATTTCATTTAATTTTATTTTAGCACATTGAATCCTGATCCACACCAAGGTTTCCTAAGTGTTATGGTGGGACAAATAAATAAATAAATAAATAAAGCATCAAAATTTATTGGTTACTTCCTTCATAGGAATCCAAAACATTAATAAAGAGTGTGGGTCACACTTCAGGACTTATCTAAACAAACAGCTTTATTCTCCAAACACAATTTAAGAGCCTAATAGTTTTTAATATAAACAAACTGTCTCCTTTCAGCACAGTTATATAAAACACTCAGGTTACAATATTTGAAAATCAGAAACTACAGTCAGTCAACCTGGAAAGCAATTTCAGTGCATTAAGAGACTTTCTGTAGGGATATCAGGATGGCTTATATCGTACATTACGGCAGTGAGAACCTGACAGATCCATGAAGGCTTGTGAGCCCCAATACTCCAAGCAGCTGAGCATGTGATCAGCATCATAGGCACTGGTAGCTCTTCTGAATTTATTTACTGGGACTAAATACTTGCTTCATGAGCACAAGTGTTTACAGGTTAAACATTTTTGTGTTAAGACATTTCTCAATAGGCATTTCCATGCCCATATTCATTATATTTCATCATATTTCACAGTATATTAGCATTTACATTTAGTAAAGTCTTGCAAACTAATGTCTGCCTTGTGAAATCTTTAATTGTGGTTCAACACAATTTCTCAAAACTCTAGGATCCCTTTTCACAGAACGAAAGCTTCATATTGTGCTCCTCTCCATGCTCACAAACCAAGAGGAATTACACCAGGCAGCAGAATCCACAGGAACATCTCCTGCACATGGAAGCTATGCAGGCATTTTAAAACATGGGTTAGTTCCCTACTAGTCTGAGGCAGGGTGAGGCTGGTGCACTCTTGGCAGATAGAGGTGCTGTCCTTGAAAAGACGCATCAAACTAGGTCCACAGAAGCTGTGGTCATTAAGGAATCGATAGAGCTTTTTGTCAGCCTGGATTCCATCTACCTGTGTTCCAGCTACTGAAACTTCTTCTAGTTTTCTGCAATTAGTGAACTACTTTAGGGACAGAAGTTACACAAACTGTTTTAAGTAATCAGAAACTGGTTTAAAACTGTAACAGAAAAGAAGTTCAGTGCACATAACCCAGTTTTAAAATGGCTGAAACTGGTTTAAGATAAACCTAATTGAATGTAGTATCAAACTTAACTGATTTGGGTCAAGCCAGTTTATGGAACTTCTGTCTCAGATACCTTCCTACTTTAAGTTAAACCAGAGTCCCTCAGTATTGCTTTCCAGCCCTGGGCTGGGCTGCACTGCCTGCTCCAGCAGAGAAGAGTTGGGAGATGGGGAGGCAGGGACTGTCACCCACCCTGTGCAAACCCCAGCTGGGGGCTGGGGCCAGGGAGGGAGGTTAAACTTTCCTTCCCCTGAGTACAGTGCTGCCCTGCCCTGCTAAAAACTTACTGCTGGCTACAACTGTGGACAAATCCCAGAGGCACCTGGAAGCAGGAAGAAGAGATGAGCAACCCTGCAGAGTCCTGCTGCTGAGTCCTGCTGCTGTGATTCTGGACTGCAAATCCCAGAGACCTCGGGGGCAGCAGGAAGAGAAAGCGAACATACAGCCATTGCTCGCTATGTGCCAGAAAGCCATGCTTTAGCACCCCCAGGCCTCTGGCCTGAGCCACTGCAAGTATGTGGCTGCATTTCCTGAATCAAAAATGAATGTCTGGCCAGTTGTTTCTCAGTTTAAACTCTGCAGTTTAGGCTAATCTGCAAAGAATGAATCGATTCAGGCTTGAGCTTTCTGACTGTATGTACTTAGCCCTAATGTACAAGTATCTCTTGCCAGCATCACAGGGAGGCTTCAGAATTTAATTGTGAGCAGTTCCAAGATGGATGAGAAATGCTATCTAAATGCACAGTATTTTTAAACACCATTAAGGCTTAATCTTTCTGGGATGAGCACTCCTGTTGTGACTCACCACTAGAAGAAGTCCAGACGGTGGCATAAAGGTACCTTTGCATGCATTACCTCCCTGCCCAAAGGCAGAAACCACAGTGATAAGCTCACTGGATGGCCAATGGACCTCTCACGTAATGGGTCAAATGTTGATCCTTGGGGTTCCAGTTCTGAATATACACTTGGAAATTTTCTGCCTTTTTCCACCAACCACTAGAACAAACCTTGGAACTTCCAATACCAATCTGAGCTCTCTCTACACTGGCAACATGACATTTTTACAGCTTTTTTTGCTGGTGCTCTTTCACATGCAGTTTGTACATTTTCATTTTACTTATTTGGCATTTCAGAATTTTTCATGCTATTGTTTAAAAAAAGAAAGAAAATTCAGGCAAGTTTTAGTACACAATTGATTTTTAAATTTACCTCTTACACAAGGAGTCCTTTTATCTTTTGCACACATTCACCTTCCAGATTGTCAAGTTCATAAGTGCTTAGGAGGCCACACTGATGGCTACTTAACCTTAGTCTTGGTCACAACTTTCACCACTGATGTATTCTGCTCACAAATTGGTCCTACATTGAATAAATAGACTTCTATCATTCACGTATCTGCTGCAAAGGATAGTTATGCTGAAAAGGATGATATACTTGTATTTGGTTCAACTCACCTGTATGTTCTTCCTCCGCTCCCTAATAAGATGCTATTTGAAACTGACTGATGTTACTGGTCTAGAAGTAAAAGCAGAAGCTCCATTCAGTCTACAAAAGATGACTGGGAGAGAGACGACAGTTTCATCAGTTTGCCTGCATTCTAGAAAACACAGCCAAGATGAACTGTCAGTCCTGGGGATCCTTCTCAATTGGTGCCAAATACAGTCTGACAACTACAGTAGCTACTATTTACTTCTTGTAACAACACTGAAAGTGTTTTGGCTCCCAATGAAGAGGAATACACAAGTGAAGGAGAAGTGCACAGATGACAGCTATTGCCAATGACAGACCATTTTCCAGTGAGGCTTAAACCCTTTTTTCCTTTCTACACCCTCTACCTTATCCAGCATTAGGCGGGAAGAAGTGAGGATAGCTTTTAAGGCCACGTGTAGACGAAACAAGGGGCATGTGTGCATGACGCTCTAAAGCAAGTTAAATGCTTTTGCACAGCTTTAATGGTGCTGGTGTTTGCACATATCGGAGGCATGTTGTGCAGTAAAATTTCAGCCGCTGTAGCAAATTCGCCAGCGTAATGCACCTTAAATCCCTTGGGGCGCAGTAAACTAAACTCCTCTGAGGAGTTTTAGTTTGTTGCTCTACAGCCGTGGAGTGAAGCACCAGACTCCATGCAGCCCTGGGGCCACTCTGCCTGCCAGCAGCTCACCTTCCCCTCCCTGGCACTAGAGAGGCAGGTAAATTCGGGTGTGTGAATGACACGGGGATTTAAAGGGCCCTAAACTGAAGTGGTGTTTTTAAAAACCCACCGCTTCAATTTAGGGCCCCTGTTTCATCTACACATGCCCTACGATAGCAATCAACACGGCTCCAAACGGTAACCCCGACGCAACAACACCATAGGTTCCACAAGTACGTGCCACACAGGTGACTACCTGACAGGAGTTGACCTCTGTCCTGTCACAGCTGTAAGCAAAACACAAGGATCCTTTGGAAAGCTATGTGAGAATGCAGGCTGGCAAACCAAGCTCGGAGTCAGCAATGGTGATGGAACTATTGCGTAAACCTGACAGCTCAGTCTGGTGCTCTATGCAGCCACAAAACTCTTTCAGGCTATCAGTCCCTGTGAGCCCCAACAATAACATCTGAGTGTGGACTAAGGAAGTCCTCAAGATTACGTTTACAAGCACCATGATTAAATAGCTGTTCTCACCCTCGGATAAACCACCTGTCTGAGGATCTGAACTGCATTTCCTAGCACAGCTGCAATTCAAGGCAATTCTGGAGGCTCCTTTTGGCTTTCCAATAGTCCTGCCATCTTTCCTTTCTAGAGTAAAACTGTCTTTTTGTTCTGTTCCTTTTCTTCATTTTGAAGCATTTCCTTGTTCGTGTATATATGTAAATATGTAAGTACTACTCCTCTCTTACCCTCTTTCTTTGCACTTGATAATCAAAGCCCAGGAGCTGGTGTGACCCTAAGTTCAGCTTGCCAAACGTCATTAAAACAGCAGGAAGATCCCAAGTAATAGAATTTTGGATTATATTTGGAAAACAGCCAACTACGCCCCTTTCTTTTTAGCATGTGCAAACAGATTCAGTTACTGAGAATGGGTGCGTGTGAGAGGCGCTTTCTCACTGGACATTTCTGGCTGTGATAATTGAATAATATCTGGCCTTGAATTCCAGATTCTACTGCCGGACATACTTGGGGTCTGATTCTAATCTTCCTTACTCCAGGTCAAATCCAGATCAATTCCACTGAAGTCCAAGTCATGCTGACATGAAAACTGCTTCAAGATCAGATTTAAGTCTGCTGATCAGTAATTTGTTTTTCAACTGTCCCATTGAAATGAAAATTAGAATGGGATATAAAATAACTCCATTTTGAAGGCATCTGAGAATAATGATCAAGAGAAGGGCAGATGTAATAAGCTGAAGAGATGGGTGTCAAATTCACTTTTTGCCCTGGGTCAGATCCAGATCATAGGACTTCTCATAGGCTAAATGCAGCCTGGGACACAAGGTGACAGCAAGAATGGATCCAGCAGTGGCAACAAACAGCATGGCAGCAGCGGCCATCAGGGCAGTGACATCAACTGGGACAAGCAGCCACAGGTCAGGCCATAGCAGAAGTGGCACAAGCAGTGGCTAGCCAGCAGGCTATAGGACAAGAAAGGGCTGTGTCACCACAACCCTCACTCAGCCTGCCATGATTGCCATGTCCATAGGTGCCCCCAATCCTCAAATTCCATGGCAGGCCCTGTCTGTCACTCGCCACACCCCAAAGTCACTGGCTTACCAGTAGTCTGGTGAGTCAAATAGAACAGTGTCACAAGCCAGATCTGGCCTGAAGACCATGGCTAGAGACAGATTTTCAAAAACCTGAGCCTGAATTGATTCAAATTTTGCAGGTTAGTCTAACCTGGCTTGGCTGAACCGGTTTGAAACAGGACAGACATTCTCTCTAGACTGAAGAAATTCAAGCACATGCCTGCAGTGGCTCAAGCTAGAAGCCGGGGGGGTGCCAGAGCAGCCCTCCCTTCCCTTTTGCAGGAAGCTGAGCCGAGCTGAGCTGAGCTGAGGGGGCATGGCCAGCCCCCAGCAGGACTCTCTCATTAGGGAGGTCTACCTGCAGGGTCCCAGGCTTTTCCTTGCTGGCTGCTCAAGGGGCAGGAGTGTTGCCAGCTCCCAGCTGCAGGCAAGGGGGGTGGGGGGTGCAGTGCATATGAAAGCTGTTGAAATGTAGCTTTTCAATCTCCTTCCTTGCTTTGTCATACTGTCGGCAGCAAACTGACAGGCAAGCAAGCCAGCTAAGGGCTGATAGTGATAACAGTCTTTAATCACCCAATTACCAAAACAATGGTCTCTCCCCATTACTTCAAACTTAGACAGCTTACCAGCTGACCTGTTGATTAGCTCCAAACAGCCCTAAGTAGTCATTGTTCTGTCTCCCTGCCCCAGTGAAATTTGAGAGAAACAGACACAGAGGCACCTCTCAGCATTAGCTAACATACCACATGCCTAGGGTCTGTGGTGCTGGGGTCTATGATGTGGGAGATAGGAGGGAGGGAAGAGGAGATTTCCTGCTTGAGCAGTGAGGGGGGTGTAGGGCTGGCGGAAGCCAAGCACACCCAGCCCAGAGAGCATGCCGGGATGCTAGGGAACTCTGATTTAACTTAAACCAGAAAGGGGTCTGGGACAGACATTGTACAAACTGGTTTCAGCTAAATCAGTTAAGCCTGATACTACACTCAACCAGGTTTATCTCAAACCGGTTTCAGCCATTCTCAAGCCAGTTTATGTGCACTGCACATCTGTTCTATTACAGGTTTAAACCATTTAAACCAGTTTGTGTGTCATGTCTGTCCCTAGCCCAAATGTTTGATAGCCCTGGTCTAAGGTAAAGATCACTGAGTAGAGAACATCTCCACCATAACTGGCTACGCCAAGGGAATCAGGATTTTCCAAAATTCAGTAAATATCAATACTGCTCCATTTCTTTCAGCACTCTACAAATGTGAAAATTTACCACTCTTTCCTCTGGAGCTGCTTTCTCTGAGAGCAGAAATGAATCAAACTGACAGTTCTGAGAATCAGCAGTGAAATGTCTGCACTTCACAGATGGAAGATAAGCAGCCTAGCACAAGACAAGGAAGGATTCTAGATTTGTGTGCGTCTGTGTCTACACACTTATATATATTTGAATCTGAATGCATCTGAATCCTTGTTTGTCACTGGAGTTAATCTAAAAGGAATTAAACCACAGGACAACAAGAAAAGCTCATTTTAAAGTCCATTAGAAGAAACAACACCAACTAACCAACAGCAGCTAAAACACCAATCTTTGGAGGCCAAATTGTGTTCATTCCCTCATAAGCACCTACTACAAAATGTTTCCTTCAAAGGGCTTTGGATCAGGCCCATCCTACTGATTCCTGTTGAATGTAATAGGACTAGATTTATAGGGTTCTATAGGGTTTAAAGCAGTAAGTCTCAATCTTTTTAGCCTCAAAGCATCCCTGGTTAGACCTAAGGCATTCCTTCTTAGGCTCAAGGCATCCCTCAGAAAATGCAAGCTGTTAGTTTTCACTCACTGTTTGACTATGGAAAAATAATACAGCCATTTTTCTGTAGCAACGAACCCAAAAAAAGGCAACAGGACAGAATAAATTTTAACACAATGGATTCTTGTATGAAACCACTGGGTTCATCTTATGAATCATGTTTGCTCACCAAAACACCCCTAAATTGTTTTCAAGGCATCCTTGAAATGGTACCCTGGTTGAGAATCATTGTTTATACATTTCAGACTAACCTTGACTAACTACCTCTAGCTAAAGAAATTTAACGGTTTATATGGAAATTGGTAGGGGGAAAAAACCCTGTAGAACTTAATAAAGTCTTTCTGTAGCTTATTTTTTTTTAAAAGACAGGTCATAGAATTATTTCCATGCTATTTAATTGTATGAGCTGGCCCAAAAAGAGCCAGCAGACCAAGTAATGTTTCGATTAAATTCTATAGGATTTCTCCTTAAGGTTCATATGCCTGTGCAACATTTACATTATTTTTAAAAGGGCAAACAATAGCCCTTTGTTTTTAATCAACAAAATCCCAATTCAATCTCCTTTATACTAAATTTAATAATATTATCTATACCCATCTGCAGAATGGTTAACGCCTTTGCTAGGCTGAAAGGTCAACCTTATTTGCTTATACACTCTATTGATACATCAACTTAATCATCATCTGTATAGCAGGGACACTGCTTCCCACCCCTCCAAGTTCTGAAACGGTACCCAGCACAACGGAGAAGAGATTTTATCACCCTGGTTGCTTTTGGCATGTCTCTGTTAATAAAAGCATTAGCATCACTGCACCATGAACGTAATTTTTTTTAAATAATAGGTAGATGTTATTGAACTGCTCCAACCAAGGGACACAGAGCTATGTTTTAAACATTTCACTTGTAATTCCACAAAGGCTTGGTTTCAGATAACAACTGGTTGGCCCTGAATGACAGCATTATTCACTCCAGATAATTTTCACAAGGATCTCATAAGAAACATCAGGCTTTACTGATACTGAAGTTCAGTTCTTGGGGCACAGACTTTATCTAGCTACCATAGTGGCTTGGCTGTGCTTGTCCTGATGCTAAGACACGCTCTCCAATCATTTGTATTTCCCATCTTCTTTACTGGTACCTCAAGCAAAAGTGATTATTGCCATGCGGCAAAACCCTGAGGCACCCATCATCACCTGAGATCCTGAGGACCAAACTAAAGCAAGATAACATCTCACAAATACAGGAACCCAGGACACAATGTTTAACTGGGCTCAGAGTCCCCAGCTGTTAAGGAAAGTATGGAAGCAGTATCCTGCTCCTCCAATTTAGACTTTATGTTCTATGGGACAAGAAGCTTGTTTAGCTACTGTACGGGTTGAGTTTTACTTCCCCTGAGGCTAAGACAGAAGTGAGGAGGAGTGAGAACTCAATGAAATCAGGTCAACAAGAACCATGGTTCTTAGCACCTATGAATACCAAGCCTGATATTTCTCTTACACAAGCTATGAACTCTTTTTCTTTCAATCATCCACACACATTCCCTGACCCACATTCTTCTTTAGGAATAATTCTTCATACAGAGTACACGTGAGCTTTCACATTCACACACCATCATTTTCAACAGAATCCAAGAACTGATTCATGCTTTGCCTTCCCCTAGAGCTGGCTGTAAAATATACAGTAGCACAAGTGAAAGGAATTATCCACTGGAGACTTAAATCTTCACTATGGCCAAGCCAGTACTTTCCATTTTAAAAACCAATGTAACAGTCCTTTCTGCAGGATAACTGGCAGTCGACCCCCTTTCACTCTGATAACTGTACACGCTGCCATCATCATATTCTCTCAGGTTCACAGAGCCAGAGTCCATGGCTGCTGTGGGATGGCTCTTCCATCCATGATAAACAGTATTCATGAGTTCTTCTCTAGGTGCACTATGAGAGATAAATCTTTTAAGGGGATTCTGTGCTTCAGAAATCATATTCAATTCTACAGTCCTAAGTGTTTATAAATGACATTTTCTAGGTTTATAAATGGCATTTTCTAGGTTTGTTTTTTTAAAAGTTAAATTCAGAATTGCATTAGGCATCTAAGTACCCAGTATATATGTGCAACTATTATTTGTACACAACTGGATTGTTAAAAACAGTACAGATTGCCACTGGCTTTAATACTTATGGCTATTGCACAACGAATATCACAGTTATGTCCAGAAATTTATGAGTGACAAGGGCACTACAATTAACATAGTGGATTACAATGCCTATCAACTAAGTTTACTGCCCTATCAAATTATATGATCCCAGACCAACAGCAACTAATGGCATTATTTTATACATTCAAGCATTGCATCCAAACAAATAAAAACCTCGGTAATCGAGCACTTCTAGATGAAAGGCCAGAATCTATAGCATCCTATAATAATCAGATGTACAAAATCACAGGTGAATGAGAAAAAAAAAATGAACTGTTCACTCAGTGGGATCATGTATTCTGACTCATAATGTAGTTCTTCTGAAGATGGAGCAAAGTTCATCTTGTTCTCTCCCCACCACCAAGCTCTGAACAAGGTATAGCCTGTAACATGAGTAGCACCTCTGTCCAGGAGCCAGCCATATCCTATGAATGGACGTCTGTCTGTCACTAGTCTTCAGTGTTACACTTAAACTCTCCCCTATGGTGGCCCACAAAGGGACTGTCTTCATAACTGTCAAGTACCAGCCCCACAGTCACCTCGCCTCATAATCACTAGCTAAGTTCACATAGATATCTTTTTCACTATCTCTCGCTATCATTGGGATGAAGGATGGATTAAAGGCAGAGGGCTGACAGTGCTGGGGTTTATTCTAGTCAGTGCCACTGACTTGCAGCAAGACTGAGAAAAGCCTTTCACATCTTAAATTTCAAGTTTACCCAGCTGGAAATAAAGCATAACATTTGCACTTAAGGCTAAATTAATCTATCTATATAAGGTGGTTTGAGATTCTTTTACAATTTAATATTTATAATATTAATACTCCGTGGACAAGAGATGTATTTTCCACTGAATACATATGTATGTGTGTGTACGTTTCATTTATTTTTCTAATGTATGACTTTTTTCCCTAAATATATATAAAATGTTTATATAAATTAGTTTTGTGGATGGAACCAAAGTGTATTGTCATGTTGCTGTTCCAGTGTACAAACACGAGATAGTACATCACTCTACTCTCTAATGACTTTGTATGTGGTCAAAAACAAATTGTGGGCAGGGCAGGGGGAGGGGTTGTGTCCTGCAGAGAAATGTTATTAATGTAAGTGTGCCTTGGACTGGAAAAAGTTTGGGAAACACTGCTCTAGGAATCCCATGTTACAGGATTCCCTACTACAAATAGGGCTAGAGACAAAAATTACACATAAACTCGTATAAGCGATCAGAAACCAGTTCAAATCTGTAACACAACAGAAGTTCAGTGCACATAAACGGCTTTCAAAATGGCCAAAACTGGTTTAAGATAAGCCTGAATGGATGTAGTATCAGACTTAACTGACTTAGGTTAAATCGGTTTATTGAACTTCTGTCCCAGATCCCCTCCAGATTAAAAAAAGTTAACTCACAGTCCCCAACATCCCAGGATGCTTTGCACCTTCCCCACAAGCTCCTCCTCACAGGGTGGTTGGGCTAGCGTTGACCCAAGCTATCTGCTTTAATCAAGTAGGGAGACATGCTCTAGAGCCCCCCAGCTTCTGGCCTGGGCTACTGCAGGCATGTGGCTGCATTTCTGGAATCAAAAGTAGATGTCTGTTCACTTGCTTATTGGTTCAATCTACACATCTTAGACCAAACTGCAAAGATTGAACTGATTCAGCCTGGGGCATTCTGATGATCTGTACTTAGCCTACATGCCACAAATTTTAACTCACTGGGTAACTACAGCACTGGATAACTGGATAAATCCTTCTTCTGTTTCCCCATGCTAGCTGTCAATATGGTACTCCCATTATCGCAGTCCTTACTCAGGCAAACTCCTATCAGAAACAGTGCATAAGGTATGCAAACCTGGGGGTTGATCCTAAGCATATAAAAGTTATCAGAAAAGCTAACTACACTTTATCATGCATCAGCAGATGCATGACAAACAGAACCAAGGAGGTGATACTTCCCCTCTATCAGGCGCTGGTCAGACCGCAGTTGCAATACTGCATGCAGTTTTGGGCACCACACTTCAAGAGGGATGTGGATAACCTGGAGAGGGTCCAGAGAAGGGCCACTTGTATGGTTAAGGGCTTGCAGGCCATGCCCTACGAGGTGAGACTAGGGCACCTGGACCTCTTCAGCCTCTGCAAGAGAAGGTTGAGAGGCAACCTTGTGTCTGCTTATAAATTCATCATGGGGGCGCAGAAGGGAATTGGTGAGGCTCAACTCACCAAGGTGTCCCCAGGGGGTCACAAGAAATAATGCCCATAAGCTAGCAGAGAGCAGATTTAAACTGGACATTAGGAGGAACTTCGTCAGTTAGAGTGGCCAAGGTCTGGAATGGGCTCCCAAGGGAGGTGGTGCTCTCCCCTAGCCTGGTGGTCTTCAAGCAGAGGTTGGATGGGCATATGGCTGGAGTCATCTGAACCCAGCACTTCATGCAGGGGGTCAGACTTGATGATCTATTGAGGTCCCTTCTGACCCTAACATCTATGAATCTATGAAATACTCCAGCGGTTTTCAAATTTCCTAGTCACAGAACCTTTTCATATCACTTAATTTGCCATGGGACCTCTACCTCTTCCTAAACACTGACATGGAGCCAGAGAACTTGACGCAGCAACAGCAGCACACCAACTCTCAACCCACTCTGCCATTACCCCCAGTCTGTCTGCAAACTCCCCAGGCTAAGTACAGATAGACAGAAAAACCCGAGGCTGAATTGATTCATTCTCTGCAGGTTAGTCTAAGATGCGGAGATTAAGCTGGGAAACAACTGGACAGACATTCACTCTTGATTCAGGAAATGCAGCCATATAACTGAAATGGCTCAGGCCAGAAGCTGGGGAGCACTCTGGCATGTAGCCAGCATGGACTGTGTGTTTGCTTTCTCTTCCTACTGCCCCCAAGGTCTCTGGGATTTGCAGTCCACAATCACAGCAGAATGACTCTGCAGGTTTGCTCATTACTTCCTCTTCCTGCTTCCAGGTGCCCCTGGGATTTGTAGTCCACAGTTGCAGCCAGCAGTAAGTTTTTAGCAGGGCAGGTCAGGGCAGCTCTGTACTCAGGGGAAATGAAGTTTAACCCCCTCCCTAGCCTTAGCCCTCAGCTGGGGTTTGCTTGGGGTGTGGGTGACAGTCCCTGCCTCCCCACGTCCCAACCCTTCTCTGCTGGAGCAGACAGTACAGCTCAGCCCAGGGGTGGAAAGCATTCTGGGATGCTGAGGGACTGTGATTTAATTTGAACCAGGAAGAGGTCTGGGACAGAATTTCCATCAACCAGTCTGACCCAAATCAGTTAAATTTGATATTACATTCAACCAGGTTTATCTTAAACCAGTTTCATCCATGTTGAAACTTTCTGAAACTGATTCCGTTACAGGTTTAAACCAGTTTCTGATGACAAACTGGTTTGTGTGTAGCTTCTGTCCCTAGCCCCAATGACCTATTGCAGAATCCCAGGATTTCATTGAACCACTGCAATACTCCAGTGCTCATCTGTGCCACTACAAACACAGCTGTCAGAGCTGTGTGCTCAGTTTTCTCCAAATGTCTCTATTAGTACTTTCTTTTCATTTCATTTTCTGCTCCTGGCTCTAGGTTGCACTTACAAATCCTACCTGACATTAAAAGGCCCCTGAATACGGTTTTCATTGAGCAGCAGAAGAAACCTTCAACTGAGCTGTAAAATTTAAGAATTCACAGGTGAGCCACAAAAACTGGTTATATATTTCTGAATTTCTGTACAGAACCTTTTTCCTTGAGCAGTAGCTAACACAAATTCAATACCAGGCCTTCAGGTAATCTCCAAGTTGACCAAATTCAAATGCCACCATCACTTCTTTTAACCCGACTGGCAGATGATGACAGTATTCTGCTTGACTAAGGAAAACTAAAGCTCCATCTCTGATGACTGGCACCGCTGTCTCTCCAGGCAATTGCAATGTGGCAGCATTGATCTTGTTGCCAAGTGAACTTGCTGCATCAAGTGATGATCTGTTCAGAAGATTATCTTGTTAGATGTCCATATTACTGGAATATACTCTTTGCCAAGTAATCTCACCTGTAGCTCACTGCAGATTTTGTAGCCTTTGGGCATCGCACAGTGGAAAACATCCATGATCTTTCCAGCTGTGCAAAACCTGGATGCTGCCTCTGTAGTTGGTGGATCTGTTCAGGAAAGGGAAGCCCATGTTCATGGGTTCCCCACCTCCCACATTCTATTTGATCTGGTCTGAGCTACATCAGAGTCCCAGGTTTGGCTTGATAACTGAACCTGAATCATTGCTTTGCACTTGCACTAGGGAGATTAAGTTTAAAAACCAGTAAGCAGGATATGCAGCAAAAGCACCTCCTTGGAATAGGGAGCTGCTTTCTCAGTTATGTGGCTGGGGAGGAACAGCAGAAATCCCATGGACCTGTAGTTGTGAAAGCTTCTTTTCATTAATCCCTTCTGCCTTCAGAAAGTAAACAGTCATCAATACCTTATGTAGTCCACAGTATTTATCTGCCACACTTTCCACTGGCTCCCCTCACACTTCTCTTCCAAATCTCCAGAGGTAACACACCACAGTAGAAAACTTCAGAGCCTAAAGAATTTCTTTTTTCATCATTGAAACAAGTTCAGTCTAATCACCAGCATCAGATCATGAAACTCATGAGTCACAAATTATGACAAAACATCGTAAATATTCCACTGGTATCAGTTTACATTTTTTTAAGAAGCCACTACCATTTTTCTTTCTGGAAAGAAAGAAAGAAGCTTGCTGCCTTTGTAACAAATTGCATTTAATGACCCTAATGTGTCCAATATATTGCCAACACCAAACACACAAAAAATAACTAGCTTGGAACATAGTTTTTGTATGAACCATATGCTTTATAGATTTCATAGACATTAGGGCTGGAAGGGACCTCAGGAGATCATTGAGTCCAGCCCCCTGCCCAAAGGGCAGGAAGTCAGCTGGGGTCATAGGATCCCAGCAAGATAAGCATCCAATTTACTCTTGAAGATGTTCAATGTAGGTGCTTGAACCACCTCCGCTGGCAGACTGTTCCAGACCTTGGGGGCTCGGACAGTAAAGAAATTCTTCCTTATGTCCAGCCTGAAACGGCCTTGCAGTAATTTATGACCGTTCGACCTCGTCATCCCTTGGGGCGCTCTGGTGAACAAACGTTCCCCCAGATCCTGGTGGTCACCCCTGATAAACTTATAGGTGGCCATCAGATCACCCCTGAGCCTACGCTTTTCCAGGCTAAAGAGTCCCATGTCTCTCAGCCTGTCATCGTAAGATCTGTTTTCCTGATCTCTGATCATGCGCGTGGCTCTCCTCTGGACTCTCTCAAGCTTCTCCACATCCTTTTTGAATTGTGGAGCCCAAAACTGGATGCAGTACTCCAGCTGCGGCCTCACCAAGGCCGAGTACAGGGGGAGAATGACGTCCTGGGATTTGCTCGAGAAGCATCTATGGATGCAAGCCAGCATTTTGGTCGCTTTACTAGCCGCAGCATCGCACTGCAGGCTCATGTTCATCTTGTGATCAATGATGACCCCCAAGTCTCTTTCTTCTGTAGTGCTATCCAATGTAGCACTGCCGAGCCTATAAGGATGCTGCAGGTTTTTCCTCCCAAGGTGGAGAAACTTGCATTTTTCGGTGTTAAACACCATCAGGTTCTCGTCCGCCCATTTGCTGAGCTTGTCCAGGTCAGCCTGGATCACCCGCCTATCTTCTGGCGTGGATGCTTTGCCCCAAAGTTTGGTGTCATCGGCAAACTTGGCCAGTCCACTCCTGACTCCAATGTCCCCATCATTAATGAAGATGTTGAACAGGATGGGTCCCAGGACAGAGCCTTGAGGGACCCCACTGGTCACAGGGCACCACGATGAGTGACTGCCATCGATTACAACCCTCTGGGTCTGACCACGGAGCCAGTTTCCCAGCCAGTATATTGTCTATAATGTTCTGATTGCATAAATATTCAAGCTTTAATGGGTCTCTGATATTGTGCCTGCATTATTTGCATCTTCAGAAATCTCTGCATTCATTCACCCACGTAAGTTTACAAGTACAAGTGCAAGAGGAATACCTCCATACCCAGTTTGTGCACCCAAATGCCCCTGTACAAACATAAAAACAGGTTTTGTGCATCTCATCACTGGAAGAAACATCTTGGAAAACTGGCCTTAAAGAACTGAATTAAATTGATAGTGCTGATTATCTGACCACTGTTGTAAGTCAAGTTCTGCTCTAAAACACACCAAGAGGATTCCTACTAAAACTACTACTTGCTATCTCACATAATGGTTTTCTTTTTGGAAAGTGTTGTCAGAGCTGAAGAAGGAGGTGAGGCTTATCACTTCATCTCTTTGCACCTCCAGTACTCATAAAGTAATTTGCCCAAGATGACACAGTGGATCAATGCCAAAGTACGGATCAAATTTAACTTAATTTAGTCCTGATTTAACTCCACTGAACTCAATGGTGTTACGCTAAGGATGAAATTACCCCAGAGTCTGAGCTATTGTAAAAAGGATTCTAAACAATCCTGTCTTCTGATTATCCCTCACAATGTCTCGCTCACAAGCTGCACATCACTCTGAGCCTGGGTATTATTAAACTAGTATGTGCTGTAGTCAACCAGATAGCACAGAAGAACACAGAAGGACAGAAAAATGCTAAGATGAGCTGTTTAGAAAGTTACAGAGATGCCTGATGTGTGTGTTTTTTTAAAAGATAGATAAGAAGATAGGGGATGAATTTAATTTGCTTTGCAAATTTGCTTCTAATTCTTTATACATATTTCATCTAATTCTTTGCTCATCACCTCCATTTTCAATTTGTCTCCTTTATAGCCGTATCAATGCAAAGAAATATAAAAACATGTGTATACATTTGCACATAAGCTCTTCAACAGCATTCTATAGGAATCAGCTGTAGAAGAGATGGTTGGTTTAAGGATGAAGACAGAGGATATGAACAGTGTAGTGGAGGGCTGTGGCTGTCGGGGGTAGAAAAAGGATAAGGAATTAGAACCAAGTCAAAACTTTGCATTGGTTCTAGTTCAGGGGCGGGCAGTTATTTTGGCAAGCCATACAGGGCCACATGACAGGCATCCCAGGACAGATAAATATTAATTTTCTAAATTTTTGGAGGCCTCATGGGCTGAACAGAATGGCCTGGCAGGCCACTTCTGGCCCCTGGGTCACATTTTGCCCATCCCGTTCTAGTTCCTCATCCTCTTTCTACCCCTGACAGCCACATCCCTCCACTACACAGTGGCATCCATCAGCAGATATATGATTAAGGCAAAATATAGTGCAATACTTTAACTTGCCTATACGGTTGGAGAGTAAAGGCTCCTGTACTTAGTATTTGCACCATTCATGGTGAGCAACTACTGAAACACATACAAATCTCACTGCTTTCCACATCTGTCGTTGCTCTCTCTCCATCAGCTCCCCAGTAAGGTACAAGGAAGAAAACTGTTTATCCATTTTTCATATTGCTCTGCATTGTGGAATTGTGCTCTGCTCTAAGTAGATATTATTTGAAGCCAGAATCTCTGGGTCTGCACAGAATATGCATCTGACACTTCTGAAAGCACAAGAATTAGACCTGCCAGCTTCCTAAAAGCATATATGGGACAATAGTCCCTTTGATTTTGGAACACAGAAGTTAACTGAACAGAACAAGTAAAGTGAGAAGAAAGCAAAGTTCCCTAGATTACAACAGTTCTTACAAGTCCCTTCTTAATGGAACTCTCATGTTTACTCATGGCAATGGTGCCTGGAAGGAATTTTATTCTGCAAAGAAAAATGCCTCTGTTCAAGAACTGTGGGACTATATACAAAGTCCATCTCAATGCTTTAGAGAAAGAAAAAAAAAAAAATCAAGTCTACGCTCCTGACATATTATAATAAGAACACCAGACATGAGCTGCTCAGGTGTTCTTACTGGACTGGAAAAGGGCCAATGTTGTTCCCATTTTCAAAAAAGGGAGGAAGGAGAACCCAGAAAACTATAGGCCCGTTAGTCTTACCTCAATCCTGGGGAAGATTTTTGAGAGAATTATCATAGCACATGTCCATGAGGGGCCAGAGGGGGAGATTATGCTTAGGGGCAACCAACACAGGTTCATTAGAGGCATGTCCTGTCAGACCAACCTGGTGGCCTTCTATGACCAGGTCACAAAATCCTTAGATGCAGGGGTAGCACTGGACGTAGTCTTTCTGGACTTTAGGAAGGCCTTCGACACTGTCTCTCACCCCATTCTAATTAAAAAAACTAGGGGACTGTGGCATTGATGCCTACACAGTCAAATGGGTTGCTAACTGGCTGGAGGGCCACACCCAGAGAGTGGTGGTAGATGGATCATTTTCGACCTGGAGGGATGTGGGCAGTAGGGTTCCACAGGGCTTGGTCCTCTGGCCCACACTGTTCAACATCTTCATCAGTGACTTGGTTGAGGGGGTAAAAAGCACCCTGTTCAACCCTGTAGATGATGCTAAGATGTGGGGGGAAGTGGGCATGCTAGAAGGGAGGAATAGACTGCAATTGGACCTAGACAGGTTACAGAGGTGGGCGGATGAGAACAGGATGGGTTTCAACACTGACAAGTGCAAGGTGCTGCACCTGGGGAGGAAGAACCAGCACCATACCTACAGGCTGGGGAACTCCCTTCTTGTCAGTGCAGAAGCAGAAGAGGATCTTGGAGTCATTATTGATTCCAAGATGAACATGGGCCGGCAGTGTGCACATGCAGTCAGGAAGGCCAACCACACCTTGTCATGCATCCACAGATGCATCTCAAGCAGGTCCAAGGAGGTGATCCCCCCACCTCTATGTGACACTGGTCAGGCTGCAGTTGGAGTACTGCATCCAGTTCTGGGTGCCGCACTTCAGGAGAGATGGGGACAGCATAGAGAGGGTCCAGAGGAGGGCCACTCACATGATCGGGGCAGCAGGGCAGGCCCTACGAGGAGAGGCTACGGGACCTGAACTTGTTCAGCCTTCACAAGAGAAGGCTGAGGGGGGATCTAGTGGCCTGTTACAAACTAGTCAGAGGGGACCAGCAGGCATTGGGGGAGTCCCTGTTCCCCTGAGCACTACTAGGAGTGACTAGGAATAACGGTCACAAGCTGGCAGAGGGTAGATTTAGGCTAGATATCAGGAGTTGCTACTTCATGGTCAGGGTGGCTAGGATCTGGAACCAACTTCCAAGCGAAGTGGTGCAGGCTCCTACCCTGGGGGTCTTTAAGAGGAGGCTAGATGAACACCTGGCTGGGGTTCTCTGACCCCAGTACTCTTTCCTGCCATGGCAGGGGGTCGGACTTGATGATCTGCTCAGGTCCTTTCCGACCCTACAAACTATGAAACCCGGTGTGGAAGATGGGAGCATCCCTTTCGCTGAGACAAAACTGGTGAGTCAGATAATTGTTATTTATTCAGTAGGCACCCCACAAATGCATGAAATTAAGAGGCTACCTAGGCTACAGCCAAAAGATTTTACCAAGTGACTGAGTGGGACTCTCTTGGCCATCAATGAAGAGTTAGAGAATAATGCAGACAAAAATGAAGGGAGACAAGAACAGAGAAGCCTTCAATGGTGTTTTTATTCTAGTTAAAACACAAAGGATTTTGCAATTATAAGGAAATGGCAACAGGAAAACAAGCCACATGGGGATCACTCCAGACATGCACCTCACCTATTAACAGCTTTATTTGTCCTTTGACTATAACAAAAGTTTAAATACAACTCAACTGCAAAAGCCAGGTATATCCCGGGGGTGGGGGGAAGAGGCACCTTACATACTGAGAACATGAGGGAACAAAGCCTGAAAGTTTGGTTTTTCAGGCATCAACAAGTTTGCAACTACTTCTCTTTATTCACCAATGGAAGATTGGCTCAGAAGAGGTCACAGCTGATGGCAATTCTAAAACTGGTTGGCCCTGTCCGTAGCTAACTTCCCCTGGCTCCCTGGGGAACAGAAAACTTGTGTGTGAAGAGAAGCAGGCTGACACTCTAGTCTATAATAATACAAGAGAGAAACAATGGGGAATGATGCCAATGGAGATGCAGAGAGAAAAATAATACTTTGTCCTTCCTTGCCCTCTCTCACAATGGGTCTATGCACCCCACTTTTAAATGCAGCAGTGCTGGATTGAAGAGAGAAAGAAACTCTCATGATTAGCCCTATGAATGAGAGTTTACTTCCTTACACTCCAAACAGCAAGCTTGGAGACAAGGAGATCTGAGAGGGAATTCACTAATAAAGGTAAGAGTACAAATATGTATGTGCGGGTCGGAGTGAGAGAGAGAGAGAGAGAGAGAATTCACGCAGAAAAACATAAGGCCAACACCTCCATAGGGAACCCCCAGGCTCTAGGGTTAGCTATGCCCTGACCAGAAGTAACTCTACTGCATTTCATGGAGATAACTTTGCTGGCACAGAGCAAGGGTGGAGGTGGGAGGGTAATCAAATCTGCAAGGCAACCAGGTTTGTGCAAATCTGCAACAGTCGCAGTCAGAGTTCATCATATGGAACAAGGCTAGACTGTGGTTTTAACAGCAACAATGGAAAGTAAGAAAGCTGCGAGGAGTCAGTATCAAAACGGAGAGGGGTGTGCAAACGGGCTGTATTCAATTCAGATTCAGCCCGAATTGAGGACAGTGATTTGATTCACTGATTTGGATCACTGTCCTGAAGGTTTGCTGCCGGTTCAGAGAATCAGCAATTCAGCTGCAGACGCAGCTTTATATGTTTTTTCTACATACCCTGAGGTACCAGGCGCAGCTTGTGAACACTGAGATGGTCAGGTTGATGGAGCATCCCACAGGAGCATGGGGGGCCCTTCCTGCGTGTTTGGTTGTGAGCCTGGACACGGACTGGAAGTACTTCTGGCCCACGCCTGGGTCCACCTCCAAGTGTACAGGGGACTTCCTCCCCCCCACCTCCAGCTTGCGATTGGCCACGGCCCGTCAAATCCAGGAGGCACCAGTTGCTGAGCTGGGGATTGGGGGTGAGGGGGCTCCCGAGCGTGCTCCCTGGCCGACCCGGAAGTGCTTCTGGTCCACTTCTGGGTCTGCTGCCAAACGTGCGGAGGATCCCCCCATGCTCCCGTGGGATGCTTCATCTGCCCCACCATCTCAGCATTCACAACCCGCCTGGCACCTTGAGGTATGTAGAAAAAAAACATTTAAAGCTATGTCATTGTCCCAAATATCAAATCTTTCTGAATCTCTGAATCGATTCAGAGGGTTCCAATTCAATTCGGAGACATTAAAGGGTCTCTCGATTCAATTCGGATTCAGAGATTTGGCCGCCAAATCGGGCCAAATCTCCACTGGATCAAACCAGCAACCAAAGCTTCTCACAGCCCTATGAAACAGGTCTGTTCTCACTGTGCAACACTAATATTTATTGGGCTTAAATTTACATTTCATACTTTTCATGTACACAAACATGCTGGTCACACCCCACTTCACATAACCCAGGGAAACAAATGTTTTGCCCTCCTGCTTAATGCCTAGACTGTGTACAAGTGCTTATGGGTCTACTAGTGCCTCCAGGCAAACAGGCCCTTCAGCTCAAGTGGAAAATGCTCATACCTTTAGACTCGGAAGTAGCATTTCCAGTTCTTACATACAGCACACCCAAAAGCTTGCAGGAAAGATGTAACAACCAAATGCATCAACAGCGCAGATTCATTTTCTCCCAAGATTTTGATATTTTTAAAAACTGTGCTATGATACATTTACTAACCCACCCTACTCAGAAGTAATATATACTTCTTTTAAAATACGTAAAAAAGAAAAAGCCCCCAAAACCCTCAGACTGTTATGTAGCATCTGTACACAGGTGTGTGCATGCATGCAAAGGGAAAGAATAAAGTTTAAAACCTGCTGATTAAAAAGAAACTATGCAATCTGCATAGGCTCTCCCATCTAAATGCTATTCAACAGGGATATGGGTTTCCCATTTGCTGTGGGAGAATGCTGCTTTTCTTCTCTAAAGAAGAAAAATGCAGGAAACCATGGGTTTCCCCTTGCAGGCTGGCAGAGTACCAGCCTGCAAGGCACTGCTTGGGGCTGGGAGGAGCAGGACACAGCGGGCGCCACATGCACGTATGCCTGCATACACATGCATTTGTCCGTTCCCCACCCCCCCCATGGCCTCCATGGCCCAGCTTTTGCTGGGAGGGGCACAACTCTATGCTGCTGCCCCCAACCAAACTACTGCTGGGTAGGCAGCGGGCACCTCACTATGGTGGCATGGAGGGCACAGGGGTCCTGGTGGCAGCACCGAGTCTCATCACCTTGCTCCATCCTCCCACTTCAGGTGCCTCCTGCTGGCCCACAAAGGCCCCTGGAGGAAGGGCAGCAGAGAGGACAGTCGTAAGTCCTGCAGCCCACATCCTCCCCCAACCCCTATGGGCTCCACTCAGCTCCACCCTGGCTGTGCCACTTGCAGGAGGGGACCAAGCTCCACAGTCCACTCCAACCACTGAAGCCACCACCTCCCCCACATAGCATTTGGGGCCCAGGTGCTGCTGGCCAGCTGTGGCTGGTGCCTACAGACCAGGAAGCAGGCATGATTCAGCCTCTGGGTCCTACAGCCCTAGCAGGTGGGGGCCCCCTCTGGCAGGGCTTGGGGGGGACAGGGTTCCAAGTCAAGAGGGGCCCCAATAGGGCTGAGAGGGTGGGGGTGATCTGGAAGTGAGGGACCCCAGAGGGCCAGGAGGCTCCAGGTCAAGAGTGAGGGGCACCAGCAGTGCTGAGGGGGTGTGGGGCTGTGGGTTGGGAGTGAGGGGCACTGGCAGGGCCAGGGAGCTCTGGGTTGGAAGTGAGGGGCAGTGGCAGAGATGGCGGAGGGTGGGGGCAGCAGCTGTGGATTGGGAGTGAGGGACACCAGCAGGGCCAGGGGGCTATAGGTAGGGAGTGAGGGGCAATAGCATGGGCAGGGACAGGGCAGACATAAAGCAGCCACATATCAGCTAAGATGGGACAGCTCCAGCCGGACCAACATCCTGGTAAGCGAAGGCAGGAGAGCTCTGATTTTCCATGATAAAAAAAAAAAATCAAAATCAAACACAAAAATATATAAGTATTTAGAATTTATTTTATTATAATGATTGAGGAACTAGCAGACTTCCAAACTGCTTTAAAATTGTAAAAATATCAATAAAACATCATGTCCAATTGATACCTATATGTATAGTGGTGTTTCATTTTAATCATGGAAAAATGTGGATTATGGGTTTTTTAATCAGAGAATTTGCAATTTCTAAACAGAGAAAACCAGGATCAATAAAGTTCTCTTGCAAGTTTGTAATGAAGTGTTAGCGACATATTTTAGAGCAGACATTCAGGGAAGGTGAGGGGCAGTGTTAGGGTCGGTGATTACTTCAACAGCTTGCTAATGAATTACTGGGAAAGGATTTCCTTATGTTTGATGCTTCAAGTTATTCCAAAGAGACCTGCAAGCAAAAGAGATTCTACTCAAGGGCCAAACAGAGTGGGCCCGATCCAGGACTCACTAAGGCCAGTGACAAGATACCCATTAACATGGCTGACCACATGGTCCATTGTGGTCAGCATTGTGCACTAAACAACACAAGATAAAAATGAGAACAATGAAGCCTGTCTTGGCTCCTTACTAATGACACACGATCACTTGCTTGCTTACCTAGCATACAGGTGTCCAGCTCAAATAGGGCAAATTATCATTCTTTTTCTACTGTGGGTTTCAAATTTAAAAATTTTACATTTTTAAATAAACCCTGTGCAGAGCTGGTGTGTGACCTAGTTTTGGCACATCCACAGTTTATTTGTTCGCTCCCAGTTCAAAATGAAGCCCTGCCAATGCAGGCCTCTGCTGCCTCATATTAAAGTTGCGCCAAGCCATTTCAAAACAAGTCCTGGAAGCCAAAAGCCTGGGCTGCTTGCTAACTCGACGCTATGAAAAGACTTAGCATCTCCGTTTTAGCGGCAGCCTCCTGCCATTAATTCCAACCAAGCAGCTCCTCACAAACCACAAGATCTAAAGAGGGCTCAGGAAATCGTAAGGGGGCAAGTGGCTTGTGTCTTTAGATGAACTCTAGGCTGCTCACAAAAATCAGATGAAAAGTTAGGAGTCAAATTCCAGCCTAGCAGAACTTGTACTCGCCAAGTCTTCTCACGGGATCCCTGACTCATCCTTATGCAAACCAAACACAATAAGAACCAGACAGCAGTGTTGGAACTGCAGTATTTACTCTAAGATGATTTCCCCCCCACATTTAACTCAGGGGGAAATCCCCTCATCTTAGATTCAAGTATGGGGAGTGGCAGCTGATGGCTGTGGCTTGGGCTTTAGCCTCTACCTGGAGTCAGGGCAATACCAATAGCCACAGCTGCTGCAGCCTGATGTCCCCCTAATCCCCAGCCCCCTCTACATCTGCACCGTGCTATTTCCCCCCTGTACCATCTTCCCCCATCTGCCCCCCCATGCAGCCTCTACTCCCCTACGTCTTCCTCCCCACCCTTATTCTTTGCTCTGCACCAGAAGGCTCCATCCATGCTGCAGCCGGGGGCAGGGTGCATGGCCACATACCAGTCCTGCAGCAGCTGGGCTGCGCTGGGCCGGGCCAGGGCTGGGCTGGGGCCATGCTCACTGCCCCAAGCTAGAACAGGGAAAGGTTACCAGCAGAGGGAAAGGGTGGGGGGGCAAGCTCCTCAACCCCTTCATACCACCTGCCCCCCTGCAGCAGAGAGGGGGATGAATTAAGGGAACTGACAGAGTGAACCCAGGGCAAAGCCCCAGTTCTGTAGACAAGGATTTGCAGGGAGCATATTGCAGCTCTGCCCTAGCCACATGCTGTCATTGCCCTGTGATCCCACGATCTCCATGGAGATCAGCCAGGAACCATACAGGCAGGGCATGCAGCAAGGCAGATGGGATGGGGTCACAGCCTGGTGGGGATCTGTACCCAGGGCCAGTGCTGTGAGTGGTGATGGTGCAATGCTAGAGCCCGGGCAGTCACTGTCCACTCCCTGCACACCTCTGCCTGGAGAACCAGTGCCGTTCACTGGGGCATGCAGGCAGCAGATTGTGGCTGTTCCCCAGCCCCAGCCCTGTGCTGTTACTGCCACATGATCCCACCCTGTGATCCTGGCCTCACCCACCCATCTTGTTCCTAAACACCACTCCATATCCACACGCAGCCCCATCCCACATAGGGAGTTTTGGCGAGCTGTTGCATGCGGGGGGGTGGGGGAACATGCTGACCCAGCCCACGACAGCTCAACAGAACTTCCTATGTGGTCCATGGGCCCAAATAATTGCCCACCTCGACTTAAGAATCAAATTCTTTATCCATAGAGCAAACAGGGACCAGATGTTAATCTGGTGTGAAGTGGAATAATGATGTTAACACACAACTAAGATGATTTGCTCCAGGTAAAAGTCTAACTCTCCGGCTGGGAAGCAGACTGTTTTGTACCATTCCACCAATATAGATCAACCTTGAATTTGTGGTACTGTCAAGTGAGAAGGGAAACAACGTCCTCACCTCCATTCAGCGTTTGTCCCCTTGACCAAGACTAATAGACAAAGATACTTAATCAGCACTCCTGGTAGTAGTTTTGTTTGCTTGTTTGTTTGTTTGTTTTTTACATGACATGGTACACTTGACTAGGAAGAAGCAGACTGAACATTGCAGCCAGTGCTAGAGTGTCAGTTGTTTCAAATGAGTTTAAGTCCACCTGGCAACAATTTGATGTTGGGACCCCTCCCTCATAAAAGAGAACCCTTACTATATATATGGCCTATGCACACCTCACTGACAGCAATACTGGACAGCAGTACTGTCAGTCAGAATCCCATCAGTCAGAAACACAAGCAGTAGAACACGTTAGTTACATCCCAGTTAAAGATGTGATTCATTGCAACTTTTTTATATTAATTTGGTTGGCTCATTTAGAATTAAAGTCATTTAGGCTGGGTAAGTTTGTCACTAAATCATTAGCAGCCCTCTCTTTACTCAGTCAAGCTTCTGTCCAACTCGCTCTGAACATGGGCAGAATGCCTTACTAAAATAAAGTCAGCTGCTCAGAGTTTTTACTAGATTAGATAGCCCTACTATTGTGTGTGTCTACTGGCTGCTTTTCAGCATATGAAACTACAAGTAATACATACATACAAATGTTATGATTATTGATAACTATAAAATATTAATAGTCTCATTTAATCACAGAGAATGTACATACTTCATTTCTGTTACATTAAAAAACAATACTGCTCAATCCAATATTATTATATCCTTAAAATATTAATATAGGACACAAAATATTGTTCTGTTTGTGCTTACTGAGCTCACAGCTCTGTAAGAGAGAACAAGTTTAACAGGCTTTCAGTAGGTTTAACCTCAGACCCAGTGAGTTAGGAACAATCACCCTTTACAAAATTGATAAGAAGCATTTTTCGCTTTGTTATTGTATTGGTTTTAAATAGCTGTGCTTGCTACTACATTCTGCAAAGCACAACTTTCTGGGAATTAAGCACTGCAGAAAAGAATGAACCTTTACCACTTCCATACTGCTAGCAAAGCTCCTTAAAATCACTTCATCCCATCTTTGAAGACCAGATGGGACCATTACAACCATTTAGTTTGGCCTCCAACTTCACCTTTGTGACTCCTTTTAACAAAGGAAAAAGGGCAGGAAGTTGTCCAAGATCTCAGAAACACTGATGGAACCAAGAAAAGAACCCATAGGAGTCTCAACTCCTAGCTCTGATCAGTAGCCCACACTGTCCTCCTATTTATAGGACCTGATCAGGGTTTGAAACCTGCACTATTAGACCTTCAACACCTAATCTACGTAAGTTACAGATGTGCTGTTCATGACTAGACTGTTTTTCCAAGGGAAGCAATGGAATCATTATTCTTCAAGTTATTTTACTGGGCAAAAGTAAAATACACTGTATTTTCCCACACACAACATGTACCTTTGTCCCCCAAAATCAGACCCCTAAAACTGGCATGCATGTATTAAGCAGGTAAGCTGATGTTCTTCCAGAATAGAAGCACCCTGTTTTGATTCCTCCTCCACAATGCAGCAGGTGTAGCATTACTACTCAAGCAGCTGACTTAATGACTCATTGTTCTTCACAGGTATTAACAATCATCTCTTTTTAATGGTCTTGGTGTTCCACTAATCAAGCAATTTTGAGGGCAGTTTTGCTGTCTGCTAGCTACTCCTGGCTTCTCACCTCTGCTACACAATCCTGGAGACTCTTTAGCTCTTTTCAAAATCACAGAGATCCACCAATGGAGACTAGACTTCAGCAGCTGTTAAGGTTTCCCCTTTATTTAAGCAGGAAAGGGAGGGTAAATCAGCTGAACACTGGGCTCTGTCCCTGCTCATTGCATCCATAACTGTGAAAAAAATGTTACTTCTTCATTATGGTTTTCAAAAACAAGATGAGTGTAATATTCCAGGATGTGGTGTTTGTAAGAAAATATGGTATACTTTCAAAAACACATCTACACTGGTGAGGGATAGACAGATAACTTACTAAATTGAGCTTTCTTTCTCTAGGTTATTTAATTAATAAGTACATACTAGGATGCTGGTTACTTATAGCAAGGAAACATTACTTGTGATACAAAGCAGCTACAAGGAATTATTTTTCTCTTGCAGAACCTGCTAAGTCATACTTTCATCAAACAGGCACATGTCAACAAGGCTACCTACCTGCCTCCTATAAAAGATGAAAGAAATCAGTCTGAAGTGCAGACACCACTAATCAGTGCAAATGGAAAAATATTTTGAAACTTATACTCCCTACCTGAGCCATCATTCAGGATGGGATGGTGTGGGGTAGATGCATCCACACCAGGAGTGCAGGGGCCACATGTGGCCCACAGGCCACCAGATAGGAGAACTCTGTAGTAGGATAGGAATTTTGTAATTTGCAAACATTCTCCACTGTTACTGAGAAAATTAACTCCATTCAGAGTCCATAAGTGTCACCTTTTGCATAAACATAAGGCTTAAGGCTGAATGGCACACCCCATTTCAGGAAACAAAATTCCTTTTGTGGAACAGTCTAGACAAGAACCAGTGGTCAAGTTTACTAATCTGCAAGCATTTATACTAGGCCATCTACCAGACCACAATATACTGCATCCAAAACCATGCCTTTCTGATTACCAGGCTCGATCTTAAGAAATAAAGCACCACTTTCTTCAATGGAGTAGGTGTTTGGGAAAATGGAATCTCAAGCTTCAAAAGACATAAGCCTGTGTATCAAACTCTAGTGCTCTTGAGACAGCAGCCACCAAATTCACATCATAGTAGAAGTAGGGGAATGGGAACAAAACAATGAGAATGCAAATTTAAGTTTCAATATATTACAATCTGTCAGTGCTACAAAGTAATGTGATAAACACTCATGTGCCCAAAGGTACAGCATAAAACATTTATTTGTAATCCTGAGAATTAGCATTATTTCATGCCTTAAAAATCTTTGCTTGCTCCTCAAACTAGCAATGATTTTTTTTCCAAGCACCGGTCAAGGGTTGATTACAAATAAATTCAGCTCCTTGACCAGTGTAACTAAAATGGATACTGTCAGATGCAGGAATTGCAGCTGAGCCATTGATTATGTTTTATAACATTTTCAACAAGCAAATAAGTTGTGGAAGTATGAGTATACCCCTTTTACAGAGTTGTGTCTAAGGTGTAGAAAGAGCAAATGGCACATCCGTAATAGAACGCAGACTTCCTGGTTCCTAGTGCCCTAAATTAACTCTTCTTTTTCCCCAGTTTTTATTCCCAATATTCTGTTTCTCAATGCTTGAGGCTGAGCACTTGAAGTGCAAGAGAATCTTGTTTACATAGAGAAACTGTAGGTCCAAAACTAGTTCCTAAATATCCTGCACTGAAGAACAGACTGCAAAAATTGCCAGAAGGAGAACATGCATTCCCCTTTTTGTGCAAAAAACCATTACTTTTGGTGCAAAAGCTCCTGCTACTGCCCATGTTTTGTGAATAAACAGACATCTGATATAAGGTAGATTCTCTTTTGAGTCATCTGGCAAATTTGAGAGTGCTGTTTAAGAACTAAGAAATCAATGTTAGGCTTTATAAAAACTGCTAATAAAGCAAAATCACATATTCACGGTTTCTAGCATGTTCAGTGGAGTTATTTCCCTCAGTCTTGTGATGCAAGTATTACATAACTGTACTAACAGCAAAGGGGTGGCCAAGTTTAAGAAAGGGCTATGAAAGTGTCAGAGTGCAGAGTGGCATCTGAGTAGGGGCTTTGATTCAGAAAAGAGAACACTTCTGAATCCTCTTGCGCGGGGGGGCTTCAACCCCCAGGCCATGGGCCAGATCTGGCCACCTGAGCCATGTCAGCTGGCCCACAAGGCCCCACACAGGGTCAAAAAATTGGCGGGACTGTCTGCTCCTCTGTTGCCAAATTTGTGGACCTGTGGGGAGCCCAACAGGCCAGACAGCTCAACCTCGCACATTAGATTGGGCAAGCAGGGAGCATATAGGGCATATGGGGCCTGGCATCGCAGATCCAATCTAGGCACCCAGTGGCCCTGTGCCACTCATCTAGACCACAGGGCACCACTGGAAATTCGCCTCCGTTTCTGGTTTTTCCCAGGATGGGCAACTTCAAAGAAAATTCAGAAATCTCCAAGGTAAATTAGATCGTTAAATATAACAAAGGAAACCAGAGAGAGTACAGGAGTCCTGCATCACCCCTCTGGAAAACGTTTTCTTTACAGACAATTTTTCTCTCCTGCAATGGTTGTTACTACTCTGTGGCTAGCTCCAGCAATTGGCACAACAGGGCTCTCACTCCAGGGCTAGCGACAGACATTACACATAAGCCGATGTAATAGGAAACTAGTTCAGATCTGTAACACAAAAGAAGTTCAGTGCACATAAAGCACTTTCAAAATGGCTGAAACCAGTTTAAGATTAACTTGGATGGATGTAGTATCAAACTGAATTGACTTAGGTTAAATCAGTTTATTGAGGTAAAGGGATTTATGGGGGAGAGAGACATTGAGGTCCGGGGGGGAAGGGGGGGGAGATGGGTGTCTAAGAAGAGTGGTCATTTCTTAAGGAGATGTTCCTCCAAGATAAACACCTGGCCATGGTCATCTGACCCCAGTACTCTTTCCTGCCATGGCAGGGGGTCGGACTAGATGATCTGCTCAGGTCCCTTCTGACCCTACCAACTATGAAACTAAGATATCACCTCTGGACGAGGAAATGCTGGCACGTGCTGAAGTGGCTCAGGCTAGAAGCTAGAGGGTGCTAAAGCAGCCCTCCATCCTCTTCTACAGTACTGAGTGGGGAAGGGGGGTGGGGAAGATGCATGGCTAGGCCTGGGCAAGATCCTCTGATTAGTGTGGGGTTCCTCTCCCCACCTCGCTGTTCATAACAGAGCACAATACAGCAGGGAGTTCACAGGGAGTTGTTAGCATTTATCAGCTCAAACAAAACAACAGCCTTCAAGCCCTTAAACAACTTTTTCCAAGAAAGGAACAGAGGGACATTACAAGCTACCAGTCGATTAGCTCCAAAAATCCAAGCCAACACTGTCCTGCCTGCCTTTGTCCTGTCTCCTACAGCATGGACCATAGCCAGCATATGGTATGCTAGCTAATGCTGAGACGTGTCTGTATATGGCAGAGGGGAGGGGAAGTGCTGCTTAAGTAGGGAGTGGTAAAGGGAAGGAAGAAGCAGGAGGAAGCTAGAAAGACCCCACTGTGTCTGCAGTCTCTGCTCCAGCCCAGGATTTCAAAGCAGCTTGGATGCTGGAGGACTCTGATTTAACTTGAACCAGGAAGGGGTCTGGGACAGATATTGCATAAACCAGCTTGACTCAAATCAATTAAGTCTGATACTACATTCAACTGGGTTTGTTTCAGCCATTTTCAAACTGGTTTATGTGCACTGAACAAACTGGTTTATGCGTAATGTCTGTCCTTAGCCCAGGTGGAGATTGAGCCCAAATAACCCCCAGGCTTAGTTGGCTAACACTGTACTTCCTGTAACCTAGTTGCGTTCCCCTCCTCAACTCCATCCCTCTAATGTTAGTCCCTTACTCGGGTGATATGCATTTCCCTACCAGCTTTGTCATCTTTTTTGGATTCAATCCTAAACATTTACTAATAAAAGTCAACCTATCTTTTCAGCAATTAAAACTGATAAGAACAGAATTATTACAGTGATTGGACCAAATCTATGCATTAGTAACTGTGCTCCAACTATTTATGCCAGGGCTATATATACTGTGACCGGTACTTACATTGCATCTGTTGCCCATGTGTCAGATTCTGATCCCTGCTGTGCTGGCGAAAAGCCACCCTATTTCCCCTTCCTATACATAGGAAGTAAACCAGATCCAAAGCTGACTAATTTTACTTACTTCTGATGCCTTGAACAAACAGATTCAGCCTAATGTTCTTTACTAATCTCTCTCAACATATGCTCCTAGTCATGCATTAAGATCTGAATCAGTTGGTTACTTAATTTGTCTCTCTTATTTTTCTGGATCAACAAAAAACAGAATGTGGTGCCACCACGCCCTCTCAGTCATACTAAAAATTCCTTTCTGCCACTCAGACTACTCACTTTATGTTGATATTTAAAAATGAAGTTAAAGAAATGTCCGCTTACTGCTTTTCTGACCTCCGTCTAACCACTGATGAATGTTCAGTGTTTAATCACAATGTGCTCTGTCACTCTTTTGTGAGAGGTGACACTGTACTTACTTGAATATGATCTGAGGGTCTCCCCACCCCATCAGCAAGGGAAAATATGCTCCTCATCTTACATTCACATACCAGAAAACCCCATTAAATACACTATCACTGAACTGCTACCAGAAGCAGTACTGCTGAAGTATAGAAACAAAAGTCAACTGAATACAGCCCACACTGAGCATGCCCATGAAACACATGGCCTAGATTAAGCAAACATATTGATAGGAACCTTTTTTTCTTCTTTTTGTGTGTGGCCCTTTAAAAAAACAAACAAAAAAACGGCAGTTGCTCCTCGAAGAGGGAACAAGTGCTGGCCTGGAGGCCAGTTGGAACAAGTTCCAATACCCTCTCCGGTACCAAAAATGCTGATGGGGAGAAAGAGAGTTTGTGCGTCTGTGTCCCTTAAAAAAAACAAACAGGCAGGTGATCCATCTGGAGGGACTGGCATTGGGCCTGGAGGTACTGAAATACCAGGCTGGCATGAGGAGTGCCACAGCCATCCTTGACACCCTCTCCCTGGAGCCAAAAATGCTTGATCTTAGCCAAAATGGTGAGATACTGATAGGAACCTACCACAAGGACAGGTTAGTGCAGCCCATCTGAATAAGACATAGTACCCGTTGTGTCTCAGTCTCTCTCAGCTCCAACTCTTTTTCAAGTCATGGTGAACCACTTTACTGAATACATCTTGATTTCCTCTTCACTCCCACAGCTGAGCAACACCTTTCTCACCTGTTTCTTCAACAGCCTTAAATGTCTGACAAACATCACCAAACTTCTATGGAGACCAGAAGTTCTGTTGCCCCCTCTCTCAGTCCATCACATGATCAGTGTGGCCCTACCCTCTATGCAGGAACCAGAGCAGGCAGTCCCACCCCTCATCTACATATACATTTTTGGAGGATCCTGGAACTTATCCCAGAACTGGAACAGACCAGTTCCAGTTACAAACAGGGGGCTAATTAGCATGTGGATCTTTTGCAGGAGCTGGAGTGGTATCTGGAGTATTCGGCAGCCAAATCTGCAAATCCAAATGGAATGGAGAGACCCGTTAACAGCTCCGAATAGAATCAAAGCCTCTGAATTGATTCAGAAAAGATTTGGCAATTCAGAAGGCAGACATGCAGGAACAGAAACTGAGAAGAGGGAAGAGGAGGAGGAGGTAGAAAGACCACTCTGATACTGACATCTGTAGCTGCCCAGTGATTGTGATCTTTCTCTGAGTTCCCTTCCAATCACAATGTTCTGGGGGAGTGACATAGAAACAACATATAAAGCTGTGTGTGAACTCATCTGTGTGCTTTTTGTGAGCTGTCTGCTTGTCTCTCTGCTGCAGGAGCAGTGTCTGAAGGACTCTGGTTTGGTAGTATGTAGTATCTTGCCACCAAATTCTAGCCAACCCTTGCCTACAATTCTTATTGTTATCCATTCCTTTCAATGTATTCTTCCCCCAAAATCCTCTTATTTGTTCTTGTTAACCTTTTTTTCCCTCCCACAGAAAGAAACCTGTGTTTTCCCTGACTGTGTTATCACTGTGCAGGAAAGCACAACATATATTACACAAGACACACACACATCTTGCAGCATACCAAACATCATGAAGTGTGCTTGAAAGGCAGGTACCAGGTCTTTTGGCAGCAGAGAGAAAAGGGACAGAGGAAAAGCTGCAAGTCTTCCCCTCCCCCCCACCACAAACATAGCAGCGAGGAGTCTTCTACTGCTAGTGGGAGCAAGGAGGTAGGAGCTGTGTCTGCACCTGCAGCACCACCAGCAACACCTGTAACCACAACTAGCAGCAGCATGACATTCTCCACTCCAATTTTAGTTGCCAGCATGAGCCTTCGAGGGCCAGAGGAGGAGCTAGATCTGGAAGCAGGGGACCTGAGTCCCAAAGCCAAGGAAATTCTGGGGAAGGAGTTTGTGCTCCACACCCCTCAAAGTCTCCTTCTCCAGAAGGCACCTCAGAGAGGAGTTATGGGGGCAGGTGGCTCAGCTCCTCCTGCTGTTGTGCCTCTGCCTGGTGAGGAAGGAGATAAGGCATGATCCCTACCCGCAACCCAGAAGTGGGTGGGTAGTGTAGGAGTAAATTTAGTCGGCTTCTGGCCTACTTGACTAGAAAAACAGACAAAGACCAGACGAGCTGATACTGCTTATTTCAGTTACATGTTTTGAGATAAGGAATCCTGCATGTCTTATTACCCTATGCACACATGTCCAATTAAGTAAACTTGTCTTAGTTTCTCCAAGGTCATATTTTTTTCTCTTTCTCTGTCTTAAGTATAAAAATGCTTGAAAACTTAGAGAGGAGGAGGATTCCTTTGAAACAGACAAAGTGGGTGATTCCCCTTGCTGTATGAAATCCTCCCTGTGATCACTGTACAGCCCTAAATAAAGAAAAGCTGGCTCTGTCGGTTCTGATTCAACCGCAACGCAAAGTTTGATTTCTTCCACAGTAGCATAGCGTAGGATAAGTTTAAGGTGGCAGATGATCCCAGGTATGCCACCTGCCAGCACTACCAAAAGCAGATCAGCCGGGGCACGAACGAGAAACATTTCAGCACCATAGCAATGCTGCTGCATCTCAGGAGCCATCACCCCTCTGCCCTTGTTCCTCCTCAGTCTGACACCAGGGGGAGCATGCCCAAAAAGAAGTCCCCCTCTTGCTCCAAAGCCCCCATCCCCAAGAAGCAGAGGCAGGCCACCCTGGACCAGTGGGGGAAAGGCAGGGACAAAGTGGGGAAGTGTTCCCAAGGCGAGCAAGGTCACCTAGAGCATTAGGGAGATGGTTGCTCTGGATAGCCAGCCCTTCTCCTTTGTTGAGCAGCCAGGGTTCAGGTGGTTACTAGGCGCTTATGGCCCCATCCTAGCAAGTGCCTGCATGCATCACCTTTAGCAGAACAACGGTGCCATCCCTGCATGAGGCATACAGAGAGTACTTGAGGAAGGAGCTGTGGAAAGCAGGACTGCAGGCAGCTTTACACTTCACCTCAGAAGTCTGGAGCAGCTGGAGTGGAGATGCCTACCTCTTGCTCACAGGGCACTGATGCAATCAGTCAGGGCATCAGTGGGCTCTCCTTCAAGCAGAGGTGATGGATGAGTCCCACACAGCAAGGGAGATCATGGTAGCCATGAACCACATGGTACAGAGGTGGCTTGTTGGGCAGGGTGAGCTCACCCATAGGTTCATGGTCACCAGCAACGGGGCCAATATGGTCAAGGCAGTGTATGATGCCAACTTTGTTGGCATCCGCTGTGTGGAACACAAGTTCCACCTCATAGTTCGGGATGCCTTGGAGGGGGACAGGGCTCCCAGTGATGGTGCTGTTACTACCACGACCAGCCAGCTCATTTCGGAATGCAGGAAGGTGGCGGGTTACTTCTACCAGAGCATCAAGGGGGGCAAGTTGCTGTGGGACAAACAAGTAGAGCCGAGCATCCCCCAGCACAAAATCATGCAGGATGTGGAGACTCGATGGAACTCCACATACCTGATGCTGGAAAGGCTGGTGGAGCAACAGAAGGCCATGAGATGGCCTTGCTCAGGGAGATTGGGCTCAGTGGCCCCCTTAAGAGTGGAGTGGGATATCATCTCCCAGATCTTGGCAGTCCTCAAGCCGTTCCTCAAGGCCACCAAGAGCCTCAGTGCTGGTGATGCCCACCCTTCACCAGGCGATCCCCATAATGAAGGAGCTTGAGAATCAATTGGAGAAGTTCCAGGCGATCGATGTGCCTGGCTGGGGCAAGACGCTTTCACCAGAGGTTCAGGCACTGGTGAAGTGGCTGAAGGAGAGCATTAAAAAACGGCTGGATCCATTGCAGTCCAGTACAGTCCACATGCTGGTGGGCATGTGTGATCCAAGGATGAAGGGGAGCATCTGCAGCAGCAAAACCCTCGATCACTGGATGTCAGGGAGGTAGAAGGGCAGAGGCGGGGGGAATGGAAAAGGGGGATACACTTTCCTGTGCCAGCACTCCAGCCACAAGCCAATCTCCTCTACCACACCACTGCCAATGCAGGCCAAAGGCATGGCTTCAATGTTGGGGTCCAGAGGCACCAGACCCCACCATCTGCCAGGTAGCATGGAGGCTATCTCCCTGAGGATGGGGAGCTGCTGCAATGCAATGCCTTGGCGTATTGGGTAACCCGCAGCCAGATGTAGCAGGATCTGGCCACAGTTGCCCGGGAACACCTGTGCTGTCCACCAACCAGTCTTCCAAGCGAGAGGGTCTTCAGCATTGCTGTGGATGTTGTGACACCCCAATCTCCTTGGATCCTGGTTTGGTGGAGCAACTGGCATTCCTAAAAGTGAACTTTCTGCTTCTAGAGTTCCCCAAGCTCTGCATGCAGATAGAGCGAGTGCCACCCTCCTCACTTTGCATCTATTTCCTTTCTTTAGTTGCTTTCACAACCATGTAATGCCCCAGTCTGAGAGCTGGAGGCGGCAGTTTAGTTTTTCACCAGCCAGCAGGGGAAGAACATCTCCCTGCTGAGCTCCTGTGCCAGGACAAACCTGAAGGTATGAGCTGGGGCTATGGGGAAGGAGGAGGCCCCAGGTCCTGGGCATGACCTAAAAGTACACCCTGCCAGGGTCAGGAGGCCTGATGGGACTGCCGATTGCACAGCAGCCCTAGCAAATGCCAGGATCGCTAACCTCCCTGGTGAAAGGCAGGTAGGGATACCTGATAACCTCCAGCCACCGCAAGCACGCACAGTCCTGGCTGGGGAAAGCCCAGACCTGTAAGATCTTTGAAAGGCCCAAGGCTTACTTTTTTGCAGTGGAATTGTGAGGGTGAGAATAGGCAGGCAGCTCAAATCTGACCCAAGGTACCCTTGACTGACCCATGCTGGGGACAGGACCCAAAGAGAGGTCGAAGGACCAGGGGCCTATCATAAGGAATGCCTAGAGCAAGAGGCTCAGGATTCCAACTGGCCTGAAGGCAGGGCCAGGGCCTAAGGAGGAGCCAAAGGTCCCAGAGAAGGAATCACAGCCAAAGGAGCAAAGGATTCAATGTGCGAGGCATGGGTTACAGTGTAGGAAAGGTACAGTGCCATCACCATTCCTGGATCTTACAAATGCACCTCCAGAAGTGTTATATATCTCATCTAGTGCACCAAATGCCCTGATGGAAAATATGTACAAGAGACCAAACAACAACTGTGCACCAGAATGAATGCACACTGGACATCTATTAAAGACAAAAAGAATCAATTACCAATGGGGGCACATTTCTCACAAGAAAACCACGCTCTCTCCAATCTCTCAGTCCTGATTCTCAAAGGGAATTTACAAAACACTTTTCACAGGCGAGCCTATGAACTTCCCTTCATCAACCTCCTTGATACAAAAACTCAGTGGATTTATGACACCTGCCTGACATCTGACTCCCCAGGTACCTCTGCAGGTGCTACCATCCCTGCTGCTTCACCCAAACCTACAAAAAAAAAAAAAGACAAAATTATAGGCATTTTAGTGAATCTCTATTATACTCTAATACTATATAATACTAAAATACTCCATTATACTATACTCTGGCCAAATCACGAAATCGGCTTATTTGGCGGCCAAATCCCCAAATCCAATTCAGCCAAATCAAAATTGGGACAGTGACTTGAATCACCCAGTCGAATCACTGTCCCTCCGAATTCGCCAAATCTGAATCGAATACTTGCTGCTTCACACAGGCATACTGCAGAGTCATCATGGCTTGAATGACATGGATTCTTGGTTCTGAACTAATATCATGCACGGCTTATACTATGACACAACGGTGTTGCTCAAAAGTGTGTTTTATGGAGTACCTATGCTAAAACTTGCAGTAATTTGCAACAAGTTAAAATTATTAATTATGGATCAATTAAATCAGTAGGCACCTGTGGTAATTTGCAGATACACAAATTGATACGGGTATGTGCATTTGAAAATCACCATTTTTTAGTCTGTGTTTCAAACTAACAAGGTTTCTTGTATAAAGAAGTGGGCAGGGTCAGGTAGGAGGGGGCATGCAGTTGCTTCAATTCGGACTCTGAGTCTCTTCGCTTCCCCTCACCCATCCCCTGGCTCCTCCCCAGCTCTACTGTTTCAGAAGCTAAGGAAGGTCTGATGGTAAAGGAGTAGGGGAAAAGAGGCAAATATTGCAGAAAGCTGGGGGAGGCAAGGGGCAGAGATTATGGGGAGTGAGGGTTGCCAGTGGGAGGGGAGGGTGGAAATAGGAAGGCTGCAGGGGGAAGAAAGTGAGTAGGAAAGAGGGCAAGGGAAAGTACACTGAAAGAAATCTGTTTACTAGCTGCTGTATCCCCATGATCTCAGTGATCCCTGGGATGCTGTCAGATGCTTTAATGTGTGCTGTGTGGTGCCACACAATGTTGACACTGTGTGGTATGTTAATGCCTATGTATGATTCACATCTAAGAGGGAAGGAAACCTTGCAACAAGTGTGACTGACTTCACAGATGCTAAAGGATGCTAAAGGACAATATTTGATTAGTAAGCCTGTTTTGAATGGTGGTTACTACCTTTAGATTCTCTTTAGATAAGAGGGCCAACTCTTGTACGAGCCCCATCAACACAAGAGCTTTGTAGCCCTCAGTCATCCCTGACCTAATGGTTAGGATTAGCTGCTGTAATAAGCTACAATTCTTTTGGTTATTTTCCCTCCGCTGCCAAATCAAAAGTTTCCATTTTTCTTTTCCCTCCAAATTCCTGATGGCATTTTGATTATTCCAGTTTTACATGACCCCACAGCTCACAACAGGAGATCTGAAAAAGAGAGCGACTGAGGTGAACTCATGACAAAGACCCATCCCCAACTACAAGACATTGGTTGTATGCTATTATATGTACCAGCTCACAATGGAGGACACCCCATTTACTTCCTCAGGGTCTTGTCCAAACCCCAGTCTTTCTGAAAGCTTGATGCTGTTGTACCACTGCCATTAGCAAAAACGAGCATCAACAATGCTCAGGTAAACTGACCATGGGAGCTTTACTGTGTTAGCATCACAACATCATGTTATTGCCCTAAAACTGCTAATCTAGCTTCCCTTCCAAGCCTTAACAAGAAAAGGAGAGGGACAAGGCCTTCTCTGAAACTGACCTAGATGTTTTTCCTCCTTGTTCCCACATTATGCAAATGGTTTGTTACCACAGATCTCGATATTCCTTTAAAAAATACAAGCCCATTCTTTCACCATCAGCAGCAGCAATCCCTCGCAGTTGAGGATATGATCGTCTTCCATGGTTGCATTATCAATGGGTCTGAAGATGGCTGACAAAGCCAGTCGGGGATCAACAGGTTCTACTGCAACCCAGGCACATGTGTTCATGCAGGGGGGGAAGGTGCTGAGTTCTTGGTTCAGTCCGTAACACGCTGTTTCTGCTGGTCTCGGTTTTCCATCTCCTGCTGTCATCTATAAGGTTTCAAAGTACTGACGGCCTTGCAGCAGACTCTTCCTCCATTTGGGGCAGTAAGCTCCCATAAGTACATGCTGCATGTTTTCAAGTTGCCTTTGAGGACATCCTTGAAGCACTCTCTCTGCTCTCCTCTTGAGCATAAGCCTTGACTGAGCTGGGAGAATAAAACTTATGTGGGAGGGGAGACAGAAGCCCCAGCATGTCCCAGGACCCCACCCAATGAGCCCCAATACTTACCACAGGGGCCGGAATGAGCAGCAGCTGGGGGAAGATGCCGACGCAGGTTTGGCGGCGCTGCAGCTGTCTGAGGCTGTGGATCAGCGATCCCAGGGGGCGGAGCCTAGGAGCAGCACAGGCTACTCAAAAGGCAGCTGGAGAGACACCCAGGTGCTGGGGAGGACAGACAGGGGCTGCCAGCGTGAGGCAAGCAGGGAAGCCATGCAAGGAGCAGCAGGCACCAGCAAGCCTGATCGGGACACTGATGCAGAGCCCTGGACAGCGAAGCCAAGCGGAGAGGAGCAGCATGCCGGCAGGGAGAAGCAGGACACCAGCAAAGAGCCACAGGCGGCGAAGCTGGGTAGGAGTGACAGAGTGGAGCTTAGGGTAAGAAGCCCCAGCAGCCAACAGGGCAGCCTGGTAGGAAAAACCCCACGGTGGAGCTCAAGGAGTTGGCCAGAGAGGCACGGCAGGGAGCAGAAGGTGGTCCCCACAGCGATGGGCGAAAAGCAGGCTCTGCAGAAGTGTCCAGGTACTCCAGTGGGGACTCCCACCCATTGGTGGGAACAGGAGTGATTAGCTCCCAACTCGCGGGCCCCCCTGGAAAGAGTAAGAGGACGGATCGACATTGAGTCTCTTTCTTGCCCCAGGGAGGCAGAAGGGTCCGGGGAGCCGGAGTCCCCTGTACCCGTCAGTAGATGACTAATGCCTTTGCAGGAAGCAAAGGACCTTTTGAGTTATCATTACCCCAGGCTGGGGCATGTTTAGTTTGTCTGTGGGCTGGCCTGAAGATTAAGTCCCATAGGGATTGAGGGTCGGACACCTTACCCTGCTCAGGGTGGGCGTTGTGGGTGAGGAGAGATCACCCTGGGGAAAGGTACAAGGAGGCTGAGCTCTTCCGGGCCATGGATGTGGTAAGGGTGGGGTAAAGGGGAGGTTTGGAGCCCCACAAAGGAGGACCCAGAGTTGCAACTCCGCTGGGACCATTGACAGGGAACTGCCTCCCCCATCTATCAACATCAAAGTCGTGGCAGGTGAGTAGAGGCAGTGCTCAGAACCATCTAGGTGGCCCTAGAGTGTGGTCTCACTCTGACGTCACAAGGGAGGAAGGTGCCAACCAAGAACGGGCCAAAGCCATACATTGTTCCCTTTCCCTTGATCAGGTCTCCTCCAAACCACTTGGTCCTCAAGTGCTCAGATTGTAGATGGCTCCAATGGCATTGAAAAAAATTAAGCATATCGTCAATGTCAATTGGATGCTGAATCTCCTTTGTCTCGTCTTCCCACCATGTATCCTTTATATCATTGGTCCTCCTCTGGACCTGTGCCTTGGTTTCTTGGTGATTCAATGTTTTTTGCTTGGAGTTAGTGTCATTCTGCCATGCATGAGAGGCCTTGTGCTTGCAACTGATCAACTCTTGGATCTCCCAGTCATGCTCATCAAAATAGTTTTAGTGTTTCCTAGCAGAGACTCCAAGTGTTTCTACACAGGCGCTGATGACGGTAGACATGAAGGCCCCCTAAGCACTGCTGACAATCTCCCATTGTCGTTGATTGCAATTCACCAGTACTGTTAAGTCACTGGTGGAAGAGGTCTTACTTGATTGGTTCCTTGAGTCTGTGGACCTTCCACTGGCATAACATCTGCTGCAGTTGTTGTTTGGGAGCCAATTTGAGTGACATAACCAAGCAGATCAGTCCAGCAATCATCAGATCTTAGCATAGCTTAAGTAATGCAGACATTGTTCCAACCCCTACCATGAATCATGACATAGTCAATCAGCTTGTTCTTCTGGCAGAAAAGGGTGCTGGCGATGGTGGGGACTGGACCCAATGATCTTCCAAGGTCCCTTCCGGCCTTACAATTTATGAATCTAAGAGTCCATGTTCTGTGCATCTGGTCAAGAAGAGGATGCCACTGGAGTTAACCTTTCCTACTCCTTCGTTGCTGATGGTTCTGTTCCAGAGGTTCATGTCTCTTCCAACTCAGGCATTGAAATAAACAAGCAAAATAAGCCCATCTCCCTCTGGAACATCAGAAAGGACTTGGTCAATGTTAGCACAGAATTCCACCCTGGTTTCATCAGAAGCATCAAAAGTCAGGGATCTTTGCTGATAACAATGTTATATTAGCTGTCCCAATTTGAGACAGAGTCATGAAGCACTCATTAATTTCAATAAGGAACTCGCTAAGTTGGTTTATAAATTCATTTTTTATGGCAAAACCAACTCCATGAAGTCAGTTTTCTCCTTCCTGTTTATCCTTCCAGAAGAGGATATAGCCACCTCCCTGTTCTTTGAGCTGCCCATCTCCCGCTCACTGGGTCCCACTAAATGCAGTGATGTCAATGCTGTCACCTGAATTCTTGAGCCATGATTGCAGTGTGGCATTCTGGGCATTGCCTATTAAGATTGTCCACGACAGCCCTGATGTTCCAGGCCCCAAAACTATCTTTGTGGATTTTGACCACAGTAAAGGTGACTCCATTGGACACAGTTATCCAGTCAGGAAAAAGGTAGGCAGACTATGTTTAGGACCTTTTCTAACCTCCTCCCTATGTGAGGTGATCACAGTAGATCCTGAAGAGGGCTGCTCAGTCACAGTTACAGCTGCCATATCTCACTCCTGCCTCATCCAAGTGCTAGACAACCTTCTTGTAACTGCTGCCTTCATGCTAATTCATGACTAGGAGCTTCCAAGCCTCACACCACACACACAGTGGCAGCACTCTGCATCCCTACACCTTACCTCTCTATTCTGCCATCATTGCCAAGATACCCACTTTTTATGGTTATTGCAAGTACCTTTTCCAGTGCAACAATAAGAGGGCTTTAGCTTTGTTTCATGACTTGATTCATCACAGAACTTAAATCACACACAGCAGTGCAAATAACATTACATCCTATCATCTGCCTAACACCCTCCAGTGCCAAAGTGTTATTTTAGTTCAGTCGTGCCATTCAGTTTGAAAAGAGATTTAGCACATGGCTAAAAATGCCTTCAGGGACTGTCTGCCTGTGAGGTGACCCATAACAATTACTTTAAAGATGTATCTGTGCAAATCTTCTCCTGCTGTTCTAAGAACACCAACTAACACTAGTTGCAATATCCATTACTGGAGAAAACAGATGGGAAAAGCGATTAGTAATGGCCTACAGAGCTTTCATTAACCACTAAGCTGTCAGCTCAGATTTCACTCAGCACAACAACTGAAAGTTACTATAACATCTGTATGACACCTTGCTGGTGACTGCCCAGCAACTATCATGGAGTGAGTGAGTGGCAATTTCATCTCACATCCTAGCAGACGAACACCAACATCTTGAAATTGGTACCCAGCAGTGTGACTCACTTTCTGGAAGTTCTGGAGAACTAGCTAAGCACTGGATAGTCTCAGAGGTAACTATGCCCTTGCTCCTGGAAGTGGTCTTGGCAGAAACTGTGAGATGTACACTGGCAGGACAGTATGAGAAAACATGCAGCCCTGTCTGTTCAGAGTAACAAAGAGAAGGCCGCCTGTCCTGAGTAATACAGATGATAGCCATCTTACTTTTAATCTAAAGGGAAATTCTGTCTTCTTTAGACAGTAATCTTTTTTTTACTCCACAATTCTACAAGCAAATTACTGAGTCAACACTGCACTGTTTTGTGTAGCTGTCCCATCTGTATCTTCTTCTTTGCTCTCTGATAATGTCTTGTGTCTTGCAAAACTATGAGATATGATTAACAGTGTCATCTTGAAGAAAAGAGATGACCTCACTCATGACTAAAATCCAATTTTGTATTACAGTCTATATACAAAAAAAGAAAAAGTTTTTAACACAAGTAAGTGAAAATCTATTAAATGAAAAGTATTAATGGGTACATTTTGGTTCATTAAATTTATACAACAATCTAGGCTTTACAAAAGTAACTGCAAAAGACTTTCAGAAAGCCGGATGCGGCATAACTCATTTCCTAGAGCCAGGTCTGCAATGTGAAAGTGATTCTAGTGAAACTGGAGGCAGCTGTTTTTGTTCCACCACTATACTCAATAACTGGGAAGACTCTCTCAGTATACACAAATACCTGGATCCCATACAGAAAGCTAAATGATACCACAATAAGTTACACATGCATGTACACTTCTGAATATATGTGGAACAAACGTAGAGATGCTGGAAGAAGTCAACAATGTTAATACCAACTAGCTATCCTGTTTTTGTCATGCTTTTGCATTCTTTATTGAAAATCTGCTATTACAAAACAGTCTGTAATTTTTCAAATGTAGTTGTTTCCTTTTAAAAAAATATGCTCAAATTTTTATAGTTGAATATTTATTAAAGTGTGTTAAGAGATAGCTACAATTGCAAATCAGTTTTAGGGAACAAAATTAAGAATGATGCTAGATGCTTAGACATTCCTTGAAATAAATGGTTCAAGGAAATATGTGTCATTCAATCAACAGCGTGCTGACTAAAACATTTTTAAAGAAAATCAGATCCTTGGGGTCCGGGCCTGCACTCCTTACTCAGAGGAAAGTTTTGCTCAGATTTTTCGGACTTTTTCCTGAGTAAGCAGTGCAGACCCACATTGGAATTGACAAGCGCAGATACCAACTCTCCTCAGCCACATTCAGACTTGGTAGCCAGTATCTCTGAAAGTAACAAAGAAAGGGCATAACTTTGAGCTTTATTCTTTAAGAGCATCTTGAGCAGCCAAGACAATTGGTTTTCTTCATCTTTCTCCTAAGATTCCAAGTGTTTAAACAAGTGCTACAAAGGGTGCAGATGAAGCTGCAAACAGGTGTCTCCGGTCTTACAAGCTACTGGGGCCACAGGCTGCAGAGATGGAAGTTCAACTACAACCTGGTCTGCTGTGAGGCCCAAGTACAATCAAAAGCATCTCCTGGCCTCAGAGCAGAACTCCCACACCAACAAACCTATCAAGCAGCTTTCTTGCTACTGCTGGCATTTTCAGTGCGCGTGACTGAAAGTTGGGACAATATCTTAAGCCAAATTACTAGGCGACCTGTGCCACTACATTCCACACTGGAACAAGCCTGAGAGACTGACCCATTCATCCCAAACTAAGAAAAGGACAGACTCTCAACTGGTTTAAACTGATACCACAAGTTTATATGAGATGACAATAGGATAGATTGTCTCACTGCAATTTCGTTTTGTGTTTTTTTCTGACACAGCTAGCTCTAGCATCATATAAAATCACCATGATAGCAGCTCAGGCTGAAGCAATTGTCCATTGAATTCTATTTTCAATGCATCTCTCATGAAAGGTGTTTCTCATGAAGAGTAAAAGCTGTAAGATCATACCTGGTTAACCACTCACAGTCTACTGAAGTTTCAGCTACCTGACCAGTGAATTTCTGTATCAATAAATACTAATTTCATCCAAGACATTTAAACATACTTGGGAAAAAATAGTTCAGCCTGACAATATATATAAAATACCAGCCACATCTGGAAGTGAAAGCTTTCCACTTCCAAAAAGCCCGAGTAAAACAATGTGAGATCTATGGATCCAATCCAACCATTCCTGAATGCCCCAAAGCCTCAGGTGTTTTAACTCCCTGAGGAACTGGATCCCAACCCAAACAGTCATTAAAGCCAGACTGTGAGACTCAAAGAAACTGGGACAACAGCTCTCAACTACCAATTTAAAATCCCTCTCTTAGCAGTCCAGAAGTTGTCAATAGGTCGGTCCTGCTCCACTGTAAGTCAATGGAGTTTTGCTACTAGCCTCACAAAAGGAAAGCAAGTACAGTGCAGGTGGAGCGAGGGAGGGGGAAGAGGGAGAGGAGAAGAAAGCAACAATACATTTAACTACCGTTTGGAAGCAGGGCTAAGTATATGTTGGGAAGGCAAAACAGAAAAAAGAGCCTCTGAAGGCCAGAACACAACACAAAAGACAAAAACCTTTCCTCTTCAGGCTTGTCTGTTTTTATCAGTCTGCCAATATTGCCATTCCAGCAAATCCACCTACTAGAGAGATACAGCTTATATCTTTTGGCTGGTGTAACTTAAACAAGTTTACAAATGGAACAAGCTTTTACTAGTAAAACTTGTACAGTTTTACTAGTAAAACTTCATTTACATTAGGGTTTTTGCCACAACTAATTCGGTTTCTACCATTTTTCACTCTCCTAATCCACATAGTGATGCCAACAAAACCTTTAAGTATAAACTAAGCCTTAAGGTTTTATAAGAGAGGATGGGACATGTGAAGGAGAGGATGGGACATGTTTGTGGCCAGACTCCAATAAGGAAGAGACCATTCTCTATCAAATATATTTCTTCTGATCATTATCTTTAAAACAAAGTAGTACCATACTATTCATTCGTTAAGCAGACAGTGAAACAAACAAAGCCTCAAAGGGATTTATGACTAATGGACATGGCTCACACTGAAGAAATAAATTCAGAGCAATGGAAGAGCCCACAAAAGACACACAACAAGCTCTGGGTTTTCAGCTTCTTCCCAAAGACAAAGACATCAGAACTAACTACTTGATCATTATGAACACCTTATCTCAAAGAAGTTTCCTGCATGTTTGCCTTGTGCTGGTGTTCTCCATCAAATCCTCCTCCACCAGAATCTCATCTCCAGACTGCTCCAGACTGCAGCAAATTAAAGTGAACCAAAGCCTGCACCTCTTGTGCAGGATGGGTGGAGAATTTCCTTTATCATGTCTAAATGACAGGACAGACTTCAGGATCCCAAGAGAGATTTTCACAGCCAGAAAGAAGGAGGATGCCCTGATGATAATCCATGAGCTTCTCCACCACATCTTCCAGCTTTTTACCAAGAATCTTCCTCAAGGTCCCTGGAACCCAAGTTGCATTGAGAAATTCCAAAATGGACTGCACTGGCAAATTGAGCAGCTGGAGACATGTTTTGGTGGGGAGATGCAGCAGGCAACAAGGGACTGGAAAAATGGGCTTTTACAGAACAACATCCTGAAAGTGAAGAAATATTTCCAAAGAATCAGCCACTTTCTCAATGAGAAAAACTATAGCCGCTGCTCCTGGGAAACAGCTCGCATGGAAATGAGAAGATGTTTTCTGTTTCTTGACCATCTCTTAAAAAAGTTCCGAAAGTAAAAAAGGTAAATCTTTTTTTCCTTGGGTATAAAACTGGCAGTTTCTCTCTTAAAATATCAGAAAAGTTCTCTCTCTACTACTGATGCCAGCTTCTCCAAAGCACTCAGCTATGCTTTGGGCAGCTAACTGAAGTAGAATGACTTTAAAAAAAAACTCAATATCCCATTGTTCCCACTACTTTCAAAGAGATCAGATAGCTGGAAAATTTGGCTGCTTTTATACATTATCCTAAAAACAGGTCAACAGTTCTTCAAAAATAGTGGTCCTGCATATTTATACTTGTATAGTCTCACATTGTGCTATAAAAGTATTTCAGGTCATTTCATAAGGTCATAGACTCATATGGGTGAAAGAGACTTTGAGGGGTCAGTTAGATCAACCCCCTGCCCAGAAACAGGACCATTCCAGGCAGATGCCTATCTGAGCCCTTCATGGAAATCTCCAATGGGGAGATTTCACTAACTTCCTAAGCAGTTCTGCATTGTCCTGCTGTTGTTAAAGCTAGTCTGTTAATTGTTTTCTGGCTCTAAGGTATTTCTTGTTGCATTTTATCTGTACATTGATTGTATTCTTTTAAAGAGCTGGAGATTACTTCTTTAATAAGAATTGGCAGATGTCCAAGGCAGGTGAACATCACACCCTTCTATGGTCTCACAGGGATTAAAAAGATCATAGTTATATTACCTAAGATTTAACAGTCAACCCGAATCTCCTTAAATTGCTTGATAAAATAATGCAAGGGCATTACACAAACACATGTGCACACACAACAAATATCCTGAAGAGTCATGGTTTATAGTTTCTGACCTAGTCTTCAACTCTGATAATCTACTTAGCAAATGCATCTATTATTGCAATATCCATTCTTCCCTTGGACATATTTATTCAACAACAGGCACAGACTTTTGGAGGCACTGGTTTATAACCACCTAAATCAGTACAAAGTATGGTTGTTTTGGTTTTTTCCCCTTTTTTACAGTGTGTTTATGTTTGTGGTCAAGTTGTGCATGAACAGAAAAAGATAGTCCTTTGCCCACTCCTCTTAAGTAGGTAAGACAAACCAGTTTCCCAAATATCTGTTATTTTCTATTTCAGAGACCTCAAGCACCTTGGATGTTGGATCTCAGAGTCCATTTGTTGCACTCGAGGAACAACCATGTGATTTTTTATTCTACTTTTCATCTTTGCTTTCTTAACAAAAGGTATCCAGATCCTAAATGTGCATGGTTCTGAAGGAAACTGCATCTGTGAGAAACAGATTGTATCCTTTTTGGCAGAAAAAAAATATCAGAAGAAAGTTAAACATTACCACAAACATAAGTTCTGGAGGAAAAAAAATGACAAAGCAGCCTTGAAGTCAGTTTTTAAAGGTTTTTTGGTTATTTCAGACTTGTGCGGTACCTAGATATTTTGGTTAAGATCCTCTAAGCAGACAAGGACTCCACTCTGACAGCTTCCATTCATTTAAAACAAAATGGTGAAATTGTTTGCACTGCTGCTTTGAAAAAAAAGATGTACCTTAACTCTGCATGGAGAATATCCATTAAGAAGCAAGCTGCTTTTTCCTGATCACAGAACTATACCTACCCAGGCATGAGGCTGCAATAACCGGGACCGAATATGACAAGTAACAACAACAAAACAAAATTCAGAACTAAATGCATAAATATGCTGCAGATTAATACTTTCCTAGATATAGATTTCTTCCTAAGTACAGCAATTTAAAGTTTTAAAAAATATTAAGTAGGTGTCTAGCCTCAGTTTAGCAAAGTACCTAAGCTAACTTCAGGCACATGGGTGGTCTCATTATTTCAACTATTCCTGTTCTTAATATAAGGCAGATGTTTAAGTACCTTGCTGAAATGCAGCCTATGATGTTGATGTTTCCTCATGTATAATGCATCAGGCAATATCCATGCTGGTTCTAGCTAGACTCCAGCTAGGGCCAGAGCGTACTCCACCCAGTAGATGCTTATGTACAATTGAATTTCACCCTGTTCAAGTCCCTGGAAATCTATTAACTTATCTACTTTTCTAACACATAGTCATCTTAGTCTAAAAGCTAGAGTCTCAAATAAACAGCAAAGAGGAGGAGGACTCACCTTCCTTTTGAATCACTGCTTGTTCAGGGATTCAATCAGGGTGAAATAGGATCACATCTGAGTACTTAAGTCCACTTAGGTACCTAGTAGGCATAGTAGGATGTGGTCCTTACATCTTCACTGGACTATACTTCTGCTTAAACTATGCAGAACTGCAGCTGTACTTTTAACTCCAAAAAGCAGCATCTGCCAAAGGTTTGGTAAAAATAACAAGGTACAATCCTGCATAGATTAATGAAGCAGACCTTCCCCTATCCAGTAGTCCTTTGGCTGTGTCTGAGCTGCACCACTGGGGTAAGAGAACACTAGGGAAGTTCCACCTTTCCTGATTTGCTACATTGGAGAAATACTTCTATGAAAAGTAATGAAAAGTAAAGTATTTTTGCCTACTAGTTCCGGCAGGCCTTGTTCCAAGTTTGACATACCCTTCTTTTGTCTGTTGCAGCTTTCCTGTGCCTGCTTTAAGTCAGGAGCCAGTATAGGTTTAAACTGACATTAAGTACTATGGGTTTATCTACACTGAAGTTTTTTTCTTTTTTATGTTGAGTTCATGATTTATCAATTGACTCAAGGTAGCTAAGGATTTGTGAAGTCTAATACACCCTTTAACTGGCATTTAGAGAAATATTCACATGAACTCCTACAAACCCTCTGGTTATCTTGAGTCATAATTAATAATAAGCAAAAAAAAAATACTATAGGCAAAACCTATGTTTGCATTTCCTGTTTGGAATTCAGTGTTCATCCTCAGTGAGGGATACATGGATACTTCTCATTTCCATGGAGAGAGTTTTATTACCTGAAAAATCTGACTTTTGGTCTTCTCTCATTTCAGATTTATATAATATTAACTCTTAATTTTTATTTTAAAAAAAGACTACTTTCAACTTACAAATCACATTTTCTATGAAAAATGTTTAAGACCTGTTGTTACAAGTAACGCCTAAGTAACTGAAGAATCAGAAAAACAAAAATATTTTTGCTGGCTTCATTTGATAGTACTGTATGTAGACTATTTCAGTGATTCCCCTATCAATCATTTTCCCTTATCTCTTGTGTGGGTTTTTCCACTCAGCAGCAAAGACATTTTAAAACCACAAGAAAATGCAATTATAAATTGTAAACCACAAAAATTGGCAGGGGGAAATCAAGGTCACCCATAACTAACTTTATAAAAACTAACTATATTTCCAGATGACAGTCTTTCTTTCTTTCATATTTTGTTGGGCTATCAGGCAAAATAATTGCCTTCCTATTTTTTGAAAGGAAATTATACATGTGAAGTATTCACTGTTAGCTTTTGTACCATGCTGGCTTAGGTCAGGTCTGACAGCTGTTTATTTAATTATTTTGTTATTTCAAAGTGAGTCAGGATTATGTGAGATGGAACAGAAACTGTAACTTTCTCAAGATTCTGAGTTTTTGCAATCTTTATATTTGCTTGCATTTTCTGCTAGTTCAATGATATCATAACTATAAGTATGTCACTCATTTGTAAATGCAAAATAATCAATAATTTTTTTTTTAAACCCACCATTGTGGTGAATGATTTTAAGCCCCGAAAGAAAGATTATGACTGGCTAGTCTGACTCCTTGGACAACAATAGACATAAAATTACAGCATGTGATTCCTGTATCAAAACCAAGGATTAAACTACAGCATCTCTTTTAGAAGAGCACTCAGTCTTTATCTAAAACTCCAGAAGACAGACAAGCTACTACATGCGGAGGCAGATTGTTTTAATGGGCAGTTACCTGTACAGTTAAAAATGTGTGCTCTGCTTTGAAATCTAAATTTGCATAGCCTCAGCAACCAACTACTGTATCCTGTTATGCCTCTACCTTGTTAAAAGCCCTCTGCTATCAGAGGTCTTTTTCTCCCCATAGTTTTTGTAGACTGATCAAGTCAATCTTTAACTGTCTCTTAGATGTACTTAATGCAAGGCAGTTTTCTGAGACTGCTAATCATTCCTGTAACTCTATTTTGGAAATGTTTAGTTTCTTCAGTCTAATGATGAACTCCTTATCCATGCAAGAAATAAAGCTTTTGACCCTAAATATGGAATGATTTCCCTGAAAACATCATCAGTTGTATAGCAGTTAATGTCAGAAAACGGTAATGTTAACTTCTACAGTCCTGTTGCTCTGCCTTTAATGATGGTCCCCTTTATGCCACCACACATCTCTAAACTTCTGATTTGGACAAAGCTATCAAGACTCGGTTCTTTCTATGACAGTCAAAAAATCTGAATCTGGGACAAAATTGGAAGGAAACAACAATACTTCCCATTTCTATTATCCTTTCCACCCCAGAATTTCACTGGACTTCCAAGAATGACTTTAGCACTTCCCATTTCTCAGGCCACAACACTGCCAAGGTGGCAGGGGGGAGGCACTATCTGATCCCTCAGCCCTTCCCTGTGGCCATGGCTGTCTCAAAGCCTTCCCCCAGCCCCGCAGGGAACCAGCCATCCCACCCTTGGCACCTGCCTACGGCTGTGGCAGCAGATTCCAGGGCAGGCACATAGGATCGTAGAAAATGAGGCTTGGAAGGTACCTCAGGAGGTAGCGACATCAACCCCCTGCTCAAACCAGGACCATAGCACCCCAGTCATTTGTCTTTAAAGCCTCCAAGGTGGAGATTCCCCAACCTCTGGGTAACCTGTCCCAGTGCTTCGCCAGCCTCCAAGCGAGACATTTTTCCTTAAGAGCCAACCTCTGTTTCCTCTGCTGCAGCTTGAGTCCCTTGCTCCTTGTTCTGTCACCTGCTACCGCTGAGAGCCCCATGCGCTTTGGGACAGTCCCGTGGAGGGGGGCAGGCAGCAGCGACCCCCTCGCCCCTCCCACCTCCGCCGCCAGGCGAGGCGCCCCGCTCCCAGCCCCCGCTCAGCCCGAGGGGGAGAAGAGGGGAGCACAAACCCACCGGCCTGGGGAGGCCCCCGCCGCGGGGGGGCAGGGAAGAGCGAGGCGGGGGGAGGGGGTCTACCCTGCGCGGGGGCGTTTGGGATGTTTGACAGCTGTTGGAGCGCCGCTGGAGCCCCCGCGATGGAGTTTGGGGCACGCAGCAGCCGCGGAGCGGAGCACTCACCTCTCCCGCCGAGGGCTCCCTCCTGCGCGCCGGGGGGAGGCCCCAGCCCCAGCCCCTGCAGCGGCTCCCCCCGCCGGTGCCTGGCACTGCTGAATGCCCGGCCGGGCGGCCAGCGCCGCGCCCCCGCCACGCGCTGCCGCGCCCCCTGCCGGGCAAGGCCCAGCCCTGCGGCCCCGCCCCGCCCCGCCCCCACCGGCCGGCCCGGGGCCGCGGGACGGGCTGGGGGGGCGCCCCGCCCCAGCTGCAGCTGCGCTCCTCGGAAGGGGCGCAGTGAGGGGAGGCAGCGCGGCACGAAGTGCAGTTTAGCCCGCCAAAGCTTGGCTAGGCGCACACCGAAACACACACACGCGCACATGCATCCGCACACGTGCGCGCGCAAACATACGTTCACACACAGACATACCCATGTGCGCACATGCACACGTTCACACACAGATTCACGCACACATTCGCACATACATACATACATACACTCCCCAACCCACCTACACTTGGCTATGCGTGTTATGCAGATGTATATGCATAATATATATTCATACGCATACACTCTCTTCAACATATGTATATATATAAATATGTATTATTTAATCTGTGTATATATTACTATTATTATATAGATTATATATGAGTGTGTATAATCTACTTCGTACATATAACCTACCATATGTGTGTATATCCATTCTAATCTATAATCACATATATACACAAAGTAGATTTTATATACATACACACACTTATAGATATTGATATATATAGATTACATAGATTTGTAGAAGGCAGGGTAGATGTGCACTTTATAGACAACCCAAAGGAGGTTTATACACACACGCACACACACAATTATATATGTAATATATAATTACATATATAATTATATGTTATCTCCTTTGGTTAGTCTCTAAGGTGCACATCTACCCTGCATGCTACAAATCCAAATAGCCCTTATGTTGTTGGAATTCACATCTGAAGTCTGACTTTTGACTATCCCTCGACCCGACCTCTGAGGACCGAACCCTTAGTGCCTTCCTATATGCACCCCAACCAAACCTCAGGTCTTAGACCAAGTGATGTGAACAGTGCAGGGACACAGGTGAATTACCTCAGGCTTTCTTAAGCATAAACTGAGACTACCCTCAGCTCTCAGTGTTTTAGAAGCTCTCGGTCTATATTTATCATAGTTCTTACCTCAAGATGTGCATACACTGCCTAGGATCCTTATTAAGGTGGGTGTGTATATCTGCAGAATGGAAAGCATAGCAGTTTTTTTCCAGCAACAAACTCGCTTGTCCTGCCCTTCATAAGAACTTTCCCCACAAGGCTTCTAGGGCCACGTCCAGCTGAATGCGGCCATGTGCTACGTGGTGCCGCAGACACATCAGTGGTGCCAAGTATTTCACATTCAGGTGTTCTCCGTGCTGCAAAGGAGCAGCGCTGCGGGTGGGGGTTGACCCTTAGATATCCAGTGGTCAAAAAAACCCACACAGAGAAAAGCAAAGAGGTGCACTGGGGGGCAGCACGTGCTGCTCAAAACTAGAGCATGGCTGGCTGGAGCCATGCTCCAGCTGCCAGCCAGGCTCTGAGTGGCAGGATCACCACTACTGCAGCCCCAGGAGGCCCCCAGGACCCCAGGTAAGGCTGCTGGGGCCAGCCTAGTGGTGGATTCAGCCTCCCCTACCCCACATGCACCCCCCAGGGACAACTAGCAGTGGCACAAGGTGGGGAACCCAACATCCACGCTTATGTGGACGCAGCCTAGATATACATAAGAATTGCCATTTACTGGGTCAGTCCATGTTACCCCATATCATGTTGCACAGTGGCAGAAAGTGGATGCTGAAAGGAAGAATGAACAGGGTTTTCTCCTGTTCTTCTCCCACTTGCAATCACCAGTACATAAGATCTAGGGAGATCTGATTCCGAGATTGTGCACATAACTTCACTCCTAAGTTGAATAGCTATGGGTGCACCTTTCCTTCAAGAATTAGTAGTAAACCTGCTTCTACATTAAGGGGTTCTCTCTGACAACACTTAGTCATTTTGATTATGGAAACATTGGATTGTCATAAACCAACAGAAAATTTTTTACAGAGCTGTATTGTCCTACTAGGCTTTTGTTACTACCTTAGAAAATAAAGTCGGACTGGGTACAGTGTAAATGTGGGTGATTCTCTCAGGTCGCTGGTAACACAAAGTAAAAGAACAAAGACCAAATCGTTAGTTTTGTGCCCAGAAAGCTATAAAACAAATGTGTCCATCATCAAAGCTATCAGCATTGCAGCACTGTAAAGAAGTGGCTGGCAGACAACACAGTCCATCTCCACTGGGGTAAAGTTGCCCAGTCTTGTGAAGAATAAAGGGTAAAACTGCTGGTATTAATTCATACCAGTTTAGGTTTTGATTGTCCACATCCATCTTGACGAGGCCATTTGCTAAAGGCCAAAAGTTTACCCTCTCACTGCTGTCAAGTAGCAAGGCACAGTATTAACTGTCTATTACGTTACCCCTGGGATAACTGAACATATGTCTATTCCTGAGCCCAGTGTAAAAAGTGAGGGTGAATTACCACAGGGTGTTTGTCCAAAGACTTAGCTGTGCTGGTCACTGAATGTAAGAATGGCCCCACAAAAAAAGCCAGCTTTGAAATCAGAATAACATTTTATTGAAGAGTCTTCCTGGCTGCCTTTCATCTCATAATCCAGCCAGATTCTCCTGCCTAGACAGGCTATAAATGCCTGTACCTTCTGTTAGACAGCAGCTAGGTCTTGGTGAAAATACCTTTTACCTTGAAAGGGAATAACCAGAAATAAAATCCTGTGGCTAAAAAAATCTTGTATAAGCAAAATTAATTTACAATACAAACATGTACCAATTTAATTCAAGTGTACAAAATGAACAATGGCTAACTAATATTTGCTATTTATTTCTCTTGCAGAGATGCTAGGCACTGTAAGATGGTACTCCAAGAACAAAAAAGGTCTGTGCAACCACATGCACACAGGCATCAAACCACTTTGTGAAGTGCTAATCTCCATTTTGAAATTCAGCCAGAAAACCCAATTAAAATTTATGAGAACAGAACTGGTGTATTAAGTACTACCGAAGTACTATTCAGATGATATTTAGATACCAGGGTGATGAGTATATTATAAATACAGTAGAGACTGGATTTGACAAGTCACCTCAGAAAGGAGTGTGGTAACAAAAAGGATGCACTGGCAATACAGATTTCAGTTGTTATGATTGACTGGAGTGGGGCTTCTAGCATGGGATATTCAAAAGGGCCTAATGAGGCTGGTTGGGAGACTTAGTGGGACTAATACAAAAGGGCTACTGCTCCCAAATTCTTTGAATGCTTTCAGTTCTCATGTGGCAGGGGAATTTTGTACTGTTGGCTGACACATGATAATTAGCAGCACTGGAGAGGCTGGGCCAGACAAGCTTTCAAATACAGTGCACTGCTTTTCATTCAAAAGCTTGTTTAAGCCTATCCCAACCATGTAGTTGGTACAATGACACATATCACCCACCTTGCCTGTTGCATATTTCCTGGACTACCACAGCTATAACATCATCCCAACACTACCAATCCTCAAGTTTCAGCCAAAAACACCTCTTCCCTTCCCAAAATACAATGCCATTAATTTATACTGGGAAGCAGCATCTCCTGTAGCCTTTCTTTTTTTACTTTTCTTCTGGATAGCACATGGAAAGTTTATGCTGGTGAAAGAAAAGGACTTGTATTGCTGGAGAAAGACAAGTCCTGCTCCCAGGCTGGATATGAGCTTTCTAGGCCTGACTACGTGACAACAGGACAAACTCTGCCAATTGCAGAATCTCATCTCTAAAGAGTTGCAGAAAGTTTGATAACAGGAGAGTTTATCAAACCCCACCTCATATACCTCTACAATCATTAACAAATCTTAATGAAAAACTTATCTATATAAACCAACTTAAGTCACAAGCATCTGACTTCTCTGAAGCTGTAATTAGCAATGTAAGAAGCAGCAGAAAATCTTTAACCATGAAAACTTTTAACAGAGGCCTAAGATAAAATTTTGGGTTAGTTTATGTGCAGAAATTGTACTATTTTAAGTATACCCTGATAGACAAAGGAGTGTAATCCCATACCTTTGGATGACAGATACACTAATACAAATAATCATCCTGCAGGGAGAGTTCTACTGGTGCTTATAGATGCTTATACTGGTTTAGTTTATTCCCTTAAATTTTCAGAACTAAATTGATATACTGATACAAGTCCTCTTTTCACCAATATAATTGGGTTATACTCCTTTAAGTATTTCAATGTGGGGAGGGAGGGGTAGAAATCATATCCTTAACCACAGCAGTTAAATTGCTGCAAACTACAGAACGGGTGTGGACAAATTGCAGAGAGTCCAGGGGAGGGCAACAAAAATGGTGTGGGGGCTGGGGGACATGACTTATGTGGAAAGACTGAGGGAACTGGGCTTATTTAGTCTAGAGAAGAGAAGACTGAGAGGGGACTTAATAGCAGCCTTCATCTACCTGAAGAGGGGTTCAAAAGAGGATGGAGTTAAACTGTTCTCAGTGGTGACAGATGACAGAACAAGGAGCAATGGTCTCATGTTGCAGCAGGGGAAGTTTAGGTTAGATATTAGGAAGAATTTTCTCACTTGGCGGGTAGTAAAACACTGGAACAGGTTACCCAGAGTGGTGTTGGAAGTGCCATTCTTGGAAGTTTTCAAAATCCAGCTAGATAAAGCTTTGACTGGGATGAACTAGTAGGGGATGGTCCTGCTTTGAGCAAAGGGTTGGACTAGATGGCCTCCTGAGTTCACCTCCAACCCTAATTTTCTATGAATCTATGAAACACTAGGTGCAGATGTGGATTCATAAGCAGAAAAAACAATTTTGTGACCTGGAAATATAAGACAAATGGAGACTTTAAATAGACCATCATCCACTTCATGTTTTCAGTCATTAAACTGCATCAGGAAAGTGTTAGCTTTGCCAAAGAAGTTATTTTTGTGACAAAATGAATCCTTGGGAAGCAGATACCGTTCTTCTCCTGAGCTTCAATCTATGACCTTGTTCTTGTGCTAATAATCACAAATTGCTGCCCATCAGTTCATTCCTTTCACCTTGCTCTCTGTCTTTCACAAAGTGCCCTACTGTCTTCAAGCAGACCTCACTTTCTTAGAAGTATACATATAACTCCCATCTTTCGATTAGAATCTACTGACATATATGATCTTCTTAGGTTCCTCAGTATCATGTACTGGGTAGATGAATGGGACTGCTCCTTTAACTCATAGGAGAAAGGCCATCAATGAGAGCTCATGAAATGAATTTGTTGTATAAATCAGATTACTTTTGTAAAGTTACGCTAGGGATGAATTCAGCTGCATGCGCTTTATTATTGCATATGCTGCCCTGGGGGGAGGGGGAGGGTAGTATTAGAAGAGATGCCTGGGGTCAAAGATCAGTTTCTCTCCTTCTTAAAACTGCACTGTAAAAACACAGAACACAAGTAATGTTTGATCAGAAATTCACATTCATGTTTTGTCAATAATGATTAAAAGCTGATGACATTTTCTTGCATATGGATCTGTAAAGTCAGCATGGGCCATTTCCAAGAGCAGTCACATACAGGTTAACTGCCTATCTAGCACCCAACTTCGGGGTCCAGAGTATTTCTGCTAAAACGGTACATTCTTTTGAAGTCTGGATCTTCATTTATGCCCAAACAGGAGCAGTAAAGAAAACCTGTTTACTGTAGCCAACAGCCCTGGGAAAGCCAAGAAACCAAACCTCTGATGAGACTATTCTGAGAGACATTTTCAAGAGCAAATTTGATCACACCATGGGCCTGACTCCAAAGCCATTGAAGTCAGCAGAAAAGTTCCTATTGACTTCTGTATCAGGTCCTAACATGGTTTCCTTTGATACCATGCTTAGTAGTAAAGGGGTGGGGCAGGGAAGATAGTGTTTCCACAGAACTATAATAAATTTTTGAGAACGAAATCTATGATAACAGAACAAAGTCTAGTTACAAGATAGAAAAAAATCAAAGACATTTGTTTTATTTTAATGACAGCACTTAGGTTAGACAGTCTACCTACTGTATTGAGCAAAAGGACATTTCATGATAGCATTTGCAACTCAGCTTCATTGTGTGATATTGTCATATATATTTGTTTCATTAAGTATGGTAACTATAAGGAACTATCTGAAGAACAAAAAATATAATTCAACATCCTGGGCATGGTGAGCAATTAAATAATTATGCTGTGAAAGGAATGGTCTTTTACCAGTAGTTTGACTTGAGCTGGTGACAACATGACAAACAACAACAGGCTGAAATACAGAGCTGAGAAACCAGGTTCATGCACATTTAAACTTCAGCTGTAAGTAATTTGCATTCTAACAGGGTTTTGTAGACAGGACCCAACTATGTTAAGACAACAGTGACTTAACTTAGGGTTAGGGTGAAGCTTATAAACATTGTTCTCATGCCCCTAGCACTAAAATCTTGCTTTTACCATAAAGGAGTTTAAAGCTTACATAAGCAACAGTCGCCTTTTCAAAGCTTAGGGTCCTACACAGTCATGCTTATGTGCTCTTAAAAGATCAGACCCTTTCTCTAGGTGTCTAAGTATGCATTTGGGCCTTTTCTACCCAAAGCTACATTTAAGGGAACATCCTTAATTTTGTGTGAATTTGACATATCAACTTAACATTAGATTAGATCAGTGTAAAATCAGGATAAAATGACTATATCAGTATAAGACATCTTAAAACTGAATTAAGTGTACACATTGACCACATCCCCATGGGCAGGGGTATGCAGTTGTCATGGGTAAAAAAGCATTTGTGTTGCTGCATTTTGCCCTAGCACACACCCCTGCATGTGGGGTTAGCATGGGGAAAAATGCTCCAGATGGGGTAGGGAGGCTGGGGCCAGCTACCTGAGCTGGCCCTAGCAGCCTTACCTGTGCTCCTCAGGGGCTCCCAGCGCTCCAGCAACAGTGATCCGAGCGTGCAGTGTCTCACTGGCAGCTGGAGCATAGCTCTGGCTAGCCAGGCTCCGGTTTTTGGCAGCACATGTTGCTGCCACATGCACCAAGCCACTTTTTTCTAGCATAGGTTTTTTTGGCACCAGGATCTCCCGGTGTCAAAAACCCCCTGCTGTGCTGCAAATTAGCACTGTAGGAAATACCTGTGTTTGCAGCACTGCAAACTGCACACGTGCGCTTGTTTGAACGCACCGATAGGAGCTTGGATTGGTTTAACTTAAGTAATATAAAAGCCAATTTTAGTTAAATCAGGGCAACTTAAGCTTAGCACAGCCCTAACTCTAGGCTTCTATATTTGAATATATTGGGAGTGTTCTCAGCTAGTGTAACTCACCATTGAAGCCAATGGAGCTAGGCCAACTAGCATGAGTTGAGAATCTGGCCCATTCTGAACAACCAAACTGGTATCAGATGACATGGGTTTGAATGCTGTCTGATGAGACAACTCCAATGAAAGCTTCATTTTTAAGAGAAGGTCTGATTTTGCAAGCATTAAATATAATTTTATCCAAGGGTACAAAAAGTTCTTTTTGGTGGGGTGAGAGACCAGAGAGCGACATAGCATAACCGAATAAAAATACCTAGCCTTTCATCATTTTTGGCTCACTGATTTGTATGCTTTTGTGGGGTGGAGTTTCTTAAGAGAAGAAAGAGGACTCTTTGTACTCATCAAACTGATATAGCATAAAAAGTGGTTAGCAGATTTTTTTAAAAATGGTTTTCACCTTCATAACCCCCATGAGATGGCTTGATTTCTGTGGTGTATTCACCCATACTCAAATGCTTTTCACAAAATTAAAAAAATAATGCAGAAGTCACATCAGAGGCAGGGGGTTCTTCTTCAATTATCTCTTAATACTATTAATTAAAAACAGTCTGTTTGAAAAAAACAAAACAGCACTCACCTCAGACAAGGTATGCCAAGGTATTGAACAGGACATGCAAATAATCTCACTTGGTCTGATCCGTTTTAGAATTGCACTTCACAGCTGTTGGCCTAACAACCTTATGCCCCCAGCTAGGCTTCTGATCCTAGAACTAATTGCTGTGAACCAGAATCTGCTCTCATGCCAGCCAGTTCATTATAAATGAACAGGCGCTGCTTTGCCAATGGAAGTGAATTCATGCCCAGAACCACTGTTTGCTTCATCTTTGCTTTGAGTAATGCACACATTTCTCTTTTACCCCACTGTAAAGGATAAACTTTGGGGAAACAAGTCTGTGCTTCCTTACAGGCAGCCCCTCAATCTCAAATGATGTCTCTCAAATGATCATCAAATGATGTCTACCCAACTATTCTCATCAGGGCACCAGGCCTTGCAACAGACTTAAATGCCAGCGGTCCCCTCATCAACACAGAGCACATCATGACTGAACCAAACAACTCAGATTATAGCAGTGGTTTTCAACCTGTGGTCCTCAGACCCTTGGGGTCTAAGGTGCAGCCCTACTGGGCAGGCAGGTGAAGCAACAAGAAACAACAGCAGCAGGAGCCAGGATAGGCTTGGCTGCAGCCCCGCCGGGCAAGTGTGGGACAGAGACTGAGAGAGCTGGTGGTGCCAGGCTTGGATCCCTGCCCGCCTCCCCTCTCGCAGGGGCTTCTATTGCTGCCCATTCCCGAGTCTCTGGAGGCTAAAGGAGGCAGCAGTTCCCTGGGCAGTGGCAGCCGCAGGAGCCCTGCTCAGAAGCTGTGCCTGCTGGTGGGGGAGGCTGGGGGCTCTACCTTGGGTGGCACTCAGCCCCAGGCAGAACACAGCAGGGGCAGCCATGGGTGGGACTGGATACAACTAATTGGTGGGTGCCTGCCTGGGGCCAGATCCAATCAGCTGACGGGCCATTTTGCCCACCCCTGCTCAAAAGTCTCTACCTTTGCTCTCATCTGCCATGCCTTGTTCTTATTAACAAATGGAGAGGGAGGCTGCCCAAAATTCCTAAAATGAGCCCTTTAGCCTGTCCTCTTGCCCTGGATCCCTTGTGGACCCTGCTGCCTTCAGTCAGTTTTCCCACTAGATGGGCCCTCTTGGACCATACGTATCTTCAAAGGCACCCATTGCCTTACGAGCTAATCGTTACTTCAACCTCCCTCACAGCCATACCAATGCCTTGCAGGTGTTTCCAGTCATTACTTAGGTGGGCACATTGCCCCCAGCCATCAGGACCTCAAGCTTCCACACTCCTGTTGGGGCTTCGGCCTTCCCAGCCTCTGCCCCTGTGCTCTGGCTAGTAGTCCCTTTAGCCTAGACCCACTGCACCAGGCCTGCCTTCTTGGGCTCCAGCTCTTGTCTCGCCCTCTTGGGTTCTGAGCTGTGTCCCTCCTGAGCTTTGGGCCCCTGGCCCTTATCTTAGCCCCTCTTTGGGATGTGGACTCTTTAGCCCTATTTCTGCCTCTCTTGGGCTGTGGGTCCCACTTTTTGCTTCACCTCTCACAGGTATCCCTTCCCCTCTTGGGCTATGGACCACTGGCCCTAGTCTCAGCCCTGCTTTGGACTATGGGCTGTCCATCCCTGTCTCTGCCCCTCATGGTTTTCAGGCCACTGGCCCTGGTTCTCACCCCTCTAAGGCAATGCTGGGCTCCCTGGTCCTTATCTCCACCCTGCTAAAGCTCTTAGCCCTCTGCCCTGGTCAGTGCCTTGAGACTGACCCCTGGCAGAGCTCGAGGCAGTCATGTGCCCCTTGGGCAATAATGGGACCTCCAAACTACCCCTACAATCTCAAACCCAAACCGCTGGTTAGAATTCAAACAAAATTCATAAGCACTCAGGCTCTAACCAAACTCCAAGCCAACTGGCAATCTGACAAGCTTTCCCCTGTCCTGTGTCCTATCCCTCTTGCAGCAAGCATTCAGTGTCTTGCTGGCATTGTCAGCTCTTTCAGGAATCAGCAGCTGACTCTGAGCCGAAACCAAGACCACCCCAATCTCAGTGATCAAGCTTCAGTACACTGATGATGCTGTAGCACGTGCTTATTCAGAAGTAGACCTTCAAGTAATCCTCAGTGTCTTTACTGAGGCATACAGGAAAACATTCAGAAAACTAAGGTGCTCTATCAACAAGCTCTTAATGAGTAATCCCCAGCTCCGGTAATTCGGAATTATAGTGAGACTCTGGAAAATGTTGAGTATTTCCCATATCTCAGAAGCCATCTCTTGCAGAAGGCTGACATAGAAGAAGAAACCTAGCATTGCCTCAAATGTTCATTGTGGCCTTTGGATGTCTGAAGAAATGGGTGTTTGAACTTTGTGACATCAAATCTGAAATCAAGCTCATGGTTTGTCAAGCAGCTGTGATCCCCATCTTACTGTACAGAGCTGTGATGTGGACAACATACAGGAGACACCTCAAGTCACTGCAGAAATAACATGAATGCTGCCTGAGGAAGATCCTTTGAATCCAGTGGGATGCGAGGTGCACCAACATTAGTGTCCTCTCGCAAGCAAATACCACAAGCATCAAGGCGATGAATATTTGACATCAACTTTGCTGGGCTGGCCATGCCATCTGGATGTCTGACTCCAGACTTCCAAAACAAGCTTAATTCTCCCTGCTCAGTCAAGGTGTTTGCTCAAGAACAGGACAGAGAAAGCACTTCAAGGATGTCCTCAAGGTCAACTTGAAAAAATGTAACTTCCACATCAACTCATGGAAACTATTACCCACGACCGCCCCAAATGGAGGAAGAACCTGCTGCAAGGCTGTCAGTACTTTGAAACCTTACAATGACAAGAAGAGATGGAAAAGCAGGAGTAGCAGAAACAGAGTGTCATGGAACAAATCAAGAATTTAGACCCACCCACCCTGCACAGAAATACTTGACCGAGTTGTAATAGAACCTGTCAATCCCAGGTCAACCTCATCAGGCCCACAGATAAAGCAATCATGGAAGACAATCGTCCTCAACTGCAAGGGACCGCCTATGATTTTTAACCTTTGCTGTGTTTGGTCTTTCTTAGATCCCAAGGTTTTTTGGAGACTTCTTAAGTAAAGCTCTACACTTATGCAGAGTGCCACTAAAGACAATGTAATCAATACAGTAGTACATCATAGCAGATCCTGATGCAAAGTTGGGATCTTGCATGATAAATTACTACTACTGCAGCACACACAATGAAACTGTTACAACATTTAATTTAAGGTAAAATGAGACTCTCATCTCCAACAGAAAGCCATTAGAACACCTCTAGAACGATGGAAAAAATAATAGCCTCCAAGAAGTCAGAAAATACGGTGATCTCAAGTTTTCATGGTGCTTGTAAATCATTCCAATGGACGCTGTCTTTTTTTTCCTTTGCACTGAGTTTAAATAGAGGTACAAAGCAGTCTGTAACACAATAGCACTGCCATAGATTTACCTAGAGAGGTTTTGGAACCTCCATCCCTGGATGTTGTCAAGAGCAGGTCAGATGAACACTTAGATGGGATGATGAGATAAGCCTTGAGAGGAAGGGCGTGGGACTGGATGACTTCCTGAGATGCCCTTGATCCCTACTTTTCTATGATTTTATGAGTCTGACAGTCACTTAAATTCTTGTTGCAACAAGTAGATCAACTTTACCTTTGGTAAACACTATAACTTTCAGCATTCCTAAAGCAGTGCAGGCTTACAAATTAAACAAGGAATGCACATTATGTTCTTTAAGACACAAATATTATCAAACAGAGGATTTCTTTCATACTTTGATTTGACAGGGAGTCATATTAATATATTTGATATCAGAAATAAACCTTTAAAAAGGAATCTAGCTATCTACTATCTAGCTGCGCTTTACAAAAACTAAATAAAACCTCTCTCTCTCCTGGATGTCTAATTGGGACCTGAATTACCTTTCGGATTAAAAATAAAGAAGGCTTCTCTGCTGGCATGAAGTTAACCTTTTATTTTTAATTTTGCATTGAAAAGTGACTAGCATGCTTTTCAGTGCTGCAAAAAATAATAACTAGACTGCTTCAAACCTCTAAAAAAAAAGGCATAACTCCTTTTATTGTATTCTTTATAGATCAAACTTTTCAACTGTTGGCATTAGCCAGAACCATTGTAGCTGTAAGATTTTCCCCCAATTACACTTAAGAAATGACCTGTGTGTCTGATTCTTCCTTCATCCTGTCACTCCCTAAAAAGCAATCATGTCTCACCAGTCAAAGATAGCACTATGGATCCGTATGTCCAGAACTGTGACCATAAACAGAATCTGCCTCTGTCATTTGTATCTTGATTAAAGGTTTTAATTTAAATGAAATTTGAAACAGCTCCATTGTGTGGGCTGCAGTGGCAACCAAGTACTGCTGAAGCTGATAGGGAGCATAGTTCATAGTACTGACATTGCCATTCTGATCACAGCTTCCCAGGGGACACAAGATGGAGCGGTAGAACCTTGACCCGCTCTCCCGGCCTGGCGGCCTCTCCAGTCACTGCTCACCAGACAGATCTGGTGGGAGGTAGGACAGAAGAAGGGAAAGCAGGATAAAAGAACTATGAAAAACTTATTCATAATTGAGCCACCTTGCCGTAGCTTCATTAGAGCTGAAGCCTTTTTTGTTGTTTTTGGCCAGAGATTATGATGATCCTATTTTCTGGTTCAGTGAGTCAGAAAGACAGTTTTCCTCTCCATTGATTCTCCAGATAATTACAGTTGCCTGCCGAGCACATCATTTCTATCAGCTAAGCAGTATTTAGCAAGAGCATTTAGTGGCCCTTGCATGGGGTGCAATGAGATCTGAGAGTGTTTTACTTCACTCTTGTCACAAAATAGCCTGTCTTTATGCTAATGTTGTAATGATTGTCTCAATTCAACAGTGCTTGGGCTGCAAACTGGGTAAGAGAGAAATAACCCTGATGTATTTGTTATTAAATGTCAATGCCAATTTGCCGTTCAGCTACTCTGGTCAACTTGTTTATATAGCAGCAGCAATAGCCAAGCTTTCTGGCCTGTGTACTGTGTCAGGTAAGGAAGCAACTGAATTTGAGCAGACAACCTCCGCTCTTACCCTATTGTAAATCACAAGCAACTCCACTGAAGTCAAAACCCATCACAGATGTAAAGCCGTATACTGCATGTATCTGTTGTCATCTACAGGCTTCTTTTTTCACAGATCTTCTGTAAAAATGAATTCACAAAAAAGAAGTTGAAAAAACCCCTAACCGTGGACCATAACAAATCCAATCACCTCATGTACCTTACCTTCTCAACATCTGCTTGTCCTAACTACCTGTTGTGTCCTGTCATGGGTTTCTGCTGAAGCTCTCTGGGGCAAGGACAGCAGTATGTGATGCCTACCAGAACAGGACCCTGTGGGGCATTAAGGGATTATGAGAGAAAATGATATATTGTGGACATTGTGGAAAGCACATAGTGGCTACCAGGAAGTAAGCAGTAGGGCTGTGTGAAATTTTGGAAGCTGTTTCATTTTGGAGGTGCCTCAGGCCATTTCGGTGGCTGAAACACCAAATCTGAATCAAAATGGAAGGCTCAGAAACATTTCCAAAATGAAACGAGGCATCCAAAATGTTTTGGAGACGTTTTGGACAATTTTGGAGTTTCAGAGCCAGGCTTGCAGAGAAACAGATGTATGCTACTGCCCTGCTGCACAGTTTGGCTCTGCAGGGAACAGAGATCTACACTGGGGGTTTCCTTGCCACTGCTGCCCACCCCCTACTTCCCTGGTGATGCAGGGCTGCACAGCGTGGCCAGTGGTGGTGAGGAGACCCTGGCATGGATCTCTGCTCCCTGTGGAGCCAGGTCGCATGGCAGGACAGTGCTGGTCCCTGCTGTGCGACCTGGCTCCACAGGGAGCAGAGATTCGGGGCAGGCAGTGGTTGCAAAAAGACCCTGGCGCAGATCTCTGCTCTTTGCATAACCAGGTCATGTGGAAGGGGCAGTGCTGGTCCCTGCTGCATGATCTGGCTCCACAGGGAGCAGAGATCTGGGCTTGCATGGGGTGGGGAGTAGTGGAGAGGAGATCCGGGTGCAGATCTCTGCTCTAAATGCCCTATCATTTATCTCCTGGGTGACTCTCAGCAGTCTCTTGGAGATTTATCTCTAATTTCTGGAGACTCCAGGGCAATCCTGGAGAGTTGGCAACCCTAGATAGTATACAGAGGTACCAAAATCCCAGTCAAACACACTGGGTCAAATTTTTCTCCCTGTTATACTAGGACAAATGCAGACTCACCCACTATCAGTGGAGTGACAACAGACTGTTATCAAAGCTAATGAGAGCATGTGTCAATTTGTGTTTACAATATAGCGTAGTTTCCCAACCCAGTGAAAAAAGCAAATAGTGAAATCATTACATTTCCCGTAAATCAAGCACTTCAAGGTTGCCTCTCTCAAGCCATAGCAATGCTCACATTCAAATTGCCTTTTGTAATACTAAGCCTATGCCTCCTCTCCTAACCATAGATCTCTCTAAAGCAATTTCCCACCAGTGTGTGGGCCAAAAGGCACCAGACCTTTTTTGCATTTCTGTTAAATAGAGCAGAGCCTCCCTTCCTTGTTTTTGTGCTACCTCAAGAGCCAATTTAGTTTCAGATGAGCATAGAAAAATAGCAAAGGCTTGTTTTAGGCACCATGTGCAAGACACAAAAAGCTACTTGTCAGCAACCGGGGTTCTTCAGCCATGTGACAGTTTAAATGAGTGAGATTAGGCACAATCAATTAACAGTGGGATTTAAACAACCTTTTTGGAACAAGTGGCAAAATTCTTCATTCTTCATGCCTCATTCTTCAGGCTTGCAAATAAATTAATCCAACAGGAAGAGTGGTTTGGCAGGCCTGCAGAGTGCACATAAAGCCAATCTATTGCTCATTTAAAAACAGTGTTATATAATATTTTGGGATTTATTTTTTTTAATCAACTTGAGCCACATCATGGAGAATCTCAAGTCCCCAGCCAGGACAGTCAATGCTATGGCTTCACATTTCTCATGTAGAACAGGTGTCAATCCATAATGCCTGCCTGCCATCCCTCAGCAGGTACTGTCCTCTCTTATCCAGACCATGTAAGCCGAATGAGTGACCCATGCCAGCCACCATTTTAAATCAAGCATGAGTGACTCTTGCATGTTAGCAAGGGCTAACCATGGTTATTACTACAGGTATTGAATTCACCTGATCCTGTCACACAACCATTTTTTTTTGATCTGGTTCAGAGAGGAGGAAAGAAGAAATATATAGCTCCTACTATCAATCCCAACTGATTATTTTATGGCTAAGGAGAAACATACACATGAAACTGTACAAATTCTGCCTTTTTTTCTTCCTTGAACAGTTTCAGTAGCCTACAAGCATACAACTGCCTTCCTGCTGAAAGGACACTGTGAAGTGCTGGAGGGCTGTCCCTTTCATCTAAGGTTTTTATATGGTTGGTGCGGATTTGTAGTGTTAGATCACTGTGTGTCACCCCACCACTCAATTTTTATAGTGCTTTAAAGTTGTTTGAAGTGCTATAAATGCATGTCCATGCTCTTAATGTAGGCACAAACTGCTATTAAGTCTCTATCAGTGACAACTATACAAGGGAAAAGTTCCCATCCACTTTTGAAAAACTGCACTAGAATCATGTTTACTCCAGCAAACTATACTCACATCGGTAGACTTACTCTTTTCAGTTTAAGGCTCACTGAAGAACCCTGGTTGATGAAAACTAGCTTTTGTGTCTCACACATTCTGCCCAAAACAAGCCTTTGCTATTTTTCTATGCTCATCTGAAACTAAGATACATACACATATTGCTTCATATTTATACTCCTGTGCCTCCTCAAGTCCTGTTTGAAGGAAACAAGATTCTCTTACCATCCTGAGTTAGCATTAATTATTCTGCACCCTATGCAAAGTTTACTTGCTACTTGCATTCGGCAGCAGAAGAGCTTTGAATTTTTTTGCAAGGTCTTAAAAACACCCCTTTTTCCTCCCTGGTCCCCACCCTCCTCTCACCACCCGATATACTTGGTAACTATTGCTAAGAAAAGCTGTCTTGAATAAAGATCATTACTAACAATTTCCCAACCATAGTGAAGATGGAGAAGACATTAAGAGTAGGTTTTCATCAACTGGCAGACCTGAAAACCCCCAAATCTCTGACTTATTATCCTGGTAGCCTGTTTCAAGCTCTACAAAATAGATGAAGAGACATATTCTGGTTTTAGTGGCGGAGGGAGCAGGATCCAGATTTTTAGTATGAATTCCTGCACTCAAAAATATTTCAATTATATTTAATGATTTTTTTCTCATGAAGACTATTTTTGCACATGCAAAAAAAGCAGCTCTTGGAGACCCAGATCCTTTTGTGTTGTCTATCTGTGTCTTAGTAGCCTGTTAATACAAACAGCCTGAATGCAATCTTACAATATGGATATAAACATGTATTCCTATTGTTTCAAATGCAGGCTAAGCTATACTTACCCAAGTAAAGTCACAGCAAAACTAGATGGCTATCATTTTATATGCTTGGGGCTACATCTTGAGAGCATTCAGACAGAACTTGAAGCTAATGTGGACTCAAGCAGCCTACTCATTAAGTATAAGTTTATATAGAAAGTACATTACTATCACTTTGATGCTCAGACACCTGCATTGGCTGCCAGTGTCTATGGGCTTCTGGGCAGAATTTAAGGCTTTTAAAGCCCTAAGTGATCTGGATCTGGGTTATTTTATCACCAGCAATGATACTCGAGTTGGGAAAGTCTCAGCAGAAAAACAGCTGCTGCTAGCAGGGGTCCTTGAGTCTGAGATGCATTTCCCCCTAGGTTTTTTTTTTTTTTAAGTTGCTCTTAAAACTGATTTTGGGAGAAAAACAGGCCAAAGGAAAGAGTCTATCTAGTGCATTAGAATAGATTATGATCGTCTGGGCAGCTGGTAGCAGATTTAAGTGGCACATTTGTAACAGTTTTTAAAATGACTGTTGTGAGCTTCAGCTCTTGGAAGAAGGTAGTCAGACCTCGGAAATGGCATCTCTATTATTTATAGCCTGGGAAATGAAAATACACAGAGGATAACTAAGTAATTATATTTTTCTCTATTGTTTCTACAGCTGAAGAAATCCAGAAAAAAACCCTGTAAAATCTAGCTCACACATGGCAGAACACAGAACTGAGCACCAGTAGTTGCTATTCCTTTTTTTCCTCTCATTCAGAAGAAAATGTTTAACTAAATGCACCTTTCTCCCAGATCAACAACTCTCTTAAAACACTTGTGTGGGAAACTAAATTGAAAATCCGGTATGGGAGCAGTAGTAGGAGGTGCCCATGCTTCTCAGAGCACTTTGTAGCCATAGGCCAACTGATGTTTTAAATAAAGTCTGAGTCCTTCAAAGAGCTATAGGTTCTTACCTACTCTGTTGAAAACTGAATGTACTTAGTGCATTACTGGAGACAGAATCATAGAAAATTAGGGTTGGAAGGGACCTCAGGAGGTCATCTAGTCTAACTCCCTGCTCAAAGCAGGACCATCCCCAACTAGATCATCCTAGCCAAAGTTTTGTTTACCTGAATTTTTTAAAAGTCCCAAGGATGGAGCTTCCACAATCTCTTTGGGTAACCTGTTCCAGTGTTTTACTACCCTCCTAGTGAGAAAATTCTTCCTAATATCTAATCTAAACTTTAAGGCAACTTGAGACCATTGCTCCTTGTTCTGTCATCTGCCACCACTGAGAATAGCCTAGCTCCATCATTTTTCACACCCTCCATCAGGTAGTTGAAGACTGCTATTAAGTCTCTTCTCAGTCTCTTCTCAAGACTAAATAAGCCCAATTCCCCCAGTTTTTCCTTGTAAGTCATTTCCCCCAGCTCCCTCCACATTTTTGCCACCTTCCACTGGACTCTCTCCAATTTGTCCACGTCCTTTTGTAATGGGGGGCCCCAAAACTGAACAGAGTACTCCAGATGTGGCCTCACCAGTCCTGGATATGGGGGAATAAGAACTTCCCTTGACCTACTGGCAACACACATACCAATGCAGCCCAGTATGCCATTAGCCTTCTTGGCAACTAGGGCACACTGCTGACTCATATTTAGTTTATTGTCCACTGCCAGGTCTTTTGCTGTAGAGCTGCTGCCCAGCCAGTCAGCCCCCAGCCTATACTGGTGCATGGGCAACCTAAATGCAGGACTTTGCACTTGTCCTTGCTGAACCTCATGAGATTACTTTTAGCCCAATCTTCCAATTCATCTAGGTGACTCTGAACCTTAGCCCTACCCTCCAGCATATCTACTACTCCCCACAACTTGGTGTCCTCTCTTGGTAATACTCAGATGCACATACAATTGAGCCCACAGTCTCACGCAGCAGGAGCTCAGATGTTCCAGGTTTTGATAAGTGCTCCCTGAGACCCATTAAATCAGAAATCAAGGCAGGAAGCCTTTCTGGCAAGCCATCCCCGTTTCACAAAGTACACTGGTAGGAATATGCAGAGCAGCACCATCCATCTCCCTTACAAAGTAATAGCTCAGAACCTGGAAGCTCTGCAAAGAAAAATCAAAGAAAGGGCTTGATTCTGCTGGGCAGCAGCTGTTAACAATCAATACAACCTCATTCTAGGGGCAATGAATGAGCAAACAAAATGACCAGCTGAGCTGGAAGGGCTCACAGATCCTGTGGGCTTTAAAAGGGACTGCAAATGACCTTGATAAGGATGCTGCTGAAGAATAATGCTCAAAGGTTGAGCATTACCTTTCGTGTTGCCCTTCAGCTAAGTGGGGAGGGCTGTTCTGTTTTTTTATTTTAAATGAACAAAGTGTTTCCTTGGTGGAAAATGAATAATGGATGGATATTTGAGTAAGGGAGATACAGGCTTGGAAGGAACAGTAAGGGGGAGGACTCCCCTGCATATGACGTAGGGATAGGGAGAAATTGTTTTCTTCTGCAGAAGTACTGAATGAAGGCTGGGAAGTGAGGATGGGCTTGTTATGTGTGTGCTGGAAGGGATGCTCTTCTTGGTCAGTGGCAGGGAAGAATGAAGAAGTAGTGGGGTGGATTGATTTTTTTGAATATGGAGGTTTTTGGAGGGGTGTTCTGTTGATCTTCAGGATAATATTTTATTCTGTTTCTATAATTTCTTTCAGTCTTTTATTGTAAGCTGCCCTGAGGAAAGGCAGCACATAACATATTTTCTCACATGTGGCATGCACTTTTTGCCCAAAAAGCACTTGGTGGGAACCTGAGTGTACATTATACAAGATAAATATAGAGCTGGTCTGTGGGACAGAATCATCTGTCCATGGGACTTCCCACAGGTCTGAAAATCCGTGCCAGGAGAGTCATGGCAGTGTTAGCTGTGAGCCACAGCAATCAACACTGCCACCCTCCCTTATCAGCTAATTTCTAGAGCCCAGGCAGATGACACAGCCCTGCACATAAGCTTGGCCCCAATGTACTGATCAGTCCACGAGCCCCATCTAGTGCATGGGGCTGGCAGCAAGCTCAGGAAGGACCAAGCTTGGCTCCCTAGGTGCTGCTGCTCAGTTACTTACCAGGAAAGATTTTTCTTCTTTATGCTGCCTTTCAAAAACAAGATGTTTATTATATTCAGGAGGGTGTTTATATGCAAGAGAAATATGGTAAGTCTAATACATAAATGCAAATACACATACAGTTCCAACATCTTTCCTTCTCTTGTCCTTAGAACAAGGTGTTTAGCAGAACTCACAACACTTATTGAAAGCTGAAAGGGCTGTGCTGCAAACACATCTACTGTAGCCTCAAACTTGCAATCTCTTGGCTGTCAAGCATGTGCCTAAGCTTCCACCGCACCCCAACTGCACAATGACTCCTACTGAAGCTAAGGGAGCCACAGTTGTATGCACAAAGCTGAGAGCTTGCAAGATGATACATCTGAGCAGAGAGCTTTAGGGACTTGTTTGATGAGAGTAGGAATAATCATAGCTGTGACAGGATATTTCAAGTTCCCATCCTCTAACAATAGGAATTTTTTTTAAAATTAGGTGACTAAGCTAATTATAGCCCTGCTGCTACCAGAGGCACGTTTGTGACTGCAGGTAAAACACAATGCAGTTATGCATTAATGAGCAAGTAGCAATGCAGCCCTTTGAACTTCCTGAAATAGGAGGCTGATCTACCAGAAGGGGTTGTGTGCGCTCCAGAATAAAGGAGTAAGAATCAAATTGTCAACTGGAGCCAGTCCCATCCCAAAACATCTTCAGTATCATTTACTTACAATTCACATCTTTAATTTACAGATTACAGGGGGATGGACTCTCATCAAAAAGGTCTCACCTGCATCACTAATTAAAATCAGCTTTTAAACCAGTATAAATCAGTACAATCCCCAAAGAGACATTCAATTTGAACAGCATCTTAATATTACAGCTAACCTGTTCCAGATCTATATAAGCCAATTATCACCAGCAAGTATTTATCTGTTCAGGAGACCTACTCAGCTTTTATGCACCTTGTCAGCGTGTCCGTGGAGTACCCCCTATATCCTCGTGTTTCCCGTCTGCCACGACTTGGATCTTAAAGAAATAAACATAGGGAGGAAGTGATTGTTACCCGAGGAAGTACCCATAGGAAGCACCATGCTGGAAGAACTTGGTTTTCTCTTTTAAGATTTTATTAAGTGGTTTGCAAGTTTAACAGGAATTTCTCCTTTAAGGGAGGAGGTGAATCACAGTCCAAAGGGTTAATCCTGAACCCCCGCTGGGTCACTATCTGTTCTCAGCAGAGGATCTCCAGCCCGTACTCATAGCAGTAAGTGCAGTAGTGTGCCTACTTGCTGGTGCTGGCCCTGAAGAGTCGAGGTCCACAGGATCTCTTCTTCAACCTCTGCCCAGCGAAGGGAGTCTCCGGGCTTCTCTGTCTTCTCCCCCCATAATTGACGGAGAATAAAAGGAGATAAAGAAAAGAAAAAATTTTCCTTTTGTTCTGTTAAGCCGTTAATTGACTAATTGTTACAAGTGTCGCTAGTTTCCTTTTGTCGTGCGGCTCCAGTGAGCAGTCTCCACGGCTCTTCCGCAGTTGGGGCTTGCTTTCTCGGCCCTTAGTGTCCCCTTTTCCTGGATTTCCTGAAGTCACCCCACACTATTCAGGGATCTGGGCGGGGTCTTCCCTCCCTCTGCCCCTCCAGCTTAACGGAGCGTCCCCAATTCTTAATGCAGAGCGCGGCTCCAGCCCGTGGCCGGCTTCGCTTCTCCCCGCACTCACTGTCGCTCTGGTGGACTCAAGGTAAGGTCAGATGAGATCTAGATCCTGAGATTCCTTTAATCCAATGCCAGGGTCCCTCTCACAGCTTCTTTCTCTCTTTCTTTCTTCTGTGGTGCCTGAAGGCACCTTTTCCTCTTCTTCCTCTCCTTTTATCCTCCGGGGTTTAGCCACCATTGGCTCCTTAGGGCCAGGGGCCCACCCTCCTCCTAGTGTAATCAGTTCCAGCTGCCCCTCTTTTCCTTAATAACAGGGGCTCAACGAGAACCCTGTTACACACCCGTTTAACTGAATTGATTTTATATCACATTTGTTGTTAAATGGGTGCCCTTTAACTGGAAGACAGAGCTGCTTACCTTTACTTGCTGAGCCACTAGTAGGGCTAGGGACAGGCATTACACACAAACCAGTTTAAGTGATCAGAAACAGGTTTAAACCTGGAACAGAACAGGTTTTCAGTACATATAACTCAGTTTGAAAATGGCTGAAACCGGTTTGAGATGACCTGGTTGAATGTACTATCAGACTTGACTGATTTGGCTTCCTTAGCATGCAGTGGGGGGAAACATTTTTGATAGTCATGCCTCTGATTAGCCCTGCACCCTCCCCAAATACCACTCCAATCCCCATCCCTGCCTGATCTGCTGCCATGTTGCTGGTCCCTTCCCCAATCTGCTGCATGCCACAGAGGCTGTCTGTACCACTGGTGGCATGCATACTCAAGGTTGGCCATCCCTGGCATGTATTGTCAGGAGCCAGACAAGAGCTGCACCAGCTAAAAACTGTGTTAAAATATAACACTCCATTTCCTTGTCTTCAAGTGCTCCATGTGACTGCACCACTTCGTTGCTGTGAAGTATGCTGCATGCATGAGAGAATGGGTCTTTCTCTGTTGCTAGTGTCTGCTTCCATATGAAGGATTTGAGATTATTACTACTTTAACTCAAACACTGGAGACTTGAGGCTGCCTAGAGCTCAAACCCCAGCATCAGCCGAAATTAATTAACTGTGGCAAATACATAAATCATTTGGGTGGCATTATGGAGACCTTTCACCTTCCCCTTCTGCCTAGCAGGCATCTAGAACACAGCATGCATTCTTACTGAAAAGCAGCAACTCAATTTAAAATGAAGTTCGGAGTTCTTTCAAATGTTGAGAATGTGCCGCTGCAAACATCAAAGCAACTTGTTTTATGTGGTAGAACTGCTCCAAGTCAAGGGTTCCCAACCCTGACCCATGGGCCAGGTCCAGACCCCAACTCCTTGTTATCCAGCCTATGGGGCTCCCCAAGGGTCCATGGGAAGCCCCATGGGCCATAGCTTGTGCACTAAGTTGGGTATGCAGCCTAGCACAGGGTCTGATCCTGACACATGGAGACAGGTGAGGCAGTGCAGGGTCCTGGGGACCAATTCTGGGGCATGGGGTCCATTCCTGCCAGTGGACAGGTTCTGCATCACTTATTTGGCCCATGGAGCCAAAGGGTTAAGCACCACTGCTCTAAGTTAGCAATAAAACAGGACATAGCAAAGGACTTTTCAATACTGTGTAGTACCAGGAAGTTGTCAAATGTTGATACTAATAACATGTACCTAACAGACCTCTAGACAGATGTAGTATCTCCTGTCACCAGTCCAAGATCCTGTCTCAACATCAGATGTGGGAACCAGGAGCCCCAGACAAGACTTCACGGCCTGATCAACCAGTGAGGTTGCGTTCATACCATTATGGGGTGATGAGCATCTCTTTTGACTAGCTACAAACCTCAAATTTTTAATTGCTAATGCTGCTTCAATTTTAATTAAAATTGTACCTATTAGGGTTCAATAAACTTGCTTTTAGTTTAGGACAACCATGTCATAGTTTCCTTGCCCGGTATAAGACCCATTAAAGCGTCATAGGGGCACAACATTAGGCATCATCCAACCCCAAATGAGTTTTATTTTTTTGGAAGTTGTTATTTGCTGATGTGATGCTAATGTGTGTGTGGATTCAGTGATGTGCTTTTCAGGGAGATTCTTTGCTCATTTCAGGCAGCAAATACATTCCCTACAATTAGATAGCTTTATCTTCTGAATGAAATGCTCTTGAATTTGGCAAATATGTTAGCTAACTGGAGGAAGATGTATCAGCTTCTGATGCACTGCTTTTCTGCACCATCTTCTGAGCTAGCCTTTGAAAGGGTAGATTAGGTCATGCAACACTGGAATTAGCAAATTTATACCACATCATCCTCATTACCCGTTTCTGCTACCGCCATCCCTAAATTTGTCTGTCCTGTTACTGAAAAGCAGCCACTTCTGTTCATAAATGTGACATTAGTTTAACACCACATCGGGTATTTTCTTAGTAATTGTATAGCAGACTCAAATATACAGGCCTAATGTTTAGAGATACTGAGAATCTCCACCTTCACTCGGCATCTGCAGAAGCTGCAGACACCTAGTCCGTTTGAAGTCAGGCCACCACTTTTGTCTTTTGATATTAGGAGTTGTCAGCTGACTTGCAGCAGACACCACGAGCTCAGTCCTGGCACTGAAAACTTCACAGAGCCTTCTCTCAGTTTGTCTTGAAGAGGCAGTGCTTAGATACTAAAAATATCTCCATGCCAAAGTCCAAGTGCTATAGTCAGCAAAGCAAACTATTGTCTACCTTCCCTATTGCACAACTGAACAAAAATAATCTTGAGCTGTATATAAACCAGATGGGTTTCTCTCTTGCTGCAAGAAAACAATGCTGCTTTCAATAATGGCTTTATTTTTCCCCAGCCATATGGGACCTTTAAAAAACTTGGAATAATCAGCATTCCATAGTCCCTGCCCACAAGCAAGGCACAAGGCCTCCTCAACTTGTACTGCAATATTTTCCTAATGAGAAACCAACTTGCTAAAGAACTGGAGTCATCATAACACACAATATGATGCAAAACTAAAGAGAGGTTGACATAGGAATTATTACATTTGCAAGGGTTTTTATAGTAATTTATATAGAAAAAACACTAGTGAGAAGCATTCCATGGAATTTTAAACTGACTTGCACAACCCCAATCAAAACCTATGAAAAAGTAACTGTATTATGCAGTTCCTTAGTGATCAATTTTATCAAGCTGTTCTAAGGGTATAATTCAAAGCCCACTACAGACTTTCCACTTCAACAGGCTCGGACTAGAACACATGTGTATACAAGCATTTGCACGCATTATGAGAGAGATACTGAAGGCTGGCTGGCATGAAGAATGTGCAAAAGAGAACTGCTGATGACATGGATGATAAAACACCTTGGATGATAAAGCCATTTGCAACTGGAAACTGGGTGGGGGACAACAGCTTAAATTCTGGGACTAGAGCTGAAAAAACCTAAGATTGATGTGTCTAAACAACATTTCTATCACTTCAGATGTGGAAAAATGAAAAGGAATATAAAATATAATTAGTGTGATACAGCACCTATACACGAGCAGCAAGGCTGCACTGTAATTGCAGCACAGTGGAGGAGACTTGATTAATTGAGTCCGATGGAGTGTGGTAATTACTGAGCTCCAGCAGACTCCAGCATCTCATGTATCAGCGTCCCTGGGCTGAAAAATGGTGGTGGGGGTAATTTAACTAAAGCTTGTTCGACAAGCTTTATTTAAAGCATTGCCGCCAAAATTTTTCAGTGTGGGGATGCTGAAACATGAGAAGCTTTGGGTTCTTTAGAGCAGCTCTCAGAACTGCTCTAAATTAACCCCTCCACCCCCTCCCAGAGCATGTATATAAACACCCATAATGTCTACTTTATGCTCCCCAACCCCCAAATAGCTGTGTTTTTTTTAAAGTCAAAGCAAATCAATGTTAAAAACAAACCTTTCCCTAACAGAGGTCCAAAACTAAATACTTGTGGTTTTCTTCCCAAGTTAGAAATATATCAGAGATCGTATTAGTTCCTCATGATCAGTCCAGAGAACTCCTCCTTCCCTTACATTAGTTTTCCACACCTGGCCCACAAACCATCACCTTTTCTTCTCTTCTACCCATCCAACCATGCATACACTTGTCTTTACAACACACCCTCACCCACCATCTCACTACAAGATACATCAGAGAAACTACTATCAATGTCTGGGCAACCTCTCACAATTACCATGCACTCATTCTCTCCTCCCACAGCAGTCCATGTAGTCACCACCAAGGATCCTGGTTTTCTCCGTTGAAAAAAATCACAAATTGTCTGATAAAAACATGCAAATTCTCTGATTTAAAAAACCAAAATCTGTGATTAAAATGAAACACCACATATATATAGGTATCAGTTGAATACAATGTTTTATTGATATTTTACAATTTTAAAGCAATTTGGAAGCCTACCAGTGCCTCAATCATTATAATAAAATACATTCTAAATACTTATAAATTTTGGTATTTGATTTTGGGGTTTTTTATCGTAGAAAATCAGAGGTCCCCCTGCCCCCTTCGCTCACCAAGACACAGGTCCAGGCCCCTCATTTCCAAACCCTGCAGGTGCCCCTCACTCCCCACCCACAGCCCCCTCCCCACCACTGCTGGTGCCCCTCACTCCTGATCAACAGCCCCCCAGCTTTGCTGGTGTCCCATTCTCCCCACCCCCCAGCCCTGCTGGAGGCAGCCCCCAGCTGCCAGGGCTAGGGGGCCATGGACACGGGTCTGGAGCCCCATGCCCACCTAGCAGTGCCTAAGCTCTGGCTGCCACCTGCAGGAGGCTGTGGCTGCTGCGGTGGAGTAGAAGATAAAGCCCAGCTCCCCCTTCCCCATGGGCAGCATGGCCTGAGCGAAGCCCATTAGTGGGGTGTGGGGGCAGGCTGCCAGCTGTGGGCTCAAGCTCCCCACCCTGCTGCCTTCCCCCTGGGGCCTCAGCAGGCAGGACCTGGTGTGGCAGGGCAGTGCGGGCCAGGAGGGGAAGCTCATTGCCGCCGCTGGGAGCCCTGCATCACCATTGTGAGGAGCCCCCTACCTGCCCAGCAGCAGAGAGAGGCACAACCTCGCACCACCACCCCTGCTGCTGCTGGGCGCCAAAAGCAGGACAGGACTTGCAGCGGGTCTGAGCTTCTCTGCTCATACCCGCTGTGCTCGGCCATGCTGGGTCCCACCCGCTGGGCTGTGGAAGCCTCAAGGTGGAGGCAGCATGACAGGGAGCTCGAGCTTACAGAGGACAGCCCTCCTCCACCCCACGTGCAGATCTGAGGTGTACGTACCCTCCATGGCCCCCTGGGAGTGCACGCAGTGGCAGGGAGCCAGGCACCCCCCAACCCCTCACACATGAGCCACCTCTACCGCTGGGACCCTCTGGCTATGCATTCTGGCCCCAGGCCCCAAACCCCACACGCTGCCCCAGCTGGACATCAACCCCAGACCTACCCAACTCCCTCCCTGTCTATGGGGGCCTCAATCCACCCTCCCCCCACCAGGACTTACCTGCAGAGCTGCTCTCCAGGCTGCCTGGTGGCCATGTGCATGTGTCAGTGCACACACACACACATGCCGCCCCATGCCTGACCACCCTCCTCCCAACCCCTTGCAGGCTGGAACTCTGCCAGTCTGTAAGGAGCTCTTTGCAACAGTGGAAAACGTGCACGTTTATCCACTAAAATGAAAAATCCGCATTTTTCTCAGTTAAAAGGGAAAATCCACTTATTTCCATTTTCCTGAGGGAAACAGAAAGCCCGGATCCCTGGTCATCACTTGTTAGATCCAGATCCGCTCCACGCATCCCATTAATCAATTTTCTCCTCTTCCCTTCTGCTCACTGTGCATCCACCACTGTCCCACACACAGACATGCTTATACACAAACCATGAACCTTAATAATGTCTCCCAAACTACTGTAGTTTCCTGGCCATCTGTCTCTCTCCTAACAAAAATGACCATCTTCATTGCTCCAGTTCCTATTTCTGGTTTTTCACCTTCCCCTCATGTCCCCACCCACTTAACTGAGGTCTTTATAGGTCACTCTGCCTCCCCAGTGCTGGATTGCATTAGATTGAACACTGACCTTTAAACATGCTCAAGACCAAGTTCATTCCAGTCAATGCAATTTTTTTTTTTTGCTCTGTCAATGTGTTGTTTTCTCTAATTGTTTTCCCAGAACATTTTATTTCTCTTTGTACAACAAATATTTGAAATCCCACCAGCTATTACTAGATTGGTTCATCCACCACTGGACTGTAACCCACTTAGTGCCAATAAGCATAGCCCACACAGAAGAAGGTTCTTCTTATGAAACAAGTGAGAGAGAGAATGGGAGAGGACTGTGTGGTATGTAAACATCTGGTATTTCAATAACTTGACAAAAATCCTTTTTTTTTTTTTTTTTTTTTACAGTCCAAAGAACTGATTTTTCACTACACAAGAGAAGAACTACCAACTTTTGTTCTGACGAGCTCTTTTTTCTGGTTTGGATAAAACACAAAAATATTTTCAATCTCTACATAAATAACTCTGTTTGAATTTGAGATCAATGTCTCCAAACAAAAAAGCATCCTATTCTTTCTCTATTACAAGCCTCTGAAAGGGCATATAAGGAACTAATTTCTTTCCAGGGAAAAGCTAGTGACCTACGATGGATCCCTCAGCCAGGCCGTTTGCCTACACTAAAGGCTAGATTAAAGAGTGACCTTAATTTGAATTTAAGCACCTAGAATCTGCTCAAACCCAAGTCCCCACCCTCAAAGCCACACCTGACCAGGGAGGTTTCAAAGTGTTGCCAGCAAAGATCTTGAGTCACCTACAATGACATGTTTTGCATGTGCCCAGAAGCATTTCAGTCCTGTCAGCTTGAGGCAACTCAGCATTATTTCATGGGATCCACAAACTAGGTGGTTCCCCTGCCTACTACCCTGACAGGCCCAATTTAGTAGGCATACTGTGAAGACTTTGAACATATATCTACAAGACTGAGCTGTACACAGAACAGTGGCAGGCACCATTTTCATTCAGACAGGAGAAATTCAGCCCCTCCCCAACTTATACAAGCATCTAGAGAAGGGTGCTCAACCCCCAGCCCACAAGCCAAATCTGTAGGATTACCCTCACCACCCTCTGCATGAGGGGTAGGCAAAATGCGGCCCATCAGGCCATTTTATCCAGCCCACGGGTACCCTAAAAAAATTAGAAAATTATATTTATCTGCCCCTAGCTGTCTGTCATGCAGCCCTCGATGGCTTGCCAACACTCTGTAAGTGGCCCTCCACCCAAAATAATTGCCCACTCCTGCTCTATATGACTGGATAGGGCCCTGCTCACTCTGGATTGGGCTCACCAGCCAAATCCAGCCCCATGGATCAACTGGACACCACCCATCCAGCCCGTGGGGCTAAAAGATTGGGCTCCTCTGATCTAGAGCAGTGGTTCCCAGTCTTTTTAGACTTATGGCATCCACATATAGATTTGAGGCAGTCCTTGGAAAATGCCAGCTAACTTTCACTCTTTTTACCTACAGAAAAATAGAGCAGTTTCTGTTGCAAAGAACTCAGGAAGCTCACAACTATGGATGTCTATTTGAAATCTCTGGGTTTATCTTGTGAATCATATTTGTAAACCTAACAGTGCTAACACTGTACGGCACCTCACACCACCCTCAAAAGGATCTCAAGGCACCCTACAGTGGGTTGGGAACCATTGATCTAGAAGTTAGTGCTCACGCTCAGGATGTCAGAGACCTGGGCTTCCTCCGGCTGAAAAAGGTATAAACAAACTTCTACCTGCCAAGTGAATGTACTAACCGTCTATCACTAAACTAGCACTCTCCTCCTATTGAAACTGTTCTACTTAACAGAAAAAGCAACATATTGGGTCAGAAAAAGTAACACTGGGCATTCTTTTAGACTGATGATTAGACTGCTGGCTGGGCGGGGTGGGAGTAGGGCAGGAAAGGGTCCTGGATGCTATTTATTTTCATTACATGAAATAGTCTTTTTGAGAGGAAAGCAGAAGCAGGTTTAGAACTGAGTCCTTAATGGAAGAAGGCACCTCCCTGCAGGTCCTGCTTTGAGCAAGGCACTTGAGGCCATGTGTGTCTGTCGTCATTGTTTCCTCCTGGCTAACTGAGGTGGCCTGCTGTTCAGCTTGCTGGCTCTTTTGAATCCCACTGTGAAGCACCCAAGGTATTTTCTCTCCATGCACTTTAGAGGGAGCCCAAGTGCCTAGGCACTAAAAAAATTAGTCACTGAACATCCTAGCATTCAAGTATGTATTTTATTCTAGCCTAAGATTAGAAGAAAATACCTGCACTACTGTTATAATATAACTCCGACTAATCCCTACCCTACTCAAAAAAACTGTGCTTCAACCCTTATTTATACCGGTTGGTCCATACACTGGACTACAATTAGGAACAAAGGTTGTGGTCCTAAAACTCGCATGCATTGTTGACTTATTTCTTCTTCATCCCATGCCAAATTACTGTCTCCGCATCTGTAAAATAGGGCCTGTGTTGAACTCAGTTCTTATTTATGGTGTATAAGTAGAGGTTTAGTGCCAAAATATTTACCTTTAAAATTTCCACTTTGACTTATACACCACATTAATACTTTTGACCCCCATCCTAGCACTGCTCTGGCCTATTCTAGTAAATATTAATCATGGAGGTCCCAGGAGACCCATTTGCAGTGTGGACAAACCCTTAAATGAGGATCCCAGCATTGATGTTTTACAGCCCAGTCTAGTTAGATTTGGGTATTTTAAACTTTGTCAGACTGGCAGATTTTGTAGATCTATGATCGATAAAATATGGCAAATTCACATGCAACAGTATAATTTGCAATATAAACCAAACCATACATCTACTGAAAAACTATGCAAAAGAGTTCAGTGGAAATGAGACTGATATGTTAAGTCAGAGAACAGTTTGCAGTCAAGTACTTAGAGCCGTTTCTGTGGATTTGATGTTTCACTTCCACGAATAAGTATCATGTTATTTCTGAAGCCGACATTTTTCTGGAACTAACAAGTCAGATCATGATGCTGGCATATCCATGAGACTAGTCAAGCAAAACAATCATCTCTTTAAACACATGACAGTGAAATACACATTTGTTCTGGCACAAACAAAGAAACCCATTCAAATATGAAAATAGATGGGCCTGAGAAAATTTCTGAAGTAGTTGTTGAGAGGACTGACTGGTTTGGGAAAAATCCGTTTTGGAAGTTCCATTTTTGACTGGAACATCTGGAATTCTGCCCCCCCCAGTGTATCTGGATATTGTTACTGTAGACATTACTTTACATCTTCTTCAGTTCAGATTACTGAAAATTGTTTCATCTGCCTATATCTCACTGCAGTTAACATGACTTATTTCTAAATTTAAGTGACTGGGAAGGAAGTCAGATGGTGTAGACATGAAGGCTGCATGACAGGACAGAAACCTGCGGGAATATGGTTTCTTGAGTCTGAAAGAGCCAGTGAAATGGACTGCTGCAGCTTGGCCTGGCCTGGCTTCCCTGGCATGGGCAGCAATTGGCCTGCAGTAGCCCACTCTGAGCACCCAGCACTGCCACAAGCAGGAGGCAGGTGACAGGTGCCTCACCTTTGCCTGTTGCAATGGTTTGCTTTGCTGCTGCCACAAGAAGCCGGAGGGCAGGGCACGGAGTTGCACTCCAGCTGCAGTCCACCTGCAAACCATGGCCCCCACATGGGGCTGGAGGCAGCGGGCACTGACCCCTGCCCCTAGGGCTGCCCCAGCCTGGGCCACACTGCCACAGCAGGAGGCAGCAGTGAGCCCGGCTCCATGATTAGCTCCGGCTCCCCTCCATCCCACTGCTGTGCCTGCAGCCAGGTCAGATCCCTCCTTCCTAAGGCCAGACCCGCCTTGGCATTGGGCCTCACTACTCCTCCAAGGGACTTGACCCAGGTGCTGTGGTGTGGGCCCTGCCTGACAGGATCAACATTGTGGAACAGAGCCAGCGCAGTGTTGGTGCCTATGCTACTACCCCCTTTCCCTCAGACTACTGGTGTCTGGCTGCCACAGCCCTGGGTACACGAGCGGAGCCGATCAGTGTCCATGCCTCTCCCCAACTGCGATGGGAGGGGAGGGAGGGGATTAAAACTCTCCCTTCCCCTCAGGCTACTGGGGTCTGGCCACATTCCCACTCCTACCACTTGAGCAGCGAGCCAGTGAGCAGGGATGGCGGGGATGAGGACCCCTGGCAGGGGCTGTTTCCCCACTCCCAGGCAGACCGGCTGCATGACAGAATAGAGTTTCATCCCCTCCCTTTCCTTCTCAGGCAGCTAGAACAGTGGTAGAGCTCTGGCTAGGGCAGAGAGGAGTGGGGCCAACCCTACTTGGCTGGAACGGGAGAAAAGCCCAGCCCAGGGATGCAGAACATGCTGGGGACCTCTGATTTAACTTAAACCAGGAAGGCGTCTGCGACAGAAGTTCCATAAACTGGTTTGACCTCAGTCAGTTAAGTCTGATATTACATTCAACCATGTTCATCCCAAACCAGTTTTGGCCATTTTGAAACTGGTTTATGTGCACTGAAGTTCTGTTCTGTTACAGGTTTAAACCAGTCTCTGATCACTTAAACCAGTTTATGTGCAACTTGTGCCCCTAGCCAATCCAGGCCAGACCATTGCTTCTTCATGTCGTCACACTTAAGTTTATCTATTGCTCTGCCACCCCTCCCAACTTTACTCGTTTTGTCTTTTTCACATACATTAGTTACGTCTAAATTTTTTTGTCCTCTATTACTACTTTTCTGATTTTTCCCCCATTGGATGTCTGAATCTCTAGCTCTATTAACTTGCCCTCTCATTTTTCAAAGACTTTGCTGTTTTGCATCCATACATCTGATGTCTTGAAGTTTCTTTTAAGACATTTCTCTATCCTGATGAGTGTCAGCAACCTTTCAAGTGTAACTTAACTTGAAGGGAGAAAATTAAAATAACTAGTGCTCAGTTTATGAAAAAAGTGAACAAGATAGGAGCTAAGTTGTTACTGCAATGCCCCACTAGACATTTCTTAATATACGAACAGAACAGAGACTTGGCTCTTCAGACCCTACCTGTCTAGTAGTACTACTGCTATATTTCAGTCTGTAGTTGTATTTTTTGTACAAAGTAGCTCTATATTAGCAGGCATTGAAGTCAGACTTATTGAAGAGTAACTGCTGGGATCATGGGTTTTTGTGCACTGATCTTAAGATGTGGGCAAGTTTACTCTTAGTCTCCTGCTTCTGGTGCTGCTACAAAAAGTGTGCAACTTAGGAATGGTTCAGTAAGCAAGCATTCTCTAAACAACTTAAGGTATAATCCAGGGACTAGCATGTAAATAGCCCCCCAACAGACATTCCCCACTTGAAAAAAAAAGAAAAGGCCTACTTGCCCAGGGAAGTGTCCTTTTACATTTGAATGAAATAAAGGACAACTGTAGGCCAAAAACAGGACACAGATTAAGTACCTTGCACTGTTCTATTGGAGGTACGATAAGCCATATTGAGTGATGTTGTATGGTCCTTAGTATGTTTATTGCTGAAACGCAAGAAAAAGCACAACCAATATTGACTTGTTATATAGCCTATTACATTTGAAGTGAGGGAGTATCACTTAGCATAAGGAATACGCTACAAATTTTGGATGAACCCAACTATTAATGTCTCAGTACCAGTCAAATTTTGAGAATATAAATTCATGCTCAAATACTCCCTTCACTGGTAATAAAATTGCTGCTGAGGCAACAGTCTGCTTAAGGGAGTGCTGTGCTTCAATTGGGGTGGTATAGTGTGCTGTTGGATGGGGAAGAAAAAAACCCCCATTGTGGACAGAGTCACTAATTCTGAGATGGAAAGCTGATGTTACATTAAAATTCTTGCCAAACAGAAGTGATCCTAGGTAAGTGGGAGAAGTGTGTGCATGTGTGGGAGGGAAATGTAGCTCTATGTACATTATGGCATAATAACAAGTCATCCAGGGAGTGGGGCAGCAGAAAGTGACCAAAGATGTGGATATGGCAGTAGTGCCAAATAGGGGAGGACTTGAAAAAGAAAGCATCTTCTAAAGCTACAGTCACCCTTCCAACACCAAAGAAGCCTGTAAGCTAGATTCCACCCCCATGAAAAGCAGATCACTTGATAAACAGAAAATATAAGACCCTTAAAAAATGGTGCAAGGAGTTGGTTACTAGACATACAAATGAGCCACAGGCACTCCTTAAAAGGCATGGCCGTAATTCTCATACCTGGTAAAAAGATTTTTTTCTCCAAAATCAGGGACCTTGTTTCAAGCTTCTAAATCTACATGGAGACAAGTAAGAGGCCTGAACACTCAAAAACTTCCATTTATCACTGGAAATAAACTGAAACATGAAGAATCAGAGACCCTGAGTTCTGAAGTGTACAATTTTAGAAGACTAACATCTTTACACTTACTAGTTGTCTTGTATTTATTCAAAGATGCTGCCAAGTGTCAGTTATATTTAATGTCTTCACCAATGTAGCCTAAGATCCTGCATTTGGAAGAATAAATTTTCTCCTCATTCTGGTAAAAAAGGATCTTTTCCCATAATTTTTTAAAATAGTTTAACTCATTTGACCTTGTATGCAGAATTACGTTTCTGTGAAAAAAAATTCAAGAGACGCTCAAAAGTAACAAATAAAATAACGTGCATTTTATTAGAAAGCATTTCTTCTCCTGAGCAAAAAGATTTACAAACACAGCATGCAAATGTATTAATAAATAATTTCACTGTACAGTCTGTACTCATGACAATAGTGCAACAAAACTAGCAGCTGAACAAATTTCCAGCATTTAGTTATCTCAGAGTGAACACTAACATATTTTCAAACAGAGCTTCACTGTTAGTAGTGTCAAAGCATTAACAAGTTAGAATGATTCATTCCATCCTGCATCTAAAACCAGTTGGACATGAACCCCTTAATTACTTACATTTCAGAAAACTGAGTCAGATATTTTGTCAATTATGGCCTTTTCTAGTTGGCAAGCTGATTAAAATGCAGAAGAAAAATTAACAACAAAAAGGTAAAATAGAATCTGAATCTTTGCATCACTGAATATGTCAGCATAATTTTAACAATGGCTTTCCTGGTGAGAAACTGGGAGAAGGGTATTCAAGAGCTTGATATATTTTGCAAGGTTCCTACTTAAACTCCTTATACATGTAATCAGGTAACTGAATAGACAAATAGCAAATTATGGCCATTTGACATAACAAGCTTTCATGTGCCATCAAAATAATTGCACATGCATCTCTGGTGCACACCTGCACATCCAAGTTGTTAAAAAATTTAATTCTAAATATCTGGATTGCAGAATACACTTTCCTAAAAGAAAACGATAAATTTTGGACATTTGGTATTTGACAATATCCCTTTTTAAGGGAGGCTATACATCAGAAGCATGACTTTCACCTAACAGAACAGCATCATAGAAAAGGGCTAGTTTAAAGAGAAACCCATCTCATCTTAAACTCCAAAAAGGGGTGTAGTAGGAAAGCAACAACTGTACTTAGAAATACAGGATAACAAAGATAGTTTTTTTTGACAAGTAACGTCCAGTCATTGCACTTACACTAATACATTGCACTTATAGAAGTAGATTCCTACCTTTGGCAAAAAAGCAGCATGCAATGCAGATTGATTATTGATTACAGCAGAGCATGCAGTACGATGGCAAAATCTTGAACATCTCTAGGAAACTTGAAAAGAAATTCAAAAGCTCAGATTATTCAAGTAAGAAATAAAAAGTGAAAAGCAGGTAAAATATATGTCCCATCTTCTTCCTACCCTTTATCTTCTCCAAGAAAACCAGAACAAGCAACAAAGGTAAACTGGAGATGGAGGAAAGATTAGCATCTGAGCAAATCAGGTTTGGTTTTATCCAAGAACTTCACTATTCATATTAGTTCACAACCACTTCAATTTATCAGGTAAGTTGCAATGAATATATTGATAAAAACAACATGAAAAGGAAATAGCTGTCTGTTTGTATCTGTTTCCAAAAAGAAAAGGCACAGGTGGTCTAACATCTTAATTTGGCCCTTGCTCTTATTAATAGAGAAAAATAGCAGCATATTATAAAAGGAAAGATTGGCAATTGCTATTCAAGCATAAAAATCAAATTTTTGTGTTTTGAAAGCTCAATTATGTTGGGTCATTAAACACTGAAATGCATGATGGTCCAACATAATCAGTGACAGAACATCCTGCTTGGCACTTATAAAGCAGATAAAATAATGACCTGGTTTTAAAAGCAGTGTTCTATCCATCAGTTTTATTCTATCTGCAAAACATTAGCATTTTGCTTCAAAGAATGATACCGCAAAGTACTCTCCTCTCTTGGCCTTTTCAAGGTTTTAAAAAAAAATTCTTCAGCTTCAATAACAAAAAGTTTTCACAGGAGTTGGAACGGAGGGGAAAAGGAAGGTAGATTTCATGCAAACATCACACATGACAGAATAAAAGAAAAAACAGAAATATCTCTTTTCCATTTTCTAGTTCACAGATGAAAGGGCCCCATGCTGCAGGGCAGAATTTGTTTTCTCCCATAATACTAGGAAATACAATTAGCAGAATGGGGGAAACTGACATAAAATGGAAGGAAAGTGATGTCGGGGGAGGGAGGAAGGGAAGAAAGAGTTGTGTAATCTCTTTGGAGAATATAAAAAAACCTCCCTTTAAATCAGTTTAAGCCAGAATGTTTTGTGATTCTGAAAACCACAATTGTGGCCAAGTTTACACAATGGACCTCTAACAAAATCCACAGAAATCTTCATTTCCACTGGGGAACATGTACACACACATAAAACAGGGATTCTTCTGAAAAAGACTTCTTTGATTGAAGTGACTCTCCACCTAATAATGCTGCCTGCTTACTTCTGACGGACTGTAGTGTTACTTTATTTATACAGCGCTGCATAAGAGAAGGACAGAACTTGCCCAGAGGGCAATGTTGGTAACTCTTTCAGCAACATCCAGAATTGAAATACCACACACCAGTGTACTGTTAAAATGTCATTAGCACATCACGTTCCTGCACACTAGTGTAGAAGGGTCTCCCAAAAATAAAGGAATGTAGACCTGGTTTGATCTTCTCAGCTAAAGCCATTATTATGTTAAGATCGCCCTCTGCTGTTAAGTCAAGGTCTATCTTTAAGCTCCGTAGAGACTTAAAAGCCTTTTTTCCTTTTTGCCTGCAAAAGTAATGGAACAAACAAACAAAATCACATTTTTACAGTACAGAATGATTTTTAGTGAACAGCAAGAGATTTCCATACTCCCCGCTTTCCAGTATCTTTTTACTTACGTGTCATCTTCTATGTACTTTATAAGAGTTAAAGCTTTTCTGTGAAGGACTAACAGGAACTGTGCAAGGAAAGTACTCCTCAGAGACAAGCCAGGTTTCAAATGAAAGATCTGTTAAAAGTAATAGCAGAAAATTAGCTAAACATGCTATACGCTAAGCCTATATCATTCAAATTCCATTCTAAGAATGAATCTCAACTTAAGTTGCAGTTCTCTAAGAGTTCCTGCAGCAGGTATATTAAGCAGTCAGGCACTATAAACTGAAAACAACTTTTAATTATACTCCTGGCCAGGGAACAATCCCATGATTCAGGAATTCTCCCTCACCCCTCTGCACTCTAGTTCAAAATATTCACTGCTTTGTGCTATCTATCCATGCAAAGGATCACAGCACCAACTCGAGAAGGGTATGTGGGCAGCCTACGCAATTTTGATATTCTTGCTATTTGTGGCATACATGCTTTGAAGGAACTTGCAACTAGCAAGCAATTACATTTCTACACAAACTCATATATTTATTTAATGCCAATTCAGTTATTTGCAGCAATGCAGGGAAGGATCTGTCTGTATTAAGCTATTTGTTATGCAGAGGAATGTACTGCTTTTATTTTTTGTTCCTTCTGAAAGGGAAGCCATTACCTGATCTAGAAAGGCTTTTACTAATGTATCTCGATGCAGGACATCTTGAAAGATATTCCTATGAAAAAACAGGCAACAAAAAAAAAAATATCATGAGGCAACAGTGAATGCATTATATTGGTGCATGGCAAAAAGAGTAAATTCTTCCAGACAAATAACTATAACAATATTTGAAATTAAAATACATGTAAGTCAGTTATAATTATTTTTAAGAATACAAGGCAAAGTGACAGCCCCAATGCACTAAGTGGTTAACCATCACTTGACTTGTAAATGAACTTTACTGTACAGCATCTTTATTTAAAACCAAAACAACCAAACCCCTATTAAAAGATAATCAACACAAATTTGAGAACAAGTGCTAACGAAATATCGAGCAATAATTTTGTTAATATTTTAAACTTGCTATACAGTTTCCCTCCCATGAAGAACACAAATACCAGGCAGTTTCTCCTAAGCAAAGCAGTTCTGAGTAAACATAAATAGATTTTATTAGCAAATACATGCTAATACGTAAAGGCTACACTATTACACTGTTCTGAGCTATATAATTTCGAGAAAAAGTACAGGATCAGTACATACAAGTCAGGCGTGAAGCTTTCGTCAGTATGGATAATGGTATCCTGAGCCATCTCTTCATCTGAATTAGCTCTCCAAAATGCTGTCAGCTCAGACCTCATATATCGCCGTTGGTTATATATATGTTCATGGCAGGGAGGCATCTGCTTCACTGTGTTGACATCCACATCTATATGTGTAGTGGGATATGGAGCATACATTACTTGACGAAAGGGCAACACAAAGCTTCCAGTCGCATCCTGTTACAGTGAAAAGAATTAAAGTCTTCTAGTTACAAGAAAGAACAGGGATCTGAAAGACAGTATTAAGGAAATAGACTTATGTTTTAAAAATAGCCACTGCAGGAGCAATTTGAGGTACATTTATATAGCTAATAAAACTGTATTGTTACACTGGATAAATGTCTTAATATAGACAGAAGCATTGTAAGGAATCAAAAAGTAGTTTTACATACATCACTGTATTGTTGCTAGTGACACCTTTCCACTGTCAATGCAAATGGTACAACACTAACATGACATATTACATGCACAAAAATCAAAGCAATATACAAGGTTAAAAACAGCAATATTATAACCTCAGTGTGATTTTAAGCAAGCAGTATCCTACAGGCCATGGAAAGGGAGTGGCATGGAAAGGGAAGTAGCCGGTGCCATACAAAGATGGTTTAAATTAATCCCCTTGTAGAATAGAAGGAGACTAAAATCTATACTGATTTTAGAACATAGCCCTGGACAACCTTTGACCAGAATTAACATACAAATTTCAAATGAATAATTAAATCAGAACAACTCACCAGACTAAAATCTAGATTATGGATTCTGGCCTGCTCCTGCAGTAGCAGAGACTCACTGCCCCTTTCTCAGGGATTACATCTAAAGTGATTTTGGGTCTTGAGCATTTTCCCTTCTTTACTTTCTACGCTGCACTGTATTGATCTTCTGCTCCCCACTTCCAGTTTGACACACTGTGCTGTTGTTTAATAACCTAATTCTTATTTTTCTGTCATTTTACAATTGTGTACATCCCATCTGACAAATTCAGACTGAAACATCTTTGAGTGATACCAGTCTTATTTTTTTTAAACAAGCTCCAAACATTTCTAATAATTATCTGAAAGTACTAGTATTTTAACCCACTGGAAACTAACATTCTTTGCTGCAAGCGAAGACAACTTAATACCTGTTGGATCAATAAACAGATGTATTCCCAAAGCAAAGGGACAATACAAACAAAAGTATCATCAAAGAAAAAGGGACACAGTAGTGGCAAGCTGAAATTTTAGCAGTCTTAAAAACAAAAAGCCATAGAAATAGGGATAAGCCTGGTTATAAACACTGGTGAAGAGGGAAAATTGTATAAACAATTGAAATACAGAAGGATTTTTCTAGATGGAATAGAATAAAATTTAGCTGTGCAACAGTGAAAGGCAAAATGGACTTACCTTAAGCAATCCTTGTACAAAGAGCCCCGACTCATATTTGAAGGAAGACTCATTTCTACAGAGTCTGGAGCACTTCCGTTCTGATGGAGTAAGGAAGAGACACAGTGTCCTCACTACCTGTAATATTAAAAGTTTTGTTAAAAAAAAAAAAGCAGACACTAGTGAAGACCATACTGATTTTAGAACATAGCTCTGGACAACCTTTGACCAGAATTAACATATAAATTTCAAATGAATAATTAAATCAGAACAACTCACCAGACTAAAATAAAAATGCAAGTTATACTACTCAAAAATGATGTAAACTAAAATAGGTGTGAACGGATAAGTGCAGGCAGCTTGGGTGCTCTGCAACCCACAGTAGGGGGCTGGATTTCAAGCTCTAGCCCATGGTGGGAAATGGTTGCCAAGCCCTGATCTAGCAGATCTGTCATTTGCAGGACTCGAAAGAAAGCATGGTCTGTGCCTCAAAGCACCTATAACTTGAGATTATGAACTGCTGAATGATCACAGGATGCCAAAAACAGCAGATAATTTACAAGTTCAATAAAATTCTCTCTTAAGAATGAAAAGGAAAAAAAAAAAGAGATGCCCCCATTGTATTTACTTTGCAAACAAATATTTGAGGTAGAAATGCAAAAGTGAGTGTGCCTTCAGAAAGACGGACAAATAGAACATACTTGCATAGACTTCCTCAAAATACAAGTACTTGTTCTTTTGTTTAATACCAGTCTTCTCTGGCTCTTTCCCCTCACACTGCAAACATACTTTCTTCATTCCCAGCCTTCTAAAGCTACCACCTTCATCTTCCTTTTATCTTTAACAATGATTAAATGTGCTATATATAATTGCCGTTCAGAGTTCCTCTCCTCCAATTCCAAAGTAGGCTCTCCTTACTTTGGCTTCCATCCCTAGCACTCAAATGAAACTGCTCTCAGTCTCCAATGACAACTTCAGCCAAATCTTAGGAAGTGTCCAAAATTCTGAGCCTTCTTGAGCTACCAGCCACTTCATTAAGTGGCCAAACTCTGCAGAAAATTTCATCTTTTCTTGGCTTTGGTAACCTTCTTCGGTTCAAAGAACACATGCATTTAGAAGCACTGGTGCAACTTTTAAGAGAGATGCCCTTGTTCTACACTGTGATATAGGCTTCTCCAGCTTTTTTGTTTGTTTGTTTTAAATATCATGCTTGCTCAATATCATTTTCAAAACACTGTGATACTAATAAGACTCATTACTTCAGCAATGCAAACTTCAGGTGTTGCCCTGCCGCCACAACCCTAAAATAATACTTAGTAGTCTTGGTCAACAGCTTGTCCATCATATTTCATGCATATGTTGTGACAATGAAGCAGATTTTACTTTTTATTGATTACCTGGACAGAGATGCCATCATCACAACATTTTCAGTGCATTTTTCAAAACATGAGATAAAAAAGGCAATCTACCTTTTCCCCCTATTAGTTTTTCTGCAAGTCATGTAGCATCTAATTTGAAAACATATGTATTCTAAGTATAGTTTGCATTTACATAGAAATGTAGTATGCTGCATCAGTGGTTTTGACTACAAGTCCTATTCATGAATTAGAACACCATGGTACTAAGCAGTCTCCTATACAAAGCACAACCTCAAAGAGCTTACCACCACTCTTCCTGCTGTTGGAAGCGCGTCCTATAAATACTGTAGTATAAGAGTGATGTTGTAGCTGTGATGGTCCAGAAATTATGTGGGAGGCAAATATTTCTTAGGGTGATCTCTTCTTGGACCCATTATGTAGTTGGGATAAAGTCAGACAAGCTTTTGAAGCAAGTCATTCTTCTTTAGGTCATGCATTCATGAATGTCTTGCATTTGAAAGCTTGTCTAACTTTATCCCAAACTACATAGTTGGTCCAATTAAAACAGGACCAAGATATGACTCTTAAGAAATCCTTGCCTCTTTCACATTAATTTGAGCATGCACACACTTGAACAAAACTACCTCCCAGTTCTGTAAGAAGAATCTATTGCAGAAAAAGGTTACAGTCCTGCAAAACAGTCTGGGACTGTAATTACTACACCATAAATAAGAAGGAAAACAAAAAACTAAGTGTGGGAAGATTCCTTCTCCATAAATGAGGTTCTCTACACATATTACCTCTACGGAGGCATAGTGTAGGCATCTTATGTCACAGTTTCACAACTCAGAACTACATATACCAGTGGCCACCAACTAGTGGATCTTGATCCACTGGTAGATCTCAGAGCCTCATGGAGTTGATTTGAGGCTGGGGTAGGGAGCTGAGTGCCTGTGTACATGCATGTGCATGCCCTACCCCAGTAGGTCAGTCAGTGGGAGAGGGAAGGGGTGGGGGTTAGATAAAGGCCGCCACAGTGAGGGGTGTCACAAAGGCAGGAGCAGGGTTGAGTGGGACTTACCTGCTGGAGAGGTGGGCCTCCAAATAATTTCTTCTCCCTCTGTCTTGATCTGCTCCCCCCCTCCTCCCCTCACCACAGATTTACCTTCTGGGCAGGGGCAAGGGGTGGTAGCAGTGCATGGTAGATCTTGGGTTGCTTTTAAATGCCAAAGGTGATCTCCTACTTAAAAAGGTTGGAGACCAGTGATATATACCAATGCAGTCCCAGAAAATACTGTAATTCATATGTGCTATAATTAAACACAGAAGAGAAAAACTCCTATGCCTTAATGGCAGCATACAAGTCATTAGATGGCAAAACCAGAAAAGTTAGAAAAGCTGGACATATACAAGTCCATGGGACCGATGGGATATATCCTAGGATGCTGAGAGAATTGGGTGATGCGATTGTATAGCTGCCCAGCCATCATCTTTGGAAACTCTTGGCGATTGGGAGAGGTTCCAGATGATTGGAAAAGGGCAAACATAATGCCCATATTTAAGAAACGGAAAAAGGATAATCCAGGGAACAAGAGACCAGTCAGCCTCACCTTAGTCCCTGAAAAAAATCATGAAGAACGTCTTCAAGGAGTCCCTTTCTAAGCACTTGCAAGAGAAGAAGGTGATTAGATGAATCCAAACTGATTGTTCCAAGGGCAAGTTGCCTGACCAACCTGATTGTCTTCTATCGTGAGACAACTGGCTCTGTGGATATGGGAAGATCAGTAGATGTGGTGTACCTGGATTTTAGCAAGGCTTCTGATACCATCTCCCACAACATTCTCGCAGGCAAGCTAAGGAAGTACTAGTTGGATGACTGGACTGTAAGGTGGATAGAAAACTGGCTGGAGCATTGGCCTCAGAGGGTAGTAATTAATGGCTCAATGTCTAGTTGGCAGCCAGTATGAAGTGGAGTGCTCCAGAGTCAGTCCTGGAGCCAGTTTTGTTCAGTATCTTCATCAACGCTCTGGAAAATGGCATAGAGTATACCCTCAGCAAGTCTGCAGATGACACCAAGCTGTGCTGGGGAGGGGGTGGGGGGATAGCAGGTATGCTGGAGGATAGGGCTGGGATTCAGAGTGGAACAATCCCAAGCACCAGTACAGGCTGAGGGCTGAGTTACTGGGCAGCAACTCTGTAGAAAAGGACCTGGGGTTTACAGTGGACAATAAGCTGAATGAGCCAGCAGTGTGTCCTTCCTGCCAAGAAAGCTAATGGCATACTGGGCTGCATTGGTAGGTGTGTTGTCAGTAGGTCAAGGGAAGTGATTATTTCCCCATATCCAGGACTGGTGAGGCCACATCTGGAGTACTCTGTTTAGTTTTGGGCCCCCCATTACAAAAGGATGCCCTCCTGAGGTCCCTTCCAGCCCTAATTTTCTATGATTCTCCATCCAGGACTGAACTGCGACACAACCTTGTCTTAACAATAGATGTCAATACATCTCCACTGCTTTAACAATCAACACCTCCCATAATGAATCCAACAAAATCCATGGATCCTACACTTGCATTTCTGAAAATGTGATGCATCTGATCCGATGCACCAAATGGCCTCATAGTAAACTTCATGGGTGAAACTAGATGGAAGCTATGCACTGGAATGAACTATGAAAAAAATATAAAGGACTGGGACATACAAATGGCAGTAGGAGCCCATTTTTCATAGAACCACCACATCCTTTCTGACCTCACTATCATTGTGCTCAAGGGAAATTTAAAAAAAACACCTTAAAAGGTGGACTTGGGAGCAAAAATCCATATGCTGGCTGGACATGAAGAACCCAGGACTAAACACTGATATTTACTTCATAGCACACTATACTTTATCTGATTCCTGAAATTCTTTCTTTGTACTGCAGGCAATAACCACCCTCTTCCCTTTTGAAAGGTTCCTAACCTCTCATTAATCAAAGTTTATTTTCTTTGCTTAATTGTCTGCTACTCCTGGGAATCTCTCTCTTCCAATTTCAAAGTCCTACACATTGTTTTTAATCATCACTGTGCCATCTTCTTTCCTCAGACCCGATGAAGAATGCCTCACATTCAAAAGCATGTTTAACTTTTATTGGACCAACTGAATGCTTGGGATAAAGATATCACACACAAAAATCCTTGCTCCTCAATTCCTCGATCAACTGGGGTACATCATCACTCCAACACTTTCAAGACCAGACGTTACTATAGAAGCCTGTTCTGTCCTTTGAATCAAACGAGTCAGTTAGAGGACACATGTGGAATACAGACTCTGTGGATCTGGTGAAGGAACTGTCCACATGAATTGGATTCACCAGTGAAGAAAACCTTGTTTATCATTATTTCTTTCTGCAGACCTCAACTGCAGATGGGTAATTGAATTGACAGATAGCTTTAAGAGGAATAAATTGGAGACCTACTTAAACAAGCATCTCGTCTGTCTATTAAAGACATACTGAAATATAGATTCAACTCCTGCCAGAAATCACTGAGTTTTAATAGACATATTTCAATAGAGGCAAAACACACTTTCAAGTCATGAAACTGGCATTTCCGGATATTAACTTATCACTTTGAAAGAGTCTAAGTAAAAAATAACTTCCCCCATTTGGTTTCTTCCCCACAACAACTAGGCAGGTTTATCCCTCATTTTTCTCAAATAACTTTTGTATGGATTCAAGCTCCATAGTCGCCTGCCAAGTCAGGGAACTCAGGGAAGAAGTAGACAAAAGCACCATTCTTATTCAAGTGAAAAATCTGTTATTAGTTTAGGAAAAATGTTTAAAACAGGGTTTCAAAATCATCTCATCTTTGTGAAAGAGACTTATGTGAAATGGAGAAGGTTGTCTCCCATTAGAGTTTAATCAATCAATTCTGGGTGAGAGCACAGCACCTGAGAATGCAGCTTCCAGAGACAAAAAAATATAACACTATCCTGATATTCCTGGCCTTTAAACCTAGTCCTCCTTCATTAAGGCATCTGGCCAGTACTCTCTCTCTTTGGAGTATGGACAGAAGACAGGAAGTGCCCTTTTGAAGGGTGACGGTTCCAAAGAGTCTAGTAAAAATGTGGGCAAGTATTTGGGCTGGAGGGCCACTTAAGGAGTTTTGGTGAGCTGTTGTGGGCCCCTGGGGGGAAGAGAAATGGGGTGCTGATCCAGCCCAGCATGGCTGGAGGTGGGGAATGATCCTATCTGGCCCTGGACCAGTCCACTCCTTACCCACTCCCAAGACTGCCAGATAGAGCAGGCTGGGCCTCCAAGGAGACTGGCCTGGGACCCTCCTCCAGACAGGGCATGCTTGGCTAGGCAGATGGGATGGGGCCACAGGAAGGGAGTGGTGCCAGGATCATGGAGTGGTGACAGCACAAGGCCAAGGTTCAGGGCAGAGCCACAATCCACTCCCCACACATCCCTGCCCACAGAACCAGTGCCCTTTGTAGGGATGTGTGGGGAACAGATTATAGTTCTGACCCTGGCCCCAGCCCCATGTTGTCACAGTCCCAGTTTCTGCCTGCTCTTGGATGCCACTCCCTGCTCGCCCACAGCCCTATCACATCTGCCTGGCTTGCGGGGGACTCAGGCCAGTCTCCATGGAGACCCTGCCTGCCTGCCCACCCCATCTGGCATGCCAGCAGTGGGTGTGGGGTGGACAGGCTGGAGTGCCCAGGCAGCAGGGCTAAGTATAGTGGTGTAGACTAGCAGCAGCAACTGGAAGGAGCTGCCATGGCAGGGGCTGCTGGGAAGCTGAGTGTGGCTGCCATGCTGCCCCTACCCTGCCATGAGCCCAAGGACAGTGGAACTGACTTCACATGCCATGGCCCGGGCTGGCCCTCATGTCTGGGCTGGAGAGGGCAAGGGGACTTACTATGAGATGGATAGAATCCCTTGGTGGGTGAATCTGGTTTGCAGGCTGTATTTTGCCCAACCCTGGCCTAGCAAATGTATATTTCAACAGCAAGCTATCCATTGTAGACGTGCACACATTTTAAGTCTGGACTGGCACATTGCATCTCCCATGTCGCCAATGAAAACTCAAATATGAACTGAACTTCTAAAGAATTAAGCTATTTCTTTCATTTAATTGTATTACTTATGGCTAAAACTATGAGGAAAAAGGATCAGAATGCATGGATCCTACATTTGCATTTCTCAGAATATGATATATCTGATCCAATGCACCAAATGCTCTCATGGAAATCCTATGGGTGAGATTTAAGCACTAGGCACAATGGTTCTCAACCTTCTTACGTTCAAGATGCCCCTTGTTAGACTTATGACACCCCTCAGAAAATACTAGGTCTTAACTTGTAGTCATTTCTTGAATACAGATAAATACAGCAATTCTGTCACAAAGAACTCTGAAAGACCACAACACATCAGAAGGCTTTTGACACAATGGATTCCTAATTTGAAATTACTGGGTTTATTTTATGAGTTGTGTAGGTGTTTGAATACTTAACAGTGTTCCCAGTACCCTGAAAAGCATCTCACCCCAGGGAGTCACATCATCCTGGTTGAGAATCACTGGCCTAGCAAGCATACATTTTTAATATACAAGTGGCCCTGGATGTTTTGATGACTTAAAACATACCGTGCAGAAGCAATTGACAGTGGAACAGTTGCCTTCGCAGGCAACTACTCAGGACAATAAAGTTATACAGAATTTTGTTTGTTTAGTATTCATTTCCACAGGTAACTGGTTAAAAAAAAAAGTCAATCTAGATCTCATGAGTTTACACATTATGGACAATTTAAATCTAATTCTTAAATCCTACCCTTGTGTACTGGCCTCAGCTTTTATGCTGAGTCAGCAAAATGAAACGGGTTGCTAAAAGTCATCAGAACATGACTGATAAGCCCTTTTTCAAACTGTCATCAATTACTAGTGCATCCAATTCAAGACTGACAGCAATACAGTGTTGCCATCCACACAATGCCAAATGCATTTACAGGCAATTTAAAATTTTACTGAAAAAATAGTTTGTTTCCCATTACCTGCCACTTCTACATTGCTGCAAATGTGCTAATAAACACCATCCAACCCAGTGAATCACAAAGTGCATTTACCTTATTAACTTTCTCTGCACTGCTACCTACAACTACAGAGCAACCACAAGTCTGTAGGTGTGAACTGATGGCACTGCAAATTAAGCAAAATACAGATTAATACATAACAGACCACTCTCCAGCAAATCCTTCATCTTCTAAAAACATGCTTTTAAAATAAATAAATTAAAATCAAGAGCCAGACTTACCTTTACCAAAACCCAAATGCATTTTGGAACTAAAACAAGATTCTCCAAACTTCAGCAAACTTAAGAAATAATATTTTAAGTTACTATAGCATCTAACTCAGTTATGTCTTCAACAGCTAAAGTATAAGATCATTCATTCAGAATCACAGAAACATAGGGCTGAAATGAACCTCAAGAGATCATTTAATTCATCAATTTACTTACTGGCAGGATTAAGAATGCAGGGTGCCAGTACGAGTCGCTACTGCGACGCACTGTAATTACAGCATGTTGGAGCAGACTCAATGACTCGATTAATCAAACCTGCTGGAGTGTGCTAATTAGTATGCTCTAGCCAGCCTCTGCGTCTCGTGTATCAGCACCCCCACGCTTCAAAATGGTGGTGGGGGTACTTTAACTAAAACTTGTTCGATGAGCTTTAGATAAAGGCACTGTTTTGAAGTGTGGGGCACTGACACATGAGATGCTTCAGGCACTTTAATTATGGCGGCTCTTGAAGCTGCTCTAATTAAAGTGCTCCCCCACATCCCTGGAGCACATGTAAAAACACCCACAGAGACTCTCTCTCAATGTTTGGATGACCTGTTCTTAAGGACCTTTAGGTAAGGACATCGCTTTTACACATCCTACAGTTAGTCAGCTTTTCCTCAATTCTCAAGGATAAGCCAAAGTAAAAAATCATTTATTTTTAACGTGAAGAACATGTATTGTAGCGTGTTTAAACCACTCTCGTGTGTTAAGCAGTCTAATCACATAGTCCGGTCTGGGCATAGTAAATTAAGTAAGTAAAATACAACAGAACCTTAATCCCACAGTGGACTTTGCACAAGCTATTATATCTCACTGCAAAAGAAACTAGGATCCAAGACAGTACGTGAACACTAAGGAGTTCTCTACCTGTGAAAAAACATGGTCTGCAGGCTGTATTTTGCCTGTTCCAAAAGGAATACATAACCACACATCTGAAGTGGTCAGCCTTTTTTGTTTTTTAAACGGGCCCTTAAATTTTTATTTTTTGTTGCATAAAAATTAAGATAAGAGCATGCCAATATGGATATTTTAAAACTGCAAAAACCAGAAGTCTCCTTTACCCCTCAAACATACAACTGTGAATAGCACAAAGTAGAATGCTCAACCTTACGCACCTTGTGGCTCTGCCAGCTTTGTTCATGCAATCAGTTTTATTATTGCATAGGCACATTGTAAAAGAGTAAACACCACTCAATCTTGGTACCAATGTCTTAATGAAAACCAGACATTTACCCAGGACAATTATGTTTTAAAAGAACAGTAACAGAATGCTGCATTGTCACAGGATCAATTACTCCTGCCGTTTCTTAGTTGGGTTCCCCTCCAGTTAGCCATCTAGTGATATTACTTCAAATATTTCTAAAAGTTTAGTAATCTCACAGGGTTCAAAACCTAGGAAAAATCTGCAGAATGCTTTAAAAGGGGATGTTAGCAATTTCAGCATTTGGATTTCTCTGGTGGTACTGTGAGAATGTTTCATAGTTTCATGTTGATGTTGCATAAAAAAAACCCATTGCTACCTCTTTGAAGTCGGTATTATCTAAGCCAGGTGATTATTGATGGAGAGGTTTTGAGGAAGAAGATGGTCTATTAAAAAGCTTCTTAAGTATGGAAGTGTTGAGCATTATTAAATCAATACATGTTTATGCACTAATTTACTGCTCTAGTAAACTGTTTTTGTTTATGTACAAAAATGAAAACTTTTATTTTAATGCAAGTCTGAAAAATATACATAGATACTATTAGCCACCATTTCTACAATAACCTACTCCCCACCTTTCAGGTACTAAATAACTCACAATTTTGTTTTTTATTCCTCACATCCTTTTTGAAACCATTTTCAAAGTCATATAATTCCTTTCAATTTATCTAATCCAATTATTTCAGTGATGATAAAGTTACGTTTCACTGAACTGTTTTAAGATTTATCCGTCCCTGACTATTCATTTAAAAAGGAAACAAATTTTGCAGTATCTTACAGATAAACATATGAAGAAGCTATAATCAGTACTAGCAGGGTTTTTTTTTATTTTTCCCCAAAACTAACCCTTAACCATGAATCCAGGAAACCAACTGAAGAGATACTAGCATCAACTACTTCACAATGGCATAAAAGAAAGAACAAGACCATACTTTAGAAGAAAGCCTTCATGGCAACTGTCCCCAATGTCATCATCACTTAAGACAGTGTCACTTATCTAGAATGCAAAAGAATGAAAAGAAAAGAAAAAGTTTAGATGAGGATATGCAATACACCAGAAAATATATCATTTCCTATTTCTAAAAGTATTTAGGGATAACCCAAGAAGATCCTGAGCCATTTATTTTGGAAATTTTAAGAATTGAGTATGTTATAAATCACAAAAATCAGTCTTATATTTCTGAATGAGGACAGACACCAAGAGAGGAGCAATTATACCATTACTCTATTCCTCCTCCACTTAAAAAGGTAGACTGTTTTCAACACAGCATTTTCCTAGTGTGCTGTCCAGAATATTTCATACTGGCCCCAGTGAAGCGGTTTTCTTACGAACACTGTCCCACGTTCTAGTGGATCTCAATATTAACATCTACTCCTTTGCTGCAATATTAGTGCCAGTGGAATATTCGTTCCTCTCCCTTCATAAAAGGAATGCCACCATTCAAGAGCCAATTTAGCTAGAGTGCTGATCAAAATTGCTGCTAATGCTAATTCATGGGGCATAAACTATTACCAAAAATACCACTTAGGAGAGCTTTCTTGCACCAAACATCAAAATGCATAATGATTTCTGGGAACAATGATTTATTTTACCAAAGGCAGCACTAAATAGGAAGGGCAGAGGTGCTTCCTTTTCAAAATGCAGCTAACATAAGAACTTACATCTATTTCTTCTGGAACACTATGTGATTTCATAGATGAAAGGAGTTCCATTACAGGAATAACTTCTCCTGTCAGCATTGGAATGATGCTCTGGCCCTGAGCAATAAATAAAGTGTTGTGAAGTAAAAGTATAGCATGCAAGATAGAAAGCTACTAGCAACAGTGCAACACCAACAAGCTACATAAGTTTACTTTTCTGTTTTGGTGAAGGCAAATGATACATATGTTCAACACTAGCCAAACAAAAGCAAGCAGCTGATTATAAACCAGTGGTGGGCAATTATTTTGGCTGGAGGACCTCTTAATGAGTTTTGGTGACCTGTGGAGCACCACATGGGTAGCCCCACCCTGGTCACCATATTGGGACCAGAAGTCCCGCCTAACCCCTGACCTTTGCCACCAGAAGTCCCTCTTCTTGCCCCCCAGAAATACTGCTTTTGGGAATGGAGGGTTGCCATTTTGGAACCAGAAAAAAAAAAAACAAATACAAATCATGCACTAAAAGTTAAAGACCTACTATAACATTATTTTAATATTATAAAAAATATGTCATGATTTGTGCTTATATACTATATATAGAACTGTATAACAACTCAAAAAGAAAGTCTTACCTTTATATATACATTGTGTGGGTGTTGGGGGAGTGTGTGCATGTATGGAGGGCTGTGGGGGATGGGTGTGTGGGGGTTTGTGAGGGGCTGTGGCTGTGCGTGTGGGGGGGCATAGGGTATGTTGCGGGGGTGTATACGCAAGGGGTTGTGGGGGCAGGGTGCAAGCGTGTGAGCTTTGTGCGGAGAGGGGGTGGTGCTCAGCCCTCACTGCTGGCAGCAGCAGGTGGGGGAACTCATGCCCCATACATGTGCTCGCACCTGGTGATGCATAGCACTGGACAGAGCTGTGGGTGGGGGAGAGGAGTGCAGCCTGCCTGGCCCACCTCTATTGTGGGGGCTCCGTGCAGTGAGCCTGCAGCTCCTGCACTCATGCAGCACTGGGGGAAGCCCAGCGCTGGAGTTGGCTGACTTCTGCTGTGCAGGTCCCGGGACTCTGCCAGAAATAGAGGGGAGCCCTGGCCCCTGCTTCCCTGTGGACTCCCGGGACCTGCACAGCATGGGGTGAGGAAGGCAGCTGGCTTCCGCATGGGACTTCCCCCAGTGCCACGCGAGTATGGGACTTGCAGTTATGCCATGCAGAGCCCCTGTGATAGGGGTGGACCAGGGAAGCTGCATTTCTCACTCCCATACACAGCTCTGGCTGGAGCCACAAGCCACAGGGCATCAGAGCCTACACGGGGCATGAGTATCCCAAGCACCCTCGTCTACTGCTGGCAGCGGGGCTTGTGTGCCATGGGGGGGTCAGGAGGAGGGGGAAGTGTGTAATCAGTCCCCTCCCCCTCATACCCACACCCTGCCCAGCCGAGCTCCATGCTCCCACCCCCCCCCGGGCAGAGGCTCCACACTCCCTGCCCCCACCCAGCTGTAGTCCGCTTCCCCCTGCATTACTTTTTTAGCTGCCGTCCACAGCAAGGGGGATGCCAGGAGAACTGAGCAGGTCCCCTGGAGTGGCTGCATGCTGGCCAAGCCAGGCCCTTCTGCCCATGAGGGTGGGAGCAAGGCACAACAGGGTATGTTGAAAGGTGTGGGTTCCTCAATCCCACCATCGTGGGAGGAAGGGCCGGGCTGGATGCAATTCGCTGATGGGTGTTCATGGGCTGCATGAAAGTGCCTGGTGGGCTGGATGCATCCTGCGGGCCGTATTTTGCTTGCCCATTATAAACTGTTATGCTAATCTTCTGAATGAAGTTTGATTGGCTCAGACAAGACATATACAATTTGATCATTTTACCACAGTGTACCACAAATGCAGTTATTGACAAGTTTTACAATCCCAAAATTAGATGTTCTAGAGAATCAGACAAATATATTTTCATTCAATAATTACTTGCAAAATGATTTCTGCAATCTTTCCTTTACAAAGAACTAGGGTCACATTTTCAGACTGAGGAAGTCCCTTTATCTCATACCTGCAGTCTACAACCACATCTCTGTTTCAACAACAGGAAGGACTCCAAGCATCAGCTTTGTATCCTCAAAGGTTAATGACCTAGGAAAAACCTACCTTTGACAAGGAGAATGCATAAATCTATAGAAGCTGTCAACTTTAGAGATTTTCAAGTATAAATAAGTGGTTTCCCTTATCTGAAAGGTAATATTCTTCATAGATTTTTCACTTTACCCATAATGTGATGGGAGATATTTTCCTTCAATATGTTCATAGTTTCCATCATCATCATATCTTCACAAAGATTGCCTCTTGTGCATTGCAGGCCACTCAGCCAATTCAAGGCATCTTTCTGGATCTCAAAAATAAGCAGCAGCACCAACTTCTAGAATCAATGATTCCAATAAAGTAGCTTTTTGACGGTGTGCTGTATGCAATCAGTCGCTCTTACCTGATCCTCCATTCTCTCTGTGCCTTCCAAGACAATCTTCTGGAAACCTTCTTGCCTCTCCTGAGCAAGAGAAGCAGTTACTTTTCAGAAAAATTATAAAAGCCTTGGTACGTCTACACACATATGCACGTAAGTATCAACTGGTAAAACTTTCTTCCCTGTAGAGTCATGCTTCTTTGATTCACATTTTGATGTTCAGGACTTTTTCCCTTTACAGAGTTCACAGCAGTGACAAGAGAAGCCATTTTATACTATATAAAAGCTCCCTGCCTGCCCATTAATAAATCTTTAATTTGCTTGGAGGTAGGTGTAAATGAGACCAAAAAAAAATCTCTCTCCCCCAAATTTAAAAAGAAAAATGAAAAAAGATGTAAAATTCAGCCATGATGATTTTCAACATTTTGTTGAAAAAGGAATAGTTTGATCTGTCCCATCATATGGCAGCACAGATCTTTTGGAAGAAGCCTATTTACTTTTTACAAAAGGATGTATTCTCATGTTAGAGACGCTGAGAGAAAAACAAGTCTTTAAACCATCTCAACTTTTCTAAAACTAAGCACTGAAGATCTCCATGCAAGGTTCATGTTACTGAATCACAGAATACACAGGAGGTCATGTTACTGGCTCAGTGGGAATCCCATGGCTTCAAGTAATCAGAAGTTTAGAAGAGAACATAATCAAAATGTAGCTTATTAGAACAATATGTCACGCCATCTGGTACGTAACCTTGGTCCTAATGAATGGTAGCATCAGTCAATACACTATCCCACGCAAAGATTCTACAAGATCCAAAGATACTGTCTTACAGAAACTGAAGAGTTGCCACGTCTTCAGCAGATTTACTCATTAGTTTCTTATTAGTAAGCTACTCGAGGCTGATCAACTCCAATGGGAATAGAAAAAACAGGCAACTCCTCACAACTTACAAATAAAGAACGAGCTGAGTGCAGCAGGATTTCCTTTCCAGGCAGCAATAAAACCTACTTCACTGAACCTGAAACAAGTGCTTGTGGAAAAACAACACTGGTGCCACACTGATCTCTTTAAGGCACTTCCATCCTTGACTTCGGTTTCAATGAGAATGCAGTTGAAGTTGAACAAAGCACTGTGCACATCTCTTGTAGAGAGATAGCTGATATTTCACAAACATAACACCTTCAACAGCTAACTTTATATTATAAAGCCAAATTCCATTCTGAATAGCTTCTAAGGTAGTTGCTTTAGAGATTTATCCAAAACCTCAAGCGAATATGCCAGCTCAGGATATTATTTCTAATCTGTACCAAGTTTCTACTCTAAGGAAAGTTGGATGGTCAACAATTCAACCACAGTTGGAACAGGAAGGCATGATATCCATTACAATTCCAATGGCCTCCTGTACAATAAGGAGTCAAGACATTCTTCTTATATAGGCTGGGTTGCTCCAGCAGCTTTTATTTTAAGAATCATAGTATTTGGCCAGATTAAACTTTTTAACTGGGCAGTTTTCTGAGAAACAAGTATATACAAATATAACAATTTATGCTTCTTAATCTATATTTTAGAGCACTTTTCCACTCAGCTCTTCATTTTCCAGGCAAGAGTGAAGTGGAAGAGAGATAAGATCTGTTCATAAGTATTCCTGACTACTTTCAGGACCACTATGATAGCCACCTCTCTTTCAGGATCACTGCTGAGCCAAGCAGCTTCTCTGTTCCACAAAATAAAAAGACTTCATGAATGTAGGTTTAGGGACTGACAACTGCTTCTGAAAAGAAATTTGACATGGAAGGAGGTAAGGAATAAGTTGTACTGATTCTAGAGAATTGTATTTCATCTTGAGTTTGATCGTTTTGCCTCAAATTTCAGAAGACTGAAGCAAGAGATAGCCACCAGTACGTAACAAGGAAAGTACTTGTCCAAAAGCACAAGAACCTGCTAACTGATGGTTATTAAAAAATAAACTGCTAACCAAGTCACTTGAGTTTAGGAAGATAAGAGTAGGCATGAAATTTATGTTTATACTATACTGGAAAATTACAAGACTGCAAATGATTAGATTATCCTTTGAAACAGAATGACTAAAGTATCAAAATGTGACACATCAGTAAATTTACCGTGTAGTTACTATGAAACATTTTTGTTAATGTAAAAAACAAAACCGAAAAAACCTTGTCATTTCCATTTATATCATAAGGATAGAATTTTAGCTTTATAAAAGAATATCTAGTGTGCAAGACGAACTAGAACTTCCTCACCTCAAACTGCTGCTTGGTAACTTCTGTCAACAAAATTACAAGATACTTACTAGCTACAAAGCACCAAGCATACTTTAATTTAATTGAACCTACTCTAAAACAGCTGTAAAATGAGACTGCATTTTATTTTTAAAACGTTCAGTCTGTAGAGAAACTTCTGAAGTGGACTCAGAGATGAGGCTTGCCGCTGCTGAACGCAATCTGATTAAGAAAACTCATTTGGAATATCAAAGGCAGAAGACATTTGAACTAAAATGAGAACTTTTCTCTCCACTTCTTGCTTTTAGTTTGAAAGTATGATTCTGCATTTCCTAGGTTCTCCAGTTAGTTTTAGACAATGCTTTATCCCCAGAAGTTCACATTTTCTTGCCAATTTGCATATAGACATGGGTTTAATGTGCAGGGCACATTAAGATGCTCTGTATAAAGGTTCAGTCACAGTTTTTCCTGTTTTGGAATCAGACACAAAGCAACCTTCTGAGCGATGCTGAGGACGTACAACTCCCAGTAATTTCAAAGGCACATTGGCAGGATAAAGGTTTGTTTAGTGTAGAGGTGAAGAATTTTTTCTATATGGAATTTTCTAGATAACACCACAAACAATACTATATGCCTCCTAAGTTTTACTTTTGTAAAATATGCCTTCCATATAAAAAGTTAAAGCCCTTTGCATATTTTTGGTTTAATGAAGAATAGACTTACCTTATGCATCCATATCCTTCCTTTCCTTATAATGTGTGTTAATCTATCAACACACACTCTGTGAAGAGGAAGGTAGAAGCTAAGCTCAGTTTGTGGAAGTATGATCGATAGTCCATAGGTACTTCTGTCCCCATTCCAGTTCCCATCAAAGATTAATGAAACAATAATTACTCCTTTTTCTGCCAAGACAAAAAACTTCACATCTATTGCACCACTCTCTGCATTCCGAAGTATTTCCCCATTAAGCGTGTGGTTTGCAAGGAAAGTTATTTCCCCATCACTGAGAAGCACCTGTTCCGTTTTTGGGGCCCAGATGTGTCGTACTCTAGGGCCAAGAATATTGTCCCAGTAAGCAAAAGTAGCAGCTAGTAGTGGTGACTCTCCAGTCAGTGAGATCTCTGTCTTTGCAACTGCAGGAGAGGGTGGTGGACACAGCGTCGACATGACTTCTTCCTAATTGTCACATCATCAAAATGCTTCCTTCTGTAACCTAGAAAAAGAAGTTTAACAAGAAGTGAGAGTAGCATCCATTTATCAGTTTCCCCATTTTTGTTACCTATCAAATGAGAGTTCACAAATGTGACCTCATCTGTCTGGCAAACCATTGTAATCTCCACCCATGGAGAAAGTGTACATATATACCCTCCACTTCAGTTTTGTGTACAATCTGTCTCAGATTTGGTACATACAACAGCCCTTAGAGAAGGAATAAACACCATGCCTTAGTCTCTTTCAACTGTATATTCAAACACACTAAATAAGAACAAAAAAAGCCATGGCAAATTTAGAAATACTTATGCATCTTTAATAGTCATTTAACTAAGTAATTAAATTCTTTAGGCACTCAAAGTTCTCATACACTGAATTAACAGTGCTTCAAATTACAAGTTACCAATTTAGATAAAGTTTGTTCAGGATCCCAGATAACTTGACAATGTATATTAGCTACTTAAATAAATACATACATCACATCCTACGATGTATATACCTCACGCAATCTTTCCAGGCCTTACATTAAAGCTTTACTGTACCATTTATTAACATATGAAGAAGCTATATGGTTGCTCACTAAAAATGTAAAGCAGGCTTCTGCTTCATTTTTCAGACAGGAAGTATTCCCTTGAATCAGTTCCACAATTATCTTCCTTGTACAATTTTCATACTTAAGCAGCAACTACTTATTCTTGTCTACATTGTACTGTGGAAGGCAAGTCTCCAGTCAGATTCAGACAACAGCTTCATTTACCCCCAGATAAATAATCTCAGTGATTACACAAAAGCTTCACTTTACTAAGTATTTTAAGGCTCTACACTGGGAAACCTGTGGCTGGACATCTAGTTGTTGCAGATTTTATTGAAAGTATAAGGCTTTCAAAAATAAAAAACAACCCACCAACAAGAAAACACAAGCACAACTCCCTCACCATACATCATTTTAACAACACAAGCACTTCAAAGGGGCAGGAAAAATTGTATCCCACCTCTTGTCGAAAGCGTCAAGCTGTATACAACCAAACATCTAGACTTCAGGGAAAACAGGCTTGCTCATAGCTAGAAAGTATAAGCATTTTAGTTCCACAAGAGATAATAAGGTATGGTGGCACCAATATATGCTGACGTATATTAAAATATTCAAAGGGAAAGCTGCAATGCTCTGAAATTTAAGGTCACTTGTCCCTGAAAATGAATTGGGACTGAGAGCAAACAGATGTTTCATCAACACTGATCAAGCAACCTGCAAAACATCACTTCACTAATCTAATGAACCTGCAGCGCTCACCCAGTACCTTCAAAAAATATATATAAGGGATACATCAGTTGCAATAGAATAGCATTCAAAGGTGACAGGATCGGGGATCTAGGAATTCAATACATGGTTAAAATTACACCTCTTTTTACATTCCTAAGGCAAGCACCCATGTTTCCTGGGTGCTTTCTACTCCTGCATGGCAGGATGGGGGAAATGTGTTTTCAAACATTTCTAGTGCTTTTCTACTTGATGAGCAGGGATCCTGGTTTTCGCCAATAAAAAAATCCCCAATTTTGGGATTAAAAAAAGTAAACCAAAATCCATATTTTTCCGTGATCAAAATGAAACATCACTATACATATATCTATCTATTAGTGGCGTTTCATTTTAATCATGGAAAAATGAGGATTTTGGGTTACTTTTTTAAAATCTGAAAATTGGAGAATTTTTATCAGAGAAAACTAGAATCCTGATGAGGAGTCACAGAGCAGGTCTACAACCAAGATGCATCTACTCTAGAAAGTTTTGCTGTTTTTAACTACGCCAGCATTGTTTTTGGAAAGACTGTAAAAGTGCTTGTCCTTACATACTAGATAATTTAAGTGCATTTCTGTAGTATAGGCATTTTATTACAACCTTGTTTGGCAGACGCTCATTTTTAAGAGCAGGGAATCAGAAATCCCAGTAGCCCATACCAAACACTGTCAGTGCTGGGCAGCAGTAGCAGCTTTAAGTTTGGAGCAAGGGAAGAAACTAGAAAGAGAAAAGGACAGAAACTAAGAGATGTCAAACTGACCATCCTCTAAATTGATGGGACCTGTCAGCATTGCAAATAGGGAAGAAGTTATTCAGTTAAAAAGCAGAGATGAGATGCATACAGGCAAGTACACACAGCATCTCCAAAATTAGCCATCCAGTTTGGGGGCTTAACAGCCTTTAATACTTACATCAGCCAGTGGGCAAAAGGACAGCACTAGCCGTGCTAGTTAAATGGACACTCTCCCTCCCCAGCCAAACCAAACCAAACCAAACCACACACACCAAACCAAACCCAAAAACCCAAGCTTTTGTGAGTTGAAATCTGTGCTAAATATATGGGCATGCACACGCGTGTAGAACAAGTTTCATCTTACAGACTCATATACGCATACACACAAGCTTCTGCTGTACCCACACACAAAGTTCACCTCATAAAAACGTGTGCACACGCATACACACAAATACATGCACATGTAAGCTTTTATGAGCTGAAGTCTATGTAGGCGGGTATGTGCAGAGGTGCCGGCAGGTGTTTAAATTGCGCCAATCGTGCCACCCGCTTGCCCCCTGGTCAGTCTGAGTATCAAAGGCAAAGGCACCAAACCTGCCACCTAGTTTTGGAGGGGTGTGTGTGTGGCACAAGCGTCTAGTTACACAAGCTTACACACACACACACAGAGGGCGGCAGGTGCGCTGCCCTCTAACTCGCCCTGGTACCGGGCAGACTGAGGCAGCGGCTTGGGCCGAGCCACCCACGCTCCGGCACCCGCGCAGCGCCTCCAGGCGCGCGCCCGCGGGGCTCCGGGAGGGGCGGGCGCGGCCGGGACTCGAACGCTCTACTCCACCAGGCGCTGTCGGTTGGGAAGGCTGAGGCAGCCCCCGCCAGGCAGCGCGCACGACCCCCCCCCCTCCCTCCCGCCGGCCCCTCAACCGCGCGGCAACCAAACTTACGGACAAGCGTCCACCGCCTGACGCCGCCACGCTCGCGCATGCGCGGAAACCACCCGGCGCTTCCCCCTCCGCGGTTACCGGGTGCGGATCGGCGCATGCGCCAGGGCCTCACGGCTTTGAGCAGAGCGGGGGGGGGGGGGGCACTGCTGCCCCCTGCCGGAGCCGTGTGGCCATGTGCGGCACATGCGCACAGGGGAGCAACGCGCCCGGCGGGGACGAAGGATCGCGTATTTTTGTTCGCGCTGCTTAGTGCGCGCGCAAGCATCTTGGGGTCAGCCCCTAGAAAGCGTGAGGCTGACTTGAAAAGCCGGAGCGTGGGAACAGGGCAGCTTTAGCTGTGCCTCCTGCCTCAGGTTCCCACTTTGGGGTTTGCCAGTGGTGCAGCCTTCTCACTGTGGAAGGAAGATGGCTGGGCTTGTGCTACACCACACGTCTGGGCTGGCCTGGCACCTTTGGTTTCACAACCCCCTGCCAAGCCTGCTAGAAAAAAAAATGCTTGCTGTTATATCTGTGTCCTCGTGCCTTTGGAAAGAGGACGGGGACATGATACTCATGGCATTAGATGATGAAGTGAGCTTCAGGCCATAAAAGCCTTTGCCCTGCCTTCTTGACTTCAACAGGCCAACCACCTCTCGGGTACAATGGCTAGTGTCAATGAGGTACAGGCATCCTAGTTTCTCTGATTTCAAAAAATCCCCAATTTTCGGATTAAAACAACTAACCTAAAATCCACATTTTTCTGTGATTAAAATGAAACACTGCTATACATATATATAAACAGCTGTAAAGAAGCACAACCAGTACACTGCCTTTTTGTTGCATTATATTCCCACCTTTTTTACCAGTTAATTTCATTATTTTGTTTTACTAGTTAGTTTAGTCATTTTTTTTATTTTACTAGTTGATTTCATTATTTTAGTTTTTTTACAAATTAAAATTATGCTTTTATTTTTATACAATGTTACTCATAAGATATACAGATACATTTTATTATCAAATATATAATTCTATATTATGCATCAAATTTATCTGCAGAAATTATGTTTTGTTTTGTAAAAAAGTAAATGTTGCAGTAAAGTTATCCAAAAATCTGTATAATTTTTGTATAAAGACTGGGGGAAGTGTCAAAACCAGCCTCCAGTTACAGAAGTGGTTGAAACTGAATTTGCAGAAGGAACACAGTGATAGATAAAGATCAGGCCTCAAACTCAGTAGTGCTGTAAACTGGCCGGGCCTCTTTGATTTCACTGGTGATAAGCTGTTTACATGAGCTCTGAATTTGACCTAATATATTCCTTTTCCAACAAGTCTCAGGTACTAAAAGAACAAGTCATTGGTAGTTATTTGTTCTTCATTTATTCAAGTTTGCAGTTTACATTTTGCTCTGGACAATGTAGTGGTCTAGCAAGCAGAGTTGGCACCCTAGGCAAAATGGGGGTGGGCAGGGGGCGAGAAGGGAGGGCGGCACAGTTCCAGGAGTGGGGGGGGTGAAGGGTCTATGTATGTGCAGCAGTCTTACGCATGCTGGGAACTCCTAAACAGTCCCTGAATGAGCTGCTCTGCCTGCCTTAGGTATTGCTGTTAAATCAGCAACTGCAGCCAGCAACTATTTTGGAGTTCCCAGCATGGGTAAACTGTGGGTGTACCATTGCTGCTGGGCATTGGCTCTGCTGGGGTGGGGAATGGTTCCAAAGCCCCTCTTAACTTTGCACCTGGGCCTACTGGGGCAGTGAAACTAAACTGGGGCAAGCCCTCTCCCATAGGAATCAAATAACAAGCTTTCAAGTATGAAGACTGCTGTGAAATGCCAGGAAATTGAAAGCTAGGAGAATACAGCTTTAGGGGTTTGGCACTGCAGTGAAGTAGGTAGCTTCCTCAAGAAGAGAGTCTGAGGCATGGACTTCTTTTATTGTTTCTGCCATGGACTTGATGAATTATTCCCAAATTAATTCAGGCCGCCCAGCAGTGCCATACTGAGACACTCTGCGTATGCTACCTTTCACACTAGAAGCATAGCGACCTTACAGCTTATTGGTATGTAGACAGAAATACATTAAGGCAGCTTCCCTACTTCTGGCTTAGGAGACCATGCCCATGAAACAAGTGAAACATGACCTAGTCAATGGATGTTATAGATATGTGGGCTCTATCACACTGAGCAAGTCACTTAACATCTCTGTACCTCAGTTTACTAAACTGCAAAATACTCTGAGGGCAGTGGATAGAAATCACCAACCACTATGCACTGTTGTTAGACAAGTTACAAATATTTTTCCTTTTAAATAATATCTGTGGTTCTTCAATTGCCAAATTGAGGTTTCTGCAGAGTGAGATTTCTGTCTATTGTAGCAACTCTGACCTTTGTCTTTTTGGCTTTTCCTTCAGCTCTTCATGGTTGTTCAGGCAGATAAGACAATAGGAATCCCATTTTACATGATCTGAAAAGACTAATAATATTCCTGCAGGTGCATTTTGCAGAGGCAGTAGAAAAATGGTGACAGACTGCTGTGTAAGCAGATCTTTTTTCCCCAAGCAGAAAATACAGCTGGTTGCAAAGCCCAATGCTGCATGTGTAAATAAAAGTTAATTAAAAGAAATATGAAACACAGGGAGAAGGAGAAGTGTTACAGGCTCTGAACCAAGGCTCAAGTAAGCAACCAAGCACAACATATTCATTTTATTTTTGTAGTTGCAATTTTTCCTCTCCTGATTATTATTATAATTTCCAAATAAAGGCACTTGTAGGTGAATGGGAAAGAATGAGCAATGTGTATTGCAGTTCAAGTGTTAGGGCTAGTAGAGAGGGAGATCATTGCTATGCTGTCACAAATGAAAAAAGAAATGGAATCAAAGAAAGAGGGCTTCAAAGTAGCTAAAGATTGGTCAACAGCAGGGAGTGATGTTTGAGTTTGTTTCAAGCTTTTTATACGTCTCTTGAGTCATGACAACTGATTAAGTAAGCACCAAGTAATCATAACAGCTAACTAAGCAACTTTTAATGGGAAGGATATGGAATAAGAATTACTTCTACAATATCAATCATACATTTAAAGAAAATTCAAAACTAGATAAGCAGAGGACTCTTCTCCAACATCTGATCTGTAACTGCCTCCAGGGCTTTTATCAATCTCAGCCAGCACTATACAGACAGGACAGCAACTGAAGGAGGATACTTTTTAAAGAAGTGCTAGAGAAGTATATGCATATAGAATAAAATTACCCTAAAACAACTGGGCAGGATGTGCAGAGCAATGTACTACAGAGTTCCTTTTTAGGTGAAATGTAAAATTGAGATCTTGTTAACAGTAGGATTTCAATGTGATCAGGATATGGCTCATTATAGTCAAAAGCAGCCACCTCTGCCATGGAAAACATGGAGGCAGTTCACTGTGCTTGACAAGAAGGAGCTGGTAATAGGACAGGATCATAAGTAATGCTGGGAGGGATCTCATGAGGTTGTTTAGTCGAGGCCCCTACTCAAGGCAGGGTCATTTTTTACTAAACCATCCCCAGTTAATGGATGCTAAAAAAAGACTACTGTATCCAACTGAAGAGAAAAGCAGGCTGAATTTACCTCATTGGTGTATAATCTCCTGAGTTGGAAACTGGGATTAAAAACCTTTAACAGTGTTTAAACGCTCTATTTTGTATCTTACTTGAAACACCATCTCTCCAACAACACAGAGCTCCTCTCTTAGGCTTTGATAACTCAGATAGAGGGGGTTAACAAAATGTAGTTATATATACCATCCATGTAATAAGTTGGTGACTTCATGGTTTTTATGGACAGTCTGATACTCTCTATGAATGTGACTACCAAGCACCTAAAATTATCCTGGACTTGTTTCTTGCATCCATCCATATCATAGTTTTTGCTTTTCTCCCTTAGTTTTTCCTCTCCAGTTCGCAGGAGCGAGTTAGAATGGTGTAACTTAGTTATTTTATTAAAGCAAGCAAACAAAAACAAATCATTAACCTCATGTAACATTTCCAGCCTAGAATACGCAGATATGAGAGCTTTTCAGGTCTTAACACCCACCCCCAAATACCTCTCTCAGCAGAATAAAATATTTTAGTCTTAATTATAAGGTATGAATAAAGAGAAAGCCAGAAGTGTACAGAAAGCTACAGCAAAACTTCCTCTGTGTTAGTGATTTCATGTAAAACCTCATTTGTTTCTTTTTCAAACTAACTTCTTCTACTGAGTTTTACTTCTCTTAACTGGGGAAAATTTACTGGTTTCAATGGGATGGGAGGCATGTTGGTTTTATAAATTATAGCTAGCAGGGTGGCAGAGCTGCTTATTTCTTTTTGCATATTGTATATTTGCTTGGTTACAGTGCTGTGCACTAAAAAAACGATAATCTTTCAGGATGGCAGCTTGCTTCCAGTATTGTTTTGCCTGTCTGAAAAAAAGATTTGGATGTCCATTGTAATGCTTGCTACTGGCAATGGCTGCATGGTCTTCAGAGTCTGAAATGGGGGAATCTTGTCCCTTTCTCCATAGATTGGAAAATGGCACTCTGCCATTGCAACAGAGTGCCCCTCTCCTTTATCTCCCCTCTCCTTGAAAACTGCAGACTGCAGATCTCACAAGGCTCCTTTTACAACCCCATATAGTGGTAATTGTGTTTGGAGAGGTAGCAGTTCCAGTGTGTGCATGCACGTAGGCAGTAATCTTCTGAACAGAAGCACAGTACCAGTGGGAATTATGGCAGTTTCACATTTGCCCTGGAGTGGTGGTACTGGAGCTTTGGATGGATTGGGCACTTTTAAAAAAATGCTGGCCTCATCCCTTGCTGATGCACTTTTACTTGCATCCATCATTAGCAAAGCTAAGGAACGTTTGGGTTTGAAGGAAATATGCCAGGGAAACCAATTAAAAACATTTTGGAAAAGTTAACAGATTTTCATGCCACAACTAGCAAGGAGTGAGTCAGAATGTTTGTGCCTTTGATTTGTTTGGTGTCAACATCTACAAGATCACTCGGGCTTATTCAAACTGTGTCCCAGCTTTTGGAAGCTTTCAAACCAAGCTAGCAATTTTCTCTGGAGATGTATTATCATCATTATTGTTATTGTGCAAACTCATAAAGTATACAGTGCTCAACATTTCCAGTTCTCCTTTTCTAATCTAAAAGAGAATTAAACAACAAGCCTTTCTCAAATAAAACTTCCTCTCCAGCATTTCCAGTTTAGTGTCACAACCCACACTGTATCATTTCCTGCTGAATAAATTACTGTTTTGGTTTATAAAGGCCATTATCCCATTGTTGTCATGCCCTTGATTATAATATTTTAGATGCTGCATGCTGCTGAACAAAATATGTAATTTCTTGAGAAACGGTTCTCACTGCTTGCAAAATTTGCTGATGCTCCATATGTCTGTGTCTCAAGTGGTCACTCAGAAAAAAAAATAGCCTTAAATTAGTGGACACTTCTGAAAATGTCAGCCCTAATCTCTTTCCTGGTTTTAAAGATGGGATTACTAAGGCATAATGTTACTTACCTACCCTAATGGTGCCCTGAACATAGTTTGTTTAATATAGTATTCTGTATTTCTTCCTGACTGGATAACCAATTTCCAGTGGGATCACCTTTATTACAGTAAAAAAATACTAATGAAGACACACCATCATTTTCGGGACCTGGAACATCAGCGAGGAACCTGGTTTTCTCTGTTTAAAAATCACAAATTCTCTGATAAAAATAGCAAATTCTCTGATTAAAAAAACCCCAACTCTGTATTTTTCTCTATCTATTCTCTCTATATATGTATGTATGTTTCAGTTGAACACGTTTTATTGATGTATTTACAAATTTAAGGTAATTTGGAAGCCTACCAGTGCCTCAATTATTAAAATAAAATAAATTTTAAATACCTATGAATTTTGGCATTTGATTTTGTGTCTTTTAAAATCATGGAAAATCAGGCCTCCCACTGCCCACTTTGCTCACCAGGTCCAGCTGCAGCTCCACCCCGCCCCCACACACACACATTGCTTTGTGGTGCTGAGCAGCCCTGATAATGCCATTGCCCTGCCCATGCCATTGCCACTCACTCCCAAGCCATAGCCTCCCAGCTCTGCTGGTGCCCCTTACTCCAAACCCACAGCCCCCCTGGCCCCTCACTCAGGACCTGCAGCCCGCAGCTCTGCTAGTAAGCCTCACCCTCTACCCACAGCCTTCTGGCCCTGCTGGCTGCCCCTCACTCCCTACCTACAGCCCCCTGGGCTCTTGCCAGTGCCCCTCATTCCCCACCCACAATCCCCTGGCCCAGCTGGTGACCCTTACTCCCCATTCATGGCTCCCCACCCCTCCAGCAGGTCTGGAGGGGGCCCCCAGCTGCCAGGGACCTGGTTCTGCAGCCCCCTGCTCCCCGCCCCAGCAGTACCCAAGCCCCAGCTGTTGCCTGTGGGAGGCAGCAGCTGATGCAGCCGGAGTGGAGCACAAAGCCCAGCTCCCCCTCCCCCATCAGTGGCATGGCTGGAGTGGAGCCCATGGTGGGGAAACCAGATGCAGACTGGCTGCTGCATGCTTGGGCCTCCCCACCCTGCTGCTCTTCTTCTGGGGCCTCCATGGCCTAGTGTGTGGGACCCGGTGTGGCAGGAGAGAGTGGGGCAGGGTGGCTCAGTGTCACTGTTGGGAGCCCTGTGCCGCCATGGCAAGGTGCTCCCTGCCTGCCCAGCAGCCACAGGGTTGGTGGTGCAGAGTTCTGCCCCCACTCTTGCCGGGTGGGCAGGGGCGCCTTCCCATGGTGGTGCAGGGCTCCTGGCAGCTGCACCAAGCCTCCCTGCTACCAGCTTGCATCTGTCCTCGCCCCACACACAAATCTGAGGGGTACATGGCCTCCATACCCCAGTGGGAATGCACACAGCAGTGGGGAACCAGCCCGTCCATGCCCCCAATGAGCTGCCCATGTCTCCATCCTGCTCCTTAGCTGGGGCCTGTGGCTGTGCATTCCTATGTTGGCCCCCAGTGCCAAGCCCCACACTGCCCTAGCTGGGCAGCTCCCCCAGCCCCAGCTCTGCTTAACTCCCTCCCTCCCTCACTTTGGGGGCCTCAATCCATCCCCCCCAGATTTACCTGAGGGAGCTGCTCGCCACATTGCATGGCTGCCACATGCATATGTGTGCAGCCACACATACATGTGGCTCCCCCTGCCTGATTGCCCTCTTCCCGCTCCCCCCAGCCCCTTGCAGGCTGGAATCCTGCCAGCCTGCAACCTTCCATTTCCTGTGTTTTTCAGCTTTAAAGGAGAAAATCCACATTTTTTCTCCTTAAAACGAGAAATCCACATTTTACCACATTTTTCTGTGGGAAATGGAAAACCTGGATCTCTGAACATCAGGACCCTCATACACAACCCTAATAGTGAATGCCCAGACTACTGTGCTGCAGTTGTGGCCTGACAACCCAGGTGACACAACATCAATGTAGCTGCATTGAGTGAGACCCAGCAAGTGGAAGATGGGCAGCTCAAAGAACACGGAGGTGGCTATACCTTTTTCTGACAGGGTAAGCATGAAAGGGAATGCCAACTTTACCAAGTTGGTTTTGCTATTAAGAATGAACTCATAAACCAACTCAATGAGTTCACTCTTGCAATTAAACACCCATGAGTCTCTCTTTTAAACTGGCAGGGAGCCAATATGCCACTGTCATCAATGTGTATACCCTGACTCTTGACACTGCCAATGAAACCAAGGAGGAATGCTATGCCAGCCTTAGCAAAGTCCTTTCAGAGGAACACAGACTTATTCTTCTCAGTGATTTCAATTCCAGAGTCAGAAGGGACTCTAATCTCTGGAACAGAATCATCGGCAAAGAAGGAGTAGGAAAGGTCTACTCCAATGGCATCCTCCTCTTGACCAAATGCATGGAACATGAACTCACCATCATCGACACCACGTTCTGCCAGAAAAACAGGCACAACATATAATGGCAACACCCGCAATCTAAGCATTGGTACCTGATTGACTATGTCACTGTCCATGCCTGGGAGAGCAAAGATGTTTGCACCACTTGAGCTATGCTAGGACCTGATGATTGATGGACTGATCACCAATTCATCTGCTCAGTTATGTCACTCAAATTGGCTCCCAAGTATGTTGATGGCAGATCACCACTGAAGAACTCAAGGACCTAACCAAGCGAGACCTCTTCCACCAGTGCCTCAATGAAAAGCTGGTGAATTCCAATCAACAGCAATGGGAGAATGTCAGCAACATTTGGGGTGCACTCAAGGCCACCGTCATCAGTGCCTGTGAAGAGACACTTGGATTCTTTACCAGGATACACTAAAACTGTTTTGATAGAAATGACTGGGAGATCCAATAGTTGATCGACTGCAAATGTGAGGCCTTTCATGCATGGCAGAATGACACCAACCCAAAGCAAAAGAAACTGAATTTCCAACAAGCCAAGCCTGAAGTCCAAAGGAGGATCTGTGATATGAGGGACAAATGGGAAGACAAGGCGAAGGAGATTTAACATCTCACTGATATCCATGTCAGTGCCACCAAAGCCATCTACAGTCTGAGCACTCAGGGACCAACCCCCTTGAGATCTAAGGCTGGAGGAGACCTCAATCAAGACTTGGTTGTGACAAGAGTGTTCTCAACTCCATTCTACAACAACCAACCAGTCAGAGATGATTTCAGAATCCCTCCAACCCCTGATAAGGTAAGGAAAGCCATCAAGCACATGAAGAATGACAAGACATCTGGAGCAGATGGAATCCCTGTGGAAGTCTTCAAGCAGTAGGTAGAGGAGCTCACATCACAGCTTCATGCCCTTATCTTTAGGGTCTGGAATGATGAGGAAATCCCAGACAACCTCAGGAATGCCATTATAGTGACAATCTTCAAGAAAGGAAACAAGTCTGACTGTGGAAACTACAGAGGGATCTCCTTGCTGTCCACCACAGGAAAGATCATTGCAAGAACTCTCCTGAATGGTCTCCTTCCACTTGCTGAACAGCTCCTCCCAGAATCTCACTATGGGTTTAGGGTGTCAACTGACATGAGATTCACAGCTTCCCAGCTGCAGGAAAAATGCCAGGAACAACATACTGTGTCCAGTTTTGGGCTCCACAATGCAAAAAGGATGTGGAGAAACTTGAGGGAGTCCAGAGAAGAGCCATGCATATGATCAGAGGTCAGGAAAACAGACCTTAACGATGACAGGCTGAGAGCCATGGGGCTCTTTAGCCTGGAAAAACACAGGCTCAGGGGTGACCTGATGGCAACTTATAAGTTTATCAGGGGTGGCCACCAGTATCTGGGGGAACATTTGTTTACCAGAGCGCCCCAAGGGGATGACGAGGTCGAACGGTCATAAACTACTACAAGACCTTTTTAGGCTGGACATAAGGAAGAATTTCTTTACTGTCCGAGGCCCAAGGTCTGGAACAGCCTGCCATCGGAGGTGGTTCAAGCACCTACATTGAACATCTTCAAGAGCAAATTGGATGCTTATCTTGCTGGGATCCTATGACCCCAGCTGACTTCCTGCCCTTTGGGCCGGGGGCTGGACTCGATGATCTTCCAAGGTCCCTTCCAGCCCTAATGTCTATGAAATCTATGAAATAAGCCTTTCTACCTGGGCTTGTTTGACCTCATGAAAGCTTTTGCCCCTGTAAGCTGAGAAATGTTGTATAGGATCCTTGTGAAGTACAGATGCCTACCGAAATTTGCCACCATTCTCTGCCTGCTCCACGATGGTATGCAAGCAGTGCTTCTTAGGGATCTATCACAGGTCCCTTTGAGGTTAAAATGGGAGTTAAGCAAGGCTGCATCATCGTTCCAACACTCTTCTCAATATTCCTTGCTGCCATGATACAACTGACCACCAACAAGCATCCAGCCAGGGTGGAGCTAAACTACCAAATGCATGATAATCTGTTTAACTTCAGCTGACTCTGAGCCAAAACCAAGACCATCTGACCATCATCATTGAGCTCCAGTATGCTGATGGTGCTGTTTTGTGTGCTTGCTCAGATACAGACCTTCAGGCAATCTTCAATGTCTTTACCAAGACATATAAGAAATGAGACTTACGATTAACATTCAGAAGACGAAGGACTTCCACCAACAAGCTCTTAATGAGCAGTCCCCAGCCCCCGTAATCCAGATCCATAGTATGTCCCTGGAGAACACTGAGTATTTCTTGTACCTCGGAAGCCATCACTTGCAGAAGGTTGACACTGATGGAGAAATCCAACATGCCTCAAATATGCAAGTGCAGCCTTTGGACACCTGAAGAAATGGGTGTTCAAAGATCGTGACATCAGATTCCAAGCCAGGCATGGTTTACCAAGTAGTCGTGCTCCTCACCTTGCTGTACAGACCTGAGACATAGACAATGTACAGGACATACCTAAAGTTCGAGAAGTACCATCAACACTGCCTGTAGACGATCCTCTGAATCCAGTGGGAAGGACACCAACATCAGTGTCCTCCTGCAAGCAAATAACATAAATATTGAAGTGATGATCATCTGACATCAACTTCGTTGGTCCAGCCATATCATCCAGATCTCTAACTCCAGACTCCTGAAGCAAGATTTATTTTAACTCAGCCAAGGTGTATGCTCGAGAGGAGGGCAGAGAAAGGGCTTCAGGGACATCCTCAAGGCCAACTTTAAAAAAAATGCAACACTGATGTCAACTCATGGGAGACTATTACCCAAGACTGCCCCAAATGGAGGAAGAGTCTGTTGCAGAGATCTCAGTGCTTTGAAACCTCACAACAACAACAGGAGGTGGAAAAGCAGGAGCAGCAGAAACAGTGTGTCATGGAACAAAGCAAGAATCCAATATGACCCACCTCACACGATGGAGCACTCAGTCCCAGTTGTACATGCTCCCTGTGGCTAGGAGGCCCCTCACCTCCTAGCTGTGGGAGCCTGCTTTTTGCTGATGCATGGGGAACGCAGGATCAGGCTCTCCCTACGCTGGCAATAAGGTGTGATTGGATCTAATGCATGGTCCCACAATCATGCTTCCTGCAATGCACATGTGGCATGGTGGGAGAAATGATTACATAGATCATGCATTAAATACAAGTGTGCCTCTACCTGCATGTGTAGAGAGAGCCGAGGTCTCCTCACACCATTGCCTTGTTGCTTTTAGCCCTATACATCCTTGCATTGTCTAAATCAGGGGTTAGTAAGCCCCGGCACGCATGCTGAGCATGGCATGCAAGGCCATTTTGCTTGGCACACCACCGCCAGCCCGGGCTCTAAGCAGCTGCTGTCAGCAACGGAGCTCAGGCTGCTCCCAGCAGGCAGCTGGGAGGCTGCAAGCAGACCGGGCTCCGTGGGCTGGCTGCAGCTGGGAGGCTGCAAACAGCTGCTCTGGGCTCCGGCATGCCAGCACTCCATCACCTTCCAAGGTGGACATTGTGGTTTTTTCGGCACTCTGGCCAAAAACGTTGACTACCCTGATCTAAACTCTTGATAAGGAAAAAAGGCAAAGATAAGATCTAACATAAATGTTTAAATGTTTAAACACCTTAGCTAAGGAAGTAGGCAATAGATTTCCAGGTTGACTTTTAGTTTTTCAAACTTAATTTCTACTTGTTCTTTGTTCAGTGTATTTATAGATTTAATGGGTTCATCACTGCTAGAGACTCCATTAGCATGCAGACATTATTTTACTGTTCTTGTATTGTTTTCTCATTTCTATATCTTATTCCATATAACCTTTAATCGTCCAATTGATTTCATTCACAATAGTTGAAAATTTCTTCAGGCAACTTGCCTCACTGAATTGATGGCATTGGTGTCATCAGATTTGAATATTTCCCCTGTAAGAGCCTGTTTCCTCTCCACCTGTTATTCTGATTCCATCAACACGTTCTCATTATCATAGTCAATTTAATTAATATACAAGGTAACCTGTCAGTGTGTGCCTCACACAAGAGGAATGTCTTTATGAATAATTACTAATCAACTGATCCATCCCTAATATTCAGTGTCTGTAATTTTAAAAAATAAGGTATGTGTTGTACGTGAGACACAGAGACAGCATAGGGCAAAAGTGAGAGCAGGCAAATATATCAAAACAGTAATATATTTTCACCACAGTAAAAAAATACTACAAGAGAGACCAGGATATTCGACCTTCTTTAAAAAAAAAAAGAGATTTTTAAAGTTTCATGGAGATCTACTGATGAATCAAGATTAGGATGATTGCATTACAGGGAGATTCCATCTAGAGACACTTTTTCCCAGATACTTACATTTAAATGCAACATCTGCTCGTTAGCTGCCTCATTAACAAAATTATCACAACTATGTAAGTCGGAAGTAGCATTTCAGTCTCTTTAATTTCATAAATCTAAGGGTTTAAATTCAGACATTCTGAGTTGAAATTCTGACCTAATTTGCAACTGGGCAAGACAAGTTTAGTTTAGTACAGTTGCATGGTACCAAGTTGTGGGCTGACGTACATTTCGTACAGTATATATGAGCACAGGTCCCATCTCTGTCATCATTGGAGTAGCAGGTCAATGAGGTTTTTTGATAATATCAGTGGAAACAGGATTAAAGTCATGCAAGGTGAAATCCTGGACCCATTGCAGCCAAGGGCAAAATTCCCATTGGTTTAATAACATTAAAACATACTTTTGTGTTTGACTGCTGTCTATGTATGGGAGAAAGTTGGATGACAATATGAAGAATAAAGACAATAAAATATTCACAGTGGGAGCAAGGTGCCAAGGACTTCCTGGAAAGTAGAACAAGGTTTTTCACAGCTCATAGGACTGAGTGCTAAAATGAGTGGTGACCAGAATGACTGTATGTTTATAGGTTAATCCTAGCATTAATATTGTCTATGTATATACACAAATTAAAAAAATCTTAGCATAGTTACTAGTATCAGTTTATAGCAACTCCTATGGTTGAAGTTGCCCCATACTTTCCATTACAAGACACAGTTTTCAGTTTTTTATAATTTTGCAATTTGGGATGAAGTTTTCTGTGTCAGATGTCTGCCCCAGGTTGAAGTTCTTTTTTCTGGAAAACTATAGCAAAATGGTTTAATTATTTTAAAGTAGAAGAAGCTTTGGGAAAAATATGCTGTTTTAGTCATGTTAGATAAAAATCAAACACATTGTTTTGGCCACGTTTTATTAACTTCATGTGTTGGAGAAGGGACTTCAAATTTGGCACAGGGGCTCTTAATGGCAGCCAGGAACCAGTGTAATTATGGGGCAGTGGAACTTAGAGCAGTTATACAGCTGGAGGTAGTCCTTCTGCAGGTAATATAACAAGAAGGAAGAGAGGAAGCAGCTGGCAGCAACTTGGCAAGGCTAGAGAGAGTTTAGGAGCCAAGTCAGTTGGGATGGCAAGGAGAGAGACTGGGACAAAGAGGTGGTGTGGACTGAGACACAGAGCCAAAGAGTATGGTGGAAAATAGGGATTAGGACATAGACAAGGAGAGAACGATGGAGGGAAGGATGCAGAGTCCGCAAGACAGAGAGCCAACTCAAATTGGGAGAGGCCAGGGGCAGAAAGGTGATAACGTCTAGAGAGCACTCTCCTTAGATTCTGGAATGCTGCCCAGAATTTTTGAGACTTAACTAAATCCTCCAATCTCAGCAAAGAGCTATGAAATCCCCTGGTCTCATGTAACTCTAGTGTTAGCTTTACTGCTGCTATCAGTTACTCTATTAAATGGCAGATGTTTGCTCTGTGATTTAAATAATTCCAAGCTTGCTGACTGAACAACATGGGTGTCACTGTGATGGAACAGCTAGTTTTCCATTTTGCTTTAAAAAAATAAGATAAATGAAGTCACATTAAAAACTACATTAAGAGAGCAGTATGTTAGCAGAATTAAAAACCCAGAGGTTAAGAATATAGGAATTCAGGTTGCCTGTGCATATGATGGAGTTCAGAACCACCCTTCCCCTCACATGAAGGGTAGGGATCACCCTCTGCTTGTAACTTGGTGGCGTGTGCCAGTTATTGCCTCTCACTACAAGGAAAGATGGCAGGAGTTTCTACTCAGCTTCGGGAACTGAGGGAATCCTGTCAGTTTTGGCCATGTACTCTATAAAGATCTATTGCCTAGGGGCTGCATATAGTCACCTGACCTTCATGCTGGCCTCTCTCCCAAAGCTCTAAAAACCTGCGATTGTTCCTCTTCCCTTTGTGATGATCCATCCGGCCAGGCTAAGTTCGGGGACAAGGAGGATACTGCTGTCTAGACTTTGTATTGTGAGATGCTTATTTCTTTCTTATATTCAAATGGTTGATAGAGATTGAATCTAGGCAATGGAATTGACTCTGTGGCACCTGTCCAACTCTGGTTCCCTTGAGAAGCCTTCCCCTGTTACCTTCATGGGAAATGGAAAGGGATGCAATGAACTCAGCCCCAAGCCACTAGTCTTATTTTCAATTTTATGTGCATTTGAGAAAACACAACACATAAGGGAATTTAGTACAACTTATCATTACTGATTGCAATAAGAATTAGGCAGCTACTGTTTTCATTTAATTAATTTCACCTTTGCTATGAAAATTGCAGTTAAATTGTTGAACAAAATCTCTTATGCCAAACCTAGTTTTCCTATTATCCATTTTCTGAATATGCATTTCTGCAAGGCTCCTTCTGTAGAGGAAGGAGTCTTCTGCAGGTTTGAAGGTTACCTCATTTAATTCCTATTTCATGGGGGGAATATAAGTATTATCCAGTTTAGGTACATGATGCAGAATGTCAGCAGAGCACTGCTCAGCTTGTAAATTTCCCAACATAGCAAGCCGTTATCCTCCAAAAACCATGAATCCACTGCTCTCTCTGAAGGCATCGTTCTCAGCCCAACTCCTAGATATACTCCAGTCTTACCCTCTCCAGTGTATTCCCATCCAGCCAAATTCCTGAGGGCTTCAACGCCTTTCTATTTAAACCACAGCACCTAGAAGACTTACCTATTTTCCTAGTAATGATGCAAAACCACATCTAGCACCAGCCAATGCCAGCTCAGGCTTGACTATCTCTAAGATGTTGTAACTCTATAGAAAGGCAATTTGTAACTACAGTTTCCTGTCCAAAAGAATTGAGGGTAGTTCCCACATCCCAGATAGCATATTGTCTTTGGTGTTGCTGTGATACTTATCACATAATCCGTCAAAACAGGAGGAGTTTAAGGACCCTTAAGGGGAGCCAATGTATATGGCATGAATGTGTTGTCTTGATCATCAAAACAAGTTGGTGGAGTCTATGAATGCAGCACATTCTGGCTCAGATTATCAATTTTCTTTCTTGCCTCATATATTACCATCCCTTTTTTCGTTCCATGCAATGATTCCCTTGTGTCCTATTGATATTAAAAATGTATGCATTTCACTTCATTTAAAGCATTCTGGTATCCTGCATTCAATACACTAATGGGGTCACATGCTGATTTCTTCAGTGCTTTTCTGTCTTCAGGGACCATGTGTGGTGCAGAATAATCATCAACTGGACTTATGGATAGTTTGAACTGTACTACTCTCAAATACCACAGGTCCCCAAATGCTAAAATCTCCTTGCCTCCTACTCTTATGCCAGATGAATATGTGCACTGTGATGCACTAAGAGATATCTATCATTTATGAGCAAAACTTGGTTTTCTTGGACAGTTGTGCAGCTAGTCCAGTAGTTATGAAACATATAGAGCAAGTCTGGAGTTATTTATGGACTACTCATTCAGAGATGGTACATGATAAGCACTTGCAGCAAGTCTCAAGTTTTAAGTATTTTGGTGCAATCTTAATAGAAAACAATAAATGTGCAAGTGAAATACAATGTAGGTTAGGCAAAACTCAGGCCATGGTAAAGAATTTAAATATGATATGGACAAGTAGGCAGATTACTAACGAAATAATGACAATATTATGAAAGACACTGATATGCCCAATAGCAATTTACAGATTTGAAAGATAGAACCTTTCAAATGATCCAACAAATGAGTGCTCAATGAGATTGGAACCAAGCCTGAACTGCTGCAAATGGTGAAAAAAGAAGAAACTGAAATAACTATAGGCATGTTTTAAAAACACAAGGAGACAATGTAGGAAAAGATCTCTTAAAAGATTTTGTGCCAGAGAAAAGAAAGGGGTTTATAAAGGAAGAGATGGCATAAAGGCATGTAAGACTGGATTGAATTACAAGTCAATATAGTACCAAAATTGACAAAAGATAGAGCCAAGTGGAGAGCATTTGTCCATTATGTTACTGCATCTCTTAACAAGGATGGCACTTGACTCATATTGGGCTGTATCAATATGTTGATAAAGGTGTAGCACGTTCAACTTTGAAGCAATTAAAAACAGTAGCTTATACCCTGAAGTTATTATAGGAGAGCCAAATGCTGCAGTGCAACCCAGACAGAATTTCTGTTGACTCTAGTGGAAGATTGGCCCATGTAAAAACTGCAGGATCTGGTCTATAGTGAATATGTTTTGGTCATTTTGATGCAGGTCTTTATTCTTTTCAGTTATGCCGTCATTGAAGTCAATGTCAGAAGCTCCCCTTGATGTCAATAAGAGCCCGATTGGACCCCCCATGTGCAATAAGAAATCTCTCACTGCAACTGTCAGTGGCACATTTTCCATTAGACAGGCATTATAGACCAGATTTTCTGTGGCCCCATTATTCTGGGCTTTCACTTATACTGATGCAATAAGGATATCAACTGTTTTGACTTGGTATCATTTCCTACTTACTTTCTCTTTAAAGAACTGCACACAACACAGCTGGAGAAAGCCATACCCCTTGTCTATGACATGCTGCCTATAATTCATGTTTCTTGTTTTTTTAATCCACATCTTTCTCATGTTATTCCTTCCTTGGTGCTTCAGTTTCTAATGCCAGTATGTAAACTGGAAGGAATTTCCTTGGATCTTTGTTTTCACATGCATTTTCTGATTAGTTCTAATTACGAAGACTCTACAAAGAGAAGATTCATGTCTGTATAGCCTGACTCATGATTTTTTCCATTAACATTTTTATTTCTGCATTACTTTTTGTTTTATCAAACTGTATTTAGCAGTCCTTGAAGGTAAGATCCACCTGTAATATTCTTTCCATTGTCAAATAAGGTATTGTTTACAATCATATGTGTGTGATGTTCTGTGTAAGTACACATGCTATTATTTTCTGTCTGTTATAGTACCGTGTTATACCTAACACTTAAAAAATAGTGAATACATCTCTGTACAGAAGGACACTAATGTGACTTTTGGTACATTATGATATTATAGGATAAAATTTGGTATACTGATAAATTTCAATAAGTACTTTTTAAAAAAAAATACTAGTTAGAAGTTTAGAGCATCATCTATGCACCAGTTTTAATAATAGAATGGCAGGAAGGGGTTTGGGTTTTTTTTGCTGGTTGTTTTTTTGTGCTAAAACATATACAGGCCAGAAATGTTTAGATACAGATATTATAGAGAAAACAAAAACATGCTGCAATGATGCGTGCTGTAGAAAACTTTAAAATAAATAAAAACCTGGAAGAAATGATTTTTCATTTAGTTTTTTTGTCTACAAGTGATAAGAATTAAGACTGAAAACAATAAAGACCTTTCTAACATCTTTATTTCAGGCACAAGGTCTCTTAGCAATCTTGAGAAATGTTGCAAGGACTAATGAACAACATTGAACATTTTGGTGTAATGTTTGCCTTTAAGTTAATCAACAATAGAACTGGTGCAAGACAGAACAGATCCTTAAGTAAGTTTCTTTTCCATTTAGTGCCAGTGATATAGCTGCACTCCTACTAAAATGAAGACAGACCTGCTTACTACTGTCTGTGCACTTTTAAATAAAGTCAAATTTTGGGTATCCTTTTGGATGAGAGTTTAATTTATAGTTTCCTAGGTGTGAGGCTAGGTAGCTACCACACACTACAGAACAGAGGAATGGAAATATGTAGTATTATAAAAATAGTTTTCTCAGTAGGAATATGAGATATCTAGGTCCTGGTGCTAATGAGAGAACCTACTCCAGCCAAGAAATGAGTGAATATGAGTTCAAAGTTATTTTCCTAAAAATGACTAAAATATTAGAAAGGGGCTTTGAATTTTAGTTCAAGCAACAAGGAAGAGTCAGCATATTTTTTCCAATGTATCATATTTGTCAAGAAATCAAACGGATTTATTAATACCACTGCACAAGTAGTAGACTCTTATTGGAAGCAAAGATTAAAAGAGTATGATTTTCATGTTATTCTAAATTGAAGTCAGACATCAGGAAGCCTGAAACACTGCTCTTTTTAGGCTTTATCAAACCCAAACCCATTTACCTGTTCATGGGCAGTAGATGTGCATAATCCATTAGTCATCATTGTTACTGATGCAAACAAGGGACTTGCTTTCTTTTCCTGCCTCTATCCTCACAATGCACTTTACAGAAAGATTAAGCAACACAAAGCCAAATCCTCCCATGCAAGCCAAACTTTCAGCCACTATATTTACATATACTTACTCTGTTCTGTAAGCTAGTGTAACAACAGTGGCACACATTAAATTCATCTTTCTTCCTACTGAAATAAGTATTTGGGATCAGAATTTGTAGCAAGGTTTAACAATCTTAGCAAATACATCTTTCTGGCTAGTGAGTTCACAACAGCTGAGAGGTGTCTCAGGGAGAAGGAGCAGTGACAGCTGCTGATGGGCAGTTAGCAGCAGAAATGTGCATTCTTGTGTTTAAGGGTTCACTGAATTCAAGCAGGTTTCCTTCTGAGCTGCAGTGCAGCTAGAAAAAAGGGATAATCCATCTGCCCCCCGGCTACATTACATCCAGCTTCTATGACAAAATAAAGTAGCATGAAGTATCATCTCTGCCTACAGGCACATGAGCACTTCCAGGAGCAAAAATCTTTCCTTGCTGGGAAGCTCTGACAATAATAACCCTGCATTTGCCAATATCTCTTTTGCATATGCAGCTTGTCTAAAACAGCCACTACCAACTGCTTGGGTCTGTGTTAATAACGGCTAATGCTTTTGTTTGCTAGTCAAATGCTTTATGAATATATATGCTCTAGTACTTAATACAGCCAAGACCCTAATATCTCTAACATAGTAGTTCACTCATAAGCCAAAACCTTGGAACCCTCCAATGTCATTATATAAAAAGCACTTACATTTTAGTAGCAGCCATTTATTTGAAATTTCTGTAACAGGAAGGTTGTTTGGAAAAAGTGTGGCTGATTTAGTTTAATATCCTCTTTACTGCGCTGGGGACAGGTGCCAGGCACTCAGGACATGAGTCACTGGAGTGTGATATGAAGATACTACTTATATTCTGCTGCATAATATGTGGAATTCTACCATTGCTTGTACTAAAATACTGCAGTGCAATCAGTGAAGGGTATGAGGCATGTTAAAATAATAGAGCTTAGTGTTTGGTGCAAAATGAGTTTGGTGGGCTAGCTCTATTCTCCAATGAACAGATGCCATTTTCAAAAGCTATCACCATGCATCAGTACTAACTGACATTGCTACCCAGAGCTTCAACAGAACCAACAGATGGAATGATCTTGGCGAACAAATAACTCTTTTACCCTTTGAGGTTGTTTTTACAGGTCAAGGGTGAGGCACACTGACTGGATGGCATATATGGCAATTTATACAGCCAGCACCCAGCCTGAACCTCTTCTATAAACAAAGAGAAAGTCTTAACCTTCAGGATAATCACAAGCTATAAAATTCAACAAAGCAGGCAAACCATTCCCACCATATTGGTTAGTTTCACACATCTAATAGAGAAGAGTTTCTTAAAAGAGTTTAAATGTGTTGGGCCACACAATCTAATAATTTCTGAAGCAGAGGCATTTTAGAAAGCCTTTTCTCATTGAAGAAATTAAGGCAGTTTTCTCTGCTCATTTAATTTATTGGATTTCCCTCAGAGGCATACCTATACATTTTGGCACTCTGGGTAAAACTTTAGGGAGGGGTGTTGGGGCAGTGGGGGAACACAAGAGCTGCTTTGTCACATTTGGAGCAGCCCTGTGTCCTCCCCCACCCAAAGAAGCCGAACTAGAGAAAACCTGCAACTCTTGTCTGTTACGAGTGAAGTGATGGGATGCAGCAGAAGCCCTGCACTACCTGGCCTTAGAAGCTGAGCTGAACCAACCCTGCACCATTCACCCTAGGAAGGTCTTACCTGCCCCACAGACTCAAAGATCCCTTTGTTTCAGTCACATCCCTACACCCAGCTCCTATGAGTGGGCAGTGTGGGGCTGCTCCTGCTCAGCTTCTAGGACTGGGTGGCATGAGGCTGTCCCAGCACATGGCTCCTACAGCTGGATGGGGCAGGGCTTCACCATACTGGCTGCTATGGCCAGAGGGGCAAGGCTGCTCCAAGTGCTGCAAAGATTCTGGGGAAGAGGGGCATTATTTTTGAGCCCTCTCTAAGTCAGCACCCAGGGCTGGTGTACCTCTCTCTACCGCATTCTCCCCATCAGTTACACTACTTGTTTCCCTTCTCTCCCACGTACTAAAAATGTTACTGGCTCCAACACTTCCCTGTTACTCCAAACAAGGCAATTCAGTCTTTGGTTGATAGTTGTGACTTTCAATAAAAATATCAATGCCAGTGACTTTGTGAGTTGAACACCTATGATCTGGAATAAAAACTTACCACTTTATTTAATACAGACTACTGACCAGCCTGTAGTTTCAGCTAATGTACACTATTTTGTATACTATTAACTAGGCTAGGTTTGTGACTGAGATGTGAAGAGACTGTCTGTCCCCCATTACCAGTCCCTTTGGCCAACCAGTCTCTGTAAGTTCTTTCCATAAACAGGTAAATACAAAACTTGTTAACAAGTGCACCAAATATCTTTGTGTATAAAGCACAGAACTAGTCCTACTACTTTTTCAACGTTATGTTAAATGTGCTTGAAGAGGTCTGTGAAAGAAGTGAGGGTACTCAAATTAGCTACTATGAGTGTGTGTACATAGCAACAGTGGTAATAATGCAAAAAAGAGTGAGGTACTATGTGCAGTTATTTATATTGTACCATCCTAACAGCTGTTTTGAAATCATTTTGATTCCCTCTTAGCTCAGAAGTGCATTAAACAGGGGTAGAGGGAAAAATGTCCAAAGTTTACGTAGGTATACAAGCTGGGATCCTGACGGACTTAAATTCTCATTGGTACTCAGTGCTGAACATAAAGCCCCAGGAGCATCTACACGAGACGCTAATTGCGCAGTAGCTTAATAACACTGCGCAGTAGCATATTAACATGGGTTTTGCCCTGCATACTAGTATGCAGTAGTATTAGGCTACTGTACTGTTAGCATCGGTAAAAACCCGTGCACCAGTGCTACTGTGCAGTAGTGCGAGTTACTCCACACTGATTTAGTACTTGGTTATTGTAGTGATCTTGGTAGGTGCTGTAAGTATCTCCCCACTTCCTGGGGTGGGCCCTCCAACTCGCCTGCCACAAGTTGATGGGAATTTAACTGAAAGGGGGGGTTCAGTGGTGTTCTTGCCCCGGGCTCAGAGATAGGGATACTTACTGCCTTGTCGCGGTTGGTCCTGGGGCTCTGCCTTCTCTACACCCTGCCCACTTACCAACCGTCATAATTGTTGTGCCGTTGTGCCAGCCTGTGGTCCCGGGTTCTTATATCCAGCCAATGGACCCCAGCCTCCTTGGCCTTTGCTCAAAGTGCAGGCCTGTAGGTTGTAGCCTACCCTTCACTTTTGATCCTTGTTCTTGCTCGGCCCCAGCACCAGGCCTATGCCTGAGGTGCCCTCTGCAGGCTTCGGGTTGAATAAGCCCTGTCCATGCTCTGGGGTTGGTGGCCGGCCCCAAGCCCATTCCTGTGGAGCCTGGGGTCATGGAGCCTTGCCTGGCTTCCAACTACTGTCTTCACCTGCTCTTGGCAGGGCATAGTCATGTGGGGTTTCAGCTCAGCCAGGTAGCAACCTGGTGAGCTCGGCGTCTTGCCTCCTGCCTCTTCCCTCCACACCTGACTTCTACCAAGGTTTTTAAATTCCTCGTGGTGGTGGCCCCGGCTGACATCATCAGCCAAGCTTGATTGACAGGTGCTTGAAAAGCCGGCATAGCACTGGCTTGCACGGCTCACTCATCAACCCAGCTTGTCTCTTGGGTAAGTGATTTGCCTGGCTGAGTCCCTAGGTCTATCTCTGGGAGCATTGGGATCTGTCCCCAGTGCTTCTTGTCCTCAAGGGTGGCCCTTGCCACCGCAGACCCTCCCTGTTAAGCTGCCTTGTGGTGTCTTGACGTTTTGCCAGTCTTCCCTTGTCAATTGGTGTTGCTTCTCATGTGCTTGCTTCATTTTCTTCATTTTCTGAGTCATTTTGGCTAATGTACCTAGAAAGAAAGTCAGGCACGGGGTTGTCTTTGCCGGGGTGATGCACTATCATGAATTTGAATGGTTGGAGGGCCAATGCCCAGTGGGTTATCCGCACGTTTTCTATGTGGGATCTCATTAACCATTGTAATGGGGAATGGTCTGTGACTACTAAAAACTCCCGGCCCAGTAGATAGTATCTAAAATACTTTATTGCCCAGCGAATTACCAAGCACTCTTTCTCTATGGTTGCGTACCTGACCTCAGCTGTGTTAAGCTTACGGCTGGCGAACCCCATGGGATGTTCTTCTCCTTCCTGTTGTTAAAGCAGAACTGCTCCCACTGTGGGATGCATCGGTCTGCAAGATAAAAGGTGCTGTAAATCACGGGTATGTACCACCTCATCTCTACACAGTGCCTCCTTTAGTTTCTCAAAACTTTCAGCCATTTCGGAAGTCCGTTGTGGTGCCTTTGCTGGTCTTCCTCATAGGGCATCTGTTAGGGGTGCCGCTAGTTCTGCAAAGTGTAGTATGAATCTCTATAATAGCTGATGAGCCCTAAGAATGACTGTAATTGCTGTCAGTTCTGTGGTTCTTGGAAGTGGCGTATAACTTCAACTTTGTCCTTCAGGGACTAGATCATTCCTTGACCCACACAGAATCCTAAGTATTTGGTCTCGTGACTGGCAAGTTTGCACTTCTTGGGGTCAGCCATCATCCTGGCCATTCTTAGTTCTCCTAAGATGGCTTCCAGGGCCTGAAGGTGTTGTGGCCAGTCTGTTATGAAGATGAATATGTTGTCAATTTATGTGGCCGCATAAGCCGCATGTGGGGCCAATAGTGAGTCCATTAGCCTTTGGAGAGTGGCTGCAGCCCCATTAAGCCCACATGGCATATGTAGGGATTTGAATAGGCCCCAGGGTGCTTGAAAAGCCAGCGCAGCGCCGACTCACGCGACTCATTCATTGACCCAGTTTGTCTCCCAGGTAAGTTTTGTGTCTGGCTGGGGTCCCTAGGTTTAGTTCTAGGAGTGTTGGGGTCTGTCCCCGGCACTATCAGTCCTTGAGGGTGGCCTTCACCACCACAGTTATGCAAGTACTAAACTTAATGCGCAGTAACTACAGCACATTAATGAATGTGTAGACACATACCCCTGTGTTTTACAGGATCAGGCACAGTTACACAAATGGCACAGTTTTACAGGATCAGGCACGGTTATTTGCAAATTAACTCATACCTAGATTGCCTAAATCTTCTCTTACAAGTTTTATATATGCACCAATGTGTAGCTGGGGAAAAAGTGTGTGTGGGGGGGGGGAGAAACAGTAAAAGGATAGCTGTAGGATAGAATCTGTAACATCAGTCAACCTTGAAATTTGGACAGCTGATTGACTCAGGAGAAGCAAAGCAGCAATGTAACTGAGTTTATTAACTTGAAAGAGTTTTGTTCTGTCCAGTATTCTACATGTGAAAATAAAACCAGTTCCCAATTTCTCTTCAGCAGAAATCTAATCTTAGGCTTCTTGTAGAATATTGGTCTATTATAGCTTGCAGTTTCACTTGAGGAGGCCATTAATTAACTTTGAGAGGATTTTAAACATTATCTAAAGATTATATTAAAAACATCATAAACACTTGAACACAGTACCAGCAGTCTTTAATAATAAGGGTCCACCTCATAAAAAAGCACCCATTATCTGTATGTAGAGGTTTTATACTGAATGCTGACTACCCATGAGCACTGTTTTGGGTTTGTGCTAGGGGTGGACAATTATTTTGATTGGAGGGCTACTTAATGAATTTCGGTGAGCTGTTGAGGGTCACACATACAAAATTAATGGCGAAGACATAATTTTAACAAATGACAGATAAAAACCAAATCATATGGTAAAAATCAAATGTATACTATAAAATAATTTTATTTTATTTCAAAAAATACTTTTTTCTGGCTTAGTTTTTTTTTTGACTAGTGTATATAGAAGTGAGTCACTTGCCCAAGGGAAGATCCCCACCCCACCCCCAGCAGAGCCCTGCCACCTCCCAGCCACCCCTCAGATCACAAGAGAGCTCCTGCTTCAGCCTTTACCCTGACACACCACTCGAGCCACCTGCCCCCCAAATCTGCCTGCCCCCCACCCTTTCCCATCCACATTTGTGCCCACAGAGGCTGGTGAAGCCTAGCAAACCCCTCTAGCCTGCCTCATTTCTCCACCAAGGCCATGCAGGCTATGCCCACCCACAGCCCAGGGGTTCCCCTTCCCCCAGGAGGAGCCCCAGCCCCAGGGTACTGGGGGCAGCTTCACCGGGGCTGATGGGACAGAAACTGTGCTGGATGCAGCCAGGAGGCTGCAGGTGGCTTGGCTGGCTTGCAGCGCTGCATGGGGTAAGGTGGAAGGTGGTGCCAGGGCTAGGACTGGGACTGGGGCTTCACTTGACAAGTGAAGCTCTAGTGCCTCCATGCACAGGTACAGAGTTCCCGCCACATGGTCCTAGTGTCCAGGGCAGCTTCCCCCAGCTCCAAGAGGCAGGCAGGTGGGGAGCTGCCAGTTCAGCCTGAGCATGGCTTGCTCAGGGTCTACTGCATGGTGCCAGGCTGATGGGTGGAGGGGTGGGGCTGCTTTCACCAAGTATTCTTTGCAGTGCCAGCAGAAGCTGGAGCCAGAGCTGCCACCTGTCTGTGGTACCGAAAGAATCAGTTGGTGGTCTGGATACTGTATTTTGCCCAGCCCTGGTCTATACTTGTAAAGCATGACAGCCAGGCAGAGAAGAGTCACAATTATAATACTTGTGGAATCATAATCTTCCAGTAGAAAGACAACAGTGATACCTGATGCAGAGTAACAAGGATATAACCTGGTGATATCAGAGTGGAGAAGAACAAATCTTGTAGACAGAGATGGAACTGGTCCCTGATTACAAAGGTTGCTGGAATTCAGGAATCATCTGTTTACATGAGAACTCTATGAGTAAAAGGGTAAAGGGAATGTGCAGTGAGATAGTTAAATTACAATACATAACCTCTCCTGACAATAACAGCAAACAATTAAATGCATAGGTCTACTGGGAAACTGTATGGTGCAATTCTTGAGCTCTATGCTCATGCAAAATTAAAGACAAACTGAAAATGAAATAGTGTATAATGTGACAATACCAAGAGACTTGAAACTATGCTCAGATACTAATGTGATTGAAACCTTATAAATGAGACAGTGAGATAGATAGGAGACTTGTTGTTACAGATTCTTAATTACAGTGAGTCAGAAAGACAACAAATACTGCCAGCAGTACTTGAGAGGTGATTAAATCTCCCAGCATTAATGCAGTCTTGCAGGGACAGACCGTTAGGTAGTTAAATTGGCTTTGGGGAGGTAGACTGGTGATTTACACCAACTATGGATCTGGCCTGCAGACATTATTTTAGCCAAAGGGTCAAGGTGAAAGAAAAGATGCATGCTTTTCTCACAGCAGAAGAACAGTTCTGCAGCTACACAGCACAAAGCTCAACACACTCTCACTGCTATTTACCTACCACTGGGATGTTTTCTACATGGAATAAGTAAATTGTATTGTTTATACAATACAGCACATATTGGGTAACAGCTTTTCAGAAACAGAGCAAGTCCTAGTTGGAAAAGAAGATTCATTCCTGGTGTCTATCCAAAGTCCAAGAGATGGTGCTCCCTGAGCAAGAAGGATTGCCTACTCATGAATTGTAACTATAAGCAAAGCCTTGACTATCTTATGGGCTACATATGATGCAGATGTTATAAACCGAAGATTAAAAAAACAGCCAAATTCTGATCCCAGTTGAACATAATGCAATCCCAGGGATATGCAGCAGTGTAACAGAATACTAAACAGACTCAGTATGGCTAAGTACATGTAGTAAAAAAGCCAAAGGCTGAATTGATTTAGTTTTTGCAGGTTAGTCTAAACTGCAGAGATTGAACTGATAAGCAAATGAACACACATTCACTTTTGATTCAGGAAATGCAGCCACATGCCTGCAGTGGCTCAAGCCAGAAGCCTGTCAGCCACTGCCAAAGGGGAAGGAACAGAGAAAGCCCTGCTGTAGTGGAGGAGGCATGCCCAGGCCCCAACCCCTGCTCTGCCTGGGCCAGATGAGTGCAGGAGGGGAAGGTAGTGGCATTGAATTCATAAAAGCTTGAACAAGAATAGTTCTTTCTCTGAAAAACTATAAACTGAAGAGCTATAAATGCATCCTGGGCTGTGTGTTCACTTACTCTTCCTGCTGCCCCCCGAGGTCTCTGGGATTTGCAGCCCACAACCAGAGCACCAGCACTATCAGCATTGCTCATCACTTCCGCTTCCTGCTTCCAGGTGCCTCTGGGATTTGTAGTCCATGGTCACAGGCAGCAGTAAGTTTAGCAGGGAAGGGCAGGGCAGTTCTGTACTCAGAGGAAGGTGAGTTTAACACCCCCCTCTCTGGCCCCAGATCTCAGCTGGGGTATGCTGGAGGGGGTGGGGGCAGTGAATGAACCAGTGAGTCCTCAGTGCTCCAACTAGGGAACAGAGAGGTGCAGCCAGCCCTGCTCTCTAGAGCAGACAGCCCAGCCCAGGACTGGAAAGACTGGAAGACTCTAGTTTAACTTAAACCAGGAAGGGGTCTGGGACAGAAGTTTTGTAAACCAGTTTGACCTAAATCAGCTAAGTCTGATACTGCATTCAACCATGTTTACCTTAAACCAGTTTCAGCCATTTTGAAACTGGTTTATGTGCACTGAACTTCTGTTCTGTTACAGGTTTAAACCAGTTTCTGATGACTTAAACCAGTTTATGTGTAACTTCTGTCCTTAGCTTATGTGTGCTTTCCCTATCTGTTTAATCTAGCCAGAGATGAAAGACATAATACTGCTATGCTAGTTACCCCAGAATTAAAGGATATAATTGCCACATGACAGTGTTCTTTGCACATGGTTTGCTGTGAACTTTTTGTAGTGCTATGCAGTGTTTTATTATGACACAATACTGATAATGTTTGCTACCTCATGCACATAAAAACTCGCGATGCTAAAATCGTGAAAGAAAAAAACAACCTGAATCAGTAATACTCCTAGTCTGGTAGCAGAGCATGCACTCCTCATTCAAGCCGCATTCTTCCTTACAGACTAAGAAATTCTCCTTTGTAATTCTGATCTTACAACTGATTTACACCAGTTACACACCAGTGATTTCAGAGAAGTTACTCATGGTATTTGCAAGTGAAATTGAAGCAGTTCCCTTTTGCTTTTATAATACCTTTTCTCTTGAAAGTTCCAGTACAACTGTGTGGCTAATTTGACCATCTTGCACTGATGCAGCTGAGCATCCGGAAAAACTGCACTGGTCATTTATATAAGTCACCAGAGACTGATTAAGTCAAGTCAGAGCACTTTGACTTAGAACTGTAATGCAGTTATAAAAAGAACAACATTAGAGGGTCATATCTGAACGTCTTACTAATGAGCCTTTCAGAATATAACAGCTTTCTCCTAAGGTGACACTTGACTTACTCTTCCTTAATTACAAAGGGCCTTTATGTACATTAGACCAAGCAGTGGATTGCCTTTCAAACAACCCTGACCATAGACAAGAAACCACCTGTTATACTCAACAAGGACCAGCCATCATGTTTCCCATTTTGTCACTTTCAGCAGTTTTGCACTGCATTTCTAATCTGATCCTTTCCACTGACTTCAACAGGTTTCATAGATTTCATAGACATTAGGGCTGGAAGGGACCTCGGGAGATCATCGAGTCCAGCCCCCTGCCCAAAGGGCAGGAAGTCAGCTGGGGTCATAGGATCCCAGCAAGATAAGCATCCAATTTACTCTTGAAGGTGTTCAATGTAGGCGCTTGAACCACCTCCGCTGGCAGGCTGTTCCAGACCTTGGGGGCTCGGACAGTAAAGAAATTCTTTCTTATGTCCAGCCTGAAACGGTCTTGCAGGAGTTTGTGACCAGGCCTTCCTTCTTTTTGCTGTAATTCCGTTTGTATTGACATTAACAGAAGTTTTGCTAGTAGCTGTGAAGTATAAAAAGCATGAAGGAGCGCTATGGGAAGAGTGCAGCTTTCATCCTTGAAAACAAGCTGCTGAAAAAGAAAAAAATGCCATGTTGTATAGGCAAGTGGGATCCTATGCAGAAAAGCGCCAGATGTTGGGTGTCAAATTCCTTTATGTCACTTTTAAAAATCCTATCCTGCATTAGCAAAATGGTTATCTGGGGGCACACTCAAAGCCACAGTCAGTCTGAAGACGTAGGATGTTGCCTACAAAATCTGATACCTCTCTCAATCAGTTAGTCTCTAAGGTGCCACCCTGGACTACTTTATGACTGACTTCAGATTAATACATAAAACCATCTCTTTCTATCTTCCCCTCACCAGTTATTAGTATGCAATCATAGCAACTCCACCCACAGATTAGATATAATTTGCTTGTGTCTTTTTTAAACTACCCAGTCCTTAAAGATCCACATCTGTATTCCAACATAAAGTTTTTCTACATTGCACATGCATAACTGATTCCGGTTTTTATGTAATTGAGGAATACATTTCCTTCTCACCCCAACCATAAAAGAACAACCAGTATCTGTACATCTGGAAACTACATGTGATTCAGTTTAAATTACCTGGAATATTTTAGGCTTTAATTTTAGTTCATTCTAAAATAGGAATGTTTCTGTTCCGGTGCCATTTGAAAGAACCGTAAATGTTAAACCACTTTGAGTAACTAATTAGGCAGAACATATTCAAATTTAGAAACATCCAAGGGGAAAATAATCTTAAATAAAATATATAACCTTAACCTACTTGTATTTTAAAATTATGCATAAAACACACACAGTTTGCCTTACAGAATAACTTACTGAAGGCAACTTAGCAGCATGGTACAGAGACATAAGCAGTTCCACAGGGTGGCAGTAAAAAAATATTTTGTTTTTTCAAAGGATTAAACAAAGATATTTTTAAACTGATATGATTAGAAGCACAGAGAGAACATAGGCTTTTCAAGTATTATTTCTCTCCCAGGTATCATAACAGAAAAATATGAGACATGAGCATCTTCTCTGCAAAATCCTTGAAGCACTGGGTGGGGGAGAGGGAGGGGGCACAACACTAAAAAAATGTAAAACTCATTGGAATAGCAGCCACAGAAATAAAACAAATGTTTCAGATGGGTAAACTAAGGTACAGGGGCCAGATGCACACAAGATAGTTAAAGTGACTTGATCCCATTAAAATCCTCTTGTGGGAGCGTTGTGGGACATTTAGCAAAATTCACCAAGCTAACCATAACCCCCAAAACTCTCCCTGATCAGTCCTTTAGTTTTGCCTTAATGGAAATTGATTGATCTGAACCAGATACATATGAAACTTTTCATAACCCTACAAATGATATCACTCTTTTCAATACAGGAAGCACTTACACATTTATCTCTATAGATCTGTCATAAGAATCTGAAGGTCATGAAGATGCAGACAAAGATCAGGGGATGAAACTCTGGTGCCTCTGAGGTCAATGAGAATTCTGCTTACATTATTACAGGAGTTTTAATTTGCTATTCAGGATTAAGTTGAAGCTTTTTTTGTTAGAAATGCTAATGAATATATCTGTGAGGCTGTAATACATTGCTGGAAATATGGTTATCCAAAGACAGCAAAAAATTTGGAAAGTGTTAGGAATGACCTCAACCCTTGATTTATTTTTAATTAGGACAAACCAGCGTTCTGTAAATTTGGATAGCTGGCATTTAGGTAACTTTCCTGCCTTGAGTTACAGTACCAATGTATCTGTTAATCATAAGAAACATACATCCTACAGAGAATTTAATGAAACATTGTAATCATTGAAAAGGAAGACTTAAACAATTTAATGCAGGTAACCTTTCCTATCATATTGAAAAGAGTACAAAAATTGAGAAAAATTACTGCAGCAAGTAGTATCTGTTTCTCCAGATAACCTGTATTTTCTCCCCAGGCCTCATAATCTGTCACTCAGTTTAACTACAATCTGTAGCCTAAATAGTATAAGCATATGCAACTCCATTTGTTTAATAGAAGCCACTCTGATGCAAGACTACGTAAAAGACTACACAGGGGCCTTTTACAGAGTATTTTTTGTGAAGTAATACAAAGAGAATTGCCAACGCAAATTCATGGAAAAAATTATGACAAATTTTTACAGCATGTTTATTCCTAACATTTCCTCATAAGATTTTAGGCCATGCAATCTACTTTAGTTCAAAGGGAAGTCCTTTTGATTCTGGAAGACTACAATTGTCAGACCTTTTGTAGTAGGTTACAGGTGCTTCCAGATATATTTATATGGTTTAATTTTTTATTAAAATATGGCTTGCCCTCTTTCTCAGGAACAACTACTTGCTCTGGAATATATTAACTTAATAGACATGATGATTAAAAAAAAAAAAATCAACCAAGTGATATGTACTGGAAATTGACCCAACTTTTTCGTTGCTGTCAGAGTAAAACATAATTCTTATCCTATTAATTTTTGCTTTCCATTTTTAAAGCTCTATACCAATGAATCCTGTCTGAACTTGGAAGGCTCTCTCAGTTGGGACAACTCCTCTCATGGCCATATCAACATGATACACGTCAGCACACTTAGAAAAGCACTTCTAGTTAAGAAGCTTGTGTGACAGTAGCCAAATTGTTTTTTAACTGTAAAAAACCTCCTGAAATGTTAAGGGTTCCATCCATTTGCTTATCAGTACTTAGCCTCAAATATTTTAATTAAAGCCTATTGTTGCCTGGTCCATCAATCTTATAAAATAAATATTATCTGATTGGAAGTCTTTACACAGAGAAACTTTGCATAGGCTAGGAGCCAGAACCACCTTCCTGATTTCCACAGACAGGGTTTTAATTCATCTTTATGAAGTTTACTTAAGTTTTCTCTGCCAATGATTGTAAACATAAAGCATCTCAATGGTGTGCAGGCTCAGAGAATACATTTTTGATGGTATTACCCTGAGACAATTGCCAGATACTCCAGTCTAAATGTGGGAAATTAGCTATCACTCAAGGAGTCCACAGATTAACTGCTGCATATTTAGTTTCATAGTAGTTTCATAGTTTGTAGGGTCGGAAGGGACCTGAGCAGATCATCTAGTCCGACCCCCTGCCATGGCAGGAAAGAGTACTGGGGTCAAATGACCCCAGCAAGATGTTCATCTAACCTCCTCTTAAACACCCCCAGGGTAGGAGCCTGCACCACTTCTCTTGGAAGCTGGTTCCAGACCCTAGCCACCCTGATTGTGAAGTAGCGCCTCCTGATATGTAACCTAAACCTACCCTCTGCCAGCTTGTGACCATTATCTCTGGTCATTCCTGGCGGTGCTCGGGGGGAACAGTGACTCCACCAATGCCCGCTGATCCCCCTTGACTAGTTTATAACAGGCCACAAGATTCCCCCTCAGCCTTCTCTTTTGGAGGCTGAACAGGTTCAGGTCCCGTAGCCTCTCCTCATAGGGCCTGCCCTGTTGTCCCCTGATCATATGAGTGGCCCTCCTCTGGACCCTCTCCATGTTGTCCACATCCCTCTTGAAGTGCGGCGCCCAGAATTGGACGCAATACTCCAGCTGCGGCCTGACCAGTGCCGCATAGAGGGGGAGGATCACCTTGGACCTGCTCGAGATGCATCTGTGGATGCATGCCAAGGTGCGGTTGGCCTTCCTTACTGCCTCTCCACACTGCTGGCCCATGTTCATCTTGGAGTCAATGATGACCCCCAGATCCCTTTCCGCCTCCATGCTGATAAGAGCGGAGTTCCCCAACCTGTAGGTATGGTGCCGGTTGTTCCTTCCGAGGTGCATCGCCTTGCACTTGTCTGTGTTGAAACCCATCCTATTCTCGTCCGCCCACCCTTGTAACCTGTCTAGGTCTGATTGTAGTCTGATTTAGATCAATGCATTGTAGTGAAACTTTCTGAACTTCTTCTGGCATTTTAATAACCTAGTCCTTTATTTGGGGGACTCATTCCTATCCCTTATTTAAACAAGTAAAAGTACAACAATTACACAATTAGTTGACACCTAAGGATAAATGCTGATAAGCCCCAAGAATAATTGGAGTAAATATTTAATTAGGGTGTTGTCTTTTATAAAATTCTCTTGTGTTATTTTTGGTCTGTTCTCTTTAAAATTGGAATTGGCATAGCCCTCAACATCTGCAAAGCAAGGCAGTGTGAGTCCCTTGAGATGATATTTGCCAACTTAGACCCCTTCTTGGTTTAAGTTAAATTAGAGTCCCCCAGAGTGCTTTTCAGCCCTGGGCTGGGCTGTGCTGTCTGCTCCAGAGAGCAGGGATGAGCCCAGCCCTCTGCTTCCTAGCCTGAGCAGGGGCAGGGATGTAGCCAGATGCCAGCCCAGCGTGATCTGATGAGTGTGTCAGTGCTAGCCCAAGGTAAAGTTGAGCCAAGCTGAGCATGCAACTGTGGGACCAGCTTCTGCCCAGTGGCCCTTTCTACCCACTGGAGAGTGCTGCCTGGGCCAGCCCTGGACACTGCAGCAGTGCATATGGTGCAGGCTTACCTCTCCAGTTCCGAGTGTTATTACCTGTGTCCCCTGGGCTGCCAAGTGCCCAGCTGGATGGGCACCTCTGACTCTTCCCCTACCTGGCAGTGCTGGTGCAGCACAGCCTCATGTACCAGGTGCCAAGCATGGGGCTCTACCACTATGACTTTCTTACTGCTGCTGCAGTCATGGGGGGCCACCCTGGCCATACTTGTAGGTATCACCCACACTACTGAATTGTGGTTGGCTACCAGGCAGGCAGCCAGCAGTGGCGGTGATGGTGGGGAAGCCATAGGGGTAGCACCCCGCACCTGGCACCGGGTACACGGTATGCTTTTCACCCCCTCATCCAAGTCACTGATGAAGATGTTGAACGGTGTAGGCCCAAGGACCAAGTCCTGGGGAACCCCACTGCCCACGTCCCTCCAGGTCGAAAATGATCCATCCACCACCACTCTCTGGGGGTGGCCCTCCAGCCAATTTGCAACCCATCTGACTGTGTAGGCATTGACACGACAGTCGCCTAATTTTTTTTATGAGAATGGGTTGAGAGACAGTGTCCAAGGCCTTCCTAAAGTCCAGAAAGACCACGCCCACCGCGACACCTGTATCCAAGGATTTTATGACCTGGTCATAGAAAGCCACCAGGTTGGTGTGACAGGACCCACTTCTAATGAACCCATGTTGGTTGCCCCTCAGCATAATCTCCCCTGCTGGCCCTTTGCAGATATGCTCCTGGATAATTTTCTCAAAGAGCTTCCCCAGGACTGAGGTAAGACTAACTGACCTATAGTTTCCTGGGTCCTCCTTCCTCCCTTTTTTGAAAAGGGGGACCACATTGGCCCTTTTCCAGTCCTCCAGCACCTCACCAGAGCACCATGAGTACTCATAAAGCTATGCCAGGGGTCCCATAATGACCTCTGCCAATTCCCTCAGCACTGTAGGGTGGAGATTGTCAGGACCTGCTTATTGAACACATCTAGTCCCACCAGAAGTTGCCTGACAAGGTCCTCACTGATACTGGGCCTGGCTGCACCTCCCCTGGGTCTGTCCAGGATCCCAGTGAATGGGATGACCTGGTCCCCGATCAGAAAAATGGAGGCAAAGAAATTGTTAAAGAGGTTAGCTTTGTCATCTGGTGTGACCACCAGATTTCCAAGCATGTCCTGCAGAGGCCCCATGTTACCCGGTACCTTCTTTTTACCTGTTATGTATTTAAAAAAGGACTTCTCATTATCTTTGATCTGGGTCACTAGTCCCAGTTCCATCTCTGCCTTAGCCTTCCTAACAGCCCCCCTAAAATCTCAAGCAATGGAGGTATAATCCTCCTTTGTGGTGGTCCCTCCCTTCCATTGGGTGTATGCCTTCTTTTTAGCTTTGAGACATTCCTGGATGCTTTTGGTGAGCCATGGGGGCTTTTGAGAATTCTTGCCCCCTTTGATCCGTGTTGGGATTGTCACCCTACTACTGCACAGTATAGGCTTGCATCTACATGTGCATGACTGTACTGTGAAGTAAATATGGTGACTTACACCATACATCATGTGGATATGGACACCATACTCTGTGTGTGTGGACTGACATAGGACTAACTATAGTCCCATGTCAGTCCGCACACAGAGCGTTAATGCGCTTTAATGCCTGCGTGTGTAGAGACTGGTATATTCCTGGTTACTGCGCTGTTATTTACTTGGAGGATCATCTCCTTCAGGAACGACCACTCTTCTTGGACTCCCAACTTCCCTCCCCTCCGGGACCCCAGTGCCTCCCTGACTAGTCTCCTTACCTCATTGAAATCCGCCCTCCTGAAGTCCAGGGCTGCTGCCTTGCTGCAGGCCTTTGACACCCTGTGCTGGATGGTGAATTCCAGTAGGCAATGATTGCTGTTGCCCAGGGCTTCACCTTTCCCCCAAAGGTAAGCGTTTGTTCTCTTTCAGGTTGGCTGATCTACTCTGGCAGGCTTTAAACTAGGCTTGTCGGGGGAAGAGGAGGATGAGGATGGAGGGAGCCACGGAACACCGAACCAAGTGACACCAACAAGAACAGCCCGGCCAAGGCAGACATTGAGCACAAGAAGTACCCAGGTAAGAGACAGGGGTCTGGACAGTCCTGGGATTAGGGGGGTGGTGCATATACCCTCAGGAGGCCTCAAATGCCTCTACACTAATGCACGTAGTATGGGGAACAAGCAGGAGGAATTTGCTGCTTACTTACTGCATAGTAAATTTAAGCCGGCGTAAATGCACGTGTAGATACAACCTGTGTATACAAATATCAACAGATCTAATATTGCTCTCTCTTAAAAGGGTCTCTGTCAAGGTACATTTGCCAACCTCTAGAGCTCCTTCTTATCAAGAAGTTTAATCTAAGGATTCCTTTGGCAATTCTCTGCCTAGCACAATACATATTGTAAGCATTTTTATCTTAGCAGTGTTTCTTTTAAATGATCTAATATCTTTTCTTGGTTTAATTGGGAGAAAGGCTGTATTTCATGAGAGAAGCTATGTGCTCTCAGCAAGGGTTGGCAGGCTATATAATCAGTCATGCAAACCCCTGAAGCTTGCGCTTTGTTCTGTTGAATCTTTTCCTCCGTGGCTAATTAAACCTGACTGGGCCTACAGTGTACAAGGTGGTTTTGGATCTGGTGGAAACAGGTTCAACTCCATTGGCTCGCTCTTTAAACCAAAACTGAATTTGGTCTTTGTTCTTACTGACTTCTCTCTCACAGTGAAATAAATGGTTTTTGTTTTTCCCCCATTTTTTCTGTGTATTAAATTTTAGAACCAGATCTAGAGAAAGAGTTGCATAATATTTCAGGTTTCCTATAGCAAAAAAAAAATCTTGTTAAAGAAAACTTACAAAAATAGGATGCATTTCTGCTAAAAGAAATGTATCCTGTTATAAGAAAATGCAGGATAGTTCCTGGCACATAAAGAAAAAAAATTGTAAAGCACTGAAAAAAAAAATTCATACAACATTATTCATCAGTCCAACTGAACAGAGAGAACCAGAGTAGTAGTCCTGGGTGCTACCTTTGTGGTGGTTTTGTGCAAAAATAGCCACTGCCATAGCAAAAGCTGACTATGTCACTGCCATCAGTACCATCATAGAGGGCTCTGACCCATGCACCATGGCTGTTCTGGGCATGAGGTGCCCTGCTACAGCTCTGATATTACTGGAATTTGAGAAAGGTCACAATGTTGTAGGGTATCTGAACAGGCAAAAATGTCTATGAAAACAAACCTGGGGGACTTTTGATCACATGATCATTCAAATACAAATGAACGAAAAAGCCATGGGCAGTGGGACACTGGTTATTGGTCTCTGACAGACTTCCTTGCAGTTTAGCTGTCATCACAAAAATGGTTTTTCAGGGTCTGATTTGTAAAAGTGACCCATGTAGCTGAACCTTGATGTTTTTTGTGCTCTAATATTTCATATGACATGAGCTTAATGGAAGCCATACATCAATATATTGCTGTATTGTCTCTGGCTCATCAGGGTGTAAATGGTCTTCAAGGTAATTTTTAATCTATATGTAAATTAGGTATTATTATAGCAGCTGTAGTATGAATCAGCAAACATGAGAAGGAAAGGGGGACATTTCCTAAAACACAATATTTATTGAAAAAGAGACAAGTTCCTGTGTAATAATTAGTCCTATGTTGGAGATGGATTTTGCTTATTTTAAGGACAAATACCAATTTATTTGTTTCTAGTTATGTAATCTTTGTTGTTTCTTAATGTTGAGGTTCTTACTATTTGTTATCTTTTTCTCTATTAAATATATATGGTCTGCCCGAGGGTAGATATATTTTTATTCCTATCAAGTATCTATTAAGAGTCATGCTGTCATCCAGCAGTATTTGACCTACAGTCACACATCACCATAACAAAGAATAGGCAGGCCATTGGGTACCTATACATGTGCACCAATGTGTTCTAATTAGAATGCATTGGAGCAGACTCAATCAGTTTTAATTAGAATGTTCCATCATGCTGCAGCTTCACATGTATTAAGTGTGCTGCAGTTCAAAATGGCAGTGGGGGCACTTTAACTAAAACTTGTCGAATGAACTTTAAAGTGCCCCAGCAGCCATTCTAAAATGTGGGGCGCTAAATAGATGTGATGCTACAGCATCTAGCCGGTAGTCACTCTAATTAAAATGCGCCCCCCTCCTTCCCCCCTCCCCATTCCGGAGCAGGTGTATAGACAGCCAATGATCACAGCAAAGGAAAGGGACAAGGAGTCCAAGTACTCCAAACTTGGTGCTATTCTGAGTAACCATGGTATATTATTTGGGGTTTGATTTTAGAAGTATGGGAACCCACAGCCATAGGTGCTCAGAAACTGAAAAGCAACACCCCCCTTACGGCTGTGCCTCAGTTCAATCATCTGCAATATGGGTAATATATTATCTCAGGTATGTGGGTAATCTTAATTAAACAGGGCTGGTGAAGTACCTAAAGATCTTCAAATGGGTGGTATTACATGACTGTACAGTATTACTATAAGGAATGCAGTCATTTAAAATATTCTGTCACATAATAGAATGGTCAGGGTACTGCCAACTCAACTGCATTAGAGAGATTTCAAAGATCTTTACTTTGTTTTACCACTGTGCCTGACGGATCTTATTTTCATGACAACTCACTAGCAGGGTGCTTTGCTTAATTGTTCTTTAATTCTGCACTTGCTGAATTTTCCACATCAGCTACCTGCTGCAAAAATTATGCAGCAGAATCAAAATTTTTTTTTGAGAGAAAGGGAAAAAAAGGGTTTCTAGGTCTTATGATAGAAAGAAACATTTCTAAAAGTGACAGGAGCATAAACTGACGCAGGGATGTTTTCCAGAACTGTACAAGGTACACTAGGTCTAGCAGAATTGTGAACCCTCCATCATAATCGGGTTTTCAGTCTGAATTGCAATGAAACTTCAAATGTCAAATTTGTTATCCATTTTCTTTCTCAGCACATTATAAGGGACATTTAGTTATTTTGGATATAAAATTGCTAGTGGGTAAAATAGTGGGTTTGGGCACAAAAGAAATTGATTAGATTCCCCTGGCACCCAAAAGTTAAATCTCCACTAAGCCTGTGCACTGGAGAACATTAATTCTCTCTCCTCCAAGCCAAAAATCCAGAGCAGCTTAAACTACCTGTTTAAACTATCATTTTAAAGTAACAAAAGGTACTGTGTTGATTTGATCCCTGCCCCCACATTCATTTTATAAAATCTTCATTTTTGTAATTTACACTAAATTTGTATAAAATGAAATTAGGCCCTACTTACTGCAACAAAATCCCCTAGTTTGTCACACTCCAGTACAAGACATCAATCAGCTCAATGAGCAGCGGCAAACAAAAAAAGGCCAATAAAATGTTGAGCATCATTAAGACGGGAATTGAAAGCATCACTTACTATGTAAGTCCAAGGTGCACTCACATCTTGAATATTGTGTACATTTCTGGTTTCCACATTTAGAAAATGGTGTTGTGGATGATAGAGGTCTATAGAGGTATGGATCAAGTGAATAGAACCATTTATTCACCCAGTCCTCCAACACTAGACCTGCGGGGAAACCATGGAAACTATCAGGAGTCAGGTTTAAAACAAACAAGAGGAAGTATTCTTTCTTTTTCTTTTTTTTTTTTCCCACATGTTGCACAGTTAGCTTGTGAACTCATTGCCACAGGAGGCTGTTCAAAATAAGGTATTAGACAAATTCATGGACAGGTCCACTGATAGATGTTAAGTAAAACAATCACAGTTGCATCTTCTGACATCCCTAAATCAATGACGACTGATGCTAGTGAGGGTATGACTGGGAACAGATTATACTAGACATGGCCTGTTCACATGCTCTCCCTCTAAAGCTGGGGTAGTCAGCCTCTGCCAGCTGCCAACTTCTGCTCTAAAGAATCTGTTACTTGCTACTGTCAGAGATAGGACACTGGGCTAAATGAAACACTGGTCTGATCTAGTATGGCATAGCTTATGTTTGAAAACTGAATATTTTATAGTAGTTTAATGTAAATTTTAAAAAATGAAGGCTTTATTGAATTAATATGAAAAAAATCAGAGTACATCTTGGAACTGCTAAAAATCCTCAGGCCTTGCACTGACAAAAATCTTTGCAAGAGGAGAAAAAATAATATTGGCCATTGGGCCAGAGGTGATGGATTTTTAAGTATGCACAATACTATCCTAAACAAAAGCATCTGCCTCTTTCATCTACCTCCCATAAATCCAGGAACGTAAGCAACTAGGGCAAGGTGAGTAGGTCACCAGCTCTGGGTGTCAGCTATGAGAGGGTACCAGGATCCACCCTGCCAGAAGTCTTTGCCACAGCAGGGCTGTGTACTACCCCTGCTCAGCCAAGCATTTGCATTTTGCTGTTTATACAAATGTATGCAATGCAGCACTTTGTGCTTTTAAAAGCAGCTGGCACTGCAGCACATACATGTGTACAAATGCCCAGTGGAGGTACCAGCTTTAATGTGCGTTAACTAAAGCCCATTAACGCATGTGTAGATATGCCCTACATGCCACAGTTCCATGACCCATACAATTCATTACCCTTTCCATTTTTTGAAGTAAAAACATAAGGTATTGGGCTCATAGTTTAAAAGATACGCTAGTGAATACAACTGCAATTTGATGAAGATCAATAAAAGAGTCCCTAATATACTATTTTATAATGTCTTATAAATTGTGAGTCAACCTAGTAATTTTCAGTACCTGACTCATAGGACAGGAATGAATCTCCCCCTACTATCAGACAGACATATCCCTCTTCATAAACTTATCTAACTCCCTCCTAAAACCCGTTCAGTTTGTCCCTAGTATGCTGAGTAGGAGGCTGTTCCAGAGCCTCTAATGGTTAGTAACCTAATTTCCAAACTAAATTTTTTCATGAACAAATGGGAATAAACACTGTTCTTCAGTTTCTTCCCTTGATGCTTGCTCCCTGATGTACATGGAGTGAGCTACCATGTCCTTCTCAATCTCCATTTTGTAAGACTAACAGTGATGTTGGTGGTCTTTCATAAGAAAAGTTGTCTATGCTTATATTTGAGAAAGACAAATTCAAACTGGCTAAGTTACAGAAAGGGACTGTTTGGATGGACATGGGTGGCCAGAGTTCTATCTGACTTGTGATTTTTGAATAGTTGAGGCTGGCAGGACTTACCACATTTTGGTGTCATTTGAAAGAGCAGATTTGCCTGAAGCAAAAGGGCTCTGTGCTTTGGTTAATATAAAAAAGCAGTATGTTTTCTCTTGTAAGGGTGTGTTATAATCCCATGTAGAGGACTCTGAAATCACTGTTTTTATACAGGCTGCTTGTTGTATGCACACAAGTGGTATTGACAGCTAGATCCAAAGAGCAGTTCTTCCGTTATCTGGTAAATACTCTTATCCATGTTCAGGCTGTAAAAGGATATTTGGGAAAACTTAAATCCAGAGGAGTTCAGTGAAATCATTTATTGTTAAACACTCAAATCTGCTATCACAGGAACTCATTCCAGGGCCAGGCCTGAAGACGGAAAAGAAAAAACCACCTCTTGACAACACTACAATCTATAAAGCATTCCCAATACAACAATATTTACTCCAGGTCAGTGCTCCAGAATGTAAAATAAGGTATTGGTACAGCCCACGAATCCAAAGCTCTTGCACTGAGTTACTTTGTACAAAGAATATTACAAGACATACAAGACATCTGCCTCAGGAGCGATAACGAGTCTGGTCTAATAAGGTTTGACATTCAAACCTTAAAACCATACCAAGTAAAATTATCGAAGTATGACATGACTGAGAGACAAGTGAACAGTTTGGAAATATTAACAACACCATGGGCACATCTACACATGTAATTAACGTGCCTGAATTTCTCGCAGAAAATTTAGGCTCATTAAAGGGCTCCCCTGCACATGTCTACATGTGCACCTGTGTTAGGAGCAAATTGAGTCAATCCAGGGCTGCTCCTGCCCTGGTCTGTCCCCCTGCAGCAGCCAGGAGGAGCTACAGGGTCCCTTGGGTGCCAGCCTCTCGCTGTCCTGGCTATGGGAGCAGCCTCGATCTGCACAGACTGGGGGGTGGGAACTGTCCCAGTTTGGTGGGAAGGCCAGTGAGCCCCACGCAGATAGGCATTTGTCCTGATCTTCTCAATGCAGGAAGAGCTGTCCTGGCTGTCATGTGGAGATTGGGACCATCTGCATCTCCATGTGGCTGGGAAAGCTGTCCCACCTGCCAGATAACTGCCTCCCAGCCACGTGGAGATCAGGATGGGTCCCAATCGGCATGGGGTTCTCCACAGGGCTGGCAGGCAGCTCTCCTCACCTCCTGTAGCCTCCTGCTGCCTAGGCTGACTGGGAACGATTTTCTCAATAGGCTAAAGAATCAATTGGCATATGCAGTTGCAGAGTAAAACCCCTTTAACTAAGACTCCCTGTCAGTCTAATTAGGAGGTATTTAAAAAAAAAAAAGCCTGAAAGCTCTTTCTGTCAGATTAAATACTGCTTCAAGTTAAAATAATAAGAATGGAAATCCCAAAGTTTCAACTATAGCTCATTTTCTTATCTTTGGTAACTATATTACTACCAAAGACCAGTACTTACTGTCTTACATCTGTGTGATATCTGACTGAGCACCGCTTAGTGTCTGAATGTGCTCACTCAGGAATGATGTTCATTCAAAGATAGTCAAGCAGCAGTCACTGTGCTAAAGTCTGTAGACTAAATCTGGAACATGACCTAGTAAAGCAGTTGTTAGAAATACCCTAGAGTGAAGCTGGTTCTGCATGAGCTTAATCATGTGATCAGGACCTAAATATAGTCAGTAACTGCTGAGTACTGACACTTTCAACACAATTATTACAAGGAAAAATATGTTTAGCTACCCATTCCTACCAGAAGGTGTCACTGGTGAAAGGGAAATCATTTTGGAAAGTTGTCTCGAGTAAGTATAAATTTTCAGAGCCTATAATATATTGTTATTAATATTTATTACATATATAATACTATACATACTAAAAAAAAATCTGTTTCTTGCATTTTCTGCATCTCACAATAAATAGTGATACTTTCCTTCCAGTTCTGAAGAATCCCTAAATTATCCATTCTTAATTAAAATCCATACTTACTTCTCTTTAGATCTGCAGCATCTGTTAAAAGATTAAAATAGGAGTAAAAAGAATGATCTTCAGTGGTGAGTTAGAAAAAGGGAAAGGTATTGTGAGGATTGATTAGATTATGCTAAAGGACTATATACACTAAGTTGCATGCTTAACAGAAAAAAATGTCCATAACATATTATCCTGCATCTTTGTGCATGCAAAGCACCCCACAGAAACATATACCATATATTTGTTAATATGAATCCCTCACTATGCTAGGCAGAATGCTTCCAGCATATATTGGAAGGATTTTTGCAAGAGTCTGAAGAGAAGAGGAAATAAGCAGCCATTGTAAAATGCAAAACTTGGAACCCTTTCTTTTTAAAGGGAAACATGCACAAGATAAAGCTGCCACAAGCATGGACGGAAAAAATGAATCTACGGTCTTACTGACCTTGGCAGCGTTATACACAAGAATCAACACTTCTTTAAAATCTCTCCCTTGATCAGTTTTCCCACCCCTCAGCTTGAAGATTATACATTGCTTTATAATGAATGCAAGGTGGAAATCCAACTTTTATTTAATAAACTGGAGGCTGATTTGTGCATCTATGTGAAGGATCAGCAAAGAAAAAAAGTCTGTGGGTGATGGAGGGTGTCTATATACAACTTATGAAATACTTAGTTTCATCTAACTATTGCATCATTATACATGGAGACATTCAATGAGTCAGTCATTGGCTGGAAAAGCCCCTGGCACACATCATTCAGTGTTTCTGGAAAGAGCAACAGAACAAAACAAAGATCAATAATTATGCTCTAGGTGAACCACGGGTTTGCTAAGAAAGATGGCTGAGCTGGAAATGTCTAGTTCAAACATATTTATCTGCAGGGATAGGGAAGCAAAGAGTTGAAAATACGCAAGATAACAAATCAGGGTTTTAAAAAGACAGAATGAGGATTGTTACAAAGCAGATGCATAAAAGCATAGGCTTTTGGATGAAGACTGGACTATATATTGACTGCAGAACCAGGCAGAGTCAAAAGCAGCCAGCTGGAAGGAGAAAACTGATTCCATGTTCTAGAGAAGAATCCGTAAGGCTTTTGGTGTGGGACCTGTCCTTATGGGACACTGAACCAAGTATAAGCATGGTGAGGAAATGAAGGCTGAGAACAGCAGACAGCTATCCCGTTTTGTCTTGACCTGCGTATATTTTGTTCTCTCTAAAGAGAAGAGTGATTGTGATAGAAATCTCTGCAAAGCCTTTGTGTTAAATGTTTCAATTACTTCATGTTCCTGGGGAATTTAAGTGTAAACCACAGTGGGCATGTCTACACAAGCTGCTTAATGCCCATTGGACTAATTCTACTGCACATTAGCATGGCTGGCAAAAACCATGCTAATGTACTTTAGATCAGTCCAATGGGCATTAAATGTCACACAAAAAGTGTTCATCTGCACTAATGTCCAGTAGCTGTGATTACTCCAATTACCTGTTATTACAGGTACTAAACTTAATGTGTCATAATTACAGTGCATTAATGAATGTGTAGATGTGCCCAGAATCACCTTGTTAGAGCCCTGGCAAGTGGCATGCTTAAGCTGTTGGGATGTCTTTAGGTGTCGTTATTGATCTTGGGAGCTAGTGCAGCTGGACTACAAGGTCCCAGTTCTGCAGAGGGAGAAAAAGACAAAGTCTATGCCCAGGGAGCATGCTGGAGAAACCACAGATAGATAGTGGTGGAGCTTATTTAAATTTTAAAAGTCTAAAGCTCACAGATCCAACTTGTCAGGACCCAAACAACAGCTCAGTAGGCACATCTTTAGGTGCAATTAATGCAACTGAATAAACTCCAGTGCAACTTGAGCCAGAGTAAACTAATCCAGATGTCACTGTCTACGTGTGCATTTAAGCATAGTTATTAGGGCTCTGCGAAATTTCAGCAGCTGTTTCGTTTCAGAGGTGTTTAGGGCTATTTTGGTGACTGAAACACCAAATCTGAATTGAAACGGAATGCTCAGAAACACCTCTGAAATGAAACGAGGTGTCCTAAATGTTTCAGAAGTGTTTCATAAATGTTTTGGAAAATTTTGGAGTTTCGGAGCTGGACTTGCAGGGAAACAGTTGTAACCTGCTGCCCTGCTGCATGACTCAGTTCCGGTGATGTGAGGCTGCACAGGGCGGGCAGCAGAGATGAGTAGACCCCCAGCATGGATCTCTGCTTCCTGAGGAGCCAGGTTGTGCAGTAGGGCACTGCTGGTCCCTGCTGTGTGACCTGGCTCTGCAAGGAGCAGAGATCTGGTGCAGTGTGGGGTAGGCAGCAGCAGCAAGGAGATCCCAGTATGGATCTCTGCTCTTTGCAGATCCAGGTCATGTAACAGGGCAGTGCTGATCCATGCCACATGATTTGGCTCCACAGGGAGCAGAGAAGTGATCCAGGGCAGTGTGGGGTGAGCAGTGGCGGCGAGGAGACCCTGGCATGGATCTCTGCTTCCTGTGGAGCCAAGTCAGGCAGCTGGGACCAGCAGGCTTGCTCACTGCTCTGTGCTGCTTCTCTACCCTGCCATCTGGTGTGACAGAGACCAGAGATCTGCACGGGTGCCTCTTTGCCTGCATGGAGGGCAGCAGCCCTCCCCCTCCCCTGGATAAGCCACCCATGGTCCCATCTGTCTCCCTGCTGGGGCCCCAAGCCTCTGGCCCCAAGCTCCGCCCAGCTGGGCAATAGAGCTGTGTGAAGTTTGCAGCCTGCTCAAAATAGATTCAGAGGAGATTTGGCCACAATGAAAAAGGACAGTGATCCAAAACACCAAAATGAATCACTGTCCTTCAAAACAGCCAAATCCAGAACTGAATAAAAATACAGCTGTTTCACACAACTCTAATAGTTATTTACTCTTCCATCAGATAGTATTTGTGTCTGACAGAACCATCTGACGGTGCAGTAAATTAGTCTACACTGGTCTAATTGCTGCATGTGTGTATATGGTGATGCTTTACTGTACAGCAAATTAGTCTACTGTGCAGTAAAGTACATGTGTAGATGTGCCCAGCAGGAGTTCAGAAGAGGGAAGCTCAATCAGGGCTTGACATACCAGAAAACTTTGTGAACTGTTCAAATTGTTTGAACCACTTTGTGCCTTCTTTCTAGTCTAAATTTATCAAACTTCAGCTTCCAGTCATTGGACCTTGGTAGACCTTTGTATGCTAAACTGAAGAACCATCTGATATCAAATTCTAGTTTCCTATTTAAGGTTCTTACACACTGTACTTGCTACCCTGTTATCTTTTCTTTGATCAGCTGTAGAGATTGTACTCCCAAGCCTTTATTTTTTTTTTAAAGTAAGGTTCATTTTCTGGTACTTTCAGAAGTACAGTCTTATCTGCATGCTCTCTTCTACTCCCTGGAAGATAGAACACTTGAGTTTCATATAGTATTGGAATAGCAGTCGCACAAGCCCCTATGCAAAGAAAATATAACCTCTATGTTCCTAGTCAGAATTCTCCTGCATGTCCATCCAAGCAACATATTAGCCCTTCTGTTTAATATTTCTCAAGACAGCCTTGTAGTGAAGTCTGCACTTTTATTTCTTAGATCCATGGGACCATACTAAAAATATACTCTTTACTTGTACTCAGTTTAGAATGCAGCCCAGGTTATTCTGTATCAGTAATCTCTTCTCTGCATTATTTATCAGTCCCTGGCTCCTTCTCTCATGTGCAAACTTTGTCAATGAGGATTTCATGTTTTCTCCCAGGTCATTTATGAAAACATTAAATATAATATAGTGCTGAGAATGTTGACACAACTTTTTGCCAGCATCCCAAAACTGAATGAAAACCAACATTAGCAGACCAAAATATTCCTAGAGAAGCTCATTTGAAACATCTAGTTGCAATTTATCCAAAGCTGCAGATTTTAAATGTCTAATGTCAGCTGCTCTTTAACATGTTTATGAATTCCTTTTGAAATGAGGAGTATAATTATCATCATCATCTGATATGAATACATTTGAGTTTTTCTCCAAATTTATTTGCTCCAATATTTATCAAGTACTTCTGCCTTTCCCGCATTACTGGTAATTCTACCACTTTGTATGTAGTATTAGCCAGTATCATTATTAGGCCTCTTTTTTTGCCCCCTCTGAAAACACTTTCAAATTCCTATCTTAAAGTGGTTTCTAAAGATAGGAATTGCCTTTTGAAATTACTTCTTTCTGCGCTTCTCATAACAGTTTAGATCATAACTTTTTGCTATTGTAGGAGGATGCAATGGAATATATAAAAACAAACTGGTGTTAGCTTTCAGTTTATATTAGGTTTCTATGACTAGCTTTGTTTTGGCCATCCAAACTGGCTCCTTCACAACAACATGCTTTAAAATCTCCAGTCATCAGATCCTGTTTGTCTCATTATACAGGAACAATCGGTGACACAGGCCTGAACACTGAGGCAGGCAACTGTATTTAGGATCTTGGCAGTGACACCAAAACTAACATCTTGTGAACAGTCTGTAGGTACAGCCAGAAGTAACAATGGATACAAGTACAGAAACACTTCTTCAACTGCAGCCTAATTCCATTTAAGGCTCCCCAGTCTAACTCCTGGTGCTTGACAGAAAGCACCATGAGTTAGACTAGGGGTAGGCAAAATGTAGCCCATGGGCTGGATGCAGCCCTCCAAGCCATTCTATCTGGCCCGCGGGGCCCCTAAAAAAATTAGAGAATTAATATTAATCTGCACTGGACTGCCTGTCATGTGGCCCTCAATGGCTTGCCAAAACTCAGTAAGTGGCCCTCCATCCAAAATAATTGCCCACCCCTGAGTTAGACCAACCCTCCCAACCCAACAGACATTCACTATTAGATCAGGAGGGTGGAGGATTGAGCTCCACTTTGGTGCCAATCCAGTGAGAGAGGCTGCATGCATGCAGCATCTTCCCCTAGCCCCACCCTCCCTCTCCCAGCCTCAGTGTTTCCTCAAGATGGGGTGAGGAGAAGGTAGGGGAGGGAGGTCCATTCTGGGGTTTACCCAGCCTGCATTGGAGTGAGGAGGTAGGTGGCTTAGAGCTTCACACCTGAGGAGGGCTCCAATCCACTTGCCCCACGCTCCAGTGCAGCTGGGCAAGCCCCAGATGGAACTGCCTCCTCTCCCTTTCCCGCCTCCCATCCTAAAGACAGCACTGGGGACATAATGAGGGTTCATTTGTTGCGCAATTGGGCACTATTTAGTGGTCTGCAGCCATGCATTTCTATCAGCGCATGGCTATAGAGTGCATTCAGTGACTGATCGTGTGACAAAATGTCACTTCAGTCATGCCCATAGAGTCAAAATTAGGACAGTTTAGCTAAACCGTAGTACTCTTAATGACACACGGTGACAGGGGTGGGGAGCACCTGGTGCTGGCACTGCCCACAAGGCAGTGAAGGGCCACGTGTCACCAGAGCAGTGGTTCCCAATCTCAGGGCATGACCCAAATTAGGGTTGCAGGGGGGTCCGCAGTAGTGTCGCATTGGCCCCGTGGAGCCAGGCGGAGCAGCTGCAGCCCCTCCCACAGGGAGGCTGTGGTTTGGCCTGCCCCCCTGGGTGAATGTTTTTTTAAGTTTCTTCCAGCCACAGGGGCTTGCATAGGCCGATTTGCCCCGGGCCCTGCACCCCCTCGGGTTGGCTCTGGGTTGGGGGGGGGGGCAGGGTCCTGATTTAAGGTCACGGGAAAAAAAAAGCTGGGAACCACTGCACCAGAGCTTCCTGAACAGCAGTGGTGGTGATCTTCGTGGGGGCCACCCCCCTCAGCATACCACCAATGTGATATCATGCCATGTCCTGCCTCCCAGCCATGCTGAAGCTGATGATTCTGAACCACTTTAATGCATTTAAAATCAAGGCTATGTCTTTCTAAGGCCACATAAAGCTGGGGGAAGAATCAATCTAAATTCTGCAGGTCTCTCTGAGTGATGGATTGGGAGTGAACCAGCCTGCAAGGAACCAGCCTGCTCTGTGACGCCTGGCCAGCTGACAGAGAAGCGTATTCATAGGACTGGTAATATACATATATAATTGAATTGCTTGCTTGCTAAAACTATATCAAGATGCACACCAGCAGTTGATACTTTGTAATGCTCAATAAACTGATTTATTAAGGAACTAAAAGACTCACATTTGGAGAAAGATTAAAAGCATATTCTTAAGGCAATATGGATCCTTCTTGCTTACTCTCCATGTTGGAGGAGAACCAGCTTTGCCCTGGTCTTCAGGCAAGCACCATACTTGAGGCTAGAGAAGTTCTATCCTGTCTAGGTACCTAGGTGACTCCAGCAGCAGAGTGTTTGGACACCTCAGAGGTGTTAATTAATCTATCTTTACAGCACTATTCTAAGGTAGGGAAGTATCTCCCATTTAATCAATGAGGAATTGATACAGATGTATTACATCAGTGGTCTCCAACCTTTTTTATGGTAAAGACCACTTTTTGGAACTAAAGGTCACCCTTTAGTTGGGCCCTCCCCTCCCCCCGCCCGCTGCCCCGCCGTCTGTCCCACCCCCTGCCCCTTGCACCCCTGGACTGTGGAGTCCCAGAACCAGCCAGGCCAGGGCCCGATCCCACTTCTGTGCTGCAACTGCACTGAGCAGCGCCCACCCAGTAGCCAGAGGAATGTGACATTGGGCCCCAGCCTGGCATGGTCTGGGACTCTCCACCACCCAGGGGTGTGCTGGGGGGAGGAAGGCAGGCTGTGGGTACAGCCTGACAAAAGCCCCAGAGGCCCATGCCCCCACCACCTGTGCTCAGGATGAGGCAGCTGCTGCTGCAGGCTGCCCACTGTGACCTAAGCACAGGTTGGGGGGGACAGGCCCTCAGGGCCTCTGCTGGGCTATGCCCAGCAGTGGGAACCCCCCATGCACCTCTGGAAGATCGGATCTTGCCAGACCCAGCTGGGCCAGGGTTGCCCCCATGCAAGCCCTGCAGCTGAGCTGAGCTGCGTCCGCACGTGGCCAGCTGCAGCAGGACTCGAGGTGCAGCAGCCTCTGCCATGTCTGCCCCCGCAGAGATGGGGAGGGAGTCCTCTGCACCTCTGGAGTAGCCCCTCTGGGCTCCAATCCTCCCACCACCCAGCCAGGCTGGGATCCCACTTACCTTCCCCTGCTCCTGGCTGGGCCACACTGTCAGCCGCTCACTGCAGGGGCCTTGATCTGGCCCCCACCCCTTCTCTCCTCCACAGATTGAGTTGCTAGGGGTGTTGGGTGTACACATGTGTGCGCACCCAGCTGTCCCCCCAGCCCAGAATCTACCAAAAGAGGCTTTAGGATCTGCCTATAGATCAGGATCCCCAGGTTGGTGACCACTATATTACATGATTTGGTTGAGCTCATGCAGTAAGTCTCTTACAGGTGGGAACTGAGCCGGGATGTTAAAACCTAGTCCAGCATTAACACAGGACTATCCTTCTCATTTGTAGTCACAAAAATGGAAATATTCTTACAGACAGAGCCATAACACTTTTTTTGAGTTCTAGTACATGGTAGCATTACCAAGACCTGGACCTCCTCCCTGAAGATGAAGTAAAATTTTATTTTTAAATGCAACTCTGATGCTGTCTTTGCTATAAGAGTCACTGTATAAGAGAATAGACTAGTCTATTAAATCAGACTCCATTGATTCAATAGTTATTCTGCCCAAGGGCACTGGGAAAATTTACTCTTCATTTTCACAAAAGACTTCATCCTGACAATAACAGGTACCTCTCCACCCCAAGACAATTCCTCAAGGGAAAAAACACACACCGATTTGCTCCATATTCTTAAGTTGTGCTTAGGTTTTTTATCCATCCACTTAAAGGCAAGACCTCTTCTACCATGTCTGCACAGTTAGTTTTTTTGTGCATATTACCACTTTAAAGAAAAATTGGATTGAGGTTTTTCATTTACAAAGTTCTTCATCCATCACTGCAAGCAGACTTCTGTTCCCTTGGCTGTCAAGAGGTGCATATGGAAAGTAACAACTCTATCTCAAAATGACTTGAGTATTGGTTAAATTTGTCAAATGAAACTACCTTTGTGAGCAGGGCCGTTGAGTGTGCATTTCCAGATTTATCTAGAAAAGGGAACAAAAGTGACAAGTTGCTAGTGTTGAAACAGCCTTTGCCCATCTGTCTGCATTGACTCACCAGTTCCTGTAGATCTCACTACACTATACATCTGGAATTCATACAGGACCAAACACATTTCATGAATTACAAGGCTGTCCATCTGCCAGCCTGTACTTAGCCCATCCAATAGGCTGCCAAGAGCTCCCTGTCAAAGGAAATGCCCAAACATCTGTCACACCCAAGGTGCAGAATGGAAGAAAATAGCATGTCATAGGTGGGAGACTGGGGAATTCAATGAAAAAGAATTAGCACCTACTGAGCCAGACTGGCTTGTAAATTACCTATACAATTCATCAGTGGTACACAGATAATTTCAGATGGTGTTTAACATCTGTGGTCTTAACCACATATTATATAAAGTCAGGGTTGTAATTTTTACCTTGTTCCTTCACAAAGACCTATTATTTCAATACAGAAGTTACTCTATTAAAATGTAAGAGTGCTATATGAATGAGCTCTATTAATTCAAAACCTCTTCTTAATGCCTGGCAAATAGAACTCAAGATATGACATTCTGGGCAAGTTTACAGGATTTTAAGTGACAGATGCACACTTACAATCCAGGACACATTCATGCACAGAGGATGAAGTTTATACCAAACACAAGAATTACCTAGCATTAGCAATCACCAAGCCCTAATCTCTTCCCCCAAATCCCACATCTTTTTAAAACAAATCTCCCCGGCATAGAACAGGAAACAGCATCCAGTGTGTTCCATCCCCTTCACTACTGTGAAAGGAAGGCATTTCTCATGAAGACTGTAGCTATGTGTTCTTTCATTAAGAACCTGTTAGTGTCTTGTGCTTTTTGTACAGTAGCTGTCAGTTCTATGAGTATGATCTGAAAGACCAAAGACAAGAGAATCACAGACATACAAAGGTGCCTCCCTCACCCGCAGAAACAGGAAACCAAACAGCAAACTAGGGACCAAACAGGAAATAAGCCAGGTATTCTTTTGAGATGGGAAATGGTCCGGGCTAGATCTTATATGATCAATTTGGCCTCAAATAGCCAAACACTTTGTTTCTGGGAGTGAGCTGATTTGTACTAGAAGTGTTTGTCAAATTCTCTTTCAGAATCCAATTACTTTCTGATGGATGTCTGTTGACAGACTAACAAAACATTACCTAAATCATTACAGGACTTCACTGGAAGAGTAGAGTATTCAAGTAAAGACAAAATTTGGTCCCAAGTAGAACTATTATTTTAAACATGTTAAAAGACACAAGTCTATATTCACTACAAATACCATGCAGCCTGCAAATGCCTAGCAAGTTTCAACAGCACTGCAGAAAGACAGTTAGAAAGAACTAAGAAGTTGCTTAAACATATGCTTATGGTTGGTCATCAGCAATCCCTCCATTTGAGGATGATCTCTATGACAACTCATTGATCTCTACCATGACTCTCTATCATAGCTCACTGCTATGCCAAGTAAGTTTGTATTCTGTATTGGGTAATACTTGCACACAGTAAAAAAGCCTCTCCCTGCAAGACTGCCATTTTTTGCTAAAGTTGGTAGTGAAAGATCTAGTAATGAACATACGTAAAATAATCCTAGACCGGGAAATATTCAATTTTCTACTTGTATACATTACCCCTTATCTAAAATCAATGTAAAGAGTCTCATGGACTTCAAAGGGCTTTATATCAGGTCGATGTTACACTGTAGGGGCCTTAGGCCCTGCGTCAGCAAAGCACACAAGCTCCAGTTTAAGTATGTGTTCAGGTCTATTCTTGAGTCAAGGCCTAGATTACTTTTCCATCACAAAATACTGAACCTCTATTATTTCACCAGGATTATACAAAATACCCTTCAGTCACTGATTATAAGACAGAAGAAATGTGCCAGATGCTATCCAATACAGTTGAAAAAAGAAAGCACAATTGCTGTACTAAATGAGATAGGAGATGGATCCTGAAGAAAAGAGGTGGGTAATGTAAAATGCAGTAACTTACTAAGGGATACCTGATGAAGATGCCTTGCATTCAAATGCTGTTTACCTTTATCTCAACAATGCAGTTGGCCCAATAGAAGACATCACCCATAAAAATGATTCTCTGTCTCACTAAGGGTCAGGCACTTGTGCCCAGATGCTCAAAGGTATTTAGGTGTCCAATTCCCATTGCAATCAACTATTTGCTCAAATGTGGTGGGGATCTTGGCTGCAGAAACTGCTATGAGGGCAATGTAGAAACTCGAATGAGACCAGACAGAAAATTTGTACACTGCATGGAAAAAACAAGAGCAGTAGTTTTAAATGAAACTACAAAGTATTCAGCACAAGAGGAACACATGTAAATACATTGGATATATTGCTTTTAATTTGCAATCTGATATCAAGACTTTTGTGGCTAAGAAATTGATGAGTAGAGGAATGTGACTGCATAAGGAACATGGGCAGAACTCACCCAGGGTTTGTTTTGTCTGTTTTAATTTAAAACGTGGCCAAAAGTTATTTCTGACTTTCTTGTACCTAGGAAAAAAGGTACTGTTTTAAAGTCTCATTTTCATAGTCACTAAAAGTGGCCTCTTGATGACATCAGAGTTTCTCATGTGGCTTTTATTAACTGGCATCAGGATTTTTGCTATTGCCGTTAAATAAAAACATATGTATCCACACACATATGGACATTATTTTCTTATCTACCTCATTAGCTACAGTGGTAAGAGTAAATTAAGCATATCTGAGGATGCAACATTATAATCATCCCCCTTAATTGGTTTCAGGAGTTCCCAGCATTATATTTCACCCATCTCTCAGTCACAGAGCAATTTCTCAAGCAAGAAGAACTGACGGCCAATTATTTATTTATTTACTAAGTGAGTTATGTCCGGTGTACCATAAATAGCTCAGTGCAATTGTAGTCATTAACTGTAACCTATTTCTGAGTGACTGTGAAAATCACAATTACATGCCGATTAAGAAATATCAAATTGGTTTTAAATATCCAGAGCCAATTCTTTACATTATACGCATGCTGTGATCAGAAAGCCAAGTAACATTTAACCCTGGAAGTGGGCTGTGACTCCTTTCTGTGGATGAATGAAAACAGTAAACATAGAACGATTTTTCAGTAAGGCACCAAATGTATGTTCTTCTAAAATCTAACTTACACATCAAAACTTTTTGTCCACTCTTTCTTTCCATTTCCCATAGTCAAGTTTAAGGTCTCAGTCCTTATCGAGACAGTCAGGGCACACATGTGACATTTGTCATGCAATCTAGCTCCTGAAAGCACTCCACAGCTATAACCTAATACACATGTATGGCTGCAAAGCACCTCTAAAATGGCCAATCGCACAAAAAATTAACCCTTGTCTAATCAGGTAACAGGTTAAGACACTCTGTTTTAGGGAATTTATGTTCCCTCAAGGGTTAATTTTTCATTCAGAAGCAGGGCTAGGCTGGTGTAAGCACCAGATTAGTTCTGCCTGTGGGGCTGTCATCAGAGAGGGAGGAAATGGAGCAGCAGAAGCTGAAAGGCTGCTATGCCTGACTTGAGCTGTGGAGGGAGTGGGATAGGATGCAGCCACTCACCTTGCTGGAGTATTGGGAGGAGATGGGTGAGGTGCCCCAGTGCAAGGGGGCTTCGTTCCATTCTGACCCCCTCTCAGCTCTGGCTGGGCCCCTGTGGCAGCAGTAGCTGCCAGGCAAGCCTGGCCTGAGCTGGAGTGGGGAAGAAGGGTGGAACAGAGCCCCTACACCTGGGGGTTTAGTCTGGCTCCCCTCAAAACCTCAAGCCAGGGTAGCTGGTGGGGGCCACAAGATGAGGGGCTCCATTCCACCCCCAACTTCCTGGTCAGGTTGCACAGAGCATCCTGGCATCTGCTGCTACTCCCTTCACTCCATCTCCACCCACAGCCCTGGAGCTGGGAGAGATTAATGATGACACTGAAATACCATCACAGCAATCAGTATGGTATAAAAAGCATGCTAGAATGGAACTGGAGTATTCTTTAATGGACTGAAAACTAGTCGAAGGAAAACAAACAGCACTGATCATCAGCCCTGCACGATTCTGGGGTAGGGATGTGGTGATACAAGTAGAGAAATCCCAGGATCTGGATTAGATCCAATCTCCATTTGTTTTAGATTCTAAGCATGAAGGAGACAATATAGAATTATTTATCTATCCTTTGCCACACACATGGTGGGAGGGGAGGGAGACACATACATGTATTTATGATTTTTGGTTTTGACAGTGGGGGTGAATTATGAAAAAATATCAAAGCTAGCCACATTTGAGAGAAGAGAGCATGTCAAGGGTGAAAAGTGGTATTAGTTGCATCTTGAACAGGGAAACTGACTGAAGCAGTGAAATATGAAGATATCTGTCATAGGGCTATTTAAGCAGAGCAATAATCTGGGTGTCTTAAAAAGGGTTTCTGAGCTAATGTGTACTGTAATGACCATTAATGTAATAGAATCCTATTCTATCATGAACAGGAAGTGTTTAACCAAGGAAAACAGCTACAAGCAATTAACATCAAGCTTCAACATAGCCTGACTTGTAGTTTCATTTCCCTGGTTTGCTAGGGAATTCGTGGGCATTTATAGACATGCTCCAGGAGACAGGGAATGGAGGGGGCATTAATTAATGCAGCTCCAAGAGCCACACTAATTAAAAGCTCCCAGAGCATCACGTGTAGCAGCATCCCCTCACTGCAAAGTGGCAGCGAGCTGCTTTGAACTAAAGCTTGTCAAGTGAGCTTTGGTTTAAAGCACCCCGCTGCCATTTTTCAGCGCAGGGATGCAGATACGTGTGATGCTGGAGTCTGCTGGAGCTTGGTAATTTCCACAGTGGAATTACAGTGCATCCGAGCAGCCTCCCTGCATGTGTGCAAGCGCCCTGTAATTGTGCAATCAGTGGGTAAGCAAGATACTGTAAATAAAAGCATTTCAAGAAAAAAAATCATTAAATGTTTTAGAAACTGGATGGATTATATGATCCAGAACATGTTAGTAGTTAAGAATTCTTCTCCTATTTCTACATATACATAGATACATACTTTCACAATGTATAAAGGAAGAAATTTGACAACAGAATAGAGACAGCAGTTTTTTTAGCTCTCTGTCTACTTATTAATTATCCGTCCTTGTTAGTTTTCTGCCTTCTTATTTGTCTCCCCCCCAAAAAAAGGCACAAGAAAACATGTTCTAACAGCTCCTGTTTTGTAGTTAAGTCAGTAAGGAAGTAAAGGAGTAGTGTATTCCACTTTCCTGCATAATAAGTAAGTGCATAATTTTCTCAGCTATAACACATGATGCCAGCCCCAATTTTTTACCTACTTCTATACTATAACAATCTGTTATCTACATATTAGTAAAGTTCACAGCATCTTGCATGGCTACTCTCGACTTTGTAAGGTAATTCTGCTCAGTTTAACTACATAGTCACTGGTTCCTGAAATAGCGAAGGAGAAAAAGCTGTCAAAAGGCTGATATTAGAACCCCGGAAGAAGATCAGAACTAGTCAGTCTGAGGGCTGCTGCACTGGCAGTGGTTCAGATGAATTATTCTGTACTTCATGAACATTACTTACATTAAGCTTTGGAAGGGTGCAGCCTTCTCAGTTTTAAGGTTATGCACTGAAGTAGAGCCTGCTATATGGTGCATTAGAAAAATAACCCTGTGTCAGTCTCTGAAAGACACCACATTAAGCCTAGCTTCTTTTACTGAAGACATAAAAGGAGCCATCTTGCTTAAAGTGTAACAACTAAAACATTTCTATTACCATAGTTTAAACTGCAACAGCTTCACCAAGAAAAATACTGTGCTCTCACAGAGCAGGATCCATTTGGTACCTTGCTCAAATATCTAAAAACAAACGCTCACTATGGTAAATTAAGAAAATGCCTCAGCTGCCAAGAGACACACAAAAATCATGCAAGGTTGCACTGTTCTATTTTTTAAGAAAAGAATTTAGAGATGGCAAATGCAAATTTGCCCACAGTATTCAAAAAGCAGTTTTCACATTGACAATGCATTTTCTTTGTTTTCTAGAAAACCTGCACATCATCATAACACAGCCACAATGTCTCCTGTGCTGCACACAGTCTAAGTATCACGATCCCGTTACTGATGGTCCCATCTCACTTACTCAGCTAGAGAGCAGTCCCAAGGCATCTGTTAATGCTCGTGCTAGGTATGAGCATTTAATTTTACTAAGGACTAGCAAAAGTTTCTCCCTGCAAGCCTCAGTTCTACAGCTAATTTCTGCAGAAATGCAAAGCATATGGACTTCAAAGATACAAAACAGAGCTCTAAGCATTAAGAAAACAAATAACTGTACAATGTACAAAACTCTTATCCCATGGCAGGAATGCACTACAAAGTTTCACCCAAGCAACAGAAATTCCACAACCTAAGTGAGATCTACAAGTCTTACGCCATGTTCACTGGTATGGTTGGTATTACAATACATGAAATAACTAGGGGTTAATGAATTTGGGCTATATGACTTGGCCATTTAGAGGTATAAGACTTACATTCCTTCCTAGAGTTAAGAACAGACGTCACATTTGTCCTAGAAGCAGACAAATATCCACTTTTTCCCAGTATATGCTATTGTACATCTGTATGATTATTGCATTTCATTCTAGGGACAAGCCTATCAGGCTGTGTTCTCCCACTGGCTACCCACTGATGAAGGAAGAGCAATGCAGCTTGGAAAGGTGACTTCAGTGATTCAGGTGATTGCCTGACAACATGACCACCACCTACACCCTGTGTATGTATGGGTACAGGCTTGCTAACAAAGCCATTTTTTGTGTCTGTTTATGGTACTATGTGCTGGAGAAGGGAACATGACTGGTGTTGCGAAAGATGGTTTTTCCAGTTATTTATGTTATCTGCAAATAAAAGGTGTGTCTGTTTCCCCATGTCAGGAAGTCTGTTTTTTATTCTGGATATTTGTGCTTTTACCATTCAATATTTCATCTTGGAGTTTAAGAGTTGGCGGAGGATATTTGTATATGCAAGCTGATAACTGAGATATACTTAACACAGATATTCTCAACCAGGGTGCTGCAGCATTAGGCTTGCAAACATGATTCACAAGATAAACCCAGATATTTCAAATAGAAATCCATAACTGTGGTCTTTTTTGGCACCAGAATGATTGCTCTATTATTTTTCTGTAGTAAAAGAATGAAAACTAAAAGCTGGCATTTTCAGAGGAATGCCTTGAATTTATCCAAGTGTGCCTCAAGTCTATTCAGGCACCTCAGGTCTAAAAAGATTAAGAACTACTGACTTAACAGAAAAGCCCCTTGGTTTGAATAATCATATCAAAGGCATTCCCCTTGATTAAGAAGTAGGGTTCTCTATTTCACTGCTGCTGCCAGCTCAAACCTGCTTTCACACACCTGCCCTGCTTATGAAATAGCAGTTGCTCATCCTGTTCATTTTTCTCTGTATTTACTGACAGATTCTGGGCTCCTCATTTCAGCCTCACTTTTCAGAAATGCAATTGACTCCAACTACTGCTCCATTCTTCAGGTCATTTAATTATGGCAAATCCAACTGTTCAGAGGGTGACAACTCTGCAGATTCAAGTACTTCTCATCAGTTCAAAAATTACTTTCAAGTGCAGCTTCCATTGACATTACAGTACCTGCTCTTAAACTTTCTCTATTTCTGCCCCGAGTACCAATTTGTTTCTGATCACAGACTTTTTTCCCTGTGTCCTGATAACAGTTTTCAAGTTTCCTATATTTTTCACCTGGGCTTTCCCTTCAGAGTTCTCTCACTAGACTAGATGGGGTTTGAAAGGGTCAAAAACTTAATTGTGTGGCTCTTTATAGCCGCATCAAGAGGTACAAGCATTGTTTGACAACACATGGCCCTCTGCGGTCCAGATTCTGCTACCCTTATAGGTATGGAGTGATACTCATGTGGAATAGCCCTACCCCATTCAATAAGACAAAGCCAGAGCAATAGAGATATGCAGGAGACTTTGCACTGGAACAACAATGCAAAGCAAACAGTTTACTCCCACCTAGTGGTAGTAAAGAAGGAGCAGAGAGCTAATCCTGGGATTTCTAGCATAAAGAGCACTGAGCTCTCAACTGCATCATATCAAACAGAACGTTGTGTTCTTGCCCCCTGTCCTACTGCACTACCAAATCAGGAAGAGGTATTCTACGTGATGTGGCCGCCAGCAGGTTATTTAGAAAAGATCCACATCTTACACCCTGGGCCCATGCAACTTCTGTCCCAGATCCCTTCCTGGTTTAAGTTCGATCAGAGTCCTCCAGCATCCCAGCATGCTCTGCAGCCCTTGGATGGGCTGCCTGTTCCAGCTAAGCAGGGATGGCCCTAACCCTACTGACTTAGAAAAGTTGGCTGAGAAAAGGATGGGGATAGAAAACCCTGCTCTGGAGTGCTGCCGGGTTGGCCTGGCAAGGGGCCAGTAGCCCTTGTCAGGCACCCCCATCCCCCATTCCCTTTGCTGCTCCAGTGGCAGGAATGGTGGTGGGACCAGACCCCAGTAGCCTGAGGGGAAACAGGGATTTACTGCCCCCATTGATAGGCTCCACTTGTGTACCTGGAGCTGCGGCGGCCAGACACCAATAGCCTGAGGGGAAGCGGGGGAGGGTTTAATCCCTATTGCAGGCAGCAGTGGTGTGGTGGTCAACGACATGGTGCCCTGAGCTGGGTCCCTCCAAGGAATGGCCAGCCAGCTGCTGGGAACAGGGATGTGACTTCGCTGTAGCCAGGCAGGGAACCAGGGCTAGCTACAGCTTGACTCACCGCTGCCTCCTGCTGCAGCAGTGCAGCCCAGGCTGGGGTGGCTTTAGGGGGCAAGGGTCAGTGCCCACAGCCTCCTGCCATATGCAGGTGCTGTGGTAGCATGCGGGCTGCAGCGCAGCTCCCTGCCCCCTCCCTCTTTTGGTGGCAGCAGAGTGAACTATCATGGCAGACCCAGGTGAGAGCACCTGTCAGCTGCTCATGGTGGGGCTGGGCTGGATTGGGCTGCAGTGGTCCATTGCTTCCCCATACCACCCTGAGTTCCTGGCTCCGTGGCCCAGGAGTGCAGCCTAGTCTGGCCTGGCCCTGCAGTGCAGGAGCATAGGCAACGACTGGCTTGCAGCAGCCTGCCCCTCCCTCTCTTGGTGGCAGTGGCAGCAGAGCGAACTATCATGGCAGACACAGGTGAGGCACCTGCTATTCACAGCTTGTTTGCATTGGCACCGGGTGCTTGAGGCAGTCTGCCATGGGCCAGTCACTTCCTAGGCCTCTAGGCTGCGGGGCCACGCTGGACTTGGCTGCGGTGGTCCATTGCTTCCCCCCACCAAGGCCCATATGCCTGGCCTGCAGCAGCCTACCCCAAGTGCCCAGTGCTGCTGCAAGCAAGCAATAGGTGCTTCACCTGCACCCCCTATGATAGTTGGCTCTGCCGCTGCCAGGAAAGGGGGCTGGGGGGGAAGCTGCACTGCAGCTGCAGCCTGCCTGCTACCATGGCTTCCACAGTGGGAGGCAGCAGTGAGTCAGGATGTTAGTAACCCTGGCACTGCAGCCAAATCACATCCATCCTCCCCGCAGCCAGCTGGCCACTCCTCAGAGGGACTCAGCCCAGGGTGTCATATCAGTACCCCTGGTGTTGCTGCCAGCAATGGGCAATAGCCCCTTCCCTCAGGCTACTGCCATCTGGCTGCCGCGGCCCTGGGTGTATGGCACTGGGTGCATGAGCAGAGCCTATTGGTGCCCACACCACCCCCCTGCAATGGTAGCATTAACCCCCCACTTCCCCTCAGGCTATTGGGGTCTGGTCCTGTCCGCTCCTGCTGCCAGCAGGGTGTGGGGGGGCTGAGGACTCCTGACAGGGGATGCTTCCTCCCTCCCACTCTAGGTGCACCCTGGCTGTGGTCCGTGCAGGCCAGGGTGGTGGTTTAAACCCCTCCCCAGTCATACTCAGGCCTGCCTGCCTGGCCACGCCCCCCCGCTCAGTTTAGTTTCCTTCCAGCTGAGGGCTCACTGTAGTGCTCCCCCTGGCTTCTGGCCTGAGCCACTGTAGGCATATGCCTGCATTTCGGGAGTCAAAAGTGCATGTCAACTCACTTGCAAATTACTAACCTGGAAAGATTGGATCAATTCAGGCTCCAGCTTTTTGAATGTCTGTCCCTAGCCTAACTATTGTTTGGGTGCCCAAATTGCAAATGCAAACATTACATCCCAGATAATCCCAGACTATGTTATGTAGCCCTCCCTCCTCAATTCTGTTCTTGTAGCTTCCAGCCTACTTACTGTCATTCTCTCCTTCAGCTCCCTGTAATTTATATGTTACTTTGCAGGAGGAAATTAAGACAGCAAATTTCTATCTGTTGCAATGCATGTAGCCAAGGAGGTTGTACTGAGTGGATACATAAACTGAAAGGGTTACTGATATTAACATATTTAAAAGTACTGGAGGAAAAAAATCAAAGCATAAAACCAGTGAGCAATTAGCAAAGGTGCCAAGTCAACTTGCTAAGCAATCTGTGACACATAATCAACATGGGAGACAATGGAAAGGAACACTAACTAGTAATCAGGTGGAGCTGATGGGATAGAAAAGCTCAGGAGGGTTTCTCCATTACTCCATTTCTCAGAAAACTGAACTTTTTATTATAGTCTGCAATCTAATTTTTGCTCCGAGACAATTGAATCAAGAATTGTAAAAAAAAATTAAAAATGCATAGAACATCTGAGGATTGCTCTCTGCTGTACTAGTGTGCATATTGGAATGTAAAAGTAAATAATAGATTACTATTATTTATAATAATCTCCAGCAACAGGGCACTGGCAAGCTCACTAACAATACTGCCATGTTTTTGCTCGGCTCCTGTTGACTTCAGTAGGACTACAGGTACTCAACAACTCAGCTCTTTAAAAAAAATACAAAAAACTACCTTTCATTGGGTCACAAAATGCTTGACAGATTTAACGTTCTCCAATCAAACAACACATAAAATAATAATGGTAGCTATAGAAATATGTAATAAGTTATACAGAAGTGTAACAAAGTAGTATATGGTTTAGGGCAAATCATTTTTCAGAAAAGGTTTAAGAGATGCAGAGTTCCTGAGGCAGAAAGATACAGGAAGGCTTTCTAGAGTCAAGGGGCAGAGGGGAGTACTAGCCAGGTTTGCATTTACAGTCACATATAGAAACATCAGACCAGCATTTGCATCATGGTAAATGTATGTGCTAAATTTAGATTTGCCCTTGTGCATAAAGCTTTCAGAAACAGAACTTCTCTGGCTATAATACAAATAATGAAATACACAGATAAAATGCCCAATTCTCCTGCATTTATTCAGGCATGACTATTAACTTCCACAGAGGTATTCCTAATTTAAACTATGGAAAATCTATCTTGGAGAGCAACCAGGTCCAATCACTCTGGTAATCACTATAACAAATAAATGGGTTTCTATCCATGTATTCCAAAATACAGCTAACCTGGTTCCTGAACAGTGCTAACTTTTAAAACAGGCTTTGAAGAAAACCCATTCAAATGTCTTAATGGCATTAAGTGCAAAAATGAGCTGTTTCCACAAGGTCTATGTTAAATGAGAGATGACTAGCGGTGACCACAAATTGCCTTCATCTGTGATTTGTATTACAGCCTCGTACTCTAATATTAGGCAGCTGCATCACGCATGTGGGAATGAGAGCTTGTGAGGCTCTGAACAGTGTCGTATAGTTACAGAAACACCTGTCCTCATGTTGATCACCTCATTTTCCCCTAGGAAAATCAGCATATTTGAGAGCCCTGAAATTTTTCAAGTGTACCATAAGCTGCAGTCTAAAGCATGAATAGAAAGCACTGGTTGAGGAACTCTTCAAGGACACTTATCTATAACCTATAAATTTATATATAAACTAAATTATATTTAATAAATATATATTAAGTATATTTATAGTTATACATAATCTAATATACAAGCATCCCCTGATTCTTATATATCATCACATAGGCATAGATATTTCAGATTCAGGTAAGAACTAGTATCAACAACTAGGCCAGCAAATATACAGCTATAAAACTAAGGCTGCAGACTTTGCTGTAACACAACAGTCTCAGATCGTTGGATGCCAAATTACTGTGAGCAGGAGCATCCTTCATGGGTCACCGTTTGTCTTAGTGTAGATTATAAATCTGCCTCTGCCTACAACTTGCTTTACTTAAGCATGGAAGATTGCTAAGTGGATGGTCATTTATAAAGAAGCATGGATTTAGATCTTAAAAACTACTGATCTGTTTCTATCCTGTCTTTGGTGGCCAAAGCTACTCAAAGAAATCACATAAGAAGGTTTGCTGTTATAACTGCTTTATAAATCAGTTTAACAGACAACAATCACCTGCATTTTCCCCTGTGCCCAAGATACTCTGCCTTGAAATATTTTCTTACATTTACTGTCAGGTATTAGTATATAAATAGCATCTCTGAGGGTACTTTACCTTGGGATCTAATGAAAACATATGATATCGGCAAGGATTGACCAAGCCGTTTCATGCACAGGGCACAGAAGTTAGAGCCTGAAAATATCAGGCCATTCTGATTGCTTCCTTGACAGAGTAGGTTGCAATTCCCTGAAAGAAGATGTAGGAGCTATTTTGGACTTGTACCCACCACCTGACTTTACCCAAAAAAATTAAGGTAGGAGCATAGGATTTGCCACCGTATTTATGGCACATATAGATTTTCCCATTACCATCATACAGGAGAATCTCAGTCTTTAATGTAATAATTGTGACAGCTTGTAAGGAAATGCTATTATTACCTTTTCCAGATAGGAACCAGGATAGGGTGAGACTGTGGGAATAGGTCCTTAAGGGCCAAATTGTTAAAAGTATTTAGGTGCTTAAAGATGCAGACAGACTATAGTAGGATTTCTTTGTCCCAAGACTATTTAGGTTGGTGACAGAAAGGGCTGCATGAGAAAAAGATGGGCATAATTCCTTGCTGGGCTCAGAATCTGCTAAAACTATGAGGTCAACAGGGGACAGATGCCTCCCTGGTGGAATGGTATGGAGTTTCCATATACCTACAACTTCTATGCAAGTCAGCTGAGTTACACTGGGGATGAATTTGGTCTCATTGGGTGCGTCTACATGTGTGCCCCACTTTAGTGCTTGCTTTAGTGTTTTAGCAAGTACTAAATGACCATGCAGTACTCACCAGTACTGTGGAGTCCCAGTGGCACACAGGTCATTTCTGAACCTACTGCACAGTAGTGGTGGCATCATGGTTGGTGCCTGCTGATGCTACGTCACCATAGCGATGAACTATGTTGCCATAGCTCACTGCCAGAGCAACATAGCACCTCATATAGATGTGCCCAGTAAGTTGTATCACATCATGAAAGTGATCATTTGACTCTGAATGCTAATTGGAAAAGATTGTTAATACCATAACAATATTTAGAGCACAATGGACATGAGAGAAAATTATTTAGAAAATGTATCATTGACTCACTGGTAAAACTGAAGCCAGGACCTTCTTTTTCAGGTGTCTGGGTTTCATTGGCAAGAGCCAATTAAAGTCATTGGCAATGAAAAAGCCAATGAAAGCCAGGACCTTCTTTTTCAGGTGCCTCCGTTTCATTGGTACTTATTCCAGGTGATTATCTTAAGAAGGCTAAGCACTCATTAAAGGAGCTGTGACAATCAGTGGGGTCATGGCTCAAAGACAGAACTAGACAAACAAGAAAAAAAAAAAATCAGCCCTTCCTTCTTGCAGGAAATTTGATTCTTATTTTTAGCATAAGCTTTCATCCCAAGTCAAGGCAAAAAGTTGAAATACTGAAAATGGAACGTTCCAAAATATTTACTCTCATAAACACAAAACATTGTTTCAGCATTTTCACTCCATATGAATGATTTCAATATCCAAAACAAAGTAATAATAAAAAAGTTTCATTTGAATTTGTTAAAGTGACCTTCCTTGTCCTCCATCTTCCCCCCATCCCCTCAAAAATTTGCTTTGAGTTCATTGGATTTTTGCACAGTCTCCTGGTGACCATTTTTCCCAAGTCTTAAAATGATACAGTCTACTCCTCCCTGCTCTCTAGTGTGCTCAGCTGTCTTTAGCCTCTGGTCTCTGGTGAGTACACCAGAGACCTGGGAGTAGGGGGGAGGTACAGAGCACTATGGGATGCCAGAGGACCAGCAACCCCCCCACTCATGCCCCCTGGCTAGAGAACACCACTTTTGTCCTGTTTGCAGAAACAGAGGTTCTGAAAACAGACAAACTCATTCATTTGACCAAAGGGATGGGACACCCAGGACAGGGGTTTAAAAAAAAGGACTCTTCTGGTGAGAACAGGACATATGGTGACCCTACTATGAGTAGTGCGGTTCAGGCATCTGATACCTCAATTCTTCCTTCTGAGGCTGAGCTCCCTGCCTAGAGCATCCCTCTCAGGATGCACCATGCACCTTAGTCACAGAGGTGATATGGGAGATAGTATCCAGGGATGGCAGGTTATTGATGAGAGTTTAAATTATGGAACTTGCAAAACAGCTACCTCTTATGTCCCACACAAATAAATTACTCTTTTGCCCCCAGAAGAGCCTGTCAAGGTAAAAGGCTCATTCAGGGGGAACTGCACATGCACTATAAAACTAACACCACCAAATACCTGTCACTTTACATATTCAAAGGACTGCACTATGATTACCAAATATTTGAATGAGGAGACACCAGGATCTGACAAGAAGCCTGCCAAGCTCTATAGCTGTGCAGCTTTAGCAGTAAAGAAAATGGGTTTTTGAAAGGGGTGGAGCAGCATATTAAATTGTGAAGTAAATTGATTTGTATTCTGTTTAGTATCATGACTACTGAAAAAGTTTAAGGTGGCTTCAATTTATGAGGTTTCCTGAGCATATTTCTTGTTTTTAATCTAAGATGCTCTTCCCACACCTGGTAATTAAGTATTGCAATACCTTAATAAAGTGATTGGTTTTATTAGACTAGAACATTTCAGCAAGCACAAATGCAATCAGGAAATGTGAGAAACATGACAGTATTGTTCCAGTTGGCCTGCCAAGCAGCTATTATCTGACCACACCCCTGACCAGGCAATTATGTTCTTTTTTCATCTGGGGCCTCCATGACCTCATGTATCAACCTTAAGACCCCCCCCCACCCAATCCAACAGGTTTTTATGCACATCCCTCTGTGGCTCCCAAGCCAGGTAAAAATGCGCTAGGCATCATGCCCTAATGATCATTGGCAACAATGGGAGAACGGAGAACTTTCAAGAACCAGCCAGCCAAGGGACAGTAAACAGGCCCTAAATGTCTCAAGTTGGACACCTAAAATTAGAATGCATTTTTACAAATATGGCCCTGAATCTTTCCTATACTCAAACTTATTGCGCATTCCTATATGATTTGCTTGAAGCAACACAGTAAGTCAGGGACAGCATCCAAGTTTTTAACACCCACCCATCTATGGTACAACTAGGTCATGATCTTCTCCTCTAAAACTTTTGGGCAAGATTTTCCCAAAATAAACTAGTGACAGCACATGACCCAACTTCAAATCTTTGAGGGGACTTGACTCTCTGAAAAGGGGTCAGCTGCAATTCCAGAAAAGCAAGCTGTTCTAAGATGTCAGGTTGTATACCTAAAATTCATGTCACATCTGAAAATGTTGATCTGACACTCCCCCTTAGCTGCTGTCAGAATTCTTTAATTTTCTTCACTTCTCCTTTCTGTTTCTGACAAACTTAAAACAGCTTTTGTCTTTTTGCGATCTGTATATTTAGAGAAAGATTCTGCACTGCATTTTAGAAGCAGCATAAAGGCCAAGAGAGGAAGGATGGTCCAGTGCAAGCCTGGAACTAAAGGACTAGCCTGGCTCCCCCACAGACATTCGGTATGATTTTGGCCAAATTGCTTAGTCTCTTGATGCCACTCAGATCCCCTGAGGATACAAACACTGCCCTACCTTCTGAGGTTGTAATGAGGATAAGCATCTCAAAGCCTGTGAGGTGGTCAGACATAGTCCACTAACCATACTACTTATGTGGTAAGTAGTGCTAACTGTCCTGGTTCAGCTTCTCTTTAGGGTATGGACAAATGAACAAATTAAAGTGAATTAAAGGGGGCAGGGTCTTGGTGTGGGAATTGTTCAGATGTCCACAATTTCTCCATGCTAAGGTTGTCAGAATTCCTTTTAGGGACTCCAAGGGCATGTCCTTTGCAGCAATACTTCCACCATCCTGGATTGGGTTAGTATGGCTACTCCATTCCCACTCACTCCTGCTTGAAACAGAAGTTTCCATGGAAGTTCTACTCTTTGCTTCCCTTTATGCCCTTCAGAAACAATACTAATAAAGCAGCAGTAATTAGTTAAGTAGGCACTTCCTACTTTAGGACTCACGGTCAATCCTTCCTTACATATTACATATTGGGTATGAGGAGAGAGCTGAAGTTTGCATTATCACTCCACAGCTAACTAAACAGGAACTCTAATTCAACCTAACTAGGTCATCCACTGTCATAGTAGCTTTGGCTGGTCCTTAAACAACCTTTTACAAAGCACTTCTTTTTCTTCCTTCCTCTCCATCAGGGTAAATCAGATTCTTTCTTCTCCCACAGGGTAAATCTAACTCCTTTTTTGGAGTTAGAAAGGAAAAAAAATGGTGAAATAACAGGGAAAACCATAAGGGCTTTGCATTTTCAACAAAATGATGGATGGACATAGTTCTTTGACAACTTACCAGGTTAAAAAAAAGTGGGTAGGGGAAGCTGTGTGTGAGAGAGAAATAGGAACTCTAAACTCAAAACTAATCCATGCTCTGTTTAGAAAGTAAGATTAGGCAAGGCTTTTACTATGGGATACAAGATAAAAAGAAGAGCTCTATCTTTTATTGCTAGAAGAAACTATGGGCCATTTACTTTGATATATTACACAGAAGCATCAACAGGATAAAGGTCGCAAAATGTTTACAGAAAAGGCAGAGATAAGACATGCTGTGATCACACCATTTCCTCAGTCAGGTGTTTATCTTGTCCTAGCTCTTAGACCAACTTCAACACAATGGGCTAGGGTTCGGTTCTCCTCTTCCTGCATTCTATAAAATCATAAAACCCAGCTTTAATCTTTTGCTTTATTCAAAACAAAATTAAAAGGTGTATTTCATTTTGAATTTTTCATATGCAAATTGTCAGTTGGTTTGTGAAATATTTCTCTTCAACAAAATTAGATTATTCACACACCCTCCAGTAGAAAAAATCTCATCAACTCTGTCCCTGTTAAGGTTGGGATTTCAAAACAAATGTGAAGAGAAGTGTCAAGTCTTCAGCTTCTAATCAGTGAGTAGGTTCACAGGTTGTAAGCACTGTATAGGCCAAATGGGAAGAGTAAAAGTTGGAATTGGACCTTATATGAATATTTCCAAATGTCCCTATGAAGAGTTACCTTAAATGGATAGCATACAACATTCTGGTTCCCAGGTACCAGTTTCAGTTTTTCTACTTTCACTCAGAATTATCTGACTTTCAAAAGTGTGTTGTATTTTGCTTGCATAAAGGATATTTTATTCGTGTGATTTAAGCAGAAGACATCTGTTTCCAACTTGGCTTTAATGACAAGAAAGCTCCTGTTAGGTGCCAAGAATCTTGATTTCTAAGTTCATGAAGCAGGAGCTGAAGTCTTTGTAGGATCAAGCCTTAGTTCCTTCTTCCTACCCTCTGAGACCAATGTGAAAACATCATAAACTCCTCATTTATTTGAATCTAAGATGACTCTGAATTTAAAATGATCCCCCCATAATTAGATTCTACACATGGAAAATTTATAGATTTGTTATAATTTTCCATCTTTAATTCATCCATCGCACCACTGCAAGGGGCAGGCAGTGTGTGTGGGGTGGGGTTCCCTGCATAGTGGTCATGTAGCTAAGTATCATCCCACACAATCTTCTGAAAGGCTTAAGCAAAAGAAATTCACTAACTTTTAAATAGAGGACACTGTATCATTGAAACCTTTTATGAAGTCAGAGGTGGTCTTTGTTGAGAAAATTATATGGATGGGCTAGCAGAGCATTCTCAAAGAAGAGAAAATGATTTATTTCCATTATCTGCCAGAATTATTATACCCAAGGACTGGTTTATGACATGACTGGTACCTGTGATCACAACCATATACTACGCATCAACACAATGACTCTATCACTTCAACTGGCCCTTGCCTGAATTATAGTAATGCCTGCTGGAACTGTCTTGTTACAGCAAGCTTGTGTCAGCATTTTTATTTCTGCATAAACCTATTTGTTTAGGGGATTATAATAATTCAACCATAAACATTACTCTGGGCTTGAATTATTATTATTATTAACAGAAGTAGTAATAATAATACCTTACATTTATATTGTGCCTTTCATCCAGAAGGATCCCAAGGTGCTTTGCTGACTGCACAATGAGTAGGAAAACTTTACCAAATTACAGGAACCTTTAAGGTGGAACAAAGTAATTGCTCAGCAGCAGCAAAATAATAGATTGATTTTTTTTTTTGCGGAGGAGGAGAAATGAATAACATTCTCTTAAGGACAAGAATATATCTTTGCCTCCTTCCCTTCCCAAACAGAATTATAGATTGTGGAATACATGCATTAACTTAAGAACCAGACTACAGTCACTAAAGTCTTCCTTAATTTCTCCTTAGTGTCAAACTTCTATATTAATATTCTAAAGTATAAGCCATAATACATTGCATCCTATATATGATGCAAGTATAATATGCCTCACAATTAGCACCCTAGTAAGAATAAAAATCCAGTCATGCAGTCATGTGAAAAATGGAAGAAGAGAAGCAGAAATATTTTAATACACAAAATGATATTTGGGGACCGGGTAGCTCAGAGCATGCACACAAGATTTGCAAGGATCAGTGAAGCCGGACAATCCCCTAACAAGTTACATACAGAACTCTGCAGGTCAAATGTGGCTCTTAGATGTCTGATCCTGGTTTCTTTTGAAATAAACAAAGAAGTAGAACTTATTATTTATAAAACAACTTCTGAATACAATAGGGAAACAATAGGTACAATTATAGCATTTGGAAAGTAAAGCCACCCTTTGGAAGACCCAAGGTGCAGAAAGCTTTAGAAAAAGCAGACCTGTTGTCCAAGCCCTCAAACAGAGAATGTTAAAAGAAAATGTTTGGAAATTTTAAGTGTAGCATTTCCCTGCAGTAAATGTGCATAAATCTGTTTAGCAGTGGAGTTGTGGATCACAGCAACAGAACTCCTACATGGGTGTGAGGGCTCTCTTTCTACCTAGCAAAGGAGCGATTTAGAGGATCCTTTCACACATCGTTTGGGGATAGATTGAGATCTATTATAATATTCTTGCACTCCTTCCATTTAAGGGTCAACACACTGATCGACTTAGTAATCCTTCAATTAGCTGTTCAAGGGAGAAAGCACTTTTGTTTACTTTTATAAAGGAAGAAAAATACATGGAAGTTAAGGTTACTGCTTTCAAACCTTTGATCCTAACATTAAACTCCAAAAGCTTAAATTTAGGAGCTTAAATAAATGGAGGCCAATTCTCAGAAACCATTTTAGCAGACAGCTCTGGCTCCTCTGCAGCACTGGGGAAAAACAAACAAACCTCAGGCTGGCTTATTTACATGCCACAAATGGATTAGAGTGCTGAATTTTAGACATCCATGTTTAAACTAGAAATGTTTGAGATCTGAGAGTAGCAGTCAACCTTTGATCCTTTGGACCTGGTCAGGTGCCATTTGTGGCTGACAAGCCTAGCTGGAGAGTGATACAGCTTATTACAAGTTCCACAGATCTATATGTTGTCCAAGTTGGGGTCCAAATTTACAGCATACTGATTTTCACTTTGCTTCCATCCTCTGGATCAAAGCCACTTAATGTTGAGCTGCACCCAGTGCCAGATGTCCCAACAGATCAGACAGGATTCCATGCACTCCTCCCAGCTTTCTACACTGATGTTGAATGACTTCATATTATTTTTGCACACCTCATGGTACCACCATAGGGTGAGACCTCTGCCTTCTAGAATTTCACTATATAAAATATTCTTAGGGATACAGTCTTCTTCCGTTCTCCTGACACAGCTGATCCATTGCAACCGTTTCTTCTTGATAGTGGTTTCTAAGGGTGCCAGCCCTGCAGGTTCCAGTACCTCTGTGTTTGTGGTCTGTTTCCCACTTTATTTTCAGGATCTTACGCAGACATGTCATGTGGCAGCTGTTCAGTCTTGACATGCCTCACATATGTAGTTCACATTTCTGAATTTTAAAGCAGGGATGACAGGACACACACAAGTCGCATAGATTCATATCTTCACCATAGCTGATAGTTTGCTGTTAGCTGCTATTAGTCCAGGGCTGGACAAAGTCTGGCTCACAGTCTGAATTGAGCCCATGGTGGGCTCCACTGCTCATCAGCCCCTGCCAACGCAGCTCCTGGATGGTCTTCGAGGAGACCCTGAGAGCACAGGGGTGTGACAGCACGGACCACAGAACTGGGGAAGTGCCCTGCTTCAGGCAACCTGCCCTTTCCCAGCTTCTCCTGGCCTGCTGGAGGAGCCAGGGAGGAACTAAAGGAGTGGAGGTGCTCTGGCAATGATAGCATCGCTCTGGAGGACAGAAACTCCATGTCAGCTACTTTTCTTTCTTTTTTTTTTTTTTTTTCGCTACCAGGATTTCCTGGTAGCGAATTTTGTCCCCACTCTATAAATTTGCAATACAGAACATGTTTTTCAGTGTGCTGGGTATGTGGTTTGTGACACCATAAAGAGGTTTGCAGTACCACAAACTTCACATGTCTGCACATCTGGATGCAGCCATAGTGTTCAATGCTCATGTTGTTTTTGTTTGTCAGTAATAACATTTGTGTTCAAGTCTTTCAGCTGTTTTCTCCTTGACTAGACCGATTGCTTGTTTGATGCCTTAGCACATTCCATGTTTATCAGCTGCTTTCTGAATATCATCACAGAGTTTCAGACAAAAATCTTAGGCTCAAAGAGAAATGCAAAAAGAGGCTTTCTAAGATTATCTAGGGTTATGCTGTTGGGAGATTTTTTAGAGTTGGGTAGTGCTGTTCTTTTGTTCTCAATGCATGGTAGATGCGTTTCAGAATGCTTTTCAAACCCGTCTGCATTTTTGTCCCAAATGCTGTTATAGCACCATTGTACATGTTAGTTTTAAACTTTACTAGTCCTCAGTGGCGGAGGTGTTAGGGAAACTGACATTCACAAGTTCTTCATTGATTAGTCTGCAGTTTTATATGTCTTTAGTTTATCTGAGGTCTACACTAAGGACAACTGGTAGTTTTGCTATGGTGGATCTTTTTGATATTGATTCTGACTTTGTAGCAGACAAAGGCATGGTCTGTGTTACAGTCATCAAAAAAATCTTGTATGCAGGAATTCTTTTTGGTGGTTATGCCTGGTCAGTACTAGTTCTAACTGGTGCCAGTGCCCTGATCTCGGATGTTTCCATGATGTCTTTCTTGCGATTTTCCCAGCGAAGTAGGTGTTGGTAACACATACATTTTGACATGCACAAAGTTTGAACACTCGCTGTCCATTTTCATTCATATTACCAATTCCATGTTTTCCCAGAATACCAGGCCAATTCTTAAAACTACATCCAACTCTTGCATTGAAGTCATCAGGTATTATCAGGGTCTCATTTCTATGAGTTTCTCAAACTCTTCTTCAAGTTGCTGGTAGAAAACATTCTTATTTTTTTTCCAGCTTGAAGGGTAGGTGCATAGACTCTAAACACGGGGATGAAGCCATTCTGTGTACGTACTCTGAATATCACAAATCCAATAGATACAGCAATGGGACTTTCACAGAAAGATAGTAAGCTGTTTCTAATAGCAAAGCCTACTCTCTGCTTTTTCCTTTCCCATGCCAGAATACTGTACAATCATTCTCTTGGATAGAACCTACATCTGACAGCTGAGTTTCTGATAATGGAGCACTGTCAATTTTGAGTCTTGACTGATTCATAGTTTAGTAGTACCATTTTTTATAAGCCAGGGGTTAGAGTCCAAACATTCTAGCATGTGAATCACTTTATTCATTTGGCTAGTATACACCTTCAGTATATACCTAGCTGAGAGTATGGAGGAGTGGAGGCTTCCCTAGGCGTGCCTAACACCTCAGAAAGGGCATGTTTCTGTCAGGGTGATGTCCCTTAGTTTTTTTCCAGGCATGGAATACCTACAAGGCAGTGGGGGGTAGGGTTTTGAAATTTGCCTTACTCTGGAGGTTGCAATATTGTTGTATTTTACAGAAGCTACCCCACTACCAGTAGCCCCATCACATTGACTGACACAAGCCCTCCAATTGGATGCAGTTTATGTTTACACCTTGGGCCATGTACACACAAATGTTAACTGGATCTTTGGCAGTTACACAGACACATATGTACATGCTAATTTCATGAGAAAAATATCACTAAACCAGTTCTTTAAGATATGAGACAAGCGTCCCATCTAGAGATGGTCCTGAAACAAAACCTGCCAATCTCTGCTAACGTGGAGCATATACAGGTCCAGAACTAGGAGGCCTTCTACACATTAAATTAATGCTGGATACAAACTAGCTATAAAATTGTTACACAGTTTCAAATACTAACTCTGTAACTGGTTGATTCTTTTTATAGCTGGATGGATATTTTTATGGCATGATCATGACTTTGCATGTGTGGCCCATCTAAATGTACTGCACAGTTAACCAGTTAATTGTGCAATACATGTAATGTATGGCTTTGGACTAAAATAAATAGTTTAGGTCCATTTCTAAATCTCATGCCTCTAGCCATGCCAAAGTAACCAAACTAAAAAATAAGATAAAATGAAATAAAAAGCAAACAAGACTCCAAAAAGAAATTCATAGGTCAATTGCCACTTATCCAAGTCATACTTGTTTTTACTGGTTTAATAGGTCTTAGTTTATTTCTGGATGTATGATCAGCTCTACAAATTGTCATCATACAGATTCCAGAAATAATATTTAACAATATAAGCAAAATTATGTCATTAAGGAAAGAAGAATTTTTTTTCCCCCCTTGTACTTGTCCTTTAATGTTGGAGTGTGGCACACAGCATCTGTTTTAGCTTCGACATTTCTTTGCGTTGAAACTTTCTAATGTAATCTTAAGTCAGTTCAGTATACCTTGTGCATGTTTGTTGTAATAATGAGTATGACAGCAGTATGGAGAGTACCATTTTATTGTAGAAGGCATTTTGTTCTTGCTATTAGCTGTCAGCAGTCTTTGCATACAGCCTAACATTCTAGACTTTTAGTGAACCCCAAACAGCCGGCTAAAACAATTTTACACAGTATCTGTAATGAATAATTCGGGGTTTTTTTTCCCCCAATTACCAACACAATGTTTGTCATTCTACTTGCTTTGATGCCTGAAAATTAGCAAATGGGTAACACTTTTAAATCTATTTACACTCTACATTAACATTGATAAATCTCCCATGTGTAGATCATGCAAACCCCTCCCCCACAACAACCCCACCATCTCAAACAAACATTATACACACTCCTTTCAAACTGTGCACAACATTTTTACCTTAAGGCACTAAACAATTAAGGGTATAAGCTGTAACACACGCACATATTTATTAGGGCTGTGTGAAATTTTGGTTCCCGATTTGATTTGGCAGAGATTTGGCCTGATTCAGTGGATGGATCTCCAAATCAAATAGGAAGACCCTTTAAATTTCTCCAAATCAAATCGATTTGGAGGGTTCTGATTCAGAGAGATTTGCACATAGACACAGCTTTAAATGTTTTTTTCTATGTAGCTTATGGTACCAGGCAGCTCGTGAATGCTGAGGTGATGGGGTGGATGGAGCGGCCCATAGGAGTGTGTGTGGGGGGGCTCCCCAGCGTGCTCAGCAGCAGACCCAGAAGTGGACCAAAAGCACTTCCAGGTCTGCCGGGGAGCATTTTGTCCCCCCACCCCACCCCTGGTGCCTCATGGGTCTGAGGGGGTACCCAGGGTCTCCCCATAGCCAATTGCCAAGCCAGAAGGGGTACAGGGGTGGGGGGCAGCACACTCCCTGGCAGATCCGGAAGTGAACCAAAAGTACTTCTGGTCTATTTCTGGGTTGGCTGCCAAGCAAGTGGGGGGGGGGAGGGTGCAATCCTGTGGGATGTCCCATCCACCCCAGCATCTCACCATTCACAAGCTGCGTGTGCTACCTTGAGCTATATAGAAAAAGCATTTAAAGCTGCATCTGTGGCTGAATCATTGATTCTCTGAATCAGCATTGAATCTTCAGATTCAGATTGACCGCATCAACTCAGGGACAGAAATCCGAATCAATGAGTTGAATCACTGTCCCCGATTCGGGCCGAATCGAAATCCAAATCAAATACAGCCCATTTCGCATACCCCTAATATTAATCTCACAATCTTATTTTCATGTGCTGCTGACTGTGGACTGTGTTCTCTGCTATTCTAATAACACAAAAGATACACAATCCAGACTCCAGAGGACTATGGAAGCAAGAGAACAAAACTCTTACAGAACAAAATGCCTATGATAGCAAACTTAAGAAGAATATTACGGAATATTTCAAAGCTACCGAGGTGCTCAACTTCTATTAGAAGTTCACAGTGTTTTTGTAAATCCTATGGAACACTGATGTGCCCCTACAATACATCAGTATACAATATATCTTTGTAAAGCTAACTCAGGTGATTGGGGGTAGGGGAGGGGAAGTACACCAAACAGTAGGTATGGAAATCAATTTTTAACTAAAATTTCATTAATGTTAATTAATAGCCATTGTGTTATATAATTAAAATCAGACTTTCAAAATTCTCCTTATTTACTCTCCCTCTGGAACATTGTATTATTACAGTCATTGTGGGGGCAGCTACATGAAATGCTACATTGCTGTAGCAATGAGCTATACAATGTTGCTCATTGCTACGGCAATATAGCATCAGCGGGCATGAACAGCGATGCCAACACTACTGTGCAGCAGGGGTGGAAATGACCTGTGAGCCGCCAAGACTGTGCAGTAACAGTAGTTACTGCACAGTCAGGGGCATGTGTAGACATGCCCGATGATAAAGGGCATGTGTGAGGAGTAAGTTTAAGCTTGGTTGGGCTACTATGCTTTCTTTATAAAACATGGCCCTGGGAAGTCAATAGGTATGATTTCCTATAGCCCATCCTTTCTTCTAATGCACATTTGCTCTATTGGAAGTCCCACAAGTCAGGCATGGCAGAGACTGATCCACAGTAAATAGCATTATATTCACTTACTATTAAAAATCAACGGGACATATTTCTGTTATGCATTTTTTGTAGCAGACATGCTTTAAACATTCTATTATGCCTGCGGCAGGCCATAGTAAAAGAGCTTCCATCTCTCTGAACTTAAGACTGGCTATTAGCCAATCTAAACAAAGCCCTGAGGACCTTTCAGACATCTTCACTTTTAGGCCACCTTTTTGATCTGGGTTAATTTTTCCAGTCTTCTAGCAATAGGCAAAACTGCTACACTTTACTTCTAGCTAGGAGAAGAGCTTTCCCTAGGGCAGAATGTATATGGGAAACTCTCTTAAGCAGAAATAAGCTCAAGCTGCAAAAGAACAGATAAGCATTGAAAAAGAAGTCAGGGCATTTGGAACTGTGTTTTTATTAGAGCTCCATCTGTAATTTACAAGTTACCATTTAATAAAGCAAGGAAATCTCATTCATCTAATAGAGGTGCCATAGATCCAATAAGTTTGCACTAAGGCCTGCAAGGGTCATTTCAATTGGCTGCTCAAGACTGTCTTATCAGCTTATATAGAGGTAGACCTTGGGGGTCCCTCACCAATTGAGAGCACATAATACAGGCTTTCTGCAATCTGAGATCATCACAGTTTCATTGGGACATGCATTAAAGCATTAGAGTCCCAAGGTCACTGTGTTGCAAGGTCTGGTCTAACCACTCGTTCACTGTAACGAGTCAGACTTGCCCAGCATTATAATGCTGCTTCCATCTTATTACCAGCATATGGTTGGTGGTGAATAACCCCGCTATTATTTGCACATCTGTTGAGTAATATTACGTTAAAGCATTACATGCACAATTATGTTCAATTATATTAAATGAATCTATTTTACCTAATGCTGATTCTCCAGGGCTTGTGCATCTTTAGTTACAGAAAGTTTAGTGCAGAATAGCAGATGTTACAACAAAAATTTTGTCAGCTAATAAATTTAAATGTCAAACACACAACAATAATTGCAAAGCAGATATGTGTTTTAGTCAAACGATTTCAAGTTAGCTTTTCAAAAAGCGTCAGAAAAATTGCACCAAATTTGGCATATCGGCTCCTAATTTGGGGGTACTGCATGCTCTTAGGCACTCAGTCCATAGACAAATGAGCAGCATTTGGTTTTACCTATCAGTCATTCCCAAGGTCAAATACAGCAGAGAACGGACAAACACACACATCCCATAGGTTTTTCTTTTAGGACAACAGTGAATTCTCCTTCGTCTGGAACTTTCCTCTGACGGTTTTCACTCAGCTATTTTGTCTTTCCTGAAATCTGTTTTTAGAAGGTTCTGGGATCACAGACTGCCCATTAGTGCTTATTCAGACAGGGTTTTAGTAATGCATTTTCATTGTAGGAGCTGCGAAACTTTCCTTCCTTTTACATTTCCTACCCTCAACTAATCATTTAGAAGCATCCTGACTATTTTATATTGTGCTAGCAATCATTATTAACCCATAGAACTGGAAAAGAGCACATTTCACAATCAGTGTGTTGGCCAAAGGTCAGTCTTACATTCTGCACCATTCTTCATGGAATCAGAGATTTGGTAGCATCAGCCTAATACAAAAAAGTGGGTATGGGGGCAGGAGAAAAAAGTTGCTGCTCCTAAGTTACTTGAAGACAATTGAACTTGTTTGAGTTCAGTATCACAAAGCTCTTTCAGACCCTGCCCCTGGGAGTTGAGAACACATCCCAGGATCAAGCTTTTATTTTAAAAATCTTCTAGAAAGGTGTTATCAGTACCACAATTGGGTGTATTGTTTCATCCTTCTCAGACCTCATGGTACAAACAAACAATAGGCCACTCTTTCCTTTATAGGCATGTTCAGACCATGATACTACTGATAACCTATTTGTAAAGGTACCTAATCTTTCTGAAGAAAGTACTATAGCAATTTTTTCTCAATGGATATGAAGTTCATCGTTTGTGTGTGTGATAGGATCTTGCAGTCATTCCTTCCCATTCAGCAGGCTGCAATGTCAGTTTGAAACACCCTGGGTGGGTGCGTCTACACGTGCGTTTCACTGTGAAGTTGACCAATCAGCTCTGTGGTAAAACACCACTGTCTACACATGCACCCATATTAGGGCACAGTAAATTAATCAACTCTGCTGTAAGTTAGTACTGTCCAGGACAAGTACTAACCTATGGTGGAGTAATTTACACCACTGCAACACAGTTAGGGCTGGCTGCGGCATGAGGGTGCTGCAGTGAGGGGGCTGCTTGCCTGCTAGCCCTGCATTATTGTACTCCTGTAGCCCAGCCAGCCCCACCACCACCCAATGCTGCCACTTGGAGGCTGGGGCTGACCCTCTGCGGGCAGCCTGGGGCTGCCCCATCTTGGTTCAACATGCTGTGGTCCCAGGCACACATGTTAATGTTGCACCCGAGAGAAAAAACTCCAGTGTGAACTGCATCAGTTTATTTCTCCACCCTAAATGCATAAAATGTACCCCTGTGTGGTTTAATTATACCACTTTTTCTCCTACTATATCTCCGTTCTTGCTACTAGAATAAATTATGTATTTTGAATTTCACTGGTGATATTGGCATGATACCCTTTGAGAGAGAAAAGAGCAAATGAACCTCTCTGGATGCCAGTGTCTCATGTGTTAGCTGGTAGCAAAAAAAAAATCTCAAAGCTAAGGAACAATGTATGGTAGAAAAAAAGATGCACAATGGAGCACTCCACTATAATAGCATTAAAGGTATCACTGTCATGGACTCACATTTCAACACTAGAATATTTTTTGTGCTATAAATATATCCAGGGAATTTTCTCCCTCTTCAAACAATTTCAAAACAGCTTTTCTTTGAAGGAAGCTCTTGGGCCATCAGAGAAATCATAGAAAATTAGGGTAGGGAGGGATCTCAGGAGGTCATCTAATTCAACCCCCTGCTCAAAGCAGGACAATTCCCAATTAGATCATCCCAGCCAAGGCTTTGTATAGCCAGGTCTTAAAAGCCTCCAAGGATGGAAAGTCCACAATCTCTCTGGGTAATCTATTCCAGTGTTTTACTACCCTCCTAGTGAGAAAATTCTTCTTAATATCTAACCTAAACTTCTCTTGCTGTAACTGGAGACTGTTGCTCCTTGTTCTGTCATCTGTTACCACAGAGAACAGTCTAGCTCCATCCTCTTTTGAACCTCCCTTCAGGTAGTTTAAGGATGCTATTAAATCCCCTCTGTCTCCTCTTTTTAAGGCTAAATGAGCCCAGTTCCTTCAGCCTCTGCTCATAAATCATGTCCCCCACCACTCTCACTGTTTTTGTTGCCCTCCACTGGATTCTCTCCAATTTTGTCTACATCCTTTCTGCAGTGGGGGCCCCAAAACTGAACAGAGTCCTCCAGTTGGGGCTTCACCAGTGCCAAATAGAGGGAAATAATCACTTCCTTTGACCTGCTAGCAACACTCCAATGCAGCCCAGTATGCTATTAGCCTTCTTTGCAACAAGGGCACACTGTTGGCTCATATTCAGCTTATGGTAGACTGTAAACCCCAGGTCCTTTTCTGCCCAGCCAGTCAGCCCCCAGCCTGTACTGGTGCATGGGATTGTTCTGTCCTAAGTGCAGGACTTTGCATTTGTCCTTGTTCAACCTCACGAGATCTCTTTTGGCCCAATCCTCCACTTTGTGTCACTCTGAATCCTAGCCCTACCCTCTGGCGTTTCTACTACTCTTCCCCCAGCTTGGTCTCATCTTCAAACTTTCTGAGGGTGCACTCTATGCCATTTTCTGGATCACCGATGAAGACATTGAACAAAACTGGCCTCAGGACTGACCTCTGGGGCACTCCACTTGATACCAGCTGCCGACTAGACATCAAGGCATTGATTACTACTCTCTAAGCCCGATGATCCAGGAAGTTTTCTATCAACCTTACAGTCCATTCATCCAGTCTGTACTTCTTTAGCTCACCTGCAAGAATACTATGGGAGACTGTATCAAAAGCCTTACTAAAATCAAGGTATACCACATCCACTGGTCTCTCCACATCTACAGATCCAGTCTTCGCATCAGAGGTGGCAATCAGTTTGGTCAGGTATTACTTGCCCTTGTGAATCTATGCTGACTGTTCCTAATCACCTTCTTCTCCAAGTGCTTAGAAATGGATTCCTTGAGGATCTGCTCCATGATTTTTCCAGGGACTGAGGTGAGGCTGACTAGTTTGTAGTTTCCTGGATCCTCCTCCTTTCCTTCCTTAAATATGAGCACTATGTTTACCATTTTCCAATTATCTAGAACCTCTCCCAATCACCATGAGTTTTCAAAGATGATGGCCAATGGTTCTGCAATCACATCAGAAAACTCCCTCAGCACCCTCAGGTGCATCCTGTCTGGTCCCATGGACTTGTATATGTCCAGCTTTTCTTTCTCCATTGTTAGCTACTTACCTCCTCCTCAAACTGTGCTGCCAGGTGCAGTAGTCTGGGAGCTGACCTTGCCTGTGAAGACCGAGGTGAAAACTTAAGTACTTCATCCTTTTGTGCATCCTCTGTCACTAGGATGCCTCTCCCATTCAAAAATGCTGTTATTCATCTCAAGACCTGTTGTTCCTTGTGCACAAAGATGAATGGGAGCATATAAAGGAAAGACAGTATCATATTCCAACCTGCCCCTTCATCCACATGTGTAAACACCTTGGCTTCTTGAGCAGAATCTGGCATGAAGCAGGGGATTCCTGGTTTTATGGGCTTAAATATTAAAACCAAAAAGAGAACTCCCTTTTAGCCCATAGATGAGCAAAGCAGCGAAGAAAATAGAAACACACTAATTAGACAATATCACAGCAAGTTATAAAGGCTCATGCCATTTGAAGGATGAGAACTGATGAGCTCTTTCTATAGCTCTGAAGAATACTTTATGCGACTGAAAACCTAAAGAAATGACTGTAACATTGATAGATCTGGAATTTTGCGAGTGACAAAAAGCTGAAATGAAAGCTTACTCACTGCCCTTTACAGATGGTAGAGAAGCTCCAGAAACAAAATGGAAGTCAGAGACATTCCTCTGAGACGCCTCCTGTAAAGTTCCCTTCTTGCAGTCTAGAAAAAGGATAGGAAAGGAAAGAACACTATATCACCCAAGAGGTCTGTGAGAAGCCTGTATGTAGGCCACTTAACACTATATCCCTTAGTTTGTTAATTGCTCCTAGATTTCTGAAAAATTCATGTTTAAGGCTCAAAATTATGGATTAGTTGAAAACCTGATCAAAACTTTTCCTTAAATGGAGTATTGGGTTTTGTGTGACAGAGAGAGAGAGAGAGAGAAAAGCTTAAAGTTTTGGCTGAAAATATCTCTGTTCTTTTCTGTAGCCTGCAATCCCCAGACTTCTCTTCAATAGCCAGGCTATATTTCTCAGTAGGGCCTCAGCCAGGGATTCCATTTCATACAATTTCCCATTAATCAAAGGGGAGACCATAATGCTTTTTTTGGAACTGTAACACCCTTGGAGATCCTTGCTCTGCAAAGATAATGGGGACATAAAGAACAATTACACCACTGATGAGACATTAACTTTCACTGTCATTTCATCTTTTTTTCCTCTCCAAAAAGCTTTAAATGGCTCATGGAAAATTTGGTGAAAACAAATGGCTCACTTTGTTTACATTAAAGACATGTGTGTGATCATCTCTACAAAGTGTCAGAGCAGATCTCAGACCACAGAGGAATAAAGGTGCATAGGGAAAGCGTGTTTACGTGGAAAGGCCAGTGGAAAGGCAAAGGGCAGGGGAAAGGAATGTTGTCATAGCACTTCCCAGGCTCTATTATTCCTTTTCCACAATTGCTGAAACAGCACTATGCAGTTAGGAGAAACCAGACAATTCAAAAGCATCCTTAAGTTTTCTTTATTTTCTAGCTGGAGATAAATTCTCTCTTAAGCAGTGCTAAGATCAAGGGAATGGACAGATGGCAAACCACCTTTCCCTGCCTCGCTTTCAGTACTACATTCATACCTGCTACATTTCAGCTGTTTAAAAGGAGCTTGCCCATAATGGAAGGAGGGGGCAGGAAGAAATATACCCTTCCCTGAAGCCCTAGATGTGTAAGCTCGTGGAGAGGCAGGAAATGCCTCTATACAACAGCCCTGAAGAGCCTTTTCTAAAGGATCTGTCCATGGTGCTAGAGGCACTTCTGACTGCTGTCTTGACTCCGTATGGATCCTAGCACCCAGTGCCAAAGTCCACTAGTAAAGCTACTTTTCTCTTTTAATGTCCATAAATCATCCTCCTTCTTAACTAGCTTCAGAAATAAAACATGACATCCTTCAAGTAACACATATAGTTACTCTTTTATTTTAATGTAAACAAAAGCTTTTTTGTTTTAAAACACAAAAAGGAAAAATGTCAAGACGGCAAGCACAAAGGTTTCAGTAAGGGGCCAGTCCTCTGTCTTATGCTATTGTGATTAAATCACTCTGTATCTTGCTCCCTCCTCCTCGGTCAGAAAGTCAGCTAGCAGGAATATTCTAGAAGCAAAGCTAGCCCACCCTGCATTTTTAGGAACAATAGCTGGGGACAAGGAAAGCAAAGACAATCATAAAAAAACTAGTTAGAGAGACCCCTGACCTAGTTTGGGAACAATGATAAATGGCAGTATCTTCTTCCTTACAGAGCTTTAGTCACAAGCACAGCTCAAGGCTGTGCTGTTAGTCTGTTAAGTAACAACAAAGGCCAGTTATTTGAAAATAACTTTTATTGCACAGTCAGTGAATTTTGATTAGGAAGGATTGTTCCCATCAGCAATGAATTGTCAAACTTGAAGATACCACCTGGGCCTCAGAAACAAGCTTTTTATGTTAGATTTTCATGGCTATAAATACATATTTGGAGCCTTATACTGCACTTGTTAGATGAGTAATTAGCCCCAGTATCCATTTAAGAGATTGAGAGGCTAATTAAGCAGCTGTCACTAGGGTTGTTTTTAGAGTGAAGGATCAAGATTTATCCCTGAGCTGGGTCCACCATCCCAAAGACTGTTCCTAGCAACTCTGCTTCTGGTCTTGCTAATGTTGGATCCTTCTTATCTCAGCAGCTACAAAGGGAAAGAGTAAGAGTTTAAAGCACAGCTGCAGGATTCACCTAGCTTATGAAAGAGAACAGAGCACAAGAAAGAGGAACAGCAGGGGAGAAGTAGATAAAGAAGAGTTGAGGTTGGGCTTCATTTTTAGCCAGAATATATGTCCATATCTGGGCAAACAATTCAACCAGGTTTTCCAATCTGTTAGCAATCCAGTATTAGGGCTGGGGAAATTAATGGGGTCACTTCTGGAACCCAGCCAAAGAATACGAGTTCACTGTGACATCACTACGTTTACAGTCCCCAGAGCAATTGGGCCAAAGGTACAGAAGAGGGGCAAGGGGGCTTTGTGGCTTGTACCAAATTATTTTGGGAGTGAATTATGCTATAAACGAGCATCACAGGTTTTCCTTAACATGGAGACATTGTTAAATAAGTTACTGATTTTTTAAAAAAAACAAAAAAAAACAAAAAAAAACCCCCATACATACCTCACTCAGCTTAAATGATAGAAGGAAGGGATAAAGAAAGAGAGAAAGAAAACTACAACACAGCTGCAGAGTTATTTTAACATGTTCTTGGAGGGCTAGAGAAATCAAGAAGCCGTACAAAAAGTTTCTTTCCTGTTGGTCAGGAGATCTTTGGTTAGGCTTACTGAGGAACCTGAATAGATTCATGCTTTATAGAAGAACGTAAGAGAAGCCATACTGCTCTTTTACTGCATGATCCAAATGCTGTACAAGCTGAACACTACTTTGGGCACATAAGCATTCAGCAGAGCCTACCCATTCAAGGCTTATTTGCTTTCCTCTGAGATCCTTCATCAAGACAGACTAGTTGATCAGCCAACTGAAGCCCAAGTAGTTGTTTCTGCTTTGTGGTATTTTTACAGATGAGCAGGTATCCTTTAGCTGGGTTTCTTTTGGTGCTTTGCAAGAATTATTCACTTCTCTGCATGCAGGAAATCTCATCATTTGTTAAAAGACTTTTTTCTTGCACAGTACAAATAGAAGCCAGGCATATGTTTTGGTGCCATAAATGATTCCCTGGTATACCCATAGGCCCTATTCCAGCCAAGAAGCCACACATCAATATTAATATGAAGACACAACAGTCCTTTAAATGTAATAAAGGAACAAACAAGCAATTCGGTGATGCTGCTACTCCCAGAAATTGCTTTCTTTTGACTTCCTTGATCATGAAGCCAAACGGCTACCTCACCTTAAATATAAAGATGGCAAAGAGCAAGGCTGTCTCTGCATGGTATGTGTAGGGTGCAGACTTAAAGGAAACTAAAGCTAATAATGCCAATCAAGTCTATTCAGAGTGTACTAATAGCAGAAGGAGAAAAGGAGACCAGAGACAGAGAGAGTGCACACATGTGACTGCACTAGTCCAAAGTGATCAGGAGTAGGACTAGAAGGAGAGCAACTAATGGCCTTGTCCCTCCATCTCTCAGGGAGAATGGAAAAGAAGAGAATGCAGCTGAAGGGAAGAGACTGGCAAAATAAGAGGCAAGGAAAAGGTAAAGAGACAGGAGGGAAACATGAAATGAGGAGTGGTGAAATTTGGAGAGGGATAAGACAACAAAATAGCAGCAAGAGAGAGAGAAGAATAAGAAAGAGAGGCAGGAAAATAAGTTGGAAAGACACTGCTGTAGGTAGGGGAGGCAGCAGGTAATGATAACAAGGTGAGACCTGGTACCACATCTTGTCTCAAGGGCTGCAAATCTAGTGAAGGGAAACCATTTCAGATTATCTTTTTTTTTCTAAAACTCAATTCTGCCCTGAGATACTTAGTGGCAGCTCTTACTGAAGGATGCAGGAGCTATGCATTTACATCTTGGGACAGAAAATAGCCTTAAGTCACTAACAAGTCAGAGAGAGATGCTACGATGATGCAAGCATTTCTTTCTTCACAGTAGCAAAAAAATACACTACAGATAACAGCAAAGGCAGTAGTAGCTTGGTTGCTGCTGCAAGGGGAAACCATGATCCAGTAATCCAGGAGATGGTGCTGCTGCTCTGTAAATTTCTACAGAGAGAGACTAGCCCTTTTTGCTCTGCAGAGATAAGAAAGTTGCATTCCAAATGAACAATAAAGAGAATTATGGATGCCTGCATGAGGATCTGCTAAAAAGAAGAGTGAGGCATTGTGTCAGTCAGAAACCAGCTCTACGTGCAAAGAGCTTAGCTTGGGTGACCTTGGGATCCAAGAGGTACATGACAAGAACAAAAATTAGGAGGAGGAGGGATAGAGAACCATGTTTTTACCTACTAGTATACTGAAATAACTCTACATGCACACAGGGAGCAAAAAATTAAGAACAATACAGCACATGAAAGCTTAATACACTCCAAAAAAATCCACAAAAAATTCACCTCTGAATTGGTACTCTTGTCTTCTTTCATATCTATGTAAGAATACACTCTTTCTCCCACCCATCTCTATAGAGATTTAGAATTCCCCAGGGCAGCATAGGTTATTGTACTAGGAGATTAACTAGCAAAGAAAATTATAGCAGCACATTTCTTCCATTAGGAGGTAAGGTGATGTCAGCATTTCTATTACAAACTCCCATTTTCAGGGGGTTTACGAGTCTGACACAGCCATAAAATTCACTGAGACTTGACCTACATGGTCTGAACCTGACAGCAACATGTCCCTTCCTCTTACTATTATCTCTGTCTTTTTGGCCCCTCTAAAGAAACCAGTCACGTTTCCCCCATTTCACATAGAAATGAATGAGGCACTAACATTTGAAAAAGAATCATCCACCAAGCACATGTTCAGTAACTTTTTCAGAATTAAAAGGTTAAACCTTTGAGGCACCTTGGCCTAATGCTTCTACAGCACTGCAGGATTAGTAGAACACTCTGATAGCTTTTAATGATTCTTTAGGCACATCCTTGTAAAGAGATTCTGAACTCTTCTTTCAACCACTCTCTAAGGCTTTGGGGTCAGATCCTTATTGGCTTAAGCTCATTTAGCTCTGCTGGCTTCTATGGAGCTACCCCAGTTTAGATCAGACTATGGAGCCAGACCTATAGTGCTAATTCATCATTGAAAGATGTTTCTGCACATACCCTACATATTGTAAATACATCTCTCCTTGCAGTGAGGCAGCTGAGCTACTTCCTATCCCACAAAGGACTCCCTGCCATTCTTCACACACCTTAAAGCCAGAGCAAGACACTAACAAAACAATCCTCTTACTATACCATGAACTCCCAGAAATTCCTTCCTTTCCCTCCCACAGGAAAAAACCTATTTAGGTCTCTTCAGTAGCTTCCCTCCCAGCTTCATAGGGAACTCCTGGCTGCTTCCCAGCTGGGTCTGATAATTAATTGCACATGGCTTGCTGACACCAGACACCCTGGCTCTTAAAGGACAGGCCACCCAGTTACAATATCAAACAAAACATGAGGCACACCACTTTTCCATTCTGTCTTTCACAGGAAGCACAAGTAGTACTATCACTCACCTGCTGTGTTCAAATTTTAGGCTCCAGGCCTCCACACATGTACTCATAGTTTGGACTATGAGTATGTGAAAATCTCTTCCACAGTAACTTATGTTTAAAGTTAAGCAGGCATATATTTGCAGGTTAGTTATCCTGCAAATCCCTAAGTGCAAGAACCTAAGGGCATGTCCTACTATCTGTTACTAATTTTCAATCAGTAGCTAATTTTCAGAATTAGGTAGCTTAATTTAGTGCATATTACTCTGAAAGAGGACTGACAATTCACCAAACACACACAACCTTAATCCTTATCCTGAACATACACATGTGTGAATGAAAGGCTGTTCCTGTAAATGAGATCAGTGTATTAACACTTAAATGACAATGCTAGTTCTCTCTCTTTAATGGGAGCATTTAAGAAAGAAAAATATATTTCCCATATTAGTAATATCAAGGAACTGAAATGGTGTTCCTTCTGTGTCCACAGAAATCAAAAGGAGATTTTGGAAAGCCATGAATAAAGAAACCATGCCTTGAGGTTGTGATACATATCATCCAAAGTAACAACATCACAGAAGTTCCAGGGATATACTTTTAGCTCCCATTCCTCCTGCTAAGCTAAATATTCAGCAAATATTTTGAAAGATGTCATCTCTGTGCCCTTCTCTTTGCCTCTGCATAATTGCTAAGCAACCAAGCCACGAGGCACGTGTGGATATATAGTGAATAATGGACTGATGCTGTACAATATAAATTATCTTTGAAGATAGAAAACTGAGGGTGAAATGTAGACCTCTATGGAATCATTAGCAAAACTTCCTATTATTGAGTGGAGCCATGAATTCAGCCAGAAAGACCCCAGATACACAGCCCGACTGTTTTTTTTATGTGCCAACTTTTACAATGGTGCAACTCTGGAGATTTCAGTCTGAAAAATCAGGTCCAGAGATGCAATGACCCTTCTCTTATGTTTACCCGTGAGAACAGAAAACCAGTCCCTTTTTCAGAACTAAAAGATAGAAATCTCTCTCTTTATAACTCAGCTATCTAGTGGGAATCAACATGCCCATGAACTCCAGTATATTTCACTGAGTAGCAAGAAATACATACCCTGTGTCCTGCATGATCAGAATCAGAGAAAAGCAATCTAAGCGGGCTTTAATTTTTCCAGCCAGAGGCAATTAACACGCATTGTGTTTTCTTTCCTCTAGGGTTTGTAGCTGTTCATACTTGGTAGTCCAGATTGAGCTCTGCTTATACCAAGTTCCTCACTATGCACTGCAGTTGCACTAGCTTAATTAAAAGTGTGGTGTTGCATTGATTTATTTAGATAAATGTAGTTTCCTGTATGGCCAATCTTACATGGTATATGCTAAATCAAAACAACTGAGCTTTAAGCTGATACAATAGTATCCACACATAAAATTGCATCAGTTCAACTAAACTGGTGCCACACTACAACACTTGGATGCAACTTTTGAATGAAGACAGGCTCTCAGAGGGACTTCAGCAGGTTTCATAAACCTTTCAGTCTCAGATAGGTAAGCAAACCACCACAGTCTCACCTGGGAGGCATCTGACTCCAGATTCCGTGGAATTAGGCAACTGGTAAGCCTGTAAAGGAAGAGGTTCTAAAAGTATTATGGTTCCCTCCATAAGTATAAGAAAAAGACCCAGGATGAAAATGTACTTGCTGCTTCCTTATTGTTTACCACTTTTTTTTTCATTCAGTAAGTTTTTCTGGATGTCCCTGCAATTCAGATAGGGCAAAAGGACAGCAGGGAACAGGCCTTCTGACAACCCTAGAAACCTTGCTAAATACCGGTGAGTGATAAACCAGACAAATATGCATTTTTAATGGATTCCCTTTTGGAGGACTGAACACTCAGGCATCCACTAAGCATCCCAGCAAGTCCAAGCTGGAAAAAAGGTTTAATATAGGTTTTTCTATATTTAATAGAACCCTTAGGGCCCTTAACAGATGGACTGTGGCACAGATAGGCAGTTTTCGGTGCTCTTCTGACTCTGCTGCAATCAAGATATCATCCAAGTAAATAAGCACTTCTACTCCCAGAGACCTTAGGAAATGAATAACTCATCCCATGCCTGTGGTAAATATTCCTGGGGCAATGCACAGGCCAAACACCATTATGTACTACTGATATAGTGCTCCTTTCTAGAAAGATTTTAGAGATTTCTTTAAGGTGGCTTGAATATAGGAAGGAATGCTAAAGAAGGCTTTGTTAAGAGTCTATTCATGGGGTATGGGGTGGGGGGGGATTCCCTGTGAACACTGGCTTTAGAGATTTGAAACTGCACAGCAGAGAGACTGGTCCAGCACAGCCTGTTGATTCAAGCACTCAGCTGAGGAGGAGAAATGTGAGTTTGGGGCCTGTTAATGTATTTTAAATTAAGTAGGTGTTGGTGGAAACCCCCCCCCAGAAATAATATGGAGAGCAGAAACCAAAATTCAAGTCACCTCATAGCTAGTTGAGAAACCAAACCACTAGTCTACACAATCAGACTCCCTTGCTGACCCCATAAATTTTGTCCTCCCTTCTGGCCAGTGTCATGGTTTCAACAGGATGGGTTAAGCTCTCTCCTCCCTTCAGATTAGCTCACACACTGGTGCTTAGAGCACATGTCAGGAAGAGGTGAGCTTCCCCTCAGCCTGAGGAAAGCATAGGACTCAAGTCTCTACTAGGCTAGTCATCAGCTACCTTTTAAAGCTGTGAACAAGAATGATCCAGGTTAGGAAGGTATGGGGAGCAGTAGCTATTTCACTCCACTCATCCCCAAGTGGGAAGATTCCTCACGCCTCCCCCAGATAAGGGACTAGTTGGAAAGAAGCCTATTTCACTCCATTCCCAATCCCTGGGAGTAGAATGGAAGGATCAGTGAGGAAGAAGCTGGGAGCTAGCTGCTAGATCAATCCAGGAGTTGAGCAATGGACGCAGCTTAGGGTCCTGGGTGGGGCTGGGCAGGGGGAGTATGATTCAGATCCAGGCATGAAGGCCCAATTCTGGGACATAAGGTCCAATCCAGCCCACAAACTAGCCCTACACCACTTATTTGGCCCACAGGGCCCAAAGGTTGAGCACCAATGTCTTAGGCCTTGGTCTTGCAAAGAACTTCAGGCAGGGATTGCAGTGGTGATATCAGTGATTCTCCATTTAAGGCAAGGAGATTCCTCAAACTAATTAGCTGCCTAGGTCCACTATTTTGGTGCTACTGACATTTTTAAAACCTTGTTAACCTTATGTGCTCTTAAGTCCATTAGATGCTCTGTAGTAAGAGACCATGTGAATGCTTGTACCCTGTAAGAGTATAGCTTTGTCTTCTTCCACTGAGGGTCAAATTACTGCAAGTTAGCCTTCATTTACTATAACGCAAATTACAAGGCCAGTTAATGTAGGGAGGCCAATGCACAGGAAACCCAGCTGGCCGTTACTTCATCATAACCAAAGCTTGGTTGACATTTGTAAAGACCCTTAAGTCTTTATGAATGCCACAGCCATAGAATGAACAACAGCATAGCTCATGAATAGCCTGGACATCTAGCTGAAGTCACAGCCCCAGAAGTACCAAAGCAGTACTATTAGACTAGGTATGTGTACATGTGTGGGGAGGAATGGCGCTCTCACCAGGACAGGAAAATCTTGTACATGTGCTTAAAGCATACCTGGCACTCCTTGTCTTCTATCACTTATAGGGGCAATGGAGTGTTTGCAGAAAAGACACAAGGAAATAAAGCACAAGCATGAGAGAAAGTTAGTCTGATGGTAAGTGTGTCAGGGATGCGGTTAGCACAGTGGGAGATTAATGAAGCACCTAGAAAGGCAAAGACATAAGACCAGAGACCTACAGAGGATGGAAAGAGGGAACTAAACATAGTCAGTGCCAGAAGACTGGAGGGAATTCCTGAAGGGAAAGAGAGGGGTAGGAAAGGCAGAGAGGGATAGGAAGTGAGAAAAAGGTCATTGATGTGTGAAAGGAAGATGGGTAAAAGTTTTGGGCTGCTATGGAGTAGGCTACAATGTGATGTAATCAATTTCTTTTTGGTACAGTTGCCAGATGTAGGCAGAGGGTCACAGGTAGAGAATAGATGTGGCCCAACCTCAAGGGCATTATTGACACCCATACACTTAATTACTGTGCCATCCCTAGTTTCCTAGACATCTGAAAACATCTGAATCCAGAGGTGCATACTCAATCAGGACACCATCAAAAACCTTGGGAAACCATGTTTTATTCCATAAAACAGAGAATGAACAAGATAGCCTCATTGTTGTTACTCTTAGAGAATGAACTTTGGCATTTGCTGATATAAACTGTGCACTTTTTACACTGCATTAACACCATTTTCTCTCCGTTGAATAGTTAATTAAAAAGTGCAGGACACAGTTTTCAGGACACAAAGTAATATAAACTTATAGCTGTTAAACTATTATTGGCAGCCATTTCTATGCTTTAAGTTACTGCTGTGTTGAATGTGTTTATTTTCCCATCAAGAATAATCTAAAGCTAATGTATATATCTTTTTTTTTCTTTTGAGACAAATTTCTTTACACTGAAAAAAGAAGATAGTATTATTTGTTGTGATTGAGGAAACAGATTTTATTTGAAAATATTTCTTGTCTGTTTTTTAATGAAATTAATGTACCACTGTTGAAGGAATTCCCAGATTCCTTATGGTTAGTCTTAATAAAAGATTATTCTTCTGTAGGGTTTTTACATTAATTATTAAGACAAATGCAGTAGTAAATCCCACTAGAAGGAACACACTTCAGCACTACTTAATATTATCTATCCAGAAGCTTTCAGTTGAATCCAATTAATACTGCTGTGTGAGAGTAGAGAACCTTGCTGTTGCTTTTGAGATTCATCAGAACCCATAATGAATGTCTCACCATGTTGGGTTTAAGCTATGTCCATCTCCCTGACATCACGGGGAAAAAAACTACAACCCGCGCACAAAAAGCCAGGCTTTTTACATTTAAGTTGTTGATCCTATACTATCATTCATTGCACATAATTGGCTTCTTAATTGCCTCTCTTTAAAATGCAATACATATAAGTTCAGCAACCTTTCGCTAGTGAGAGTAGTACAATACAATCTTCAGCCAAATGTGTTTGCCTATAACCAAGTGTTATCAGGATTCCAATAATGAACTCATAAGACGTTTCCATCAAGGACTAACAAAGCAGTATATGGAGTGGCTCATTTCCTAGAGCACTTCTCATGCTTAAAGGAGACCAGTGTCATTTTATTTGCATTACAAGGAAGTTTTGTTACCTTAAGCCAATGGATAAAGGCAGGAATGATCAAAGTGACCTGATCTGACACTCATGAATGAAGGAGAATACCCCACTGGCTTGTGGATACTTACAACCTTGTTACAGCTGACACGGAGCTGTTCAAATTTTGATTGCTATTAGTGCTAGCTTGGCGTTTGGAGCAGTCAGACCCTTAGTCTAAAATCTTCTCTGCCTGTCCCCCACCTGACAAATGAAGCAAGTCACTCATTGTTAAGGATAACATTAAAAATAGTAAGAGAAAATAATTTAAAAAGAAATAAAAGGGGAAGTAAATTAAAGGAGGTTTCAGGTTTTGATGAACTGGGATTGGGGTCAAGGGGTACTGGTCATGTTTCCAGGGGAGGCAGGGAGCAGTGAAGAAAGGCACTTTTGTAGGAGCTACTGCCCCTGCCCTAGGAAGGAAGCCCTAGCTCATGAGGAACTGATCAGGTCCCCAACCTTTTTCCCCCCAACCTAAAGTGTGGGGCTTGCTGGAGCCTGGCTGGGTCTGAGGGCTCTCTGACCAACCTGGTTTCTGCCTCCCTGGCCCCATAGCTTCTCATCCCAGACCAACAAGAGAGAGACAGCACAGCAAAGCAAGGCTTTGAAGACATCTTTTGATCTTTATCCCAGAGAACCCCATCATACTGAACTGTATATTAAACTCCATTAAAGCCATAGCACCATTTTCAAACTGTTAATTTCCCTGTAGTAAAGAGCACAAATGGCATTTATATTTACATTTTCACCCCCTGGTGAATGATCAGTGCTTGCCCACCAGTCCCTGCTGCCAGGGAAGAGCCCTGATCAGGAGCCTTGTGAGTTTCAAAAGAACCACAGTTAATTGACATTTTCCCACAGCTGCTGGCACTGACCAGTCAGGGGGTGCTGGCTGAGGTGGGAGTCAGGGTAACAGGGAAGGGATCTAGATCAGGCTTTTCCTTCTCAGGCAGGTCAAAGGACCAGCACAGATTCCAGCCTTGGCTTTCCCTGCCCAGCCCCTCTGGCTTCTACACCAGCTGCCCCCTGCCAAAGCAACCCTTAGAGCAGGAAGGAGGAGGTAGGGGAAGCACATTTCTCCAGCAGCCCCAGGCCCATCCTAGTGAGTGGCCACTGCCTGACAACCTTTGAGCCCTGGGGAGTGGGGGAGGGCCTGAGGTGAGGGCTTTTCTCCCTGAGCTGCCCAGTTTGGGAAGGGCTGGTAGGAGCACCTATCTCCACCAGCACCAAGGGAGCAGGGGAGAGCACTGTCTGACTCCAGACATCCCCATACTGAGCCAGGCTTGGCAAAGCCCTGCACTCTGAGCCAGCAGGCAGCTTTATCAATTTGAATGGCCTGCAGTTAAAGGAGGTTAATTGAAAATTTCCCACATTGCCTGAAGGCTGGCTATCCAGGTTGCAGGGCATGGACCAGGCCAGGATGGGTGCCAGGAGTGCTGGGAGAAATAAGTCTGATGGCTGGACTGGGCTCTTCCATCCTAGGCTTTTCAGGGGAGAAGGCCAGGGACTAAAGAGGCAGCTTTTCCCTTCTCCCTGCCCCCGGTCAATGAGGGCACTTTTCCTGGCCAGTGCCAAGTCATCCTGTTGCACCCTGCCCAGCCCCAATGAGCAGGGGAGAGTGGTGTCAGTCCCAGACAAGCCCCAGGTTCAGCCAGGTTTGGCAAAGCTCTGCACTTACACTCTGAGCCAGCAGGCAGTTTCAGTAGCTTCAATGACCCACAGTTATCAGTGGTTACTTGACAATTTCCCATGCTACTCCAAGTGGCCTGAAGGCTGGCCAGCCAGGTCACAGGGCACAGACTGCTGGGGGAAGCAGGGTTGGATTCAGGTTGAACAAGCCTGGGTGCCAGGGAAGGGCAGGGTAGGGTCCACAGGAAGTGCTTGCTGTGTTGGGGTGTTCAGTCATATTGGACTGTGGCCAGGGAATAGTGGGTGGGTGTAGGGATGACCCATGAATGAAATAATTTACCTTTGAATAGGCCTAGCAGGCTGGCAATAGAGTGTATACGTGTGCTATTGACTGACACTGCTCATACCTGGTGCATAGCACAAGCTTTCACTCTCCTGGTCACCTGCTAGGGGTTGGCAATCAATAAGTTTCACCTGTAATCCCAGCTCCTAGCTAGCCCAGCATGCAAAGGGGCCTAATCCCAAACTAGAGCCCAGAGATGCCTCTAGCTAAGACCCCCTTTTCCTCCCCAAGCTCCCATCTATTACCCTTCAAAGCTTCCAAACACTACACCAGTGCAACACCAGCCATCCTCTCCCCGCACCCAAACCTTGAGTTACCAGAGAGGTTTCCTGCAGGGTGTTGAATGTCTGTCATCTGAGCTGTCACCATCCTGTCTTAAGTCCACCTCTAGGGTTTCCTGAGTTCCAGGTTCAGTGATGGGGCTCAGGCAGAGGATCACAGAGCCCATCAGGTCCTTGGAACTTTTTGGGGGGCAGCAAGTTACTACTAGGAGGAGGCTTGCTCACTGCTGTCCCTCTCCTGCTGGTCACAGCAGGCCAGCCCTAAGACCGTGCACTGGATATATGGTGAGAATCCCTCTGAAGGATGTCTGCAAGCTCTTTGTGGAAGGCAATCAGGGCCCTTGCTGACCCAGATGCACTATTTAGCATCCCTGCCCCTCAGTAGAAGAATGTCAGGACCTTTATCTTGGTTCTGACTTGAAGCCCATCTTGCTAATGCCCCCATGCCAGCAGCTGCCCCACAGTCCTCTCATAAACAATCTGATTCTGCCAGTTTCCTTGAGTTCCCTTCACAGTAGTCTTCTATTTTACCCATATTGCAGTAAGGGCCAGCACCTCACCACAGCTCCAATTAGATGCCTGCCTGATAGGGTCCAGAGGGAACATCTTTTTGCTCATACTGGCTGAGTGATTTGGAGGTTGACAGAGGAAAAGTTTATGCTTGCTAGGTGGCATGTGCTCTGTATGCTGTTTGAACCCTGGGGGGTGAAAAGGTCAGACCCCTGGAGGCGAGAGGGGGAATTGGCTTGGTGTCAAAACTGGCCCCCTGGCAGAAGAGTTCAGGGACTAGAAAGTTTTTCCACACAGAACAAGGGAGTTGAGGAGGGGCCACTGCATCCTGGCATACTGGAGGACTTCAACTTGAGTAGCACAACTGTGGTGAATGGCCACACCTTAACAGAACAGGAGCTGAGTAGTACAGATAATCCTGCTTGGAGTGGTGTAATTTTGAGCAGCATAACAAATACTTAAAACAACTTTAAGGTGTCAATGTGCAAAAAATCCAGGGATTAAGAGCTCCAGGAGCCACCCAAAATTACTGTGTAACAAGGCCCTCAGGTGCCTTCAAGTTATGTGCTGTAATACCTAACTTCTAGGCATCTGGCCTCCAGAGTTTAGTAGTAAAGCTCCTCATACAATGTGTGGGGAGATGTAGGTGCCTCAGCAGCATGATCACTATGCATAATTTGTAGGTTCTCAAGCATTTTATTCAATCAAGTCTTTAGTCTCTGTTTCCTAGCTGTTCAATGGGGATAATAATCCCAGGGGTATTATAAGGCTAAATGGATTGTGAGATGCTCAGGTATTCTGGTGATAGGGGCCATAAAAGCACTTAAGATAGGGATCATCTCCATTCTGGGCCAATTAAAATTTAATTGAGAAAGCAGCACTGAATGTCAATTGTTTTGGTTCTGTAAGGTGTTGAGCTATGTGTTATGGATGGTTGCAAAGATATCATGAATGTGATAACAGTTGATGAGCCAGATAATTCCTTCAGTTCCCCAGCTGGCTACTCTGTTGCCTGGACACAAAAAAGGAGCTGAAAGATGGCAAGAAACCTAATGCTTTTTTGAGGGGGAGGGAGGTGGATTTAGGGTAGGGTTTGCCAGAGGATGACTAGGTAAAAGTGATTCATGAAGCATCTTGGTAAATTAAGCAGACACTTCCACAACAGCGAAACTTAATTAGACAACAGGGGGCCTAATCAAAACATGCCTGTATTTTTGGGACTCTGTGTATTTGTTTGCATGATTTATAATGGACCTGTCTTCTCCTGCCACCCTCTGCTGCTAGCAGGGAATGGCTTATATGTGCTGACCCAGCATGTTATCCAAATATCCTAATGAAGGAGCAAAGTAGCCTCCCATGGAGTTGGAGAATGATGATTTTTCAGGAAAATCTCACAGCTGAGCTTAGAACAAACACATAAATGGAAAACAGTCTCAGCTCTTGCGGGGACCTGAGCACTTGGGATCTGATCTAGGTGCTTAAATACCTTTAGAACAACAGCTGTTGATCACTCTGAAAGCTGCACTCCTTAGTCAGCATGAGGATTTTTAGGGTCGCTCTTTTTAGTCATCTAACTTTCTGCAATTAGTGTAAATGGAGCCAATGTGGCTAACTCAGTCTTGGGGGCTGTGCGTCTTTACTTCCTTGCTATACGCCCTCTACATAGTGCACTTTCAGAGCATGTGCCCATGCCAGACAGTGCTGTAGTGAAGCCAGTCACATTTGCTAAACCTCAGAATAGATGTACCATCCTACCCTGCACTATGCATTCCTCTGCTACCTCTCCTGAGATTCCCACCACAGTGCCCCAATCCCTCCCTCTGCCACCTCAGCCGACCCGGGTTTGTAGCAGGACAAGACAGCAGCCCTTTTTTAATGCAGCCTCTGCTTATTTTCTTTGCTTCTCCAGGCTTGGAGCTGAAGCAGTGTTACTACATTTGAATTGTTCTCAGCTCATTTACACATAACTATCAGAATATAACAGCTGTTGCCCTTTCAGAGCGTTCCCTTTTTGAAAGAGTTCCAAATGTACCCGTGTCCATGCAGTGTTCAGACGGCATGATAACGGACACCACAAAATATGTAGTTTGATGCCTGCTCCATTGTTCTTCACCCAAAGTTTCTGACACCCTAAGCCCCTACAAGAAGGTGCTTCTGGTATTTCTCATTCCCCAGGGCCTAGCTGATGGTACTGTTACTAAGGACATGTCCTACCTGGAACACAGGATGGCTGTGCCACCTACTCAGGAAACCAGCAACGGACACCAGGAGTGTTTATGTACAACCATTGCTCTTTTTGTGGTTGAAAATATCCTTTCCCTTTAAAGATTGGTCTTAATAGGATGAGTAAGTGACAATCCACGTACAGATCAGCTTTGTGGCATTAAAAACAGCAGGCTAATACAAAATGCACCTATGTACTTGGCTTCAAAAGACTCTTTTCAAAATCAAAACTGTTGAAGAGTAGCTTATTTCCACACCAGAAGCTGTGATGTCACAGGGCATTCTACCATCAAGTAGGGGGCTGAATGGCAAGAGCACATGAACTCTTCAGAAATGTTCTCAGCAGCAAGGAAATAAAAAGGCATACTAGGGTAACAGGTACCTTTTGAGTGTTCAGAAGAGAGCTATTATCACTAATGCAGCTTGGAAATAGTGAATTGTCGTGGGAAACCTATATGGACGTGCAGAACCCATACATATGCATGTACTTCTTTCAAGAGTTTTTTTGGGTGCAAGGTGGTGGGTATTTTTTTTCCTGAACAAAAAAAGCCCCTTTGTTTGTACTTAGACATTTACTGTCTTACCTGTTTCCATCTCATTCCCCACTCGCTAGCACAGGTAGATTTGGCTCCCTTGCTTACCAAGACCACTTCTTAATGTTGCTCTCTTTCAAGCTCTCCACAGGCTGAAGGATCCCTAAATTTGGCCAGACCTAGCTCACTGATGAAACTCATTGTTTCTAATCTTTTCTTCATCTTCTAGACCTACCCTTTTCAATAAAAGCTAACCAAAAATTTCCGCACAGCTTGGTCCCAGCAAAGCTGCAACTTCTTTTAGCTGTGGGTATCTTAAGCTCTGATGAAGACAGAAAGATTAGGAATATTAAAACACTGTCTGTATTTAAATAGCAGCCCAAGTCTTAAAATGTTGTGACATTTGGGGAAGCAGCCAACAGTCTAGAGATATAAGAGGGGATTGTGGATGGTTATTGGCTAATGGAACAAGGACAATATGAATGTTCCTCCCTAAAGGGTATAGCCAGCATTTTAAAAAAAATGTATGTTGTCTCAGGTGATCACTACCAAACCTGATATATCTGAAACCCAAATGTTTTTAATCCCCGGAAAATAGAGGGTCCCTCAAAACTGTCCAGTTAGGCACGCAAAATTTTAGACATTCCAAGTCACTTCTATCTTGCTTCAAACAAAGCACTGAAACAGGGTTTCCCCCCCTCCCTTTTTGAGAGGTTATTTTTAATTTTTTCACACTTGAAAAACAACTATATAAAAGCTTACTGTCATTATTCTGCACTATGTCTTAAAATGCAACTGGCTACTATCCTGTCGTAAAGAGCATACATGGTCTTAACACTGTGGGTGGATGCTTAACAGACAGCTGACATGGTGAGCAATAATGGGACCTAATCTGTTTGAATACAGCTTGACGGTGCAATATTAAACAATAAAAGCAGTGATTTTTTAAAATGCCTCATTCGTGAATGTAAATTTAAAATATAGAGTATACAAACCTTCATGATAGTCAAATTTAACCACATAAAATGTTAACAATTCACATAAAGTAAAGTAATTCATTTACAAGTGTTACAGGTATTTGAAAATATTTTGACAGTACTTGTCCCAGTTTAGAGTAACAGGTTTCTTCTGGCCTTTAGTTACCTTAGGCTACTAGATATCAAAGAAGGCTGTACTTTGTAACCCACTGAAGTCAATGAGAATAGACTGGTACATCAGCCACATAGATAAGTGACTCTTCAGTATGTATAAGTACTTAGGTTCAGACTACACGAAAATCAATGAGAGTTGCACCCATTTACCCAAGGGTTGCCTCATTCCCATCACTGCATTACAGAAATCTGCCTGAAGTATGGCCACCACAAATCCACTTTAAGCAAAATTCCCAGCAGGCCATTCACAAGTCCAACCAAGGCCAGAGCATTTCAACTTTATTATTAAAAAGGTCACAGGACTCTCCACAAGGAGCTTTTAATGGAATTGGAGTTACAAGCTGTGCTTTTTGGCTTAAGCAACCCATTAATGGTGTGAAAAGGAGCAGGCTCTTCTTTGAGGAAATTATGTGGCAATAATAAGCTGCCTAAGACTTCAAGAGGACAGTCCATTTTGCAGAACAGATAATTTCCATGCATTTTAAAGAATACCATGAAAACCCCTTGAAGATTGAAGGCTGACTGCTGCATAGAAAGATAGGTTTCTGTTCCTATATTTGTCAGTCAGCCCAGATCTCAGCCTAATAGCGCCATTGATGCATTATAACTGCTTTCTCTCTAGAGCCATTTAGAGGCCTTGATCACACCAGAGACAGCAAACACCCCCTCCACTCACCCACCAAGACAGAATCTGCTGTTGTGCAAAAGCAATATAATCCATACCATGAACACTACAGTAGCAATTATAAATGTTAAATGTCTTCAACTTTTAGAGTGCCTTTCATCTCAGGACTTTTTTATTAGAAATACTGGAATTCCTTCACCCACTACAGAAATGCGACAACTTCAAGGGTGGAAAATGGCAGTGTTCTAAGCACTGTAGAGCAGTACAGGCCAAGTGGCTTAGAAAAATGTTGTATCCAACAGAAGCTGCAAAGGGAAAGTTTAAGGTGGGTGAGGATAATCACCCCCAGCATTAAATTAGGCCTGCTTAGTCATCTTGAATTGAATTAGGTCATTTTACTACTACAATTAAAAAGGGCAAACATTTAAGATTAAGAGACTAAGCTATAATTACAAGAGAACTTCAACCATAAGAAATGCTGTTGATTGCACATGTGGCCAAGTCTTCTGCTCTTAACTTTGTGCCACCTCTTCATTAAAATACATTGGGGTTGGCTACCTATGTACAGGAAAATACCTGAGATGCATTAAGCTATCATAAATACTGCTGAAGCAGCTGTTTCTGAGGTCTGTTACAGATGGCAGATCAGAGACAACAGTATTTTCACACATCTCTTGAAAATACATCTGATGAGCAGAATTCCTATTCCTGAGCAAGCAAAACAAATAACAGAAGCAGATGGAAAGGTGTCATTACTTGTATAACTGTATGCATACATGTGAATATACCAGCATCTGAACTTCTTTGCTTGGCTCTCTTCCAGTTTACTGAAGGAAGAAAGGGTTTTATATAGAGCATAATACTTCAGTGAAGCAGCTCTGCTTAGGGACATACTTGAGCTCCACGTAGGGGTATCTTCAGCAGGTACAGGGTGGTTGTTGTTGTTTTTTTGTTTGGTTGGGGGGAAGTTCTTTTGTTTTATTTTAAAGTCTTTTCCTGTGAGAATTTCATAGGCAAATCATGAATCTTAGATTTAAGGCATCACTTGACCCCAGGGCAGTGATGCTATTTAGGAAGAAAGAGGCACACTTGGAGGGGTGAATGGGGAAAATTAAACAGTTGCTTTAAGAGCCCACTAATGTTTTCTAAACATTTGTAACTCCAGATAACATAAACGTGTTGCGAATGCTGCATTTTTGGTGATTGCTTTTTAAATTGACATAACACAGCTAAGCAGCAGTGGTAAGTTTGTGAAGCAAGGACCAGTGGCTTCCAGTCCTTGCTTCACAAACATTTTTGCATCACTAGCAACTCAAGCTGGAAGATTGGAGGGTCAGCTGACTCCATGACTAGGTGGAAAAAACCCCACCTGTGAGGGAGGATATACTCCCATGTGATCCATAGACCATCAGACAACTGTTTAGCTTTCCTGAGAAGCAGAGCTAATTAACTCAGATGTGGGGCTGGGCAGCACTATTCTGCAACTTCTTCCCAAACACAATAGGGTGCCATGTAGTGCCAATCTGGAACCTAACTCAGGGCAAAAGTCTCATTTCAGGGAGCCCCCAGGTACAGTGGGACATGGGCCAGAAAAATCACACTGTCTTGGGAAATTTGAGACGTTAGATTGCTTATTGGGACAATGGATTCCTTTGTAGATGACCTTGTGTTTGAGATCCAGTTTTTAAACTACTGATAATATTTGTGCATCTGTATTTCCACAAGCGTTTATAGTTGTATGTACAAATTTAAAAAGCCACAGAAAAATGGCTAGATGTATAGAAATTCACTTGCATGTGGAAATTATGCATGGAATAGCATGAATAAAATGTCAATATAAATGTGTTGAAGACTTCAGCTTGCTTTTCAGAATCTCATATTAAATGTAAAATTAAAAACAAAACCTTAAGTACCTCACGGTTCAGAAAATAGTTTGGACTGATGGAGTGGCTGTCCTACCTAACTGCAATGGTCAGTATTGTTTTGGGGAGCAAAACAAGTCAAAGAAAATTCTGAAAAGCAAAAATAAAGTTCAGCGCTAAGACATTTTCACACTTAATGCAATACATCACAGTTTCCCATTAGGAAAGTTACTGTAAGCTCTCACAGTATTTCACAAGTTATTTCACAAGATATCCAAAAGCAGTCTAACCACAAAACAAAAAAGCCCCAAACCCCAACAAAATTAATATACTCACATGCGAGTCTGCTCGTGCTCTATGGTCTGGGCCCCTGAATCATCTGCCATGACTTGATGGAGTTACAACTGAAAGGAGAGGTTCAGTGGTGTTCCTTCCCCTGATCTGGAGACAGGATACTCACTGGCTTGCCATGGTTGCTCTTGGGGCTCCATCTCCTTGGCACCCCTTCTACTTGCCAGCTGTGTGGATCTCTGTGTCGCCATGCCAACTCCTGGCTTTGGCTTGTCAAATGCCCCAAGGAGCCTCTGCCTCCTTGGCTGCTGTTGGGAGTGAAAGCTTGGAAATTCAGCCTGCCTGCCCCTCTTCCTCCTTGGTCTACCTCCATCCCTACACTGACCCCGGGTCTAAGGTGCCTGCCTCAGCACTGGGGTCAATAAGACCAGTTGTGTCTCCTGTGGGGAACTGCTGACCACGGGCCTCTATCCCAGGGGCTGAGGTTTGTGAAACCTTGGCCAGCTTCCCACTCTTGCCCTCGCCTGTTCGTGGCAGGACAGAGTCATGGGGGTCATCTGTTCTGATGCACCTAGCCTCGGTGTGCTCAGCATCTCACCTCCTGGCTTCCACCGCATCCAACTTCTGCCAAGGTTTTTAAATGTCCTGCAGTGTCAGTGTCAGCTGATATCATCAGCTGGCCACTGCCCAGCTTGGTTGACAGCCGCTTGAAGTGCCAGTGCAGTGCTGGCTCGCACAGATCCTTTTCTGTCCCAGCCTGCCTCCCAGGTAAGTTTTCTGTGGCATCTGGGTCCCTGGTCCCTCCTCCGGGAGTGTCAGAGTCTGCCCCCAGCGCTCCTGGCCCCTGAGGGTGTACCCCACCACCACAGGATGGTAGGGTAAAAAGAGAGGTTGCTTTTCTCCTGGGAGAAGCATTTCTCTTAGGAGAAACCCTACAGATTTACATGTCCATTGTGCCACTTCAAGTACCTGTGATGTATGCAAGATAAAGTGTGCTAACACTTTTTTACCCTGGGATAATGTTGTGTAGTCACAGCTAATTCAAATTAATTCCCAGGGTGTGTAAAGGGCTGTGCTACCACTTCTTTTATATGATTCAAAACCAGGGATAAATCAGAATCATCTCAAATGAGACATTGGTTTATGCCATATTAGTGGCTCTGTCCCTCTAGGGAGACCAGAACCAATAACAGTGATGGATTTAAATAGTCCTTCAGTTCACAGAAATGTAAAAATTACAGCTGTCATTGACCTCTCAATTAAGTGCCCATGGAAAGCAAGTACCTTTCCCTTCTTTCTTATTCTAAAGCACAGGTACTGCAATATTCATGTCTGTGCTTGGAAAATGTTAATGCTTTCAAATGATACTTTGTGCTTTCTGTTGGCTTGTCTTGTCCCTTGCCTTGAGCTGCCTTCTCCTCCTGTAACGTTGGTGTATTCCATACCTAGGGCACTATGGTACCTGAGCCAAAGCAAGCTTCTGGCCAGGATATTCAGCCTAAAGCAGAAAATACAAGCAACTTCTCTACCTACAAATTCAAAAACAGGTCTCCTTGGAAGATGAATTAGTCAACTCCATGTCCCTATAGCTTTCCCCATCCTTTCTTCCCATTTCTATCCTCTGGCCCATGTTCTATTCTTCCAAGACCACTACCACCTGTACTGCACTCCCTCTGGGCAGCCAGAATGACGTGGGGAAATGATTCCCAGATAGTCTGATCAGTATTCAAAAACTAAAAAGGACTCTATGATCTTAGGAGCTCCAATTATAGATAGAAACTTCTCAATCTAGAAGGCACAGCATACAGAAAGTTAAGCAACAGCCCGCAGTGCAAGTGGGTTCTTAAAGTGGATGGCCAAAATAACTATCATCCTGCAAATGAATTTGGATAACAACCTCCTCATGTTGTGAATGTTTCTCCATAAATTTAGTATTTGCTACAGGATCCAGAAGAACTGTGGCACAGAAAGCCAGAAGCAATGCAACAAAATTAAGCTAAATTGTTCTTGTGTTTGCATATAGCCAATCACATTCTGTATCTTGCATCTACATATCCCATGCATATGGTGTTGATTTTAATTTAAATATAGCTTACTACGTTTTAATCTTGTTTTTTTAATAAACCCCTGTGGAGGATTTTTGTATATGATTAATTCACAATGGCTTACATTAGACATGAAACTAATTGTAATTTTCTCTTGCCTTGTGCCTTCTTTTAGCTGTAATTAAGAAGAAAAACAGTCTAATGTGACCAGGTTCATCATCATGCTATCACCGACAGATCATAATAACCTGTGCTATCATCCACAAAGAAAACAGAGCATAAGAATACAATTCCATTCATTTTCTTCTCTTTAAAACTTCAAGAAAGAATAATAAAAATTCACTTCTTAAAATTTGTGTATGGATAGGGACCGATCTAATTCATGGAGGCTGCCTTCAGTGTAGGGAGCCATTTTCACTGTGGAATCAGCACATGGAAAACAAGCCTTCTCAATTTTTGTAGTGTTTTGCGGTGTTAGCAGATGTAAGCACTCAGTGAAAGAGCTGAAATCAGATAAACTCCCAGGCTCTCAAACTGGCTCAGAGATACTTAACCCAGCTAGTAAGGATAGTTTTTTTCCCCTACGGATACAATGGGTGGGTCAAGTTAAAGACCAGATCTATAAGACAATGCAAAGCCTGGATCAAGCCTGAAAAATTCAGATGCATGGATTTGTGCAGACTAATCAGAAATGCAAGAATTCTCTGATGGATAATCAGGCAGCAGAAAATAAGCAAGATTGAAGACATGAGAGATATTGAAATCTGCTGCTGCACAGAATAGTAGTAAAATAAGAAGGAGAAGGTTAAATGATATTCTCTGGATTGTATGAAGTACTAGTGCTTTACAGATCCAGATCCACTAATTTCACAGTCTATTCTGGATTTCAATCAGAAGAGTAACATGAAATAATTACCTCTTATGAACTGATATGGAATGTGTAATACGACATCACTATAATAAAAAGAGGAGGGAAGCAAGCAAACAATGCAGAAAAAGCTTCCATTTAAAATTGTTTATTAGGTGTGTGGGTGTTACTCAGGATGTCTGCTATTGAGTCACACATTGATTTGTCTTTCCAATTACTTTCTTTTAGAACAGAACTTATTGCAAAAAGTAACAGCGAGAAAAGAAAAGAAAGCTACTGTATGTACTCAATTCTAAGATGACTTCAAATTTAAAAAGACCCTCCCCCATAATTAGATTCTAGACAGGAAAATTATATATTTGTTATAAATTTCTGTGTCTAGAATCTAAGTATTGGGATGAGGGTTGTCTTCAATTTGTCTTCTTACCACTGCAGCAGGAAAAAAAGCAGCAGAGGGGCAGACAATGGGAGAAGCAGAAGCAAGGGAGCAGGTGGGGGAAGCAAAGGTTGGGGTTAGGAGTAGGGAAAGTAGGAGGCAGGGAAAGGAAGGGCAGGCAGGGGAAAAGCAAGGGGTGGAGGAGAGCAGGTATCTTGCCCATCATTTCCTGCCTTCCTGGTGACTATTACTCCACAATTTAGCTCCTCCTTCTGCTGTTCTCCCCGCTGATCTGGGCACTGGGTAGTCTCAGAGCCATTCTTGCCCTACGCTGCAGAAAGCAGCTGTGCTGGGAGCCAAATTTGGCACCCTGTAGATTTATCTTTTCCCATCCTACTTGCTGGCTAGAAAATGATATTTAGAGATTTGATTTTAGGAATTGGCTTGTAGATAGAGTAAATAATGCATTAGAACAATGGTCCAGGGGGCTGGCAAGGGTTAATTGCTTTCTAAAAGTCTGTTTGTGATAAAAGATGCATGTTCTTAGCCTTTTAGCAGCCCCTGGTCATGTCTACATGTGCCCCTGACTGCGCATTTGGTACTGCACAGTCCTGGCAGCGCACAATTACTTTTAGATGCTATGTCACTGTAATGGTGAGCTACAGTGACATAGCTCATTGCTACGGTTTGTGCCTGACGTTGTTACGTCACCATAGCAATGATCTACATTGCTGTAGCTCATCACTACAGTGATGTAGTATCTCATGTAGACATGCCTACTGTGTCTGAAGCTAACAGGCAACCAGGCACATGCATCCTGGGAAATTGAAAACATGCACAATGTTCTCTGAAAATCCATAAGGAACCCTCAAGCATTAGCAGTAGGTCACAGTGACCAGCTGCAAAGCCCCTGGGATTTCCAGTTTTGGTGGATTGACCAAATTAGGAGGCTAGGAATGCCCAAATTAAGACACTGGTAAATGACCAAGTTAAAATGTAAGAATGTGATATACCTGAGAAGCAAAAAATTATGCTGAGAGGGTGGAACATGAAGAGTATGTCAGCCACAGGGAAACCAATCAATGGTACCTGGAAATGAAGAGTCATCAGGAGAAAAAAAACACAAAAGGAGGGATTTTCAGAGCATCAGGGGGGATCCTGAGGCCACCATGGGCAGAGGGAATACCACTGGCCTGTTGGAGAGGGTGAGCATCAGCCTTTAACCCTCAAGACTTCTGATATCTGGCATTCAAACAAAAAACTACAGGGTGGTGCTCATGTACTGGCCAGGCATACCGGCCCTCTGTGAAAACCCTGCAACTGGTAGATAAGTAGGATTGGGGGTGGTGGGGTATGGGGATATTACAGTTTGTTTGCTTGCCTGCATTACTCTTATCTGCTATCACTGTGTATCAATAAAATGTGTCCATTATCAAATGGAAGAAGTCATGGTCAGTCTGAGGGTTTGGGTTCATCCACAACAAGGCATCAGGACTAAGTCATAAATCCAGTGCCAAAACCACTCTCTTCTCCCTTCCCCTTCCAGGGGGAGACAAGAGGATAGGTAAGGCAGAAGGGAGCAGGCCAGAGAAGGAAAAATCTGCAGGGTGGTGAGTTGGGCTTCCAGCACTGCTGCTTCCTGCAGCATGGTCCAGGCTGGAGATTAAAGCAGCAGAGGAATGCAGACTCATCCTTCCCAACTCGGTTCCCTGCCAGCAAGAGTAGGGAAGATTTCCTCCCACCTCACTTCATGTTGTTGCTGTACCTGCCCCACCTGGGATCCCTGCACAGCTGTTTCTCTCAGCTTCTAGCTGTGATACACGATTCCAAGACGAGGCTTCCATGATGAATTGGGAGGAAAAAACCCCTCATTTTAGAATTGAGTAAATATGGTAATCTCTTAGAGAGTCTTTTAAACCAGAAATGAAGCTCTCATCAGCAGAGATTTGGGTTTTCCGTTCACCATGGAAAACATGGTAAAACATGGATTTTCTCAGTTTAAGCAGAAAAATGTGGATTTTCTCTTTTTTAAGGAGAAAAATGCAGGAAATGGTGAGTTCCCCATTGCAGGCTGACAGAGTTCCAGCCTGAAAGGGGCTGGGGAGATTGGGAGGAGGGCAATCAGGCAGGGGGTGCGCCCAAACACATGCTTGCAGCAGCCAGGCAACCTGGACAGCATCTCCCCACAGGTATGTCTGTGAGGGGCAGAATTGAGGCTCCCATAGTGAGGTGTGAGGAGGTGGGATGGGGCTGGTATGTGGGGAATGGGACCTGGGGCTGACAATGTGCAGCTTCAGGGCCTGGGTGTGAAGCAGCACAGAGCCACAGGTAGCTGCTGTGCTATACCACACATGAAGGCATTCCTCCCACTGGTAACTTTGCAGCGTAGGTGGGGGGGTTTGACTCCAGGAGATCCAGTTCAAATACAGACTATAGATTCTTATCCCATTATCTGAATTAACTTTTGTGACCCCTTTCTTCCTATGGGTTCTCTGCTTGTTTCCCTCCCTGTCCCTCCTTTTTCCCCCCCAACTTCTGTCTTTGGATCACTCACTACACTTTATACATTGCCTTATACTGTCCTTTTACAGCATCTGATGAAGTAAATACAAATTAACAAAAACTCATACTCTCTTTCTATATCTTATTTAGTTAGTTTATAAAGTGTTTGCCTATCCTGCCTTCTACACAAGACTTGTCATTTTCAAACCTTTTTGAAAAGGTCAACCCCTTTTCAAATCATAACGAGAGGCAGTGTGTTCCAATGATAGTTAAACTCAGCCATTACTAAACCCAGAGCACTCTCAAAAAACACAGTCCATCTATTCTGGTGCCAAATCCAATCAGTTAGCTAATAGAACCACCCAGACCTGCTCTGATTGGATTTCATGTGCTGCACATGAATAAGCTCTGGAGCTAATTGCCCCAGAGTTATTTGCTCCCAGGCACACATTCAAATGGTGTGCCTGAGAGCAAAATACTCTGAAGCAATATCCTCTGGAGTTTATTCATGTGCACTAATTGCACATGTAGACACGTCCAAGGGGGCTTAGAGTGGCTCCATACACATGCTCATCACTACTCTAGGGAGGCTACATTGCCTTATGTCTGGGTTTTGGCACAGATGGAGTAGGAGGGCTGAGTGGGGCATGCTTCCCAGATGTGTTCTCCAGCTCAGCACAGAAGCAGTAGATATGTCATCAGAGTGCAATTATGCCCTGCATGAACAAGTATATTCTATTATCAGGTTTGAATTTACTGACTCAATTTCATTGAAAAATCTAACAGATACTTGGAGCCTTTCCTTACTATCTCTCTCTCCTGGCTAGAAATAGGTTACCTTCCAAAATAAATAAATAAGGGTGCCTCTGCACATGCACTGAGGATATGCCGACACAGTGCAATTACAGCGTGTCAGAGCCAACTCAATCAAGTCTGCTGGAGCATAGTGATTACTGCGTTCCAGTAGACTCCTGTGTCATGTGCTGAAAAATGGCATCAGGTGTGTTTTAACTAAAGCTTGTTCAATGAGCTTTAGTTAAAGTGCCCCACTGCCATTTTTCAGCATGGGGATGTTGATACACATGATGTGGCAAGCACTTTAATTAGAGTGGCTTTGAGAGCCACTCTAATTAAAGTGCCGCCTTCCAGAGCACATGTATAAATACCTTAAATGAATAAATGTACACCTGTTGCAAACAATTTGATGGTTTCTAGGGCATTTTTATACCTGTTGCATGAAGATCATTAATATTATCCCCACTCTACAATATTAAGAGGCAGACATTAAGGGTCATGTCACATGGAACACTTAGCATGCTTTAAATGCACTTAAAATGCCAGTCCATGTTTTTAAGTAGGATAACACATGCTAAGTGCCGTTGTATTATATCCTAGAAAAGTCCTGGGATGCTTCTTCCTTTCTGAGGGAGGAGTATCACCAGATCATATAAAGTAACTTGTGTTAAGCTGATGTGGGACTGCTCCATGGAGATAATACAGTCAACTCCAGTTTTGGGGCTGGGCCCCACAATCAGCTGATTGTTGGACCTAGCCCTAGCATGGCCTCGGAGCCAGTTCAAAATTTTAGTGAGGCAGAAAGGTTGAGACTGACAAGACTCAATCATAGTAAACATTACCATGTAAACACTCAGAACATGTTCTAACTTCTAATACAGTACAATAATGTTTAGTATGGTCTCAGATAAAACATGTGCTAAGTGTCCCTTGGAACAAAACTCTAATTCAAACCTCAAAACTGGAAGAGTTTGGATCCACTTTCCTGTCCAAATAGCCCTTTAAGAATTAAAACAATAATTGTATAATCATGTATTAACTGTTATAGTTAAACATAGTAGTCTTACATTTTTGTAGTTAAGAAATATGGCACATTCTTTAACTTGGGCATTTTAACATTACTAATGTACTTTAGCCAGAGATATATGGTGGACTGAATTACTGTATTTACTTGAATAAAAAATGAGGGGTTTTCCCCCCAGTTGACACATGGACAAAAAGTCATTTATCTTATACAAGGAAACCTCACTAAATATATTCTCTATCACTAAACTGATGTAAAAAGCAGCATATGCTCAGCAATGGAAACTAACTATGAAGCTGATGAAATGCAGCCACTACTAAGTATGACTATAAAACCCATGGCCTACAAACTGAGGGGAAACCTACCACAAGAATAAATTAGTGCATCCAATTTAAATAAGACATAGAGTAGCACCCTTTAAGTGCAGTCCTCTTCACCACTGACTCCTTTCCAAGTCATAGTGCACCACAACATTGCAGACATCTTCACTCACACACTGAGCTGTGCCTTTCTTTCCCATTTCCAATGATTCCTATTTCTTTACCAGCCTTAAATGTCTGGCATACACCACACAATAGGCCCCAACAGTTCACACAGAATCTGTCTGTCCCTTCCTTTCTTAGCCTGTTGCATATGATTAGGGTGCCGCCACCCTCTATGAGGTGAAACTGGACCAACTTGCCCTGTGCCTCATTATGCACATAAAGTTTTGGAGCATCCCAAGACTTGACAAGAACCCATAGTTCCAGTCATGACTGGGGCTAATTACTACATGGATCCTATGTGGGAGAGAGTATCTGGAGGACCCACACATACTGAACAGCACTGAGCTGTGGGGTCACCATGGCTTGAAACACCGTTGATTCTGGTGGTGCTCAGCGCAATGAACTATATGGTAAACCACAAGTCTTTTGCTTTGGACTAGTAGGATGCATAACTTGTACTACATACAAGTAAATGCCAAAGTGCTGCTCAAACATGTATTTATGGAGTACCCGTGTTAGAATTTGCAGTAGTTTCAAAAAAAAAAAAAAAAAAAAAAAGTAACATGAATCAATTCTAGATAAATGAAGTGCATGGCTGCTATATTCAAATTGCTACAGCCATGTATAATTTCAAAGTTTTTGTTTTTAGATTTTCTCCTCACTTCCATGTGCTTGGGGGAAGCAGGATCTGGCAGTAAGAAGAGGGGAAAGTGGCTACCAGGGGAGAAAGTTGGGGGGAAGAAGAGAACAAAGGAGCTACCTGACCCTCCAGATTTATTTTCCCTGGTGTAGCAGTGGGAGGGAGTCAAATTGAATACAAACCTCCAATGATTAGATTCTATGCCTGGAAAATTATAACACATTTCTAAATTTTCCATAAATAGAATCTAATTATTGGGGGATCATCTTATGATGAGGGTTATCATCTATTTGAGTAAATATGGTATTTATTCTCCCTTTCCACTGAGAATTAGCACTAGAAGGCATGAGTAGGATTTGTATGTTAACTGAAAAGTGGCAAGTAGGGACAAACAAAAAATGTGTAAGTTGTAGAAAAAGTGACTCCTCAAAATTATCTCAGCAACTTACTGATAAAGGCAGAACAGCCATCAACCAAGCATTTGGAAATCCTAAGCTAAAACACCAAGACTTACAGTTTTTCAACCTCCTTCAGTTTTAAAATACATTTGTGGTCTGGTCCTTTTACCATTGTCTTGGTTTTTTAAACATTTCAGGCTCTCTGTACATCCATGAGGTTAGAAAAAAAAATCATTCCAAAACACTCTGTCCCTCTTCTTTCTGGAAAGCCCCTTTCTTCCTCATTGCTCACTCAACTGACTGCCCACCATTTAGTTAGGAGCTGACTGTCCCTGACTGCTGTCCTTTTCTCCAAAACACTCAGGTCATGACTACAGGCCACCAACATACCACTTTTTCCTCGCTGCACATGGCATATACGTGTGACCCCTTTATTGAGCAGGCTGAATGAATAGCCAAAACATCATGTAAGAATTTCCCTCCTGAAGAGTGGTTCTTCTTAAATGTGTTCAGAGCACTCTGCTTATACCTGATTCTGTATAGCCCAAAAACCCAAGTCTGAGTGTTTCCTCAATAGCAGCATGAGAAATCTTATTTACAAGGCATTCTCTGACTAACAAAGTAACTACATCTGTTCTTTTCTTGCATTTTTCTTGGGAAACACAAGTAATATGCTGGCTTGAGCATTGACCAGGAGACTTGGAAGTAATTGGATCAACCCCTATGGCCAGAGAGAGCCCTTGGGGTGTCTCTCACCTAAACTAATGTTCAGCTCTCAGAACCTTGATGCTTTCTCATGTCAAGAGACAGAACACACTAGGAATGGTCATTTTCCAAGATGAGTTAGAGCAGGAGATATCTAAAACAAAATAATGAACAGAGGGAAAAGGTAGGTCAAGAGCTTCTGTTGTCCCTGTTTTATAACAGAAGAAGAAAGGAACTTTCTATTAAATTTGAATTCCAAAATGATAGCAGGAAATTCTTCACTATACAACACCATATAATTAGACTGGAGCTCACTGTGAAGGATTATTAAACCTCATGGTTCAGGGCTTAAGTCAAGCAACCTTTACAAATAGAGATGACATACTGGCGGGGAGGGGACAGCTCACCCCGGCTTCAGTGTTCTTGTATCTTCCTCTGTTTTTGAAATATCAAATGCAGGATAGAGGACCTGGAGAGACATCTAATATAGCAATTCCTATTACATAGGTTCCATGTTAGCCAACTGCTTTCTTATTAATCCTGCATTAGACCTCCACTGGCAAGGGAACCAAGAAAGGAAATGGCAGATAACTACTGGAAATGGATGGGTAGAATCGGATATCCCTCCACCTCCAAGATCTGGATGAATTTTTGAAGCTCTGGGAACAGAACTCATTGTTTGCTTAACAACAGGATGGAACCAGCTGTACACTGTTATGGCAGCTTTTGGACAAAGCGGAGCTAGGCATGTTTGTTTAAGCACCCCGAGTCTACCACTTTTACTTTTGCTTTAGCTAAGGACCCACTTTTCGGGGTCCTCACTTCTGCTGCAGCTGAGTTAGTCTATAGTATGACAAGGCCACCCTGGGTTTCTAAGAAATGCAAAAGAAACATAAATCAACAAATAAACTGCCACTTAGCTTTCTTGTTGGTCCTACATCTCTGGACTGCTGAGGTTTCCTGGGGCTTCTCATTTCATCTTTCAGAGGCTTTGAAGAAAGTTCGGACAGCTTCATGCAAACAAAAGAGAAGCTCTGCTTATGGTCCCTCTCAGTAGCTGCTTGACCGCAGCTGACCCCAGGCTCAGAGCAGCTGTGCTTTATGCCATGCTGCCAGTACAGCTGCCTCAAGGCTACTCTCAGTGGCTTTTATTTCCCTCCCCTGCCAGTTCATGTGGGCCAGCTCTTCCTCATTCCCCACGCTTGGGTGAGCACCCTTGCTGGGAGGCTTGCTGCTTTCCCAGACCTGAATCTTCACCCTCTGGTGACTCCCTCCAAGTCTGGGGGACAAGGGCAATGTTTCCAGGGTGTGGGGCCATTTGGTCTCCTCCACACCCACAGTAATAGGGCTGAGCCTTGTTACACTAACCTCCACCATCCATGGTAAAGTTTATGGAAAGCATGGAAATTCCTTGTAGAAAGAGCACTGACTTCATATTAAATGCATTACTCTTTTCTGTTACTTTCCATGTACCTTGATGCCTACCATCAATGCGGTATTGGCTGTGAAAAAATCCACGTTCATTTGGATACAATTTTAAATAAGTTTTCTATTTTGAATTTGGTGGCAAAACATTCAGTTCCTCTGTTGTAGGTTTAGAACAAAACTTGTTTGGCATATGGATTAATAAAAATTTTCATCTCCTCAGGCAAACCAGCTGTGTCTGCTGAGTGTGCAAAGAGAGGCAGTAATATAGTAATAGATTCTTGAATTCAATTCAGAATTTTACGATGTGTCTTCAGAGAGACTTAAAAATAGAGAGGTAACAGGCAGAACAAGATAGAAACATGTGAGAATTCCTTAGCAAAAAAAAAGTTAAAATGGAGTTAGAAGCAAGAAGTCTTAGAATATAAAACCAGTAATATAAGAAGGCTGAGAACCAACATAACCTCCCTTCCCCAGTGCCCCCTATGTCCTCCCAATATGGAAGAGATTAGGGCAGGGGTGAATTTGGTCTCATGCTACCACAGACAATGAGGTCATGTAATCTGAGGAAAACAGGACTGGAAGGAACCACAGATCACCTAATCCAACTCTCTGTTCATAGTATCATCCCTGTCTAAACCACGTTAGAAAAATATTTATCCATCTGCTTTTAAAAACTTTCAAGGATGGAGATTCCACAACCTTTCTAGGTAACTCCTTTAACACATCATTCTTAATCCTTCATCTTAAAACCTCACTCCTCTGATTAGAATATAGGTCAAACGTGTTCCTGCCCTAAATTTATTAGTGCCCATTGTGGACCCAGTTGTTTTTCTACTAACAGGGCACATCTAGATGCCTGTGTTCATGTGCAGTAGCTCATTTTATTGCACATTAAACTGTCACATAAAAAAGTGTGATTAGGCTAATGCACAGTAAAGGCTACTGCACATTAAGTGTCACTTAAAAATGGTGCATATTCATTACTGTGCATTAAGGCAGCCTAATGCGCATTTAGTACCTCATACTGGAGGTACTAAATTTAATGCGCATTAGGAAAAGCGCCTTAATGCATGCGTAAACACTAGCACCCACATTGCCCTCTACTTTAAATGGTTCTTCTCCCTTGCTGGTTTTTATTTCACTGATGTATTCATTAACAGCAGTCATTCCCCCAAGCTTTCTTTTACTAAGCTAATCAAGACAAATTTCTAGTCCCCTCTCATAAGATAGGCTCTTCCATCTGATGGTTATTATAGCAGCCTTTCTCTGAACCTGTTCCAGTTTGTAATAATCTTTTTTTGAACATTTGTGTCACTATCTCCCCTGTTCAATAAAACCCCAAGTTGGGTCATGTTTTACTGAATCCCAGTCCCTTCCCTATTTTAAATTCCAGCCTCATTTTCTCTCTCTCTCAGCTCCAGTTCCCAACCTCTCTCCTAGTTTCCTGATCTTCTCCCAGTTTCATCTCCCCTTTTCTGCCACCTCTCAGCCTCTCCTTGCTTTCCTGCTGTCTGCTGCTTTTCCTGTGATTTTCTGCTGCCTGTCACTCTGTTTCAGGTTCCCCTGCAGCTTCCCAGCTCCTATTAGCTGTCCTGCAGTTGTCTCCAGCTTCCAGCACCTACTGCTGCTCTCTGCAACTTCTCTTGCTGCCCCAGAGCCATCCTCTGGCTCCCCACACCCAAAGCTTTCCTACACACACACTTTCCCTTACTCCCGTTTTTCTCCCTCCCCATCTACCTTTTCAGCCTCAGTTCTTCAGCCCAGGCCCCTGTCGTCTACCAGTTCTAATCCTGGTAACTTTAACCCCCTACACTTCTACTTTCTTACTTTAACCTTTCCCCAGGTATCGCAAGTACACCAAGCACATACATACATACACATCACAACACCCAGCTTAGGAACTCACTTGTGTGTATGTATAGGTGGGTGGTATGTGTATAAATTAGTGAATACATATATATTATATATATACACACACCTATATAGATATTATTGTGTGTGTGTGGTATATAAATTAGTAATCCATGTATGTGTATTGGATGTGCAGGTGACGGGAACTGATTCTGTATAAAGTTGGTGTCTGTAGCATGTATGGGCTTAAACTGGTAAAAGGTATGCATGTGCCTGAGCTGGTAGTGTGAGTGTGTATGCCTAGTGGGGGTGTATGCATCTAGTGAGTGTATGTGTGCTTAACTGATTTTTGTGTATGCATGTGCAATTGTACACCACACCCTTCTGTCTAACAGCGCAATACTGAGATCCTGAGCATTGGCCTGACCCCTCAGGGCAACAAATGAAAGCATCAGAACCTCAACTACAACTCCCATGAAGTACTGAAGAAATACTTTGAAATCAAAATATTTCAGTTTCCATACAAAATCACAACAGGTCCCATGGAAAAAATGGATGAAAAGGTTTATCCCTGTCCTCACTCCATCCCCCAAAAATGGAGAAAAGGCCATATCATTTAAGTAATTTAAATAAACAGTTGCTTCTGATCTGGATTGCCGCCTCCTTTTGTGTGCAAGCTATGTTAAGGGTGTCAGACTCAACTGGCCTGACCCCATTTGGATCCAGACCCCACGGTGTCAAATGTAGCCATAGCTCACTCACCCTCAACACAGCGACATGTTCCCAACAGAGGTCCATACCAGAGAATTCAGTGGGAGTCTCTGCCCCCACTTTCCCTATCTCTGAATTCCCAGCCCTTTCAGGAACCCCACAGGCTGAGTGAAACAAGTCTGTGGGGCAGACTTAGCCCGTGGGGTTGAGCACCCCCGATCTATAGGATTACTTTTGTGATTCTAGTCAGCCCCACACAAAGTAAAGGTGATGGAGGGTTTTACAGCTTCAACTGACAACTGACATGACATGGCCTTGCTATAGTGAAATCCACCAGGAGAAGAGATCCTACCAGCCCTTGGAGCCCACCATTTACCAGGGTGACAGGAAAGAAACGTAGATCTATTTTATACATTTGATATGAAAATTGTTGAGAGACTTTTCACTCTTTTTCAAGTGGAAACACACTTGAAGGGTTTTACCAGTGCCAATAAGTCCAGACTGCAGGAGTCAAGTGTCAGCACTAGGATCAAAATACAAGTTCCTGGCTTTGAAATCCTGATCCCAAACTGCTAGACCAAACCACCTTCTCTCTACGGGGAATTTTCAATAAGCAAAACAGTGACAGGAGGGAGTCCCAGGTGGAACCACCTTCACTGCCAACTTGGCAGAGTGCACTGCATGACTCGCATAATAAAGAAAGCCGCTTACAAAGGACCACACTAAAATAACTATGAGGAGCCGAATGAAACAGCTGTCAGTACTTGTGCTCGGCACTGAAAATTCAGAAAGCCCTCCACGACTTTAACAATAGTTTCAGGAAGCACTTCTGTGTAATTAAAACATGGAAACCTGATCAAGTTGATTATGGCAGCACCTAGGGATTAACAAAGATTGGAGCCCCTGTCAAGCTAGGCTACATCAACCCTAGAAGGTATTCTTTATCTTACTGAACTGAATGTGCTCCTGACCAACAATAGAGAATTCTAGAATTATAGGCATTCACATTCCCTCTAGGTTCTTTTGGCATACACATCATGGTAACATCTGGGTGCCTTGCGTAATCTGTTGAATGTTACAATACCTATGTGAGGTAGGTAAATGTCATCAGCCGTCTTTTTTAATAGGAAGGGCCAATGCACAGAAATAGCAAAAGAACCTGTCATAAAGTCTATTTCCAAGACAGGGACTTGAGCCTAAATTTCTTTTTTGTCAAGTCCTGTGCCACACTATCTTTTCCTTTCTGTATTATTAGTGCTCATGTAAAAATCCAAAGCAGAGATAATGCTTAAAGAAATTCATGCCTTGCAGAGTATGGAAAAGCACATAATAAGTATGCATTAATGTTCCTCCACCTGGTAATTGAACAGTATTTCAAGTCAGCTATTATGCAAACATGGAATATAATTTGCAGTGCTTGTCCACAAAATCTGTCTATTTAAAGTGATCAATGTAATGGCCAATATGCTTTTATTGACATGCCTTTTTCTAAAATAGGTCTTAAATTACCTTGTTCTGTGTGTGTCAAATTCATTTTGAAGTCAACATGTATGCTTTTTACATAAAAATTTACCTGGGCCGACCTATTTTTTTCCTAGTTCTGATAAACTCTGTGATTTACTAACACCGATTTCATTCAAATAGCCAGACACTGTTCTTGAAAGAAAAAAAAAACCTTAGCTTCAAGATAAATAACTAGACATCTCTGAGCCTAAAATATTAATGCTACAAAATCTAACATTGTCAATTTCTCTGCAAAATGGTTGGTGCTTGATCAGCTCCTATAGTAAAGAAACAGTCAGACTCTAGAGTTTCAATTTATTTTGTCTGGCCCTGCACATTGCTAGCCAATTGTAACTGGCAGGGGGAGGAGAAGGCAGTGGGGCATTAACTCTTGACACTGAAAGAGCTTGCTATGCCTCTGCAAAGAGGGGTAATTGCAGCTCACCCAGTAAATCCTGATTCTTACCATTTATCACTATGTATCATTCAGGGTTGAAAAATAATAGAGAAGACCTGCCAAGATTGTCAGATGTCCTGTCACATAAGAAACTGAATTAGCACCCTGAGCACTCACAAGGCAAAGCAGCAGCAATTTTTAATCATGAGGTTTAACATTGATAGATGTCTGGTAGCCATGGGTGACTGGTGCCTCCTGTGTCGCGGGGGCCAGCCAGCAGCCGGGGGGGAGGGGGGTCCCCAGTGGCCGATCGTGCTGACCATGGCCAATAGTGCCGATTGGGAAGTGCAAGCGGGACACCCAGAGGTGCCAGCAGCACTTATCCTGGCACCCCCACTCCCCAGCTGGTACTGGCGCTCCCATCTGCCCTGTTGCCTGTTGCCTAAGCAGGGGAGTACTGGCTGTGAGAGAGTGTACCTGTGCTCTCAGGGGGCGCACATGCACCCCTGTGTACCCGCTACATGTCACCACTGCCAGTAGCACATCCCATATGCCACTCATTACTTTGTTTGGATCAGAGTGATGGAAAGAAGAACTACAGAGTTTGACTACAAGGGCAATGGCTGATGACAAACAGTAACACCCAATCAGATGTACTTCTGCATACAGTGGGTGCATCTACATGTGCCATTATGGCAACAGAATAAACTCCAGTGCAGTTTGTGCTGGAGTTAACTGCTCCCAGGTGCAGCATCTATGCATGCACCCAGGACAGCAGCACTTTGAGCCAGGGGAGCAGCCCCAGGCTGACAGCAGGCTCAGAAGGTCAGCCCCAGGTTCCAGATGGTGGCATCAGGTGGCAGGGGGACTGGCTGGGCCATGAGAGTGCTAAAGCATAGAGCCATGCATCAGGCAACCCCCAACACTTCAGCACCCTTGTGTCACTGACAGTACTATCTTATGGTGGAGTTAATCAATTGACTGTGCCCAATTAATTAGTTAATTACTAACTCATGGTGGAGTTCATTAATTTACTGAGCACGTGTAGACAGTGATGCCTCACTCCACAGTAAAGATGCACCCAGTAAGACTTCTCGTGCTGTCTTCTCCTATGTCCATGCACCTGTCCTCTCCTGTGCTGTTATTAGTTATATGGACATTAGTTATATTGGACATTAGTTATACTGATGGCTCTTGCAGTGCTGAAGCAATGGCCTCTTGTCAAAGTGGTATTTTGAATCCTGGCTATACTACCCCTAACCTTGCAATGGCTTGTGTAGGTGGATCACAGTGGCTGCATAGAGTCATACTGTCTTAAGGACCATCATGGGAATTTGCAATAATGGCCTCTGAGTTAATCTCAGTAAGTTTTTGGGTTTTTTTTGCATTCCTGTGCCACGGCTTTCATCTGAAGGGATGCTGAGAACAGCAGAGCTCGGCATCTTTTCATCAATTTGCTTTGAAGAGAATGTAGTCAATTTCCCCATGAGGTAATTTATCATTATTAGGGTACTTTCATTCAGGAAAAAAAAATACATTAAAACCTTTCATTTGTTCAGAGAAAGGTTTTCTTTTATTAAGAAGTTCTGAGGTGGCTTTTTCCTTTGGAGATTACATCAGTTACTTGAAGGAAATAAGCTATACCAGCAAAGGGACTCCTTTTGTCCGTATAATTGAGGGCTTTGACAGATAAATGTTTTATACTGATGTAAAAGTAATGGAGAGATGACACAGACCTGTAAACCAGGGTAATGTTGTCCAATCCAGTGGAGAATTACCACTGAAAGCATGAGGCATAAAATTCTTCTGGGGTAAGTTACACGGATTTACGTTTTGTCTCATAAGGTCCCTTCCAGCCCTAAACTTCTACGAATCTGTGTCTGTCTATCTCACGGTAGCCGTTTGCAAACAGTATATGGGACATTATCATCTACTCCCTTACTATCTAGTGGTGAGATGCTATAATAATGGGATGGCACATTTGGTCTGTTCTTAATTCTGGTATAATTTACATGTGTATATAACACTAATATAAAATGTGCATGGGCATGTATTAGTCTCTTCAGTTTTCCAAAACTCTTCCCACAATTCCCCAGGTACCTAGAAGTGCTCCCGTAATTCAGTGAGAGAAAAACAGAGTTCCTGACTACTGCAGCATTAAGAAGCATAGGATGCTTCTTGAAGTCCTACCAACTCATTGGAAGACCACAGCACACACTAAGTCAGATAGGGCTTCGCAATGCACATGCACACACCTAGATACTAATCACTGAAGTTAACTCTGCAATTAAGATTGCCCCAAAATGTATCTATTTTGGCAGGCTCTGGAGGAAATGCAATACCATCTAATTGAGGTGATAAAACAGTGAATCACCTTACCCTTCTGTTGTTTCAGGTTCTAGGAGGAATTGGATCTGCTTTGCTGAGCTTCATACACTGCCCAAATTTTGGATGGACCTTAAACATATAACACTGCTGCTGCCTTTGCTCTCCCTACTCTCCATCCCCACTGTAAGTACTCTTGTTTGGACAAAATGAATCAAGCATAAAACCTATTCCGTGAATGACTATTCTAATCAAAGTCGGTTTGTTCGGTGCCACCCACTCCCACCTTTCTTATGTTAGCAAAAAGGGCTAAATTAGTCTCCTCCAGGCCCCATCTGTCTTGACACATGGATCCTTTGAATGAGAATTATGAGATAACTTGACCTGATGCTTACGAGGCAAGAAACATGTTGAGGCAAATATTATAATTCCAGCAACCCTACAAAACTGTTGTAACAACTCAGAGGCACCCTTTAAGGGTAAATTAAAATCACTAATCACTATTAGTATGATTTTCTTGTTTACTGCCAAACAGTCCTGAACATTCAAAGGCAGTTCAACACCACTTTTTGGAAAGAGATGGATGATAACTACAGTGAATAGGAGACATGAGAAAAATAATGTAGACCCATTTTATTCAGCATATACACAGCTACAATTCAATGGGAAATCAGAAGTCAACTAAAGCCACCATTCCTGGTTTTCAAGATTAATCACTCTAGAGTCAGTTAAAGACACAGGCTACTGTAGTTTTTTGAGATTTTTGACCAACTGCAGTGCTGATTTTGAAGGGCAGGGGAGTACAATTTTGTTTTCATTTTTGGTGGGGCACAGGGAGAAGAGGAGAGACCTCTGAACCAGCCATACAGTTAACTGTGACCACATGATTCATGTTTAAATTTATTTTCATGCTTAAATGCTTTACTAGAAGGTCACATTCCTATCAAGGGAACTTCAGTTAAAACAAAAGTATCATTTCAATGTCGATTTTTGTGTGTGAATGATTATACTGTAGTCCAATTTTCACCCATATTTCTTGTAAAAGATACATAGATTTGTTGCTTTCCAGAAGGTCAGACTATTTCCTAGCCTAGAGCTTCCACATGCCCCAGCTCAGTATTTCACCTAGTAATTTCTGTATCAAGCCCAGCCTCCTGTTCAAGCACAAGTTTCCTTGCAAACAAAATCCAATCTCAATATGAGGATCTCAAGTGACTGAAAACAGACCACATCCTTTGGTAAATTGTCCTAAAGGTTAATTGAGGTTTTCCAAAGATGTAATAGTGAGGGCAAAGATGATACTGGAGAAATTTGTCCCTGCCCTAGGGAAGGCATCAACAAACTGTGGAGGGCAAATACAGAAACTGTGGTTCTGCTGTGTGCAAAGCAGTTTTTTCTTCCTTATCAAAATCAGAAAAAGAAGTAGACTAGCAAAGAAAAGTTGTGGCTTCAGATCTATTAGCTTCCCATGATAAATCATTCAGAAGACAATGGTAGATGAGTTTAATTGAAACTGGGTGTGTCTACATGCGATGTTTACTGAGCAGTTGACTTATTAACTGCACAGTAAATGTCTCAGTGTTTACATGTGTGCCCCTATTAGGGCACATGAAACTAATGAAATCTACAGCAGGGAAGTACTTGTATTTATGCGCAGCAGCGCACATGTAGATGCTGACCTGGCTGGCTGGCAGAACAATTAACCCCACAGTTTCTTGATATGAATTAATGCCACATGTAGATACACCCACAGTGGTGTAACTCACAAAAGCATAAATAGGAAGTTATTATCACTTCCTAAGTAATGCCCTGACAGCCTCACAATATTATTAATCAGTTCACCTATGCAAAAGAAGGGCCTTTATCTCTGTCAAACAATCTGTCTAGGGATAGCTGCAAGTGCCTTGCAGTTAACAAGCACTCACTAAGTATAGCCCTGATCATTAATCACAACTACTTGATGAATTAGAGAATAATTTGAGTGGTGAGAAATCTTGTAACCAATTACATCTGCTTCTAAATTCAACATTTCCAACTTCTACAGCCATCCATAGTTTCATAGTTGGTAGGGTCAGAAGGGACCTGAGCAAATCATCAAGTTCAACCCCCTGCCATGGCAGAAAAGAGTACTGGGGTCAAACGACCCTAGCAGTGTGTTCATCTAGAGTCCTCCTAAAGACCCCCAGGGTAGGAGCCAGCACCACTTCTCTTTGAAGTTGGTTCCAGATCCTAGCCGCCCTGACCGTGAAGTAGCAACTCCTGATATCTAGCCTAAATCTACCCTCTGCCAGCTTGTGACCATTATTTCTAGTCACTCATGGTAGTGCTTGGGGGAACAAGGACTCCCCCAATGCCTGCTGGTCCCCTCTGACTAGTTTGTAACAGGCCACTAGATCCCCCCTCAGCCTTCTCTTGTAGAGGCTGAACAGGTTCAGGTTCCGTAGCCTCTCCTCTTAGGGCCTGCCCTGCTGCCCCTGATCATGTGGGTGGCCCTCCTCTGGACCCTCTCCATGTTGTCCACATCCCTCTTGAAGTACGGCACCCAGAACTGGACGCAGTACTCCAGCTGCGGCCTGACCAGTGTTGCATAGAGGGGGAGTATCACCTCCTTGGACCTGCTTGAGATGCATCTGTGGATGCATGACAAGGTGCGGTTGGCCTTCCTGACTGCATCCCCACACTGCCGGCCCATGTTCATCCTGGCATCAGTAGTGATTCCAAGATCCTTTTCTGCCTCTACACTGATGAGAAGGGAATTCCCCAGCCTGTAGGTATGGTGCTGGTTCTTCCTCCCCAGGTGCATCACCTTGCACTTGTCAGTGTTGAAACCCATCCTGTTCTCCTCTACCCACCCCTGTAACCTATCTAAGTCCAATTGCAGCCTATTCCTCCTTTCTAGCAAGCCCACATCCCTCCACATCTTAGTGTCATCAGCAAATTTGAACAGGGTGCTTTTTACCCCCTCATCCAAGTCACTGATGAAGATGTTGAACAGTGCGGGCCCAAGGACCGAGCCCTGGGGGACCCCACTGCCCACATCCCTCCAGGTTGAAAATGACCCATCCACCACCACTCTGGGTGCGGCCCTCCAGTCAGTAAGTGACCCATTTGACTGTGTGGGTGTCAACAACACAGTCCTCTAGTTTTTTAATGAGAATGGGGTGAGAGACAGTGTTGAAGGCCTTCCTAAAGTCCAGAAAGACTATGGCTACTGCTATCCCTGCATCAAAGGATTTTGTGACCTGGTCATAGAAGGCCACCAGGTTGGTCTGACAGGACCTGTCTCTAATGAACCCGCGTTGGTTGCCCCTAAGCATAACCATGACGCCTCAGACTACCTAGTAAAGCCACCCTCTCCAATAATTTTACATTCAGCGTCTTCTACATTTCTGGCTGGTTTCTCTTATAGTTTTGCTTACATCATCCCTCTTGAGCTGATCTTTTCTATTCATTCTGGATCTTTTCTATCCAACCTGGAAGATGCTTCCAGGTTTCCTTTTGTGAAACCACAGGCAAGCTAAGTCTTCACATCTCTCATCCTGTCGCCAGGCCTCTTTCCAGGGTCATACAATCTAGCCAGTACCTACTTTATGGTGATTAAGCTGGCAATTGGAAAATAACCAAACAAACAGATATTAATAGTAATTTACCTTTGCAAAATAGTAAGGGAACTGAAAAAAGAACAATATTCAACTGCAAGCAGTCAAAATTAACCTAGAATTAAAAAGTTTCTTAATTTAAGCCCCTCAACCTCAATTACAGGCAGCCATCGGACTTATGACACAATTGGTTCCTGAAAACTGCATTTTAAATTAAAACATTGCAACTCGGAATCAATTTTCCCATAGTAAACAATGTTATAAATGAGAGATTGGTTCCTGAACCACAGCCTGATACCCTATTTTCACCAACACTAACTCAGAATATTGTATTCTATCAATAATAGACGAGTAATATAGCTACATTAACACTGTCATGGACCCAGAGGGATAGCCTTCCCTCCGTGCAAAAATGAAGTTTATTTCCTACCTATGGGGACTTTTTACCATCTTGTACCAACTATACTTTTCCCAGAGGCTGATGAAGGGACTTTGATCCCGAAAGCTTGTAGAAAAGGACAATTTTCTTGTGATTTCCCAGTTGGTTTAATAAAAGGCATCATTTTGGAACCAAGAGTTCTAGTTTTTTGAATGTCTTCTTGTCTCAGACCAACACAACTACCAAGTTCTCCAGAGAGATGGGCAATGCAGTAAACTTGTTTGCTGGCATGGCATGGTGTGGCATTGGATCAAGTATTGTAAAAGTTGAAACTGATGTCAGAAAGTTGAAACAAGGTATCAATTTATAAATATTGTAAGTGCGAAACATCATAACTCAAAATGGTGTAAGTCGAGGACTGCCTGTATTGCACTTCCAGAGGTATAAAGTCGATCGACACCACTGACTTTGAAGGCTTCCTTTCTCTCTCATATCAGAGCAGAGAATAGAGAAATGAGCCTTAAAAGCACAATTGTGTCATACAATTCATCTTATCATGCAACAGATTTTATACTTGCCTCAGACTACTTTACGGAGAAGGAAGAGAGAGAACTTTGAAGCATTAAACACCTTTACTACCCTTCTCCAGGTCCCAAGATATTTTTCAGTTATTTCTCCAAGAGAAAGGAGATGGCATACTACACACTCTAAAGGGAAAGACATGTATGAGGACCAAAACAGGCCATACTTCAGCAGTCCCTTCCTGAACAACAAAGCACTTAAGCATTTGTTTAACTTCCATTTAAGCCAGTCAGACTTAAACATGCCCTTACACAGTAATTTTAAAATTTTTTTTGTCACAAATCTGTCTGTGGAGTAACCCCAGAGTCTCTCCCTGCTGTCCCACTGCTTGGGGAACAGACCAAGGTGTGCCCTGGGATAACTGCTTACTTGTGCAAGCCTCAGTTCCACTACCCTTATATCTGGCCTCTCAGATGCGACAGGTGAACAGCCCCAGTGGGTTCCTGCTGTATTGTGGAAGAATTTTTTGGAGAATAGAATTTTCTGGAATATCATTCACACTAAGATCACTCTTTCCACAGGCAATCAGTAAGGAAACAAAACAATAAAAGGATTTTGTAAGTAAGAAAAAAAGTCTAGGATCAGAAGACCCTGGCCACCTTACAAACAGCCTTTATAATCTCTCTTAACCAGCACTGCCCATCCACATTCTCCCAATTCCTCATGAGTCTCCAGCATCCTCCAGAAATCTCTCTCCTTGGGACACCTAGCATTCTTCTGGCTGATGGGACATTTCTCTCAGGCTAGGTACAGATGTTCAAAAAGGCCGAGGCAAATTTGAACCAATTTCCCTAGGTTTCTTTAAGCAGACTAGGTTAGCTCAGGAGTGAACAAAACACAAGTTCACCCTTTGGTGGTGGTGGCGGCGGTGCTGGGAGAAGGGCATGCAAACTGCCTGTACTGGCTGAGGTTGTGGGTACTCCAGCAGGTTGTGGTGCTCTTGCATGCCTCCCAGCAAGCTACCACAGGATGCTGAGCTCATCTAAACAGCCAGGCCATCTCCAATCAGTCAATGAAGCCCCTCACCCTGTGTCTATTCTACCATCCCATCCCCAACCCTGCTGTCCAGCTGCAGCAAACAGCTGGTGCAGCCCCTCTGTCTCCAGGCCTGCTTCCTGGCAGTGGCCATTTGTCAGCCATGGCCAGGCAGCAGGGAGGGAAGGATGGGGGAATGGAGGCTCCCACTGTACAGACCAAGCCCCAGCCCCCACAAACCCCAGCAGGGCGAGAGGCTGGGCAGAGGCCTGTGCTGACTCAGCTCTGTGAGAACCCTGGGGACGGAGCCTGCTGGGCACTTGGCTAGAGCAGCTGAGCATGGGGGGCTGCTCGCATACCTCCCTGTGACAGGGGGGCTAGTGGGGAGCTTCAAAAGAGCCTGAGATCCTGGAGGACAATGAACTACCTTGATTTGCTAGGGGATCTGGTGCAGAAGTTCAATGTTCCAGACTAATCTAATTCACATCATTTAGGGTGGATTGTGTTTAACATCTGTATCTAGCCTCAGAGACTTCTTTAGTGATGGGTTGATTTTCCCGTTACTGACAGACAAATAACTTGGGTGCCCATGCCACCAGTGACCCTTCTGTCTGTGACTAGGAGTGGCAGTTGTCCTTGCCCTAGTATAACAATAGCCAGACAGATTTAGCAGTCTCTCCCACCCTCTTTCCTTGACGAAATCATATCTAAAATCATAAAGATATATATAGACTACATAACATAACCCATATAGTGATAAAAGTGACATGAATGGATACAACATAACATATGCTTTCCAGTGAGATCCCATATGACATACCAGTGAAACAAACACCAGAAAATCTGCATGACATCCCATGGACACCCAAATCTAATTCAATCCCAGTGCATATGGGCGTTTTCATTCACTTGGTCTACTGACGGCAATCTGTCTATACTCAGAGAGAGCTGTTTGTCTTAGTCACATGAACGAATTCTGTGCCTACTTCATGGAAGCAGCTTATCTGTTCAAAAAAAAAAATATTGGGTGGGGGGATGACAGGGTGGCGAAGGGGGAGAGAAGGGTAAGGAGGAGGGAGGAAGCATTAGTTTAATAGATTTTTAAGGCCAGAACAGACCATTATGATTTTCTAAGCCAGACCTCCAGTGTCAGGCAGCACATCCTGCTGCATTTTGGCCCAAGAGGTCACTGAAGGTTTTATATATCCTTGCTAGTATTATGCATCTTACCCATCTTGAAATATATTGCTTATGAATTTGATTTTCCAAAGGCACCAACAATGGCATAAGAGAATCTTGCTTTGCATGTTTATCCATTTCTTTGTAGCCATCACCACAGTTGTCTCTACCAGCTGTCACTTCGGGGCAGGCTTTCCTTTTGTATTTCTTTGCAGCTTGTGCCAAGTTGGTTCCACAAAATGGTAGCTTTCCCTGCATGGATGATATAGTAGCACTTGTCAGTTTATGACTGTATCTCCCTTCAGTATAGATAGCTCAATTTCTACCCATAAGCAGAAGCAGTCACTACAGCCAACTGCATACTGTTGAGCAGTTCTCTGTCAACATTAGACTGTGTCACACACCCTCTACCCAGGATGCAAGCCCACACAAAATCAAAGATGACATGTTTAACAGCACATTAGTCATGTTTCTCCTAACAGTGAACTGGAATGGCATCTGATGCAACTTAAAATCACTTCTTTCCCCCCTCCTCTGCTATCATTAAATAATGAAGACAATCTATAGCATAACTGATATTTAAGGCTAGGTACTCCATTGGTGCAAACAAGGATAATTTTCTAGCTTTGCTGAAGTCAATATACATGACCTAAGGAGGCTCAAGAGTATAACATGTATTAAGAAAAGAACCAAATTAAAAAAGGGACTATTGGGAAGTTTCTGATTGTCCTTTAAATATTGACCTGTTATTCCCTGCTGGAACTAGACCTGTACTGTAGAGCAGCGAGACTAGGAAATATGACGCTGTACCTGATTTTATCCACCTGTTCTAATGGGGAAAATAATCTGCTCCTCATCAACAGCAAGCCATAAAGTGAAATAAAACAGTATGCACTAGAAGTAATAATGAAATTTACCATTTTAACAATGTAATTTTAATAAATATATGTTTAATGCTACCAACATTTAAACCTTTGCACAACCATATCCTGGCTAATATAATAACAGCTCTTCTACAAAGAATTAAATCTCATCCAGTTATAGACTCTTTTAATATACATAGTAAATATTCAAATAAAGTTGATAAGCTGGCCAAAGCATTCAGGCTAGTCATAAAAAGCTCAACTTTGTTTTCAGCCTTGGCTTGGATTATTTGGATGCTCAAATGACTATTAGATACCAAGTCTTTAGAGGATGGATGCCCCATGCACATGCTGTATATACAAGTGGTTTCAGTGAATTGAGAGAAGTTGTGTATTTAAAGATAAACACACGCTTTGGTCTTCATAGCACTGAGCAGTGTACCAAATCAGGTATTTAAATACGAAGAACCTAAAGGACCTAAAATGTACCTAGAAATAACTGTATGTTCAAAAAAGAAGATGCTCAGCAGCATATTTTCAATATCTTTGAGAAGAATACGAGCAAGTAGCCAATAGCCATTTTTTCCCTCAACTAGCACAATACAATTGTTTATTTTATGTAGCAGTCATTTCATAGCCCCTAATCTTCACAGTGAATTGTTAGTTAGGGTGTAGAAACAGTACACAATGTATTCTTTAACGGGAAACTGGATCACTTATAAAATTGAAATTGGAGATTTTGAAGTTCAAAGCTGTGCGATTTGACTTCAACAGAATTACTGTGGAGTAAAAGTTATTTGCAAAGTTGTGCCTATTTCATAGTTCTAATATGGAAATGTTGTTATATGTATTTTCCCAGCCCTTTTTACATATACAGGACCAAATCTAGAACATTTTTTCTTAAATTTAAACATGTGAGTAATGATCTTGATGTCAGTGAGACTACTCATGCACTTAAGTACTCTGTTGGATTGAGGCCTTAAGCAGTAGTACATATAGACTAGGGACAGACGTTTAAAAAGCCGGAGCATGAATTGATTCAATCTTTGTAGAAGATTCACCCTCCCTGCTGCAGTTCCCCCCCACCACAAAGGGCAGAGTGGGGAATAACTCCACTCCCTGCCCCTGCCTAAATGCCCCACTGGCTGGCACCTGGCCCCATCCCCACTTGGCCGCTGGAGTGGCGATGGGGGAGCAACCATGATGGGGCAGCAGCCCCTGTCATGGTTTCCCAGAGCACTAGCCCTTTTCCGGTGGGTGGGGCTCACTGCAGGGCAGGGAAAGCTGCTACAGACAGTAGTGGCAGCGCTGGGGGCAGGGCTCTGGCCCCTCCAAGCCCTGGTGCTGTAGTGCACAGTCTCCCACAGCTCTTCCCACCCCACAGCATGGCCCCTTCATCAGGAAGGGGCTCACGCACCCCAACACCATGATGGGTTCTGCCCCCGTCAAGAATCCTGCCCCCTCGCCACTGCAGTGGTGGGGCAGGGGTGTGGCCAGATGCTGGCCAGCAGGGCCCCTTAGGTGGGTGGCAAGGAGACAGGTTATTCCCCCTCCCTCTGGCATCCGGCAGAGGGGGCAGGAGGGGGCTTATTCTGCTGCTTGCCCCAAGCAGGGAGCGAGCGGCAGCAGCCATAGTTGGGGCAGCAGACCCAGCTGCAGTACTCCAGGGTAGAGGGGGAAATAACCCCTCTCCCTGCCCCCTCTGCCTCAGGGACCATGCTGGCTGTCATCTGGACCCAGCCCCACTGCTGCAGCAGCAAGCGGGAGTGCCCAGCAGACCTGGCTCTAATCCCTGCCTGTGGGACAGGGAGCAGGGAATTAAACCCCTCTCTGGCCAGTTCAGCCAAGAATACTGCCAGTGCTGGGTATGCCCCTGCCACTGGAGCAGCCAGCATGGAGAAGTGAAGGTCAGGGGAGGGAAACCAAGGGAGTGGTGGGACAGGGGAGGGAAGGGGGGGAAATAAACTTCTTCCCTGCTCCCTTCTGAGGCCATCATCTGGCCAGACCCCCTACCTTTCCACTCCTGTCCTTGCTTGTCCCTGCTCCAGTTGGGGAGCAGAGGGGCAGGGCCAGCTCTGCTCAACTGAAGTCAAAATCCCAGCCCAGAGAGCATGCTGGGATACTGGGGGACTTTGGTTTAACTTAAACCAGGAAAGGGTCTAGGACAGATATTGCCTAAACTGGTTTGAGCTCAGTCAGTTAAGTATGATACTACTTTCAACCAGGTTTATCTGACACTGGTTTCAGCAATTTTGAAACTGGTTTATGTGCACTGAACATCTGTTCTGTTACAGTTTAAACTTATTTTTGATCAGTTAAACCGGTTTATGTGTAACATCTGTCCCTAGCCATAAAGTCAAACATCTTAAATTAATCCCAGAAAAACTTCAGGAAACTCTATAAGACATACTGTGTTTGGCTTGAAATTTATATCCCTATGGTCAGGATATGATAGGAACACAAATAGGAGGTTATATTCTATTTTTAATAATGTGTGACAGTCTTATGCAAAATGTCCAGCAACTCATGATTTAAAATGCATGAATTATTGAAACTCTCAGGGTGAGGCAATGGAAGTAAACTATTACATAAACAACACTGCTACTGCATAGTATGCATCTTCATGGGGTTCCGTATTAATGCTTCAGGGGAAAAAAAACCCAAATGTTTTCATTAATTCAAAGTGGCAAGCTCTGCCATAGCTGCTTGAGGTAAGGTAGTAGCATTCTTCGTTTTAGCTCATCCGTCACATTCTTAGCCAGTCAGCCAGTGTAGAATAACTTTTGTTCATGTGAAGTTACAGATTACTATTACAATGTCTTTCTGAAACTAGTATAGTCTCATTTTAAGATAACTTCAATTTCCTCATCTTCATATGAAAAACTGTTCTGTACACTAACTGGCCTTGCTGATGTCCATATGTCACTTAGAACTTGCTCCAGCGTTATAACATCTATTACAGAGTAAGTACTGATGGACCAATGCTAAACAGTTACTTGGGCTTGACATCCTATTCAGGACCTTTTAGCTCCTACATTCCTCAACCAAGGCTCAATGCTACATTCTGTGTTGCTCAAACACTCTCATTCTTGTAAGCTCAAATCCAACATTGGTTTTTCAGCAGGAACTTTAGGTGCAGGGTTACCAACTACCCATAAATTTAGAGACAGTCTGTAAAAAACACGCCTAAAAATGCCTGTCCATAAAGTTGATTTAAAAAATGGAGTTATAATTAAAAACTAAGGAGCCTTGAGCCTGATTGAAAAGCATCACAGACCTGCAGGGAACATTTTCTGGGCTTTGTAGCCCACAATGCCCCCTTTCCCCTCGACCATGTGCTTGCTGCTTCATCCAGTCACCTGCCTGTAACACTGCTGAGGGTAATGTGCTGGGATGAGGGGAGGAAATGGTGCTGTTTCTCACAGCCCTACTCTTCAGCTTCAATGGGGTTCTTTTTTTAGGGTCCAAACAGTCACTGAAATCAGTGAGAATCCCCATTGACTTCAACAGGCTTTGGATCAAGTTCTTACTACTTCCTCAGAAGCTACCCTACTACATACATTTTGTTGTTCTTCCCTGAGCTGCCTTCATTTGGTCTTTTGGGATCGGTAATGTAGTCTATCTCCTCCTGCTGAAATAGGCTTCTTCATAGTTGAAATAACCTATACCTATTGCATGTAAGAAAATTTATTTATACAGTGTAATAAAGAAAATCACTGTCTCTTCATTAATACCAAAATATAAGGCACAGAATCCTGCGTGCACACACACACAAAAGAAAGTTGCAGGAATAAGTTTTTTCAAATGGGTAAAAAACATGCAGATTTAAGAATGTCTTATGTGTTGTTTTTTTTACAGCAGCATTTTAATTACATATTAACATATTTACAATGCTGAAAAATATCTTATTGTTATAACCTTCATTTTTTTATATAATAGTTTTGTATCTCAAGAAAGTTTCCCTGTTAATTCATTCCAGCCATTCCTGGTGACAAAGAAGTCTTATTCTCTGGGTCTACAGGCCCTTAAATTAAAGTGTATCCAAAATAACTGGCTTTGATGTAGAAAACAATATGCCTTCATATATCTTTCTCTGCATTTCATGAGTTAAAGCTCTTAAAAACATTTCCATATTAATCTTCATCTAAAGACTGCAGTCCAAAACAAGTGGCTCCTTCAGAATACTACAGTTTATCTTGATAATTTTGTACCAGGAATATGTTGACATAGGATCAATTATTATTCATTTAAAAATATGAAGATTGAGGTTCTAACACTGTAATAGAAAAAAATAACTTAGACCAAATGGAATGGTTCAAGAAAAATTTAAGTTGGTTTGGAATACTTTAAGTATCCGTGCATGTATTTCACCAAGATTTAAACAAAATTCAACAACAAACGCATTACAGCTTAAGTTATGTGGTTTCTATGCTTTAACTTTGCTCTGGATTTGCTAGTGTTGAAAGTTAACTGTTGGAATTTGATTCTTTATGGGAAAGAATTAGAAGTCTCTATGTCCTACTTACTGAGACCAGCATATGCCAACATACCTCTGTCTAAAGCAATGTTATAGAAGATGAGGATCTGGTCTAGATTTTTTATCATGTATTATCTCATATTTTTTAGTCAATTCCTTTTCCTCAAATACTCATGAAATTTCTATGATTTTGCCACATTGAACACAGATGATGAGAACACAGGGGAGAAAATGAAATATAAACAACCTCCCTGCTTTGTTTTAGGACAAATCAATGATGCTGTATTTTTCCTTCCCACCTGAACTATGCAGGAGATATATAAACCTCTGCAGAGATGGCTAATAGCAGCACTAAAAGTCCCAAAAATAGAGTCCATAAAAGCAATTTAGTTCCTCCAGAGTAAATACTGACATTTTGTAATATTTACCTGCCACCTTAACCAGACAAACAAACAGTTTAAGTACTAATACAACAGAAGATGAGGGACTCAACAAAGGACACTCAGTGCCATAAGACAGAGCTGTCCTGGTGGCCCATGAGCCACATCTAGCCTGCATGGGATTAAGATGCAGCCCACAGGAATTTGCCTCGCTACTACTTCCCACATGCTGTCACAGCTGGGGTCTCCAAGGCAGAACAGCATGGCTGTGTGGTGAGGGGGCAGGGCAAGGCTCACATTGCTTGTGTAGGGGGAGAGGCCCTACCCAACCACAAGCCAGCCCCCCATCCCTTGTCCACCCCATGGGCTTTATGTCCAGCCCACAAGCCTGGGCCCAGGACATCTGGCTCCTTGTCCAGGGCATCTGGCCCCTCTAGTCAAGAATTTCTTAATTTAGGTCCTAGCAGGACCCCTGGCACACCCCAGTCAAAATCCCCCCACCGTGGCTTCAGCCAACACCCAATGTTTCTGAGGAAGGCAAATCCCCTGCCCCTCTTCCCCAACCTCAACACATGTAGCTAACAGAACATGGGGGGAGGTCCTCCCTTGGCCCATGCAGCAACTATCAATCCCAGAAGCATGGGGAAAACCCACCAGTAAGACACAGGCATAGCTACATCTATATCATCCCCAACCTCTTCTGGAACAGAATGGAGATTTAGCAACTTCCCTAGGCAGTCTATTCCATTGCCTCACTCTTCTAATAGTGAATAAGTTTTTCTTGATATCCAATCTAAACCACTTTGCTGCAACAAATCTGTGTCCTACTCTCTTCAGCCAGAGAGAAAAGGTATTTTCCCTCGTCTTTATGGTAGCTATCATGCTATTACCATGTCCTCTCTTAAGCACCTTTCCTGCAAGCTGAACATGCCTATTTCCATCAGTCTGTCCTTGTATGGCTTGCCATCCAAGCTCTTTATAATCTTTGTTACTTTTCTCTGGACCCTCTCTAACATCTCCATGTTCTTTTAAAATGTGAATGCCATAAGTGTGCATAATACCTATATGAGGCTTAACCAGCGCCTAGTAGAAGGCACTATTACCTCCTGTGTCTTGTACGTAATGCTTTTGTTGATTCATCCCAAAACTGTATGTTACCTTTTATTCAGCTACAGCACACTGATGGCTCATATCGAGTCTGTGATCTCCCAGGACTCCCAGATTCTCTGCCATAGTGCTGCTATCCAACCAGTTTCTACCCATTTTGGATTTTCAATTTTTTTTATTGAGATGTAGTACCTTGCATTTGAAAGCATTGAATTTCATCTCAATAGCGCCAGTCTAACTTTCCAAACTGTCAAGATCCTTCTGAATTGTGCTCCTGTCATCTGACATATTTGAAATCCTTCCCAGTATCATGTAATCTAGAAACTTGCTCAAGAAACTTTCTATGCCAGCATCTAAATCACTAATAAACACATAGAACAGCACTGGGCCTAGGACAGACTTCTGTAGACTCCACTTGAAACCTACTGCCATTTTGACGTGGATCCGTTTGTAAGTACTGTATTTACTTGAATTTAAAATGAGGTGCCCCCATCAGCATGGCGGAAAAAGCCCCTCATCCTCATTTTAGCTTCATGTACAAGGGAGAGGGGGAGGTTGTTGCTGCAGCTCTTGACTCAAGCCCTGAGCCTGTCAAGGCCAGAGTCAGACTCACAACAGCTGCCGGCCCCCCTCCACTTGCCCTCTGAAGCTTTTGCCTCTCTGCTACTACTCCCTCCTCCCCCTTACTGTCAGGTGCAGCTCTGGCATGGGCTGGTTTCCCTTCCAGGCATGGAGTACAGGGAAGATTTTCCCTCTGCCTACCAGATCAGCAACACTGCCACTGTTGCATGGCCCCGCAGGGGTCATGCTTCCACATGCCATGCTCCGTGACCTGGGAGGGAACAGAGCATGAGCAGCATCTGACAACAAGATCAGGGGAGAGTGGCAGACACTGTGGGGACCTGTGAGGAGGAAAGCTGCAAAGGGAATAAGTTGGGTTGCGGGGGGCAAGGGTAACAGAGTTTCCCCGATTCCCCCCCAACTCCCTCCAAATCATCTGAACCTCCAGCCCAGGGCTGGGCAAGTATTTAGGCCTGTGGGCCACACAGGCAGTTTTGGCCAGATGTTGTGGATCAGCACACCGCCCTCCCCACCCCCAAAACAGCTCACCAAACCCAGAGCCCACAGGGTCTGCACCTCCTCCCTGCCCCTGCCACCACCACCAGTGCCCAGTAGCAGCTGAGCACACAGCCCTGGCCCCCACCTGTCCCACACCCACTCCAAAGTCACCCTGGCCAGAGCAGACCAGCTCTGGACCCTGCATGCACAGCCCTGGCCCCAGCCTGCCCATGAGTGGTGACAGATGGGCAGAAGCTGCTGCTGGGCACTGGGGAAAAGTGACCACCCCCCACTCACCACTGCCAGGCCCTTCTTGCTCCAGCCATCTAGAGCCCCCACCCGGGCTGCCCTGTGACTCCACTCCACACCACACATTTTCTAAGTATAGAATCTAATTATTTGGGGGCACAGGTCATCTTAGCTTCAAGTAAATATGGTACTTTGCTTGCAGCTATTGAGCTGGCTGTCTATCTACCTAATAGTAGTTTTGTCTACCCACATTTCTCCAATTTATGAAAAGGTAATTTAGGACTTTGTCAAAAGCCTTGGTAAAAGCCCACAGCATTTCCTTCACTCATCCAAGCAGTTACTTTGTCAAAAGGAGAAGATCAAGCTTGTTTTGCATGATTTATTCTTAGTAAATGTATACTGGTGACTTGTGATCGGCCTTCTTTTCTGCAGATGCTTACAAATGGATTACCTTGGAATATGCACCAGATATTCCTGGTTATTGAGGTGCAGAAAACTAGTCTATAGTTTCCCGGGTCCTCTTTTCTGCTTTAAGTGAAGAACTACGGTGGCCCTTTTCTAGTCCTCTGCTACTTTGCCCATTGTGTAGTTCTCAAAAGATTAAGGAGTTAAGCTTATTGAACAATAAAGCTCATTTATTCAGAGTCTCCTCCTAAGGGCAGGAAGTTATGTGGGGTCAGATCAACCCTGCAAGGCAAAGAGTCTCCAAGGGGCTGGACCCAATGATCTCGAAAGGTCCCTTCCAGGCCTAATGTCTATGAAATCTATGCAACTAGAGGTCAGTGAGTGGGACAACATTCCCAGGCACCAATTGAGAAGGGGCACCCAATCAGTTGCCTCCAGGGAGACCACTTTATGCCTCCCTGCAAAAGCAGCAACCTGCATGTGGGGAGGTAAGACTCTCTGGAACTCAGAACCCCTGCTCCACTCTCAAACACCTCTGCCCAGGGTACCAAAATTCCTAAACATTCCTCTAACTTAAACACACTCTCAAAACTATAGTGTCCCATATGGAAACCCACAATGTACAAATTATCACAGAACAGACCGTATACCAAAACCCAAACTCACCCATCCCAGCTGAATAGGCACTGCTCCATTCCTAGAAAAACATTCTTACTCAGACTGCTCTGTTGGACAGCTTGTAATAGCTGCTGCTTCTTCAAGCTTCAAGATGAGACCTGCAAGGAGAGGCAGGACTTGCTCTCCTCTCTCTTCACTTTTCTGGTGAAGGGCCATTTAATTAATTCAGTTACTACTTTATTGGACAACTTCTGTTTCCCTTAGTGGCTATTCTTTATTTCACCCACATTGTTCCCTGAAATAAAGTGGTGTTAATCCTTGTAAACCATTGGTCCCTGCACTATAAATTGTTATGCCCCAGAAATTCCTACAGATGTGATACTTTATACACCCAACCACCAGCTGAGGGCACTGAACACAAAGAATATCAGGGGGTTTAAATGACCCATCTTAGATCATAAGGAAGAATAAAAGGCCCTACCACTTCTTGGAAGCAGGGTTCCCTAAAAAGGAGGCAGCTTGTACCTAGTGGGATGATATCTTCCAATGATGGACTAAGTTGTGCCCAGACACTTTAATGTTTCAGGCACTGTCTAAAGATCTGCCTTAACACTTCCCTTAAGCCAATAATTTACTACTTAAAGAACATCATCAGTGGTTCAGCCATATTAGCTTTGAAGCTCTCATTATTGTTTAGGGTTGAGAGAGGTGGGGTATGCAAACACCATCCACGTCCACTTTTGGTTACATCAGCAAAATAATTGTGCTTCCTATCAATTACCCTGCATCATTTACATATGCCATGTCAAAGGCCAGGGTGCATTGTGGACAACTATTTATTGTTAGCATGATGGAGAAGAAAAGGGGCTATATTAAAAAATGCTGCCTATTTGGTAAATAAACCTATCACCATAAAAACAAATAAACAAACAAACAGAAACAGCAGAAATATACTGAAAATAGAGTAAACTATTTTAATAAAAATAATCAAAATTTAAATAGCATCCATGCACTTGCATCCCAGAAGGAACCATTCAAAACACACATACAAAACTTTCTCTCTAATGGACATTGTTACTCAGCAACAGCTGTCAAGGTTCTATATCCAGATTGAATTTTTATTCATCATGTAACTCACACCAGCACTCTCATCTAAACTAGGAGGCTGGAATAATCTCTTCACCTTCCTCCGACATACACACATTTAACTAATGTGCACATGCTGATGCTTGCACTCTTTGCACAGTGACTCTTATCTCCCACAGCAGTGCACTACCTTGATTACTAGGGAATGGAATTTCACAAAATGTTTAAAAATTTACCCTTTATGTAAATTGCCAGAAGAGGCATATTTCAAAGAGATAATTTTGCAGTTAAACACTACTTACTAAGATACCATTTGAAAGAGAGCCTGATTAGTAGTTCACATTATTTACTGTATCTTGCAAATCCTTCTTCAGAACTGAAGATTTTAATAGGTTGCTAACCCATCTTTTTGCTTAGGCCTACAGGAGATTAGACATGATAGGCCTAACGCTCCATGAAGCTGATGGTATAACCATCAGGAGTAAATAACTCACTAGTTGTTGGTATGGTAGGCAGCATCAGGTGGAGCTACTGCAAACTGTCTTCAAGCTTCTTTTCCTAAGCATGAGAGCAATTTTTTTTTTTTTTTGGCTTGGGACAATTTGCAGATTTGTTTTGCTTTTTGCAGGATTTTTTTTTGTATGGAGAAAATGCTGAGATACCAGGATCTCTTTACACATCAGGAGAATTTGTTATCAGCTTTGACCTCTGTTTAGACTAAGGCTAGGTACAGATGTTACATATATCTTGCCTTAAGCAGGAAGAAAGCTCACTAAAGCTATAACTGAACAGACGTTCACTGCTCTTAAAGCAATTAAAAAATGGCAGATTACTCTGTGTTCATTCTCTATGGATGAGGTATTAGACTAAAGTGCTTTCTGTTAGAGCACTTTATCGAATGCCTGTGCCAGATCCCATTGAGAGTTAACTTGGAGAATAATGGCTGACATCCCAGGCAGCCTTGCACAGGGCTTTACTCTAGCCTTGGGCAGAACTCCTGTGTTCTGCTCAAGCACTGGAGCATTGGGCTGGCCCCACCACCTCAGCTGTCACTGGCCCAGTCAGTGACAGCCTCTGATCCCAGCCTGGCACATAGCCTGGCTGGGGGGAGCAGGGGAAGTAAGGTTTCAGTCTGCACAGCTGCTCCAGCCCCATGTGGTGTGCCACTAGTTGGCAAGGAGGGCTATGGGAGAAGGGCTCCAGGGTCTCCCCCCATGCAGGCACTGCTGACAATCACCAGCTGGGGGGGGGCCGGGGGACTGGGGAGAGAAGCCACTCAGGCAGCCTCCTAGGAGGCATGCAGGAGTGCCCCCAGTGGCCAGTGCAGGCAGGCTCCATGCCCCACCCCCCCAAACAGTAAACATCTATTCGGTTCACTTGTTCTCTAAATTACAGCATTTTAAGTAAAGCATGATAGTTAAAGCACTTCCACTAGGGGCTTTTTGAACATCTGTACTTAGCCTAAATTTCTTGAGGCAGACGTTTCTGAAAAAAAGATTTTTCAGTGAGACTTACCATCTCACCTGTAATTGTGGGTCAGAAGAGGGGACAACGGTTTTAGAAAAGGAGAACCACGGGCCCAGATTCTTCTCTTCTAGTGCTGTAAGTGTACTGACTACATAAAATCAGTAAATTGAGGGCTGGGAAAAAAGAACCCAGTTCTTTTCAATGTTTAATGTTTTTGCTTTTTCAATATACAGAGCTCTAAAGCTTTTCAGGCAAAAAGAAAATGCTCACTTTATCAGAGGTATTCTTCTTAATGTACATTGTCTTCATCTTGTCTGCATCCTCTCTCTATGTACATGCACTGGCATTTCATTTTCAAGCTAATGGTGGGACAGGCTTGGTTTGGAGAGCCACCTGGCATAGAGTTTTCTTAAAGACAATTTGCCAAAATATGGTGCTGATAGCTGGGTTAGTGACTAGACTGTCATACAGGAAGATCACTGTTTAAAAAATAAAGGAAAAAAAAGAAAAATCAAGCAGCAGCTACTTGTAATGGAATTAGATATTTGATTAATTCAAGAGAAAAATACAAAAAAAAATTCTTAGCAGTTGGTACACTGCTTTGTACAAACTGTTAATGCCTGAATCAGCACCACAGTTAGAACCAGTAAAATGCTACTCAAATATTTTTATATCATGAATGTAGATATAAAAAGCAAATTGTTGGTTGGAATAGAAAGAACTAAAGAACATTTTTTCCTGGGTGGCAACAATTACTGATTAACATTCTAAGGAATGTGTTATGCAGAAGGTCAGACTATATTATCATTGTGGTGCCTTCTGGCCTTATAATATATAGGTCAGATCAGCATGAGCAAGAAGGTAGCTTGGGAACTGTGCCAGAGCATTCCAGCTCTGGGTCTGATTCAACGTATATAAAAGATACGATAATATTCAAACAAAGTTATTTGTGGAAGAAATTAAAATATTTTCTGGACAAATTATTCCTACACCTCTGGTCACCATGTAGAGCACAGTCGGAGGGAATGAGTAGGTCATAGCACTCTACTTGTCATGTGGTTCTGCCTGAGGGCTGTGGTTCTCTCCATGTGAAAATGTTTACGGCACTTATACAATTGGAACGACTCATTGTCCTTGACAATCCCTTAGAGTCGAGAATGATTGACTTCCATGATTGGCTTATCTGTGAGTCTGAAGATGGATGACGAGGCCAACTTAGGATTGACAGGTTCTATTGAAACTCAGGCATCTGTTTCCATATGGGGTGAATGGCTCTAGATTCCTGATATGGTCCATGACATGCTGTTTATGCTGCTCCTGATTTTCCATCTCCTATTGTCATCATGAGGTTTCCAAGTCCTGAGATCCTTGCAGCAAACTCTTTTTCCTGTTGGGTCGGTCCTGGGTTATAGCTTCCCTTGAGTTGATGTTGCATTTGTTCATGTTAGCCTTGAGAACATACCTGAAGTGCTTTTTCTGCCCTCCTCTTGAGCATACACCTTGACTGAGCTGGAATAATAAAACTCTTGCTTCAGGATTCTGGAATTAAACATCTGGATGATGTGGCTGGCCCAGTGAAGTTGATACCATATGATCATTGCCTTGATGCTCATGAAGTTTGCTTGTTAGAGGATGCTAATGTTGGTGCATTTGTCTTCCCGTTAGATTCAAAGAATCTTCTGTAGGCAGTGTTGATGGTACTTCTCCAACAACTCTCCTGTACTCTGTCTACATCTTAGCTCCATACAGTAAGGTAGGAATCACAACTGCTGGATAAACCATGAGCTTGGTTTCAAATCTGATGTCACAATCTTCAAACACCCATTTCCTCAGGTGTCTGAAGGTTAAACTTGCACATTTGAGATGATTTTGGATTTCTGCATCGATATTAGCCTTCTGTGAGAAACCATTTCCGATGTATGGGAAATACTCAACATTCTTCAGAGTCTCACAGTAAATCTGAATTACTGGAGCTAGTGACTGCTCATTATGAGCTTGTTGATGGAGAATCTTAGTCTTCTGAATGGTAAGCAAGGATGCCATTTTCTTGTATTGATGACTACCTGAAGGTCTGCTTCTGAGTCAGCACACACTACAACATCATCAGTTTGATGATTGAGGTCAGTGTAGTTCTGGTTTTGGCTCAGAGTTGGCTGAGATTAAACAGCTTACCATCCATTCGGTAGTTTTGCTCCACTCTGACTGGAACCTTGTTGGTGATCAGGTATAGCATTGTGGTAAAGAATGTCAAGAAGAGTGTTGAAATGATGATGCAGCTATGCTAATTCCCATCTTAACCTCAAAGGGATCTGTGATGGATCCAGTACTGAAAAGCACTGGTTGCATACCATCATGGAGCAGGCAAAGAATACTGATGCATTTCAGTGGACAGCCATACTTCAGAAGGATCCTCCACAGTGTTTCTTGGTAGACAGAGTTGAAGGCTTTCATGAGATCAAATAAGGCTATGCAGAGAGGTTTATATTGTTCCTGGCATTTTTTCTGGAGCTGGTGAGCAGTGAAGATCACGTCAGTTGTGCCTCTTGATACCCTAACAACCAGCAAGATTCTAGGAGGAATTCTTCAGCAAGTGGAAGATGATTCAGGAGAGTTCTCACAATGATCTTTCGTGTAGTGGACAGCAAGACAAACCCTCCAATTTCCACTGTCCAACCTGTCACCTTCCCTGAAGATTGTCAAGATCTTCACCTGGGATTTCCTCTTCATTCCAGGTCCTTAAATGAGGGCATGAAGCCGTGATGTGAGCTCCTCTCCCCTGGCTTAAAGATTTTGGCAGGGATTCTATCTGTTCCAGATGACTTATCATTCTTCACCTGTTTTATGGCTTTCCTCACCTCATCAAGGGTTGGACCAATTCTGAGATCATCTCTGCCTGGGTGCTGTGAGATGGAGTTGAGAGCACTTTAATTGTCAGTCTCCATTGAGAAAGGCTTCAAAATGCTCCTTCCAGCAGGAATTGCTGGTTCCCCTTTCCTTGATCAGGTCTCTTCCATTCTTAGGTCCTGAAGGGGTTGGTCCCTGAGTGCTTGGACCATAGATGGCTTTTGTGGCACTAAAAAAAACCATGCATGTTGTGGATGTCAGCAAGATGTTGAATCTCCTTCGCCTTGTTTTCCCACTATCTGTTCTTCATATTGCAGGTCCCCCTTTGGACCTGTATCTTGGCTTGTTTGTGATTTAATTTCTTTTACTTGGAGTTGAAGTCATTTTGCCAAGCACAAGAGGCCTTGCACTTGTGGTCAATCAACTCTTGGATCTCTTGGTCATTCTTATCAAACAAGTCTTGATGTTTCCTGGTAGGGAATTCAAGTTTCTTCACAGGTGCCAATGATGGTGGGCTTGAAGGCATCCCAAGCACTGCCAACATTTTCCCATTGTTGATTAGAATTCACCAGTTTTTTGTTGAGGCTCTGGTAGAAGAAGTCTTGCTCAATTAAGTCCTTGAGTCCTTCAATACTGACCTTCCCTTGGCATTACTTCTACTGCAGCTGTCATTTGGGAGCCAGTTTTAGTGACATAAGTGAGCAGATGAGTTGGTGATTGGTCCAGCAATCATCACCTCCTAGTATCGCTCAAGTGATGTGGACATTCTTGTCAGGCAGGAATAATGACAGTCAATCAAGTGCCAATGCTTAGATCGCAAGTGTTGACATGATATTTTGTACCTATTTTTCTGGTGGAAAAGGGTGTCGGTGAGTCCATGTTCTACACATTTAGTTAAGAGGAGGATGCCATTGGAGTTAACCTTTTGCACTTCTTCATTGCTGATAGTTCTGTTGCAGAGGTTTGAGTTCATTTCAACTCTGGCATTGAAATCACTAAGCAGAAAAAGTCTGTCTCCCTCCAGATTGTCAGAGAGGACTTGGTCAAGGTTGGCATAGAATTTCTCCTTGCTTCATTGCCAGTGTCAAAAGTCAGGGCACATACACTGATGACACTGGCAAACCGGCTCCCTGCCAATTTAAGATGGAGAGTCATGAGATGCTTGTTAAATTTAGTAGGGAACTTGCTGAGTTGGTTTATGAGTTCATTCTTAATGGCAGAGCCAACTCCATGAAGTCAGGGTTCTCCTTCCTGTTTATCCTTCCAGAAGAGGGTATAGCTGCCTCCTTGTTCTTTGAGCCGTCCATCTCCTGCTCACTGAGGTCTCACTCAGTTCAGCGATGGCAATGTTGTGTCACCTGAGTTAGAGGCACAATTGCAGTGGAGTGTTCTGAGCATTCACTATTAGGATAGTCCATGAGGGTCCAGATGTTCCAGGTTCTGAAAATGTTTGCATGTCTTCATTGATTTTGACCACAGCAGAGATGATCCCACTGGACGCTGGTATTCAGTCAGGAAAAGGGTGGGTAGGCAGACTATGTTTAGGGCACCTTTTCTAGCCCCCTCCTGGGGTGAGCAGAGTGGATCCTAAAAAGGGCTGTAAAATCACACTCCTGCAAATCCAAGTGCTAGACAACCTTCTTGTAACTGCTGCCTCCATGCCAGTTTCTAACTAGGAATTTCCAGGCATCACAATCCTGCTCCCATCATCACTAGCTAGTCACTGACAGGCTTGAGAAGTATGATAAAGCCATTTTCATGGAGGATGCTGGTGTGTGATTTCTTTTATCATGGAGAGGCTGCTGCACATCATCTTCCATATGATACCTGACAGAATGGGACCTGGAATCAGTGACAAGGAGGCCAACACAACTGGAGAACTCATTCTGCTGTAGCCTTCATCCACCTTCACAGCCATTGAGCATCTAACACCTTCTATCTGTTCCAGTGTTGAAGATTTGTAGACCCAGGGCTGGGGGCTGAACAGGCTTATTATAGTGGCAACCTGTACTCACCATGTCATAGCACCTTCAGAGGATACGCATGGCTTTTCAGGAATGATAGCATTGCTATCTGCTGTCCCCACCACATCTGGTGGTACTACCACTGCTTGTTCCACAACTGCTTATTCATCAGAGTTACCCCTACTTATTTGACAGCTAACCTTTCCTGAAGGCCATTTCACTATCCACCACCTATGGGTGACTACTATTATTGAGAAAGCAAATACTAAGAGCCCCTCTACTTGTGCAAGTAAAGGCACAATTGGGCATGAGATTCAATCATACCTTATTGCAGAGGGAGCCCAATCCCGGTGCAGCTGCTGCACTCTCCAAGCCCACAAGGTGTGTGAAACTCCCAGAACAGGGAGATCATTGCTATGGTGATCTTTCTACTTTAGGGATGGTTTCATGCACCCTGGAGTTGAGAGATTGCAGCTTCACTCTGTGGCTGGCAGGACTCAGCTGGGTTCAGGCACTAGGAAGCATGCTGCAGGGTGATGCCAGAACCCAGAGGCTACAGCTGCTGGGGCTCCCAGCTACAGGGGAGACCCTGCTACAGATGCACATTTAAGCTTGATAGTATCCATTTATAAAGTCAGTACATGTTTTCAGGGTCTAACTTTATAGCTGGTTGGTCTCTAGTTAACTGAGCAATTAACCAGTTAATTCCACAATACCTGTAATGTATAGAGGGGTCCTAAAGCTCAGCATTCTAGAAGTGGCTGCAAGGTCAAAGGCCAAGAATTATCACACAAGGAAACCTTAATCTCAGAACGCTTTGCTGAACAAGTTTAGATATTTTTAACGTTTTAGGATTATTTCTCAAGTTACCAATCCTTTTTCCTTGCATGAGCTATGTTATTACTGACCCAATCCGGCAGCCATTACTTGAACAGGACTATTGACCAAAGGCTTAAAGGATTGTTCCTATCTTATGCATTTCACACTGAATTAAAATGGATGTAATGGAAGGATCTAACCCCCATTTGAGGCTTGTTTACATCATTCTAACAGCTGCCTGCCCTCCACATAATCAGTTCCTTTTCCCTTCATCTCTCATCTTCTGTCAAAATTGGCTGCTGCTGTACCCTTGCTGATCAGAGATTTGCTAACATATTGGCTCCAGGGCACACATTTCATGTTATCTTTGCCCTCTCATTTTTCTCATACCCAAGTTGCAACCCCTCCAAGGAACAATTTCATGGCTTCAGCTAATTACTACATTCGTAATATTGGAACCTGAATGATGGTGGCAGAGGCTAAGCGTGTCAAGGACTATAAGACAGGCTCCTGTTTGGCTAGGGTAAATGTGCTACATCTATATTCATTTGCTGCATGTTGAAAGGACTTAGTTGTTCCATTCAGCCAGGTTCTTAAGTACAGTGAGCTAAATCAAAGCAGTTTCTGCTCACTTGTAACTCTACTTTTCAAAGTACTGCTTTTCTGTTTTCTTTTCCATGTAAAAGGAAAATATGTACAAATGGAAAGTACTGGTTTAAAAAAAGAAGTAGTATGGAATGGGTGGAAAATGGAAACGTCTGTTCTTCTTCATTTGTAAGTCACTCATGGGAGGACACTATTTATAATTTTCATAAAACCTGGTTGCCTATTGTCAGGAGCAGCACTCAGAAAAAACTGTGTTTCCTGCAGGCAGCATCTCTCAGGGCTGCTTTATAGATACAGGCTGAGTGTTCAACCAGTGGGTAGCGAATGTGGCCCTATCTACAACCCATCATCTTTAGGAGTTAAGATGTACAGTATTTCTGCAGAACTGTAGAAAGAAGTTATAGAAAAGAATGACTTTCAAGATGATGTGAGAGGCAAGGGTTTTTGTGGGCTCTATCTTATGACATCAGCTGTCATAATCATTGTCTCACAACACTAAGGTCTATTCTCAACAATCAAAGGATGAATGCTTTAAAACAAGTTTGTGGATTTATAGCATAGTTTAGGAACACAGGAAAGCAGGGCTGGAAGGGACCTCATCAGGTCCCTTAGCCTGGGCCCCTGCTCAAGGCAGAATTGCCCCTGAATAAACCATCTTAGCCAAGTGGTTGTCCAACCTGCTCTTCACATTTCCAAAGATGGCAATTACATAATTTCTCTAGGTAACCTGCTTTAATGCCTAACCACTCTCATAGACAGAAAGTGCCTCCTAGTCTACAACCTAAATTTCCTTTGCTGCAGCTTGAGGCCATTACTTCTAGTCCTATCACCTGTGGCCACAAAGAAAAGCTCATCTCCATCCTTTTTATAAAATCTGTCTTCAAGGATTTGAGGTCCATTATCAAATCCACCTCCCCAGTCTTCTCTTCTCCAGACTGCATAACTTTAGTTCTTTCAGCCTTTCCTCATAACTCCCACTTCCCAGGCCCCTAATCATTTGTATCACTGTGCTTGACTCCCTCTAATCTCCCCACATCCTTCTTGAAGTGTGGGGCCCACAACTGGAGACTTTAGATGAGGCCTGACCAGTGCTGAACAGAGAGGAAGAATCACTTCCCTTGATTTGCAAGCAACACTCCTTTTGATACAGACTGGTATGCTGCCACACACTGTTGGCTCTTTTTGAGCTTATGGTCTACAGACCCCCTGGTGTTTCTCTGCAGTACTGCAGCCTAGTCAGTTCTCTCCTTGAATTATTTTCCTTGACTTATGCCTTAAATCATTCTTAAATTTTTCCTTACTAGAAAAAAAAATTAAGCTCAAGATATGGCCTTATTTTAGGGAAAGAAACACACCAAAGCAGAACATCTGTGGACTATTCCTGAGACAACACAGCACACTTGACTCAATCTGTATGAGTTGCTGTACACTGTTCAAAATGGAAGGCTTCACTTATGACAGCCAGGGATTTTTGTCACATTTAAAGCTGCACTACAGACAAAACCAGATCACAAGTCCTAATATTATGCAAGTCCATGCAATTAATTTTTTCTGGTCCTATGGCAATTGACAAGTTTAACAGAATATTGTATTCTTTTCAGTACACCTGAGGCAAATATATCTTCTCCATAATTCTACTATTTCCCTGAAAATTGACAAAAATCTTTTACTCCACTGAAAATAACAATTTCAGGACATTGGCTAATGAGGATTACCAAGGCACTGTCAAGTCACATCTCATTGGTGCTGAGATAATCTGCTTGAGAGCGCTAAGCTAAAGTCAGATGTCTGCAACTGCTATGCCATGGATTGGTAGCAAGCTCATGTAACTAGACATCCTGTTATACCACATGCAAAGCAGTGGGATGATTCAGCAGAAGGATAAACTAGAGACTCAGTCAGCAAGATCTCTTGCTCTTAAAGCAAAAACAAGAAAGACGTCACTGTATTTAGAAGAGTGATGCTCAACTTTTCGGTTCCTTTGGGCTGGATGAGTGGTGCAGATCAGTCCATGGGCTGTATCAAGCCACATGCTAACTCTGTTCCACTCTGCGTGCCAAGCTTAGGCCTCATGCTGCCTCCACTTGGCCCCTATACACCTAGATTTGTCTTGAAATTTGGCAGCAGGTGAGCAGCAATTAAGGCTGTCACCACTCTCCCACCCCCAAATTTTCAGACCTAGGTTAAGCCCTACAGGCCAGATGACATGACTCTGCAGTCCTGGTATGGCCTGTGGGCCAGGGACTGAACACCACTGATTCAGGAGTTAAACCAAATCCTGGCCTGAGGGGTGCGGGAAAATGGGTCTACAAAATGGAGATAGAAACTTCTCTTCTTCAAAGTCATTTTACCAGTGCTTTGTATGCCAAATTGTTGGTCTACAGACCTTCTTCTGAGTATGTCCCTCCTTCAGCAGAATCTGTTTAGTCCCTGATTTCCAAAACCCAGTGCTAACATTATGAAATAACATAAAGCTTGTGTCATAGATCTAGTTGTACTATCTATAGTTAGGCACCCATCCAACTTCTGTTCTGGGTTTCAATCCCCTGCAGTCACATGCTTTAATTTTCCCTGAGTCTCAATGGGTGGCAATAAAGTTTCTTCTCTTAATACATACTGAGGGCCAACCTTTTTAGCAGGTGTGCCACAAAATAAGCCCTGGGCCATCCCTGAGTACCACTCAGATCTGCTTCCCCTGCCCATTCTACTGCTCAGCTTTCTGCCTCCTCCCTGATGTGTGCCGCACACAGAGGCTATGTGCCACTTATACCATGCATGCTGCAGGTTGGCCACCTGTCTTAGAATATTTCCTCTTACCCTACATAGATTTGGAGACACATAGACCAAATAACTTAGGCCTTTTTCTCCTTCATGTTTAATTTCTCTTCCTTCCCCCTCTCTCAGGATTCAGACTAATCCTCCGGACAAGCCAGGTTAAAACACACCGTCTCCCAGAACTCTAACTATGAGGTGCTAGGACCAGACCAGACACACTGGGCGTGTCTACACAAGATGCTAAGTTGCTGTAGCTCATCACTATAGCAACGTAGCATCAGCAGGCATGAACTGTGACACTGTGGCTACTGTGCAGTAGGGTTGGAAATGACTCATGCAGTACCAGGACTGCGCAGTACCAGCAGTTACTGCAGTCATTTAGTACTTGCTAAATGTACTTGCTAAAGCTAGCAAACAGTTGCATCCTGCCTGCTTAGCTTAAAGCAGTGGTCACTAACCAGTGGATCTTAATCAACTGGTAGATTTTGGAGCCTTTTGGAGTCAAATCTGAGGCTGGGTTGGGGGTACAACTTAGGCTGCTTTTAAATCCCAGAGGTGATCTACTTAAAGTTTAGAGACCACTGGCTTAGAGGCATTTAGTACTTGCTAAAGCCTGTGCAGTAACAACGGAGGAGTCAGGTGCATGTGTAGATATGCCCACCGAGACTGCACACTCCCAATTCTAATGCGCTTAATTTAGTAGTATAAAGCAATGTGGAGATCTACACAAAATCAAATAACCCCTGCATGTTCCCTCATCATTCTAGAACTTTTTTTTTGGCTGGACTGAGGCTTCTCCAGTATTGGCCCGGATCCTTCTACAGCTTGCATCTTCTGAACTGTAGACTCTTTCCAAAAGACCTAGCTTAATGCTTGAGCCTCAGTGGTTCTGTGACTGTATCAAGCTTCTGCTCAACTTCCACTCCCTGGTGGTCTCTTCCCTTTCCTGATCAAGGCCTCCTGTATGGTTCTGAGTCTTCCCTTCTGACACCTGGGTTCTTTGTTCTTTGCCTGACAATTGCATTCTGCTTCAAATGCCTTCACTACAGGAAGTGAGGAAAAATAATTCTTCTCAACTTTAGCAAATGCCTTATCCCAAGTTGTTTCAATAGATAGCCATTAAGGTTTAACAACCGGCTGTTGTCTCCTGTCTGAGAGAAATATGGCTCAGTCCTCATTAATTATATTGGATGCGCTTTCATATAGGCATATAAAAAAACAAATACAGCAGCCCCATAACAAAGACTGTATAATAGCAGTGAGAATTTATAAGTTGCATACAGACAGTCCTGAAATTGTCACACCCTGCATGATTTCTTAGCTGACTACCCTGCATCTGCTGCATTGTACTCTCCTGTCTCTAACAGTTGTGCTCTGATCACCATTAAATTGGCTGATTAGCTCGTTAAATGGGGACTGAATGTCTCTGAGGCCTCTTATGTTTCCACAGGAGTAGGAGGTGGTCACAGTTCTGAGAATTTACACTGCTAAAGTTGTGTTCAGACAGTCACAAAGTCCCAACTGTTTGCATTTAAGTGTTTTTTTTCTTTGATAAAACCACTATGTCTTTTTGTTACAATGTTGCCTTATTAGATTGTTTTTGTTTGATTTTATTTACAAGGGATTGTAGGCTGAAGTGTTACGCTTAATGTACTACTCAACCATTCAAAAAAAGAAAAACATTTCAGAATGAAATCAGAATTCTCCCTCTTAGCTTGCGAATGACTCAGCCCCTGTAAATGAGAAGTAATAATAATACAACAAATTCAGTGAAAGGAATTACTCTCACCAGGGACACCGAAGAGCCAGAAATTCACCTTTCACTGAGGAGAAGAGAAAAGTCAGCTCAAGTAGACATCCAAGGGAAAAGTAAGGAGTTATAAAACAGCACCCGTTTGTCATTCTGGCCAAAGCCTGAACCTGATAAAGTCTGATCACAGCTTCTGTAAGTGGGAAATGAAAACACCACTGCTTACAAGCAGGTGGAGTACTGGGGTTTTGTTGTTAATAATAAAAAAAAAAAGATTTTTAAGGGTGGAATCAGAAACTTAGGCACAGAAAAAAACTGATCTTTTGAAAACAAAAGAACTGAAATTTAATTTGGGGGTTTCTTATCCTCTATTTGCACTCAGACTCATTATAACAATGCATGTTTGTGACTGGGTCCCTTTTTAAAAGGCAATTTAGGACTAATATTCTAGTTAGATGGGGACTGAGGGTGCAGAAAGAAATGCAGATCCCCACTGTAGTTGGGAATGCTTTGCAGGAAGTGTTTTGAGTTGCAAAGATTTCCTGGACCAAACAGAAGTTCACTGTTGGTTCCAGCGGGGAGGGGAATCTGGCTGCTGGCGCACACTGTTTTCAGAATGAGGTGGGGGGTGAGGCAGGGAGCACAGGGAGGTCGTTCTAGGGGTTCCCCAGCCATTGGTGACATGTAGGGGGGGCACACAGGTGCACTTGCACCCTGCTCACCAACCCCTGCCCCCCCCCCCAGCCACTGCCACTGCCACTGCCACCAGGATCTGTGGGTAGGCTGCGATCACCTCTGGCCCCTGCCAACGCTGCTGGCAGTATCTGCGGGTGGTTGCCAACTGCCGGTCGGAGCTCACCACCCCTCCACCCTCCCTGCTGGTTACAGCACCACTGCCGCCTGTGCCATTGCTGCCATCTGAGGGAGCTCACCATGCCCCGCCAGCCTCCAGGGGCATGCAGTGTTCATGTCCCCAGCCAGAGCTGGAGTGTGGGGTGAGTGAATTGGAGCCCCCTTCCCCTCCCCCTCCTCAGCAGGGCTCCGATACACCCACCCCACCCTCCACTGGGGGCTGAAAAAACCCCAGACTGAACTCCCTCTCCTCCCTTTCCCTCCTCCCATTCTGAAAAACAGGAACAGGCTGGCGCAGACAAGTAGCAGAAAATGCTCTGTTTTGAAACATCTTCATCTGATCCCTCATGCATTGATTTTTAACCGATTGGCCATTTTAAGTGGTCTGTAGCCATGCACTTGTTTTTCGTCATGGTTAAAAACCACTTTCTGTGATCAGACTGGGGGGAAATTGTCACTTCTGTCTTCACCCTGAATGTCTCAGAGACCTGTCATGCTTCCACAAGAGCAACTGTGCAATGTAAAAGCTTTTATGCCTCCAATAAGCCTGTCAAGAGGATGCATATGCCTGCAGTCTATTCTATACTTGTTAAGCATGTAGGCCACCCAGTGGAGGAGGCCAGCCTACAAAAGAGTGGGTCCAAATGAGCTAGGAGTTTTAATGATTCATTACATCTTTTGCTAACCCCAGTTGTAAACTAAAGCTTTCCTCCTCTGGCAAGAGGAATGGGTAGTGGAGTCAGGGGTTTTATTTTATAAATCATTTTGCTATAGGGAGTCAGCTTTTGTACACATTCCTATGCCATTCTGCAACAGTGCTAGAATTTGCTGCTGGAAATTGTGCTTTTAAAAAGAAGCTGTTTCACTTGTAGTTTAGAAGCAGTTTACGCTCAATTTTTTTTTAAAAAGGAAAACAATATTAGCTGACAACAGCATGCCCCACACCCCAGAAGTACACAGCTGGTCCCTTTAGATCAGTAATGAATCTGGATGGTTTTCAGATCTTTCAGCTTCTTGGAAATGCCTTCTTTAACTCAGTTATAAAATGAAAGGAAAGTCTATGTAGGCAGCTAAGGAAGGGCTAAAAATGATAGCCAGTGGACCAAAGTAATATGCTAAGCATTGTACAAACACATAAGGAAAATGAAAAGTTCCTTTCCCTGGAGATTTTAGTTATGCTTTTGCTACCTGTGAAAACAAGCAGGAACATCTTGGGAAAGGCACCCAAGTCCTGATTCAGCAAAACACATAATCATGTGATTAACACTAAACACATATTTAAATCCCATTGAGACTGCATGCTTAAAACCTTTGCTGAGCAGAGCTAAACTTAATCACTAGCTTAACAACAAGCTTGCATTTTTAAGTGTTCGATAAATAGGTTCCTAACTGTCTAACTGCCCCTGTTGCTTCTCTGTGGGTCTTCAACCCAACCCCAACCCACCAGCCCTTTCCACAGCACGTGGGTCCTACATGCCAATCTCAGCAGTTGGGCTAGGAATATTTCATCAGCAGCAACCCCAGAGTTGGGCTGAAGGCTGTGTAGACATGTCTTTTTTCTGTTAACATGATTATTAAAAGTTGACAGGAGTTAAACTTCTGTCACTCATGCCTTTGAAAAATCTCTGCCTGTGTTACAAGCTCTGATCTTCACCTAGGTGAGAGATGCTCCAACACTGGAGAGTCTTTCCTCCAGATTAGTCAAGAACCATCCACAGCATTCACAGCTCCTCCTGCCTATCCCCATCTCACTCCATCTCTCCATCATAACTATTTCAGTAAATGTGACAAATGTTTTCACTATGTCGGGAAAGGCTAAGATAAGCTCAGCCTAGTAGCTAGAGCAAGGGACCAGTGTGTGGTCAGAAGCCAGAGATGCTGAATTCAGGTGGTAAAAGTGAGAGGCAAATGCAATATACCAGACTGAAGTCAGGAGCCAGAATCAGCAAGTCAAGAGGCTAGAAGTAGGTACCAGGATTCAGGACAAAAGGAGGAGACAAACACTAAGCTATGCACAGCTCAGGAGTTGCTTGCAAAATGAAATCCCAGTGTGCTCAAGTGCTAGATCAGAGCCTAAAATGAGAAATTGGGGCCAGTCTTCTGAATGAGCAAGAGTTGCCACAGAACCTAGAAAAGCTATCTATTTTAGCTCATGGGGAAAAGCAGGCAGTGCTTCAGTCTTACCTAAATGCCCTGCTTATTACTGGGAGTGAGCCACATGTTCAGGGTTACAACTAATGAGTAAACAGGGAAGGGAATGGGGGTCCCCTCCAACAATATTCACTGCTCCCAAAGGGTGGTGGATGCTGCTCAGAGGAACTCTGTCTGGAGGTACAACATAACCTGGGAGCAAAAATAGGTCCCAGAGTCAGAAAGCACCCCCATCCCCGGCCCCATACCTTCCCCCTTCCCTGGCATTGAGACATACATGGTCTCCTTAGCTGGGAGGAGATTGATGAGTTAGCTGGAGAATACAAAGGGACAAATGTGAGGAAAAGTGCAGCCAAAACTTCAACATAAGCTTCTGGATGATCTGGAAGAAAGGCTGCAACCTGATGCACTGAATGAATGATCTCTCTGTCACTGTAAAATGGACAGTGCCAGGGCACTATGACAACCACGAACACACCTATGCTCAGGGCTCTGTGAAGGAGCCAACAATTTATGCCTCTGTTAGGCTGAGGGACTAGGTCTGAGTAAATGCCGGCCTGCTGAAGTTCGTTGTCGTCTGTGGGTGGTAAGAGCTCCTGCCACTTAGTGTTCAGGTAGGACACCAGGGTGAAGAAGTGGACAGTGTTGAGCACAAGTATGTCAAGATGTTTTCAGGGCACCATTTGTACATGGAACAGCTTCATAGATGTTAATTTACTGAAGTTGTGTGCAGAGAGCAACATGTGAGGCTCTCAGGGCAGGGGTCCAGTGCTAAATTCCAAAGGGCCAGGTCCTCCTATAGCAGTCATTAGGGGCAGCACTTGTTTAAGTTGGGACATTGTGGCATGGGGCAAAGCTGCCCTTGCCTCCTGGAGCAAACAGTGGCTGAGCATTATGGCTCTAACCAGTCCTCCCAGCTGTAGTCCCAGTGGTCTCAAATTTTGCTGACACCAGCCAGGACCATCCTTGAGCACACTGAGGGGACCTCCAGTCTCTGCAGATTCAGTCAACAATATAGACTGAACGGAAGAACATCCTTACCTTCAGTGGTTGTGCTGGATCTGATTGCTAAAAGGAGCTTCCAGGTCTGGAGGAGATCCGGGAAAAGACAAAGGCCCAAAGCCAGAAACTTGATTTTGGGGTCCATCTGAGCTCTGCCTATGGAATGATCGAACACCAGCTTTAGTCAGGTGTGATCATGTTTCCCCCTTATGACCCCACCAGGAACAAGTCTTTTACAGAGTCATAACTAATAGAGCTACTCCTTCAGCTGAAGAAGTTCGTAGATGCTTGTGCTCTTGGTTTTGAAGGTTTAAATTTTTCACTTTGTTTCCCTTGGCAACCCTGTACTCTAAGTACTGCATGCCGCCACAGTTACAGAATAACCTCTGGCTGTGACTTCTGGGTTATGTTGAGCGTGGACATTCTGATAGAGAAGCAGCAGCACTCAGTAATTACTGTATGTTGATTTACTTTTTTTCTAACTACTATTTCTATTTCCATCTTGAGGAGGAGTCAACTTTATTGAATTGCTGCCAATTATTGTTGAATGCAAAGTTAATATTTTAATCAGCATCATGGTATTCATTCGTCCAGCATTTGTAGCTCAACATTTACTTAACTATTATAATAGTCTTAGCACCCAGCAGACACTTTTAATTTACAAAAAGCTTTTCTCCTCCCTTACCCCAATTGTAAATTCTCCTTTTCTCTTATTTGTGCCAGTTATGATGCTTTTTGCACTGACAAGGTATTTTTTATACCTCAACTGAAAACACAAGCACGCTATCCCTTATAAATATCGTGAATCAAAACTTTTACAGAACTGCACTCTGCCAATTATGCAAATACAGGAATTGAATGATTTTAGCATTGCAAAATTATCATACTGTATTTAAGAATAAATAAAAAGCTATAATGGATTTTAAATATTTATGATAGGTTGTTTGTCATGAAAATCAGCACAGCACCGATTTGGCACATTATTTTCTCTAATAATTTTTCCTGGGGTGGTGTGCTGTTCTGACTGACAGACACTGGGCCAGATTAACAGGGGGTGTAAATCTACAGAAGTCCATCTATATCTGTGAGAATATACTAATTTACAACAGCAGGGAATCTGTCCCTCTTTTATACAGCTACCTTCTATGTAAAAGCTACCACATGCTGAGAATAATCCTTAATAATATGTACTTCACTGGGTGTTTGTCTGTTTGGTTGGGTTTTTTTTACTGCTAATTCAGATTGTATTTTTACATGCATGTGGCCAGTCTTTATTTTCTGCACTGTGCTTTGTGGACCAAGTGCAAGCCCTGTTCTCAGACAATCTGTGGAGTCTGAATGTCCTTTTCAGCTACTTGTACCCAGATGCTAAAATTGATCTGTATATCAAGTCTCAAAAGGAGTTAAATTCCTGCATGCAAGTACTCTAAACTTCTTGAGGAAGGGATCATATCATTAGTTTCTATGCAAAAATATGACACATATGGGAGTAGATACAAAAGGTAACACAGTGATCAGCATTATCCAACAACTGGCCTTTGGACAGAGCTCCCAAAGCCTGGCATAAAATCACCAAAGCAGATGATCAGCCTAAAGGGACAGAGAACTGCAACAAATACCAGAAAAGGCTTTTGTCAAAAGGTTCTGGATAATGGTGGTTGCCATATGCTCTCTGCTGGCCTGACTAGCTATTGTCTTAAAACAAAACAAAACAAAACAAAACAACAGCCAAGTTTAATAACTGCTGCTATGCCTGCTTGTTAATTGTCCTGCATGTGTGAATGGAGATCAACTGTATTCTGGTCCTTTTTAGAAGTTCAGGGGAGGAGTCAATGATATCTACACCATAAAGGATAACTCACATTAGTCTAAATTAGAGGGTACTTCTGAAATTTCTGGTTTATGTGACTTTTTCAGGGTCACAGAGGAGATCAGGGACACTTTCAGGCATGAAAGCCAGATCTGCTAACATCCTGTCCTGAGAATTAACCAAAACACTCTCCCTTCTTCCTTCCATATCTTTCATATGACACATAGAAAGGCTTTTATATTGCCTTTGCCATCTAGGATAGGGCTTTTTTTTACCTACCAAAGATATACCTTGGGCTTTGTCCACCTTGAGGAATTCTAAACTTTTCATGACAAGTTTATAGTACCTACTTTGGCCTCTGTTGCTCTGATGCCTTTACAGGGTGTGGGCTCATCACATGCCTACAGTCGATGCCTACTCCAACACATTTACAATAGGGCTATGCAAAGCTTCGATCCCTGGTTTGATTCAGTGGAGATTCGGCCCAATTTGGTGGCTGAATCGAATTAGAGGACCCTTTAGTCTCTCTGAATAGAGCTGGACCCCTCCAAATTGATTGGAAGGGATTCAGAAAGATTCAGCGAATCGGACATAGACACAGCTTTAAATGTTTTTTCTACATACCTCTAAGTAGCAGGGGCTCGTGAATGCTGTGATGCTGGGGTTGCATGGAGTGTCCCACAGAAGTGTAAGGGGCTCCCCAGCATGGTTGGCAGCAGACCTGGAAGTGGAACAGAAGCACTTCTGGGTCCATTGGGGAGTGCGTAGGGGGGCTCCCACGCCCTCCTGGCTTGGAGATTGGTGCCTCCTGGGTCTGGGGTTGGGGCACCCAGGGTCCCCCTGTGGCTGATCGCTGAGCCAGGAAGGTGATGTGGGGTGGGCCCAGCATGCTCCTGGCAGACCTGGAAGTGGACTGGAAGTACTTCCGGTCCATTTCTGGGCTTGCCACCAAGCACATGGAGGGGCCCCCCGCGCTCCTGTGGGATGCTCCATGTGCCCCAGCATTGCAGCAATCGCGAGTCATGCCTGGTACCTCAAGGTATGTAGAAAAAACTTATAAAGCTGTCTCTATGTCCAAATCACTGATTCTCCAAATCAACAAATTGAATCACTGTCCCGGATTCAAGCTGAATCTGAATCCAAATTGAATAGGGCCCACGTCCCACACCCTGAATTTACAACAGATTTAGGAGATACAGGACACATCTACACATTAAGTTGCTACCTATAAAAACAGGTACTGTGCTGTAATTGGTGCTATTGCACAGTAGTGCCATCACATACTTTTTTGTAATACCAGTGCACAGTAAACTAATACTACTGCGCATTAGCAGTTTTTGCCTGCTGAGATAATGCACAGTAGAATTAGTCTACTGTGCGTCTAGCATCTCATGTAGATGTGCCCCCTGGCTCTTAGTTTAACATAAGCAGTAGTTTTATTGCTCAAACAAGGAAAAAGGGAGAGGCTGTGGATGGACCACTTAACTTGGACACTAGGAACTTGGCTTTTATTCCTGGCCCTGTCACTGGCCTGCTGGATAATGGAGGGTAAATCATGTCATCTTTCTATGCCACGGTTTCCCCATCTGTGAAGTGAGGATAATGATGCTGTCTTCCTTTTTAAAGCATTTTTGAGAGCTACTAAGGAAAAATGCTGTATAAGAGCCAAGGATTCTCATCATGAGCCAATGAGCCCCGGGACTTTTTTCTATGCCTAGTATTATCCACACTGTACCACTGAAGTCATTCCAATGCCAAAGGAGCTGGTAATTGGTTTCCCTGTGAGAGTCTGACTCAAAGTCTGTTGAATTCATGGAAAATCTCCTGTCACAAGAATGGGCTTTGGAAAAAGGCCCCAATTTTTCAGCGTTTTTTGAAAGAACGCAAAGATAAACATCTGCCTAGCCTCTCCCTCAGTTTTGGTGTTGTACATTACTTCTATTTATTGTGACCAATCTTAACTCCTTTTCTTGATTCTCCTTCATGTTGATTAACTGATTTGGTAGTTTCCACTTTACAGATTCATTATTAATGACCTTGTTAGTGCTTGTTTGGATTCCTGGGGGAAGAACTATTTATTATTGTGACCTAAAACCTGACCCCTGTTTGCACAGCTATAAAGGTATGTATGCCCCAGATTGTTGCATGAATGGACTGAGTACCATGATAGGAAGATTGAGCCTCACATGTAAGGAACCTGTTCTTGCTATGGAACACAGAGCCTGGAAGCTCCTCAGAGCATGGTGTATGGGGAGATCATATAATGGTCTTGCTGAGCAGCAATATCAGTAGCACAATCCTCTCAGTTCCTGCTAACTTGGTCTGTGAAGGTACCCTGATAATCATGGAGCTAGGGATTGTCTGGCAACTCCACTCCTTTGGTTGTATTCATATTATGTGGGGAAAAAAAAATTTGGGAAATTTTTAGAAACAAAATTATTCCCAATGAAGTGCTGTAAATTAGGTAACTTTAAAAAAATGGCTTTTATTTATTTTTAATTTGGTGAAGTTTATGGTCAGATTTCATTTCCCCTGCAGTGTGGATACATAAGTGTGGGCAGACTGCGTGGTCAATAGGCAGTTCCCTGGCTGGGTACATACAAGGTTATATATATGCACCCATTCTGGACCCACACCTGCAAAGTCCAGAAATGATTGCAATATTTGTAATGCATGCACCTAGCACAATACTGGACACAAATATCAGTGTTAGGCTCTTTAGTTAACTCCTAACAACTGTACACATCCAGAAGTGGCTGATTTAGTTCAAATTGCTCTCCATTCCACTTCAAGCCTTCTTCTGTTTCTCCATACATGTTTTTATCACTTTAAACAAAGTTTAAACTCCAAAGTTCTTGATATCATTAAATGATATCCAAGAAACAAAAGAATTAGCTTCTTTATGTCGTATTTCCCCATCCTTCTACTTCTAGAGGTGGTACAGGGATTATCAGTGTCCCTTTTCTTCCGAATTTGAATAGTCCATTTAAGATTCATTGGGTGTGTATACACAAGACACTTACTGTGCAGTAGCCTAATAATACTGCACAGTAGTGCATGACAGCACAAACAGTGCTAATACATTACTGAGCAGTAGCTTACTAAAAGGTAATCCCTGATGTTACTGCATGGTAACTCTGTTACTGTGCATTTATTTAGTATTTGATTATACGAGTACTCAAAAGAGTGTGCAATAACCACTGCATATTCATGAATTCATAGACGTGCTCACTATTTTCATCAAATCCCTTTTGGTTCTTATAGTCACATCTCTTTCCTTTGTCTTCATAATGGAAGATCTCAGAGCAGGGTGGCTGTAAATCACCTTTGCAGGTTTCCATGGCCCTTTGTGATGAATGTGGAGATTATCTCCATTTTCCCAAGGCCCTTTGCCAAAGTGATGTTTCTATTTTGCTCATCTTAGTTTTAAAATGCTTGATAGATTTCCTTGTATCAATTCAGGCTGCAATAAACTGTGCTGAAGTCAGTATTCTGGTCCTTACGTGTCTCTCCATGGGTGTGTCCACCTGTTCATTAATGTGCCATGGTTATGGCACATTCAGTTTTGTACCTGTAATAGATACCAAAGTAATGTGCATTAACTGGTGCTACTGAGGAGTAGCACTGGCACATAGGATTTTTAATGCTAATACACAGTAGATGAATTCTTCTGCTTATCAGTGCATTAGCCTGGCTTTTGCCATAAGGCAGTAATGCACAGTATAATTAGTCTATTATGCATTTAGCATCTTATGTGGACACACCCCATGAGGCATTGACTAGGTGATCCAACATGACCTGTAGATGTATTCTTACAATATAGCAAGCTAAGATAGGGATCTTTGCTTTTCAAGTTATTTTTCACAAATCCTTTTTTTTTTACAGTTTGACTGCTCTCTCAACCATTCCATTTGATTGTGGGAATAACAGATTTGATGCTTTATAAATACAATTCCATTGCTTTGCAAAAAAGCAATAAAGTCTCTGAAGCACAATGGCGGTCCATTGTCACTAATAACTTCAAATATGCCATATCTTAGAAATCCTGATTTGCAACATGTCTTGACAGATTCACTCATAATTTGAAGTAAGCCCACCTATGTACTTGGAATAATGTTCATATTGTAAATAAGAGAATAAGATCATTTCGCTTATGAAACTTGAATAGTTCCATACCTAATTTCTGTCAAGGTCTGTTGGGGAACTCATGCAGCAGTGCTGCCTCTTATTTATTTATGTTTCTGTACATTTGATGCGTCTCATAGATCAATGCCATATCCTCCATTTGCTACCTGGCCAGTAAACAGCATCTAAAGCTCTTCTTTTGTACAGCTCTACTCAAAAGCTATTCCAGTGAGACTTTCTGGTTCTATGACTCTATCACATCTTGTACAGGTCTTTTCTATATAACCAATAAGTACAGGTATTCTCTTGTCCTTCATAGATACAACTTCTAGTTGATATTTCTGGCGTGTGAGCATCCATCTTTGATCTTTGGAGCTGCATTGCACAAGGGTGGGTTTTGTTTGCTTTGTTGGTTGTTTTTTTTAAAATAGCTTGTGGTCTGTTTCAGCCATTACTTTTGCATAGGTGTACTGGTGAAATAGGAGTACAGCCAAATACTACTGCTAACATTTCTTTTTTCCTATTTAGGCATACCAGTAGTTCTATTGTGATGTTGCTATAGCTTTAGATATATAAGCAACATGACCACTTTTTGTAACAATACAGCCCCTTATCCAGTAGAACTGGCATCCACCAATACAGTTACTGGTTTTTTGACATTAAAGTACATCAGCACTGATATTGGCAAGATGTTTAAATGCCATTTCATGCTGTGGTATCCAGGGCAAATTCAGCAGCTTTTTCTAACAGTTGTCTTACAGGAGTTGTTACTATTGACCATATGAAGTAAATTTACCCAGTTAAGTAACCATTCCTAAGAGACTCTGGAATTCAGCCTTGCCAGTTGTGTGCAGTAATTTGAGTTCTCAAGTTGTAAGCCTTCCTTTGTCAAGTAAATGTCCCAAATATTTTATTTTTGCCTGAGCCACTTTGCATTTCTGTTCAGTCACAGAGAGTTTCCACACCTGTCCAAAACTCTCCTAAACTTCTTGTCATGATCTTTTCTAATATTTTCCCACACTAGTATCATTTATACAGTATGTAAGACCTCTGAGACCTTCAAATGTCTGTTATATTACTCTTTGATATACTTCAGGTGCAAAACAGATACTGAAGGGAAATCTGATAAACTCATACCTTCCAAACTGTATACTGAATGCAAGTCTCAGACATTTGTCATTCAGGTGCCAGTAGTGAATTCTGGCAAGTGCACTGAATGTGGGGAAAACTCTTTTAATGGCTTGTGGTTCCAGAGTAGCGGGGAGGTTAGACTAGGCCAGGTGAGGGAATGCACCACCCAGCTTACGTGGCTGGTAACATTACAGTTCTGAACACTAAAACTGCCTGAGGAGGCACACAGCATAACCAATATAAAGAAACCGTACCATATATAATGACTAATGTACAATACAACACAACTATCTCTTGCTAATTTGCTAGAAGTTTGTTCTAGAGAAGGCGACTGAAAATGTTCACTTTTTATAGCGCTTTTCAGATCTCTTGGATATACCAAGTATATTCTTATTTCATATTTCCCTGGTTTGTCTACAATCAATATAAAATTAACCCAATTTGTAGAATCTAGCAACCATTCCACTTAGTGCAATTAGTTATTTTACTTGATCCATTAATGCCAGGGGAATTTTGCAAGGTGCATGAATCATGGGTCTTATGTGTGAATTTATCTTTATTATGTGTTTATCTAGCAAGCACTTAAGCCTCCAAATATGTCCCAGTCATTTTTTGTTTCATTCTTAACCATATTGACTCTTTGAAATAAAATTCAGGTATTTCACAGCCACTAAGCCCAATGGATGCCTATACACGAGTGTGGAGACTGCTCCAACACACTGTAATTACAGCCCATCAGACCCGACTCAGTTCATGAAGTCTGCTGGAGCATGGTAAATGCCATGCTCCAGCCAGCCTCCATGCCTTGTGCATCAGCGTGCCTGTGCTTCTGAATGGTGAAGGGGGCACTTTAGATCAAGCCCCAACTGTCATTTTGAAGTATAGGGATGCTGCAGGCACTTTAATTATAGTGGCGCTTGGATCCACTCTAATTAAAGCTCTCCCTCCACTGTCATTCCTCTGAAGTATGTGTATAGACACAATATGGCTTGGTCAGAAACTACCACTTGGAATTCTAACAATGCTTTTTTCCCCCCCATTTTTGTATTTGCAGTATAAATTACATTTGCTGCTTACTTGCAGTCTTTCCCCTGTAGGTTACTAACTGAATAGTAAGCCACAAAACACTTAACTGTTAAAGTGCTACATAATTTTAAAAGACATCACGTTGGGCTGTGCCTTTAGACCTGTTTTTAAAACTCACAATTTTGTAATCATTAATCTACCTCTGAGTTATCTTCAGTGGGCTTGGTTCTTGTAACTGTTCATTTGGTTTGGTTTCATTTTTGCTCTCTCTCTTTTTTTTTTTCAAACAGATTACATTTTTAGTTAAAGTGTCACCGGTACCATTCTGAAATCCAGGGATGCTTAATACATGTAACATATTCAGGGATGCTGAACACATTCTAATTAAAGCACATTGGAGCAGGTGTCGGGCACATATATAGGTGCCCTTAAGGTCTAGGAAGTCTAGATTCAGAGGTTGTACAGAGCAGCAAGTCTAATAGAATACCCCACCTAATACAATCTTTAATACCAGTTTTAATTCAGTTACACACTGGTCTGTTTCCCCCTTCTGCCTGACTTCTGGTGAAAATCTTATGCCTCTCATTTGTAACAATTTTCCTTGATATACAGTGGCTGCATCTACACATGCACTTTACTGGGGAGCAGACTAATTAGCTGTGGAGTAAAGTGTCATCATCTACATATGCGACAGTATTAGCCTTCAGTAAACTAATTAACACTGCAGTAAGATAGCACTGTCAGGGACAGTACTATCTTGTGCCAGCATAATTTACTGCACTTAAAACATACATGTAGACACTGACTGCAAGCATAAATTGCACCTGGCCAGCCCAGCTGGCCAGGGACCAAACTCCTGCTTGCTGCCTAGCCACATGGCTGTGTACTTTCAGCACCCTTGTGCCCCAGTCAGCCCTGACAATCGCCTAATGCCACCACCAGAGCCTGGGGCTGAGTCCCCTGAGCTAGGCTGGGCCTGCTCCGCCCAAATTGCTGCTGTCCTGGGCACATGATGCTGCACCCAAGAGTCGTTTACGCTGGTTGAAACTCATCGGGAGTTTACTGATTTCCACTAATTGTACAGGTAGATGCACTCAGAATGGCTCAGACCTATTCACTAAGACCTGCGTTTTACTCAGTGGTTGCATTCTGAAACTGAAAGATGTTAAGCCTCTTGTTTCCTCACCTGCCACATGGAGAAACAGTTTTTGTTTGCAGCCCATCTGGTCACTGACTGGCTGCTGGGCAGGGCAAGTGCTCCCCCAACTCAGGAGGCACCAGTCGCCCATGCTTGTTTCTACTTTTTTTCCAGCTCTCTGCTGTAATTCCTTCAGACACTAATTTTGCAGGAAGCTTTAGCTGATCCTTTTTTCTCAGCCCTCTAGTACAATTGTGATCAATGTTTTGGCCCTGCTGGCCAGATGAATGAAGGGCTAAATCAGATACTGCATACTGGGGTCAGACCCTATGCTGCCCTGTGTGCCTAATATGGCACACAGAGCCATGGCTTGTGGGCCTCCTGATATGCTCAGTTCCAGGGGCAGGGATTTGGAGGCCAGAGGTGGCCCATGGACCAGGGGTTGAACATGCCTGTTCTAATACTTTCAGTTTGATATCTGATACAACACAAAATATTTGCAGTACCAGGTGCACCTAGCCGAATACTGGCCACATATCAGCTTCAGTGTCTTTAATTATAACAACTATATACATACATACATAAATGATTGGCTTAGTCCACATGGCTCTCCATCTGCATCTCTATTCTGCTTCCAGCCTTCTCCTGTTCCCTTTTAAAACATGCTTCAATAACTTTGGTTTTTTTCACCAAAGTTCCTACTCTTTATGAATGAAAACAGCTAGAAGATTAATAGGTGTTAGATGGAAGAAAGGAGCAATTCCATACTGCAGCTGAGTATATTTCTAGGAAGCTGGAGATGCAGGCTCTAGGTCCCCCCTTTCACCTATATGGCAGTTAAGCCTCTATGTCTCCAATTTCTTAACACAGTACAGTACTCACAACCCATGTCAGGCATTATTTGACATGGGTCTCTAGTGCTCTCTTTTTAAGTTGGGGGAGATCAGGAGTCTATATTCAAAGGCTGAAGATTAAAGCCAAAACTATCCAGGTGAACAGCTAAAAACCTTCCATTTAGATGCACACAGGAGAAGAGAATTCTGCCATGTGTCTCTACCTAAGTATAACAACCTTAGCGTAATCAGTGGAATGGCATTCAATTTTCATTACCTCTACATCAGACCCGAAGTTGGAAAAGAGCTTTTCACCCTCTCCCTACTCCTTCCTCCCCACCAACTCACTTCTGTATAAATTTTTTTCTCTTGGGAATTCTTGTTTGACAGGCATATGTTAGCTAAGATAAAGAAAACTTTAAGTAAAGGATTAATCAGGCCTCCAAAAAGAATAAAGGACTGCACATACCACTTCCAATGAAGAAATAAATCTGAACAACTGGGAAATGATTTAAAAATAAATAAATTGATCTTAAGCAACTGATTCTTTCTACACATTTTACTATTCCTGGGTTGCAGATGTATTTTAGGTCCTCTCTCAGAGTTGCTCATACCTTTCATATACAAATTGTTCTGGATTTAACATCTTTGACAAGCATCTCAGCCAAAAGTAGGCCTTTTTTGTTTGTTTTATTAAATACACAAAGTTTTAAAGAGCTGGTTCAGCAATTTTTTGAATTCTACAAGTAGGAAGAAAATACATTTTTCTGTAGGTATCAAGTTAAAAAAATTATATTTTTATAATTAGCCACTGAATCTAGAAAGATGACTTGTGGTTACAACCCTTAAGGAGGAAGACTATGGCTCAATTTTGTAGAAATCAAGTTCAGCATTTTTAAATATATTATAATTAGAATTTTATTTAATTTCAGTAGCATCTCCTAGAAGGGTACTGAACATTTGGTTCTGTTATTTCATGAGTAGGTAAGGAGAATAGGCAGTCCCTAAAGGACATAATACTGGAGAATCAGCATAAAGCTATTCATACAATTATAGGAAAGTAAAGCTGGAAGGGATATCAGCATACTCATCAGGAGCATCCCTGTCTAAATCCCAGCCATGTGTCTGCCCAACCTGCTTTTCAAAAATTTCTGGGATGCAGAAGCTGTGGAATCTTTAGGTAACCTGTTCCAATGCTTGACCAGCCTCACAGCGAGAAAGTTCCTCCTAATCTCCAACCAAAAATTCCTCTGCTGCAACTTGTCCTGTTCCCTACAGCCACAAGGAAAAATCTGTCCCCAAGGGTAGAAGAAAGATGAGAATAAACTCAAGAGACTAATGGGACTACACAAGAAGATTCTTGGCTATCTGTAAATCAAGAGAGAAACATTCAGGAAACAGCAGAAGTCATCAAGGATTGTACAAGTGTTTATGAACAAATCAGTGAAATAACTGAAAAAAAAAAGAAAAGAACTTCAAACAGCTGGATATGTTAAAGACTAGGCCTGTGCAAATAAGGAAGTATTCAATTTGGATTTGGATTTGGCCTATTCAGAGAACAGTGATTTGATGACTGCCCTTTATCAATTCAGCAGAATCAGCTTCAGAAGATTTGGCGCTGATTTGGAGCGATTCGGTGATTCAGATCGGCCAGGGAGAGGTAGACACAGCCGGGCAGATGCAGGTTTTCCCATGACTTCTCCAGCTGTGCCTACCTCTCCCTGGGTGGGAGTGGGGATTGCTCCCCCTGCCTGGCACCCACATGGCAGTTGCCCCATGGTGCAGGTGCAGCACAGCTTGACGGTGCCATGCAATGCCTGGGAGCTGGGGCTGGTGAGGCTGAGTGGTGCCAGGCTCTGGGTGACTGCTGGAGCCGCCCCAGCTCCCAGAAAGCATACAGTGCCCTGCCAAGCCATGTTGTACCTGCATAATGTGGCAGCTGCCATGCAGGTGCCTGGTGGGGGCAACAATCTCCACTGCCCTGTGCTGCACGGGGGTGCTTTGTCATGTGTGCCCAGAGGCTCCAATCTCCACTTCTGCAGCCAGTGAGTGTGCAGCTTTTCTTTTTTTTTTTTTTAAAGTGCTGAGAGGCTGGGCTGGGCGGGGGCTGGGGCTGGGCAGGGCAGTCATGGGGGCTTCTTCTGCAGCTTCTCAAGCTGTGCCTTCCTCCACCCTGGTGGGAGGAGCCGCAGGGCTATACCCTGCTGCCACTTCCCCAGCTGGCATGGGGGGGCCACGATGCAGTCACGGCATAGCCTCTGTTCTCAAGACTGCCACACCCATATCAGTACTAGGAGTGGGAGATCTGCCCTGCTGCTGCTTGCCAGCCAGCCAACGCTAGGGGTGCAGGATGAGGGCACAGCAGTACTGGAAGTGGAGGCTATGCCCTGCTTCCACTTGTCCCCTTCTGCCTGGATTGATCCACACCTGCATTCTGCCTCCCTCCCGCCCCGGCTGGGCAAGCAGTAGCAGGGTAGAGCCCCTGCTCCCAGCACTGCTGTGACTACATCCTGCACCCCCCCACCTCCAGTCCCAACCCCACTCTTACCAGCTGGAGGCAGCTATCAGCTGCCTGTTTAATCGATGGCTGAATCGCTGAATCAACTGAATCTTTGCCAAAGCTTTTCCAAATCGATTTGGGTGCTTCAAATCTATTCGGAGCTTTAACTTGGTCTCCCAATTTGATTTGGATTTGGAAATTTGGTCCCCAAATCGGGCTGAATCTCCTCCTAATCAAATCAGCTACTGAAGCTTTGCACAGCCCTATTAAAAGACATCAGGAAGGAGTTTTATAAATGTGTTTAATGGAAAAGAAAAGTAAACCTGTGCTGCTTAATGAAGAAAGGCTACTAATGGAAGATGTAAAGAAGGTCAAACTACTTAATATATAAAATTGCTTCCATCTTCCCCAAAACACCCAAACTGTGAGCAGGAAAAAGGCTGTAAAGTATGATAAAAAGACAAGCAAACCCAATTCATTAGTCACAAATTCTTTAAGTCAAACAGGCCTGATGGAATTCACCATAAGGTTGTAAAGAAATTAGCTTTAAAAAAGCTCCTAGAGCCACTGGCAATAATATTAGAAAATTCATAAATGACAGGTGAACTCATAGAACTATCTACCAGTCAACCTATCTGTAATACCTTAGAAGTTACTAGAGAGAATTATGAAATATTCAATTTGTAAACATCTGGAGGGTACAGGTTGCCACCAGCAGCTAATATAGAATGGTTGCAAAAAAATCATGTCACACTAACTTGATTTCCTTCTTTTGTAGCTTGTTGCATAGGGGGAGCATGGTGGGCAAAGTATACCTGTGCATTAGCAAGTCCTTAGAATCAAATCACACATAACAGTCTCATAAGTAAACTGAAGACATGTGGGGTAGACAGAATTCCTATTAGGAAAATATACACTTTGTTGAATAACTGCAAGCCAAGAATATCTGCAAATGGATTAATGTCAGATTGGCAGGATGTCTCATGTGGATTCTGGATCTAGTGCTGTTTAACATTTTTATTGAGGACTTAGAGGTGAAGAATATACTGATCAAATTTGCAAATCACAAAAAATGAAGAGGGGGTTTCAGCACTTTGGTGGACAGCTAGAGTTCTATATCCAGTTTTAGACACCACATCTTGAAAATAATGTAGGTAAACTGGAGAATATTCAAAGGAAGCAATGAATATGGTAAAAGGTTTGGAATACAGACCATGAGAGGAAAGGTTGACAGAGGTAGGTATGCTTAACTGGAGAAAAGGAGTTTGGGGGGAGCAGGGAGGGAGGCAGACCATGATAGTTGTGTTTCTGAGTGAATGGTTGCCATTAAGAAGGTGGAGAAAAACTGTTCTTTCCAGGGCATGAGGAAATGTATTTAAAATTATGGCAAAGCAGGGTTAGATCAAACCTCAGGAAAAAACTGTAGCAGCAGGAGAACTGAGAACAGTAAGACAACAGAACAAGCTGCCTAGGGAAGTTGTGGAATCTCTTTATCAGTGGGAATTTTAAAAAATGTCTAGATATGATTCTGTCTGGGATGGTGGAGAAACAGTAAATTTTTCATCTGTGAAAGTTTTGGGACAAAATGGTACCTACAGTCCCACCTATAATTAGCAAGATTCACTTAAGACCTCCGCATCAAGGACTTAGATTATCAACTGTAGTGCAGCCAAGCAGAGACAGAGGGAAATGCTTTCCTAAATCATAATTTTACCATCCAACTTTGGGTCCTCTGGATGCCAAAATGACCCTCAGATAAGGCAAAGAAGATTTGTGGACAAGGTTGCCAACTGCCTATAAAAGAAAAAAAAGGGGGTGGCATCTTTATACATGCTCTGGGGGTAAGGTGGCGAGTGCTTTAATTAGAGCAGCACCAAGAGCCACTCTAACAGTGCCTGTGGCATCTTGTGTATTCAGTGTCTTGCACTTTAAAATGGTGGTGTGAGCACTTTACTTAAAGTTTGTTTGAAGATCTTTAGTTAAAGCACTCCCACGACCTTTTTGAAGCGGGGGGACACTGAAGACATGAGACATGGAGGCTGCTGGAGCATCCTAATTAGCATGCTCCAGCAGACTCTATTAAAATCGAGCCTGCTCTGATGCATTATAATTACAGCACATCAGAGCAGCATCCCTGCATGTTTGCAGGCACCCTAAAAAGCTAAAAATGCCTGTCTGTAAAACCCATTTTAAAAAGTGAAGCTCCATAATAGGAAGGAGGCTGGCTGCAAAGCACTGATGGATGGAAGGGGAAGAGCAGTGCCACCTCATATCTAATCAAGTGTGCATCACCATGCAGGGAGCTCTGTCACTGGTCTGTGCCCCAATGGACTCTCTATGCAGCAGACTTGTCTTTTGGAGCTTGGGTTCAGTCCCAGGCTTGACATCTTGCTGTTTTGATTGGTGGAGCCCATCCACCAATCAGGAGGCAGCAAGAGGAGTTAAGTTCCACCCCTTCCCTGAGGGGAAGGAGAGAGGAGTTCCCCTTGCCTGGACCTGATTGAAGACTGCAACACTCAGGTCCAGAAGACTTCAGGGGCGGAGCCCTGGACAGTTTAAAAGGAGCTGCGTGCCCACCATGAGGGAACACATCCGGGACAGAGAAGAGAGAAGAGCGGGGCTCAGAAGAGCTGAGGAGAGCTGCTCAGCAGGTCAAGGCAGTAGCCCAGGAAGAGCCCCTGAAGACTTCTATCAGTGGGGAATGGCAGACGGCTCCAGCAGCTAGGCTCTCAGTGTGCAGCGTGGCACACGGTGTCTAGATCCTGGGAGCTGTATGAGGCAGCTCGGGTCCGCAACCTCTGGTGTGCAGCCAGAGACACGGTGCACAGGCCGGGGCATGGAGTAGGACCTTTGGAGCACTTGGGCAGCTCAGGTCTTCAACCCTCAGAACAAGGCTGAGACCTCGGTGCAGGAGGCGCTGCACGGAAGGTCCGGAAGTGGATGAGGCCTGATGCTGCACAAGGTGGCCCAGGCCTCTGACCCATATCATGCAGCCAGATGGTACTCGAGCTACTGAGCCAGTAGACAGGGCCAAGCCAGAGGCCCCAGGCACCCTGCATAGCAGATTCCTGTTCCAGGGGACAGTGACCCCCCGAAGCCCACTGCAGGTGAGAGAGCAGCCTGGCGCAGAGGATGAGGACCCTCCTCCAGGCCTGGAAGCCTTGAGCTGCTGAGAAAAAAGATTCTCACAGGGGAGGGGGAGTCTCCCCTGGTTAGTTAAGGGCTTCTGAAAGTGGAGGTCCTACTGGGCGGGCCCCCCTAAAGTTACCAGCTTCCTTGAAGAGCTCAGGGAAAAGCCAAGGGCATTGGGGCTTCCCCTTGGGATTAAGTTCATCTTTGAGGTTCTTGTGCCATAAGTGGTGTGATGTCATGCCTGGTATTTTGTGAACTCTCGTATTTGTAAATTAGTAGATGAGTACAGTCCTAGGACTCTGCTGGGACCCCTTTTTGCTATTATTTCACCTGTTGTTTATTTGTATTTATTTGTGGCTTATTTATTGTTCACCTAGACTTATCTATAGTTTATCTGTTGGCTATCTATGTTTATTATGGGGTTTATCCGTTTCAGATCAGGTACTTACCTGTATCTAGAGCATGGGTATAAAGTTTTATAGGATTTACCCAGGGGGTATTGTTTATGGTGTGTGTGTGTGTGTGTGTGTGTGTGTGTGTGTGTGTGTGTATAAAATAGCCATGTTTCATTTCCTTGTGATAAGTTAATGTAAATACATTTGTATATAGTTAAGTCCTCTGACTGGCCTGGCCTGGTTCTGTAGGGGTGGAGGGAAACTGAGTGGTCTGCAGTTCCCCCACAGCACACCTGCCCACAGCTAACAATTCCCTTCAATTGGAGAAGGGGAGTGTATACCTGGGCTACACAGCATTAATGCAACCATAGGTTTGAGAATTCCATCACAAATTTCCATATACACAGCATTGATTTACCCTAATTATGACAACATATTATTTTCTATTTATTATTTCCCATTTTTAAATTAAAAAAACACATTAATATTAATGATATCAATGGCTAAATTTCTAAGAAGCCATCTGTGGCTTTGCATTTTGTAGGAGGAACGGTATTCTGGAGTCAGCCTTCATAGTTTCATAGTTCGTAGGATCGGAAGGGACCTGAGCAGATCATCAATTCCAACCCCCTGCCATGGCAGGAAAGAGTACTCGGGTCAAACAACTCCAGCAGGGTCCCTGTCCAACATCATGAAGACCTGTTTTTTATTCCTCACCTGCCACACATTTGATGTTACTAGGATTAGGTCCTCATGTCTGTCAGGTCAATTTTGAGTGCTTCCCTTCCACTCCGCATTATTGGGCTGCTCCTGCAAATTCTTAGTCCTCATGAAACTCACTCAATGCTCCTTCCAGTCTCCCCGAGCTCCATCCCTGAGCCCCACCAGCAGCCTCTCAGGGCTGTCTCTTGTGTTCAGGCCAACAGTCTAGTTTCATCAGACTCCCTGCCTACTAGGCCAACAACTCATACCATACTGACAGCTTCCTCATGGGGTGCCTGCCCACCATACCGATAGCTTACCCATGGGAAGTTTCATCTGTCCCCACTATGGCTTCCACATGCCCCTCACAGCTGTTCCATACTGTGCAAGCTTTAACAGTTTAACCCAGGGGTGACCAAGGTACAGTGCACAGAACCATGTCATCTAGCCCACAGGGCTTCCCACAGGTTCAGAACTTTGGCAGCAGGGCAACTGATGGCAGTGTTCATTGCTGTTGTTGCTATTCTTCCTGCTGACCAGATTTTCAGATCTGTAGAGAGCTCCACAGGCCAGATCTGTAGCACAGAGATGATCATCTGTCCTGTGGAGCTGGGAATTCAGTGGCAGGAAGAGCAGTGGCTATCATGGCTCCTGGAACCACAGTAATTAATAATGCCTTCACTAAATTCCAGCTCCACAGCCCAGATAATACAGCCTTGTGCTCTGCATCCAGAGCACAGGATCAGTCCATGGTCTAGATCTGGTCCATTTTTCTAACCCAACATGGCTTTACCTAACTCTGGCTCCCTCCTGGACCTATCACAGATAGCAGTCCATGGTTTCTCCTCCTGCAACTCTATCACCAAGAAGCTCCACTCCCTTGCACTGCCACCACTTGACTGCCAGGTACCTCCAGGAGATAGGCTTACATAGCCCCAGGCTACCCCTTCTAGATGAAGCAGCCATTCCATAAAGGCACCGCTCCCTGTTTTTCCTTTCATTCTAATGATGGGGTTAGAATGGGATCTCCCATTAGACCCAACAGTTGATTGTTGGCCTAAATGGTAGAAAAGAGGAAAACAAAAATGAGGCAGTTATCTTCCCTGTTGCTAATATTTTTCACTCCTAATTCATGTGCAGGCAAACTTTTATGGGCACACATGGAAAAATTCTTAGGCCCAGGCACTGTCAAACGTTAATGCTGCGATTCTAAAATACTGAAAACTAGCTTGTGACTTGGATTACATACCTGCATGGGGCTTGACAAATTGCCCTTGCCTTGGCTGCCCAGGTCATGAGGCCAGATGCATCGGCAAACCTATCTCACCTCACAGCAGTCGGACAGAGAAGACACGTGGTGAAGAAAGACAAGTAATCAGCAGTCCTCCATTCCCACAATGCATCCATAAGCATGTTCAAACTTTTGTAAGGGATGTTGTGATTTGCTGTTTATATTAGTCTGACAGCCAACTACTACTTACAACCTATGAAACAAGGAGGAGGGATTTGTGGCTCACTGTTCTGTTTGTTACACACAATGCACAGTTTATGTACCACTGCTTCCTCAAGAATGAGCCTCAAGTCACGATCTTGACCGCATACTGTGCAATTTAACTGCATTAAGGTTGAGTTACAAACCCTAAGTAGTTCAACGCCCAGGCTCCGAAGTGTGAGTTTGCCAGCAGCTGTTCAATATTTACATTTATCATCACTCTGAGACACCACGTAGGGCTGGGGTATGCTAGCCAAATATCTCATTCATCACACACATTCCTCGTATCCTGGGGCCCAAATATATTTTCAGATTCAACAGTGTAACATTCACATTTACAGCACAGCTATTCCAGATAGACAGGATGATGCCTTTTTTCTGATCAAAGCCTTACTCGCTGCATGTGCCTGCCTAATTCACTGCTCAGCATCCATCCTACGTATTAGTATAGCAGAGATCCTATGATGGAAAAAGTAGTATGCAATTATGTAATGAATGGTATACCATAACTCCTCTCATTTCAGTAATGAGAGGAGTTTGTATAAGAGGGTGGGGAGCACAGGAGCCTCAGGTTTGGCCTTCGTGTAGTCAAGAGTTTTTTTACCTAAAATTTCCTAATTGTTGTGGTTTACAATAAAAATAGGAAGTCTAAGAAATGTTGAACACACTGGATAGTGACAAAATGCCACCATTCATTGTCTACTTAGGCAATGTCTCAAGGCACCACCTTGAGGCTGGTGAAAAGTAATGTGTAAGCCAAGAAACAATATAGATATTATTTAAATCTAACATTAAGGACCTGATATGTAGGTACAGATGTGTCTCCTGGCTGCTGCCCTAGTATATAAGCCTATCAGGATTGTGGATGTATCTATTGTCACAACACACCTTGGAAATAAGAATATGGTCTTATTCCCATTTTCAAGATGACAAACTGAGGTACGGGGATATGATTTACTAAAGGTCACAGAAGAAATCTTTTGGGAAGCAAAGAATTGAACTCTGGTCTCTCAAGACAACTCTGTTTTCTAGTGTTCTAGTCACTGGATCATCATTCCTTGCTTATTTCAACTCCAGTTATTGCTGTGGAACCCAATTATTTTACTTGGAAAGCTTTACATGTGAAATCAGGGTTAAAAGCAATTTAAAATCAATCAAGCTAGTGCCAGTTCTTTTGTGCCTTCATCCCCTATCCCCTTATAGCTAGGAATGGAGAGAAGTAAGAACGTACAATGGATTTGGAAAACCAAACAGACAAACCATGTAGTAAGAAGTAAACTGAAAAGCTACTGGTCTAGGGCTCAGCTCTTCACCCATCAGTCTCTGTGCATGCAGCAGAGAAGCAGATGGCATGCTATCCCTTTCAGAGACAGAATGGGTGCTCACAATGCAAACGCCAGCCAATTCTGAAAATGAGATGAATCACTTTAGCCAGAAAAGGACTCAGTAAATGCCAGATAATCATGATAATGTAGCTATTATGGAAATAAAATCACCTATAGCAAAAGAAATTGCTTTGATAGATGTTTAGACATTTGGGACTCTTTTCTATGGATACTGCAATTAGGAACCTGCCTGAGCAAGCTGAATCCTTGATAAGCTTTACACTGCTAAAGATGTATGATTAGATTTAAGCCCACAAACTAAATTCAAGAGACTTTTCAAAATCCTTTTCTGCTCTCTTGCAGCTAATACACTTGCTCCACTAATCTGGTTGCTGTAATAAACAGATAACATATTGCCCCTGCTGTGTGATCCTTTTGGGAGGGATGTGTTTTGATTTTTCCCCCCTTTCTATATCTTATTTTATTTCTTAGTTAGCTCTTTGGCAAAATCTGACCTTGCATTTCTCAAACCATTAAACACTGATAATGTATTGCTGCTATCTGTTTTCACTTTCTTCAACTCATCCAGTTGCTTATAGGGATGCGATTAGAGGAAAAAAATGCTGAGAGCACTATGTGTCTGCTGCAGAGTTGCCAGGAGCTTCTTCTCAGGGGATTAGCACAGCTTCACATGACCTCCAACACAGGACTGTGAGTAGACATTACAGTGGAGGCATAATTAATACATTAAATCCTCTCTTCTATTTACTGGAAGGAACAGTAGTTTGATGAAGAGAGGGTGTTAAAGCTGACACTCCCTGTTTATATTGGCTTAATCTGAGACTAATTTCCTGGCTTTTCTATATTGTCACACCTGTTGCTGACCTGCATTGCTAGAAAGATACACTGCCAAGGATAATAGCTTCACAAATAGCATAAATCAAGCTGTGATCAAGTGGGCTGAATTCTTTGGGCTCTTGTGGGGAACACTTTGGGAGGCTCAGTGTAAGCACGCTTTGATGTAAATAGTTTCATAAGGAGAACATTTAAGCTAGAGACAGACATTCAAAAAGTCTGAGCCTGAATTGATTCACTCTTTGCAGGTTAGTCCAACTTGGCTAGGCTGAACCAGTTTGTAACCACACAAACATCACCTCTGGACTGAGGAAATGCTGGCACATGCCTACAGTGACTCAGGCTTGAAGCTGGGTGGGGTGAGGTAGACCAGCCCTCCTTTCCCTTCCACAGTTCTGAGCTGAGGGTGGGGGGATATGGCCAAGCCCTGCCAGGATGCTCTGATTAGGGAAGGCCCCACCTCCCTGACTAGCAAGGGAGCCAGCAGGGAGTCACTAACAGAGCACTGAGTTAGAAAGCAGGGAGTTGTTAGCATTTATCAGACAATCAAAGAAAACAAAAGCCTCTCTCACTAGCTCAAGCTCTTCTTAAACAACTTTTTTCCAAGGAAGGAAGGAATGGAGGGATATTATCAGTTACCTGTTGATTAGCTCCTAAAAGCCCTAAGCTGACACTGTCCTGTCTGCCTTTGTTCTGTCTCCCACAGCATGTGGTCTGCTAGCTAATGCTGAGAGGTGTCTGTGTAAGACAGAGGGGAGGGGGGAAACCCTGCTTGAGCAGGGGGTGGTGGGGGAGGGGGGAGCAGAAGGAAGCCAGACAGACCCTGCTGTACCTGCAGTCTCTGCTGGAGCACCAGCCAGGGAGCAGAGGGGCAGGGCTATCCTGGACCAAAGAGCCCCACCCAGGGCTGCATAGCTTCTGAGATGCTGGGGGACTCTGGTTTAACTTAAACCAGGAAGGGAGCTGGGACAGACATTGCATAAACTGGTTTGACCCAAATCAATTAAGTCTGATACTACATTCAACCCGGTTTATCTCAAACCAGTTTCAGAAATTTTCTAACTGGTTTATATGCACTGAACATCTGTTCTGTTACAGGTTTAAACCAATTTCTGATCACTTAAACCAGTTTATGTGTAATGTCTGTCCCTAGTCCTAGATGCACTTCTCTCTATAGATGGCAGTCTGGATCTAGCAGCAAAGCCTGGAGACTGCTCCCTGATTGATTCCCTATAACATTGTGTTTAATTTGATTGGGCAAGTGTTAGGGCCTTATTACACCTTACACTGTGAGACACACCAATGTTGATCACTGTTTGTGCTAGCTTGGAATTTGGAGCAGTTAAATCCTTAGTAGAAACCTTCTCTGACTGTCCAACACCTGCACAGCTATGATTTGCCACTAGAGGCCTGGTGAGCAGGGGCAGGACTCAGAGCTGTAGGCGTGCATTGCTGCTAGAGGGTTGTTAAACCAGGACAGGCTTCTATCCCTGGACAGGGGCATGAAAGATCCTGGGATACTGGAGGTCTTCAACTTGGGTGGCACATCTGTGGGGAGTGCCTACACTAATGGAACAGGAGCTGGGTAGTGCAGATCAGAGATAATCCTGCAGAGTGGCATAACTTTGAGCCACATAATGAATGCTTAAAACCACTTTAAGGCATTAATGGGTGGACAATCCAGGGATTAAGGGCTCCAGGAGCTGCCCACAATTCCCATGTGACAAGGCCATTAGTTCCTTAGGTTAATACTGTAGTTTTGTAACAGGCTTGTTGTGACTGTGTCCTAGGGAGAAAGAGAGACTCAGAGAATGCTGAGGAGAGAAAGTGGTCTCAGGGAGGACAAAGTAGAGACAAGGCAGGAGTCCAAGGGACGACTGAGGGAACTGCAGTGGCTCACAGACTGTTTGGAGCTAAGCAACTTAGTGTGCTATTTCGGATGTCAGTACTCTGATCCCCTGCTCTTTGAAGAGGACCTCCCTGCCCAGAAAAAACAAACAAAACCTTTTTGGGAGCTGAACACAGAAAGAACTCTCTGAGGTAGGGCTATGTATTACCAAGGAAACCAGGGACAAAGATTTGGGGTTGTGTAGACAAAGCCTTTCCCCTCAAGAAGCCATACCAGGACTGGGAGACCTTCAGAGGGTCCTTCATGAGAAGGGGACCAGACAAGGCTGCCTTTTGGGGAGTTCTGAAGCAGTGGTTTCCTTGAAAGTGGCATTATGTGACACAAGCAACAACAAGCAACAACAGATAGATTGTGAATGATAGAGGAGTACAAGGTCACACACAATGTGACACTGCTGGGCAGCATGATAGGCACTGGGATCACCACACTCAGAGTGTATGTGCACCATTTCCCCAGAGTTTCCAGGGAACCCTGCTCCCAAGCATGTCCTGCCCACCTGCTCTTGCTGGCACATGCCAAACTCACAAATGAGGCACTCCCCACTGTTACTCTCAAGCACACTGAAGACAGAGATTGAGTGTTGTGGCAGGGGCTTGTTTCTTGACAGAGATTTTGGTTTTAGCATGGAGGCAGAGACACGCTGCAGTGGCAGGGAGGCAAGTAGTAGCCTATATGCTTTGAGCAAATGGCCTGCACAGATGACACCTATACCAAGTTATTTTCCTTGGACTATTTCTACACTAGATTTGAGTGAACTATGCTAATGTAGGATCATACATCATTTATTCATTCCATAAATAAACTGGAATAAAGGGTGAACAAATTGGTATAAACATGTTATGTATCCAGGCCCCAAAAGAGGAGTGACACAGTAAAATGAACTAGGAAAATGAACTTTGCAGCAGTTGCCCATGAGCAGGGTAAGACGTGTATTTGTTAAGGGCAATAAAAATTAATTTTTCATTAATGGAGATATAAGATTGTGAGAGCTTGGGTGAGAGTTTTAGCCGATTGAATGGTCTGGAAAGGCTGTACCTTACTGATGCAGACAGAATCAGCAATATTTAGATGCACGCTAGAGTCAGGGGCCTAGAAAGAGGTCCAAGATGATGATGCTATGGTACTGACCTGAGTAACAGACTAATCATGGTGAGCTTTGTCTGACAGATAGACATCTTGAAGCTGATGTTCAAGAGACAGGCCAAGATTTTGGTTTGGAAAGGAAGAAACAGGTCTGGTGCACAGAGGCACATCTGGAAGTTGTCATCATAGAGGGGGTAGCTGAACTTGTGTTTACAGAGGAGATTACTTAGAAAATGGGTGTAAAGGAAGAAGACCCACATGAAACTCCCAGCTGGAGGGAGAAGAAATAGATTTTTTTCTTCAAGACATTTTGAAGGAGCAATCAGGGGCGGAATCAAAAACCAAAGTCATATGGGTGTGAGGTTCAAGTTAGAACAGTAAAAGCTGTTTAGCTATGATGATGGCATAACTGAGAGAAGAGAGAACAATTTTTTGGGAGGAGGAATAGAAAGAGGGAATGGGAGGGTGAGAACAGATAAGCTGGTGGCCCAGAAAGCATGGAGAGCTGAGTGAGGAAGTGTGGAGGGTTATTGAAAGAGAGCAGGTTACTATCAGAGACTGGAGATCTCACCAACAGAAAGAGAGCAATGCTTTGTGAAAAGCAAATCAATAAAAAGCCCTTTTGTCAAGCATGAGAGTTGAACTAGGATTGCAGTCAGCTGGAAAGCTGAGGCAAGGAAACATTCACTTGACTAGATCATCATAAGAGAAGCTGTAGTCACTGTTCATGAATGTGGGAGGTTGAGAGGAAAGGAAGTTGAAATCAAATTGATAGGGAGGCAGAGAGTGGATGAAAGATGACAGGAGAGAAGATGAGGATAAACTGCTGTTCAAAAATAAGACAGTGGGAAGAGGAAGGAAGATGGGGCATAGGGAGCCAAAAAACAGGAGAGAAAAAAACCCAACACTCACTCCCACAACAGTCTGATCCAGGTTGAGGAGTGACACAAGATTGGCTTCAACAGCAGATGTCTGAGCAACCAGTTTGCCACCCTTTTTCTCTCCTCTGAGGATAGGCAAAACATTGACATAGTAGCACATCTGTGCATAGGTAAGGCATGGAAAACTTGTGAGGAGTAGAAAAGACAGGGAGGCTAGAAAGATAGCGTAACAAACATTCACGATGACTCAAACCCAACATCCTGGTTGTCCCTGATGTCCTCATTACCACTGTAAAGCTTGTTAAGGAGGGTCCATAGACAGTTTGGAATCAGGGGAACAGGAACAACGCTGAAGCTGATGTTTAACACACTAGATCTGTCAGGCAAAACAACTACCACGCAGCCTGAAGTACCAGTGACCCCATGATATTCCATTCCACGTTCAGGGGAACAATGCAATACCAGGGGACTGGGCAGCTGCTGAAGCAATGCAAATCAAGTATTTTTTAAGAAGAAAACATTTACTATAAAATGTGAGGAGTTTACATTCTGTCTGTCCAACCATGACAGCACTATTTTACCTGCTTATCCATGAGGTGGAGGTTGGTGGCTGGTGGGGCAATAGAAGGAATCTGAAGAAATGAGGGCACATTTCAAACTCAACAAGAGATAAGAAATAGCTGCACTGAACCTTAGGATACATGCTCACGACAACAGAAGACCAAGACATTATCCTAAAGCGATAAAGATGCAAAATGCCATTTGTACAGACCGCTCTGTAGATTGAAATAGGATATTGCTGTGCAGTGGTGAGTGGAGAAACTAGTGATGAGTGAATCTCATAAGGATGCAGTTCAGATAACAACAAAAAACTTATGATCTTTTCCCATACACCTTTGCACCTCTTTGGTCCAGAACTCAAGTTGTTTGATAAACATTCTGGTTGGAATACTGACAAAAAAAATAGCCTTTCTTAAACTATTTTGGTTACTACTTTCTGTTCACACCTGGAAGTGTGAACAAACTGCCTGTATTTCTTTCAAATCCAGTACTAGCAGAAACCCAGAATTTCTCCAGGATGTACAATGGATGGTCTCTAAATGAACAGACAAAGTGCAAAAGAACAGTGATATTAGAGATGAGCTCAGGACTAAGAATTCTAGACTGGATGTTGAACATCCCAGTATCCAAATTTCTTTTCAGCCTCTCTGGTAGATGGGGACCATTTTATAACTGTATCAATATCTATGCATTATAAATGATAAATAGTTACTATAAATAAGTTTGGATACAGATGGGGAGGATTTTTAATGCTCAGTATTAATAAATATTTGGATTCATTTTTGCATTTTATTGTATATTTACATTTAAGCTGCTCTGTACAAACATTAATTAGGCTTTTATGTAAACAATAAGCATCATTACAATTACACTTATGCCCTCAACACTATGTAGACTCTTTGCTGTATTCGGCGTTCATGGAATTGAATTTCTTACTGACTGGAGACTTAATATATACACGAGAATGTTTTATGGCTGGTGGTGTCATAAAGCCCCAAAGTAAGGCCGTGCGGAGTTACTGATCTATGTTCCCCATCCTAATCATGTATTCATGGCAAGCTGTATAGGGGTTTCAAAGGAGTACACAGTGAATATGTAATAACAATTTTATTAAATTTACTAATGCTTGCCACAACCATCTCTAACTAACAGAAGAGACTGTGTGGGAGTTGTGCATGCAGTGTGCTCATTATTTAATAAGGAGGCTCTACAGTACACAGGCTCTGAATATTAATGAAGTTTCTAAATATAAGAAGCACACATTTTGAAATACAGCATAGAGACACAATAACTTCAGTGATAAAAATGCAAACAATTGCATAGAATGAGCAGGCTAGTGAGTGATAGGGAGAAGTTTAGGCTTTGGAAATAGTGTTTTTGAAAGGGAGAAGTAGTTACAAACTGTGAAAAGAAAAGGGAGCTTGACAAGGGGAAATGGATTTTGTAGGGAAGAGTTTGGAGTGAAGAATGATAGTGGTGGGAGAAACAATGAGGATATAGTTTAACATTATGGAGAGCACCCTTGGCCTATCCATTCTGGAAGTAGATAGTGAAGCATAGTCCTTGTTTTGATCTACTGTGCGGAGGTGAATTTCATCTTGTGGGAACAAAATGCAATGCAGAGGAGATGTACAGTTACAGAAAAACGTATACTGGGAACTTGTAAAATAATCCTTGTGCAGAAGTTTGTTATGGGCAAAGGATCCTGTTTGAATTGGGATTCTGCATTCAAGAGGGAAAATACAACAGGGAAAGCACCATGCTACTAGCTACCAATTTTATCTAGCCACATTATTAAACTCCAGACCTTTCTTTAACAATATTCCAGAGTTTCTTGAAGAATAAAAGGTGCAAAGTCCTGTGGGTCAGGTTCTCTTCTGGTAAAGACAATGTGGTTGTAACTAGCGTAAAAACACTGCAACTGAGGCCTTGTTACACACTGATTTTGTGTGGTGCCTGGAGCTCTTAAATCCTGGATTGTCTGCATGTTTACACCTTTAAATGGCTTAAAGCACTTGTTATGCAGCTCAAAAGCAAGCTACCAATAAGCTGATCAACACTTTAGGAAGGCCTTCCATACTGTCTCTCACCCCATCCTCATTAAAAAATTAGGTGACTGTGGTATCGACACCTACACAGTCAGATGGGTTGTAAATTGGCTGGAGGGCTGCACCCAGAGAGTGGTGGTGGATGGGTCATTTTCGACCTGGAGAGATGTTGGCAGTGGGGTTCCCCAGGGCTTGGCCCTCGGGCCTGCACTGTTCAATATCTTCATCAGTGATTTGGATGAGGGGGTGAAAAGCACCCTGTTCAAGTTCACAGATGACACTAAGATGTGGGAAGAAGAGAGCACGCTAGATGGGAGGGACAGGCTACAACTAGATCTGGACAGGTTACAGAGGTGGGCAGACGAGAATAGGATGGGTTTCAATACGGACAAGTGTAAGGTGTTGCACCTGGGGAGGAAGAACCAGCAGCATACTTACAGGCTGGGGAATTCCCTTCTCATCAGCACACAGGCAGAAAAGGATCTTGGAGTCATGGGCCACCAATGTGGGAACGCGGGCAGGAAGGCTAACCGTACCTTGTCATGCATCCATAGATGCATCACAAGCAGGTCCAAGGAGGTGATCCTCGCCCTCTATGTGACATTGGCCAGGCCACAGTTCAGGAGGGATGTAGATGGCATTGAGAGGGTTCAAAGGAGGGCCACTCGCATGATCAGGGACAGTAGGATAGGCCCTATGAGGGGAGGCTAGGGGACCTGAACCTTTTTTGCCTCCACAAAAGAAGGCTGAGAGGGGATCTGGTGGCCACCTATAAACTTGCCAAGGGGAACCAGCAGGCAATGGGAGAGTTGCTGTTCCCCTGAGCACTACAGGAAGTAATAAGGAACAATGGCCATAAGTTGACTGAGAGTACATTCAGGCTAGACATCTGGAGGCACTACTTCACAGTCAGGGTGCCTGATCCGGAACCAACTTCCAAGGGAAGTGGTGCTTGCCCCTACCCTGGGGGTCTTCAAAAGGACAACCACCTAGCTGGGGTCATTTGACCCCAGCATCTTTTCCTGCCCATGGCAGGCGGTCGGACTTAATGATCCGCTTAGGTCCCTTCTGAACTATGAAACATTTCTGCAGCTCACAGTCATATAGACATTCTTGTCCATTGTCCTAGAATAAATCCTAAAAATTTTTCCCTGATAGAAGGTAATAACATTTTATCCCAGGCTATTGCAAAGTACATCTGTACAGTTATTCTGTGATTGCATCACTGAATCAATGGTGGAACAGCAGCACTGTGTTCAGCTGCTCACTAAACCCTGAAAAGAAGGGCAATGTATACATATATCAATCTCAGGATATTTTTGTTCTGGGGCAGATACAGGCACAATTTATCCAGAAACAAGTACAATGTCTGTTCCTAGTCAAAGAGTTGGTTAATAGAGATATCTGATATCCAGAGAAAATATTTGCTGCTGGAAAGTTCTTGTCTTCTGACTGAGAAAACAAAGCTGGTTTAACTTGATTTGGATAGAACACAAGCTTTGAAGTCTTTGTCCTAGGCAACCACAAGGTTGGAACTATTGTATTCAGACCTCTAGGGAGCTTTTGCCCAGGAACAACTGGGAGGCAAATATTGGGCTATAATATATAATGAAAAAAAACAACAACAATCAAACAAACCAAATCCATTCATCAAAAACAGCTTGCTAAGCAAGGAGAAGAACCATCTTCTACTGTGAAGACTCAACTAATCTTTTTCATGGCTAATTCCTGATTCGATCTTTAGGTCTTGTCCACTTATTTTCTTGCCCGTAATAAGTAACCTATAGTTCAGCATCCAAAGCAACAGAACTTCCCTTCTGTTTTCTAGCCCGGTGGTATCTCTGCAAGCCAGGTGAGTGGTATCGAGCTGCTCCATGGATCCACCCTTCCCACCTGCATGCTTGATCCAGCAGAGGAAAACTGGCCCAAGCAGGCACCACACGCAGCCCAGCCCATCCCAGCATGCAGCCTCAGTGAGTGCCAAGGACAGTGCACATCCTGGTCACTGTGTGCAGAGTTTGTCCTGCACAGTAAAAGGGGCAGCACTAAGGGCTGGATTATAGGGCTCTGTAGAGCCTTATGTTTGATGCCCCTATTTTAGCTAATTCAAACCCATTCCTCTCCCATCTTTGTTTGTATTAAAGTTTAAAACATTTGGTTAAAAAGAAAACCAACGAAATAATTAATGATGACCTATTGAAGGGCACAATATTATATTTTTTAGCCTAAGCAATTAGTCAGCCAATTAGGCATCACTGACTTGTCTACAGTCAGGCATTAGTTTGGTGCAATTCAATACATTAAGAGTGGGAAAATACTGTAAGGCCTCCTCCTGGAACTGGGTAGTAACAAACAGGAGACAGCTTCCATGTTCAAAAACCTAAACCTGCTTCAATGCCAATTCATTGTCTTCGCCGCCTCTTGGGGCCATGTTACCTGCTTCGTCTTTTGCTTTGTTGTGATTCTCTTATGGTTTTCTTATTCTGAAACACACAGATATAGTCAGCTCCACTAATCAGTGCTCCATGTCCTGTTTATACAGTTCCAAGGAAACAGTATTTGCAATCCTAGGGAAATGAATGACCCCTCTTTAGGGGCACAAGCTAGGTACAGCTCAAAAAAATAAACAGAAACCTGCCCAGGATTCTGAAACAGCATTGCTGTTTACTTAGTAGCAAAAGAATCACAGTTTTCCAGCCAAAAAATAAACCCTACATACATTTCTGTACCTTATTTTCTTTCACCACTGGAGCATTCTTTGCATTAGAGTCTTTGGGGTTGTATCTTCTCCTCTGGTTCTCCTGAATTTTCCAGCTTATCTTCTGAACCATGGAGTCCTTTAATCTTAATTGACCTTCTCTAAGTTGGGTTCATCCCAGAGTTAAATGAAGACAGGAGTTCCCCACAAATGTCGCTCACTGTGAAGGTCTTTCCCTCCTTCCCCTCTTATGCTCAGTTCTTCCTCCTTTCAGCCCACAGATTCCTATGTGTCTGTCAACAATTCCTGGTTTATATATCCCTCCCCCACCCACAACACTTCCAGTACCTGACCTCTCTGTTCCTTTTATCAAATTTCCCACTTCAGAATTAACAGCCTCATGGAGAAAGATATGGGGCAAACAGAGTGTCCCAGGCTTCAGTCAATCTCCTTAGCATGTCAGCTGTCTGGTAAAAGTACCATCATGAAGGTCTCAGACCTGAGGAAAGGTTCTTGATACTTGAAACCTGGTCCAAGGATATCATTAAAATCCTTGCTTCTCAGACCCAATTTGTGCCTGATTCATCAGAAAAATTTTTGCTCACTTTGAGGAACTTCATTAATTTGTAAGTTGTTACAGAGCCCCAGATCATCACAAAGTATAATGCAACACACTTGGAAAGCTATTTAAAGAATCTCATTTATTTCAGTGGCCTTCAGATTAAGTCAAACATTACTGAAAAATTAGCCTGTTCATAACATGACATTTGTTTCTTACATGGGGAAGGGAACAGACAGTTGTTTACTACTAGAATAGGCTGACTAATATGGTCTCATTTCAATCACCAGGCATCTTTTTGTGGTAGTAAGTATAAAATTCTGCTAAAAATCACTTCAGCTGTTTTTTGAAACAGCCGGATCATTTCCTACTCCTAGTTATCTAGGGCAGCCCTTCTGCCTGGTGCTGTGACACTAAACAGGATGGGTTCAATTGCTTGATGGAAGCCTCCTTCCTCCTTCTCCCTGAGCTCTTGATTATATGACTAGGGCTCCTTTACCTACCACTGGAGACTGCAATGATGCTTATTGTGACTTTTGACCCCAAGCATACTGTGCAATGCTCATCTGTCCATCTATTTACAAATGGACCAGTAATGTTCTATTACTTCTCCAGTTCCACAACTGAGTATGAGGAAATTTTGATACAATGTTATAGTCATGGTAGGGAGGCACTTAAACCACATGCAAATAAGGCCTGGCCAATATAGCCCATTCCCCATGTGCAGTCACAAGTACCACCAGAGGGCTTCTATCCTCCCCCATCCTCCTGTTCCTACTCTACATGTGGTACACACTGTAAAAGTGTCCTCCTGTGGCTGCCATGGGAAAGGCACTGGGCAAGCTTGGCACTGTTCCCAAGTGAATACTTCAAAGCAATATTGGATGTACCCTGGCATGTGCATTAAAACAGTTACATGATATTTGTTGACATTTGGTGCAAGTGGGCAGAAGCCAGCAGGGTGGGGAATGGCAGGAGCTTGTTTTCACAGCCATTCTTCCTAGCACTATCAGATACAATGTAGATATACCCAAGTGACTACCATGAGCTCCCCATTCTTTAAAGGCTCTACACTTCAGGTTTTGTGTGAACAGTGAAATTAATATATTGGTCTAGTTGGCAATTTAATTTGGCCAACAGTTAGGACATTCCCAAACTAGGGAAGGAGTACTCTGAAACCAGGACATCTGCAAACGCACCCTTTCTGCCTGCCTTGCTTACATGTTCCACTGGCAGTATTCAGTGAGGCCACTTCAGGGTATCCCTCTTCAACTGGCTCAAGGCAGCTGAAGTCAGGGGCTTTCAAGTCTGGGGTAATTCCAACAGATTAATACAATAATTCATGTACAGACTACACCCTTGGTTTAGGGACAGACATTCAAAAAGCCTGAGCCTGAATTGTTGCAATCTTTGCAGGCTTGAACCAATTTGGAGGTGGGTAGACATTCCCTTTTCATTTCAGAAATGTAGGCACATGCCTGCAGTGGCTCAGGCTAGAAGCTGCGGGGCTCTAGAGCAGCCTTCCTTTCCCTTCCATAGTACTGAGCTGAGGAGGGGCATGGTCAGGCCCTGGTATGACACTCTGATTAGCCCAGCAGGGAATTGATAACAGTGTTAAACACTGAGTTAGGGGTGATAATTACCCCATTAAGAAATAACAGAGGGACATTACCAGCTACCTGTTGATTCTGCCTTTGTCACAGCATGAAAGAGAGCCAGTGTGTGATCTGCTAACTAATACACAAACACCTCTCAGCAAGGCAGAGGGGAGGGGGAGAAAGCACCCTGCAAGTCTCCACAGGAGCTGCAGCCAGGAAGCAGAGGGGTGGGGCCAACCCTGCTATGGAGCAGAGCCCTGCTTAGCCCAGAGAGCACCCAGGATGCTGGGGGAGTCTGGTTCATCTTAAACCAGCAAAGTTTCTGGGGCAGACATTGCATAAACATTCACTGCAGGGTGAACATTCACTGTGGTTTGAGCCGCATCAGTTAAGTCTGATACAACATTCAACAGGTTTGTCTCAAACCATTTTCAAACTGGTTTATGTACACTGAATATCTGCTCTGTTACAGCTTTAAACTAGTTTCCAATTACTTAGACCAGTTTATGTATAATATCTGTCCCTAGCCCTGGAGTTCAGTAAGGGTATTTGCAGAGATGTATTTGAGGATAGAACTGGGCCTGAGCTGTGGTACCATTCAGAATGGGACCCTGCGTGTTGGAAGGTAAGCCCTTACATGTAAGGAAGAATTTGGCCTCTCTCTCTGACTCCCTATTTTTGATTCTGGTATTCTTCTATTTTTCCCCTTCTTCAGGCTTCTTTTCCGAACTTATTTTCCCTCTCTTTCCCTGGATCTTCTGTTTCTGTTCCAGCTATGCTTCTTTTCTGTGTTATTCTTCAGGCCTAGTTATATTCACAATCTAATATAGTTAATCCAACTTTCTTTTCCTTGGTTTTCTACTTTTCCAAGGTTTTTCCTATCCCCAGTTCCTCTATTCACTCTTTTACTGGGCCTTTTGCCCTTTCATTTCATCCTTTGCTGCTGTTTATTCTATCCAGCTTGCCTAATGGTAGTCCCAGCAGACATTCAATGGGAATACTCAGGTTTACCCTGCCAGTGCAGATGTTATACAATAGCTATGTTCAGTCTTTTTTCTAGAGGGACTAGATGCTCAGAGTGTTACATTGCTGATTCCTTTGTAATAGTCCTGCACAGGCGAATGTTAATCAATTAGAGCAGCAGAACTAATTAAAAGGCATGCATTATACATCTTCAAGACACATTCTTCATTACCATAGAACCACCCCATTACAAATTCACATCACAGAGAATTAAAACAGGCAAACTTAAAACAACAGGAAAAAGAAGCCATTTACTTTTTGCCAGGAATTTGGCTCTGGACGATCTATACTGAGACCTACGATAGTCACAACCAAATGAAGCACTACTAAAAATGAGGGCTCTATTAAAAAGGGAGGAAGTCAGTGCGTTTTACATACTTCATTCCCGTACTTTCCTGGCACTCACTTTAATCAGGCACCCTGACACTTGTGGACTAAGATTCTCAAAAGTGGCCAGAACTTCTGCTCTCATTGGGTGCCTACAAGCATTACACTGCTTTCCAAAGCATTGTAGAAATGGGTCTAAAAGGGGTGTGTATGGTGGAAAGTTAAACCTCATCTGAAGAGGTTTAAGTATAGTGTGATAGGTATAATGAATACTTGTATACTTACCAAGAGATAGAAACCACCCTGCCCCCCTCTCCTTCCCCCATTCTTTGGGCACTTCAGGATATATTTTCTGATCCTCTCCCCTCCAGAGAAGGACAGTCAGACTTGGCCAGACTCCATTGCTCCAGCTAGTCAAAAATCAGATCCCTCTGCCTGTTAGCACCAGGGATGATAAACCCTATAGGATGCTGGAGGGAGCCTGGGCTATATTAGAGCTGGCACCTGTAGCCCCACAGCAGGGGCTTCAGGCATGGAGCTCTGAAGTGCTGTGTGGAGAGAAAAAAAATCTGCACCCATCCATACCCCCCTGTACTTTTGAGCCCTGAGCCTACAGCTCCATGTGCAGGGCTGTGGGCACCATGCCACAGGGGGAATAGGTAGATTTCTTCCCCTGTTGCACTTCAGACCCCCCGGCCTGTACAGATCCTCTGAGAACAGGTATCCTTTCAATGACTGCGTGTTGAGAGTGAACTTGCTTGTGAAGGTTAGAGAACATGGATTGAAGTTAACCACTAGTTTTTATACAATGATCCTAGAAAGGGCAGCATGTGTTTGCTGTATTTTAATATTTCCTGTGGCAAGTTGGCAAAAACCGGGCCCAGATTTGCATCTACACTATAGGCTCTTCTGTATTGATGCAGAGTAGCTGTGTATCCAGCAGAACTGATAAACGATGGATGCCACCCCGCCTTACCCCATGTCAGGGAAAGAGGGTACCTTGGACATCACTGCCTCTGTGACTGCTATCAAAAGACATTTGTAAACTAGGTACCTATCTCAGACAAACTTGCTTTGGACAGAGGCAGATGCAAGGTAAAAGGTACATAGTTGGCAATTTTGGTTTTTGTCGGTGGGTGTTTGAAGATGTTAAAAAAAAAAAACAACCCCAAAAAGCAAAAACCCCAGCACTTTAAATTTAAGTGTGGCATGTTCCCATGCTGAGCCCTGCACATGCCCAGAAGAGGCAGCACATTACTTCAACCCAACTCTGCAGTATCTGTAAAGATCGGACACTTTAGTGGGGCTTTTTGGGTACTTTTATCTAATAGCTGATTGAATCAGCTTCAGCTAAAAGCGTCAAAAAGCCCCGCCAAAGTACCTGATCTTTACAGATGCTGCAAAGCTGGGTTGAAACGTGCTGCTTCTGCCAGTGAGGCATGGGGGTTTTTTTGTTTTGTTTTGTTTTTAAATATCTGCAAGCTATGGCCATAGCTCATGGGTGCTGAGCACCTGCTAATTTATTTTCAGTGGGTGCTTGGACCCCAAAGCACCCACTGACTTGGTGCCTTTGGCAAAGTAGATTTAAATAACATTTGTATCCCCTTAGCCTCAAGGTGGCTGGGTTCCAGACTATTTTTGTGCTCTAGGTACTTAAGCTAAAAAAAAAATGGAGAATCCTTCTCCTGCTCCAGTGCCAACTGTTAGTCATGGTTTTTCTCGGCCTTAACTTTCATGAATTTACAAGGTATTGTACATGCACTTGGGTGATTCTAGTCCATCCTGTAGCTGATGCATCCATACTGCAGATGGACTTCTGGGCACTCTCAGAAGGAAAGTACAAGGCAAATATAGCAATGCAGTCAGAAATAGAACCCGTGCTATTTAGGCACCTAAAGGTTTTGGACCACAGATTGACCCACGGCTATGACAGAAACAAAGAAACAAACATAACAAGACTTACAATTATCAGTAAGTAAAATATCATTGTCTTCTGTCCAAGTGACCATGGGTATGTTCAAGAGCTGCTTCTGAAATTTTTGGGGGGCAGTTTTTTAATGATACTTTAACATGCAAGTACTTCTGTGGCATGTGTGGTCGCTCAGGAGAGAGAATTACATCGCTTGACTATATTCTCAACCCTCTTCTCCTTTCCTCTAAAGTCATAGGGCTGTGAATGTTCTTTGTCAGGCCTCAAAGATTTGTTTTAAATAAATTTTACCCCGAGAAGTACGCTTTGTATAGGCAATGTTATCATTGACTGGGGTGCCAGAAAGAGTGCCTGGTGCTGCAATCTGCACCACTGGCTTGGTTAGTCACAAATGTACAGAGGAGTAACTAGGAATTTTGGTCCTCTGATGGTGGAGCAGGGAATTGCAAAGTGCTGGAGAGTCTTGCCTCTCTACACATGGGCTGCTGCTGTTGCAGCATAAGTTCTCTAGGGGCTGCCATTTGGTGTCTCCTGTAAATCGGCGCCCAGGGCTAGTCTTCTGTTCACCCACATGTACTCATGCTTTTGCACCCATGTACTGAAATGAACTAGTTTCTCATAGGCCACTGAACATCCATCAAATGATAACAACTTTCAGATATTACTGACTTTGGGTGGTGACTTAGAAATGAAAACCCCCACAACTTATTACTATTGGATATACCTTCAATTTCCACATTTTAAGGCCTCTTAGCCCATCTCATCATTTGAGGTGATATATATATGTTATACACACACACACATACATACACATATATATACATACATACACACACACGCATATATATACACACACATATATGCATATATACATAAACATACATATATACATACATATATACACATATATATACACATACATGCATACATACATACATAAAGGGCTTTGTCTGCCTGCCCACCCATAACGTTCTTGCGGGGTGTGGCTCCAGGCAGTGCTGTGCGAGGGGCAAATTCCCTTTCAAGAATGATGGCAGGGGTGGAGGGGAGGGAGGGGGAGGGAAGAAGGATGGCAGGGATAGAGTGTTGCCATGACAATGGGGACAGAGGGGACAGAATGGTGCTGGCCTCCTTCGCCCCTCCCCACCCCAGCTCTTCTCCTTGGAGGTGGAGGTGGAGGTGACATGGGGTGGTGGCAGCACGGCGCTGGCCTTGCCGCCCCCGTTCCCCTCATCATTCTTGATGGGCAATTCACTAAATAGACTTCATTGGGCTGCTCATAAATGCTCACAGAAAGCAAAGGCTCCACATCTGGTTTTGTAGTTTTATGTTGCTTATTACAATATCGTCCTCCCTTCCCTCCCGCTAGATAAACATTGGGCCCTATCTTTGGAGCTGCTGTGCACCTGCCATTTCCACTGAATTTAATTGATCTGAAGGTTCTCATTACCTGTCAGGATCAGACTTTAATACCTTTGCTTCAAAAAAAAAAAAAAAAATTAAACAAGGACTTCCAATTTGAGATCTGTAAACCAGGCAGTGTTCTATTACTTCAGAGTGAAGCAGTTAAACAGAGAGTTCACATAAATAATACATGTTGTACTGTAAAGATTACAAAAGCACAGTGGGAAGGCCAGCCTTGTCACTGTTTACCATGCAGATGTTTAATTGGAAATCTAAATAATATATTAAGCTCTTGGCTTTGTGCATCAGGGCTCTACCACCCAGCTTATCTGCTTTAGGATCAGTGAAGAATGAGATGAATTTCTAGAGATTCTCTGCTTAATACTACACAAACATTGCTAAAACCCTCTGTTTATTTGTGAGTACATATAGGGGCTTCAGTAAACCTCCCAGGCATGGCATCTGCACGTGTACTCTACATTCAGCCAAAACCAAGGAGAGAACACGGTATCCATCCAGCTGAAGAGGGGAAGATTAAAATCCTTTAAGAGATAGAAAGAGAAAAAGGGTGCATGCGTTAGAGAGAAAGGAGCCTGATCCAAAATCAGTATGACACAATGGAAAGTTTCCCACTGATTTTAGCAGGATTTGGATGAAGCAAAGACAGAGAAAGAGATATCTTGATTTAAAAGAAAATGTGTTGTCTTTCTTCCCATAACAAAATAAAGATTATCACACACCCTTCAAGAGACACTCCCTCCCTGCAAAACACCACAGTCAGACCTAGTCCACTTATAGCCATGACCTGCTAGTGAGACTGCTAACCTTTCTCCTTTTCCTTTTCTTATCCCCAACTTGCATCCATTGTCTTAGCTTAGAGAAGTCCAAGTTTCAGGCATGCTGATCTCTCACCGCTCCACAGCATGCAGTATCCAAGGACCTTTCCACCTTAAAATTTTTGTGTTCTGTAGATCTATCCCAACAGTGCCAAACCTTGTGGAACTTAGCACTCCAATAATGTGTCAAAAACATAGGTTTCCCTTAAAAAGTGAAGTCACCTCTTTCTGGCCCCTGGTCAGTAACATGATTCTTGGGTTTTGCTTCAGGGACTGAAAAAAACCTGCTGAAGTCAACTTAAAAAAAAAACTCAGTATGGAAAAAAAACAAAACTAATGCCTATTTTGGGTTAAGTTATAGAAGCCACCTAAGATACACATCTAAAAAAGAACATTGACATGAACAGGAGGGCATAGTGAAAGAACAGGAGGATTGAATAAGGAGAATCCGTACTATTCTGATGTCTGTAATTGCTCTCATGTCAAAACTGGTGGGAGAAAACACCCCTTTGTTGTTCTGTGCAGCTGTTTGGTTTTTGTTAGAAAGGAGCAAAATAATGCTTTTATTCTCCTTTGGCTTAAATGCTAAATTACGCTGATTTTTCTCCGTGGAGTTCCTTGTTATATCTATATTAGCAATAGAAAAATTCACTCCAAATAATAGTATTACAGCCTGGAAAATTAATCATGCAGTGGTTTTAGGTGGGGGATGCAGGGAAGATATTGCCTGTGAATGCAGAGAAGAGATTGCCTCTAACAGAAAAGGAATCCCTCTAAAACATGGTTGATTCTGAAAGATAAGAAGAACTAGTGATGCTAAACTGTCAAAAGTAGGTTTGAGCTTACAAACTTGGCACAAAAATAACATAAGAACAACCTGTGTGCTTTCAGCCAATTTAGAAATACAGTTACAGTTACTAGCCTCTCTCACATTATTTCCTAAGATAGAGGATGATAAATGGAAAAGTTAAAATCCTTCTCCTCCACTCCTTCCCATGTACATCATGGGTTGGAACCTCAGATCCTCCATGTCCTTGCTCATATTCTGTAGGGAACTGAAACCCACATTTGCCATGTGACAGAAAATTATCTATCAGGCCATCAAGCTGGGAGCCAAACGGCATTCTCTGCCCTGCCTCTCTGAAGCAGAAACATCAGGCAGAAAGGAAGGCAAAGTTTATGTGCCCAAAACAGTTACCAAAAAGGAGACATCTTACTCTATAACCCCTTGGTTTGGAGCATTCACCTGCTCTCAGTGGGAGGTGCAGGGGTATCTCTTATCTATGCAAAGCAGATTAATTTTGTTGCGTTTTCATAGATTTTTCATAGATTTTCATAGACATCAGGGCTGGAAGGGACCTCGGGAGATCATCAAGTCCAGGCCCCTGCCCAAAGGGCAGGAAGTCAGCTGGGGTCAAAGGATTCCAGCAAGATAAGCATCCAATTTACTCTTGAAGGCATTCAATGTAGGTGCTTGAACCACCTCCGATGGCAGACTGTTCCAGACCTTGTGGGGCTCGGACAGTAAAGAAATTCTTCCTTATGTCCAGCCTGAAATGGTCTTGCAGGAGTTTATGACGGTTCGACCTAGTCATCCCTTGGGGCGCTCTGGTGAACAAACGTTCCCCCAGATCCTGGTGGTCACCCTTGATAAACTTATAGGTGGCCATCAGATCACCCCTGAGCCTACACTTTTCCAGGCTAAAGAGTCCCATTTCTCTCAGCCTGTCATCGTAAGATCTGTTTTCCTGACCTCTGATCATGCGCGTGGCTCTCCTCTGGACTCTCTCAAGCTTCTCCACATCCTTTTTGAATTGTGGAGCCCAAAACTGGATGCAGTACTCCAGCTGCGGCCTCACCAAGGCCGAGTACAAGGGGAGCATGACGTCCCGGGATTTGCTCGAGAAGCATCTATGGATGCACGCCAGTGTTTTGGTTGCTTTACTAGCCGCAGCATCGCATTGCAGGCTCATGTTCATCTTGTGGTCAATGATGACCCCCAAGTCTCTTTCTTCTGTAGTGCTATTCAACGTAGCACTGCCGAGCCTATAAGGATGCTGCAGGTTTTTCCTCCCAAGGTGGAGAACCTTGCATTTTTCGGTGTTAAACACCGTCAGGTTCTCCTCTGCCCATTTGCTGAGCTTGTCCAGGTCAGCCTGGATCACCCGCCTATCTTCTGGCGTGGATGCTTTGCCCCAAAGTTTGGTGTCATCGGCAAACTTGGCCAGTCCACTCCTGACTTCAATGTCCACATCATTAATGAATATGTTGAACAGTATGGGTCCCAGGACAGAGCCTTGAGGGACCCCAGTGGTCACAGGGCACCACGATGAGTGACTGCCACCGATTACAACCCTCTGGGTCCGACCACGAAGCCAATTTCCCAGCCACGAAGCCAATTTCCCAGCCAGCGAATCGTGGTGGAGCCAAGGCCACAACTGGCCAGTTTGGCCAAGAGGTGATCATGGGATACCAGATCAAAAGCTTTTTTGAAGTCAAGATATATGACATCAATCTCTTCTCCCTTGTCGAGGTGATAGGTCACCTGGTCTTAGAAGGAAATGAGATTGGTCAAACAAGACCTACCTGCAACAAACCCATGCTGGCTGTCCCTTAGAATGTTAGCCTGGGCCAGTCCCTCAAGGATGGCCTCCTTAATAAACTTTTCTAAGATCTTCCCCAGGATAGAGGTCAGGCTAATGGGCCTGTAGTTAGCCGGATCCACTCTCCTCCCTTTCTTGAAGATCAGCACCACATTGGCCTTCTACCAGTCTTCGGGCACTACACCAGAGCGCCAGGAGTTTTCAAAGATCCATGCCAGGGGCTGGGCTATGACACTCACCAGCTCCTTGAGTACCCTGGGGTGCAGATTGTCAGGGCCGGCTGACTTGAAGGTATCCAGCTTCTCAAGATGTTCCTTCACGAGGTCAGCATTTATGGAGGGTAGGGGATCCCCATCACCCGGATCTCCCTGTCCCATAGCAGGCATGGGCGTCCCATGGGACTGATGAAAGACTGACGCAAAGTACCTATTTAACAGGTTGGCTTTTTCCTGGGTGTCAGTTGTCAGTTGCCCCATCTGGTTTAGCAGGGGTCCAACATTGCCCTTGCTTTTCCTCCGGCTCCCCACATATCTGAAAAAGGACTTTTTGTTGTCCTTGATGCTTGAAGCTAGTTGGAGTTCAGTTGCAGCCTTGGCTTTCCTGGTTTGCTCCCTGCAGGACCGGACCAGTGCAGAATAATCCTCCTTGGAGGTGAATCCTGTCCTCCATCCTTTGTAGGCTTTCCTTTTTAGCCGTAGGAGGTCCGCTAGGTCCCTGGAGAGCCAGGAGGGCTGCTGTGCCTTCTTGCTGCCTTTCCTCCGTGTTGGAATAGATTTAGCTTGTGTATTGAGGATCGCTTCCCTGAGAAGCAACCACTCTTCTTGAACTCCCATCTCCCTGGGGTCATGGTCCCTAAGGGCCTGACCGACAAGCCTTTTGAGCTTGTTAAAGTCGGCTTTTCTGAAGTCAAGGACTTCTGTGTTGCTGACTGACTTGCCAGCTTTACGGCGGATGGTGAAGGTGATCAGCTCATGGTCGCTGTCACCCAGCTTCCCATCAATCACTAGGTCACCGATTAGGTCGTCCCCCGTAGCCAGTACCAGGTCGAGCAGCGCTTTGCCTCTCGTTGGCCCATAGACTTCTTGAGTCAGGTAGAGGTCATCCACGCACGAGAGAAAGCTTTGCGACCGCTTGGATTTTGCTGAGTGATCCTCCCACAAGATGTCCGGGTAATTGAAGTCACCCATGACAACCAAGGTCCTGGAGCAAGCAGCCTCAGTCAGTTCCCGGGCGAACTCCAGGTCAAGCTCAGGACTTTGAGTGGGAGGTCTATAGTAGACTCCCACCGTTGTGTCCCCTGTGCCGTATTCCCCACGAATTTTTACCCAGAGGGTCTCTAGCTGTCCATGCTGGTCGCCAACATCAGCGTGCAGGGACATGTAGCTTTCCTTCACATAGAGAGCTACACCCCCGCCCCTTTTGTCAACATGATTCCTCCTGTACAGGGTATAGCCCTCTATACCCGTGGTCCAGTCATGGGTGGAGTCCCACCAGGTCTCCGTTATCCCAATGACGTCATAATTCTTTGCACTGAGCAGGAGGATGAGCTCCTCCTGCTTGTTGCCCAGGTTCCTGGCATTAGTGTACAGGCAGCCAAGTGTCCCCTTGGGGGCTCTTGCCTTGCCCACAGATTGTGCCAGGGCTGGGGCAGGGGTGGGCTCCCTTAAGTGCCTTGGTCTGCTGGCTTTGCAAGGGTTGTTCAGCGGGCCAGCAGTGGCAGTAGTCCCCGCATCCCCCAGCGGGCTTAATTTAAAGCCCGGTGGAGCAGGTCAGCCAGCCTGGCTGAGAAGAGCCTCCTCCCCAGGGGAGAGAGGTGGAGGCCATCTCTTCCCAGCAGCTTGCTGCCTCTCTCGCCAAAGAGCGGGCTGTGGTCATGGAAGCCAAAGCCTTCCTGATGACACCAGCTCCGCAGTCTTTGGTTCACTACGTGGATCCTCCTCTCCCTCCTCAGCCCATAGCCTGAGACTGGGAGGATCGACGAAAACACCACCTGAGCTCCCAGACCCCTAAGCCCCGCTCCCAAATCCCTGTAGCACCTCATGACCTGGCTGGGAGTGCTCCGAGCCATGTCATTGGTGCCCACGTGAATAAGGAGCATGGGATAGTGGTCTGTGGGCCGGAGGAGCTCTGGGATCCTCTCCGCAATGTCTCGGATGCGGCCCCCGGGAAGCAGCAGACTTCCCGGGCTAAGGGGTCGGGGTGGCAAAGGTTGCTTAATGTAAAACATATTCTGAGCCCAGTCTATTGTCCAGTGACTTAAGAATTTCTCTCAAAAGCCGGAGATACAGTTTGGAAGCTCACTTCAAGGAAACAATAACTCCCTACCTACACCCTTCCTTCCTGAAATCTCAAAAAGGATTCAAACCCCAAACTCATAACTCTCAAAGGGGTGACTGAAAATACTGAGCTACAAGCCAGGCTGAAGGGGGAGGGAAGTATTCTCCCTTTATGCTTCTTGCAGCTGTGACATTGTGCAGAAAGAAAGGCAGCTTAATGGGGCCAGGAAGAACAAATCCATACATGAATGCAGCCGCTAGGGTGTTCCTAGGCTTTGCTCTCTACACTTCTGGTTTCTATTTTTTGGGGAGGTGTAAGCCAAAGACTATTCATATAAAATGCATAAGCAATGCAGCCTGCAGCCTGTTGGTTGGAAGACCCTTCTGACAGATGGGGGGGTTGAACACCATCTGGTTGAGGAAGATGTAAGCCACATTTTCAGTCCCCAGGGGAGTACTCTATAAACTAAGCCAGCTGAAGCTGTATCATTTTCCAGGCAAGAAAATGAGACTCACAAGACTAACAATAAGCTTAGGGAAATTTGACTCTGTAGTCCTATGGTATGGATGTTCACTCAGGAAAAGGGTGTCATGTAAACTGATCTCTACACTCACATTTATTTCTGCCATGTAGACAAAGTCTGTTTGATGTAAAATGGAACTGAAGGGTTCAAAGTAGGGACTAGAGCTCACATTTTCCACCTCACAGAAGGTTGCCCTGACCACCAGTCCAACAAGGCAGTAGGGGTGGTTGCTCTCTTCACCCTCTTTTCTAAAACCTGCACTGCTGCACAGACAGAAATCCAAGAGTCACAAGGCAAGAATAAAAGATGGGAAAAAATTCCCCAGCTATAGTCTGGTGGTCTAAGTGATTCTCCAGGAACAGGGAGTCATACATGCTTATCTCTTCATCCCTATTTGACACTTCATACCTACAGCCAATTACTATTTAATGTTAAATGCATAATTAGGTTTGGGAGTAGGAAATAGAACTCAGGTTTCAAACCTCTCTAGTGACTTTGGTAGAGTCGAGGTGAGATGGTAATCTTTTCTGCCCTTTCTCTTAGAGCTGTGCCACTGTACAGATAGAAATGTTTGGGGTTAGGAAGAGAGAGCACAAAAGGAAGCTACCCTTTGTGACTCAGGGTCATGGGTGTTCAATGTGAAGTCAATATTTGTTCGTTCTTGTCATCATGAGCAATGTAATTTTGATTTTTTTGTTCAGTGAATGTTTAAGATAAAATGCATAAAGGATTGTGAGAATAAGGACCAGAATTTCCACTGTGCATAAAAATGACCAAAGGATTAAACAATAACCCAGTCTACAGTAGGAAAGGGTGGGGGTGGGGCAGGCAGGAGGACAGGGCAATATTTTAGAAAACAAAAGAGGGAACATTTGATCATTTATACAAGTAAAGGTCATATAAGCCATAAGCCAAAATTGACCTCATAATGGTTAACAGAAAGGAAAAAGTTTGTGTAGTGATGCCAAGTGAGGTTGTAGTGGTTCAGCACAGTGTCCTAACTGTTGACTTTGGGTTATTATTCAAGTACAATAAAAGAGAACAAGAAAAAAAGGGTGAGGAGAGAAGCAAACAGTGAAACCTAATGACAACAAGATGTCAATGATGTGTAATAAAGTCAACTTAAAGTCTTACTGTAATGATGAAGAGCTTGACACAAATATACTTTGGGATAAAGATAAGGTCATGCTGACAGTTGCTAAGAAACTGTTGGGGAAAACAAAATATATAATTAAATAATGAAACAAATTTGGTGGTGGAATATCCAACAAGTGATTAAAGAAGAAAGAGATAGAGAGAGAGAGAGAGAGAGAGATGGATTGGTAATGGTAAAAAATAAAAAATGGACAGGGCCCAGTAGCTTATGCAAAGACAAAAGAAGCTAAAAAAAAAAAGTTCAGTAGCAAAAGCAAGAGAAGGGCACTGAAAAATTTGAATGAGAAGCCAAATTGAGAAGGTAGAGAGAGCAAAAAAAAAAAAAAAAAGAAAAAAAGAAAAGAAAAGATTCATCAGCCAGCTAAAAAGGTATATGTGAAAAGCAAGGACCATGATAATGATGTCCCCTGTATTATTAGTGATGGGAAAGGTGTGTTAGTAACTGATCCAAAAGAAACCTTTCATGCCTAAAAAACATACTTTGCAAATTAATTGAATGAAGAATTCCCCAGAGAATATATTACATCCACTGACACTATGAATGAAGACAAAATTCCAGCAGTTAGTACAGAGCACTAAGTAGATTGAAAAAACTGCCAAAAGCCCTACTCATAAAAGTTTTTGAAGCATAGGAGAAGAAAGTGAAAAGAGGCTACTCCATTTAATCCAGAAGATTGTACAGGGAGAACGGATTTCAGATGCCTGGCAACAAAGTGTAATATCACCCATCTTTAAACAGAAAGAAAGTGAAATATGAATGTTTCAGTTACTGGGGAATAACACTACATTGCTATTCATTGAAAAAAATGTAAAAAAATTATTGAAGGTAGACACAGAAGCAGCATAGAAATCAATGATAATCAATCTGCTTTTTTAAAAAAGGCAGAGTTGGATATGATCCATTCTCAGAGAAAAGAAGAGAGAGAGAGGAACAATCTTCTACATCTGGTCTTCGTAGATTTAGAGAAAGGATTTAACCAGGGGCACTAACGGATGTGGAGCTCCGACTCATGGCAACCTCCCCCTGCCTGGCACAACAGATGTTGGTGTGTGTTGGTATGTTCCAAGGATACCTAACAGGATATAGGCAGAGTTTAGGCACCAAATCTCCAGGTAGATGACAACAAAGATTAAATAGCTACCCAACTTTTCAGAGTGAGGTGTATCTATGCCTGCTCAGAATCCTGTATTAAGTGCCTAGGGATCTCTGCAGCTGAATTTATAGGTGCCAAATTAATTTAGAAAGTGTTGTGATCATTGGCATGAAGTTATTCTAGATTTCTTGTCACAATTTTTAGGCAGACTGTAGCAAATACAAGGTTGTGGCTGGCAGCACAGATGCCCCAACCAGTAAACTATCAGGTTTTCTGAAGGGATCACACTGTCCACTTCTTCTCTTGAGGCTGTGCCTTTTGGCAGAGAAGAACTCAAGATTCATTGGTCAGAAAGAGGTATAGTAGAGTCCATGTTGGTTGTTCTGGATCTCTGGCTTGAGACATCTAACTCCCCCTGCTCTCCCCCACCCCCTGCACACACATTCTGTACAGCAGGCTTAGGAACCTAACTCATGGTTTTCATTTTCATGCCAGGTTCGTATCTTTTAGGCAACTAAGTTCTTTATTGGATCTAGCACCACATCAGTATGTCCACGTTTAAGACTGGTATGTATTTAGCAGAAGCAACTCTACGGGAATGAAGGGGAACAAAACTTTTAAAAAGTAATAGTTTTTATGTAAACAAAAATAATATACCTTTATGTCACACTACATAAGCCTTGAAAACATTTTGGACTTTTTTGGTAGAGTTGGAGTGATGCTGTAATCATGACGGTCATTACTCCAACACTACCACAACATGGAGAATATTGAAATTCATCACTTACAATTGAAAATCCACAATCTGAAGAGAAAAGAAGCTGCATTACATGGTACCATCTTTCTTCTGCAAGCAACAACTACCTTCACAGCTTGGCATGCCTCAAGTGAAGCAGCAAAGCCTGTCTATGCAGCTGGAATCCATGAATGAGTTTTATTTCTACATGTAACAAGCTCACAAGGGGAGAGGGAAGCAGGTATCTAGGTTTCTTTTAAGGGTTCCTGGGTGGGTAGTGTCGTATAAAGATGTAGAATATATCTATGCCATGGTATTTTAATGCACAATTTAATCTAGGGCACATACATGCTGCTAATTAGGTTCACATGTAAGAATCACCATCAACTGCCCCTTTCAATCTATATCTTACCTTGGGGGCTGCTTCATGTTCTGCTTCTTGTTCCTTGAGTAGAGACCTTCTAGGAGTTAGTTTGCTCGATGCTTTTCTTTCCAGTACTTGCTTCTAATTTCAGGTAATAGAGACAAGAAATAAGGTTACAAGGACCAAAGGTGATGACTGTGGGAGTGCTGCTGACAGATTTTTCTGAGCTTGTGACCTGCAGCACCCAGGTGATTTGTGCAGAAGCTGAAGGGAGGGGCTTGACTTCATACCTTCAGTTCAGCAGAAGTTTTAGTACCTGGCTAGAAAGTAGCTGAGGGGGTCATGTATAATGGTTTTTAGTGTACATATATGGTGAAATAGTCTTAGTTTCATAGTTTCATAGTTTCTAGGGTCAGAAGGGACCTGAGCAGATCATCTAGTCCGACCCCCTGCCATGGCAGGAAAGAATACTGGGGTCAAACGACCCCAGCAAGATGTTCATCTAACTTCCTCTTAAACACCCCCAGGGTAGGAGCCTGCACCACTTCTCTTGGAAGTTGGTTCCAGACCCTAGCCGCCCTGACCATGAAGTAGCGCCTCCTGATATCTAACCTAAACCTACCCTCTGCCAACTTGTGACCGTTCTTCCTGGTCACTCCTGGCAGTGCATGGGGGAACAGTGACTCCCCCAATGCCCGCTGATACCCCCGACTAGTTTATAACAGGCCACAAGATTCCCCTCAGCCTTCTCTTTTGGAGGCTGAACAGGTTCAGGTCCCGTAGCCTCTCCTCATAGGGCCTGCCCTGTTGTCCCCTGATCATGCGAGTGGCCCTCCTCTGGACCCTCTCGATGCTGTCCACATCCCTCTTGAAGTGTGGCACCCAGAACTGGACGCAGTACTCCAGCTGTGGCCGGACCAGTGCCTCATAGAGGGGGAGGATCACCTCTTTGGACCTACTCGAGATGCATCTGTGGATGCATGACAAGGTGCGGTTGGCCTTCCTAACTGCCTCCCCACACTGCTGGCCCACGTTCATCTTGGAGTCAGCGATGACTCCAAGATCCTTTTCCGCCTCCATGCAGACAAGAGGGGAGTTCCCTAACCTGGAGATGTGGTGCCGGTTGTTCCTCCCCAGGTGCATCACCTTGCACTTGTCTGTGTTGAAACCCATCCTATTCTCGTCCGCCCACCCTTGTAACCTGTCTAGGTCTGATTGTAGCCTGTTGCATCCTTCCAGTGTGCCCACGTCCCCCCACATCTTAGTGTCATCAGCAAATTTGAACAGGGTGCTTTTTACCCCCTCGTCCAAATCACTGATGAAGATGTTGACCAGTGCGGGCCCGAGGACCAAGCCCTGCGGAACCCCACTGCCCACGTCCCTCCAGGCTGAGAAGGACCCATCCACTACCACCCCCTGGGTGCGGCCCTCCAGCCAGTTGGCGACCCATTTGACTGTGTGGGTGTCTACACCACAGCCCCCCAGTTTCTTAATGAGAATGGGGTGAGAGACAGTGTCAAAAGCCTTCCGGAAGTCCAGGAAGACTATGTCCGCTGCTACCCCTGCATCTAATGATCTGGTGATCTGATCGTAAAAGGCCACCAGGTTGGTCTGACAGGACCTGCCACTGATGAACCCGTGTTGGTTGCCCCTAAGCATGCAGTCCCCTGCTGGCCCTTCCTGGATGTGTGCCAGCATAATTTTCTCTTGAGGGAGGCCCTAAGGTCTCCATTGGTAATAGTATAGATAGAGGCTTAATGGTCGAGGAATACATGTGCCGAAGCTCAGTGAAAACAGAAACAAAAGAGCCATTGTTCATTTGGTTACTGATTTCTCCCTCCAATACCTTGTATTGCCCTGATTCTTAATTATAGGTAGCATAGGTGGTGCAGGCTATAGATGAGATTGCTTGCCTAATTCTTACTATTATAAAGCTTGTTTCCAGTGCCTTATGATGCTGCTAAAGTCAAACTGTTCAGGTTAAAAAGTTTCATGCTGGGTGTTTGTCTCAAGTTAAATGTTTTTTAAAAATTCAGCTGTAGTGGGCTTAAGGGAAGACATATGGGTTTTCAGAGGTAAAAAAGACAATATTTTTGTAGAGGTTGTCCTGCGAAGTAATACTTTTGGGTTTGAAACAAAGACTTGAAATTTGGACAAGGGTGACACTGGCAGCGTGTCCATTGCCAGCCTGTGATGATTTGATCAAATTCTGAACATCTACAAATCACTGTTCTCTCAGTTCTCACATGCCCAGAACAGCCTTTTTAGTGTTTGGCAATGAAGATACTATTTGCACTGAGTCTGTTCCAGTCCATCACAGATGCAGCATTGTTGACCAGACTGTGCCTATGCCAGCCCTACACTGAAAATGCTCCAGTACAGAGCTGCAGGGGTTGAACAGGTCTCTTCTTCCAATTACCCCTGCATCAGCTAAAGGCTGCTGTTAAGTGCTCTGTCACTGCAACGGCAGCAGGGAGATTGTTTCTCCCATTTTCTTTCCAGTCAAGCAGCTAGCTCCCTCCTCCTCCTCGCCACCTGTGTGTCAGCAGCAGGAGCACTGAAAGTGCAGGAAAGACAGTGTGTGGTCTTATAATTAATTACTGTATCATAATAGACATGCAGGCAGGATTACTGCTGACATTTCTTAACTTTTTTTTTTCTGTATGCAATCAATATACATATTGAAGATTACCTATGTGTCTAACACAGTAGCATACAACTCGGTGAACAATCACATTGATATTTCAAGGAGCCCATACGAACCACAAGAGAATGGGTATTTTTTTTAACTTTATTTATTTATTTTTTAGGAAAGTATTTTATTTCTGTGTTTCAGTGGATGAAATTCATAACCTTGTTTGCTGATAAGACAATTCAAACATACAAATTCATTACAACAATGTGCTTTTCAGCTTTTTTTTTCATTTAAGTAACTGACAAATTTTGAAGGACACAGACAATAGGGCTCTAGCAGAATAATGTTACAATTAAAATTGATTTCTATGAAAAACAATTACAAGAGCTGTTGAAAAGACAGGGTAGGGTTGTTCTTTTGACCAGAACAGAATGAATTAAAAAAAATATCATAGCAAAACAAGGCTTTCCTTCCTGTGGAAGGAGAGAGGGAACTTTTCCTATTAAAACTAGGTCACAGGGGAGTGCCAGTAATATCAGGCTGCAAGAAATTCTCCCACTCAAGAAATACATCACTCATCCTCAGTTCTGACTTTTCATTTATAACATAATAAAGCCCACCTGAGAGACTGAAGTGCTCCCCCCCCCCATCTTCTTTTGTTTGCATTGTTTTTTTCTCTTGGGTAAAATAAATGCAGACTTTTTTAGATGCTGTTAAAGGAGAAATGAGCCAATGTGCCAATGGATAAATTAATTCAGGGCTGGTACCTTTTCCCACAGTTCTGTGATGTGTTATCCATCTTCAGTATCCATTCACTTCAGTTCTTGTGACTTGAGCTGTTAGCTCTCATTCACTGATTTGAGTTGCAGATGCTCTTGAATGCCAAAAATGGATGTAAACTGGTTGATCTGGTCTACTTAAGCTGAGGAGGATGCTGAGGGCTAGATTCTGATGCTTTTACTCATCAGGTAGCACCACACTTCCCAAGTATCCTCAATGCCTGCAGTGGATCCATTTGAGAAGAAAGGAGCTACCCAATATGAGTAATGATACTGGAATCTGCTTCTTCATCCTAGCTAGTCACTAGATACCACAGTTACTTCACTGCTGTACAGTTCAAAGCAAATCATTCTGCATAGGACACAGTAGCATACAACTCCAAAATTAAGCTCCAAAAGACAGAAGCTGGGGGTAGGACACTTTCAAATGCACATTGCATTAAAACACCCTTGATTTAAAAAAACCAAAAACTAGGCTTGTCACTGTTCGCTGTGATGGCACATGGAACAGAGCTGCCTGGTCAAATTCATTGATCCAATGTTTTCACTTGAAATCAGATTACCTGTAACTAGCTATTATAGTTTCATATGAATTTCTGATAGTTTCATTTTTAATTTTTTTTCTAAATTATAGAATGCCTACTTTGTAGTTTATTTGGAGCATTCTTGTAGGTGAGAGAATGAGATCTGTCAGAAAGAATTTGCTAAGAACTTTTCTTTCTGAGCATTTAGTTTATAATTGGATATCTGACTGGCTTCTATTTATTTCAGTATCTCTCATTTATAATCAAATACATACATAGAGAAGTTGGTAAAACTTTCTAGAGTTCAGGCTTATCAATTCCTGCTAAAACAATTAAATCAGGCATTAACATGTCTTCGTAAATGGCAAATCACAGAATCAGGTGGAAAAGCAGAATCTGGTTATGTGCACCTTTGCCACCAAAATGTCAATTCACTGATTGCAATTCCTTTGTAAAAATAATTATCTTAATTCTAAGTATGCAAGAAATGCTAAGTATGAAGCAAACCATTGGTAGAGCACCTGCATTTTGGAAATATTTTGTGTATCGGTAGTTGGATTTCTCAGAATCTCCTCCTGCAGATGTCCATGTTAGGATGCTGTTGTTGAATTCCAGGTATTTAGTGTAGGGTGAAGAAAATTGTAATTCCTTAGATTTCACAGCCAAGGGAACTGGAGCTTATCTGATATCAAAGGCCAATATTGTTATTCCATATTACAGGTAAGGCAACTGAGGTAGAGAGCTTGAGAGCCAGTGGCAGCGTTCTGATTACAACCCAAGAACAGCTGGTTCCCAATTTTATGCCACTAGTCTTTAGCTCCCCCTGACCACAAGACCATCACAGAGAGGCAATTTCCTTTAGCACAATATGTTAACCTGCTAAATCCACTAAAGACGATCAGACTCCTTAAGCCCTATTAAAATTCAAGCCCTTATATAAATCAAAGGGTGGTGTTGACTCAGTAAACTCCCTGCAATGCATGCCTGTCTCTGCTCTAGAAATGAATTCCCAACAGGACAGTAGAATTGATGCATTGTGTAGACTCCAACAAAGTATAGGAACTTTTTAAGAGGAAGCGTTGTTTTGTTTTAGTGATAACAACACTTTCTATAATGGATGTAACCTATTAGTCTTTGTACACACCGCTAATAGCTTGTAGCAAAGGTAATAGATTAAATTTACTACCACTGTCTCCTTATAATAAAATGAGTGTGCTCCATCACTTGTGCTTTTGAATAATATGAATGGGAAAGTTATTGGAAAATAGCTCACAGAAATATAACTTCCACTTTACAGTGATGAGGTAAAAAAGATCTTTCAGTTGGTGATTCCAACTCTTAACTAGCTGAATAAATCCCGTAGGTATCAATTACTAAACCAGTTCTTGCAAACCCAAATAAGACCCCCAGGTACTCAGAAAGGTGTTAAGTACCAGTGTCTTTCCATCTTTTACATGAGCTTGGTTTTCATTGCATTACTATCATCAGAATCTGTATTTCAAAACTCATTACTGTATAATTTTTGCCTTAATTATGAAGGGTGAATCAAGTCTCTCCTAAAGAAGCAGACTGAACAATGACTTTTTTGTGGGGCAACTCCACAGAGCTTAATGTAGCAATAATTCACACGCAGTTCCTCCAGTCTGCAGATAGGAGAGTGGGCAAAAAGCCTCTGGCCACTGTGTGTTTTTTTGCTCCGATAGTCTGACACTTGCTCAATACTCAGTGCCCCTTGGAATAAGCTAAGATACATTTCCCCCAGTCCAGAGAATGATGGAAGTACACAGATCACCTTTTCTGCAGCCCCTCCACTCATGACCCCAATGTGGAGCAAAACCAGCACCAATGACTCCGTGTAAGGGTTCCACCCAGAAGTGTTGATTCCTTATTTGAGAAGGGGTTACTAACAAATATGCCATGTGCTTCTTTCCATTCTTGCCTGTCCTAGTCAAGAATTTAAACATACTTAAACAAATATTTGCTAATAGGAATATTTCTTCTTACAGATGCAAGAGGTTATTTATTCAAAGGTGCTGATGGTACCAGATGCTGGATTGATAGCCACGGAGAATGAAATCTTCTATTAATTTAGAGAGCTGGAGATTTTCAAAAGTGCCCAGGCATGTTTCCGATGCCTTTCAAGATGTGCTCGTCTGCCATGGGTGCTTTTGAAAATCTTGTGTAAAAATTATAACTCAGGCAGTGAGAGTGGAGCCTTTCCTACTGTGTCTTTCACCTCTTTTTTGAAAAGGTCAGCTCTCTGGGCCAGACAGAGTAATTCACTGTCCATGCCTCTACAATCTCTGGACTCTCTGCTGAACTTTTTGAGGAGGCTGCCTATCAGTGCCAGCTGCATTAGTGACAGATTTTCCTCTGACCTGCTCACTATAAGAAGACCAAACCATAACTTATCCAACTTTCCCAACTGCAGTGTGGTTCACTTAGTGGGAAGAGGTGGAATGCTTCTTCATTCTGGTACTGCTGAAACTGAAAGGAGTTTTGCAGACTGGAAATGGTATTATTATATGGGAAGGAAAGGAAATTTAAATGATCTAAATTCATCAAAGATTTAATACAAGATTTAGACAGCATAAACCCTGGTGGAGATCCCTAGCATTACAGTAAGCTCCACTGACAGTAAGCAGCCAGAACCTCTTGTGATGGTAAGAAGCATGTAACACTAAAGGCCCTCAAAGAAGACAGGGGAGGGGAAGAACGTCGGTTTCAGGATGGCTGGCAAAAGTATGGATTCAGATTCAAAGTGCCAAGCTATCAACAACACTCCACAGAGAGTTCAGACTGCTTTTGTCATCCTGAAGGTACTGATGATAGTACAGCATACCTATTCTGATGCCAAGGGACCCACTTCAGTGGGCAATGCATTTATCACAACAAAACTAGTAAACCCTATTTTCAGTAATATGAGGCTTGTCTACGCAAGATGCTTAATGCACAGTAGCCTAATAACACTGCACAGTAGCGTGACAGGCAAAAACCATGCTAATATGCTACTGTGCAGTAAGCATCACTAAAAACACATGCACTGGCACTACTGTGTGGTAACTATAGTTACTGCACATTTAGTTAATAATTCATTAAACGAGTACTAAACTAAATGTGCAGTAACTACTATGCATTAATGAACGTGTAGACATGCCCGCCATAAACAGAAGCCTGAGGGTAGAGCTGCCATGTATCCTGACATGTCTCCAGGCTCCTTTTTCCTTTAGCTCCCTTCTCATTCTGCCAAAGGGAAAAAAAGAGACTTCAGACAAAAGTAGCAGCTCAAGACATTACTTATGGCTTGTTCCAGTACCACTGACCAGGAGAAAGACTTGGGGCAAAAATATTGGCTCCACAAAAAATGTCAGCCTTCCCTTTCAGTAGGGCCAGGATTTCACCCTGGATGAGTACTTTTATGACATAAAGACCGAGTACAGCTTTACATTATTTAAACCCATAGGGCAGTCTGAACTCAAATAAGGGCAGGATTTTGGAACCTGTCTGTGCACATAAGACAAAATCTCTTGGATTAGATTGTATTGATCCACAATACTGTTAAAATTAACTTAGTGTAGACCAACACTCCACAAGGTTTAGATGCAAAGGCAATGTGGAGCAGGGCTTGTCCTCACTAAGGAGCAATATAATTTGGCATAGTCAGCAACCCTGCCAGACTTCACCACCCAGTATCATCTCCTGGGTGAGCACTTCTGAGTTGTGCTGCAAGGCCCTCTCCTGGAAGCCACCCTTAAGAAGATTCCTCAACTACGAAAGCTATGTAGAAAAAGGTGATGCACAGCCTGTGACTTTCATGGTTTCTCTAATCTCATGGGGTTGCAGTGCATTATGGGACTGTATCTCTTTCCTCCAATCACTGCTTACCATACAGTGGGCTCTAGGCAGGACGATGGTAGGGATGGTGACAACAAGGGTGAGGTGAGGTTCATTTTTGGAGAGCCCATCCCTGCACAGACCCAAGGAACTTGAATTGGTCCTCATGTTTTTTCAGGGGCTGGCATTTTAAGATAGATGTATCTCCAAATAACTTGCTTTTTGGCTATCAACCATAAAACCTTTGGATATATTTCTTGTGTGAAGCTAGTATATACTTTAATTGTTTCTCTACTATTATACAATTCTTGCCAGAGTACTCAAATTAATTAAAGTGGAAGGTTTGGTTTCTATTAAAAGAGTTATAGAAACAAATGAGAAATGAAAAAAGTTTTATTGGGGCCATGCTGTTCATCTCTATGCCTATTTCTGTTCTTGAGTGTCCTATTAGTCCCATTCTAAATGAGACAAGAGAAGGAATCTCTACAATTCCCTTTGGAACACTACCCCCCATAGTCAGAGCCCTCATAATTATGACCTTTTTATACAGATTTTCTGATACTGAGATAATCCCAGAGTCCTTTATATCCCACAAAAAGGGGATTTTCTCCACTTCTAATGGCTGTGTCACATAGGAAGTTATAGAATGTTTTATAACCATCAGCCAAAGTATTTTACCTTCAGATGCTTACAGTTTGTATGTATGCAGATCTCTGGCAGACAACAGTCACACTTTTTTAGATGTAATGTGGAATTTTGACTTAGAACCCAAGTAGCACAGGTTTCTTTTAATTTATTTAATCCATTGCCCCTTTTAAGGAAGGTGAACAATTTGGATGGGAATGTAAACTTTCTTCACTTTTCCCAGCAAGTTTTACCAATCCATGGACTTATTTATTTAGGGTTGGTTTTCGTTATGTATGATACACATCATGACAAGCCCTAAGAACCAAAAAAGATCAACATTCAGGACAACTGTCATGAGAAACAAAGCTCATTGCCATTAGCATTAGCAAGATTTTGTTTAAACATGAAACAAACTTACAGACAAACCCAAGCTATCATCTGCTCCATGTATCATAACAATAGGGCTGTTTCATGTCCCCATCCATAATTATAATCGTATACATTTAAAAGAAATTACAGCACTTTTTCTGGTTATCTCATCACCTTTTAAAAACAATTACATTGAATACTTTAAGTAAAAACCAAATTTAACTCTTTTTTCTACACAAAAACATATATATATGAAATACAGATGCTTGCAGGTAGATTTCATGAGGTGTGAAAATATTATAAATATGTATTTATATGCAACAGCAATCCCTCTAAAGCAACAAGAAACTTGTTATCATATATAGCTGCATATAAGCCAAATTCTTAAGTTCAGATTTAAGCTTCTCGGAACCAAAACGATTATTGACTGCATATTTTGCACCAAACTTGCTAGCTTCTAGGCGCTATCATAATAGAAATAAAAGTACTTTGAATTTTGAAATAAAATCTATTAACCCGTGTATAAGTTGACATTCATCCTAACCATTCATTGTTTTGAAAGTTTAGCTCAAAGTTTTGGCTTATATGTGACCACATATGGGAGCTGAGTCGCTGTTAATGCACATTTATATTGTTAGTTTGGTGGGGCTATTTTTTGTTTTTGTTTTTACAAGCCTGAATATTCATATTTTTCTGCTCAGCTAGCAATGGTGAATAATGCAGCAAAGCAGAACACAGAACAGAAGGTGTGCCACAAGGTGAAAAATAATCAAAACATAAATTCTGCATATTTGTCATTATAGCCCTCTTAGTATAGGAGACAAAAAACAAAAAAAGCCAGATTCCAACATCAGCTTTGCCAGTATAAATAAAAAGACCAACACTGTAATCTATGGAGTTACTCCTGATTTCTGCCAATCTAAATGAGATGAGAAACTGGCTCCAATTCTCTTATTGTGAGACCTCTGCTCAGTGGTAGTGGTATTCTGGGACCAGTCCAAGTAATTGCAGATAGGCAAATTTAACGATGAAAATCCTTTATTGTTGTTGTGGTTGTTGTTATCTTTTACCAGCTATTTTGTATATTAAGAATAAAGTCTCCTTAAATATAAAGTAAAATAAAATGGAATGTTCTTTTGACTGTGCCTGTGCTTTCTCATTCTGTTCAGGCTATAAATAAAGATTTCTATTTCAAGCTGGCATTGTATCAAAGCACCTGCTCCTAGTAAAAGGGAAAAAATCAGAAGCGTTCAACCTGCAGATTGCTGTCGGCATGTGATTATCTCAGTGGCAAGGAGAGCTGTGCAAAAGTTGTCTGATTTCATTTGTAGAAAGGGGCCATTCAAAGCTATTTTGGGGCTTGGGAGGTGTTAACCTATTCTAATATTCTGATTTAAGTTCTGGGTTTCAAACATACCCAAATGCACAGTAATGCTCATCCAAATCCACAGATCACTGTTTGCAACTAGTCATGTGAATGCATGCCAAAGGGTAGGAGACCTTACAAATGGAGCAGAAATCACTTAAGCCACCAGGAGAGATTGTCTATACCACCTAAGTGAGTTGGGTGTAGTTCTTATTATAGTTTATAGAAGCATGGTATCTAAATGACCAACGTTGGACAGACCCTTGATGTTTCTGCAAACATATGGTTCAATGGTATGTGGGAGCAGATTATAGAACTCGTCTGTCTAAGGAGGTTGAACTGTTGAGAGTTGGGATGGGGGGAGATGAGGAGAAAAGTCACTGAGCTCAGCTGAGTTGATGGGCAGGGGGGGCTGAGAAGGAGTTTGTTGGCAACAGATGCTAGCTGCAGAGAAAAACATCAGTTGTGGCATAGCCAAAATCCTTAAAAATAAGGGTGCATGTGGGTGGTAGTTGTCCTTTAGCCACTCATGTGTCATTACATGCCTATTTTATTTAAAAATTGCTTTTTAATGAGGATTCGAGGAGTCACAATATCCATAAAGGCTGTAGATTATATGGAAAGTGGAGAATATGATCTAAATTTGAGAAAGGAGATATATTTGTTTTATATGGAGGTGTAGAATTTAGAAGTGGGATACCAGATTTCTTCAGTGCATTTCCCTTACCATACATTCTGCTGCTATCAATTCTTCCATTTTCATTCTTTCCAAAGAATTGCATACTACATTTCTACCCAGCCAAGTCCTGATGCACTGACCAATATAGGGACAACAAGGCCTACAGAGGTAGCCAAAAGACAAGGCAAAACTAAGGCAAAGCATTCAGTCCATGTTCACTTTCTTCCACTAACAAGTATTTTCATGAGAACGTCAATTCTGTGCATACACTAGCTGGAACTAATGTACATCAGAAAACCCATTAAAATCAGTCCCATTCCACTGCTGGAAAATTGGCATAGAGTAGAAAAAGCTGCAACTATTTCTTGCCTTCGCAGGCAGGTTGGCAAGTATACCAAATGGACACAACTTGGAGGTGCATAAAGGGCAGGGAAAAGCATGCTTAACTGGGACCTGATCCTGAATTCTATACTCACCCCAAACTCTCAATAAAGTTAGTGGTGGACACCCAAGAAACACAGGATCAAGTCCACAGTAAACAAAACAAAACAAAACAACAAACAAAAACAGGAGGATAATAAAACAGGAGGAGAACAAAAGCTTAGCCTCAGTTGTCACTTCAGTTAAATAGTACCTCATATCTTGCCACGTCACACTGACATAAAAAGGGCTGCTGAAGTTGTACAGCACTGCCTCATCCAAAGGTAACAGAGCTAAAATCAGGCTGTGAAGAAACAGCAGTTCTTGGAAAATGAAGACCCTGAATGTAGCCTTTGCATCCTCTACTGTTAACTGTTTGCAGTTCTGTAATCTGATTCTCAGCATGGCCTGCGCAGTCATGAATGTCATAATTCTTATCATATTTCATTTAAGATACACCTATGGCAAGACTGATCAGAGATCCTTACAGCACAGTAACAATTTAATCACTTCTTGGAAAGCTTTTTTGGGAAAGGGGGATTCAGCAATTATTAGCAAAATTTGAAAACATAATACATTCCTAATTCATTTCTGCAAACACAGCTACTCTCAAATTCCCCATCACTATTTTTTATTGTGTAATTTAAATAAACTTAATAAAATCCCCCACTTGGATCTGCACCAACTGCCTAAACCAGAAGTCAGCAGAATGTTTTGCATAAAACTTTGATTTTTATTGTTCACGTTAATTCAGGTCATCATCACTACATGGGAAATGGATTACTAATGGATAAATGATAATTACAAGGGAAAACAGAATGGAAATGCTTCCAACTAGCAATTCAGTCATCATTTCCTTTTTCCTCTCATATGTTTATTTTATTATCTGTCTAAAGGTGCAACAGGTTTTCAGTCACTTCCCTGTTTTATCAGCAAAGATAATCTCTCTGTTGTCACATGTTTATTAAAGTGAAATGACCACCGAATAAAGTTCTACACAATTTCAAAGGAAAAAGGGTTAGTTGCTGGCATGTAAACCTCTAGTTAGCTAATGCAGGACTAAAATATGAGAAAGAAGCCCACAAGCCCTCGACTGCCTCCTTCATTCCAGCTGCTTGAAACATAGCAATGGTATAAGCTGGATCAGCCACTGAATATAATAGGTTGAGATTTTCAAAGCATTCTAGGTGCCCGATCTTGCCACTGAATCAGGGCATGCCTGAGCAATTGTAATACTGTGACCTAAGGCTTTTGACACAGGTTGTATTGATAGCAATGAAAGCTTTATGTCTAAATCCCATAATCCTGCTTTAAAAATCTAAGTTGAAGAATGTGGGTAACATTTTCACAAACACTTAAAGTTTCATTACAAGTCAGTCTTAGACACCATAGTACCCTTGCAAAATTTGACAAAAACTCCAAAGTTACAGAAATGCTTTTTAATTGTTTTGCCCTGGATCATGTATATATTCCTTCAAGTCAAACACATTTGTATTTATTATTTTTCCTCAAAATTATCCCAAATAATATATAAATTATATTTCTTGTCAACCAAACATTTAAATAAATAAATAAATCTCTGACTCATTGATGAGGGGCTGAAGAGATGCTTAAACTCTTTTAACTCTTCCCTCAACAGTAGCAAAATACTATTACTCTACAATATTTTTTTTATATCAACCTTACAATGGTTCACCCTTTCAGTTCTAGTTCTTAGCCCTTTGTTATCTTTGACTTTTCTAGAAGTTGTTAATATAACACCGTTGTTAATATAACAGTTGTTAATATAACCAATGTTCCCCCTCCCTTCTCACCTCAACCAAATATATATTGGCCTTGTCCAACTCTGGGATCTTGTCTACCCCACCCACCCACAAAAACAAAACAACTCCCCCGACCAAGATAACATAGTTATTAAAATGGCAGCAAGAATAGCTAAAGTAAACTGTTTGTGTACGTTGGTTTTTGTCTTTATAGTAATTTAAGAAAGATGAGCCTCACAGGTCATTATAATTGGCAATACTTTGGCCTTTTGGAGGCTATCATGTTTTAAACATTTCTTTAGTAGTATAATCCTTATATTACGCATGGATAACCCTGGTTTATTAGCACTGGAGAAGAGCTCATTTCTATCAGCAGAGCTTTTGTATGTTTTAATTCATTTCTTTAAATACTAAGGTGACCATATTTTCCTAGGAGTACACAGAATGCCTTACCTCCTTTCTTTTTCCTCAGTACACATTAACATTTTAACAATGGCTTAGAAATTAAAACCAAGGGGCTACATAAACAAATCTCTTTCATCAAAGTATAATTTGTCTCCTATAGGCCAGCAATGTGTTGTAGGTTGGACTCTCCTGGGTATGACTCCAGGGCTTTGTTACAGTAGACTGGTCCAGTGTGATATCACAGATATAAAAAATATTCCATTCTGTATCAAAACTAGGCACATGCCTTTTATTTATATGAAGAGAAGGTCAATGAAGCAGAGCATTTTCGCCCCAAGCTCTTCCTCTCCGATCTTCTACATGAGGACAAACGTGTTATACTCTCTCTCTCTCTCATTGGTAACTACAGAGGTCTAATTTGGGGTTTGACTGTAGTTAAAGGGGGTGGGGTGACATCACACTTGGGTCAGTACTGGTGGATATCCAAAAGCACAACCTCTCATTCGTATTGCTTTAAAATGTACACAGTATATATGTATACTAAAAAAAAGATATATCAATTTCTTTGTGGTGTTGAACCAACTAGAAGGTATGATGCAAGGCTTAACAAATGAGATCTATAGATACAAATTTCACTGTAGAGTATGTTTTAGACAAAGGTGTCTTTTTTTTAAATATGGAAATCCTACACTGTAGGTTGTTTTTCCTTTTTTCTTTTTGTAGTGGTAGAAAATGTTGAACAATTGTCCATGAACATGATCCAACAGTTCATTACTGAGATCCCCAGAATGTCAATATTTGCAATGCAAACAATTAGTACAATTTACCAACTCTGTGAAAGGCCCTGACACATCTGCCTCAAGGTTAGGAGGCTTCGCTGTACAACCACATGTAGTCTTCCCATTTCCATGTAACCATTTGACACAGTGACAGCTGCATTAAGCTGCCTTGCCTAGCAATGCCACATGCCAGGCTGGCTTAATTGGTTATAATGCCACAGAAAAAAGCACTGCTAGCAGTATACCATCAAATCATTTTCATATTGAACCTCCGTGGTCCAGCAACCTCCCCTTCAACTACAGCACCATTGTTTTTGCGGGGGACATACTCAAGGTCAATGCTGGTTTTGTGCTTGCCTTTCCCCCGGCTCCACACAAACAGAAGTAGGAAACAAAATAAAACCACTCCGAGGAATGTGAAGCAGCCCATAGCTGTGGACACCAGTATTGTTTTAAGGTCCAGAGAGAAGGTGTTCACATTGGTTCCATTGGAACTGGTGTCATTGGAGTCTGTCATATACATAGGGGTCCTGTTGGCATAAAGGAAACGGTCTGAAGTAAATCCTTTTACTGTAAGGGAGGCTGAGTAGGTGTCATTCCCAGCGGCATTACTTGCAATACAAACGTAGGTCCCAGTGTCTTGATCTTGAGCAAAACGGATCTCCAGTGTACCGTCTCCTAGTACTGTAGATCTCCCATTTGATTTAGTTGTGATCAGCTTCCGTCGGGGTGTCACCCAAGAGATGGTAGGCTGAGGGTCACCGTCAGCATTGCACATCAGTTGCACTGTCTGCCCTTCCTCTACTACCAGGTACTGCAGCTTCTTGTCCCGTATCTTGGGCTTCTTGCAGGTGAAGTAAAATGAAAGGGCAGTGCTGTGGAAGTCTTTGAATGCCCTCTCTTTGACACTGTCTGGGCCAGCGCACATGGGCTGCTGGCTACCAAACTGTAATGTAGGCTGCCTTTGTAATATCCAAAGAAGGCGGCAATCACAAGCCAGGGGGTTGTTATTAATGCAGAGGATCTCAAGGGCCTTGGGGGACTGGAATACATTCTCTTCTAGAGTTTCTAACAGATTTTGAGACACATTGAGCACGCGCAAGAACCGGAGCCCTTGGAATGCATGTGGTTCGATGGTACGTAATTGGGCCCCCACCATGTGGAGTTCCTGCAGGCGTACCAAGTCTGAAAACATGCCTGCCTCAACGGTGCTTATGGGGTTGTAAGAGAGGTTTAGATGTGTCAGGTAAACCAGGTGCTTGAAAGCAGAATAAGGTACTGCGGAGAGATTGGTGTTGGTAAGGGAAAGAGAAGTGAGGTTGAGACCATACAGGCTATTGGCTGGCATCATGTCCAGTAAGGGCCAATAGTCTATCTCTAAGTCTTTTAGGCGGAACAATCTTTTAAAGGCATATGCAGGCAATGCATTAATGTTGAGATGTCTCAGACGCAAACTGATGAGGTTATGAAGGTGGGAAAGAGCTTCTGTTGGTACAGCTGTCAGGTTACATCTCTCCAGGGTGAGCTGTTCCAAGCTAAGCAGCCCACTAAAAGCCCTGTGAGATATATAAACCAAATCATTGTCCCCAACCTCAAGGGTTTTTAGGTTATGCAGATCCTGGAACATGTAGTCCAGTAGAATGACAATCTTATTTTCACTTATATCAAGCTTTGTTAAGTTTGACAACCCTGTGAACACCCCTAGAGGGACCAGCTTCAGCCGGTTTCCTTTGAGTCTCAGGGATCGCAAGTTGAAAAGATTGTTAAAGGCTCCAGGCTCTACATTGGCAACAATGTTGTCACTGAGGTCTATCTCTTCAAGCAGCGGGTATGATGTGAATTCCTCAGGACTGATGCTCTTCAGCCGGTTCTTGCTGAGGTCCAGGATTTTGGTTTCTATGGGAATGCCCTCAGGGATGGACATGAGGCGCCTCCTGTGACAGCTGACAGACTTGTTCTGTGCTGAGCATTCACAGCGAGCCGGGCAGCCTATGGTGGAACCCATAAAAACTAGCAGCATAGCCAGACCTAGGAATGGCTGCCAGCATGATATGGCCGTGTGAAGCATGACTCCACTGATGTCGTCTACTTCTTGGTTACGGGCCTGCAGGGAGATAGAAGAAAAAAAGGAAGATAAGTTCTGAGCTGAAGAGAATCTCAACCAAACTTCCAAAATGTATTTCAGAACAGGAATATATATTTTCATTTAAAAACACCAACAGACTCTAGAACGAATGCAGACAACAAACAAACAAAAAAGATTGCAATTACAAGTCAAGAGGCATTTCTAAAAGTCTGTTTGCCCAGCATTTTCCCTACAGACAACGGATATGTCATGAAGCAGCTTTTCATACTGGCTGCAGTGACGGGAGCAATTCTTTGGGCTTCTGCATGACAGTTTCTGCTGCAAAATCAGAGACAAACACATGCTTTGTGCAAACAGGGATGGAAACAAACTTCACTGTGCTTGTAAAATGTAGCATTGGGCCTCAGTGATGAACTAGAACTTTGCATTTCCTTACTTTTTTAACACTTCAGAGCAACCTTACTGTTGTAGTTCCTACATTCTCTGCATGAGAAAACTCCTTGGCAATTAAAACAAATACCTCTTACCATGTAGTGTAGCCAGTGTATACACTATTTATATGTAGATGCATGTGTCTGTATGTGTGTGTGTGTAGTGGGAGAAATGTTTCACACACATACACACACATGTAAATTGCTGCATCTCTGATTAGCAACTGATATTAAGGACAAATTGATTTATTTTGATTGATTTTAGCTTCACAAAAGGGTTTTATTTCTAAGACCCATTGAGATGCCAGCTATTACAAAGCACATTGCTTACAGAATTCCTTTTTCATTTTTAAACATGAAGAGCTGAGTTTTGTTTAAGCAATGCATTCCTGATAGGTACAATATATTGCTTAGAAGCCACCGTTTCTATTAGAGTTATTTTATTTCAGCCTTGAGGTTAAAATTGAGGGTTGCTTAAAGAAAGATTGGTTTTATGAAACTTAATTATTCTTCTCTCCAGTTTACATTTTAAAAGTTCAGTTACTAAGGGGAAATACTTTTATTTGGGCAGCTGCTAAACAAAGCACTCTGAAACCTGATTCCTTAAAAAAGTGCAGGTGATTTGAGTTTGGGTAAAAGTGAATAACTAGTAACATTTGCCAAAGTGAGACACACTTTAAGCAAGCTCTTTTTTCAAATCACTCTTGACCTATGTGGCCTTTCTATTCCACAGTGGTGCTTCTTCTAGGCAGAGACTGATAATATGCAGCAAATTGTGTGGTGGCTATGTGATATAACCTGGGGACTGGGATGAAGACCGTTCTTTATTATACTATCTATAACAGTACATTTCAACTTGTCCTGGTAGGACAGACTGCTGAGATTCATTTAGTTTCCTCCTTCAGAAGAAGTCTTGCAAGTAAAGATTGCTAGTTATGTCCAGCTGTGACAAAGGTTTTCCAAGATAAACTTCACTTCATTAGGAACTAAGTTAAAACTGAAAATCTATAGGGCACTGTGATTTGGGCCTTTCCACTGAATTCTGATCAAAGAGGCTTTCAGTTACTCTGATCATTAGTTTTCGAACTCAGTCTGTGAGGTTAGCGCTTTCATGCTGATACTTCTAGCGTGCAGGGAATTCATTTCCCATCTTATTCACCTAATGTATGAAGCATAAAGTAAACAGGTTCAGTGGAAGATGAGCACTCCTGGAGTGCTCATTTTAGTTGGTAAAAATGCGAAAAGCCTCTCTGCAGACACCCAAGCTACCTGGCAAGTACAACTTCTAAGCAAGTATGAAGAAAGGAAGATGTGCAGAATAAACTAATTTTGTCAACTATAGCTGGCTGGCTGAAGAAAGGGAAGTGGAGTTCGTAAAGACTTTCAAATATTACTAATTTCTGTTTGTGTGCACAACCAGGGACAGATCGATGTGCATTAATGTACTTATATGTGTATGTACGTGGTTATTTATGTGTGTGTAGGTGTATGAGAAAGGCAAGATTTCAGCTGATGTTAATTACATATTAATGAGAAAATCTAAGTTTAAAGCAGTTAAAAAACATGCACACCTGCAGGCAAATAAAAAAAAAAAAAGAAAGCCTGAGAGGATGGAGAGGGTACTTTAATTTATCCAGGTATTTCTATTATAATCATCAATCTTACACTTGTTAGTTACTTTTGTGGTGAATTCCCCACTATTCAGCTACTCTGTATAAAAGTGATATATACAAGGTCCTGTTTTTATTAAAAAGAAAGTAGTATCCTTAGCTAACTCACAATGGGTGAGTCTACATGTCACAGTATGGCTGCTCCGGTGATAAAGCAATCACGTACGTCTACCCCTGATTGTCAGCTACGTCGCTATAGTGGTGTGTTCCCCAGGTATAGTGTGCTGCTATGACAATGTAGCGGTGAAATCTAACTGTACCACACGCATGGTGCAGTAACTGCCTATACTGCGCTGTGCTTTAGTACTTCCAAAAGGAATGCTACAGCGCGGTGCTGTAGCAACGTTGCTACACAACAACGTATAGATGTACCCAATGACAACCAACATTAAAAAACACACAAACAAAAAACAAGTGAAGATGAGGCAGCTAGCACACTGAATATCAAGTAGATACCTAAGTGATTACTGTAACCTCATAAAAGGTGAGAGGCTCACAAAGTATCTTGACTTCATTTAAATTTTACCTTGTATTAGTTATCTACATCATAATTAATAGAAGGTAAGAACACAGCATTTTAAAAAACAAAACCATTGTTGAGAATCATGGCTGCTTGCAAATGTGGACTCCCTCCCTCCCAAAAATGGTGCTTTACTTTAAACTAATTGTGTTTCCTTGCTGAGCCTAGCGCATGACCAGAAGAGGCACCACGTTAATTGTACCTGGCTTTCCCAAAATCTGTAGAGGTCAGGCACTTTAGTGAGGCTTTTTGGGGGCTTTTATCTAATAGCTGATTGAATTAGCTTGAGTTAAAAGCGCCAAAAAGCCCTGCTGAAATGCACGATTTATATAGGTGCTGCGGAGCCAGGTTGAAGTAACATGCTGCTGCTTCCTGTAGAGCATGCTTTCCCCACCCCCGCCCCACTTCTGTCAGAGTCCCATGTTACCATTGGCCCATCTCCTGTTTCAACACATAGCCCACAGCTAGCAGGTTAACAATTAACGAAGCTTGTTTTAATTCATTAGTTAATAGCTCTGTGTGATCTCACCCCACACACTTGAGACTTCTCTTGGTGTTTTTATTCCAAACCCTTTGAAATGCAAATCTCTTGTATAAAATCTTACAACTTTCACTCTTCATTCTGAATGAATGTCTGGCCAGAACATGAGTTTACCAGTATTTCTTAAGTCCTTATTCAACCCTATGCAAACACTTGCTCTAACCCTTATGCACCCTGATAACACACTGTAAAACACTGCATAGGGTCCTTAACTCTGTTCTACAGTGAATTCTACCCAGAAATAGGAACGATTTATGCAGATTTAATGCTTAACTCTTATTGCTTATCCTCTTCTTTGACTTGGCTACCCTCTTTATCCAACCTCATTCTGCTTCACAATACAGCTCTGGTACCTAGATCAAATTTTACCACTGCCAAAATGTTCAGGACTCTCACTGAAATCACTGATAGTTTGATACTTGTGTCTGGGGTCCTTATTGTTGAACCCAGAGGCTAAGAACTAATATTGAAAAAGCCTGAGCCTGAATTGATTCAATTTTTGCAGGGTATTCTAACCTGACTAGGCTGAACCAGTTTGTAACCAGACAGACATCCTCTCTGGACTGAGGAAATTCAAGCACATGCCTGCTGTGGCTCAGGCTAGAAGCCAGGGGGTGCTAGAGCAGCCCTCCCTTCCCTTAGTGCCGAGCTCAGGGGGGCATGGCCAGGCCCTGGCAGGACCTCTGATTAGGGCGGGGTGTAAACCCCCACCCTGCCTGCAAAACCCCAGGCTTTTCCACACTTGCTGCTCAAGAGGCGGAAGTGTTGCCAGATCCCAGCCCCCTGCTAGTTCTCTAAGGCAAAGCGGGTGCGTGTAGTGCACGTAAATGTTAATGATATGGAGATTTTCAATCTCCCTCCCTACTTTTTTATACAGTCTACAGCAAACTGGCAGGCAAGGGAACCAGCAGGGAACTGATAACAGTGCTTATCACCTCATCAGCAAACCAATAGCCTCCCTCCATTAGTTCAAACTCTTCTTAAACAGCTTACCAGCTGACTTGTTGATTAGCTCCAAAAAGCCCTAAATAGTCACTGTTCTATCTGCCTGTCCCAGTGAAACTGGAGACACACACAGATACCTTTCAGCATTAGCTAGCATACCACATAACTAGGGTCCATGGGGCTGGGGTCTGTAATGTGGGAGCTGGGAGGGAAGGAGAGAGGGAGGGAGAGGTGATTCATGCTCATCACAGAGCACTTAGGTGCCCTGCTCCTTTGAAGAGTGGAAACTGCTAGGGAAAGAGCCCTAGCAGTGAGTTGGAGGCCCCAGCTACTAGTTACCAGGGCAACCGGGGGAGCTAGTGGCCCACACCTGCCAGTTGTCAGCTGACTGGAAGGGGCAAGAGGGGAGTTCCCTGCCAGCAGCCAAGGGGGAAGGAGCTCTCCTAGAGCAAGCCAAAGGGGAGATGCCTGATTGCAGGTACAGCCTCTGATAGTGGTGAGAGACAGAGCACCCCTGGTGTCACTTGGATGATGTTATTGCTGGTTGGCTTGAATTTATGTAGCTCAGGGGCTTGTGTTTTGTTTGCTGTTTAAGACCAGTAGTTTGGGTGAGGCTATTAGGGGACCCACAGCAGCGGGGGGACCCCAGCACCAAGGAAGGTGCAGCATTTGGGGGTGCATTGACCTCAGCACCAGGGAGGGCACAGTGCAAGACAGGGCTGTAGAGAGCCCAGGGAGGGCCAGGGGACCAAATTATAACAAGGCCTGGACCAAACAACATCAGTTCCATCTGCGAGGCTAGGGGCGTAGTAAAGGGCTGGTTGGAGCCACAGATAGCCCATAAGGCTTGGCTGCCCTGAAACACCCATTGTGACATCCATCTTCAAGTGGGACCCACGAGGGGTCTGGGGACCCATGGGGTCCTGAAAACCAATCTTGACCGTGTCCAAAAGGACTTGGAGGCCGCCTCCCTATCAATCATTCGATCAAAGACATGGTGGGCGAGGATCAAGGGTGCCCATTGGGCCAACTTGGCACAGTAAGGGTGCCTTGTGAAGATCATGGCCATCCTACGTGACCCTAACCCACGACGATGCTTAAGCAGTGAGCAGTGAGGGGCATGGGCAGGGGGAAGCAAGGCAGACCCTGCTGTACTTGCAGTCTCTACCAGAGCTTCAGCGAGGCGGGAGGGGTCAATTCTGCTGTGCAGCAGAGAGCCCCACCTAGCCCAGAGCATGCAGGGTGCTGGGGGAGTCTGGTTTATCTTTAACCAGCAAGGGGTCTGGGACAGAAATTGCATAAAATGGCTTGACCCAAATCAGTTAAGTCTGATACTACATTCAACCAGGTTTATCTCAAACCAGTTTCAGCCATTTTCAAACGGGTGTATGTGCACTGAACATCTGTTGTCTTACAGGTTAAAACCAGTTTCTGATCACTTAAACCACTTTATGTGTAATGTCTGTCCCTAGCCAGAGTCCCCCGGGTAATTCAAGAATAAGTATCAGTAGCAGACACTTGGAACTTGGTGCTGCTTCCTGGAGTTAAGCTCACCTAATGTGTGCTTTTATCAGATTTGTTTTCAGTTGTTTGTAACTTTGCTAAATTAACTATCTGTAAATAAACTTTTTCATGCCTGCTTTAGGTTGCTTATTTTTTAACTTTCAACTAAAATAGTTCAGCAATATTTTAGAGCAAGCTTAGGGAGAAATAATATTGTTTTGACCGTACTAAAACAATTTGTTATAACTGCTCTACTTAAGTCTATTATCTTGCTGTGGAACAGGGACTTGAAATTCATCAGTGTAGTCATTCTAGGGCCAGGATTTCTTTATCATTCCCATAAAAACGTATCAAAATGGAAACATTTTGCCCATAAAACAAATGGGTTTGCAAATGCTCAGTAGAGATTTTTAGCGTTTCACAGCTAAATTCGCTAAAGGTTCCATCCACAATGAGCATGTTCCCTAGACTGCAAGGGTGGGACAGGATTTTCCTCAAATTACTGTTCCAAGCTTTCAAGTGCTATTGTTATGCTGGGCACAGGCACAAAGAGTGTCAGTGACATACTGCTAGTGACCAGGAGGTATAGAAGAGAAAAAGTAAACTGCCAGATTAGAATGTGACAGGTTATGGAATGAAGTAGTGGAGGTGGATTTGATTAGAGGGGAAGAGCTGGGGAAGGGTGTAAGACAAAATGCTGGTATTTGGTATAAAGGGGAGCAGTGGGGGAAGAGATGATGGGGAACAGAATAGAAGTGGCAGAAGGTTCAGACTGGGTAGGTTCAGAAAGAGCAGAGGAGAAAGGGGCTGGAGTGAGTAGGTGCTTACAATTTATAATTAAAGAGTATTATAACTTATATATAGAAGGAGGCTGATTTAAGGTTGCAGAAGTGTTCCCAGTTCTGACTTTTCTTAACTTTTGGATGCTTGACATTGCAAATCTTAACATCCTTTTAACCTGGGATTGCTCCCCCACGTCTATATATTGCAATAGTCTACTATGGGTGCTCTGCCTCTCGTGCCTTCAGGCCCTGATTCAGGAAAGCACTTGAACAAGTGTTTAGGCCCATGTTCATTGACTTCAGTGGCACTTCAGGAGGTGCCTGCATGCTGTTCCAAGCAGGTGTGCTTTTCTAAATCAGCACTTTGGAGATGTGAAAGCCACAACATATAAATACCTTTGCATCATCATTTTAACCCTTCCCCTCGGTTTTCTCTGTCATACGTTCTAATTTTTGCAGGGAGTTTGTTCTCTCCTCTTTCTTGGCTTCATAACCATAAATGATTTTGAGTTAATGATACCTAAATAAAGGAAGTTGTCTTATTTCCTACTAAGCCACTCTCTCTTTTAAGTAGTGATCTATTGTATATACAGCCCAATAATTACCAGTACTACACTGGGAAGCAACCATGTGTGCTTTTATAGCACTTTTTGTACAACATATTGGGACATATTACAAACAATTATTCCTCCTTAAGTTAATGAGGAAGGTGAGTAGCAGAGCTTTCTGAATGTTGGCCAGAAAAATTCTTGTGGCAATTTATTGAAATCTGAAGGCAAACTTTGATTCAGTTACACTTTCCAATTCTGTAATCTTTCCCCATGAAAACTTCAGCATGCAGTCTCGTAGGTTGAATACTCACATAAAACCAACATCCTCACCCTAAAACATATTTTTATTATTATTCTGAGTATTATGGCAAGGCCAATGAGATCTGGTCTGGGGCCAGGAACTGATCATGCTAGGTGCTGTGTGTGTATGTGTATATGATTTTTTTTTTCTAATCAATATCTGTTCTGTGTGTATATATATGTATGTATGTGTGTGTGTGTGTGTGTGTATACACACACACACATACACACAGAACAGATATTGATTAGAAAAAAATAATCATCAAAAGCAAACTTTGAATTGACATATCTAGTTGTATGATTATATACTTTTAGTAGCATCCAAAGGGTTTCACCAGGCTCAGGACCCTCTCCAATGATTCCACCTGGTATAGATCCTGTGCCAAAGTGCTTTAGTCTAATCTGAAATAAGACACAAGCACACTGAACAACAGAAGGTAAAGGAATGATGATGGTGGAATCATGCAGATACATAGGCTACTGAGGGGGAAAAACTTGTTGGTCCTAAGCATCTGCAAATAAGCAACAGTTCTGTTGCTGACCTCCAGTCATAGTTGCTGTGATCAATTGGCCAATTTATGGTATCACAAGAGGAAATGAATCTTGAAAAGAAAGGTGAAAGAGGGAACAGTCATTAACTTATGAATCAGGTGAATGAGAATATTTCGTTCATAAAAGCCAGCATGAAATAAAATGCAGAGATGTTTGTCAGACAAACTGACGTTCAATTTGATATTGTTGGCAAATGAGATGGGACAAGGATCAGACAAAGGGATAAGAAACAGGATTCAATAAACATTGTGGAACAGACTTGTAAAATGCCCTTGATGGTGAAGTAGAATTCTGTATTGGTTAGTGAGGTAATCCACTCAATCAAGGAACAAAAACTGTACCATGTGATCTATGTACTGAACAAATACTACACAGACTGAAAATTTTGCAAGAAACTGGCTAAAGAAATTCATTTTGCGTATCAAATGCATTTTAAAATTTCACATGTTCATACTCAATTCAGAAACAGATTTTAAAAAGGCAAAAATCACCACATTTATTCATCCCAGATTATTCATCATCTTATATTCTACATATGCAGAAATAGCAGCTCAGACAAGTGATATGTTTTCCCTGAGGGCGTACAATGACTCAGATTGAACCGAGGAACAGAATCTAAGGGCATGTGCAGACTTCACCATATCATATTGATGATCATGCAGTTTACTTTAAACTGTGTGATTGTAGATTGGGTCTGACCTGTGGACACATTTGCCAGTGCCAGGAGCCACTGCGGGAACATGATCTAACTAAGAAAGGGTGAGGGAAAGGGGCTGGAGCAGGGGGGTAGTGGGTCTGCAGGGGGGTTGGCAGGCCTGGGGAGGGACTGGTGCATCTGCAGGGGAGGAGGTTGTCTGTACAGCAGAATGGGAGGCTAAAAATAGCTAGGTGGGAGAGGGTGGGAGGGTGGGAGAGGGTAGGAAGAGTATAGCTCTGGGACTGGGACTGGGACTGGGACTGGGACTGGGACTGGGGCGAGCTGCTGGGCTTCCCCAGTCCCGGGGTTGTGCTCTGAACGTGGCCGGATATGAACTAAGTTAGATTGGGTAGACCACTTTTTGCAAGAACTAACCTCCCCAGACATCTATGCAGATTGGCCCTTAAATCAACCTATCCCTAGTTAGGTCAACCCTAGTGTAATATCTGCACATAACCTCCACCTCCTAGCTCAGATAGAAAACAATTATCATACCAGATTTTTTTTTTGATCGGCTTATACTAAATGTAGTAATCAACTAATGGATAATAAGCCCTGGTCTATCTACGACAATGCTTGTGAGGTTTGATGTTTGTATTTATTTTGATTTACATTTAACGAAGGCTTAATGGAAAAAATGAACCTATTTTAACTTGGCTGCCACCAGGTGTGATCACAAGCCATGCTGACTCCCAAGCTCCCTTATTTTTGTTCCTGTCTCTCTCCACTGCCTGAAGAAGAGTATTTGTCTCTGAAAGCTTGCAGAGAACAACTTTTCCAACAATTTAGTTGATCTAAAGAAGACACCCTTGCAGGGTCTGCTCCCTACTGGGGTCTCTGGCGCGCCAGCTCGAGGAGCTCCAGGCCACAGTCCAGAGACTGCGTGCCATCAGGGACTGCGAGCAGGAGATAGACTCCTACTGCCAGGCCCTTCTCCCCCGGGAGCCGCAGGGGAGAGCTCCGTCTCCCTCCATGGCTAAGGAGGACTCTGGGACCTCCCGCTCTGCCCAGTCAGGGGCATGGACCAAAGTGGTCAAGGGCCCCAAGGCCCCTGCCCCGCCGGAACTTAGCAACAGGTTCGCACCTCTTGCAGCCCCAGCAGAGCCCACGCAGTTGCCAGCTCCCGCAGGCAACCCAGGCTCGACCGCAGCTACTGGCCCCGCTCTCCCCAAGACAAAGCGAAAGGTGTTTGTTGTGGGAGACTCCATCCTGCGGGGCACTGAGGGGGCAATCTGCCGCCCTGACCCCTTAGCCCGGGAAGTCTGCTGCTTCCCGGGGGCCCGCATCTGAGACATTGCGGAGAGGATCCCGCAGCTCCTCCGGCCTACAGACCACAACCCCATGCTCCTGATTCATGTGGGCACCAATGACACGGCTCGGAGCACCCCCAGCCAGGTCATGAGGCGCTACAGGGAGTTGGGAGCGGGGCTTAGGGGTCTGGGAGCTCAGGTGGTGTTTTCGTTGATCCTCCCAGTCTCGGGCTATGGGCTGAGGAGGGAGAGGAGGATCCATGCGGTGAACCAAAGACTGCGGCGCTGGTGTTATCGGGAAGGCTTTGGCTTCCATGACCACAGCCCACTCTTTGGAGAGAGAGGCAGCGAGCTGCTGGGAAGAGATGGCCTCCACCTCTCTCCCCTGGGGAGGAGGCTCTTCTCAGCCAGGCTGGCTGACCTGCTCCACCGGGCTTTAAACTAAGCCCGCTGGGGGATGGGGGGACTACTGCCCCTGCTGGCCCACTGAATGGCCCTTGCAAAGCCAGCGGACCAAGGCACTTAAAGGGGCACTTAAGGGAGCCCACCCCTGCCCCAGCCCTGGTACAATCTGTGGGCAAGGCAAGAGCCCCCAAGGGCACACTTGCCTGCCTGTACACTAATGCCAGGAGCCTGGGCAACAAGCAGGAGGAGCTCGTCCTCCTGCTCAGTGCAAAGAAATATGATGTCATTGGGATAACGGAGACCTGGTGGGACTCCACCCATGACTGGACCACGGGGATAGAGGGCTATACACTGTACAGGAGGGATCGTGTTGAAAAAAGGGGCGGGGGTGTAGCTCTCTATGTGAAGGAAAGCTACATGTCCCTGCAAGCTGATGTTGGCGACCGGCATGGACAGCTAGAGACCCTCTGGGTAAAAATTCGTGGGGAATTCGGCACAGGGGACACAACGGTGGGAGTCTACTACAGACCGCCCACTCAAAGTCCCGAGCTTGACCAGGAGTTCGCCCAGGAACTGACTGAGGCCGCTTGCTCCAGGACCTTGGTTGTCATGGGTGACTTCAATTACCCGGACATCTCCTGGGAAGATCACTCAGCTAAATCTGAGCAGGCGCAAAGCTTTCTCTTGTGCGTGGATGACCTCTACCTGACTCAAGAAGTCTATGGGCCAACGAGAGGCAAAGCGCTGCTCGACCTGGTACTGGCTACGGGGGACGACCTAATCGGCGACCTAGTGATTGATGGGAAGTTGGGTGACAGCGACCACGAGCTGATCACCTTCACCATCCGCCGTAAAGCTGGCAAGTCAGTCAGCAACACAGAAGTCCTTGACTTCAGAAAAGCCGACTTTGACAAGCTCAAGAGGCTAGTCAGTCAGGCCCTCAGGGACCATGACCCCAGGGAGTTGGGAGTTCAAGAAGAGTGGTTGCTTCTCAAGGAAGTGATCCTCAGTGCACAAGCTAAATCTATTCCAACACGGAGGAAAGGCAGCAAGAAGGCACAGCAGCCCCCCTAGCTCTCCAGAGACGTAGCAGACCTACTGTGGCTAAAAAGGAAAGCCTACAAAGGATGGAGGATGGGATTCACCTCCAAGGAGGATTACTCCGCGCTGGTCCGGTCCTGCAGGGAGCAAACCAGGAAAGCCAAGGCTGCAACTGAACTCCAACTAGCTTCAGGCATCAAGGACAACAAAAAGTCCTTTTTCAGATATGTGGGGAGCCAGAGGAAAAGCAAGGGCAATGTTGGACCCCTGCTAAACCAGATGGGGCAACTGACAACTGACACCCAGGAAAAAGCCAACCTGTTAAATAGGTACTTTGCGTCAGTCTTTCATCAGTCACACGGGATGCCCATGCCTGCTATGAGACAGGGAAATCTGCGTGAGGGGGATCCCCTACCCTCCATCAATGCTGACCTCGTGAAGGAACACCTTGAGAAGCTGGATACCTTCAAGTCAGCTGGCCCTGACAACCTGCACCCCAGGGTACTCAAGGAGCTGGCGAGCGTCATAGCCCAGCCCCTGGCACGGATCTTTGAAAACTCCTGGCGCTCTGGTGTAGTGCCCGAAGACTGGAAGAAGGCCAATGTGGTGCTGATCTTCAAGAAAGGGAGGAGAGTGGATCCGGCTAACTACAGGCCCATTAGCCTGACTTCTATCCTGGGGAAGATCTTAGAAAAGTTTATTAAGGAGGCCATCCTTGAGGGACTGGCCCAGGCTAACATTCTAAGGGATAGCCAGCACGGGTTTGTTGCGGGTAGGTCTTGTTTGACCAATCTCATTTCCTTCTATGACCAGGTGACCTATCACCTGGACAAGGGAGAAGAGATTGATGTCATATATCTTGACTTCAAAAAAGCTTTTGATCTGGTATCCCATGATCACCTCTTGGCCAAACTGGCCGGTTGTGGCTTTGGCTCCACCACGGTCCGCTGGCTGGGAAATTGGCTTCGTGGTCGGACCCAGAGGGTTGTGATTGATGGCAGTCACTCATCGTGGTGCCCTGTGACCAGTGGGTTCCCTCAAGGCTCTGTCCTGGGACCCATACTGTTCAACATCTTCATTAACAATGTGGACATTGAAGTCAGGAGTGGACTGGCCAAGTTCGCCGATGACACCAAACTTTGGGGCAAAGCATCCACGCCAGAAGATAGGCAGGTGATCCAGGCTGACCTGGACAAGCTCAGCAAATGGGCAGAGGAGAACCTCATGGTGTTTAACACTGAAAAATGCAAGGTTCTCCACCTTGGGAGGAAAAACCTGCAGCACCCTTATAGGCTCGGCAGTGCTACGTTGGTTAGCACTACAGAAGAAAGAGACTTGGGGGTCATCATTGACCACAAAATGAACATGAGCCTCCAATGCGATGCTGCGGCTAGTAAAGCGACCAAAATGCTGGCGTGCATCCATAGATGCTTCTCGAGCAAATCCCGGGACGTCATTCTCCCCTTGTATTCGGCCTTGGTGAGGCCGCAGCTGGAGTACTGCGTCCAGTTTTGGGCTCCACAATTCAAAAAGGATGTGGAGAAGCTTGAGAGAGTCCAGAGGAGAGCCACGCGCATGATCAGAGGTCAGGAAAACAGATTTTACGATGACAGGCTGAGAGCCATGGGACTCTTTAGCCTGGAAAAGCGCAGGCTCAGGGGTGATCTGATGGCCACCTATAAGTTTATCAGGGGTGACCACCAGGATCTGGGGGAACATTTGTTCACCAGAGCGCCCCATGGGATGATGAGGTCGAACGGTCACAAACTCCTGCAAGACCGTTTCAGGCTGGACATAAGGAAGAATTTCTTTACTGTCCGAGCCCCCAAGGTCTGGAACAGTTTGCCAGCGGAGGTGGTTGAAGCCCCTACATTGAACACCTTCAAGAGCAAATTGGATGCTTATCTTGCTGGGATCCTATGACCCCAGCTGACTTCCTGCCCTTTGGGCAGGGGGCTGGACTCGATGATCTCCCAAGGTCCCTTCCAGCCCTAATGTCTATGAAATCTATGAAATCTATAAGATCACATTTACCCAAAAAACCTATATCCTTAGACCAACACAACTACAACCAAAAACACTATCAGTTAGTAACACTTCGGAAAACATGGTTCAAATTACTTTGAGACTGAGTATGAGAAGGTGTGAAAGTATTTTTACCGTGACACTATTTAGCAAATTAGCTCAGAAGCAAAGCAGTCAGAGGGCTGAGTCCACGGATTGAAATAAGGGAATGGCAGCTTCTGTCACCATCAGCCCCATGTTAAACATTGAAAAATCATTATCTTCCTTCACTTCAAGAGCTGGTTCTTTTAGGCTCTAGTACAGCAGTTCAGGAAACCGTATACTCCTGTTGTCTAGACTATTCTTTTTCTGTGGATAAAGAGGAGCCTATATGGTAAAAGGAATCTGAGTCTGAAGATTCACTACTGCAGTAGTAAGGGTTAATTCCTTTATTAAAGTGTGATGCCATCCACAGGAAGTAGTCAATTGACCATTCGGGTCAGGGGTTAGTTATTACAATAAAGGCCTAATGAGAACAAGGAGTCTCCCCGCCTCTTCCTAAAATCCAGAATAACACAAGCACCTTCTTAGGGAAGCCTGGAAAGTAGGAAGAGAGGGGTAGGGGATATGCTGTTGGTAGCTTGAAGAGCAATGTTGCTCCATTCTGTACCAGCTACAGATTTTTCAAGGCTAATACTTTCGGGTGCACTTGAAGCACTAGGTAGCATTAGCATTAGGGAGCAATGCATATATATGCACCTGGATCCAGATCGCCATCAGTAAGGATCCTATGCAGATTTTGGCTCCATTGCAAGTGACTGACTATGTTTCTTAAGATGAACCTAGGTGAGGGACCTGGATATCTGAAGAACTGGGAAGCACCCCAAAATCTGTGGATTGTCTCCATGACTTGATAACATAAGGCTTTGTCTGGCAGACATTTTTCTGAGCAGAATAATCTTCATTTCACTAAGGTTTTTCATCAGCCAGATCTTCTTCAGTCATTCTGATCTCCGCCAGATGCGGGGATAGTTGTGTGACAGTGAACTTATTGTCAATTATGAATGACAGACAGATTTGTGTGCCATCTGCATAAGCTGGCAGCTGAGAACATTTTTCCTAGCAGCTGTGTGTAACTATTGAATGTGGCCGGGAAAGAAATAAGAACCCCACAGGGACGGGGTCTAGTGATAGTTTCAGTGGCCATCACTATCCTGGAGTACTGCCTTCATGGAAAGATTCAGACTATTTCAGTCTATTTCTCTGGGTCTCTGCCATGTTCTCCTTTAAGGAGCAGCAGTATCTAATGATAAGACATCAAAGAAGAAGAGGTTTAAGTATGTGCATATGGATATTTTCCTTCAACCAGGTGAAAAAAACCCAAAGGGACTGACCATTAGAACCACAAGTCCTATTTCTATTCTAAATCCCAGATCCTGACTAAGGGAATCTAGGCTACCTCCATGTGCTGGGGAGCTTGTTTCCAACCCCCTCCTCCCATCCCCAATAACAAAAACAGCAGTAGGAAACAGAACAGCCATTGGCCCTTTGGTGGGAGAGGCAAATTTTAGACTGGGTTCTGTCATTTAAGATCAGTCTGTGTGTGCTGAATTTCTGTGCTGTTATGCATAAGGACTTGTTTCTGATCACTTATGCTGGTAAAAGTGTAATGTCTGTACCTGGCCCAGAAGTTTAAACAAATTCAAAATGATAAAATACCTATGCTAAGGCAAGAGTCAAAATATTAAGAAAAGCATCCTCGTACTGAACATAGAGAAGAATGGGGTACTGAGGAAGGCAGATATATCAAGTGAAATTGATAACACAAGAGCACATAAAGTTAAATTTATCTGGAGAATCAAAGAAAAAACAATACCATCAGCTGTGTGTATTTTTTTTCCACCTGGACAAGCATGTTAGCAGCTGTTCCATTTGTAACTTGTATAGAAATCCTTCAGTCAAGGCAAAGAATAAACTCACTAGGGACACTCTTCCTTTGAACTGTCATATGCAGAGCCTGCTAATCATGGCACGGGTGAAGATTGTTGAGCTACTGGGTGCTGCTGTTTGTATACTGTTTAGAGAAGTTAGAGGTCTGGAAAATACAGTATTGGATATGTTTTCTGTGCAATACACTGAGGATCAGCACAACACAATGCATTTCTTCGCCTTTGCCAGACTGCCCAGAGTTCCCTGGGCTCAAGAATATGAGCCAAATTCTCAGCTGATATAATACTGTTGGATTATGACAGCAGAAAATGTTGGCCTAGGTTATGGGCGCAACAGAAAGGAAGGAAGAGAATTGATGTCGGCTTTTGCTGATACCTAATGGGCTTTGCAGGATAAATATAGGGTAATCCAAATGCAATTAAAGCCACTTAATGGCTCAGATGGGATAGGCAGCATGGAAACAGCTACGGAAAGCTGGTGCATCCTTTGTATTTCAAAAGAAGTTCACCATACCATGACACACAGAATAGATTAAAAATGCTTCCTGTCTGGGGGATTTCCTACAATATTTTCAGATACGAAACTAGCCTACAGAAGAGTCAAGGCAAGACCTTTATAAATGAGAGTTGACATGCTGACTGTTGCCCAAGACTTATACATCTAATATCTGCTCTTAGTGGTACCAATAAGACCAGGGACTTGCAGAGAGTTACTCTAGACATGTACTGATGTAAATGAGATAAGAATTTGGCTTACAATGTGCACATGCACATGTACATGTATGTATGCTTATCAGTAACAGGGATTTACTGAGAATCAGAATACTTTTTTCATTCCACTGCTAATAGATTGTGTATCAAAGACATCCTTTGTAGAAGGCAGCCAGTCTACTCTCTGAATTAATGTACATTTTGTAAATATGTTATTTAAACATTAGCAGAGGATAAATGATACTTTCACTATGTCCTAGACACACTTATTTTTCTAGTTATTGACAATAAGAGTGATTAAAGAGCACAGCTTCCCTGATTGCCTTTAATTGTCTGTCTTACTGTGCTAGCATTAGTTATGTATGGATTTTTGGTGTAGTTTTAAAAGGTCAAGTGAGAACTTCATTTTTTTCTTTGGTAATCTCAGTTTCTGCACCCTGCAGCTGCTTTGTAGATTAATATATACAGAATCCCTTCAGCAGAAAATGCTCTGTTCCATTCCTCCTAACTAGATTTTTAGAGAAGGTGAATCTGCAATCTGACATTGTAGTCAGAAGATTCCCACTAATTATAACTTCAGAGTGAACAGTAAAATAGTAAATATTGGAACTACCTCCCTTCCCTAATTCAATTGACAATAGTGGTGTGCAAAATGGGCTGTATTCATTTCAGATTTGGATTCAGCCCAAATCGGGGACAGTGATTCTATTTGCTGATTCAGATCACTGTCCCTGATTCAATTCACCCAAATCCGAATCTGAAGATTCAATTGCTGATTCAGAGAATCAGCAATTCGGTCATAGACACAGCTTTAAATATTTTTTTTACATACCTTGAGGTACCAGGCACAGCTCATGAACACTGTGATGCCGGGGCAGATGGAGCATCCCACAGGAGCATGGGACGGGGAGTGGCCCCCTGCATGCTTGGCGGCGAACTTGGAAGTGTGCTGGAAGTACTTCTGGTCCACTTCTGGGTCCACCATTGAGCACCTGGGCCCTCCCTGCACCTCCCCAGCTTGGCTATCGGTCACAGGGAGACCCCAGGTGCCCCCTCAGACTCAGGAGGCACCAGTTGCCAAGCCGGGGGGTGTGGGAGGGGGGCCCTGTGTGCTCCCCAGTGGACCCAGAAGTGGACCAGAAGTGCTTCTGGTCCACTTCTGGGTCTGCTGCCAAGCATGCTGGGCATCCCCCTCTCACTTCTGTGGGATGCTCCATCCACCCCACCATCACAGCATTCACTACCCACTTGGTACCTTGAGGTATGCAGAAAAAACATTTAAAGCTATTTCTATGGCCGAATCATTGACTCTTTCTGAATCTCTCTGAACCAATTCAGAGGGTTCCGATTCAATCTGGAGACATTAAAGGGTCTCCTGATTTGATTTGGATTCAGGAATTCAGCCACCAAATTGGGCTGAATCTCCGCCATATGAAATCAGCAACCAAAGCTTTGCACAGCCCTAACTGACATCTGTTTTGAGCTTAGCCTTATAACACACTTGCTTCTCAGAGTCCAAGAGCTGTCCTCTGCAGGTCACTGGCTTCACTTTATCCCTTATCAAGTTTGACAATTACAATTCAACCAGAGGGCCATATCAGACCCACTGGAACAGAGGCTGGAAATACTAATCACCAAACAAAGTGAATCTGTTGTTCAGAGATGTGTCCTGGAACAGCTGATCCACTTCATTGGCACAAACACGTCGCCCATTGTCCTACCTGTTGATGCCATGGAACAAAGGGTGATGTGTTCTCCCAGGGCTTAAGGGGCCCGGTCCTATGTGCTCTGGAAATTCCCCTGCAGGATTTAGCCCCTTAAGCCTGAGGACTGCCTGCTAGCTTTCCCACTTGTAGAGATGCGCCCCTCAAGCCCTGGCACCACCTGCCAGGCAACTGGAGAGTGCAGGCATCTCCAGTCTGCCAGACTCTTGGGCCAGAAATCAAATAGACATTTGCCAGTAAATAGAGGCACAAATTAATACCACCTTTGTCACAGCCACAGATTTTGGGCATTTGTGGTGAGATAAGGGACATGGATGTCTGTTTGCTTGGCCTTTGTGCTGCCCTAAAATTTTTCATGGCAGCACAAAGGTAACAACTGGTAAAGCTATACTGATTTTTCTCTCTTTGCAGGTGTATAGCAGAACTTGGTACAGAAGGAACTTGGACAGTTTTCTGGTTGTCTGACAAAAAGTTAGAATTTTTAAAGAAAAACACCCACTTTTTAGAAAACTGGTCATGCTGAAAGACCAATTTTCCACTTGAAAACCAGTTTCAACAGCATTTTTCTTCTCTGTTTCCTCCACTTGTCTCACCTCTACCCCAGAATAAAAAAAAAAAGTCCATGTCCTAAATAAAATTAAAACTCAAATGTTTTTCGACTGGTGGAGTCCTTTCATATGGACTAATTAAAAAAAAAAATAGAACGTTAGGTTCTGCCAAAGAACCTTTATCCATAACGATAGCTCAGCTTTACTGATAATTAAAATCTCATTAATATCAAAGACAATTGTGGAAAAAATCCCACATACTACAAGCTCAGATGAAATTACAAATCTGGGATCCTAATAGTTAAATTGGCATCAGAATGAGTAACTGGAAAGTACTTATTATTCAGTGATGAATGCAGGTGCTGCTTGGACATAAATATTTCCAGCATTGATATGACTGTAGTTGAAGGATCTCTGTAATAATTTAGGCTTTTCATTAGCACTGAAATCTGAAATTCCACTTAGGACAAACAATTTCTGAACGGCATGTAACAAGTGCAGCACCTGAAAGAACCACAGTAAGGACAAAGTTTATTTAAGGGAAGGAAAAAAATGGAAGCAGGGCAATAATCGGTGTTATATAAAGCTTCAGTTGCAGAAGCTCTTGAATATCCCTGACCTCAGCTGTTGTCACGGGGGGTGGTAAGTGATTTTCACCAGAGAGGAGGGTCTAAAAACAAGAAGAACTCTAACTGAGCCATGCTCTTACTCCGGGCTCCTTCCTGCAATTCTGCTCCATCAATGACTTTCAAGAACTACAGATGTGAGACTACCCTGAGTAGAGACTGCTGTAAATGCAAAATTCCTGTGGTGACTGAGACAAACTAGAGACTGAAGATGATGGCATCCAATCTGACATGCTTATCTCATCAGGGAAAATTTAAAATCATACGGGTAGAGGTGAAAGGCTTGATCATGAAATGGCAGTATCTCCCAGCTGGTGACCTGTTTCCCCTCCCCCAACCTGTTACACCCATTTAATTCTGAAATATGCATCATAATTTTACCCAAACTCTCTCTCTCTCTCTTTCTCTCTCTCTCGTCAAATGTAACTGATCTCCTTTGGAAAAATCACCAAGTTCTTAAAGTGTATTGTCTATCCCCAGTGACAAATACATAATGGTCAAAAGATCTAGTTGGTACTTATTTGTATATGTGACAGAAGATAGTAGCAATTATCTGACAATTGAAATTTCCTTTTAAGGCTGGGCCCCAACTTGTTCTAAAGAGCTGAGTTTTGCTTTCAGACATGTACTAGTAAGGCCTAGTTAAAATGAATCTGACCTGAATCAAAATCCTATTCTTCAAAATTGTCTTTTGAGGAATGATAAATAGGGCAAAAAATGATATGATTAGCATGTTGTGTGACAGACAGAGTTTAGGACCTATTTTGCAATGCATTTTCCAACAAGCAAAATTCTATTATTCCAACACAGTCAGCTATGTATGGGGCAGGTCCATGGAAACTTTGCTACGCAGGGACATTAACCTTATTGGAATTATTACAGCTTTACTTCCCACGGGGTGTGAAATTGCCAGATGTGCACCTGCTCATGGCTCAGGGGAAGGCAAATGAAGTGATGAATCAAGAGAGACAATAAAACGTTGAAGAAGAGCAATTACTTTTCCACTCAATTCTAAAGCAAAATTGGTACCTATGCTGTTTTTTTCCCCACACACTATAACAAAGCAACCAACCAGAACAGTGCACTTGAGAAATTCATTAAATTTTCTCTCTATATACAGTATCATATTCATGACCTCTGACCTCATTTGTGTCCTATGTTAGTGGGAAACCATAAAGCTCTCAAGAACATTCTGAAAATCCCTAATGCCTGAGGTGCTCACAAAACTCTCTGCTGAGCCAGGAATTGTAAATGATGTACGGGAGTTTACAAAACAAGATCCTTCAAACATTACGCTTGCTCTGTTTCTCATACTTGCAACTCAGCCAAACTCGCTTTTGTGTTGCAGAACTCAAACGAATGTATATTCAAAAGGAACGACTGGGCTTTTCAGATTCTTCTTTTGCCTCCTGCTTTTGAGTGGCCAGATTTAAATTTAACACCTCTTTGACAATGCCTAGTCCAGCAAATCCTCCACAAAGCAATAATCCTTGGTATTTAGTGTGGCAGAAATACAATACCAACCCTCCCCTTGGAGTGATATTTCTTTCAAAGCCTTTTGTGCTTTGTCTTCTGATTTCTGATTTCACTTGGTTTTGAGTATATAAAAAAATTGCAGTAATGTGGCTCAGCAGAGATTTTGCTAACATTTCAAATGAAAGCAGGGGAGAAAAAAAAGCGGAGTCAAAGTCTTCTCGTTACTGAAGCAGCTGGTATGGGAATAAGAAGAGTAAGAAACCAACACCTGAAGGGCTATCATGATACCGTATCTCACTAATTATTCACTATAGTAAGGAAAGAGCCCAGGTGCGGTTCAAAATTCAGCTGACTTGCAAATTTTATTTTTTGGAAAGTGAAACGAAAAGCTTATCTTGCTTCCTTTTTCTCTTTTGCACACGCACACACACACACATGCGTTCACCTGAGTAGCCTGCTGTTTAAAGAAAATCTTGCTGAACCAAAGCAGGCTGATGGAATAAAATTCCTGCCCCTGCAATTAACTAGCTCATTTCTCCAAGAAATATAGAACTGTGAGGAGTGCTAGATTTTTCTGCAGTAATGTTTATAACTCTACTTTTTATAAAATTATTTGCAGCTTTCCTCCTTTTCTGGGGTTACCATGGCTCCCTGGCTGCAAGTGTCAATAAACACCTTAAGGAGCGTAAGTTATGAAGAAAAATGTTTCACAGAGACCAGTAAACTCCATTTTCAAAGGAAAAGCTCCATAACACTAACAACAACAAAAAAGAAGTAAATAGTGGCCTGACTATGGGCAATTAATATTTTAATACTTTATTGGTGAAATATTAAAAGCCATCATCCAAACTGTTCCCCTGTCACAGTAAAGTCTGAGTGTGCTGCTTGCCAACTTAGAATTGCCTGACATTTTCAATTCAGTAAAATCCTTTATGGGAAATAGTTGTTGTCAGAATGCAGTAAGAATGCTTGTGGGATGATCTCTTCTCCATGAACATAATGGATCAAATATAAGTAAGCATCATGTAAGCAGGTTGCATAACCATCCAGCTCCCAACAAAGCAAACACACTGAAAATTAGATCCATGCCATTCCTGACAATTGGTTCTTGTGCCAGTTCATGGAACCAGCATGATCATCACCAAACCCCCAAACACAAGCTTCAGCTATGGTTGGTCCTTGTAGGTTGGTTCTGTCTTTATCCATTCCTTTTTCTGGCTCAGAGGTACTCCAAGCTTCTGTTCCTATTAGACACAACAGTGCTACCTTACTAATTTAGCCAAAATGTCTCTCTGTGCAGGAGAGGAAGACTCAGCGAAACACTCTCCGTTCTACTACAATGGTCTAGAATCAGTCATATCATTGAACTCTACATAAATAGTGCTGCAAGCTACGCATCCAAGATTTCAGGCTGTGTTCGACAAGCTCCTACTGGCTTCTACAAGAAACATTTTCTAATTGGCTAGCCTGTCCTCCGTTATGGTATCAGATTTGCTATTGCACATATTTTATTTTGTTGCTGCTTGACAATGTGCCTGTATACACTGAGCAGGAAATGAGTTTGCCCCATCGGAGGATGCAACTTATGTGGAGCCACAAGAACCATCTCCTTTCCCAAATGCCTGTGCATGCACACACCCACACCCACACCCACACCCACACCCACACCCACACCCACACCCTGGTACCCTCAGCTGCTAAGAATGGACTTGGGAGTCTTGAGTGAAAAACAGGGAAGTGCATATCACTTCAACATTAGGCTCACTGCTCTCAGAATAAATTCATTGCTATCATCAAGGACTCTTAAGATCTTGTCCCTTTTACAATGAATCTGCAGAAGCTTTGATGTTGCTTTGACGCAATAACCTCATTGAGAGGCTCTTGATTCAGTGCTCAAGTACAAGTGGGCATATTTTCAAGTGACACATCTTGCTGCTAATCAGAGATGCTGCCTTCTAAAAGAATACTGTAATTTTTGAAGACTGCAGTAGCCTGCTGCAGTGTCTGGGCCCCCAGAATAAATACCTTCCCAGCTATACCTCTTCTCCCTCCCTGGGCATGACACTACTCCCACTGTAAACAAGGAGAGTTTGCTGAAGTTCAACCTCTTTCTCAGGTTTGCCACTATGAGCCAAATCCTGCTTGCTTTACCTAGGCAAATAATCTTATTGAAAGCTATACACATGAATAAGTAGAGTAGGATTTAACCTCATGTGATGTTTAGTTACACACAGGCATGTATTATAATGGCAAATTATTCCTACCAGCCTTCTTTAGGTTTGCATACTTTCCTCCAGTCAGCTGGAACTTTCTAAACTATTGCAGCTTTAATGCATTAATCCCTGTCAAATCGGAATGCAGTTTACTCAGATAAGCAGGTGCCTGAGGAAGAAAATGCCCTTTCCCCCTTTCAAATACTGACAGAAACTCCCAGAATAAAAAATAGAATTTTTTTATGTTATGAACGTGCTCAAGTGAAAAGCATGTCCATTCTGATGGTGTAATAATGGAAGTCCCAATGAAGAAAGTCATTTTAAACAGTCCACAAAAGTCAAGCCAACACGATGACTCCTCTACGTAAATTTGGCATGCTGAATTTAATTTGCTCAATAGGTGACATGAAATCTTCTGAAATCTTACCTGTCTTAGAGATGTTTGCAAATGTTTGACAAAACTTTTTTTTTTGGTCAAAAAATGCTGGTTTGTCAAAATGAAGACTTTGTGGCAAATGCTCAGCCCAGCTCAATTTTTCCACTGGAAGGAATTTAGAAAAAAGTTAAAAAATGTTTAAACTTCACTTTAAAAACAAGAAAGCCCCCTGCTTTTTCAGTTTATAATAATTTTCATTAAAAATTATACTAGTTGGGGTAAAAAAATTCCAGGAACAAAATATTGCAAAATTCTTGAAAAAGAACGTTTAGTTTGACCAAAAGCAATTTTTTTGTTTGGTTTGTGAAAGTTTCACCATCTTAACTTTTCTTTCTAATTTAGGAAGAAAAAACTGTTTTCCATTAAACTGTAGCACCTATGCAGCCACAAACACTGTAGACTCTAAAATGCTTCTTAGTCTCCTAAGTATTTATTCTCACTGCACCCACATGAGGAAGACATTACAGGTGCCTCAATTTATGCAGTAGATGCGTTCCCAGAGAATGGTGCATAAATCGAATTCATGTAAAGCGAACCCAGTTTGCAATGGAACAGATAGGGATGTGTTCTCACGGAGGTGAGGGAGGGAGGCTGGGGCTAGGGAAGGGGTGGGGAGAAGGGCACAGCGTAGCCCTGGGGTTGCAGCAGGCGTGCCTCTGGGCTCTTCCCAGTGCTCGGGGTGTGTAGCAGCCTGCAGCGGGATGAGAGCAGGCTGGTGCCAGCATCTGCTGCAGGCCGGAGCCGGTGGTGGCATCGGGCTTTTCCCAGCTCTTGGCAGTGGCACTGGGAGGGCAGGTTGGGGGAGGGCTACAGTGAATTTTGGGGTAGCAGCAGCCTTCTTCCCATCACCGCCACCTGTCTCGAGTGCTGTGAAGAGCCCGGTGCTGGTGCTGGCTCAGCCCAGCTCTCATATAGCTACAGGCTGCTCCCCACACTGAGCACCAGGAAGAGCCCAGTGTTGCCCTTGCTGCAGCCCCAGGAGTGGTGGACATCACTTGCTTGCATGCCAGTGGGCTCGGGGCACAATGCCAGGGGGAAGCAGAGTCCCGGGAAGCAGAGTCTTGGCGGGTTTGGGGCACGATGCAGAACAGTGGCTGCAGGCAGCTGGCATAAACCGCTCCTGGGGCCACTTCAGCAGGGGCTGGAGTGAGTGGGGAGAAACAGAGCCCTAGGGGCTTCGGGGCATGGTGCAGCCCAGCAGCTGCAAGCTGCTGGCATTGGCTGCTCCCAGAGCAGCTGCAGCAGGGGCTGTGGTGAGTGGGTCCCCAAACCCAGGGCTCTTTCCCGATCCCTCACCCCTCCCATCTGCTCACAGCCTTTCCCTTCCCCTCACAGACTTACCTGCTTGGGGGAGTGGGGAGTGTGCCTATGCCGATCACATAAGATCAAATTTACCTTGCATATAGCAAATTTGGGGCATAAAAAGGGTCATCATATAAGAGGGAATTCGCATAAATTGAACCCACATAAATCGAGGGAAACCTGTATTACCATTTTACAGATGGGAAGCAGAGAGGCACAGAATGGCTCGCTGTCTTGTCTTATAGCACACAGGAAGTCTACACTGAAGCAAGAACTGAACACAGGCATCCCATGACCTCAACTCTGTCACTAAACATTGGATCAAAAAGGCTGAAAGATGGGTGTAAAAAGCCAAGCTGAGAATTCCTGTGGCAGAGGAGAAGTTTCTGTGGGTACAAACTATCATCGTCTTGTCAGGTGATTGAACCCTGTAGACGTCAGGTTTAAGCATTCACTCTCTGCATGCCCCCCTTTGCTAAGGTTCTGATAGGAGCCACAGATACATAGAAAATCATAGAAAATAAAAGTTGATGGGTCATCTAGTCCAACCCCCTGCTCAAAGCAGGTCCATCCCCAATCAGATCGTCCCAGCCGAAGCTTTGTTCTAGTCAGGTCTTAAAAACCTCCGAGAATGGAGATTTCACAATGTCTCTGGGTAACCTGTTGCAGTGTTATATTACCCTCCTGGTGAGAAAATTCTTTCTTATATCCAACCTAAACTTCCCTTGCTGCAACGTGAGACTGTTGCCCCTTATTCTGTCATCTGCTACCACTGACAACAGTTTAGCTGCATACTCTTTCAGACCCCACATCGGGTAGCTATTAAATCTCCTCTCAGTCTTCTCTGCTCTAGACAAAATAACCCCAGTTCCCTCAGCCTCTCCTCATAAGTCATGTCCCCCAGCCCCCTCACCATTTTTGTTTCCCATCATTGGATTCTTTCCAATTTGTCCACATCTTTTCCATATAGGGGGGCCCAAACTAAATGCAATGTTACAGATGTGGCTTTATCAGCGCTGAATAGAGAGGAATAATCACTTCCCTTGACTTGGTGGCAACACACCTACCAGTGTAGCCCAGTATGCCATTAGCCTTCTTGGAAACAAGGGCACCCTGTTGGCTCATATTCAGTTTATTGTCCTCTGTAACCCCCAGGACCTTTCCTGCAGAGCTGCTGCGCAGTCAGTCAGCCCCCAGCCTGTAGTGGTGAATGGGATTGTTCCATCTTAAGTGCAGGACTTTGAACTTGTCCCTATTGAACCACATGAGATTTCTTTTGGCTCAGTCCTCCAATTTGTTTAGGTCACTCTGAATCCTAGCCTTACCCTACAGCCTACCTACTACTCCCCTCACCTTGGTGTCATCTAAAAACTTGCTGAGGTTGCACTCTATGCCATCTTACAGGTCATTGATGACAACATTGAACAAAACCAGCCCCAGGACTGACCCCTGGGGCACTCCACTTGATACAGGTTTCCCTCAATTTATACGGGTTCTATTTATGCGAATTTGCTCTTATGTGGTGACCCTTTTTATACCCAAAATTTGTTATATGCGAGGTAAATTTACTCTTATGCGATCAGCATAAGTGTGCTCCCCCCTCCTCAAGCAGATAAGTCTGTGAGTCTGTGAAGGGAGGGGAAAGGGCTGTGAGTAGATGGGAGGAGTGAGGGGATATGAAAGGGCCCTGGGCCCAGGGCCCCACTCACCACAGCCCCTGCTGCAGCTGCTTTGGGAGCGGCTGATGCCAACAGCTTGCAGCTTCTGGGCTGCAGCGTGCCCCAAACCCCGCAGGGGCGCCGCTTCTCCCCAGTCACCCCAGCTCCTGATGCAGTGGTCCCAGCAGCAGCTGACACCAGCTGCCTACAGCTGCTGGGCTGCACCATGCCCTGAACCCCCTGGGGCTCTGCTTTCCCCAGGGCACTGTGCTACAAACCCCCTGGCACGGTGCATCCCAGCGGCTGCAAGCAGGCAGTGTCTGCTGCTCCAAGGGCTGCAGCAGAGGCAGCACTGGGCTCTTCCTGGCACTTGGGGTGGGCCACAGCAATGGGAAGGGTCTGCCACCCCAAAATTCACTGTAGCCACCTCCCAACCTGTCCTCCCAGCACCGCCTCAGAGTGCTGGTGCCCCTAGCCCCTGCGTGAGCACTCCAGATGGTAGCAGGGCACAGAGAGTGGTAGTACCCACCCTCAAATTGTCTCCACTGGCGGCATATTGGAAGTGACAGCTCCGCTGTGGCTCCACTGTGCCGCATACGGTAATGCCAGCACTCGTGCTCAGCAACTGGCGGCTGAGGGACCTCCCCCTCCCCAGTTGCTGGCTTGCCACTGGGGAACACCCTGCCCCCAGTGCCCTGCTGGAGCCCCCCCAGACTCAGGAGACACCAGTCACCCATGCTTTACAGTCCATTCATCCAACCCCTATTTCCTTAGCTTGCCTATGAGAATGTTGTAGGAGATCATATCAAAAGTCTTGTTAAAGTCAAGGTATACCACATCCACTGGTCTCCCCACATCCACAGATCCAGGCATCTCATCCTAGAAGGCAATCAGGTTGGTCAGGCATGATTTGCTTTTGGTGAATCCATGCTAACTGCTCCTAATCACCTTCTCCTCTAAGTGCTTAGAAAGGGATTTCTTGAGCTCTGCTCTATGATTTTTTCGGGGATTGAAGTGAGGCTGATTGGTCTGGAGTTCCCTGGATCCTCCTTCTTCCCTTTCTTAAATATGGGCATTATGTTTGCTCTTCTCCAGTCACCTGGGACCTTTCCTGATTGCCTTGAGTTTTTAAAGCTGATGGCCAGTGGTTCTGAAATTTCATCAGCCAACTCCCTCAGCACCATCAGGTACATCCCATCCAGCCCTATGGACTTGTATATGCCCAGCTTTTCTAAATAGTCCCTAGCCTGTTATTTCACCACATTCTCCCCAAATTGAACTGCGAGGTGTAGTAGTCTGGAAGCTGACCTTGCCTTTGAAGACCGAGGTGAAAAAAGCATTGAGCATTTCAGCCTTTTCTTTCTCTGTCATAAGATTGCCCCCCCTTCAGTAAGGGACCCACACTTTCCCTGATCTTACTCTTCCTACCAACATTCTTGTAGAAACTCTTCTTGTTACCTTTCACATCCCTTGCTAGCTGCAACTCCAATTAGGCTTTGGCCTTCCTGACTTCATACCTGCATGCCCAAGCAATACTCTTTTACTCCTCCCTAGTTATTTGTCCAAGTTTCCAGTTCTTATAAGCTTCCTTTTTGTGATTTCTTTTACTGAAGACTTCCCTGCTAAGCTAAGCTGGTCGTCTGTCATACTAGCTAGTCTTCCTGCACATCAGGATGACTTGTTCCTGGACTCTCACGAAGGCTTCTTTAAAGTACAGCCAGCTCTCCTGGACTCCTCTCCCCCTCAGTTCCCAGGGGATCCTGCCCATGAGTTCCCTGAGTGAGTAAAAGTCTAGTTTTCTGAAGTCTTACTCTGCTGCTTTCCATCCTTCCTTTCCTCAGGATCCTAAACTCAATCTTATTCTGGTCACTACTGCCCAAGCTGACATCCACTTCTACATTCCCTGCCAATTCATCCTTTTTTGTGAGCAGCAGTTTAAGAAGAGCATGGCCCCTAGTTGGCTGCGCCAGCACTTACACCAGGAAGTTGTCCCCAGCACTCTTCAAAAACCTCTTGGATTGCCCATGCACTGCTATATTGCCCTTTCAACAGATGTCAGGGTGATTGAAGTCCCCCATGAAAACCAAGGCTTGTGATCAGGAAACTTCTGCCAGCTGTCTGAAGAAAGCCTCCTCTACTACTTTCTCCTAGTCTGGTGGTCTATAGCAGACCCCCACCACAGCATCACCCTTGTTGTTCTCCCCTGTAACCTTAGCCCAGAGGCAGGGGCACCCCACCCTTATACGTAGAACGGGTGGAGAAGAGATATAAACCCTCTGACCCAAAGGTGTAGCTGGGCAGTGGCAGTGGCTAGGTCACCACCACTGACAGCAGTAGTGGACTGGCAAAGACAGCAGCTGCAAATTTTGTGGCCCTGCCTGGGCTGGTGCCTTGGCTAGCAACCCCCCTCCCTACACCCCAATAACACTCCTACTCTGAATACACAGATACACTAAAATGGTATTGACAAGTGCGGCAATTTTGTGTGGGTATTTTCCTTAAAGCCCTGATTCCTAGAGGCACATAATTACGTGAAAATCTCAGCTTTGAGTAAAGCAAAACAAAACAAAACAGAACAAACAAACCCATGTTTTTAGACTTCAAGTTTGAAAAATGAGAAACTTGAAAAATGAGAAACCTAAAGAATGAAAGTCCAGAAGGAAAATAAGAAAACGCAACACTTAATCATTAAACTTCTTATAATTTTTATGCCAATCTCAAGATACCGCAGTATGGGAATGGTTGATAAACAATGGCATCATAGATCTGATTGCCTGCATGCATATTGCTGAAAGATGGTGGCCTTCACAAGTACCATGCTAGACAGTACACAGGAGAGAACAAAATAAAAATGAATCTGCTCCAAAAAATAAAAGCTTCCTATGCAGGCAAATGACAGAAGTGAATAGCATATGCTGAATCTCACCAGGGTGGTTCACTTCTTTCCCCCAAAACTATGTTGAATGGAAGCATTGGCAACTGCTTCAGTAAGGAAGACTGCATATTTCAATTACATTCTTCTGTCTGACATGGAGGGGCGCACACTTGATAATGGGCATTATGTCTGTTTCTTGAATTAGCTTTCCAGAGCGCCTTATCCTGCATTTTACTTTCTGACAGCAAGCTTTGCTGAACTGAAGGAGGATTTTTTGACAAGTACTCTAAGCATGATAAAAACAAGACTTGGCAGCACAGGACAGAGTGAGCCACTAGGTGGGAAGTTTAATTAAGAGTGAAGTGAAATAAAAATGAATGAAATATATATTCTAAATTCAGAGTGTAGACTACTGGGTGAGTGCAGAATTAAAAATCACAAAGAAATATACTTTAAAGCAAATCCTCTTTGGGGTTTTTTTTTGTGTGTGTGAGGCCCAAGCTGGTATTGTAGGTATAAATACTCCTGAACTTTAGGCAAGTTCAACCTCATAACCTCAGCATCACTCCATAGGTGTCCCAGAATAGAACTATGGATTCTAGTAGCTCCTGACTTTGGGGAAGTTTGGATTGAATTCCAGGTCCAAGTTTGGATTGAATTCCAGGTCCAATTAAGTCACAGCTCAGTCACTTGTCTATTTAGTGGTTGACCTGAATTCTGGGAACCAAGCTCTGTGAGGGCCCCACAGCAGCTTTTAATGTGCTTCATGGTAGAGAGAAGGCACAACTCAGTAGTAATGTTGTGGGACCCAAAATGCTCTGAACTCATAACAGGCAGCAGATTCTTCAGCTGGGGTCTAGATCGAGTAACTCCCATCATGACACTATTTGGCTAGTGTTTCAGAAGTGTACATTGTCTAAGTGGTGGGCAATTGTGAAAAATTGGCCAGTTATTTCGGTGCCTAAATGGGGATTAAGCTCGTGAAAGATGCTGACCTAAAAGGAGGTCCTACAACTAAAGATCCCAGAGTGTCTTTAGCTTCCAGACTAAGTTAATGCAGCCTGTGCCACTTCAACCCTTAGCAGGCAATGACATCATGTAGGCAGATGCTGTCATTGAACACATGACTTATGGCTGGCAGTAGAGATTTAGGTAAGTGGAATACAGTCTTAGTCAGAAAAATGCAGAAACTGAATGAGAGTTTATTTACTTACATATTTATTTGATTTATATGCTGCCATTCCCCTTGAAAAACTGACTTTCATTCCAAAGGACCATGCAGACTATTAATTTAACAGTACAATTTTTCCTGGAGGACGATGCTAGTGATCTATTCAATTTATTAGGAGACTCATAAGCAGCAGGTACAGCACTTCATGGAAGATGCCTGCTGGCTGCTGAAAGGCCCACAATGGTCTAATGTTTAGTAGTTTTTCTACTAGGTTTAAATCTTGCTCAGCCTTGCTGTACAGCCATGCTTTAACTCTGTTTGCAAACTAGACTGTAACACAGTTTAAGAATGGCATTTACAGACCTGCCCCCTGCTATCACAAACCACCACATCAGACAATCCTACAACTATACAATCAAGGCTTGCTTTTAAACTTAGGTGGGCTTTTGCTCCCCAGTATTCCTATTCCAGGATTTAAGTCCTTGGATGGTTAGAAACCAATCTCACCTACAACATAAGATCATGTTTAAGTGTTGTAACATTTTCCAGTAGCTATGAATGCATTACTGCTAACTACAAGAATTAGCAACGGTTATGATAGTCCCTCTCCCATGTTATAAGACTGGATTAGAATTTCTGTATTAAAAAAAGCTACAAAACAATAAATATTGGGCTTCTGATTTGCTTTTTTTTTGTTCATTACAAAAACTTGCATCTAGGGTTCATTCCAGTCAGGTTTCCAAGCTTTCCTCCTTGGCTAGAAAAGCTAGAAACTTGCTATTTCTTTTTTTAATAAAAGAAGAGACTCTGAGGCCTTGAGAACCTCATGGCATTTGTGATAATGGCACCAGAGCTGGTAACAGTGTTGTTGCATTATAAAATACTGTATTGTTTCCACCGTGTGTATGCGGATCTTGCTGTAGGTGAAAGGAAAACTCTGACAACTTGATGGCAATTTCCACGGAGCTGGTTTCATATCTTAATGGTACAAAGCTTGTCTTTACAAACAGACACTCTGTCTTATTTTTTAAATAAACAAATACATTTTAAATGAAAGTCAATTGGCTGTTTGTTCCTATCACAGAGGAGAGAAGTGTAATGTCCTGAAAGCCAAACCACACAACAATGAAGACAGATGATCAATATTTACATTGTTATTTAATTAAAAGAAATTACACCCTGGTACATTTTCACCGGTTTTACTGATTAAAATACTCTTGAAGAGGAGGAAGGAAACTGGAAGAGGTTTTTATTCATTTATTCTTACTCTTTGTCACATCCACATTAAACTGCTTTTTTGTGAATACATATACATCTATATGCCTGGGACTGAAAGCTGCACACCACTTTAAAAGTACCTAGTATAGCAAACTTCTATCAATTCATGGGTAATCTAACCGTATCTCAGCAGGAATATACTACTACTGCTGCTGAACACCTTATGATGAAGTGTTCATAATCCAATGGGAAAGTTAAATTGAAGTTTATATGACATGGTTTGGAGGCTGATCAGCCTTTTGTTGCATTCGATACAATGTAGATGTTATAGTATTAAAGTGGAGTTCAGCCAGTTGTGAAGAGTGCTGTTAACTGTTTAATATACTGATGGGGGCATTTGGCTCAGTTCTCTTGAACATGAATGGGGAAATAATGATCTACCCTTGTCATTATAACAGGAGAGAATTGACTCACCTAATCTGTCTAGCCCTATCTGCTTTGTGAAACTGAGAAAATAAGTTTTGTCTGAGCACCATTTCCTCCTCTCCACCCACCCCTCTGAATGCCCTATCTCATGGAAGAAGAAGGAGAAAAGGAATCACTGATCCACTGGCAGAGCAAGAGGGAATGACCCAGATCCGTCAGGAATGGTAAGCTGATGAAGCACCCAAATCCTCCCGGAAAGGAACCTCAATGCTAATTTGACTAAATGATGTAATTTGAGACTTTTGCATATCTCCTATGGAGCACATAGATGGGCAGGTGGAGAGGGATTAAACCGATAGGTCTCCTATCCACCTCCTACTGCCCATCTAGCTGTGGTGTTCTCTGTGGCCCTCTGTACAATCTGGCACTGGAGGAGGGAGAGCCTTCTGGTCTGCAGCTTCTGCTGTCCACAACAGTTTCTCTGCCTCTCCCTGCTTCAGTGATTCTCTGTTTCAATTATTATCTCAGCATTTTTTCCTCTTAATTTCCCTCCCTGTGTTATCATCTCTGTAATTGCTTTATTTAGCTTGGAAAAGCAATAGGAATACAGTTTGTAGGAGAGGTTTTAGTAAGCGAACATGCAGGCAAACAGGAACATTAGTTCCTTGAGGAGCTTCTGGTACGTGAAGCCTTGTGAAAATATTGCTGTCTTTGCCATATAAAGAGCAAACCAGTGTGAAATGACAGCATATAAAGAACAGTAGCACCACTAGGGATTGATGTTCAATAGGCATCACCTCCCCACAAGATTAATTTGAATGAACCCGAACCCTTTTCTAGGAGGTCACACCATGATAATATATTTAGACAGATTAAAAACAATAAAACGAATATAGTTGTTCACAAATTCTTGTATATTTTTGCTGTACTGTATATACGTTAAGGTGGCTGTGTGTATATGGAACCTAACACAAAAATCTCAGAGACAAGAAATGAATCCTTTATGAGGAGACTGGCTGTTTGAATCAAAGGAAATCTTACACACAATTCTGTTTTCAGGAGACATCTGCCTCAAATACATAGTGCTGCAAGAATCTGGTGAGGTTTGGAGTGGGTAGCATCTCAGCTACGACTTTATTTCAGTCTTAAGCATAGCAGGGGAAAAAATCAGTCAGAAAAAGCAATTAGATGCTAGCAAACACCCCGTATGGTGGGCGCTTGTCTGAAATTAACCTTGAAATTTTCAGGTTTGTCCTTCAGGACTTAAACTCAGGTGGTATGCAAGTGGAAGGCAGACCTGTCATACCAACCATGTTACTTCACTGTTCAGACTGAGTTTTTGCAGTGCCTTCAAGTAGAAATTTTAGACATCTGAGAGTATGCCCTACACTTGATAGTTTGAAGTTTAATCAATAAAATTGACTAAGAGTTTGTAACGGAGAACTCAAAAGCCATCCTCATGTGCTACCACCTTAATACACTGAGGTGATATATTGCTCTTTTTTTTGCAGTCTGTGATCTGCAACCTTTTCAGTGTAAGCTATAACTTTTCCCTCCTGTCTAAAATTTTAAATTACAGTTCCATGATATGAAATGTGCAGCCAGGTTTCCTTGGCAGTCAACTCCTAAAAGGATAGTGATTTTAATTGAGAAACTTTTTAATTAAGATTGCATTAGAGGTCAGCATTTCACACTTGCATTTTATAGGCCTGTTCTAACACTGCCCTGCTGGTTTATATGGTGGATATAATTCACAGCCTTTTTCTTGAGTTACATTCTGCTCAAAAGATTGTGTTATGATGCTACAGGAATATTTTCCTTCCAGATAGGGAATTAAAGATTACAAATTCAACAGGTGATATACGAAATTTCGAATACACTTGGGAACACAACTATTTGATGAGTTCTTCAGAAACATCCTGTCAAGCCCCACCCTGAATACTCACATACACATGCATTCACATGCACTCCTGCCCTTAAAGGAAGAGTGAATCTATCATTCTCAGTTCTTGCTCAGAATCAGTACTGCTGCCAAATTATCTCACAGTTAGTTCAACAAGATGCTGATGAATAAGTGTTTCAGTAGACATACTAGGCCTGATTCTCATTTATAGATAGTAATGTCTCTTTATATCATTCTATCAGTTTTAAGGGCTCTTAAGGTGAATGTAAATATAAATTAAGTTTTCTTGAAGAGAACAGCAAAGAAGCCCCCCTATAAATGTGACTCAGGGCCATTTTCTTTTTCAGTTTAGATCCAGATGAAATAATTTATATGGGGTAAGAAAGCCTCTTGTTATTTGACTGCACTAGAACTCCTTCAAAGTTTCACACAGTTCTGTAAAGCCAGAATCAAACTAAGAAGCAGAACTAAACAAGCTTCAGAAAAAGAAGAGACAAGAGTGTATGTGAGTTGACTATGAATATTGCTGAGAAAAATGTAACACGGTTCTTCTTTTAAAGCTTGGCAACTATAACTTTTTATTATCTTTATAAATCTATAATACCCTAAAGCTAAATTCAGACACAAGTCCAAAGTTTTATGATAAGCCATAATTTCTTGTATAGAAATTGTGCTGTAGCATACTGAACCCCATACATATTTATGGGTAAAAAATAAGGGGAAAACAGAATACTTTCAGCCACAATGACATACAATGAAAGGAACAAATATGCATCAATTGAGAAATACTATTTTATCAAACTGTTCTGAAGGAAGGTGTTGAGGCAGCAGGAGAACGGCCACACAAAAGTATAACAGACAGTGAAAAAGGTATCAAACAATAAATTCTGAATGATGGAAGAATTTACAGGACATATTCAACAATGGCCTCTGATTTCAGCTGCCTCAGGCCATGGACAGGCATTTATTTCTAGAGATAAGGATTTTTCTGAAATTCTTACTGCTAGGAAAATAATTCAGAAACTGGAGCTTATGGGCATTTCAGCCCCCTGGCTGGAGAGCTATGCAAGCAAGCTCTCTAGCCAGAGGGCACTAGAAGGCTGCTTTGGGGCTGCCCCCAGCCTTAGGGGAGCCTATTCATTGACAGTTTGTCTGCTCCCTTGGCTCAGAATGGGACAGGCTCTCAAGTAGCATCCCTCCATCTTTTAAATCACCACATGTGCAGCTCAGATAGGTGATTTAAAGCCAGAGGTGGAGTGAAACAGGGCCCAGGTCAGCTTCCCCAACCCTGGTTCCTGGTCCTGCTGGCTTTGAAATTGCTTCCCATGTTGCCAACTGGGAGGTGCAGGTAGTAGTGGAAAGCCAGGGGTGCAGAGGCTCTCCTCATGACTGGTTCCCAATTCTGTTAGCTTTTAAAATTGTCTGGCAGGGAAAATTCTCCTTTTCTCCCTCATCTCAGCTCATTGTTGGGCAGTGCAGTGCAGTGGGATTTTACCTGTAAGGCTCTCTGAGACCTTGCCCCCAGGGAGCTATCAATAAGCCAGTGCTTTCCTTTTTTCCCCTCCCTTGAAGGCAGGGAGAGAGAGCAGAGGACTGTGACTAGGACTAGGGGCCCCTTTACACGTGCAGGTAAAGAAGCAATGGGATTTCATGAGTGATCCACACAATTGTGCTTCCTGCCATTTCACATTCCCCTGCTGCGAGCCCTGCCTTTCTCCCAGGACAGAAGGAGTGTGTGCAGCTATTTAAGAGAGTTAAATCAGGTCCCATGGGAAGTCTGCAGCTTTCTCTCTGCTGCAATTTCCACAGGTGACAACACAGGCACGACCGTGAGCCTTGCCAGCTGTGAGGCTGGCAGCAGGTGGGGCACCTCCTCAGTTGATGGGGCTCCCAGCCACAGGGGAGCCCTTGGGTACATGTTCAATTAATGGTGTGATTAGAACAAGCTACAAAGTTATGACATTTTTTTGTGGAATACTTGTTTGTTTTATCATGCCACAATTTGGTTGAACATGCAGCTGGGTCACAACTTAAGGTGTGATCTCCTGGTTAATCACATCTTTAAAGTGTCATGTGTAGAGGAGGCCTATGTGTCCACCACACCCAAAAGACACAGCCAGTTAAGATAGACCAACCAGCAGGAGATCTTCGTGTGGGACTTGACTTAACTCTTGGATAGCTATACACACTCCTGTGTTGGGAGAAAGAATTTTCTCACTCATCTTGGCATGGTAAAATGCTGTTTTCATGTTCACACACGCTCTTTTTTACATTAAAGATTGCTCCATGAGCAATCCCAATGAGTTCATGCACTCTTCTCTTTTCTTCTCTTCCCTAAACAACTGCCCATAGCCTTTTCTATGAGCTCAAGTACAGTTGTGAGTTCCACCAATGTACTGTGAGGACCTTCCTCATGATCCACAGTGACACAATTTAAGAATTCAGTGAGGGAATGGGGTAGGAGCTGGGGATGTAGTACAATGACCACTAAAGCCATCCAGCAATCCATTGACTTGCATGGTTTGGGGATCATGAAAAGGTCACTCTTTACCAAATGTGAATACTAGATCAGAATAGTAAACACAGCACTCATAAAAACTACACAAGGAGGGAAAATGATATGTTTGCAAGCACCAAGAAGCATGTGGTCATGATACACAGTGGGAGATTTGTGTGTGTGCTGCTCAACTTTTGTTTTAATCTTGCAAGCCATTTATATTGAAAATAAAGTGGGTATTAGATAAACAGACAAAGAATTATGTCACTGAACTTTGTGAGTGAAGGAAGGAGTAATAACTAATCAATCTCTTTTGGCCACCATGTATTGATCATACACAATATCTATTTTTTTCTCCCATGGATATCTAGGAATAGAAAATACCCGAATATAGCAGTTGTGGACTCTACATTTTTTGGAAGAGAAGTAATTTGGACATGCAGGAAATTAATGCTGTTATACCTGTGTAACAGTTTTTCAGCTGCTCCATATTACGATGTTCCATATCATCAACAAAATAAGACATATTTTCATATTGGAATGAATATGGTACATGGAAATCTGTTTGCATATACTGGCTATGTAACTATGTATACTGTCTGAGTACTGTGATTGAAATGCACTCCTAGACAGCCAGAAGAAAGTCTATTCCTTCACATAACCCCTCAGTCCTATTTGGGGGAGGCTATGTGCTGGCCCTTCGCACAAGAGTACATTTCACCTATACTGATCATTTTATACAACCATGTGAATCTGCCATATACAAAGATTCAGTATAACCATGTTTCACTGTGGGGTAATCTGACTTGCCCACTCAAATCCTATTTATTTCAATGGGACTATTCACCTCAGAAAGGCAAGCAAAATTTGGCCCTGAACCATAGATATGATCAACAGAAAGCCACCTTACACAAGGAGGGAAGTTAAACACACACAAACATTTTTCTCTGCTTAACCATTTAATTCAGATAAAAATTGAAAAAGCTGGTACATAGAATTCATGTTGTAAAGTGGCCTCTTACCTGCTCTTCTCTGTAAACCCTAATTATAACAGTGGCACAAGTGCTTAGCAACAAACATTTCTTTACTGAGAGGTACTCCTCACTTCTGTAGCTCTGAAGCTATATTCTAACAAAATAAAGGATTCAGGAAAGAAGAGGACTGCAGTATAAAAGGAAAAAAATACAACCTCCAAGAGACATCTTTAAACCAAGGCACTGAAAATCCCTGCAAAAACCTAGAAAGTTCACAAGTGAGTAGCACAGGAAATCCTATTTTCACTGTTGAAGCCACTAGGTGTCTCTGTTAACCTATTACACCATCACTGCTTCAAAAACTTGGTAAGGATACAAATACACTTCATAAACCTGTCTTAAAAATATATTGCACTATAGCATCAAATAACTGTGCTCTGCAGTATCATCTGCCCAGCTGTGCATAACTCCACCATACTGTCCATCATCTTTTCCCTTGCAGCCTTTCAGGGATGTGGTACCTACAGGCAAGGTCAGTGCTAGTCAACTGCACAGTTTCCTGTAGATTAAATAAACCACTATGTCCCTAGAAGATATTTAGTTTTTTGAGGTGATGTGCTAGGCATACTTAAAAGATTTCTATAGTGTCCAACACCCCATGAATATCTTTGAGGGTAGTACAGTATACATTCTTAAGGGCACACAAGTGCCTTGTTTTGGGTTACTGGCTGAATGTCCACAGAGGGCATTTAAAGAGATTTGTAAGCTTTTGAGTGATGGGTCTAACACAAATACTTACCTCTCTTCATTCTGGATGTGTGTTTCATTTCTTATCTGAAAGAGCTGAATCAAGTATGTTTAAACTCTTAAAAACACAAAGCAAAACAAAACAGGAACTGAGCCAAGAAAGTTTAAGCCTGAAAGTTTAAGTGAGCTGTACACAAGCGAGGACAGCAAGTATAATATAGGGTGTTTATAAAGTCCTTGTGCAACTTCAAACTTTAATAACTCTGGATACACACATGATAGAAGCAAACTGTGAACAGAGATTGAAAGTATAATTCATTAAGTTTTTTAGCATAGTGTAAGCTAAGCATAGGGTAAAGAACACAAATGCAATTCATAAAATCACTCAGCAGCAGCTGGAAAATGTTTTCTGTGAGTTAGAAAATCAGATTGAACGATGTATCATGAAAGATAGCTATGGTTATGTTGAAGTCTAGAAATTTAAGCAGTATTGTGTTAAAACTTAATGAATTATGATTTCAATTGCCATTTACAGTTTGCCTTTATCATGTGTACATCCAAAGTTAGTACATTTAAAGTTTCAGATGGAATTTATAAACGCCTTGTAAATGGGCAGTATCTTCAAAAGGGCTGAATGGTGGCTGGATTCTGTGCCTGTTCAAGTCAATGAGAGTTCCTGTGTTGAATTCATAAGAAGTAGGGTTGAAAACAGAGAGTGAAAAACCCACCCTAAATGGTGTTGCAACCTTAGCTGCTACCTCTGTCGATGTAATGAAGACAAAATAACGATGAGTGCTTTTTAAATACATTTGGAGCTAATTGATTCAATAACAGACACCTCCTTAAATTCAAGTGGTAGAGACAAGAACTGGACAAAAAAAGTTTCTGAGAATAGTTTTTTCCATTTTTCATGTAAACTTTCCACAGAAAAGCCCCAATGTTGTAGTTCACTAATAGGTGAGAAAGTAGTGCATCTAGGGAGTCCAGCCCAAAGAGGAAAACAGGATGATGGGGTATCTAAATACCCAGTGACATGTTATCATATCATCTTTAATCAAAGCATTTGAGGTTTTGTCCCAAATATTTTATATATCAGCACAACATCATTTTGACCAGAGGGCAAGGGGGCTCCCTAGCTCCTCAGATACCTTTTCCCTGCTTTAGCAGTGGGAGGGGCACAAATTCAAGGCTCTAATTCATTCATTTCTATACCTGGAAAATTATAACAAATTGATCATTTTGTTTTAATACTGACCAGGGAGATAAATACTGACCAGAATCTAGTTATTGGGGGTGGGGAAGGGGGGAGAGAGAGAGTTATCTTCTGTTCAAGGTTGTCCTATTTTTGAATAAGTATTGTACTGAATAAATGTGTGGCCTATGTTTCTAACCAGTACAAGGAAACTGATTTCATTACAACATTAAAACTTTAATGCTGGTCAGAAACTATTATTATACTTTCTCCTCATTCATCTTCAAATACGTGCAAAAACAAAATCTTCTAAAAGGAACAAAAGCAGGCCTTATTAAAGAAACTGGTTGTAACCTTAGTTTTGAAGAGGCTCTGACCTCCCTAGAACGGCTGAAATCTGAGAAGTCCTGCTGGATCACCCACTCCACCTCCCTGACTTTGCAGACTTATTACCCACAGTATCCTTTCCAAAGCTTTACCCAGTCCACTTTTTTAAAAGTCCCTTTCTGCTATCTCCCTTGAGAGACGACCTGCTTAAAATACTTCATCATTAATTCTCTGTTTCTGATATTCAGATAATACTTTTGCTACTTAATTTTAGCTCATTCCTCCTCTTTGTAACATGCTCATTAACCCTTCTTCCTCCTCAGAATGAACTGAAGGGTCCATAATGCAAAGTATATTAATCACAATACATTTTCCAGTCTGGTTGTGTCTGACCACTGTTAGGTTTTTGTTGCTTACTGTGTTAGTGCTGTATTGTTCTCAGTTATACATTCACTCTAATATCTAGTTCTTTAAGATAATTACAGGCAGAGCCATTCAGATCAAATAAGAGCCTCCAGTGACTCTGGGTAAGGCATGTAACTATCCAAATACTTGGTGGTATTTATGGATTACTAAAATTAACAAACATTAGCAAATACATCCTAATTCCATTATTATTAAATAGAAGCAAAATAAAAGTTAAGACATCTAACAGAAATACTATGTAGCTGGATGAAACTCAAGCCACTGCAGTAGACTGACTTAAAAACCTATGCACAGCTTATGCCTTACTCTGGCTGAAATCAGGATTTCAGCATCAGCAACCGCCAAAACTGATCACACGGCTCTAGAATATCCAGCACTCAGCCTTTTAGAACTGCTGAAAACAAGTACTACACAGCCAGGGAGACAAATACTGGATTTGTTACTCAGATGGTGCATCTACACGTGCAATTAATGCAAAGCAATAAGCTTATTGCCCTATTCCTCCTGGGTGTGCCATTTCAATGTGCACCTAAGACCGCAGTGCATTGAGCTAGGTCAGAGCAGCCCCATGTGGCAGGAGTCTCCAGGGGTCAGTCAGCTAGCCCAGGGTTGCTTCCCCCACTTCCCCCGGCTCAATGTGTTACAGAGGGGCTGGATGGGGCAGTGTCTACACATGTGCTCCTGAGGAGTAAATGACTCTGCAGAAGGATAGTACTTGTATTTAATTAATTAATTAGTTTGCTTCAGCCTAATGGTGATGCACATGTAGATACATGGCATTTACTGCAGAGTTAATAAATTAGTCTACTTTGCAGTGTCATGTAGACACACCCAGAGTGGTGCTAAAATGATAACTTCAGGGTGGGAAAAGCTCTATAAGTCTGTTCCTCTAAATGATTTTCATCCTAATTACTGATGCAGACATACAAAAAATGTTGAGAATTAAGGTAGGGACTCATGTCTAGCCACAGAAAGAGCAGTTCTATTATTATTTCAATAGTAGGCTTGATGGAAAGCCTGGGGTAAGATTCCACTAAGGCCATGAAGCATTGGTGTCATATGTTTAAACTTTTTCTGCCTTGCTGTTCTAGTCAACACACAAGCAGCAAATCATTGACAAAAGCTATGAAGTACTCTCTTTACTTCAGAAACAGAATGTCAGCTTCACTTGCTATTGTTTGTACATGGAGCTGGGCAGGAGGGCTTTGAACTGGGGAGTGATGATGCAAGTATAAAGAATCAGAACTTGTAGCAGAGGTGATATCTTTTATTAAACCAACTAGACAGTTGCAAAATAATTTCTTCATTTGCAAGCTTTTGGATATACTCACCTGTCTTCAGGCATAGGAGAATGCAAAGATTGTAAAACTTCTTCTAGGTGGAAATGAAAATTTTACAATCTTTACATTCTCCTATGCCTGAGAGAGGGTAAGTGTGCCCAAAAGCTTGTAAATAAAGTTGGGTTTTTTTGCAAATATCTGGTTGGTCTAATAAAAGATATGATCTCTACCCAGCATTCTGATTTCTTTGGCCTGTAGACCAATATGGCTATGACCTGTATCCTGGTGCAAATATAAAGCACTTCCTTTCCTGAAAAGAAAGCTAGGGAAGGAAACAGCAGGGTGAGGAGGACAAGAAAGAGATAGGGGAAGAAAGAAGGAAGGAAAAGGAAAGGAAGAGTGGTAACAGGAAAAGAAGACAAATGGAAAGCAAATTTATGATGCCAGGAAAAGACAAGAAACAAGAGAGAAAAGGACTGTTAAAAAAGGGGTGAAATTACACATTACACTTAAAACATGCTAAGGACACAGAAAACACGTGCATTTATCTGCATGTTAAAGCTTGTTAATTCATGGTAAGTGAACATCTGTGAACATCTCAGTTACACCACTTCAGGTGAGGTTTAACTCTGGGCTGTGCTACCTCCCTTGTGTTAGGGTAACTTCAGATTTCTCCACAGAGATCAAATGAGCAGCTGACAGTCCTCCAGCATCCCAGGATGCACAGCTCCCATCTCCCCCACCCCATCTAGAGCAGGGATACAGCCCTTGGTCCTAGCCACACCCCTGCTCAGCAGCACTGTAGTGGCAAGTCAGAGCTGTGCAGACAAGAAATGATATTCATGTGTGCCTGCTCAAAGCAAGCCCTAACTTTAACATCATTTGACATTCCACAGATTTAGTATGGTCTAAGTGTAATGTGCAACTTCACTTAAAGAAAGAGAAAGAGAAAAAGAGAAAAAAAAGGAAAGATAAGAGCATTAAAAGGGGAAGAAAGAGAAAAGGAGAAAGAAGTATTTTATTTCTTCTGGTCCAGTACTGAAATGTTATGGCCAGCCTATCTCTCTTACGCTCAAGCCAGTAGGGAGACATACATAAATAGAATTAATTGTTCTCATTTAAAAGAAAATAACGAAACAAGGACTCTATTTATGGACAATCCATAGTTAGGGAGGAGGAATAAACTTTTCACTGTTTCATTAAAGAAGCAAAAGACAAGAGTAAACTAATACCAATTAACATTACATTTGGCATGCGCAAAAGAGGAAAGCTGGTTTTATGGCTAAGACCGAGACTCAGATCTGGGTACCTAGGTCTGCCACTGTTCCCTTGTGTGATCTTGGGTGAGGCATTTATTTTCTCTGTGCATCAGTGCCCCACATGTAAAATAGGGGCAGCAGTATTTCCTTCTTCCCGCCCTATGTCAGACTTGCCTATCTGGACTGCAAATACTTTGGGGCAGGAATGGGCATTATTTTGATACTGTGCACATCTACTAAATGTACAGTACTGTAATTCTACTGCACACTATGACATGGCAAAAGCCAGGCTAATAAGTTAATGTGCAGTAGTATTAGTCTACTGCACATTAGTGTTACTTAAAAGGCATGCGCCAGCACTACTGCACAGTAGTGCCAGTTACTACACATTGATTTAGTACCTGGTAATACAGGTACTGAACTTAATGCACTGTAACTGTGGTGCAATAATGAACATGTAGATGCACCCACTGTTATGCAAATTATTCCTATTATTATCAAGAAACACTTTAGCTCAGGGGCAACTTTGAGGATTTGGGAATGTGACACAACATAGAATCCTTCATGTGGTTTATTCCACTAGACAGCAGAGAGATTCAGTGCTGCTCCTGCCTTTACTGCACATTAGGCTGAGGGCTTATTTATTTATATGAGCCCTATGTACTTGGATGCTTCTTATCTTTCTGCCTTTGATCTTGAGAGGGGGGTGAATGCCACAGTGTGGATGGCAGTACTCTTTAAAAAAATTAATTCAATGTTTAACTCTTAGTTTTAGTTGAATACATATTTTATTGTTTCTCTCTGTGCCTGGGAGGCATCAGAGGTAGAGAGGGAAGGGGTTCAAAAGAGAGGAAAACAAATCCCTGGAAGAGTCTTATCATCCTTAGACACAGGAGCCAACATCAAACAATAATCAGTCAGCATCTAATTTCTATTGAAACCATTAAAAATTGATTCACTGGACCAAACTTTTTGTCTGTCTTCACTGGGGACAGTAAAATTTGGTGGCATCAGAATCCTAGGAAAAGGTCTGAATGTGCTGATAAGCAATTATCACTGGGGTAAAGAGAGAAGAGATAAAGTCTGGTCTATCAGAGAAAAAAAACACAGTAGGACTCACTTCTAGTGTTATCAGTATTTCATGGCAGTCCCTTCTGAGGAGCAAGCACTCGGGAACTTAGATTGCTTGGAAGTATTTATCTAACAGAACAAGAGGGCTGAATGCAAATTAACAAGCATTCACAAGGAAGGGATCCGTTATCATTTACCTATTCAATTTAACAGTGGCAATCCATTGGACTGTAATGAAGGCAGAATCAGACACTGGATTTTAAAGAAGGATTAATCTAGGAGAAGTCTCAGAATACATGGAACATGGGTTAAAAAAGAGAGAGAGAAACAGAGGAAGGGGACAAAAAAGATAAGGAATCATCCACATGCATGAAAAGTGCTGTTACAAATGATTTCAGGCTGGAGTTCTTTATTACAACCATTATTCAGGCAACAGCAGCAGGTTGGGAAATGTAAAGAACTGAATAAAATGTTTTGGCTTGTATGAAACCCAAGTCAGAACAGCACAAAAAGCTCAGTTTGGGAAACTCAGCAAGATTTTCATTACAACATGGAAATACATCTTTGATAGCAAGGGTTGTTGGTTGTAACCGTGTTGGTCAAAGGACATAGACAGACAAGGTTCTTTGGGTAGATGTGATATCTTTTATTAGACCAACTAAATAGTCAGAAAAATTGTTCTTTGCAAGCTTTTGGGCACAAGCACCCTTCTTCAGGGTGGTGGATGTGTGCTCTCCCAAGTAGAAATATCAAAGTAGATGATACTAAGGAATGTCAATTCTGTTCTTGTTTTAACATATCTTTTCCTAAAAGTATCTGAAAGATCTTTCCATTGAGAGATTGTTGTGCCACTTCTTAATACATGCCATTGATTCACTCTAAACATGTTCTCTTGGAAATAAAAAGAAGTCTGATTAGAAATTTCTGGACTTTTCACCAAAAGCAGAGAATACATGAGTGACCTCTCACATGGAAGCTTCAGACATCTGCAACTTGAGTGATCTGATCTGCATACCTCTACCAAGTGAGAAACATTTAGCACAGACACAGCTCAGGCAATGACTGCTAGTACTTGCTACTGTCCACTGCTAGACTGGCTCTAATATTCTGCTAATGGGAACACTGCAGATAAAGAGAATCTAGTCTCTGATAGTTTGTCTTTATAGCTGTAATACAGAGCCGGTATGGAACACATTCTTATTCTAGTTGTCTGCTTACTTGAGAGTTATGTCTTACAGATAATGATGCTTAGTTAGTTAACAGACTTGATTATACATGTGATTGCAGCTAATGATTGGATATAATCCAGTTAAACACTTTTCTTCTGGCTGCTTGCATTGTCAGTGCTCAGACTTGCAGCTCAGGCTGCTGTTTCTTATAAGCAAGGGCAGAGGAACTGAGGACCCAGATCCAAAGCTGAAAGAATGCAGGAGCACTCTGAGCATGTATTCCAAATGTCCTCATTTCTCTGAATGCCCTGAACATTAGGCTCATTTTACACAAACAGCCTCCTGTCTCACTTTTATTATCACGTTCATTTAGAGTTATTTTTTCCATGCATCAAGACCATTAGTTTGGAGAAGATGCTATTTATTCTGCATACAGGAACTTTAAATTATTCTCATTGAATGTAATGGTCTGGTTTAATGCTACTAGAAACTTTTGAGTTTTGCAAATCTTGGTAGTTTTAGGGTATGGACAAAGGCACATTTTGGCTGATTTAAAAGGGGCGGGGAGTCACTGCTCAGGAGCATAAAGTAGCTGTGACACTCTCACTGTTGCATCTGTGCTAGTCTGTAGCAACAGTTTACTTAAATCACCCTAACTTTGGCTTTGAATAAAACAGGGGCAAAGTTGGAGTGGTTTTGCTATGGTTGTCACTATAGGCTCATGCAGAGATTGGGTACCTATACCCATGCTCCAATATGGTCTAATTAGAACACTTCTAAGCAAACTTGATTAATTGCTCTAGCCTGTCTCACCATCATGTGTATTCAGTGTCCCACATTTCAAAATGGCAGCAGGGGTACTTTAACTAAAACTCATCAAATGAACTTCAGTTAAAGTGCCACTGCAGCCATTTTCATAGTTTCTAGGTCGGAAGGGACCTGAACAGATCATCAAGTCCGACCCCCTGCCCTAGGCAGGAACAAGTTCTGGGATCATAATACCCCAGCCAGATATCTATCCAACCTCCTCTTGAAAACCCCCAGACCAGCTCCATCCTCTTTGCAGATCTCCTGCAGGGAGTTGAAGGCTGCTATCAAATCCCCACCTTGGTCTTGAAATCTGGGACACTGAAAACACATGACACTGTGGCATTTTAATTAGAGTGGCCATCCAGGAGCCACTCTAATTAAAATGCCCTTGCTATCTCACCCTGGACCAATGCATAGACAATATTATAACAGCATTTATTGGAATCCTTTGCTATGAATACACTGTGGGCACATCTAAAGGTGCACTTTGATGCACAATAGACTATTTTACTGCATATTAAAGTGTCACGTAAAAACCATGACATTATGTTAATGTTCAGTAAAATAGTCTACTGCACATTAAGTGTCACTAAAAAAGTGTGTAAATGCACTACTGTGTATTAATGCAGCCTGATGTGCATTAATTTAGTACCTCACATTGGAGGTACTGAATGTAATGCACATTAGAAAAGGCGCATTAATGCACTTGTAGACGTGCCTTGTTTGTAGCCTTAGTTTTGTATCTTAGTTCAAATCTTGTAAGCCCCATTCCAGCAATTTAATCACTAGTCCTGCTTTCCTTTCTAGTGCTGGAGGAAATAAAGCTGTCTCATGAGGCCACTGAGTTGGAAAGAAATCACCTCATTCTTTTAGTACACACAGAAACATTACTCCAGTGCCTGTCTTCTGAACTTTTGCTTGCCTCACTGAAATCAAAATAGGTTTAATGAGGAACCTATCAATCCACTATGACTGGAATCACGAGGTAGAGCTTTCAGGTTGGTATTTTATCCTTTGCTCAGCATCACAGAGTCCAGTGACTTGATCACAACATGCCAGCCTTCAGTCATTTTTATGGCATCTGACAAACACCTAATATGTGTTCCTTTTTCAGTGAATAAACTGCATAGCACAGCCTGTTCAAACCTTTTCAATCAGCCTACCCAATGTATGCTTTTTGTCATTTTACTTCAGTAAGAGTTGGCAGCAGATATTATTTTACTGGGGTTTTTTCTTTCTCTTTTCTCTCTCTGAAACAGTTTAGTGCAGCGTAAAGGAACGTGCCCTCATTTCCCAAACATGCATAAACACACACACATCAGGAAAAAACTGTCTTGGAATAAAATCTAGCAGTTTCTAATCTCATGGAGGCTGTGTGCATGTTTGTGCATTTCACTACTTGGGGGTGTTACTGTGAGTATCTCATTCACTCTTCTATGCTTTAGCTGCCAGGCTGTCACTTATTTTCATTTGCAATCTTTTGGATGCTATGGGCCAAACTGTCAGCTACTGTTAACTAGTGCAAATCCATGCAGTTTACACTGGTTTACTCTAGCTGAGGATCTTCACTTCTGCCTTGAAAAGCACAACAAAACATAGCAGCATTGTGTTGCATGTTTTAAAAGAAGTAATTTTGCCTTGCAATGATGTGTAAGTCCAAAGAAAATACTGTTCTATTAGCATGTTTATCATCACAAAATAAAGTCTCATTTAATTTACAGCTGGTATATCAGTGTCTTTGTAATGAATGCATTCATGTCAGCAGTTGGATCCACAAATATTTTTGCATTTAATATTTTTGTGGTTAGTGGATAGGGATACTAAAAGAATAAAAAAGGAGATGATGCCCTTCAGAATCCTGGAGGGGTTCCACCAGCACACCATAACTGGTTTCTTTACAAATCCAGTGGTTCTTTCTCCCAGTTAGAAGTTTCATGGCAGCCTTTAGTGTAGCTCTGGCAGGCCACATCAGATTTTGTTTCCTGTTTCATGGTCTGTGAACACTATTAAAAGTTTGACTATTTGAGTAGCGCTGCTGTGGTAATATGATTGAAAAACAACTCTGTATTTGGGCTGAATAAGCTCTTATGAACTTGGTCATCTGCTTACATGGCCAATTTGAGCCTGAATTAATGCAAAAGCATGGATGAGAGAGCACATGGGGCAAAAGGGCAGTTCAACATGTTTGTGCTCAATTACTACAGGCATTCAGATGACAGAGTGACTCAAGACACAATAATTCTATTATTGCTCCTTGATTTTAATATCCTTAACTATGAAGACCTTTAATTTGGTCATGGAACAAAGCTTCTAGCTATACGAATTAGTCATAAGTTGTATTAGAAAGCATATTCGCTGTATAGTTACAGTGTGACTGCAGATAATTGCATGTCTAGCAAACTGAAACCAACAGTTACCATACACTTGGTCCTGTGTATGGTCATGGCCAAAGGCCGATTATGGTTTCAGTGGGCTTTAGATCAGGCTCTATAAACTCTGCAATGCTTTAACAAGAAAGCACAATCTGAATATTTACAATCTACAAGGTTGGATGTCAGGAGACACAATTTATAGTCTCCTTGTCTCTTTCTACACATATGTCACTCTAAAAATGCCAAAATATTTTACAAATGACTATAAAAACTTCACTTTATATGGTGTAGGTATAGCTTCTCCTGCTGCCTAAATACAGTTATCTCTGTGGTCAAATGCAGGAGCTGTTTAACAGTGCACAGAAATATTGCATAAGTCATCAGCAGCAATCCCTTGCAGTCAGGGATGATTGTCTTCCATGACTGCCTTACCAGTGGGTCTTAAGATGACTGACAAGGCCAATCCAGGATCAACAGGTTCTACTGCAACTCAGGCATGTGTTTCCATGTGGAATGGGGGGCTTTGGATTCTTGGCTCGGTCTGTGACATGCTGTTTCTGGCGTGTCTGCTTTTCCATCTCGTGCTGTTGTTTGGAGATCTCATCAATTGGACATCTCATTCCACCACAGCCTTCATCCACCTTTGTAGCTGTTGAGACTCTAACATCTTCTTCTGCCTGCTCCACTGTTGAGGACTTAAAGACCCAGGGCTGGGGGCCAGATAGACTTCTTACGGTATTGCCATGCCACAGCACCCGAGAAGGATACATATGGCTTTTCAGTGGGGAGAGCATTGCCACCTACTGTTCCCACCACATCCTGGTGGTGCTGACACCACTGCTTGGTCTGTGACTGCTTATTCATCTGAGTAATCCGTGCTTATTTCACACCTAACCTCTGAAGGTCATTCACCATCCACCACCTGTGGATGTGCTGGGTAGCAACACAAAGTGTACGAGAAAAACAATGGAACTGAAAAAGCATGAAGTTTGCATAGATGGAATGTAAGTAGTAGAGGTAAAAAACAGTGAAAAATAATTAGCTTTCCCCATTTTGACAAAATATGTCAAGAGAACGTTAGTAGCCACATCTCATCTGAAAAGTATTACCTCTGTAAGAGTGGAACCTTGGTTTTATAGTGCTTCAGGCCCTTCATAGATGAACATACACACCAGCACAGGGGTGTCCAATTTGTCTGGCCACAAGGGCTGGCTGAGGGGTGCAGGGCTGGTTTTCAGGCTGGATCAGGCCCATAGACAGGCCCCATGTGCCAGATCAAGCCCACATAGCTGATTACACTGGTATAAATGTTTCATTTCTCCAGGGTTACAGAGTGAAAAGTGCCATTTCATGAGTCTCCCATACTGTCTCTTGGTTCTAGTGTAGATAACCAGCATTTTCCAGGCATTTCTGAAACTGTCTGTTTCCTCTTACGCTTGAATACAAGCCATATTAATCCTTTAGCAACAGCTGATAAATGTTGACCTTTTATAAACATGTAGTAGATGTTTCATGGAATTTGTCTGTGTTCAGGCTGGCCCAGCTAATCCTTCCTTACCAGATTTGATGGGACAGAAGTTTCACTGTAGAGTGGTAACAGGTAATAGTTTGTTACTATACTGGCTGTTTTATGTATCAAAAGTGGCTCCTATTCACCTCAAAACAAAACAAAAAATCCTTCAGTCTACAACATCAGTTGCTAAATTGTGAAAGTTTGGTGGGTCTTCTCATACTTACTCGTGCATACTAGCAAAAGCTAAACCTCTGATCAGCTTTTGGAATTACTTGTGGCAGATGGAAGGGATACCAACAAATGCGATAGACCAGAGCTGTCAAAGATACAGCCTGCAGAGCGGATTGAGCCAGTGTAGCCCAATCATCCAGCCTGCATGTGGCACTGCATGTGGATCTTAGCTGGAATCAGGTGCTGCCTGGGCCTGACCCACACTGCATGTAGTACACAGGGTGCAAGCTGCACATGGTGCAAAGACCAGTCCAGGGCACACAATACATGATCAGCTTACAATGGACTGGCCTTGCACCACTCATCCAGCCCACAGAGCCTGATGAGCTTGACACCCCCCATAACAGGCTAATAACCATAGTAAGGACTGGTGCTTAAAGCAGTGGAATCAGAGTCAAGATTTTCAAGTTCTATTACTGGTTTTGCTATTGATGGTGTCTGCTTCCCCATCAGTAAAACAGCAATGATGACAATACCCACTTCACAGGAAATGAGTAATACTTAATGCAAATATGTTTGGCAATCCTTGGAAGTTGCAGAAAAATCTTGGAGTCTCAGACCAGCAGAGACTCCCTATGCCTGAAGAAGGGTGAATGCGCCTGAAAGCTTGCTAAGAACTTTTTCCCCAACTACTCAGTTCGTCTAATAAAAGCTATCACATCTACTCAAAGAACCTTGCCTGGAAAAATACAACACATTTCTACCATTAGAATGCAAGGCTACATAGCATCACGAAGCAAACAATGTGGCTTGTACCGTTAATCAGCAGGTTCAGTACGAGTTGAATTCACATCAGCAGCGAATCCGCCTGAATCCAGTGGGTGTCTGGGGCTCATGTGGTGCTCATTAGAATCTCATTGCTTTTCAAGCTGTAAGTTGTGCACACAATCTCAGCAAAACAATGCGGGGAAACAGTCTAAAGGCAGCTTCTCTATTTTGTTAGCTAACATTGTATATGGCCCTTTGAGGCAGCACTCCTGCCATGTAACAAAAAGCTCCATGTCACGCCTGTTTCTTCATATGGCACAGGTAACGGTTGGCTTCCCCTCTTTCACTGCTAACTCGATACAGTGATTGGGATCACATGCCAGCTGAGGCAACCTATCCTCTATGGATTTCATGTCTCCTTCTTTGTGCTTCCTTACAGTAAGCATGCAGCTGCTAGTCAATAAGCTCAGTGACATTTATCACATTTATTCCCTTATCAGTTCTACAACTGAGTGTCAGGAGCAATTATTCTTCAGATAGATAGAAATAAAAGATTCTGGGTTGCCCTTGATTATTTATGCAATATTTGTTTTTCATCTCTGCATGGAAGTGTCACTGTGTCACGTGCATTTTCATTTTAGCTTGTGCACTACAGAACAATTCAGAATGCCAATGTCTAGGCCTGTGCTAAACAGAATCCATTGTTTATATGTTGTGACCTACTTGTCACAATGCGGTCTGGTTAGCATCCACTTATTGCATGGAATATTATCCATGCACGGTATCAGTTTATCCCTAGGAATACAGAAATTTGATAGAATTATTGGAGTAGTGGAACATTTGAGGTATTAAATTATTCCAAAAAAATGACTGCTTGGACCAGGTGGAATAAATGTCCAGAACTCAACCTGCTCATTCTAAAAACCAAAAGCTCTTTTCGCCTACTAATATAGTTAAAATTATAATGGTTATAACAATTTCTGACACAAGTACTAGTCTTTGGCTAATGACCACCCCAAATCCATTACATACTACTTTTCAGACAGCTATACCAGGCCCTATTTAATATTGGAATATTTGATAATTGCCCTAGAAGTGCACCAGATTAGATCACGTAGCAGACAGAATTCAATGGCTTACTTTGCTAACTAGTCCATTATGAACACATCTGCAACTGAGTAAGAGGATCATAATTAGAGGGACTTTTTCACGGATATCCCAGTTCATCTCAAATAGTTCTTCTTCTGTGAAAGTAGTGCAAAAGATAGACAGGATGCAGAGCAATTACAATTACATTATCTTGTCAGAGCTCATTTCACTGCAGCTTTATTAACATGAGTTTCAGTTCTTTACAACAGATTCTAACTACAGAATTAAGTAAGAGCCATGCAACTCACTGGACCACATTCCCCTGGTGTAACTCCTCCAGAACCAAGGGATTTATGCCAAGAGATTGATCTTGCCCACTTAGTTGTACCATGAATGTAAGCTTTATGCAGCCTTTTAAAAATACATGTGTATGCATTATTTTCAAAAGCAAACCATTTAACAAGAATTCCATGACAGAGCTTCTGACTAGGATGTTGTCTGGCAAGTTCATGGAAATGCATATTGCCTGCTTTGTGGACATCTCTAAGATGATTCAGTGAACTGGGAATTCATTTAATGAAGCAGGTTGGGGCAAAAGGGAAGAAACTGGAGCACTAGGAAGACAGCAACTCTGAACAAAGTTTGCAAGCATGAGAGGGGAAAGGAAGTTCTTTCATGCGACTCATATTAAAAGACTTGTTTATCCTTGCTAGAGGGAGAGAAAAAGCTACATAACAGGAAACACATTTTTTCTTTGCCGTGTACGTTAAGAACACTAAAGGAAAATAAATGAGAGCTGCAGCAAACTGCCAGTCACTACTATCACAACTTGTGAACCTCTTACAACAGCCTCTATGCCATCACTTCCCAAGGAAAGCTTTAATGTGAGCAAAGAGAAAAAAAATAAAGGCCATAACAAGTAGTGAATCCTCTGATGTAAACAAATAGAGCTATACTGATTTACATTACCATTGGTTCTGGTCCAAAAGGTCTTTTTTTTAGAATGAGAATCACCTCTTCCTACAATATTGTTTTGAACATGACTGTCTGTAATTTGACATGCATACACCAAACTGGAACTAGAGTGTGTGAAGGGAAAAATGGTCAATAAAGAAGCAATTTGGGGAAGGAAACAGGAAACATAAGATCAAGCATTAACCATTTATATTGTTTTTATCCTAATATGGTATCTAATCCATATTAATATAGGGATTAATTACTCCTGTTAATGCAGATGGGTATGCTATTTACAGATGACACCAAGTTAAGTAGAGTTGAAAACACTTTGGAAAGCAGGATTAGGATTGATCAGAATGAACTGGACAAACTGGAGTTATGCTCCAAAATTAGAATTAAATGAGGACAAGTGCAAAGTCTTGCATTTAGGACAGAACACATACATGGGCAAATACCGACAGAGGTATAATTGACTACTCCAGGGGCTTTCAACCATTTTGAAAAAGTATATCCCTTCTGCCTCAAAGTTTCAGCTCATGGACCCCTTTAATTTTTCTTGTTTTTAAGGGGTGGGGTTGGGGAGAGGGAGTAGATTTGGGGCAGGGGCAGGTGCTGCACAGCTGGGATGGATCTGCAAGAGCAGATTGTCTGGGGGATGTAGGTAAAGGAAGGATGGTTTCCACTACTGCATGCACCCCAGTAGAGGTCCAGGGGGCACGTGCCCCCTAGATCTGTGCAGGAGGAGGAGGCAACTGCTGTTGCAGGCTGGGCTCTGCACCTCGCTGCCCCTGCCCCAAGAGCTGTGCAATACCATGTGCCTGCTGCTGGGCAGGCAGGGGACAGACACACACACACAGATGCAAACACCCCCCCATCACATAAGTGTGTGTGGGGGGAAGGGGCAGGGTGGGGGAGAGGGAGGGAATGGGGGGCCAGATTGGGAATGGCAGGGGGACGGGAGTGTGTCTCTGTGCCTGCTCCCAGGAGCAGGGCTGAGGGGGACAGGGCGAGGGCAGTGGCACACCTCTGCAGACTACACATGCGCTGTCTGGCCAACTGGGGGACTTGCACACAGTGGCTGCCACCATCAACACCACCCACTGCCCTGTGCCACTGCTGCTGCTGTGCCCATGCTGCTTTCCTACAGCCTGTCACATGGCCGGGGCCGAGGGGGCTTGCATGTGGTGGTTGCTGCTATCACCACAACCCAACACCCCACACCACTACCGCCCCCATGCCACTTTCCTATTAAATCCCCTTTCAGTCTTCTCTTTCCAGACTAAATAAGCCCAGTTCCCTCAGCCTCTCCTCATAAGTTATATTTTCCAGCTCCATAACCATTTTTGTTGCTCTCCACTGGAATCTTTCTAATTTGTTCACATCCTTTCTGTATCAGGGGCCAAAAACTGGACACAGTACTCCAGATGTGACCTCACCAGTGCTGAATAATCTCTTCCCTTGATCTGTTTGCAACATTCCTACTAATTCAGCCCAGTATGTTGTGATCCTGCTTCACAGTAAGGGAACACTATAGATTCAGATTCAACTAACTGTCTATTGTAAACCCCAGGTCCTTTTCTACAGAGCTGCTGCCTAACCAGGTGGTCCCCAGCCTATACCAGTCCATGGAATTGTTCTGTCTTAAGTGCAGGACCTTTTATTTGTCCTTATTGAACCTGATGAGATTTCTTTTGGTCTAATCCTCAAATTTGTTGCGGTCTCTCTGAAACTTAGCCCTACCCTCCAGCATATCTACTACTTCCCCCAGCTTGGTATCATCTACAAACTTGCTGAGGGTGCACTCCATCCATTCTTCCAGGTCACTGATGAAAATATTGAACAAAACTGGCTCCAGGACTGACCCCTGGGACACTCCACTTGATACTGGATGCTAACTAGATATTGAGCCATTGACTGCCGCTCTTTAAGCCCAACAATCCAGCCAGTTTTCTAACCACCTTACAGTCCTTTCATTCAAGTTGTACTTCCTTAGCTTACTTGAAAGAATGTGTGGGAGATCATATCAAAAGCCTTGCTGAAGTCAAGGTATGTTACATCCACTGATCTCTCTGCATCCACAGAGCCAGTCATTTAATTGTAAAAGGCAATCAGGTTGGTCAGGCATGACTTCCCATTGGTAAATCCATTCTGACTATTCCTAATCATCTTTTTTTCCAAGTGCTTGCAAATGGATTCCTTGTGGGCCTGCTTCATGATTTTTCCAGCAACAAAGGTGAGACTGATTGGTTGGTAGGTCCCCAGATTCTTCTTCCCTTTCTAAAAGATGGGCTTTTTCTAATCATACAGGACTCTCCCAGTTGCCAACAGTTTTCAGTGACAATGGCAAGATGTTCTGCAATAACATCAGCACCTTCAGGTGCATTGTATCTGGCCCCATAGATTTGTACATGTCCTACTTTTCTAAAATGTCCTTAACCCAGGGGTGGGCACTATACAGCTAATGGGCCAGATCCAGCCCACCAACTGACTGGATCTGGCCCATGGTTGCCTCCATAGTGCTTCACATGAGGCTGAATCTGACCTACTCCTGCCAGGGTAGCCCATGCTGCAGTCCCACCAGTGCCCACTATCTCAGGCCCCAGCCAGCACACTTCTGGTGGGGTTGTTCCCAGCACAACTTCAGTGGTTGGATGCTGGCTTTGCTCCTCTCATCTCCAGCAGGAGCCACCTGGCTAAAGCTTCTTCCCTGCCTGCCTGTCCAGAGTGAGCGGAAGGGGCAGGAATGGGAGAACAAGTCACAGCTGGAAGTAAGGGGAGCAGAGCAGCACCTAGTCAGCTGCAGCTGCACTGGGAACAGACCCACTGGAAGCTGTGTGTGCTGGCAAGGTCCTGGGCTAGTGGGGCTGTTCTGCTCTCCTTGCCTCCAGCTTCAGCTGCTGCTTGTGCTCCTGCCATGCTGCTTCAGACAGGTGTGTATGTGTGTGTGTGTGGGGGGGGGGTGGGGGGGGGCTTCCACCAGGTGGCTCTTGCCCAGTATGTGGAGCTCTGGCTCTAGCTCCCAGCTGTCTTCCACCTGTTCTGCCTTCCTGGTGCAGTTAGCAGCCACCTGTGGGTGGGTGGAGTAGGTGGAAGGTGACTAGGAGTTCGAGCTCCATGCGCTGGGCAGGAGCTGCCCAGCTGAAGCTTTCCATTGCTGCCCACCCGGAGTGGTGTGGCAGGAGCAGCAGCAGCATTTGGAAGAAAGAGGAGCTTAACAGCTCTGTTAGCCCAGGACTTGGCCAGCATACTCATCTTTCAACAGGACTGTTCCTGGTGTGGCTGGAGCTGGCGGAGTTCTGCTCCCCTTGCATGCCAGTGATGATGTGAGTCTGGCCAGCTGCAGCCACACTAGGAGCAGCCCTGCTAGAAGCTGTGCACTGATCAGGGCCAGGGCCAGCAGGTGTGGGCAGGAGCACAGCATGGGCTGCCCTGGGTGGGGCTTGGCCCCATGTGGAGTGCTGCAGGGGCAGCCACTGGCCGGCTGAGTTCTGCTGCATGGGTCCCCCCACATTCCCCTCCCCCCCATCACCCCCATCTGGATCCCAGGCAGCCCTTCACCACACACAAGCACATGCCCCCCTCCACACACCCCCGTACACCCTCCACCACCCCACAGCAGGGGTGCATCAGAAGTGGACTGGCCAAGTTTGCTAATGACACCAAACTTTGGGGTAAAGCGTCCACACCTGAGGACAGGACAGCAATCCAGACTGACCTTGGCAGGCTCAGGAAATGAGCAGATGGCATTTAACTGAAAAATGCAAGGTTCTCCACCTTGAGAAGAAAAACCCACAGCATGCTTATAGGCTAAGCAGTGCTACACTGGCTAGCACTTAGAATGAAGGAGACTTGGGGACTGACCACAAAATGAACATGAGCCTTCAGTGTGATGCTGCAGCTAGTAAAGCAAGCAAAACTCTGGCTTGCATCCATAGACGCTTCTCAAGCAAATCCCAGGAAGTCATTCTCCCATTGTACTCAGCCTTGGTGAGGCCACAGCTGGAGTACTGCATCCAGTTTTCAGCTCCACAATTCAAAAAGGATGTGGAGAAGCTTGAGAGAGTGCGGAGGAGAGCCACATGCATGATCAGAGGTCAGGAAAATAGATCTTATGATGAGAAGCTGAGAGCTATGGGGCTCTTTAGCCTGGGAAAGTGTAGGCTCAGGGCTGATCTGGTGGCCACCTATAAGTTTATCAGGGTTCTCATCAGGATCTGGGGGGACATTTGTTCACCAGAGCACCCCAAAGGATGACAAGACTGAACAGTCACGAACTCCTCCGTGACTGTTTCAGGCTGGACATAAGGAAGAACTTCTTTACTGTCTGAGCCCCCAAGGTTTGGAATAGACTGGCACCGGAGGTGGTTCAAGAACCTATTCTGAATGCCTTCAAGAGACGTTTGGATATCTATTTTGCTGGGATCCTATGACCCTTGCTGACTTCCTGCCCTTTGGGCAGGGGGCTGGGCTCAATGATCTTCCGACGTCCCTTCCAGCCCTTATGACTATGAATCTATGAAACAGTGAGCGAATCACACTTGTCCCACTCCCGAACGCTGCTCCCCACCTACTCAAAGCCCCATAAGGAGTTCTGGTGAGTTGTTGAGTTGGGGAAGGGTACTGACCCAGCCCACAACAGCTCATTAAAACTCCTACATAGCCCTTGGGCCCAAATAATTTCCCATCTCTGTCCTAACCTGTCCTTACACCACTGTCAGCTGCTCACCTCCACCCCAACCTGTGCTGACAGGTGCAGTATTCTGGGAGCTGACCATTTCTGTGCAGACTGAGGTGAAAAAAAGGCCTTCAACCTTTTCCACATCATCTGTCCTAGGTTGCCTCCCCCAGTCAATAAGGGACCCACACTTTCCTTGACCTTCCTCATGTTGCTGACATTCTTGTAGAAACCCTTCTTGTTACCCTTCATGGCCCTTGCTAGCTGCAACTCTGATTTCACTTTGGCCTCTCTGATTTCATCCCTGGATGCCTGAGGAATACTTTTATACTTCTCCCTAGTAGTTCCTTCAATTTGCCACTTGTAATCTTTCTTTTTAACTTATTGAAGAGTTGCCTGTTAAGCCAAGCTGATCTTCTGCCACACTTGCTCATTTTCATGATGGTTCATTCCTACTCCCTCAGTAAGATTTCATTAAAGTACAACCAGCTCTCCTGGACTCCTTTCTCCCTCAGACTGGCCTCCCAGTGGATCCTGTCCATGAGTTCCCCAAATGAGTCAAATTCTGCTTTTGTGAAGTCCAGGGTCCTTACTCTGCTGCTCTCCTTCCTTCCTTTCCTTGGGATCTTGAACTCAATTATCTCATGGTTGCCGCTGCCTAAGTACATTCCCCACCAATTCTCCCCTGTTTGTGAGCAGCTGGTCTAGAAGACCATGGGCCCTAATTGGCCTCTGCAACACTTGCACCAGGCAGTTGCCCCCAACACTCTCCAAATACTTCCTAGATTGTCTGTGCCCTCCTATATTGCCCTCCCAGCAGATGTCAAGGTGATTGAAGTCTCCCATGAGAACTAGGCCCTGTGATTGGGAAACTTCTTCTAGCTGTCTGAAGAAAGCCTCATCCAACTTATCCTCCTGGTGTGGTGATCTACAGCCGTATGTTTACAGCATACTTTGCATTTTCCCACCTATAATACTTGGAACTGTACAGCAGACAATGCTATGTGAAGTTAACTGATAACTCTCTAAGTTACACTTGAGTTTGAGAGAAATTAGCAGTTTTCTGTTGAGCACTTGGTATAAACATCATTAGGATGTCTTGGTAATAATAGCTCTCTTTTCCACTGAATTTTCTGTAAATGGGTACCTGGTCATTCCAGCTGGGAGCCAAAGGTAGTAGCATGTGATGGTGACCACTTCCCCTGTATGCTGTTGAAAAGCAAAAAAGTGTGCTTTCACTGTGCAAGCTTTAGCGGCTACTTGGATTTGGTAGCCCTGTGACTAACTCACTACAGTGTTTTCATCTGTGTTCTCAAGGGATTTAAGGAGGTCAGTATTGTTATCGCTACTTGGCAGATAGGAAAAATGAGGCACTGTGACAGGAAGCAGGTTGCACGAGGACACTGCATAAACCAATGATAAAGGAGGGAGCTGAGTCCAGGTCTCCCTAATCCTAGCTCAGTGCCCTAGTCACTGGACTATGGCCATTGTTCACATGGTTCACCTGCCCTACACCAGTTCTTTATTTGCAAAGCAAGTTTTCTTTGTCTTGGCATTTAGACTTAGTGCTCTTAAAAAGCCCAGCATGGGCCTGCTATAGGTTGAGGAAGAAATAAAGGCATGCAGAAATCACATAGAACAGGCTCACAAAGGAGGAATGGGCAACATTGATAAGAATTCTGCCAATAAGTGATCGAAGAGAACACCTGATGATGAGGTGATAATGTGATTGTGAGAAGTGTGATAGCAGTTCACATCATGAGCACATTCCTCAAAACATGGACATCTGTTACCCATGAAAGGGATACTGCCAACTTCAAATCTGGTTAATTAAAAGAAAAAAAACAACTCCAAAGAGAATGAGCTAAAGACAATTTCAGCTGCTGTGTTGCACCCTGTGTCTCCAAATGTTGGAGTTTTAGACTTACATTTTTCCATTTAAAGATATTTTTTCTCCTTTTCTTACACAAAAGACACAGAAAACAAGTGCAGTTAAATCTGAACATTACACACAAAGGGCCAGAATCTAAATAGTCCTATAAGCCCTTTCTGCTATTTGGGCCATGTGGAAGCATCTGCAGAGAAGGCAGAAGTTCTCCTACTGAGAACTGAAGGAATACCCTTGACACAGGGGCCAGCTCTGCATGTTTTCAGGTGGAACCCCCAGCTGAGGGGCTGTTCTGGGGGAGGCCTGTGCTACAAAAGGGAGAGTCCATATCTGGATTTTTTTGCCACCGGTGTTCATGCTCTCTTGCAGTAGTAGGGCTGTGCGAACCAGCACCATTTTGTTTCGGCTTCCATTGCACTGTTTTAATGGGACAGTGTGTCGTGTTGAGTTTTGTTTACTTTTGAAGCACTGTTCCATTGCGTTTCATTGAAACCGTTTCACTGTTTTGATGCTGTTTCGACATTTCTCCCATAGGTTACAGTGGAGAATCACAAAAGTGCCTATAATGCTGTCACTTCTTGCCTGATTTGAATGCAAACAGCAGGGATGGTAGCCTCTGCTGAGGCCAAAATGTCTGTCAAGTTTCAAGGAGATAGGTGCAGGGGTTTCTGGGAAACCGCACTTTAAGATCTTGAAAGCAAAACTCACGTCACTTGTAAGTGTGAAGGCACAGGGGGTGAAAACAGCAAGCATGGTAGCCCCTGCTGAGGCTACAAAGCCTGCCAAGTTTCAAGGAGATAGATGAAGGGGTTTATGGGAAACTGCACCTCAAGCTCCTGACAAGCAAAACTCGTGTCATGTGTGTGTGTTAAGGTGCAGTGGGGTGAAAACAGCAGGAATGGTAGCCCCTTTTCAGGCCATGAAACCTGCCATATTTCAAGGAGATAGGTGCAGAGGTTTCTGGAAAATTGCACCTCAAGCTGCTGACAAGCAAAACTCATGGCATGGGTGACTTTAGGTGTGTGTTAAGGCATGCACGCACTGGCACTGGGACCTCTACATGACATGTTAGTGTACCCCAATGTTGTCTCCTCCTCCTGTACAGCCTCATCTCGGTGCACCACTTCAAATAACAACAGGTAAGTAACCAGCACAGTAGTACCAGCAGCATCTCAGGCAGCAAAACTGTCCCAGAGCCTTTCTTTCCTCTCCTGCAGGAGTTTCTTCTCCAGCAGCTGCCAGAGAACTCTCCCTGCCAACCCCAGCCCTGGGGCTCAGATGTGCCTAAGGCCCTGGGTCCTTCTAGTCAGCTCACCAAGGACAGGTGCTAGGGGTGTTGGTCTGAGGACATGGCACTGGCAGACAAGGTTCTTTGGGTCAATCTGGTATCTTTTAGTAGACCAACTGAATAGTTAGAAAAATATATCTTAGCAAGGTCTCAGGTTGGAAAATCCTTCGTCAAACTGAGAAAGCACCTGCAGTTGGGGGTGGGGGGGTGTGCGCGCGCGCACTGTTCCTGGATGAAAGGAATAGTAAAGCAGCCAGATGCTGGCAGGCAATGCAGGCAAGAAAGCCAGTCAGTGAAAATGGAAATGGAGGCATCAGGGGGTGAGGGACAGGCTGGGGTGGCAGGGGGAAGAGGGATGTAGCAGGTAAAAGTGGAGAGGTACCTGGGGAGTTGGATGTCTGGCAGGTTGTAGTGTGTTAGAATTCCAATGTCTATACTGAGTACATGAGTTTCTGTACCTAGGAGGTTGATGAAATGCAGTCTGTAGGTTCATCTGTGAAGTGGTTTCAAAATTCAAATAAGCACTGAACCTCGCTAAGTTCATCACTGGAAGCCAACTTCCTACAGCCCAAAACATACCGAATGGATCCAGGCCATGCCATGACAAGACATGCAAAACCTGCCAAAAATATCTCTAGTATGGAGATATCTTCACAATACAATACATATCTCCATCAGGGTACCAAGCGCCCTGATGGAAAATACATGGAGACATCAAGCAACAACTGCGCACCAGAATGAGTGCCCACCCAAAATCTATCAAAGACAAGAACAGAACACCACCTGTCTCCAAACTCTCAGGCCTGATCCTCAAAGGAAATTTACAAACCACTTTCCACAGATAACCCTATGAACTTCACTTCAACAACCTCTTAGGTACAGAAACTCATGGACTCAGTATAGACAGTGAAATTTTGATACACTACAACCTACCAGACATCTGACTTCCCAGGTACCTCTCAACTTTTTACCTGCTACATCCTCCTTCCCACCCACCGCCAGCCTGTTCCTCACCCTCTGATGCCTCCATTTTCATTTTCACTGACTGGCTTTCTTGCCTGCATTGAATGCCAGCCTCTAGCTTCTTTACTATCCCTTCCATCCAGGAACAGCACACACACTAACTACAGGTGCTTCCTCAGCCTGACGAAGGAGTTCTGCTGTGAGAGAGGCAGCTAACAATGCCTGAACGCTACCTGCCTGATGGTGGGGTCTGGTGCCTCTGGACCTCACCATGGAAGCCATGCCCTTGAACCACATTGGCAGTGCCTGTGGTGGAGGAGGAGACTGGCTGATGGACGGTGTGCTGGCACAGGATAGTGGATCCCCCTCTTCTACGTCCCCTTGCCTCCACTCTTCTGCCTCCCTGACTATCTTTATCAGCACCTCCATCCACTGATCCAGGCTTTGGCTGCTACATACACGTCCCTTCACACTCAGGTCACACATGATGGCCAGTGCATAGACCATACTGGACTGCAAGGGATCAAGCCATTTCCTGATTCCGTCCTTCAGCCGCCTCACCAGTGCCTGCATGTCTGGTGACAGCAACTTGTTTCAGCCAGGAACATTGATCCCCTGCAACCTCTCCATTTGGTTCTGAAGTTCCCTCACTACAGGGATCAACTGGCTAAGAAGGGCATTGCCAGTATTGAGGGCCTTGGTGGCATCAAGGAAGGGCTTGAGGACCACCAAAATCTGGGAGATCCACTCAGATCTGTTAAGGGGGCTGCTGATTCCAATCTCCCTGAGCAAGACCATCTCATGGATGGCCTTCTGTTGCTCCAACAGCCTCTCAAGCATCAGGTATGTGGAGTTCCACCAATCTCAACATTCTGCATGATTTTTTACTGTGGGATGTGAAGCTCTGCCTGCTTGTTCCACAGCATCTTGCCCCCCTTGATGCTCCCGTGGAAGTAGCCTGCCATCTTCCTGCATTTCCAAATCAGCTTGCTGGTGGTATTGGCATCATCACCGGCAGCCTGCCCCTCTCCAATGTGTCCCCGACAATGAGGTGGAATTTGTGTGCCACACAGTGGATGCCAGCAAAGTTGGCAACACAGACCACCTTGACCATATTGGCCCCATTGTTGGTGACCATGTACCCATGGGTGAGCTTGCCTGCCCAATAAGCCACCCCTGCACCAAGCAGTTCATGGTCACCACGATCTCCCTTGCTGTGTGGGATTCATCCATCACCTCAGCTTGAAGGAGAGCCCACCGATGGCCTGACTGGTTGCATCAGAGCCCTGTGAGGCATAAGTATGTATGATCTCCATCCTGGCTTCTCCAAATGTCCAAGGTAAAGTGTAAGGCCACCTGTGGATCTGCCTTGCACAGCTCCTCCCTCAAGTACTTCCTATATGCCTCATACAGGGAGGGCACCACTGTCACGCTGAAGGTAGTGCATGCAGGCATTGGTAGGATGGGGCCACATGCACCATGAGCTGCCTAAACCCTGGCCTCTCAACTAAGGAGAAGGGCTAGCCATCCACAGCAAGCATCACTCAAATGCTCTGGGTGATCTTACTTGCCTTTGCAATGTCTCTGCCTTTGCCCCACTGTTCCAGGGTGGCCTGCCTCTGCTTTGGGGGGATGGGGGCTTTGGATCCAGAGGGGGACTTCCCTTTGGGCATGCTCCCACTGGTGCCAGGCTGAGGAGGAACAAGAGCAAGGGGGTGGTACCTGCAGAAATGCATCAGCATCCCCGTGGTGCTCATGTGTTTTGTTCCCTTGTTCCAGCTGGTTTTGGCTCAGCTGTGCAGGCAGATAGCATATGTGGGATCATTTGGCAGCTCAAAATGATCCCAGACCACACTACTCGTTCACTTCTCTGGTGCAGGTGCATGTGTGGATGCTGCCTTTTCCCCCTCCACAGCACACTGAGGCACAGCAACAGGAGGAGTGGCACCCTCTACCTCAACCTCTTCTGAAGTGCTTTCTGGGGGAGGAGACCTGGTTCTCAGGGAAACTTGAGGGGTGTGGAACACAAACTCAGATGATTCCCTCTTCTTCCCCAGAATTTCCCTTGCTATGGCACTCAGATCCAGCTCTTCCTCTGGCACTGGAAGGCTCAGCATGGGAAGTGAAATGGGGGTTGAGAAGACTGTCATGCCGGCGCTGCTGCTTGTTGTCATGGTGGTGGTGGGGTTATGGCTGGTGCTCTTGGAGGGGATGCAGACTCAGGCACAGGCAGTGGCACTGGCACTGCTCCCCTCTCCTTGCTGTCTGTAGAACTAATGGAAACCTCATGTCTGCTTGTTGTAGCAAAGAAGCTGCATCTCAGTTTGGGGGGAACTTACACCTCTCCCTCTACTCCCTCTTCTGCTCTGCCCTGAAGGCTTGCCAGCTGCCTTTCCAGCATGCTTCATGGTGTGTTTCATACTGCCTTTGCCTTGGTGTGCTGGAAAATCTGTGTGTTCTTCTGTAATGTAATCTGATTGATATAATATATGTAGATAACTGTACATGTATGTGTATTTATGTAATGTATGTATGTATTTATGTAATAAATAAAATAAAAATACATAAATGTATGTATGTATTCCTATATAAATTCTATATTACAATATGCAATATATGCTGTGTGTCCCTGCACAGTAAATGGAATGCACACTGTGAGAGAAAGCACAGATTTGAAAAGAATCAAAATAGACTAACAAAAATAAAAAGAGGATTTTGGGGGAGGAATAAATTGAAATGAATCAATTAATATAATAATACAATAAAAGAGTATAGAAAGCAAAAGGTATTGATGAAACCCACTTGCTAGGCTAGCAAGAAGGAAATGAATGGTAGCTTTTGTTGTCTGACACTGATGAGTTGCTGGAAGACAGACTCAGTAACTGACCCCAAGGCAGAAAGCAGCTCAGTTCAAACAATGCTACTTTTTATGCTGTTTTTCCATCCCTCCCCCAGAGCACTGGGATTGGAAGGGACCTCAGGGAAGGATCACAGTCACTGGCCAGCTACACAGTCAATATCAGAGCAGTCCTTCCCTCCTCTTCCCCCTCCCTCTCCTTACTTTCTATTTCTCTGCAGAGAAGCCCAGCTTGAGTTTCAAAACTGGAAACGTTTATAAAGTTTTGAAATGTTTCGACTGCCCTCATTTCATTTCAAGGATGTTTTGTATCGTTTCATTTTTGGTGGTTGTAGTTCAAAACGAGTTGAAACAGTGTCGAAACAAAACAGCCAGTGAAATTTCACACAGCCCTAGCAGTTAGCTATTGAAACAAGGGCTCAATGTAAGGCAGTCCGCAAGGTTTCTGATTTCCTAGGAATAGGGAAAGTCAAGCTGACTTTTTTATTTCCCTGTGTTGCTGCCAAGCCAAGCAGAGAGAGATGAATCAGCCCCATCGTTCTCTGCAATGTGCCACAAGTTCACTATCTGAAAAAGAGGGAGAAATATCTTTGTTTTTCTCATTCTTGTTTGCCGTCATGATCCTAAGGATCATTTGTAATGAGAATGAGATGAAAAAACATTCAAAAGAAGGTGTGATTTTTAAATTGACATTCCCCATTCCTAGGGATCAACTGTTTCATCCACACTTAAAAATAAACAAGGAAAAATTAGTTAAGAACATGGGGAGCATGTAAAATAACATGAAGGAATGAGGAACTATGTTTGCAGAGTGAATGTTATGCCCTGGGATTGATAAAGCCAGTTGACGTGCATATTTTAGCACAATACCTAAATGCTATGGGATAAACTAATACATCTGACGCATAAAAGCACAGATAACATGATAAGAATTTGCCATGCACAAACACATAAACCCCAGTGCTCTTGATCCAAAGTTTGTTTCAGTCCTTTAAAAAAAGTCAGGTTGACAGAGATTGTGCCATACAACAAAGGAATGTTTTTTCTTTCTGCCTGCCTGCATACATACAAAGGAGGCATGGGGTAAAACTTCCACAGATACTGAAAATGGAGTATGTGTCAAAAAGCCTATGAGCCATGTTTACATCATGGCAAGAACATGCTACAGCTAGGTTTCCCCCAAGCACTTGGGCTGTGCAAAGTTTTGGTAGCCAATTCAGCGGCCAAATCTCCAAATCCAAATTAAATTGGGAGACCTATTAATCTCTCTGAATTGAATCAGAAGCCTCCACATTGATTCAGAGAGATCTAGAGATTCGGTCATAGACTTTACAGGCAGGCATTAGGCAGTGCTGGCGGGAGCAGCTGCATAAGCCCTGGCTTGAGCCGGCACCTCCAGGAGAAGCTGCGGCTTGTCCAGCTGCCCCACACAGTTGCTTTCCTGCTGGGGCAAGGCAGGCAGTGCTGGCAACCCCAGCAGAAGCCATGGGGGATCGAACCGGGAGCTGGGGGGAATGATCGAGGGCTGGAGGAATGAACAGGGGCTCCCCCCACCAGCTCCCAGTTTGATCTCCCAGCTCCCCAATCATTCCTCCCATGTTGGGTTGTTTATTTTGGATTCTTTGATATTTGCAACTGACTCCCTTGATGTTCTGTTGACCTCACTGTTTCATTCTAGTTAAAGATGTGGTCCAGCATGCAAACATCCTTACAGCTTGAAAAGGAAACTTGTTTATAACAAAATTGCTTATTCAACGATTTGGATGAAGGAATTTTGTCCTACATACCCAGAGTGCTCATTGAGAAACCATGGGATAATGTCAGATGAACATTCTGCTTTATTCTGTCATTCCATAGGCCAGTTTGAATCACAGGCATATTCTAAGACAGTGAAGACATGCCTTTTTGGTGGACGTACCATAAATTAGTCCCTCACCATCTCTGAGTGCTACTCTAATCCTGTGAGGGTTCAGCTGGGATGTAGGCAGACAGGCCTGCAGTAGGCCACTAGGAGCAACCTGGGATCAGCAAGGCCAGGGCACAGATTACAGGAGCTGAGGGGGAAGATCCAGAAGATTTTAATCTGAGACACAAACTGAGATCAAGAGTCAGGAAGCTGAAAACTGGTGCCAAATGCCAAGGGAGATGTGAGGCCAGGGTCAAGGAACCCAAGATGAGTCAGGAAGTTGGGAAAACCAGAGAAAGCAGGGCCAAATTTCAGGGGAGATCCAATATCAGGGTCAGGGAAAGCCAAAACTGAGTTAGGAGCCAGGAGAACCAGAGAGCATAAGAGGTGAGTGGCATTTTCAGCAACCAATTCAGTTGCAACAAATAGGGGCAGTTGCATAAACCAGGGGCAGGGGCAGGGGCAGGGGCAGGGGTAGGGGCAGGTGTGACAAGTCAGGTGCTTGGTCCAGTCAGGCATGCCTGATCAATGGCCTTGATGAATCCCTTCCTCTGCCTGATCTGCTGCTGAGCTTTCTGCTTCCTGCCCTGTGCAACCTGTCTAATCTTCTGCACTTTCTCCTCTCTGATCTGTTGCATGCCACACACAGAGGCTCCCCATGCCACTTATGGTCCCCAGGCCACTGGTTGGCCACCCCTGTACTAAGATACACTTAAGGTGACAGTAATGTCACCATTAAATTTAGTCATGCCACTGAGTTTGAGATGAACCCTTCCTATATATATACCAAATGCAAGGCAGGACAGATGTTCTAGTCTTGCTGATGCGGCTGCAAAGTGCTACTTGCCTAAAAACACAATTCCCTCTTGGGCAGCAGTACTGATTTTCCACTGCTAGGCCTATAAACCTGATATGGCCCTTATGGGAATATGAATTGACTATGGCAAACTAAGAATAATCCTTGCATTTTAACAAGTAGTCATCCCGCACAGTGAAAATGTCAAATGTTAACTAAACCCAAGGGAGCTGCATCCATGGACAGAGATGTCTACATCACTTGGAGTCAAAAAGTAGAATGTGGTGAATTCGGACCATGGCTCTTTGTCCCCTTTAGCAATGGACCATGCAGATGCCCCAATAATTAAATCATTTACTTACTGGGGGTTACAACAATTGGTAATGATCCGGACAGTGCACAATCAGCAGGTTGCACTCATTTGTTCTACTGCTTAACATCACCACTGTGAGAACATCATTGTTTATTATGGCTCAAAGGCAGTAATCATTTTACATAATGTGAGGATTTTTTTCACTCAATTACTTTCATGCTTTAGGCTGATGAGAATAATAATCATGCAACAATTACTTGTACCTCCACAGATGATACTCAACAACTCAGGTCATTGCTTTTTAAAGTGCATATATATTTTGTTTATTTTTTAATGTGTGCTTTTTTTGTCTTCTAAAAGGATAAGAATAAAGATCTGAATTATTGTCTAGTTCTTTCCCCGCCTCAATCAGAACCTTTACTGAAACTGAAAGGCTGTAATTTTCCAGTAGATAGGTCAGAAGCCCCCAAATACTTGGATGCTAAGGTGACAGATGACAAGATAGACAGATTGCTCTGGTCTGCCAACCTGGAGTCAAAATAAAGAGTTGAAGCCACCGGTTATTGCCTTGTTTTAAAAATATCCTTATGAATTATTCATAGCCTACCCACTCTAGTTATTAGTTATTGCAAAGCCTCTCTCTTTTCAGCAACTCTTTCAGGAGCTAGGCACAATCAACATTTTATTCTTCAGTGCACACACCTCTTGCTCAGTTAATAGTATCTGAGTGTAAATGCAGGCTTCATCATGATAGAAATGTATCTGATGGCCAATTCAGCATCTTTGAAGCACAAATCTAAGTTCATTATTGGTATCAATAGGAAGTTTTGCTTTCAAAAGTAGGCAAAGAATGGGCAGGAATGAAAATTATTTAACTGAGCTATGGCAGCCTGATGGTAGATCCACAACCTAGACTCAGGCATACTTCTTTGCCTCTGAGTCAGCAGAGGATGGGAATGAAGCAGAGGCATCTTAGTCCTGTGAGGGGTTGGGGTTAAGGGCGGGATAGATTTTTGACCAACTGTCCTGCTGATATAAATCCTTTAACTGCGATGGGCCTCATTGGGAACTTCAGCCTCAATCATTGCAACATGTTATTTTCCCAAGCATGTGCTTGGCATCCCATGTTGTATCAAGATCAAAATATAATTCCTCCCTTGAAGCGCTTAAAGTCCAAATTTGACATAAGATAAATGAGGATCATGAGCAGACAGGAAGATTGAGGAGGGTATCATTTATGGAAAAAAATAGCGGCACAAAGGCAACATCTGTTTGCAGCCAAAGAGACTCAAGTAGGAAGAGACTGCAGTAATGGAGACCACACTTTTTACTCCCTATGGACTGCTTGAGGTAACACTGGGCTAACAACGATGGATTTTAGAGACTGCTGTAACCCTTACTCCTTGGTCAGAGTGCATTCATTTTGATAGGGTGGAGAAAGTGAAGATGTGTGTATAGGGACATGTACATCGTGAGAAGCAGAGAGGGAGAGGATGTAAATCATGCTAATACTACTTGACTAATGTAACAATTTTCCCCAGAAGATCTCAAGGCACTTTACGAAGTTTTCATTACCCACATTTGGCAGATAAAAGAAATGCACAGAAAGGCACATTTGTCTTATGTCATTCGGTAGGCTCGTAGCACAGTCATGATAGAACCCAGATCTTCTGACTTCCACTCTAGCGCTCTATTAGTAAGCCTGGCAGTAAATCAAGGTGTTTACTAAACAATTTATCTTTTTGCTTTGGTAAGTTGGCTGTTCTGATTGCAAAAAGACGTGAAGAAATACTTTGTAACCACTTTGTAAACATTAATGGTCTGAATTGCAGTACCAAACCCTGAACATTTTTTTAGATTAGAAAAAAGATTGGATAACCTCCCTTCCATTGTCCCCAAACAGTGTATATCCATCTGTGGTTAAGATACTGAACTGGGTATCAGGAGACCCTGGTTCTATTTCCACCTCTTGTCACAGCCTTACTGTGAGACTAGGGGATTCTTAGTCTCTCTTTGACTCTGTACCTCATCTGTACCATGGAAAAACATTGCTTCCCTGTTCAGAAGCAGCCTGACTCAAAAACGAGTCTTTCTTCAGATCTATGTAAGTTCCATTATGCAAAAGGCTTGAATAGAAAAGGCAGTCAGCCTACTTCACAGCAAAGTAGGTTTGGACTGGATATCAGAAAAAAAAACTTCTTCATTAGTAGAACAGTGAGGCAGTGGAATAGACTTTCTGAGAAAGCTGCAGACTCTCCAACACTGTCCAACTACTGGTTAGGGATGATGTAGGCACAGCTATACCTATGTTTTAATATGGGTCTTTCCAGTGTTTATCAGCTTTCTGGTTGCTGCAAGGGGCCTGGAAGAAATTTCCTCCCTACTGCTGCATGTGTCATGGATTTTCTGGCCTTCCTCAGAGCCACTGGGTGTTGGCTATAGTCAAGGCTAGGGATTTTGACAAGGGCATGCCAATGCTTCTGCTGGGACAAACTTGGAGGTTCCTGGCTAGAGGGTCTTGCCCCTCTGCTCAGGGTTAGACCAACCACCATATTTGGGGGCAGGAAAGAATGTTACTCCATGGTCAGTTTTTTTTTATGGACTGTGGGGGTTTTTGCCTTCTTCTGTCATGGGGGGACATTGCTCATTCCTGATATCTCTCAAGGGCATATTAATAACAACCTTTGCAGAAGCAGGATATTGGTTGCTGTGGTCTCCCTGTGGTTCTGCTTTACCTGTGGCCAAGAGAACTTTGTGTTTCTAGAAAAGGAATAGGATTTGGGAAGGGAGGACTTAGCAAACAAATTAGCGGTAAAGTAGAAGTAAAGTGACTGGTTCATGCAGAAGTTGAGGACAGTATGGACAATGAAAGTGTGTCCGATAAGCAAGCCAAAATTGGGGTGGCATTTCTAGCAATAAGCAGTTTTTCTCTAGTGGTGATAGGAAGCGAACAGTAAAAACAAAACTTGTTGACTACAAATGGCACAAAGGTTAGAAATGAAGCAGAGGAAATACAATCAGAACTGTCTGATAAAACCATGGCATGACATTCCACTGTTGGAAGTTCCAGGGTTGGCTTCCTGAGATCAGACACAGGCTTGTGTGTGGGCAGATGCCCCAGTCCTACCATTACTACACATGGAAAATAAGAAATTGTATGCATGAATGAATATTTGAAACGCCAGGGAATTCAAATGTGCTAATGGGGGTGCTTTTATGCTCAGGTTGGTCTCTGTTTATAACACTTGACAATTCCTGCTGCCAAATAATCCATATGCCAAAGCCTGACGCTTCCCACGATGATATTTCCTGTGCCATCAGTAAGGAAGATGGGCAACACTTTGGAGAACTAAAAAAGGGCCTCACTGGTGATTATGGTTTCATGACCAGGTCCCATTGTACCCAAAGCATCATTGTTAGACAGGCTCATGACTTGCAAAAGACAAAATTTTACCCTGTTCTCTACAAGAACATGACTGTAGACCTTGACATAGTGAACTAAGGGGGAGTTATTCCTGACAGACACAAGGAAAGATGGGAGATGCATAGACCACAGAGGAGATGTGCTGCATGCAGTCAATAAATTGGAAGCCTTTAAGTGAAGCTGAACCTAACATTGACTGTGTTTCTGTGCTTTGTTAATTGATGACATTATATTTATTCATATTTCACTTAGCTCAGGCATTGTCTGGAGCCAGTCAATTCTCCCTCCCCCATTTTGCCATGCCTGATTAGGTTTGATGAGTGAAAGAAATAAATCAGCTCTTCTGCAATCCTACATTTTGAAAGCACCACAGAAGAGGTAATCACCCATCATAAAAAAATCCACAGCAAGATGATATTAGGGGCTCTATTCTTAAACTGTTTGATGAAATTATATGTCAGTTAGGTTTCCAGCCATAAAATACCTGCAATATGCTCTGTCTTATGGCAGCCAATCACGGAGAGGAAAAGGGAAACCTGCTGAATCCTCGATAGAGATAGAAGCTCAGAGTACATCTGGGCTCCTTTCTTAATGTCAGAGTTTTGATTCAAGCAGAAACTCCTTTTGAGAGGGCAGGGGAAGATCGGGGGAGATGCAAAGATGTCAAGTGGCTTGAAGTGAACACACAGATTCTGGCTAAAATGCCCAGAATTAAATGTTCATGCATTCCACATTTGAATCAAATATGAACAAGATTTTAAAATTAAATCCTCCTGATTATAGCATGCTTAGACATGCCTCCTTGTCTCGTTCGAAAGTGAACAATGTTCTTTCCCCATTCCCCAAGTACTAAATAGTGATGAATAGCAAAAGGGTAAGTGCCTGGCCATAAAAAAAGACACACAGAGTGCACCCTCACATGCAGGGGCGTGTGCTTGCAGGGGCAAAAAAAGTAGGAGCAAAAATCTGTGCTGCTACTTTTTGCCACTGTGCATGCCCCTGTCCATGCACTTTGGTGCAGGGCAAAATGTCCCTCTTCGGGGAAACTGCTGTTTTCCTGCTCCTCCCAGCTGCTGGCATGCTGGAGGAGCCAGGGCAGAACTACAGGAGGGGAGATGCTCTGGCTGGCAGCCAGAGCATCTCCTGGGAGGGATGAGCCTCTGTGTCTGCTGGCACATGTTCCTGTGGTGTGTGCCATGCTGCTTTTTTTCAGAGAATTTTTGTTTGGGTTTTTTTGCTACCGGGATTTTCCGGTAGCAAATTTTGCTTCCACACTGCAAATTTGCAGTGTGGGACACATTTTAATGTTCTGGGCATGCCACCTGCGGCACTGCAGAGAGGTTTGCAGTACCATAAACTGCACATGCCTGCATGTCTAAATCTGGCCATGGAGTACAATACTGTTTAAACCTCATACTGTTCCACTTTGTGCTTCTCTGACCTCGGAATGATGTATTTAGGAAAATAATATGGAATTTACCAGTTTAATTAATCATTGTGAAACATAATAAGTATAATGCTACTGCAGGGCAACGGAAGAGTATAATTTCTAATAAAAAAAAAGTGTAATTGTATCAAACTTTAAGCTTCCATTGGAAAAAAAATCTAGGTCTTTGAGTTCTAAGGAAAACATCAAAAGAGAGCAAGTGTTACCTATCTACTGGAGTCTGCAGAAAACCTTGAAGAACAGTTCTGATAATGAGCTTTGCTTCCCACAGTATTAACTCTGAAACCTGAAGGCATTTTTACATATGTTCCAGGTGTGTGAGTGTAGGGGGGAGGGGAGGGGGTTGCTTTAATTAATCCAACAGCTGCTCTTATTAAAGTACCCAGAATGTCTCGTTTATCAGCATCCCTGCATTTCAAAATGGCAGCAGGGGTGCTTTATCTAAAGCTCGTTGAACAAGTCATTTTGAAATATGGAAACGCTGATACACAAGACATGGAGGCTGGCTGGAGCATGATAATTACTGTGCTCCAACAGGCTCAATTAATTAAATCTACTCCAATGCACTGTAATATGCACTAGTAGCCTCCCAGCTTGTGTATAGGCACCTTAATAGTGTAATGGTAAAACATGCAACAATTTCACAAGTGATCATTAACACCAAGCTAATGCGCTTATCCTTGGGAGTTGGAGTTCTATGTATTTTCAGATGCTGGCACTGGAGCAGTTGGGAATCAAGTTATTGTCAATGGCTGCTGGTGTGAGGAATGAGAACTGATTAAATATAAATTTATTTTCCTTCCAGCCAAAAGTAGGGGGAGGGAAGAAAAGCCACAGCTCTCTCCCAGATGCCACAAGGCTGAAGTATTTCCAGATGGCTATTATATGAATACTTTTAATGCATTCCAAACATCATCTACCAAGCTGTGGATAACAACTTCCCCTGATGACTTCTACAGCACAGTTATATCTTGCAATGCAAGAATCTGCAGAGAGTTTGTGGGCACAGTTTACTAAAAACAAATTAAAAATCAAATTAAATGCATGACACCACAAGTGAGACTATTGATTGGGCTGGACTGAGGGGACAGTGAACAGGAAAAGGCTTAAATGGTAGAGCTACATCATCCCTATCTAATGTGCTGCATAGGGTGCAACGTTTGACTGCAATGTAAAGGGTTCTACATAAGAGATTCAAAGTTTCAGAATAAGAACATCAACTTAGTCATTCAAAGCCATGTCTAAGGACAAGGACAATGGCTAGTTCTGCTTTAAGTTCAAAGAAAATTTGAACTTAATTCAAAGAAAACCCTCAATGAAAATTCAGTGTTGCATTTGCTTTACCATTTTAATTCAAATATAAGATGACCCCAAATACAATATGATCCTCCCCAGTAATTAGATTCTATATCTGGAAAATTTATCAATTTGTTATAATTTTCCAGATGTAGAACCTAATTATTAGAGCCTTGCCTTGAATTTGTCCTCCTCCCTACAGGATGGAAAATAAATCGGGGTGGAGGGGAAGGGGAGCAGTTGGCCCCCTTTCTCTCTATCCCCTGAACTTCTTCCTCCAGAAGCACCTTCCCATCCCCTTGTAATCAGACCCTAACCACATGGAAGACACCAAATTTGAAAACACTGACTTTGAAAAACACACCTATAGTAATTTGGATATAGACAAATTATTATGAGTACCCACTGACTTAGTTCATTCAGACTCGATGCATTTTACCTTTTTTGAAACTACTACAAGTTTTAACGCAAGTACTCCATAACACACTGTTAAGCAGCACTTTTGTACCTACTTACATCAAGTACAAACTAGGCATGATATCAGTCCAAAGCCAAAATGCATGCTATGCCATGTACTTCAGGGGACTGGGAACCAGCAGGGTCAATAGGAATCACTGGAAATGGGAAAGAAAGGCACAGCTCAGCTGTGGGAATGAAAAGGAATTTGAAATGTATTCAGTGTAGTGACTTGAAAAAAAAAGATTCATGCTTAGGGGGACTAAACACAATGGGCCCTACCATATATCTTATTTAGATAGGCTAATTAATCCTTGTGGTAGGTTCCCATCAGAATGTTTGTCCAATATAGGCCATATATTTTTTTACTTATGTTCAGTGTTGGCTGCATCTCATCAATTTCATAGTTGATTAAACTTCATTTCAGAGCACATGTTGCTTTTGACAGATATTTAATGAAAAGCAATGTATTTAATGAGGTTTTCTTGGGCGTGTCTACATGAGATGTTTACTGTGCAGTTGACTATTTAGCTGTGCAGTAAATGTCTCAATTCTTGTGCCTCTATGAATGCACCCTCTACTAGGCTGGAGTAAGCTAATTTACTCATCTTATAGTCCTTTAAATTTAGTACTCTATATTTATATCAAGACAGAATTTTGTCTTTGAACATGAAAAGCACATTTTCACTTCATATAAAGAGAATGAAAAGATTTTAGATTTTAGGCCAGAAGGGACCATTTAGATCATCCAGACTGACCTCTATTTCTATCCTCCAAATTTCAGCAAATCTGTTTAAGAGATTCCATAATGGGTATTTTATCTCAGCATGGAATTAAGACCTTTTCTTTACAAAGAATGCACCTGTTTAACTAAAACTTGTTTAAAAGGCCAAGCTCTCAGGCTACATAATATTATTGACAGACCTGAACAAATAATTCATAGCAGATAATGTATTTGGTTCATGGAACCTTTTCTCACCTTCAGTTTTTTTTTCCAACAGAGTTACAAAAACAGCAACAACAACAAAAACCCTTCAAAACAAAACCTGTTTAACCCTTCCAGCACATCTCTATTTATTATAAAATCCTATCAATTCACTGCTTTGGTTGGAATTGAATGTTGTTAATTAGCTTGGGTTATTGTTTGGCAGTTAAAGAACAGATACTAGATGACTTATGAGAGCTTGGGCCATGATCCTGAGAATCTAATTACACAGTTTCTCTGCAGAATTTAATATCATGCAGTAACCTCCAAGGAAGCCTTTATTATTATTATCATTAATAATAATTAATAGTAAATTATTAGTAATACTTAATAATTAAAATAATTAATAATGATGATGATGATAATAATATGTGAAAATTGCTCAGTCATCATATATTATTTGCAATTATTGTAGGACCAAGGACACCCCTCAAACCCCCCCCCCAATGATGCCTAGAGACACTACAAACAGTATAGCAACTCTCAGTACTTTTTACAGCGTTAACATCTAAATGGATAGACAGACAAAAGGTCAAAGAAATGAAGTGTTTGCACCCTAATTTTACCACTGAGGGACTAAAGGAAAGGGCATTTAAATGACTTGTCCAAGGTCCCATGGGAAATCCGTGGCAGAACCAAGAAATAAATTCAGATCCTCTGAGTCTCAGTCCATCATCTTTATCATAAAACCCTCCTTTCCTCATAGTTAATCAAGTACCATTCTGTTCTATATACTTAACAGACTTCTGCTAAGATTTTTCTAAGGAAAATATATAAAAGAAACAGCACAAACCTTTAATAAGTTACAGCATCCATACCCAGGGTTTCTTTTTGGCATTGCTAACATTCTTTTTTTTTAATTCTATTAAAATTAATGGTCAATGAACTCCAGCTTTTCTGACACACCTTGTTTTTCTCTTCCCTCTTGCTCTTCAGAGTGATGTGTGTAGCTGTACTGAAGAAGCTGTAAGTGAGCTTACAGGACTGATTTAAGAGCTGGACTTTGAACCTGCGTGTTTAACCATAAAAATCAATGTGCTTCTTAAAATTTGATCTGAGATATAAGCCAAAAGGGCCTAAACTCAATTAGATGTATGGCAAGTGGTTTTTAGCTTCTGAGCAGACCATGTGGGAAAATGTAAAGTGCTTTTTGCTTTATTTATTTATTTAGTTAGCCCATACTTCCAAAGCTTTTAAGCCACTTCAGAGCAACTCTTGATACCCTGATATTTGATACTACAAATATTAATTCATAAATAGATTTCAACAGAGGAAGAAACAGACTTTTGATTACAGACATGTGAAGTCAAATATTTATTTTATTTTGATTGAATTAAACTGTGTCACCATACAATCAGTAGGTTCATTCTGTTAGTTGTCTGTCCTACATATATATAGGAGTGGCAGCTATAGGAAAACGAGGCCAAACATTCTAGAATGGTTTAGCTCACCTGGGAAAATATTCTAAATTCAGTCTTTTCTTGTACTGTGGCCTCATTTTATGCCATTCATATTATAAAGAAAGAAAGTTCCTTCATTTTTGCCTTCTGTAGACACTAATTTGCAGGACTTACTTTTTGAACACACTGGAATATTGCTGCTGAATATTAGTGGCCATGTCTACACATGCACTTTACTGTGGAGTAGACTAATTAGTTGTGGAGTAAAGTGTAACCATCTACACGCGTGTTGGTAGTAGGTTGCACTAAATTAATTTAAGCCACAGTAAGATAGTACTGTCAGGGACAGTATTATCTCATGCTGGGGTAATTAACTGTGATTAAATGCACATGTAGCTGCTGACTATGGGCATGAATTGTGCCCAGCCATCCCAGGATCAGACTTCTGCCTGTGCCCAGCCACAAACTCTGCACTTTCAGCACCCTTTTGCCCGAGCTAGACCCTCCACTTCCTGATGCTGCACCTGGATCCTGGGACTAACTGCCCCACCATCCCCTCTGCCAGCCTGGGCCTGCTTTGCCATGGCTCAAATTGCTGCTGTCCCCAGCACATGTGTGGATGATGTGGCTGGGAGTAGTTTTCTCCAGCTCAAACTATTCTGGAATGTATTACATTAATTGCACATGTAGATGCACCCATTGTGGATCTGCAAAAAGCACTGTACAGTAGAATACTGCACAGTAAGCTTTTCATAATAGTACATATACACATGTACCAGCCAGGAGCAAATTTACTCCTGACAGGAGCAGGTCTGGGCAGAGATAATCCTGCCCCGCTCTCCTGCCATATGGCAGCCAGGGGGAGCTGTAGGCTCCACTGGGAGCCAGCCCCAGGCTGATAGGGGACACCAGGATCAGGCCTGGGCTCTGCAGGGTGGGGGGCATCTGTTTTCCAGCCCCACACCCCATGGCTGGGAAACTGTCCCCTCCTCCTCAGGTGTTTCCCAGCTCCCTGCTCTGATTGGCCAAAACAGATGGAAAACAGTTGTGGGGGAGTAGAAATTTCCCACCCCCCTGCCCTGATTGGTCAATCAGGGCAGGGGGCTGGGAAACAGCTGTGAGGGAGGGGGTACTTTCCCAGCCCCCTGCCCTGATCTGCTGATGGGGCAGCTAGCAGTGAGTCCCTGGCTGACTGGGGATTCCCTGTCTAGCCAGGGTGGCCAGGAGCTGTCCCACAATGGGGGCAGCTCCTGAGGGATTCCCTGCCCAGTCAGAGGCTCGCTGCCAGCTACCCTGCCAGTGGGACAGCTCCTGGCTTGACCCTGGCTGAGTGGGGAAGCATTAGCTCCCCACTCCTATGTGGAGCTGGGAGAGCCACAGCACCAGGATATGGGGGAGGTCAGAGAGGGACCCAGACCTCATGCTAATCAGCTCCCAGCTCTTTGGGGGGGGGGGGGGCGGTGAGAGCTGAACAGCACCGGGACTGGGCCCCCTGCTGATGTGGCTGACCGGGTCAGTGTCTACACAAGCCATACTGCCTAGTAACTACTGTACAGTAGACTAATTTACTGTACAGTATCTGCTGCTCATGGTTACATGGTGACGGTTTACTGCACAGTACACTAGTCTGTTGCACAGTAAAGCATCTTATGTAGACACTGTAAACTGTGCCCCAAAAAGGGAAGTGGATTCTTTAACAGAAGCAATGCTTTTTAATTGGGAAATGGGATAACTTCTTTTCCAGTATTGTTAATCTCTACTTGCTTTGCAAGGGCAAATGAACTACACTCCAATTGGCAGGGTTTTCAAAACCATTGACTACTGCTTGCTTCATTGACAAAAGAGTCAGGCCACTGATGAACACTACTGAAAATGCTATGTCATGTTTCCAATAAAAATGATGTTAGGAGACAAGATTATAGATGTGAAATATATGTGGAGAAATGAATAGTTTGCATGCATAAACTCTTAATCCAACAATCTGCAAATCTTATAGTTTCCATAGTCCAAGCTCACAGGACAAATTGCTGTGGAAATGGAACTTTAAGACATAAATGTCAATGACCCTTGTTTGTAGAGCCAGGAGCAAATTTACTCCTGACAGGAGCAGGTCTGGGCAGAGATAATCCTGCCCTGCTCTCCTGCCATATGGAGATTTGATTTTCTCATCACTACCAGCTGGAGAAAATCAAAATCTCTGTAGATCTTCCACCCAGTTGGGCTGTGCCCAGAGAAAGAATTCACTTTATCCTCACAAAATCTAGCAGCGGTAATTACCTTGCACTTGCCTGCCATGTCTTGTTGTCACTTCTAGCCATTAGGAGACATTACCCTTTTTAGAATTCACTTGAAGGATATAATAGACTTCTCTTCTCTGGGGCTCCAACCTACCTTTACATCCCAGCCAAACACCACCCAGATGTTCCGATATGGCAGTTCATATTAGCTACCAACAAATGTTCTATTTCTTTGTTGGTCTTTTCTTTTCTTTTGCTCATTATCTCCTTCAATGCTATTTTCAAATAGAAAATGTCCTGGCTACCCCAAAACAGGTCTGTTCATGGTTATGACTGACAGAGAATGGTAACTGTCAGTAGACAACACAGGCTAGGTAAGTAATGAATAGTATCAAGGTCCTGGGATGCTAAGAACTTTATATTCTTTTTCTGTCTTCTTTCTTTTTTTTTTTACTTTGAAACCAGTTCTTTCCTGGGCTTTGAGAATGGTTCTCAGTGAAATCAGTCCAGGATATAAAGAAATAGTATCCCAATGAAAGAGAAAGTAAAAACCATGGGAATACACACATGCACACACCCTACAGTTATGCAGTGTATTTACTCATAACTGCATAAAACTCTTAGTCTGTTCAGTGTTTCCCTTCCCCTACCGGGTTTGGCTTCACTCAGCCTTTTCCTCTCTAAGTTACTTAGTTATATATCAAACGCAAGGAAAATAAAAGGGAAAAAACCCCAACCTTTCTTCAGTTGAACTGTCTTCAGCATCTCTCTTTGTCTCTCCCATTCTGGGACTCACCACAGACAAGAACTCTCAGTATACATTCTGAAACTAGAGCTCCATCCCAGCTCAGGGATCGATGCTCCATCTCTTTCCCTTTTTGGAGCTTCCCTCCTTGCTGCTCTGACTGCCGCTCAGACTACACCCTTGATTTCTGTCTCTCTTCTCTTCCCCAGGGCTCACCTCAGTAGAAGGGCATGGGGCACTGCAAATGCCAACCAGAAGGACCAGAATCTCCTGAAATGGTGTTCCAGCAGGTCCCTTCCTCCCTTGATCTGTCTGGCTTCCTTTTGGTCCAGTAAGTTCCTTTGCTCTCTTTGTTTTTTTCCTGAAAAGGTACGGGACGCCCCTTCACAATATGCAATACTCATTTTCCTAGAATAATAATTTTTTGGGGTGACATATAAGCTACCCCCTAGCCATGAGATCAGTTATCAATTGTTTTTTGGGGTGACATATAATCTACCCCCAAGCCATGAAGATCAGCCATCAACTCAAACTCACTTAAAGGCCTAGAGACTACAAAATTGGTAGGACCCAGCTGCAAAGTCTGAATCCAAAGCCTAACTTTCTCTCAGTTAGAAAGTATTTAGAACTGCAGACAACTTCCTCAGACACTTCCTCAGGCTGATGAAAGGTTTTTAAATCTGAAAGCTTGCTAAAAATTGTTTTCCAACTATTTAAGTTGGTCTAATAAAAGACATTGGATTTACCCAAAGAACCTTGTCTGCCTATGCCCTTAGATCAACACAGCTTCAACCTACACCTCTGTATTTAGAACTATGGCTTTCACTTAGCTTTCTCTAGACAATGTCATTCTCTTGGAATACTTACAGCTGTGTTGGTTAAAGAACTTAGGAACACATGGTGGAGAACCACTTGATAAGTGGAGTTGGTGGGAAATTGGATGAATTGGTCATTCATTTCTCTCCTTATTTTTTGTGGTTTATTTCTGAGTCCTGAGAAGAATATAGAAACTTGAGGCATGTCAGAATGAAACATAATGTAGAGAAAAAGTTACAAACCTCAGTTTAATCAATTTAGATTTGATTAAAGATTTGGATGAGAAAGAGAACACTTATTTTACTTAAATCAAACCACTTCTTCCTCATAACTAATGAAGCAGACTTTGATTTCAGCTGGAATTACCTTATTGTTACTGTGGTGGCCAGATAATGGATGATGGTGGTAATGATTCGCCTTTCCTTTTTGGTCAAGTTATTGTCTAATACAGTCATGTACAAGTTGACATCTTTGCATATTTAGCTAATACTGCAAAAAAACACTAAAATGAATGTTTTTTCACATAAAATGTTTCAAAATGCTGCTTACCAGTTTGTTATTCAATGAGTTCTATGCATCTATCTCCTAGCCCCAGGGGAAAGATATCACTGATAAGAAAATCTCTCCCAGGTATTAGCAAATGAAATACAACATGACATTAGAAAAGATGACTAACACTATATTTGAAACTTTATCCACATCTTTGGAATGACAAACAGCTGCATCTATCAAAAATGCTTTAATAGCATTGAATGGAAAACTGCACACTTTTGGATTCTGCATCACAATAATACACTTGGTTTTGCATGCTTTGAAATTCAATGCCAGTCCTAGTTCCGAGAAACTGTGATCAATGATGTAGTAAGATCTGGGTTCCTAGGGTTCACACCTATTCATTCACATTTACATAAGCAAACAGAAATGGTAAGAACCGTAGGAAACACCATGTAGTTTGCTCAATTTGAACTCAAAATGCACTGGCAAGCAGCAGTTCAAAAGTGCCCTAAATATCTAAACAGAAGAGCTTGCACAACCTCCTCATTCAACAAAATCAGACAATTGTAACAAATCATTACTGGAGCATAGACAGATTTCTTCTGATTTTGAGTACGTTACAGATTGAGTGAAAAATTTCACTCAGCTGTAGCCAGATGACGGTAATGTTCAAAGTAAACAAACAAACAAAAACCTTTAGCAGGCATCATTAACATGTGAAAAAGGTCAATCCACCCACACGGACATTGAGCATCAGTCTTATATCAACCTCTGTAACTGCACTTTTCAATAAATGGAAACATTTGCAAGGGTTTATCAAGTGCCTTATGTTAAATGTCAGGAAATACTTTATAACACAGGCAAATTATTGTTTTCAGTAATGGATTTACATAACCCAACCATGCCCTTGTTAACAATACCAGCTTCAGTTAATTTATAACTCTTAGGTTAATTTATCACTATATGGTTGTTCTTTGCTTCCTCACCCCAGTACACAATGCTACTAACCAAATTAGAAGATGTATCGTGTAATGTTCCTTGAGTTCTCTAATAACCATAGAGAAAATGAGAAGAATAACAACTTGTTTAATGTTCAGAGGAATTATATGGCATGACTAAATCAGCCATAGTTTTACTAACCAACTTTTAGCTAGGGACTGCTTTCAAATTTACATTAATGGTCAAGATTCTTCGGAATTGTGGGTAATATCCTTTATTGGACCAACTGCATGGTTGGGATAGAGGCTTTTGGGTATCACAGTCCCCTCCCTCAGGCTTCTGAGGGTACTGTGATACCCAAAAGATTCTATCCGAACCATGCAGTTGGTCCAATAAAAGATATCATCCATAAATGTTTCCAGCACCATCACGGCAAGGCCACTACCTCAACATTACCAAGATATTGAATACATTATGTAGCCTAAAGATTCCTTAAATCCTGGACACACTTCTTGATGACCTTATATTACTGTGCTTGATACGCTGAAACACCAACTCTTAATGATAAGACTATTTGAAAAAAAAGTTTTTCTTAACATCAGGGTTTGATTAAAAAGCCTTAAGTCCTGTATATTAATCAGCACAAGATAAGACAAGTTATTTTATTTGTGCTTTGGGAGATTTAAAAAAAAAATCCTTTTGCTACCTTCATTACTGGCATTTCTCAAATACTGAAAGATAATGGTTACCTTCTTTTACATCCCGGGATGTCATTCTCCCCTTGTACTCAGCCTTGGTGAGGCCGCAGCTGGAGTACTGCGTCCAGTTTTGGGCTCCACAATTCAAAAAGGATGTGGAGAAGCTTGAGAGAGTCCAGAGAAGAGCCACACATATGTTCAGAGGTCAGGAAAGCAGACCTTACAATGACAGGCTGAGAGCCATGGGGCTTTTTAGCCTGGAAAAGTGCAGGCTCAGGGGTGATCTGATGGCCACCTATAAGTTTATCAGAGGTGACCACCAGTATCTGGGGAAACGTTTGTTCACCAGAAAGCCCCAAGGGATGAAGAGGTCGAGCAGTTATAAACTACTGCAAGACAGTTTCAGGCTGGACATAAGGAAGAATTTCTTCACTGTCCGAGGCCCCAAGGTCTGGAATAGACTGCCATTGGAGGTGGTTCAAGCACCTACATTGTATATTAAGAGTAAATTGGATGTTTATCTTGCTGGGATCCTATGACCCCAGCTGACTTCCTGCCCTTCGGGCGGGGGGCTGGACTCGATGATCTTCTGAGGTCCCTTCCAGCCCTACTGTCTACAAAATCTATGAAAAATTTGTAATTTATTTTATATTATTATCAAAACAGATTGATTCATTAAAAGCAGAATTCACTCCAACCCCCCTAGCTGGATTTACAATCTGTGCCATCAATTGCTGTTATAGAGTCACTTTGCCATTATAAATATAATTAATTATTCTACATATGAGATGGAAGGAATTGGTTTGTACTTAGCCCATGAATAGTAAAGATAGTGTACACTTCCCAGAGAAAAATCAAACTGTTATTATTGCTTATATCATTTATAATAATTTTATCTGGTGACACAATTAATAATGTAGTCATTAGTACCATGATCATTTTTCCAGGCAACATTTGATGCACTGAATAAAACTGCCCATTACTTCTCTCTTTTAAAAAAGTGTCATGCTATGGACATTTGTTAGTCTTACAGGAAGGTTTTGGGTTACTACAATAAAATATTAGTCTACTCACAGCAGGCTTAATGCAAAGACATGATTGAAAGTATACAAAAATAAAAAATTTAAGGCAAATGCAGTTTCTGTACTTCCCTGATTGTGCATTCTCCCACTTCTAGCCTCATTCCTGAGAAAAATTAAACAGAACCTTCTCTCCAGTTAGTAAGAAGGTGTTTATGCAAATGATGGTTACCTTTCAGATGATGATAATAACTAGTATTAAAATATTTACTATTATGGTATCAGCTTTAAAGGTAAGTAGTAGGAAGCTGAAAAGAAAACATGTTTAGAACTACTCTCCCAATTAGCATTGCTAACGCATGTGCTATTTAATGTAAAAAACTTTTACCACTGTACCTCTTCACTTTCTTTCATGAGGCCTGGATGAGTCTCAGATGAATTCTAACCTCACGTTAGGATTACATGCCTAAATAACATTGTTCTATTTTTAAGTTTGTAAATGGAGCATTACACGAGGTACCTGCAATGTGTACAATACCTCAGAGCTTTAGTAGAGCTAGAATCCACACCATTAGGGCATTCAATTGCTGCAAAAGGTGGGTGGTGGGAAAAAATGAATGGAAAAGATCTGAGGTAGTAAGAGAGGATGGATTCTCTAGCTAAACTTTCTATTGTTGATATTGCCCAACAAATTTAAGTGGTCATGTTAGAAACACTTTTATTGGTACAAGAGGATGTATGGAACACAACCAAAGCAAGACATTGGCTAGTTCTTATGGTGGACATTTTGGAAAGATACTCTAGCAAAAAAAGAGATCAAGACGAGCAATAATTTTTGGTTATTAAAAACCATTGCTGAAGTGCTTCCCATTTTATAAACCCTTTTGTTATTTGTGGAATGTACACTTAAAATTTATGCATCTCACAGTGGTGTATGCTATTTGGTTATTTATTTATTTTTAACTCATTCCTGCCTCTCTTTCTGAACTTTATAAATATACAAGGAAAGTAATTAATATGACTGTATTTTAACATGCTACTATACTATCAGGTAGTGTCCTTAGCCCTGTGCAGTGTATACAGATGGATTAGGCCTCATTTTAAATGTCCCATTCATTTTCCCTAAAAAGATCTTGTTTGAATCTAAAAAGTTATTCTCTTCTGCATAGACCATGATGCTGTGCACATCGCCCTAGTATCTCAGCATTTGTTTCTGACCAGTTTGCTGCAGGTTGAGGAGATAAGCATAAATTTATAGATCTAGTAGAGGAATGGGTCCCTCTAACCAAGCAAATGCTATCCTTCTTCTGGTTTATTTTATTTCATTTAGTCCCTTGCACTGAACACTACTGAGTCCCACATTCCCTGTAGGTATACTGCAGGGCATCTCCAGATAAGGATGGAGCAAAACCATTCTTTTGCAGAATACTGGGTATGTCTACATGTGCATTTACTGTGCAGCAAGTGGTTTTTAGGCCGGTGTCTACACGTGCCACCATTAATGCCTTAAGGTGCTGTAACGCAGCTAGCTGGGCAACTGTGTTAGTCAGCCCTGGGCAGCACCCTGGACAGCCCCAGCCCCAACTTCTTCCCCATGTTCCTGCCTCCGGTCTGAGGAGAGCAGGCTGGAGCTCAGAGCACGGGGTGGTGCGCTGTCACCAAGTGCCACAGTGTGTGCTGCTACAAATGCTGGAGCTGCAGTTTGAGCGGCAGGGAAAGGCCCCCCAGGACTCCCTGCAGGGGGAGGGGGCAACACAGTGCGGGCAGAGCTAAGGTGTGTCATCTGTCTGCAGTGTCTGGTGCTACTTTCCCTGCCCGATGGAGTGAGCTGCTCTGCTTGGCTTAGCCTGAGCAGGGTGGGGGCTGCGTCTGTTCCCAGCTCCCGGTGCTGGTTTCTCTGCAACACCTACCTCCACCCCAAGTATGTGCTGGGTTTCCCTGCTGTCAGGAAGGCTGCTGCACAGTAACTATGCATGCGTAGATGCACCCGCTGTATTCCAGAAAAAAGTTCTGGAATAAACTGGTTGACTCCACTATACAAAAAACTTTGGGGTTCTACAAAATGACTTTAATCCATATGCCACCATGTTAGGGAAATAATTCTTTAAGACATATTATTCAAAATGATTAAAACTAAATTGGGACCATAGTAAAAGTCTTTTGAAAGGAGGGCACCCTAACTGTAGCACCAGTTACAGTTTAAATGGGTAGATTAATCTCTGGTAATTAAAAAACCCCAAACTATTATGACTATTAAATCCAGTCCACATGTAAAGTGAAAGGGAAATACAAATGTAGAAAGCAAATCTCTTGAGCTTTCTTGCCGAAATACTTTTATTCCTGTCCTATGTTTGAAAAGGGAGTTGATTTTCTAAAAACAAAAGCTAAAGAATTTCTTTTTGTCCTGGAATATGACAGAACATAGTATCTGTTATAAAAGCATCTCAGTGTTTTAGGAATCTGAATGAATTAAACCTCACAGCACCATTACCAATGAGGGAATAACCAAGCAACAGTCAATGTAATTGACCTATTCAAATTTACACAATAAGCCTGTGCTCAGCTCACAAGAGAAACCAGAACTTGACCCCTTTACTCCTCATTATTGATATTAAGATCCAAAATGAGGTCAGGGCCACAAGTTACAAGCAATAGCTTTGCAATCAAAATAGGCAAGAAAGATAACGTATGGGAGGAAAGACACCAAAGAAGAGGGGGAAACCGAGTTACTTACAACCAGTGTTAGAGCCAGGACTAGAACACAGATCTCCAGCTCTGAAGTCTTGCTCACTTGCCTCTCATTACTTCCATACAGAACATAGTTTTAGCCAATTCTTCCTTTCTCTGTGATTGAGACTTAAGGCTTGTACATGTTTATGTTTGTTTGGTGCCAATTATACTTCAAATATAAATAAATAAATAAAATATACAGACTATGTGGTATAGCCAGACTGTTCTTACTCTGGATGTAAACTAGAAGTGAGCAAAACTAGAATTTCTGTTCTGTGAGAAAATCCAGCTAATCCAATGAAAATGTTGGTTTTCATCCTGAATGTGATTTTTGTGGAAAAAAATACTCCTGAAAAAATTCAATTTAGAAATGTCAAAACACTTCTGTTCAGGAGTATAATTCCTTGTGGTTTTTGTTGAACTGAATTAAAAAGAATAGTTTGGGATCCATTCAATATTTAACTGCATGTGCCTGAAGGTGTTGCATGTGTCTCATGACAGTTATAGTCTCAGGTGGGGAGGAAGTGGGGTGCAGAAATCATGGGAGATACAGTCTGAGTAAAGTTGTTCATTTGTGGGGCAAAATTAGAAGATGGGGCACCTATACTACAAATCCATACTACAACTCCTTGAAGACATCATGTTCTTAGTTTAATATTTAATTGAATCCAAATGAAATATGTTTTGTTTCAATTCACCAAACTGAAAAGTTTCAAGGCAAGCAGAACTGATCCAAAATTAAATGATGTCAGAAAATACGTTTTTTGGAAAGCTGAAATTTCCACTGAGGAAAGGACTGATTTTGCAGAACTTGTTTTTCATTAGAATGATTTTTTTATGGAAATTTCCTGACCAGCTCTCATGGAACCCCACATATTTACTTTTCTGGTCTGCGGGCATGTCTACACATTCAATAATGTGCCATAGTTACTGCACATTATGTTTAGTACTTGTATAGCCAAGTACTAAATCAATGCACAGTAATCAGTGCCACCACACAGTAGTGCCAGTGCATAACTTCTTAGTGACATTACTGTGCAGTAGCCTAATAATACTGTGCACTAGCGTATTGGCACTGTTTCTGCCATGACATGCTACTGCACAGTATTGTTATGTTACTGCATATTTAGTGTCTTGCAGAGATGCACCTCCTGAGGGTTGCCGTCTTACCCAAAGCCGGCCCAGACATAGCTTCTAGAGCAGGGGGGGTACTCTGGCTCCTTCCCAGTCTGAAACCTGGGCCTTCCAGTCCCTCACCCTCCCTATTTGTTCCACAGCTCTGACTTAAGGAGCAAGCATTCAGTTCTTTATCCTTTCTTGGGGAGAATAAATGCAACCCAAAATTCTAAGTAGCAGAACAGAGTGGTCCTTCCAGGCAGAGGTTCTCTGCCTCTTCCAAAGAGTTATATAGTTCCTCGGGGCACATCTACACATGCTCATTTAAGGCTCTTTAGCTCAATTTAAGGTGCATTAAGGGCATGCATCTACACACGAGCACCCTTAATGAACCTTAAAAATGGTGATTTTAGACTATACATGCCTAAATTTGATACCTGAAACAGGCATGAATAGCTAATGGAATCTTCATAGTTTCATAAGAAGGAAGTAATTTTGACCACCTGAAACCTGAGCTACTGCTCCTGCCTTGTCCAAGGTAACTTGCATCATCATAGAGCCTCACAAGAGAGCTGAGAGAGAACTTGCCAGCTAACAACTGCCTGCCCAGAGAAGTATTCCATCTATTGACTGTGAAATTCTATGAAATAAGGACATTCATTTCTACCATCTTTCTCCTGATGCTTAATGAAGGGTATTTGTTCCCAAAAGCTGGCAATTAAAGAATTTTTTTTGCAAAAATCTAGTTGGTCTAATAAAAGATATCACCTCTACCATGAGCCCTGATTGCTTTTAAAGCACATTAACACACATGTATACACGTTCAGGTGCATTAATGCTGTGTATGGAGCAACTTGAAACCAACTTCAGGCCCACATCAGTCTGCGTACACAGCGTTAATGTGCTTTAATGTGTGTACATGTAGACTTGAGTCCTGAAGACATGTACACATGAATGTGCCACAGCACTGGGTGTTTTTAAAAGTGCCCAGCACTGCACTGTGTGCATTTGTATAAATGGCAAAATGTGCGTCAGCACTGAGAAAATGGCAGCAGCATGCTTTTGAACTAAAACACATTGAAGGTGTGAGGTGTTAGCTCAAAAGCATACCACTCCCAGAAAGTCTTTTGAATGCTCCCAGAGAGCAATGACTTTCCCAAGAATAACTAAATGTCTGTGTAGTGGGTTGTCCAGTTACACCACACAGTCTTTTATTTCCCTGGGTGATCTTGCCCACAGATCACAAGACGTAAGTCTGCAAGCATAGGGGACTTACACACGTGGGGAATCTATCCCACTAGTGCTGGAAATCCAGTGCATCAAAGCAGACTGAATTAATAGAGTCTACTCGAGCATGTAAACTGATGTGCATAGGCAGCCTCACACATCATATGCATCAGTAGTGCAACACACATCACTCCTGAGAAAATGGTGGCAGTGGGCTTTCAACTAAAACACATTCAATGTGCTCTAGTTCAAAGTGCACCGCCACCATTTTCTCAGGGCTAACATGTGGTGCAACACTGATACATGCGTTTCCAATGCAGCACTGGGTGCTTTTATTAGTGTGGCTTGCTAATTAAAAGTGCCTGGGGCTGCATCAGGAACATGTGTAAAAATGCCCATCAAGTACAAACAATAAAGGGTTAAACCAAAGCCTACAGTCTTTTCCCAGACCGGGAGAGAGTACCTGACTCACTGCTGCATCCCCTAGTGTCACAGCCATTCCTCTCTCCCCTTTGTTCTCATCTCTGGAAGCTTTTAACTTCCTCTAGGTCAGCCAATTATCCTCATCAGCTGGCCTAGTCCTCTCCTTGGCAGGCCAGTAATCACTTTCTTGCAGCCTGCAGCTGGGATGCAGCCCCTGAGATGTGCCACCTGTTACAGTCTGTACAGAGCCTTTGCTGATGTGTGAACAAAGCTATTCAAGTCTTCTTTCATCCCATATGCAGGCAACTCTGTGACTTAACCCTTCATTCACAATACACAGGCTAATATAGCAAACTGAGACATACTATATAACAACATGAATGTAGTTGACAGAAGTATCACCAGCACAATATATCCCAAACTCCATCACACCAGCTCTAACATAAATCTTGTTTTAAGAGATGGCTGACATTAGATAAAACAGGAAGAAAATATTTTTAATCAACACTTGTTGTTCCAAAGATATTTAAAAATGGCAGGATTTGTAGTGCTGCTATTCCAGGGTGTAGGTAATTGAAAAGTTCAAGCCCAAACCTCCATGTACAATAACATTATTTGACCCTTGGGACAGGTAAGAAAGAAACTATGTAGCTACTATGAATATGAATGAATTCAGAAGAAGAATATATATATATATATGACTTATTCATAATCAAACTGTATGCAGAAACATACCTGGGTTATCTGGTTTCCTTGCATAATATAACTTCCCTCTATGGTTAATTTTATGCTAATTTTATCCATATTAAATGACACCCGTTATGAATCCAGAGTAAGCTCAATATAACAAACACTCATTTTTAGCATTTTCAAACAGCAGGAAATGATTATTATTATTATTATTATACAGCAAACGGACAAACTTTATTCTACCAAACACCCTCTTTTAATGAAGCTTTCTCAGTCCCTTGTGGGCTCACTGCAATTAGACTGTACTGTGTTTAAGTTCTCGTATTCTCTAGGATCATGAATTCTTAAGAGAATGAGCATTCTTCATCCTCCAGTTTCACTAGCCAGCATGTAACACTTCATCAAATTGTATAGCAAATATGTAACTTTTTAGAAGTAAATTCTGAAATCCAGAAATGGAGGCTGCATGTATAGCTTGCCTGCACTTCAGAAAATCATCCATGACGTCTGTTTATTCAAAAAGGCTGATAGAAAAGCAGCTGCCCAGGAGAATCTTAATTTGCATGCAAAGTGAAAATGAGTATTGTCAGGCAAAAGGCAAGGTAGGTTTGCAACTTATAAACTAACCAAAGTAGATATATATATATATCCACATAAACTTCCAATGTTTCCTTGCAAACTGGAAGGTTACAGAAGTTGTAGCAAAATTAAAGGATGCACTTCTTTTTCATTTTCTTACTCTCTCTCCTCTTTCTTTTTCAATACATCAGGAAACAACTTACATACCAGTGTATTCTAATCTCAGAAGCAATTGGCAAGTTGCCATCAGAGTCCTTAGTAAATAAAAGATGTGAAGACGTCTCAAATGCACAATGTGAATCCAAGGTGATGTATCAGAGAAGGATCACCAGGTTAATAAATTTACTGAAGATTCACATCACCAGTTGATTCACCATTAAAGAAGGGTGTAAGTTGAATAATGAGGCCTTGGAAAACAGACACACCTATTACCACTTACTGTCATCTTACTGCCTGGCACCAGTTTGCTGTAGTCTTCATGAAAAATTGTACATTGTATCTACTTTAATTCTATCCTGTGCCTTACATGAAACCCATATTTGTAATCTCTTTGTCACAATCTCCATTTCAGACCCTTTTTAGAATCATGAGACTATAATATATTCTCTTCATTCACAGCTTTCAGTAAATACTGTCTCCCTCTCTCTCGCTTAACAAGTGTCAGTAATTACATGAGGACTATTTTGAATAAAATTGTGAAGATAGCATTAATTAAAGAAATATTGCTGCCTGTCATTTCAATAGAGCTGGGTTAGCTAATTATATGGTTCACTGGTACAGAGAGAAAAAGGGGGAAAGGGAATGTGTGTGTGTGCATGTGTGTGGTAGGGGGAATCTAGCATGGAAGTTTCTAAAGAAATGAGCACTTTTTGTATTATGGAGAGACTTGCACATATTCAAGGATAGCAATAAGAATATTATACCTATGTACAGCCTTGAGTTTGAAGCCCTGCTCACAATTGTGTGCTAATGGTAGAATTAGGTTGACCAGCACACAACACCTCCGGTAGTGCATGAATATTACACATCTAGGAATTCAGTATAGATAATGACGTTACTGAAAGCTGCTATTTGTTCTAGGAACAAGCTGTTGAATTTTGAACATGCCTAGTAAGGCAGTTAACTTCCTCAGTTGTATGAAACTGGCTATTAGCCTATGAGGATGTAAAGCACAGTTTTATTGAGTGCACAGGGGCTTTTATCATTAGCCTTGTAGTTACGTTTACTGGGTGAACTGACAAGACAGCAGCAATAAGAAAATCCATGACTGCAATGTTTCCAGTAAGAATCATAGTATTACAAACATAACCTAAAAGGAGTATGTGAACTGCATCAGAGAATGTAAGAGAGACTTTTTGGGGGGGAAATGCTGAGCTTTCTTGCTTAATAGTGTCAGTTCGAAAAAGAAATAGCTGTGCCAGTAAAATACACAAGGGAATCAGTGCTACTTATTACTCCATTTCCTTTTGAAGTCATCTTCTCATGCAAAGCTTCAGAGACCTGCTCTACTAGTAAAGACTGCCTTCAAAAAACTCTCATTATTATTTATCAAAATAAACACATTTTAATTTCTAATGAGGCACAACTTTTTAGGTTGCAGTTTCTAGAACTTGTTTCCTATTTCTATGGTAGGCTACAAAATGCATGGTGATAAAATGATTTATTTAATTCTTTACCCCCATTTAGTTTTATTTATTTCTAATTTACTGTTCTAAAACTAGGAAGGGATGACAAATGAGAAGAGGAAAACACCAAAAGGACCAGAAAAATGAAGAGGTTTTTTTAGAAAGTCAAACAAAATAATTCTGTAAAACCTTATGGTACTGTAGAGTGGTTGCATGGGACACAGTTGTCTATTGACAGTGTGTATCTTTACACCAGAAATAGCCCTTCCATTTATCCCAAAGCTTTGACACAAGGAGCAGACAGAAATTATGTTTGTTGGGCAATCATCCCTTGGAAGTGCTCTTAAGTCATTCCCAAACAGAAGAGCATGACTGAAAAATGCTCTGATCACACAACAAATTAACCCTCATTATGTCAGGGTCCAAATGAAGGTACTCCAAAGTGAAGCACCTTCATTGGCTTCTGTCTGCTTCAGCATCTGGGTTGAAGAAGCCTACCGCCATTCCTGGTGCTGTCTCCATGTGGGAGGGGGAGAACGCAGTGGAAGGAGGTCCATTTTGGGGTTTACCCAAGTTCACGGAAGGTGGGAGTAGGTGGATTGGAGACCTCACAAATGCAGGGCTCCAATCCACCCACATCACTCCACTCCAGTGAAGTTAAGCAAATCCCAAGAATGGACCTCCTTCCCCTGCCTTCTTCCCCTCCCATCCTGTGAGAGGGCTGGATCTGTGGGGGAGGCACTGGTGGAGCTAGGGGAAGAGGCTGCAGACCTGCAGCTTCTCTTGCTGGATCAGCTCCAAATTGGAGCCCAGTTCCCCATCCTCCTGACCCAACAGCTAACATCTGTTTGGTTAGGAGGGTCAGTCTAACTCATTGCACTTTCTGTGAAGCACCATGAGCTGGGGGAGCTGCACTTCCATCTGCACCTTCAGTCAAAACAGACACTGGATAATCTTTTACACACTTAGCTTGAAAGACATTTCACTCAAATTAAGCCCAATTGTCCCAGGGAAAATGTATTATCTTGGTAATTCACAGGTACTTAAAGTGAGACAATGGAGAATAAAAGGCTTTGCCCTGGATGGAATTTCAGTCTGTTTTTAGCTTATGGTTTAGTACAGGGATTTTCAACCTTTAAATGTACCCCTGGTGGCCAGATGTGGAGCGGGGTGGGGGGATGCAGAGTGGCGGTAGTGGGTGGCAGCAGCAACCACTTAATGCAAGCTTCCCTCCTCCGCATCCGGCTGGCCAGGCAGCACTTGTGTGACCTTGCCCCCACTGGCCCCACTCATGGAAGGCAGTGGTGTGGCGTGGTGGTACTCTGTCCCCACTGATGCGCGTGTACCCCTTAGGGCCTTCCCAAGTACCCCTTGGGGTTTAGTATATATGGATGCTTGTATTTATAAATTGAGTACTTCATCCTGCATGCTTTTACTTAGGTAACATCCATGAGTACTCCCTGAATGAGGCATGCAATATAAATCCTAAATTATAAGCAATGCTATTACAGAATGAGTACCTAGTTTATGATATTACACAAATCATGCAACTTCAGAAGCTAGGGCCATATCACATTTTATTTTTCCAAGTCAGCAAAATCGTCTTGAAGTGCCTCATGCTGTTGCTCCTCTAAAGGATTCTTTCCAGAGACTTTAATGTGCCTTGGCTCACACACATAATCTTTCAAACAGTAGTATGAAAAGACAGGAGCTCTGAACTTGACACCTATGTAAAAAATAGATAAACATTGCTTGACACTATCAGAAATTACACTAAACTTGTTCACCAAGAGAGGTCCTGATATCATGTTGACATCAGGATTAAGTATAGTATGCTACATAACGACATTTAAGTTCATACCGACTTCCAGTGGAATAAAATTTAAGAACCTACATAGAGCCACAAAAAGAACAATTTGGACCTACAGCAGTAGCAATCAAATCTGGAGCAGGAATGAGATAAGGAAGTGCTCCAGTACATTTTTGATGAACTGGGCCCTGGAATGAGCTCAAATCTAAACAAATACCCATAACAAGAGAGAGTGAATAGATCAAAAGATAACTGTGATAACAGATGTGACTATTGCGATAGGCAAGGATTCTTGTGAGTGATATTTTTCACTGGACCACCTATATGGTTGTACAGTTGCGACTATTGGTTATTAAGTTCTCAAAAAAGCAATATAAATTGTACACACTTTCTCTCCCCTCAGTACACACAGCACATTCTACTTTGCAAACTTACACAGAATATAATTTGGTCCAGTCAACAATATAAATACAAAATGTGTGGCAGCCAGCTGGATGACAGCACTATGGAAAAGAACTTGGGAGTCTTTGTAGGTCATAGACTCATTATGATTCTGCAGTGTGATGCAGCTACAAAAAAGGCAAATGTGGTTTTGGGACGCATCAATACAGGAAACCCTCACTATTTGCGGGTTCAGCATTCGTGGTTTCAAATATTTGCATATGCTGATACCGCTTCTTATACATTTAAAGGAGCTCCTTGGGAGCACCGTGCTTGCTAGCACCAGGTTCCCACGATCACTGGCACAGCCATTCTCCCCTCCCCCCCCAGCAGCCAGGGATACTGAGTTCATGAATGCAGATGGCATTCATGAATGCAGTGCCTTATTCATGGATTTCACCATTCATGGGGGATAGAAGAACGTATCCCCTGTGAATGGTGAGGGTCACCTGTAGAAGCATTAGGTTTAAGACATGGGAGGTGATACTGCTTTATGCAGGTTAGGCCTAGCCAGGCATTATGCAGGTATCAAATTTACACTCAAGTTGGCATAAATCACTATATTTACTGCATTATATGGGCATGCATGTGTAGATGCGCACCTGTATTGCACAGAGATTTTGGTTACTATGCTGTAAATGTGCAAGTGTAGATGTGCCAACTGATCACCATATATGGGTCAGGAAGGAATTTTCCCCCTATAGTCAGACTGATGTGGACTGTGAGGGTTTTTGCTTTCCTCTGTAGCATGGGGTGTAGCCCTCTACCAGGGTCCTATTGAATATATACCAAGGGTGGGCAAAATGGTAGATCCAGCCAGAAGCCAGACTCCATTGCCCAACAGCCCCTACCCACATAGCTGGGGCCAGTCTCCATGGAGACCCCAGCCACTGTGCTGTGATAGTGTGCAGGTGGCAGTTCACAGCCCTGCCCTGGCTCCTTGCAGCAGTGACAGCTTGGTCCCAAACTGTGGCAGAGCCGTTATCCGCTGCCTGCATGCCTCCACCTGGAGTATGTAGGTGGCAGATCATGGCTCTATCCTGGCCCTGGACCAAGCTGACCCACCACAAATCCCAGTGGCTCTGGAGCAGCCTCCTGCCCTGCCTGTGTGGCTGGGGCCAGCCTCTCCAGATCCGGCCCACAGACCGGACTTTGACTGCTCCTGGCATATACGTGGTTTGATCAAAAAGTTCTAAGACTTGATGTTTGGGGTATTGTTCATCAGGAATTTGTACCAAGTGGTCAAACAATCAATCAGGCCTTTTATAAAGAGGTTTTGATTTGATTGTGGGATAAAGTTAGAAAATACCACCGCGAGCTGTGTGCAAATGGTCGATGGTTTCTGCACCATGACAATGCTCCTTCACATACTGTTGTCTCCATTCAAGAATTTTTGGCTGAAAAAAACGTTCCTGTGATATCACACCCTCCTTATTCACCTGACCTTGCCCCATGTGATTTTTTTCTGTTCCCAAAAATCAAAATGAAGCTGAAAGGAAGGAGATTTGATGACATTCCAACCATCCATAAAAATGTGAAAGCAGAACTCAAAAAAGCTCACAGTTGAAGACTTCCAGCATTGCTTCCGAAAGTGGCAGGAACATCGGGACAAGTGCATATCATCTGGGGGAGATTACTTTGAAGGGGACAGCTCATAAAAATGTTGTTTATACACTATTCTTTAAAATAAAGGCTAAGTCTTAGAAGTTTTTGATCACCCCTTGAACTGACAACCCTTTATAGAAGTAGGAAATTGACTGACTGCCATAGTTCCCTTGCTTTATCTGTAGTAGGCTCAGGTGTTATACCTGTTTTGTGTCAGGGTTGATAGTAGTCTTATGCAGAGTTAGATTATGGATTGTAAAGGACAGTTGGGACAGAGATGATCCTGCTTCGGGAAGGGGGTTGGACTAGATGGAGGTCCCTTCCAGCCTTACTTCTCTATGACTCTATAAGTGAGTAAAACTGAACTTCTCTTTATGTTAACCCCTCAATACACTATGTTTCTGGTATACCATGGCCAAATTCTTAATTCTGAGGTGTTAATGAGCACAACTGTAGCAAAATCAGACAACCAGGGTGCAGACAAACATAACATTGGAATCATTCTAAGACTGTCACTGACTGGGATTTACTAATGTCCCTGGACAGAAGTCTTTGCACATACACAGCTAAGGATTCTAAGTAGAACCCTAACCTTTCAGGTTGGCGAAGTGCTACCAGAGGGTGAAAGAGTACCTAGAACATCATGTCTTTCAGGGGTAAATACCTGGAGTTTTCCCCAGAATTTTCTAGAGGATGGAGAAAGACTGGAGCAGGGAGTTAGCGTGGAGGGTGTTGCCAGGTGTTTGGGGGCTCTGTATCCCATGCTTGTTCTCAAGTGGCTGGGTGCTCTGGACTCCCAAGAAAAACTTCCTGGCTTTTCCAACCCTTATGTGTGGGATGTGAGCCAGGAGGGAAGCACAAGGGATGAGGAACAAAACAGCTAATGTGCTAATTCACTTTACACTGAGCATAGACTTGACAGCCATTCTAGTCTGTTAAAGTGCCCATTGTGCAAAGGCTCTGTTTCTGTACCACAATGACTCAGAAATTGCCATGTGTTTACTGTTACAGGCACACCCACACACCACAAACGGGGCCACAAAGGTCCCTCCCCTCCAAACCCCCATGCTACCCCAAATAAGCCAAATAAGCACAGCTTCCCTAGTAGTGACGTGAAACAGCCACAGAGGCTTTCTGCTAGGGCTGTGTGAAACAGCACCATTTCATTTTGACTTCTGTTTCACCATTTCAAAGGGACAATGTTACATTTCATCATTTCATTTCAAAGCACTTTTCCATTTCGTTTCATCTAACCCGTTTCACTGTTTTGATGTTTTGCTTAGTGAATCATGAAAATGCCTATAACTCTGTCATTTGTTCCTTGATTCAGATGAAAGTAGCAGGGATGGTAGCCCATTCTGAGAGCATGATGTTTGCCAAGTTTCAAGGAGATAGGTGTCGGGGTTTCTGGAAAACTGCACCTCAAACTGCAAAAAGCAAAACTCATGTCACTTGCCAGCCCTGGCCAGTGTTTCTCCCCTGCCTCCCACCACCAGGCTCAGATTGAAGTGCAGCCTGGTGGCAGGAGGTGGGGAAGAGACAGGGCTGCACTCCGAGTGGCTCCACCAGCCCCCCAGACCTCAGCCTGGTGGTGGGAGGCAGCAGAAGCGCCAGTAGCAGAGCCACTCAGAGTGCAACTCTGGCTCCAAGCGTAGCCCTGGCCAGTGGTTCTCCCCCACCTCCTGCTGTCAGGCTCAGCTCCATGGGGAGATTCTGTCCCCAACTAGCTCTGCAGTCCTCCTCTTCTGGTTGCCAGCCACACCTCAGTGTTAAATAATTTGGGGAAGTTGCCTCACCTCAGACAGGGTTAGGTGGATTTAAAGCCAGATGTCACTGCCTTGTCCTTATTTGGGCTCAGAAGAGGTGGGTTCAGGCCCCCGACTTTGCTGACTAGAAGTTTCCTCAGTCACCTGGCCAACGGTCCTTAACACATTCTTCTAGGGTCTTGAACCTAGAAACTTTGGTGCTTTGTAGCAATGCTTCAACCTCCAGGCCAGTTCGATGGGCTCTGAACCTTTGCTTCTCTACCAGGTCCTAGGCCTTGCAAGAAACACTCAGACCCAGCTAACAGTTCATTCAAGCCAATTCCCACATCTCACTACTCTGCTATATGGACTCCACATCACTCCTTATAGCTGAGCACATTCCACTGGTTGTTGAAAACAGATTTTTAAGGAACTGTCATCTAGGCTTGTGTGAATAGAGAAGTATTCAATTTGGATTCAGAGGACAGAGATTTGATTCAGAGATTCAGATCACTGTCCCAAACCAATTTGGCCAAATCGGCTTCGGAAGATTTGGCTCCGATTCGGAGAGATTCGGCCATAGAGTATAAGGGGAAAATCACTGAAATACCTATAACTTTGTCATTTTTTGGCTTATTCAGATAAAAATTGTTGGGATGGTAGCCCCTTCTGAGAGCAGGAAGCCTGCCAAATTTCAAGGAGCTAGGCACAGGGGTTTTGGGGAAACTGCACCTCAGGGTGCTGACAAGGAAAACTCATGACATGGGTGACAATGTGTATGTGTTAACACATGCCCTCACTGGCGCTGGGGCCTCTACATGACATGGTAGTGTGCCCCAATGAGGCCTCTATTTCCCTACAGCCACATAGATTCACAGATCATTAGGGGCTGGAAGGGACATTGCAGATCACTGGGTCCAGCTTCCCCCTAGCTCTAGGCAGGAAGACAACTGGGGTTAGGTGACCCCAGTGAGGTGACTGTCCAGTCTCCTCTCAAAAACCTCCAAGGTAGGTGACTGCAGCGCCTCTAGAGGGAGTTTATTCCACAGTCTGTGCACCCTGACTGTGAAGGAGTATTTCCTGGTATTAAGCCTGAAGCGGCCTTCCAGGTGTTTGTGTCCATTGGTCCCAGTCTTCCCCAGGGGTGCCCTTGTGAACAGTTGTTCACAGAGCTCCTGATGCATTCCTCTGATATAGCGGTAACCACTATCAAGTCTCCTCTCAACCTTCTCTTCTTTAGGCTAAAGAGGCCCAGGTCCCTCAGCCTGTCCTTGTATGGCTTGCCTTGTAAGTCTCTGATCATACGGCTGGCTCTTTTCTGGACCTTCTCAATTTTTTCCACGTCCTTATTGATGTGCAGCACCCAGAACTGGATGCAGTACTTCAACTGTGGTCTCACCAGTGCTGATTACAGTGGGAGTTTCACTTCCTTAGTTTTACACGAGATGCATTGGTTGATGCATGCCAGAGTGTTGTTTGCCCTCCTGACAACCACCTCACACTGACAGTTTATATTCATATGATAGTCAATCATTACTCCTAGATCCCTTTCGGCCCTGATGCAAGTCAAGCTGTCACCACTGAGCTTGTATGTATGTTGAGGATTGTTTGCTTCCAGATGAAGCACCTTATACTTGGAAGTGTTAAACTTCATCTGGTTCCAGTTTGCCCAACTCTCGAGCCTGTCCAGGGCCGAATCAATTCAGACATTTTTTGTCTACTCCCTCCTGATTTGATTCGGTTTCATAGATTTGGCCTCCAAATTGGGCTGAATCTTCTCCAAATTAAATTGTGGACTGAAGTTTCACACAGCCTTACTGTCCTACCCTCTGGGCTACCAAACAACGTTCCAAACATAAAACCCACTTGGGCCCAAAACCCCCCCACTGCTGCAGTGATCCACTCATCAATTCCCCATGTGCTCCCCAGGCATTGCTGGCCAGCTTCTGGGTGTCGCTCCCCTCCCCCTGAAGGGTTGTTGGTCCTGGCTCCAATACCAAGACTCTCTTCTCTCTCTGCTGCCAGCCAGGTCCCCAGCTTTTATGCCTCTTGGTCCTTCCCCCTTTCTGGTCACCTGACTCAGGCCAGTGGGCCCATCACAGGAATTTCTCATTATGAGTGTGCAGTCTCCAGGAGGGGTGGGCCATGAGCTTGTTCCCAGCTTCTCTCTTCAACCTTTCTAGCTCAAAAGGTCATCTCTCCATAGTAACAGGGGTGAAACCCTTCATTACAGGGATGGACAAAAATCTCTAACTTCTGCTCCTTCCAAAATCCTGTGCCTGAAATCCCTTTACTTCTCTCTTACTCATAATTGTATTGCATAAGGCTCCTAACTGGCAATCATGCCATAAATCTTATGATATTTTACAGTAGCCTAAGTTCCTGAAGTGAAGTCATTATGTGAGAAACTGAGATCCAGACTCACAAAGGTATTTAGCCTTTGATGGAAAATTAGGCATCTAAATACCTTTATGGTCTGGTTCTCAGCTTTCATTCAATGTAATATAAGTTTTTTATGACTGTGGATAGAAAACATGAACCCCATGACTCAAAAAGTAGAATAAAAATAACAGCCACAGATTAATTATCATCATTTTAGAGGTTGATTTGTATTTTAAAAATTTTGGAAAGCAATTCCAATTGCATATTCACATGTTCATGTCCTCTTCAGTCATATCTGGAGTAATCTTTTGTATATATGGAGTGATAGTTCCTTGTTCTTTCCCCAGATTTGAATAGTTGGGTTCTTCTTTTCATGTCCTGTCTGAGATTGTTGATGAAAGGTATTTAGCAGAATTCTCAGATTCATTAAAATCTGACAGGGCTGCAAGATGAGCACTTCTGCTCTGGCCATTATGGCAGTTGGAATCAGAATTGTGTAGCAGAAGGTATAGAAACTAGAAACAAAATTCTTTATAAAGTCAGAATCTTTTGCATGCACCATATACCATAGGGAAAGAAAAAAGTTCTAATCTATAGCCAGGATTCAAAATGCTACAAAACTTTGAGGTTTGGAACAATACGAGCATTCACAATTAAATTTTGCAATGATTTCCTATCACCATAGCAGCCCAAGTCAAAACCATGGACCTCAACCCTTATTTGTTGAGTGCAGAAATATACCCCAAATCTGAACTTTGCAGCTCTCTCTTCTCTATAGAAATATAAACCAGAACAAAATTCAAGCACCTAAACCTGGTGAGGGATCCAAAATTGATAGTTTGGATCTGAATTTTGCAGCTCAGGCCCACCACAGGAATTTCATGAATAATAACAACTTAAGAAGAAACTGTATATGTTCTTTAGTTGTATTTTCTTTGTCATCTTTCACTCCAAGGCAATGTGGCTTGCATATAAAATAAGTAGTAAAATGCACTTTACCTATCTTAAAATTTCTAGAGTATGATCATTAAATTGGGTGTCTCTGTGCTCTAACGTTTAGGTTAATTGAACCTCTTTGACATGTAATCCCTTAGGTCTCAAGTACTAAAAGTTCAGAATAATTTACCATGTCAGATATATGTTTGTTCCTTTAAAATGCCAAGACAAAAACAAGGACATTCCTTTTCTGAGCTCCTTGTCATGTTTTAACTGTAATGCTATTCCCATTTTTGCTTTTGTGACACTATGATGCTTTGGAAGTAAATTTGTTTCAAGCACTGAGACATAGTTAACATGCACAAGGCAGGTTTCTAATAAGGGCAAACAACATTTCCTATAATGAAAAATATTTTTCTCCACAGGGGTCAGAGCAACTTTTGATTTGATAATTCTGATTTGATTTCTGATTTTATATTTCACATATGTATGTAAAAATCAAACCAAATTCATAGCCTCTGAGGGTTAAAAAACACTTTATTTATATCCCCCAGATCCCCTGGGTTTCAAAAATACTATGGTTACCAAGTCAAGCTGCAGAGGTTATAATTGAGATTTAAAGTTACCCAGGTTCCATAATTCATACGCATTGTGATACAGTCTCTAGTTACATGATCACACACATTGTTTCCATAGGATACTGTCTCATTCAATGCAGAAATTGTAAGGTGTTTAGTTCATGAGAAGCTAGTCAACATTTTATTTTATCCTTATTGTTTATAGAGTGGCTGAAGTCCTTGCTGCACACTATGCATTCTCTGCCCAGAAACAGGAACTTATTCTCCGGCAGCATTTTCTGTGACACTATAATGTCAGTGCTTTATGAACACTTACTGCCTTCTTGGTTACGTACTCTAGCTCTAGACTTCTTGTCCAATCTAAACTTCCCCTCTTCTGAACGTCTCATAGCACTCCCATTCTCCTTGCTTTTCCAGTCCTACTTTCCCCCTCTAGGTTCAGCATCCAGTTCCAATTGCCCTGCCACTCCAGTTCTCAGTTCGCACTCCTCTATGCACTCATGTCAGACTCCGATCAAGCCTAAACTCTCTCACCCCCTAAATCAACCTTTGCTCTTCTTCTAATCTCATCCTGCTCCTACGCAAAATTCTTTGTACAAGCTCCTGCCCAGAGCTTAAAAAAATTGTGTTTGAAGAAGCCATCCAGCATGAAAAAATTCTAGCCCAAATGCTTGAAGCTCAACAAAATGATTACCAAATGAAAACAAGACTTACAATGGGAAATGTTATGCAAACATAAATCAGCTATTAGCTTCCTTGGGACCATTCTGGATCTTATTTCCAAAGGTATTCTAAAAAATTATCTTAAAAACAGAATTACCAGTGGGGAGACACTTCTCACAAGACAATCACTCCCTCTTTGATCTCTCATTTCTAATCCTCAAAGGGAATTTACAAAACACCTTTCATAGACGATCCTATGAATTTCACTTCATAAATATACAAAAAAAATCATGGACACAATATAGACATTGCATAAATGACATATTACAACCTGCCTGACATCCTGACATCTGATTCACCAGGTACTTGCCAGACCTGACCTTTTATACTTTTCACCCCCTTCGTCTCCCCCTCACCCTGCTTCCTTTCCTCCCCTCCTTTTCTACCCTGTCTTCCTAATCTTCAGCCATTTCCTTTTTCATAGACAACCTCTTTTCTACTTTGGAAAACTACTATAGTAGAATCTCCCTTACTTACCTTTGACTCCCCCCCAACTTCTCCTGCATTTCCCTCCCTGCTCTACCTTTTGTTTTCCTAATTGGCACCTATTTACTTTCTCACTGATGTCCTGTCACATTTTTAGCTTCCTTCATTCCTTGGAGTCTCAGACCAGCAGAAACTCCTTATGCCTGAAGAACAGTGACTGCACCGAAAAGCTTGCAAATAACTTTTTTTCCAACTACTCAGTTGGTCTAATAAAAGATATCACATCTATCCAAAGAACCTTACCTGTCTAAAAAATACAGGCATTTTTTTATCGGTTACAAATGCATTGTTATAGATTTTATTCTGCTGGACAGGCTTTCTGAATAGTGATGCAACAACTTATTAAAATTAAATTATATTTCTCCAGTACCTTGCACCACAGAAACTACTGAATTATCTTTGAATGGAACCCCACAGCACTCCTGTGAGGAAAGAAGGTATTGCCATCACTGTTTAACAGGTAAAAAAAAGTACAACAAAGGGTGCAGACCCCCAATCTAACTGTAAATGCTTTTCAGGAAATGTTCTGAGTTACAATGATCCTCATGGGTGACTGATGCTTCCCAAGTCTGGGGGGGCAGCAGTGGGACAGACCAGGGGAATCCCTCAGCAGCCAGCCAGCGACCAGGGGTTCCCCCCAGAGGCCAACTGTGGTGAGCAGGGGGTCCCCCAGTGGCTGGCCACCAACATCCCACCAGCGGAGCCAATTTCAGGGGGGGCATGAGTGCCCTACATGCCCCCTTAGCAGCTGGAGGGGCACCAGTGCTCTCGGGGTGGGGCACATACCCCCCCATGGATCCCCTATGATAATCCACACCCCCTGACCAAACAGTAGTTCACTGTTGGTTTCAGCGGCTGAAGCCTGAAGCTAGTTTCCCCAAGCAATGGCTCCTCCTCTCTGCCAGGCTGCAAAGTTTTCAGAATTGGAGTGGGGAAAGAGGGAGCTCATTCTAGGGGTTACCCAACCAGTGCTGGAGGGTGTGGTGGGTGAATTGGAGTCATCCCACCTTGGCAGTGGATCACAGCTCTGCCTTGGCTCAGGACCACACCGTCAGCATGCAAGGAGCTGGAGCACACCCATGATCTACTGCCTGTGCACCCCTGGCTGAAGCATGCAGGCTGTAGATAGCAGCTCTGTCCTGGCCTATCCTAGTGGCTCCAGAGCAGCCCCTTGCCCTGCCCTGCTGTGTGCCTTGGCAGGGCAGTTAGAGCCAGTCTCCATGTCAAACCTAGCCTTGCGCTATCACAGTGCAGGTGTTACTGGGGTCTCCATGGAGACTGGCCCCAGCCATATGGGCAGGGACTCCTGGGAAATGGATTCCTGTTGCCAGCTGGATCTGCCATTTTGCCCACCCCTGGTCTAGGGTTACCAATAATCCAAGTTTTTCTGAACACATCCTTTTTTTAGATTCTCCAAAATTGGTCTAGGTGTTTTTTTAAATATGATCAAATTTTCAGGATTTTGGTCAGCTCAGCTTCATAGTTTTTCCTGGCACTTCCTGGCTTACTCTAGCAAGGCTCTGCTTGGGGTTGGGGGCAGGGTAATTGGAGACAGGTTGAACATACAAGTGGTTGGCATGTAGCCATGCTAGAAGCCTGGCAGCTGGATACAGGTAACTCTGTGGGGGGCGGGGGGGTGTGTGTTTGTGTGTGTGTGTGTGTGTGTGTGTCTGTGTGTGTGGTGGGGTGGTTCAAGGGCTGCAGTAGGCCATGGGAAATGCCTGCCCCTCCAGTGGAGGAATGGGGTGAAAAGGGATGGAGGGGCCCTTCAGAGGCATCAGAGAGCTGCGTGGCTGGCCCAGCAACACAAGGGCCAGTGTGTGTGCTCAAGGGGGCAGGGCTGGGGGGGCAAGGAGCTACAGGGTAAGAGTGAGGGGAAGTGGCAGGGCTGGGGGGCTTTGACTTCAGAGTGAGGGACACCGAGGGGTGCTGTGACTTCATAGATTTCATAGATTTCATAGACATTAGGGCTGGAAGGGACCTCGGGAGATCACCGAGTCCAGCCCCCTGCCCAAAGGGCAGGAAGTCAGCTGGGGCCATAGGATCCCAGCAAGATAAGCATCCAATTTACTCTTGAAGGTGTTCAATGTAGGCTCTTCAACCACCTCCACTGGCAGACTGTTCCAGACCTTGGGGGCTCGGACAGTAAAGAAATTCTTCCTTATGTCCAGCCTGAAACGGTCTTGCAGGAGTTTGTGACTGTTTGACCTAGTCATCCCTTGGGGCGCTCTGGTGAACAAATGTTCCCCCAGATCCTGGTGGTCTCCCCTGATAAACTTATAGGTGGCCATCAGATCACCCCTGAGCCTACGCTTTTCCAGGCTAAAGAGTCCCATGGCTCTCAGCCTGTCATCGTAAGATCTGTTTTCCTGACCTCTGATCATGCGCGTGGCTCTCCTCTGGACTCTCTCAAGCTTCTCCACATCCTTTTTGAATTGTGGAGCCCAAAACTGGACGCAGTACTCCAGCTGCGGCCTCACCAAGGCCGAGTACAAGGGGCGAATGACATCCCGGGATTTGCTCGAGAAGCATCTATGGATGCACACCAGCATTTTGGTCGCTTTACTAGCCGCAGCATCGCATTGCAGGCTCATGTTCATCTTGTGCTCAATGATGACCCCCAAGTCTCTTTCTTCTGTAGTGCTAACCAACATAGCACTGCCGAGCCTATAAGGGTGCTGCAGGTTTTTCCTCCCAAGGTGGAGAACCTTGCATTTTTCAGTGTTAAACACCATGAGGTTCTCCTCTGCCCATCTGCTGAGCTTGTCCAGATCAGCCTGGATCACCCGCCAATCTTCTGGTGTGGATGCTTTGCCCCAAAGTTTGGTGTCATCGGCGAACTTGGCCAGTCCACTCCTGACTCCAATGTCCACATCATTAATGAAGATGTTGAACAGGATGGGTCCCAGGACAGAGCCTTGAGGGACCCCACTGGTCACAGGGCACCACGATGAGTGACTGCCATCAATTACAACCCTCTGGGTCCAACCACGGAGCCAGTTTCCCAGCCAGCAGATCGTGGTGGAGCCAAGGCCACAACTGGCCAGTTTGGCCAAGAGATGATCATGGGATACCAGATCAAAAGCTTTTTTGAAGTCAAGATATATGACATCAATCTCTTCTCCCTTGTCCAGGTGATAGGTCACCTGGTCATAGAAGGAAATGAGATTGGTCAAACAAGACCTACCCGCAACAAACCCGTGCTGGCTATCCCTTATAATGTTAGCATGGGCCAGTCCCTCAAGGATGGCCTCCTTGTGAGGGGATGGGGTGCGTCACCCTATCGTGAGTCCCCTCTATCCCCAAACGGCCCCTGGAGAGGAGGGGGCACGCGTCGGGCCGCCCTTGCTCCCGCCGATCTCGCCTGCCACGTCTTGTTGGATTATGGGGGTTCACCCATGCTGGGAAGCTGGCGATCCAGCTGGGGTGCCTTGACTCCAAGGTCCAGGGGTCCTGAGGGCTCCTCCTCCCCTACACCCTCGCCCGGTCCTCCGGGTGGGGAGCCTCCCTTAGGGGCTCCCTTGTCTACGTACTAGTCCTGCAGTGGGGGGGGTACCCTCGCACTGCTGGGCCCTCACCAGGAGTCCTACCAGCACCTAGTCTCCCTGGTGCTGATCGCTCTACTAGTCCTGAGGTGTCTTCACCTCTTGTGATTAACTCTCTAGGCCCGGGGGGGGCTACAAGGTCTGCCTCCCTGCCCGCAGGTCTTCTTCCGTGGCCACGCGGCCTGCAGCCGCCGGAGAAGGGTTCCCCCGTACGAGCCTCCCTTCCCGGTTTCCTCCGGTGCGACGGCCACCGGCCCCCTTGGCACCTTCGTCCCGTCAGGGGTCACTGCGGCCCCTGGCTCCGCCGCTCTCTGCCTCGCTGGCTCCTGCGGGGCAGTCCTGGGCTCCGCAGTTCCCCAGGACACCCCCGTAGACTCGTGCCGCATCGCTCCTGGCTTCGCGGCTGCCGGCTTCGCTGCCGTCGGCCCCTGTCGCCTGGCTCCCGGCTCTGCTGCTCCCGGCCCCGCCGCTTCCGGATCCCCGGCTGTCGGCTTCGCCGCCGCCGGATCCGCGGCTCCCGGCCTCGCCGCTGCCGGCTCCCGCCGCGTGGCACCCGGCTCTGCCGTACCTGGCTCCGCAGCTCTCAGCCCCGCAGCTCCCAGTTCCGCCACACCCGGCTCCGCCGCTCCCGGCTCTGCAGCTCCCGGCTCTGGCTCCCACTGGAGCCTCCGTCCTCCTCTACTTGGGGCAAATGGGCTTCTTTTATCCTCCCGGGCCGGTCCCGCACCGGCCTGGCCCGAGTTCCGGAAGCGGTCAGCTCCCGGCCAAACTTCCGGGTCCGGCTCCGGAAGTTGGCCGGAACCTCAGGATTTCCCGCTCTGCCCGGGCTCCTTGGTGTCCTGGCCCCCTCACACTCCTTAATAAACTTTTCTAAGATCTTCCCCAGGATAGAAGTCAGGCTAATGGGCCTGTAGTTAGCCGGATCCACTCTCCTCCCTTTCTTGAAGATCGGCACCACGTTGGCCTTCTTCCAGTCTTCGGGCACTACACCAGAGCACCAGGAGTTTTCAAAGATCTGTGCCAGGGGCTGGGCTATGACGCTTGCCAGCTCCTTGAGTACCCTAGGGTGCAGATTGTCAGGGCTGGCTGACTTGAAGGTATCCAGCTTCTCAAGGTGTTCCTTCACGAGGTCAGCATTTATGGAGGGTAGGGGATTCCCATCACCCGGATCTCCCTGTCCCATAGCAGGCATGGGCGTCCCATGACTTGGGGGTGAGGGATACTTGGGGGTGGGGTGGGGAACTGTAGGTCAGGAGTGTAGGGCACTGGAAGCACCAGCGCATTGTGGGTGAGGAGTGAGGGACACCAGCATGGCCCAGGGTGACAGATTACTGCAGTTTGGGAGTGAGGGGTACTAGCAGGACTGGGTTCTGTGGGTTGGAAGTGACGGTCAGCAGCAGCGCTGTGGGGGGCTGTGGCTTGTGAGTGAGGGACAATGGAATGGGCAGGGGCAGGGGCAGGGGCAGGGCATCAGCATATCACTGTCCCCCCTCCACAGTCATATACCCCACCCTTCCCCCTGCATAACAGGTGTCTTCTTTTTTGACCCTAGTTTAGTCATGGGTATAAACTGCTTTCTGTTGCCAGAGTGGGCAAAAATTTTAACTTCTCTCTGCACCCAAAAGGACTTTTTAAAGCCACTTTTCTAATTTAACGGAAACACTGTGGCAGAAATAGGCATGGAAGGAAGATATTCTGATTCCCAGTTCTGTGTGCCAGCGTAAGACACTGCTTCCTTCCTGTGAGCCTGATTCTATGAGGTAATGAGGCATTGCAAATGCTGCTGAAGCTCCTGGGACTTCTGGATGCTAAAGTACCACTTACACATTACCATATTACATACAGGAGGGCACACACTTCATTTCTAGGGGGAGATAATACTACCATTTCCCACTAGTTAACACAGACCCCATTTACCATTTCCAAGTGTTTCAAGAACTCCAAGTACCTTCAGCAGAGACCTACAAACCTTTGTTGTTGTTTTTTTTTCAACCACTAAACTTGCAGATGACTTGACAAGTGCAGCCTCTATGACTTCCTGGAGGAAGACTGTCCCTATTAATTCTCCTGCCCATTCCTATGAATAATGTAAAATGACCTGTTATTAGCTCTGTTGTGGAGCACGTCAGAAAGAAAGAGAGGAAGCTAACGCTGTCACTTCCGAGGATTTTTTTTATTCATTGTGACTAGCTTCATAACTTTATTTTACTGTTCTTCTATTGAGGTGTCACTTTGCATTACAGAATCCCCTTCATCCTTCGACCCTGTTAATAATGCCATAGCTGAGCAGATGTCACACATGCACCTCTTCTGAACACCAGCAGGATCCAAACACTAGCACTAGCACAATATTTTTTGAGAGATTTAAAACAATATGAACAACATGGTCTTCAACTATTTACTCATGTTTAAAAGATTCTTTTCAATTTTGCTCTGAGAAAGTGATTAGTGGGTGGGCCCTGGCTCTGATTTTGGACTGTGATGTCTTGGATTTTATGTTCTTTCTATACTGAACAGTGCTTTTTTTCCTTCCCTCCCGTGCCCAGCTCTAGTCAGTCTGAACCTGAACGAGCTAATTAGTAATCTAGTTTCTCTAACTAGAGCTGCTAAAGACAACAAAAGACAGTACTTCTCCCTTCATTTACATGTTCAAAACCTTTTAACTTCAGTGAGATCCCATTCAGTGAGGACAGGTTTTAGTTCAGTGATCCTCCTCAAGAAGGCGGCAGGGTAGACTTGTGCCTTGAGGACTAACTAAACCACAGGTGTATAGCATAAACTGTAGTGAGCCCTAGCAAGTTCAAGTATATACAAGCTTATGCTATATACCTTGAATGTAGTTATACCAGGGGTTCTCAAACTGTGGGTTGTGGCTCCCCCAGGGGGTTGAGAGCAAGTTAAAAGGGGGTAGTAAACTTCTCTTCCCTCCCCAATGCACATATGCTCTGACTGTTTCCCTCCTCCAGAGGCAACGCAGGTATTCTTGGACTCACCCGCATTGGAAGTGTCTCTTTTGTTTTCTAATCTTGGTGTGTATGGGTTAGTGAAGCTCAGTATTTATCTGTCAACAGTTCAACTGACTGTGTGATTGAGTGCGAGGTTTTTTTCATAATCTTAAAAGTTGTCCTTAAATTTTTGTTTTAATTGAGTTATCAGTTATTTCAAACCTTTGCTTAAAATGGAAATTTTTTGACAGGGGTTAAGAGTTAAGCTGAAGATGCCACAGCTACCAGTAATACAAGTCAAAGTATACATAAGTCAAGAAAGTATTATTTATCTCTTGGCTTCACAAGTTTTTGTATCGGTGGCGAGGAATGGCCTCAGTGCATAATTTGTCACAGAATTCTTTTTGCTGAGAGTATAAAACCAAGAAAATTAAAGCAACAGCTAGAAACAAGTCATAAAAAATTAGCTAACAAACCTCACGATTTTTTCATTTGAAAACGCGATGAAATTAAGCACCAAAAAGCGAGGCTAGTTAAAGATAGTAGTGCCCCTTCAAAAGCTCTTTTAGCATCTTATCAAATTGCATACAGAATTGCACAGTGCAAAAAGCCTCACACAATTGGAGAAAACGTAATTCTTCCAGCAGCTATTGACATGGTTACTACCATGCTGGGGGAGTCTAGCACAAGGCAACTTTTAAGCATCATGTTGTCCGATGACACTGTGTCCCGCCAAATCACAGTTATAGCAGAGGATTTAAATGAGCAGGTACTTGAAAAGACAAGAAACAAACTATTTGCCATTCAGATAGGTGAGGTGATAGATATCGCTAAAGATGCTCATTTAATAGCGTACAAAAGATTCATTGATAAGGATGAAATAAAAGAGGATTTTCTCTTTTGAAAAGAAATTACAGGAACAAACAAAACTGCAGATGTTTATTGATAACTACATGAGTGCACGTCTTCTGGAGTGGTCAAACTGTGTGGGAACATGCACAGCTGGTGCATGTTCTATGTCAGGCCGTTATGGAGGACTTCAAGCTTTAATTCGACAAAACTCTCCTGGTGCTGTGTGGACACACTGCATAATTCATAGACAAGCTCTTGCTTCCAAAGATTTGAGACGAGTAGTAGAGAAAGTTTTACAAACAGCCAGAAACGCTGTGAACTACATCAAAACAAGACCTTTAAAGGCAAGGATTTTTGCTAGGTTAGGTGAAGAGATGGGAGCAGAACACACTTCTTTAGTATTTACTGTGGATCAAGATAGCGGTCTCGGGGGAATGTTTTAACATGAGTGTTCAAACTGAGGAATGAACTTTACTAGTACTTAACCGAGGAAAATCATGACAGTACTCACATGTTTAGTGACAGTGATTTCGTCATGAAGTTGGCATATTTAAGTGACGTATTTGAGAAGCTGAACACTCTTAATACCACACTGCAAGGCAGTGAAAGTAATATTCTTCAGCTCAGTAACAACCTGAAATCATTTATTACAAAAATTGAACTGTGGCAGAGGTAAATTGCAAGTGAAAAGTATGGAAAGTATTCCTTGTTTAAAACAATTTACTGAGAACAGTGACACACAAGTTAGTGGAGATGTGAAAAACTGCATCTTGAGTCATCTTTCTTCACTGAAATCCCACTTTGAGAATTAATTTCCTGATCTGGAAATGGAAAATTATGACTGGATTAGGGAACCTTTCAATGCTGAACTGAAAGGTGGTTTCTCGCTGTTACGGAAGAGGAGCAATTCATTGATATCTCTTCAGATATATTTCTGAAAATCAAGTTCCTGATGATGTCTCTTCCTGGATTTTGGATTAGTGTGCAAGCTGAGTACAAAGAATTAAGCGAGAAAGTTATGAAAATACTGATCCCTTTGCAACACCCTAGTTGTGAGAATCAGGGTTTTCAGCAGCTGCTGCTATAAAGAGCAAATACCAATCAAAAATAAATGTGGGGTGTAAAATGAGGCTGACAATCTCAAAAATAAATCCCAGGTTTGAAAAACTAAGCAGTACAAAGCAAGCTCATCCTTCTTGTTGAAAACTACTGACAGTTTTAAATTTGACAGGTTTTTTTCAGTTAAACAGTTTTGAATTTGATAAACTTCAAAGTATTTTTTTACAAATATATTTAATTTAATATAAAAAGGTAAATGTGCTTTATTTATCTCCTACCCAATCCTAATTAAATCAATAGCTTTAATCATGGGGGATCACATAAATTTATATATTATTTTATGGGGTTGTGGTATCACAAAGTTTGAGAACCCCTGAGTTAGTTTATAACGCACAAATCTACTTTGCCTTTTTTTTGCCTAACTTCAGACTAACACAGCTAACTAGCTCCCCCTTACTCATGGGTCACAGGACCTTGACTAGGTCAGGATGCTAATGTCCAAAGATGCTAGCACTTACAGCTTCCATTAACCTCCTGTGGGTTTACCCCAGGACCCAAAATTCCTTGCTGTGGTACTGGTTGTGCAGGCAGCTGGCACTTCTGAAATTCAAGCTAACTTTTCTCCAAGTGACATGGGTGACATTTTTAAGTGGAAAAAGGAGTGGATAATGGGTGAGTATGTAGCAGAAAGTTCTGGCAGGAAAGCAGGGAAAGATTTGCCAGGTTAGGGTATGAGGCTGGGATTTTCAAGGGAGTTTAAGGGTTTCAGCTGCAGTGACACTTGCAGGGCTTGTCTACACTCTCTCCATGCCACTCCCAGGACCATTACTGAGAAGCACACCGATTCCTGCTCAATGGGCATGTCTACATGAGATGCTGACAGTGCAGCAGCCTAATACTGCTGCGCAGTAGCCTCACGTCACATGGAAAAAACTGTCGACATGCTACTGCACAGTAGCATCACTTAAAAGGGGTTTGCCAGCATTACTGCTCAGTAACTCTGGTTACTGAACACTTATTTAGTATTTACTTATACAAGTACTAAATAAATGTACACTAACTACTGCGCAGTACTGTCTTGTGTAGACATGCCCAGTGTGTTCAAAATTCCAGCAGTGAGACAATGTAGCCAGCTTAAAGCTCTCAAGTCTTCCTTCCTGGGTGTGCTCCCTGATGCACACTCAAGGGCCAGGTACAGACAATCAAAATGACAGAGGCAGAAGTGCTCAAACCTTTAGGGGGTTCTCTAAGCTAGACAGATTGGATCAGGAGTGAACAAAACACATGTTCATCCTGGGGGGTGGGGGGCATGCACATGCCAGCACTGACCAAGGCAGGGGGTGCTCCTGCCTGCCTACCAGCCAGGCAGGGACCACTCCCACACCCTGCTGTCACCACAGTCCCTCCCCCACACCCAGTCCTAGGTTTCCAGGAGAGCCTCAGAGCAGGGCACTATGGCATGCCCCTCCCTGCTGCCTCCAGCCATGGTGACCTCCTCTGGGGCTCTACTGGAAGCCTAGGGCTGGGTAGAGGGGAGGGTCTAGGGTGACAACAAGGGGTTGGGGGTGTGTTGTGTCAGCCAATGAGGCATGGCCCATGCACTCTGTAGAAGGAAAGATTGGCCCTTCAGAGTTTTGTAGCAGCTGGCAGGATGTGCCAGCACAGCCCAGGAGGCTTGTCCCAGGCAGCAGGGATGGGGATGCTCCATAGAAGGAAGGATCACGCTGCTGGTGCTGAACTCTAAGGGGCCAATCCTTCCATCTATGAAGTGCCCTTGTTCCTGCTGCCTAGTATGTGTCCCCCTTCATCCCCACCACCTACTTGTGTCTGTGCTGGTTCAGGTCCGTGACAGCCCAGAGCAGCTGAGTACCCAGCAAATGTTAGCACATGCCCCTGCAAGTGGGGCTAGCGGAGAGAGCTGCAAAGCCAACTGGGATGCCAGGGAACAGGAACCTAACATAAATTAATAGGGGATTTGGTACAGAAACTTGATAGACCAATCTAACCTAAATCAATTGAGTCTGATACCTCACTTATCCAGGTCTATCTTCGACTGTGAGTTGCTATTTTTAAACCAGTTTATTTGCCCCAAACTTCTGTTCTTTTATGGGTGTAGACCTGTTTTCAGTCACATATATGGTTTGTGTGTAACGCTATGGTCTCCAACCCTTTTAAGCAGAAGATCACCTTTGGCATTTAAAAGCAACCCAAGATCTACCATGTGCTGCTGCCACCACCAACCTCCTCCTCCTCCCCCCCAACCCAGCAGGTAAGTCTGTGGGGAGAGAAGGGGAGGCAGATTGAGGCAGAAAGAGAAAAAATTATTTGGGGACCCACCTCTCCAGTAGGTAATTCCCGCCTGGCCAGGGCCCCACTCAACTTAAGCCTGCTTCTGCCTCTGCGGCACTTCCTCACTGTGGGGGCCATCTAGCCCTCGCCACTTCCCTTCCCCATGGACTGACCTGCTGGGCTGGGGCACATGCATGCATGCACATAGGCACTTAACCTCTCCACATCAGCCTCAGATCGACTCCAAGAGGCTCTGAGATCTACCGGTGGATTGAGATCAACTGGTTGGTGACCACTGGTGTAATGTGTACCTGCCCAAGGATGCTCTGAGGCAGTTACCATGCCTCATTTCTGAGATTTGTCTTGCAGTGAGGAGGAGGAAGTGGGCAGAGTACTTCTTAGCAGTGGTTCCAGGTAGATACAAAATGGTATATAATCCTCTCACTTGGAGCAGCACTGAAAAGATAGGGACAATTCAGAGCAGGTTTACTAAATTCAGGAAGGAAAAACCTGACCTTTGAGGGCCAGGCCAAACGATGGAAATGACCTTACAAACTGGGAGATTCTCTTCTTTTTGGACACTCTAAGTTAGCTGGCCATGAATGTCACAGTCTGAGGTAAGCTGCTGGTTTCTGCTGGGCTGGTTTTATAAGAACTGTGAGAAAACATTGCTCAAATGTGCTGGGGCATTGGTTTGGCCGTGAAATCAGTATTATTTCTAGACTTCAAAAGCCACATGGCTACCTTAATTGCTGGAAAAAATGGGAAGGGGGGGAAAGGGGCAAAGAAAATAAGTAAGTTATTTTTAAAGGCTGACAAAGAACATTTTGAATGACAGCAGCATGTATATTCTGAAACAGCACAGAAGAGCTAACCCAAGCTCCAATTCTTATTATCTCAGTCCAGCTTCAACAGCTGGACCGTTCAACAGTTTCAGCTTACCAACAGTGCGTAGAGGATAATGTGATGTTTAAATTTCAGATTAAAGGTGTGTAGCCATGTCTAAATCTTAGATCAACAAAACATGCAGGGTTCTGCTGAAATACAGAATTAGCAGAGCCCTGCCCTACAAAATTGTAGCATGGGAATGTTTCAGTTGCAGAGGTTTGAGTCCATATTCAAAACTCCCGTCATTTCAATTTAGAAGCAAACATTGATGACCTTTAGAAGCAAGCAGTTGCCCAAGTTGGTTAATGGTAATTTGTAAGCAGTGCAGCGAAGTAGAAGCCACAATAGATGCGTATCTTGGTGGACATATATACCTGTTAATGGATTACAGATTACAAATTAATCATTGCCACATTAATTTCAAAATAAATTTACTGTATGCCACTAGAATCATAGAAAATTAGGGTTGGAAGGATCCTCAGGGCTGCAACTAGACAAGTGCAGACATGTGGTATGTGCACTTGTGCACCACCACACATGTAGGCATCCTTGTGCTGCTACCTTATAATATGGGGGGTTGACCCTAGGAGATCCTGGGATTAAAAAAATCCATGCCAAAAAAAAAAGCGGGAGGCACACGTGGTGGAAGCATGCACCACGCAAAACTGGAGCCTGGCTGGCCAGCCATACTCCAGCTGCTTGTCAGGTTTCCTGCCACGGCTGCAGCCCCAGGAGACCCCCAGGAACCCAGGTAAGGCCGCTGGGACCAGCACAGTTGCTGACCCCAGCCTCCCCTACCCAACCCAGGGTAACCTGCTGTGTGCCAGAGTGCACGTGGCATGGGCATTCCCTGGGGACTTGGACTGCTGCTCCAAGGTGTGCTGCTGCTACTTGTCCCCAGGGAAACAAACATTCATGCTCATGTGGATGTGGCCCAGGAGATCATTTAGTCCAACCCCATGCTCAAAGCAGCACCATCCCCAACTAGATCATCCCAGTCAAGCTAGATCATCCTAGCCAATGATTAATCATTAATCTGATTAATGATGTTTATTGTGATCCCTATGATATACTTACTGCAGAATGCTTGTAATTTTCAACTCTCATGGTACAAAGGCACTACTTTAAGAATTATGGAGGGGAGGTTGAGGTTTTATAAATTATTCAGAATATATTTTGAGATTCACAAATATGTTTCCTCTTTAATTTAAACCCATGGGTTATTTTTCCAAAGATGGGGCAATTTTTTTTGAGGAACCAACCATATGTTTTGCTCACTGAAGAGAACTTCTTAGTCGACTCACAGTATGTTCTATCCCTTGCCACCTTCACTCCTAAATAAATGTCAAGACTGGCACAGGTTGACTGTTCTATATAAAGATATGCTGTATTTATTTTTCACTTTAATTGTCCCCTATTACTCTTTCCCTCTCTTTTTATTCCACTGAAACTTTTTCAGGCTATCCTTGCTGTCCTTATTTTACAATTACCTGTGAACAGAAAATGATCCCCGTGCAGTAATTTTAATTGAAATTTAGTTGTAATTTCAGAACCCCCAGTGCTTGAATAAACCAACCTGTTATGAAAACCCAAATTTGTATTTCTCTTTGGGCCATATTTTTGCTGCCTTTGGTTGCAAAAAGTAGCGACTTATCCCATAAGCAATTCTCCTGATGTCAATAGGAATACTTGGGGTATATGTGCCACTCAATGGAACAAAGGGCATCAGAAGCTGACCCTTCATAAAGTCAGGTAAGTAATGGGTTCCTGATCCATGACTGATCTCCTCAGTATTATGGTGATATAAATAAATAAGGATAATGTAAGCACTAGAATACTAAAAGAAACTATTATTAAATCAGTTCCCTGGGCAACACCACTGTGCTGAGTTCCCTAAATACAAAATCTTTTCGGTATCTTCCTTTCAGGTTTTGGGATAGGGATGGTCTGCATCCGGCAAAGTACTAAGTAAATACAGGTTTTCAGATAGAATCAGAATACCACTCCAGCAAAAACAGAATCAAGGCTGAAATGACCCAATGAAATGTAGACTAAATAATGGGGTAAGAACTATTTACACTTTAAATTACTTATCAGATAATGTCTCTTAAAAAGCTGTAAGCTTTACATATTGAAGATACCATGGTGAGGAGGGCCAGAGACCCTGTGACAACAAAAATAACAAAAAATGTGAATGAGGCTGTACGGGTGGCACAGACTATCACAGTGCACAGCTATCTTATCACATCAGTACTTGTTTCATGGAGGAAAAAACTGCCTGTAGTCAGAGAGCACTTGATTTCGCACTAAGGCTTTGGAGACAACCAGGTCACTACATAGTTACTTTTTTGCCATCATGGAATTATTTTGCTTTTAATTATGAGTTACGAGTTGTAAGCAGTTTGACCACTTCCTGGAGAAAATTCAGCTTCTCCCCAACAAGAATGGCATTTGGACCTTAGCTTTCTGTTCTCAAATGGAAATTCTCTAAATATTCTAAGAGTTCCCATTCATTTTTTTAAGCTTACTTCTTTTTCTCAGGGCCAACTCCAAACAAATTAGAGCTAGCAAGAAGATTGGGTTTTCCTTCCCTTGCCTAGAAGAAAATTTAATCTTTTCAAAATTTCAGCTTTTCATTATCTGGAAGATTTTGGTTTTCAAACAAAAATCCTAAAAATTCTTTGAAACACCCCCAAAAATGAGAAAAGTCAGGGTTTATAACAGAAAGCAAACACTTTCTATGCAAAGCTTTATTAAAGCTTTATTAAAAAATGTAATGCATAGCTTTCAACTAGTCCTACCTATCCACATTTCTTTCTCCAGTGAGTGATAATTGCTGCTCTTCAGGTGCATCTCCAGAGCTCCTGGTCTGAATGAAGGAGTCTCTTATAAGATGAAAAGAAGGCAAAGAAGCCAGTTGTTGGGCTGCCTTCCTATTTTAATTTTGACAGTCTCACTGAAAAATGCAAGCACTAAACAAAGTCTTTCCTACATTATTGACTTTACCTGTGCTTTACCTCATATGCACAGAATGTCCTTAAGCAGCATCAACAAACCAACAGGAGAGTATTGCAATATTACTGCTTAATGTGCCCCAAGTGACTACAGATATCTGGTAGTGAGTTCTCAGTAAGATCTGTGAAATAGGGTGTTCAGTGAAGTTCAAAACCATACCCAATGGAAAAAAGCACTCCAGAGATTTGCCAAGGTTTATTAGCTTCCCTTAAGGTCTAGGCCCACTTACTGCACCCTAGTAAAGCTATCTGAAATTTACATTTTTTTTGTAAAATCAGGTGAAGATGGGTAGTATGAAATCATCTGTGTGTGGATACAAAGTACTGACACAGCACACTGTGTTCTAACACAGAGACACCTCAAGTAGTTTGGGTACCAGAAGCAGTCTAGCTATTGCAGCTGCAGCTCTGTGCAAATTGATTTACCCTGCTTGAGTATTTCTACACTCACTGCAGTGTGCAGTATAGACTAGACAGACCCTGAATTGTGCTTGGGGTTTTGGGGTTAGTTCAAAGCAAAGTGCGAGGTGCAGAGATAGCAGATTCCTTAAGCTCTCTAAGAAGTTACTTACTGATTAAACTGATAACATTTCATGCATTCTCAAGGCATAAAGGTTCAGGCACCAATTCGGCAAAGCATTTAAGCAGGGAACTTAGTACTGAGTGGCTGCTTAATTCCATCTCTCTTCAGCAAAACACTGAAGCATATATGTAACTACCATAGACTTCAATGGGAGTTAAACATTCACTGAAGCACTTTGCCTAATACAGGTGGACATGAGCAAAGACTCACTTGCTCAAGCGATTCACTGAATCAAGACCTCAACTCTTCATTTTTGAGCATCTCTGCTCTAAAGACAGGCCTGCCTCCTATTTACCTCAGTAGCAACTTAATGTTCAGCCAATGCAGCCCAGTCTCCTTTAAGCCAGGGCAAAGCTCTCATAGAACAAAATATTTATGGGAACATCTGCCAACTGTCTGTGTTTAGCTCAATTGTTGTGACAATCTTTCAGTTAAACCGGTACTTACAGACACAATGGTTTCTTAGTGTATAACCACATGGTGCCAATGTTCCTTATCTGTCTCCTCCACACAAACATTAAAGCCCACAAGACAACGCTTCTATTATCATTATTATATCTTCCTTTCTCTGAACTAGCTCTGCTTTTTTTATTTGTGCACTCCGAGGTGCATAGTTTGACACAACCTCGCCCGCCACTCCACCCGTGGATTTGCTGCAATTGAACAGCAAATTTGACCTGCAGCTGAAACCTTTGGCATAAAAAAGAAGAAGAAAAAAAAAAATCACATAATAACTGGTTGGATCACAGCAGCATCAGCAGCCATGAAAAGAAATAATAAAAGGAAGTAATCACTTTACCATTCATTTTGGCCTCCTGCTGCACTTAGTATATTGTGGACAACAGTTAAGTGACAGCTGTCCTATCTTTAAAGTGCCTTTCAGCTGCAGGCACAGGCATTTTCACAAGTGCTGCACATTTAACCTTGTTCAGGAAACAACCTTTATGAGAAACAAGCCTGACTAAAAGCAGTTTAAGTTTCCGGAGCCTCATGAGGTCCTCTGTGTGCAGCAGCAAGGCCAAATCATAAAGGGGAACACTGATGGATCACTCTGAATTGTCTTGGTACAGTAACCTAATAAACTTGAGGGGGAAAAAAGACACTGCTGGCACTGAGCAACTCAGTTACTCATAGTTACAATAGTTTCTCCATACAGATGGTGAAAAATTCAGGTGGTCTCATCTCCTAGCAAGATCTGGGCACTACCTCATCCATTTAATTAACCACTTGAGAATCAGCTACATGGCTGCTCTGATTAGAAAGTAATGGGTCCATCAGGCACAATTAGCGCCCAAGTGAAATACTGTAGTTTGCATGAAAACTATTCGAGTAAACAATTCCTGGTCCTGAAGAGGGCTCCCATCTTAATTAGGCCTGAGAGGACTGAACTATTAGCCTTTCTTCAACCAGGCATTTCCTAATACATGGCACTGATTTTGCCCACACGTTAAAGTCTGTCAGTAATTAGAGGTAGATTTTTGCAGCATAGGTATTCTTTACCTGTGGGTACCCTCAAAAAACACATCCCCTGTGGGCATATCAAGCTGCTTTCCTGTTACACAGTTCCCAGTGGTATCAGGGAGCATGATGTAATAGCACCCAAAGAAAAAAATAGTTACGGTGACACAATTTTCCAGAAAGTACTTTGATGGGGAAGCAACATTTCCAGGAAGAAGAGCACACCTGTTCCACCAGTGGGTGGGCACTGGTGGCAGAGAGCAAGAGGCACCCTACTCTGGGATCAGGTGGTATGATCAGGGTGTGGGTAGGGGAAAAATACAGATTGATACATCTAGTAGTCCTAGGGTCATCAAGTTGTATTATCATCCTAGCATATGCATATTATGCAGAAATAGATAAAGCATAAGCTACTTAAAATGTCAGTGGATAATGTGGGATGCCACTTAAACTGGATGCATTTGCCCAAAATTATCAATTTCAATGTAGAGCCAACACACAAGATAATTCAAGCATGCCTGGTAGTTCATGTAACAACAATTTGGTACCAAGTCCTCATATGTCATTAAGCCTTGTTATCTTATTACCAAGGATCCTGGTTTTCTCTGATTTACAAAAATCCCCAATTTTTGGTTAAAAAAAAAAAAAAAAAAGTAACCCCAAATCCACATTTTTCCATGATCAAAATGAAATACCACCAATATATATATACATAAGAAGTCTTAATGAAGTACAACTGAATAGAGACTTAGGACAGTCTCTGAGTAATAAGCAGGGATCCTGGTTTTCTCTGATTTAAAAAAATCCACAATTTTCAGTTAAAAAACTGTGGATTATATGTGTAAGCGGTGTTTCATTTTAATCATAGAAAAATGTGGATTTGGGGTTACTGTTTTTTAACTGAAAATTGTGGATTTTTTTAAATCAGAGAATACCAGGATCCCTGCTTATTACTCAGAGCCTGTCCTAAATTTCAATTCAGTTGTACCTCATTAAGACTTCTTACACTGTTATTCATAGAGCCTTCCCAGGCATTAAGACTGGCTGAGATGGGTGAGGAGTTAGCTGCCTACCCCACACATCAGACATATCTGATTGCCAAATAGTCCCATTATATACAATTTAGACTGCAGCTCAGTTGTGACCAAGCCACAGGCACTAAAGGGCAAGTGAAGTCAATAGGAGCATCTCACACAACTGCAGTGGGCTTATCAGACCTCAGGAATACAAGGACAGCTTGTACTCAAAAGATGCAGCACACTAAAGAGCTCCCATAAAGCTGCACTAAGGCAAACACATGCTGTCCAATCAAAATTAGAAGCCTTTTAATACTATTACTAAATCTTATCTCTTTTATAGCCCTCTAAACTGTCATTCTCAACACACTCTACAGGAGGAGATAAGTATTATTATCCCTATTTTACACCTCAGAAAAGTGAGGGAAAAAAGAGGAGGAATGACTTCTCCACTGGCAAGGGACATGAGGTTAGAGCGGCCACCCAGGGAACCTAAGCCTCCTGACTCTCAGGGCAATGTTCTATTCACTGACTAATGCTGACATCCAGCATCCCCCTGCCCTGTGCAAACATAATACCTCTCGTCCCTGCAGCGGCATGGTGAGCAGTAGTGTGGCATTTCCCCATCAAGGCAATTCAAGCTCTAAAAGCCATAATGTGAACCAAACTGAAAAATTAATTACACACCTACGAACTGGTAATATTATTCACTATAATACTTCATCCATATGTTGACTGAATAGGCTTTTCAGAACCCTGGACATTATCAAATTAAGGCCAGGCTAAAATTATAGTCAGGCACTGACTTCCTTCTGCAAACTCAAAATTATCCCACCCTTTGGGCTCCTATTGGATCCCTTAAATAAGTCTATTATGCCTGCTAACCCCTACCTCCAGTCACTCATTTCTAATGGTATTTAAGATTACCCACCTAGAGAATAGCTTTACAATATGGTAACCCATGTATTGATTACTTAAATACCAATTGAGTATTAAGAGCAGAACTCTCTCCTGGGTTTCAACAGCTCTTGGAGAGACTGAGCTATTATTCTCACTTTTTTCAAGTTGATTTGACCCGTTTCCACTAGTGCTGAACTTGATGCTGATTGACAGCCGACTAATGCTACCTAACATAAACTTTTCATTGATCTTCATATCCCACGGATACTCAGTACATTAAATCTACAATTTTGCACTTAATCAAGGAAGAGCCTAAGGATGAGGTTAAAAAAGATGTTTAGAGGGAAAAAATAGTACAGGGACTTGGACAACCTTTTACATCTGGGTGCTGAGTCTGTGGGGAACAGGGTTGGCAACAGCATGGCTTTTTAATAGCTTATGTGCAGTGAGCTGGTGTCCTCAGCCCAGATTCCAGTATCTTAATATCCACATACTTTACTACCTGCTCAGGGAGAGAGGTAAGTTTCTAGTGTGCAGGGTTCAGAAACTTGAGCTGCTCATTTTCTAGATGGACAATTGTTATCACTAATTCAGTTAATTCATTCAGTAGATTCAGACAAAAGTAAAATCTTTTACAGAGGGAAAAAAGAGATGCATTTATGCAGTCATACATTTATGTATGAAAGAAGGTGTATTTGCTTACTGGGTACATCTGAACACTATGCCATGACAAAGACTATATTGTACCAGGATGTCATGCAGTGAGGCCACCAGGGGAACATTTTTCAGCAGAACTTCACCCTGCTTTGAAACACTCTTGTGTCATCCTGTTCCCTTGGGTTCAGAGTTGGAAACCTGGGCTGGAAGTGCAGTATTCTTGCAGCTGAATTGGTCCAGTACCCTAAACACATCAATACATGTGTAACCAGCCTCATGTCCTCCTTTTTTATATGGAGTCTAATGACAATTGTAGGGATGAAAATCCTTCTCAGCTGAAATATTCATCCCCAGAGCCACCAAAAGTGGTCTTACAAATTTTCCTGTAAGCCCCCCCATCTCCAGATCTGTTGTTCAAAGACCCATTCTGGGACTTCCTAGAACCCTCAAAACGTGTCCTCAATGCCAGCCCTCATGCTGTTGATAAATCTTGAGCACTAATGTGTTATTCATATTTCTGAGTTCATCAGTGTCTCAGCTTGTTATTCTCACTGTTCCCTAGAATAATAGAGTTTAGTGAGGCAATTTATCCTTAACTTCTGCAGTGTGTGCAAGTAATATATTCTGTTAAAAAAACTGAAGGAAAAAATAGCAACTACATCTAATCACCTTCCTTCCTCCAGAGATTTAGAACACCATACCGTTCGCTCTCTAGCTATACTAAGGTATCTGTTTCTAAATAATATCTTCCAGTGCAGAAAACAAAACTTTCCCCTCTCCAACCTTAATTTTATTTGAATTTCAAGTATTAAAAGACTAGCCTCACACCAAAGTAACCCTACAGAAATCAATGAAAACATATTAGTATAAGTGAGAGGAGAATCAAGGTCCTAAGTGTTAAGCAACAACTAAGGTCATTTTTGTACAAGCTTAATCTGCATCCCAGTCAAGCATGGCACACATATTACTGTGTTAATATGGCTTTGAACTAGACTTACTTTATATAAAAATAAGAAGAAATTTCTGTGGGAATGCAAGTGAAATTGCATCATGTAGATTATGCAGAAAGCTAGTCTGGGAATATGAAAACATTATAATAAAGTCTCTTTAGGAGAGGTTCCTACAGAACAAGTCAAATCAAACACTTGCATCTTGTCAGATTTTAATATATGCTGGGTACAAATTTTTCCCCTGCAATCTTACAAACAAAGGCAAAAGATCAAGTAGCATGAAGCACAAAGAAAAGCAGCAAACAGATACCAAAAGATATTTCTATTGGGGTTTTTTTGCAAGGTGGCAACTGAAGTATACTCCTCCCACAAAAAAGGGATCTGTCTGAAGATATTTAGACATAGTTTAACAACTTGATGGGATGGGGCGTGAACAAAAATTAAAATCAGCATAAATAGCAAGTCATTTGCCTTTTCTTACTGTTTTGATATACACACCACACACAATTCCAAAATAATATGATTACTCTATAACTAAACAGCAATATAAATTGAACTATGATTGAACTTAGAACTCAGGGGATAAAGGTTGAAGAGAAAAAGCAAAACAAAACATTCCCCTCACTCCTTAGAAAAATCCCAAATGTCTAATCAAATTCATATTTCCAATTAACTAATTTAAGAACATTGCTTATAAGCTGAAATAATGAAACGCTCACTTTGTCATACAGTTAAGTGTTTCCCTCCTTTATACATATTCTGAATATACAGAATTGAATGAGTTTATGAACCAGCTTTCCCACATATCAACACATACACTACGCAGGTTGACTAAAGAATGGAAGTAATTTAACAGCATACAGTACACAAGCTTTACCTCTTGGACATGGACTTTGTGGCTGCTGTGACTTCACGTGACACAGGATCCAAACAAGCAATAGGGACTGACTCCTCATTTGGCAGCTCCTCAATTCCTCGAAATGGTCATGCTCGTTGATGGGGTAAAGGTAAGTTTGATACTTGTGCTGTCTCTTAACCCCCATAAATCCTTCTACTGTGCCACAACTTGTGTGCCCAGCAAGCCTAATGGGAAACATCGTTGTTCTATAGTAGCATGGCTGATATGGCTCCTGTATATCCTAGTGTCTAATAATCATATGAATTACATATGATACCTGTGAGCTCATCTCCACTGAGATATCTTCTGAATACTCCTGACACACAAAGACTTCAAAGAGTCATTTGCTTAATGTCAAAAGATCTATTTATATTTTAAATTACTTTTCAGATTATTGCAACATGCCTATCTCTACCCAAAAACTTAACTGAGTAAGCCTGGCTGAAATCATTTATGTGGATTGCCTATTGCTGTTGCAGCACAAAATTAGGCCAATGAAATCTCTTCAGTTTGGACTTGCGAGGTTGTGCCAGTGTTGAAATGAATGATGCAAATGCTAACTTTAATTTTAATTAACAGTATAAATGTGAAATGGATTTAATGCTGTTGAGGGGCTGTATTACCATTCAGATAGAAAACAAAGAAGGAAAATTTATGCTACTAAATTCTTCCACTTGGGCTTATCCAAATGTTTATCTTGGATTAAGATTTTTGAGGATACAGATATCCAAGCATCTCTACTTTGGTTCAACATACATGCTATCCAGAGTAGCAACCATATGAGTCTTCTTTGCTATATTCCATTCCCTTGAAGTCCTGACAAAAGATGCATGGTGCAACAGAGCCTGCTGGCTCATTAAAGGTTTTTCTGTGTTTCTATCACATATTCAGGGGTTCATAACTCAGTCAAAAAAATCTACTCTGTTTTGAAACCCTGCAGACATGGTATAAGCTATGCATCAGAACAGCTCTTCACCTTACAGCTTGGGTCTGTCAGGTTATTTCTCACTTATAACCAGGGGAATTTCTTTTTTTGTCATTTCAGGGTTGCCCACATACAAAGGGATGGATGGCTCATTCAGAGTCTTTACAGAGGCCATTGTAAATAATCACGCTAGAAAATTCTGAAATATACATCTTTGGGGATCTTCAAAATTTTTCATTGAAATTATTTCCCCATTTCTTCCCTTCAGTTTCACACATTGCAGCGAACAATGAACAGTTGAAAAGATGAAGGTTGAAACAAATAAGAACTGTGTGGTCTGGTTATATCCCGTGTGCATCTTATTAACTTCAATTGTATCCTTTAACTTTCAATAATATCTTGGGGGTTTTGTCTTTTGTAACCCCGGGCAGCTACTGTTGTGGCTACTGTGCTTAACAAAGGTAAGAGATATATTTATAAAATGTGATCGCTCAATTCTAACCACTCATTGAAGAGAGAGAGAAACAAATGCAGCAGATGCTTTTGGATACTGTGAAGTTGGATCTGCTACTGAGATCCCTTTGGAAGCTCCAGGTTGGGCACAGTCTTTCCAGCAGTGGCAGCAAGGGATCTGCGAAGCTTCAGTACCTGATACAGAAGAGATTTGGCCTGATTCTGTGGCCAAATCTCCAAATCTGAAATGAATTGGGAGACCGACTAAAAGGTCTGAATCGAATCAGAGAGATTCAGAAGCCTTGCAGCCAACAGAAACGGCAAAGAGGGAGGGGGATGGGATGTTCCTCCACATGTGGAAAAGGCTGAGAGGGGAGGAAAGACTGCTCAGATATTGACATCTGTAGCTGGCTGGTGACTGATCTTTCTCTGAGATCCCTTCCAATCACAGTGCTCTGGGGGAGGGACATAGAAACAACAGTTTCAGGTACACTTTCACAGAAATCCCTGCACCTATCTCCTTGAAACCTAGCAGGTTTCATGGCCTCAGAAGGGGCTACTATCCCTGTTGTTTTAATCTAAATCTGTAAAAAAAATGACAAAGTTGTTAGGGTGACAATATTTGGGTCTTGGGGAGCACTGGATTTGCAGTTGAATAAAGGCTTTAAACTGTGGCTTGGCAAGGCTGCTGACCACAAGGCAATATGATATATTAAAAGTAATATTGCAAGGCCCTTAGGCACACAGTTTTCTAACAATGTGGTAGTGTGTAGGACATATGACTCATTGTGTAAGGAGAATAGGATGCAGCCCACCAGCTATCATCAGGAGATAATGCAGAAGTAAGACCTTGGAGATGAAGAAGGAGTCAGTAAGAAATGGCAAGTGACTGGGAGAAGCAACATTCATGCTCTTGAGCATGCACTCATAGAAAAAGCCATGTAAATGAATGAAATGCAGAAGCAATTTCATGCTAATGAAATAAACAGTAAACAGAGGCGGAGCTTGAGATAGGAGGGAGTATGGGTGGAACAAAGGAGAGGCAAAGGTGGAGTAAATGTTAATGAGCATGAACCAAGGTGTATAAATGTGGAAAGAACTAATGTTTGGGGCAGGTCCCCAGTTTGTTGGACCTTTACCCGAAGCCGTCTAGATCCTGAATAAAGCTGTTGGGAGCAATGTGTGCTGGTGTTTGCTCTCTGAGCAACTGGATTGTCATCTCCCTAGTCACTGGGCACCGCATGGAGTTGGGGTCTAGCAAAAGTTATAGGTATTTTAGTGATTCCCCATTATAGTTTATGGCCACATCTCTGAATCCTAATCAAATCAGGACAGTGATTCAAATCACTGAATTGAATCACTGTCCCTCGAAATCAGCCAAATCCAAAGCAAATACTTGCTGCTTTGCACAGGCCTAGTGGCAGGCTGCTATGAAGACATGATAAACCTATAGTCAAATTTTTGCACTGACTTTTTCTTCAGTTGAAGGAGCTATTAAAAATGGACTTGAATGCTGTGAAGTGCTGGAGCCTCAGGAGCAGCAACATGTAGAGACACATGCTGGGGAAGACACACATATGAATAGAATCCTTAGCTTGGAGAAGGAAAGACTGAGGGAGGATTTGATAAGTCTTCAAATACCAGAAGGGAGATTACAGAGAGGATGGAGATGGGCTTTTTTCTGTGGCCACTGGGAACAGGAGTAGGAGCAATGGCCTCAAGCTTCAACAGGGGAAATTGATGTTGGAGATTAGGAAGAATTTTTCTGACTAGGAAGGTGGTCAAGCACTGGAACATGCTACCTACAGAAATTATGGATTCACTATCCTTGGAAGTTTTCAAAATAAGATTAGAAAGACTTGGCTGGGGTGGTTTAATCAGGGTGCTCCTGAGGGATGCTCTTGAGCTCGGGGCTAGACTAGATGATCTCTTGAGGTCCCTTCCAGCTCTACTTTCCTATGATCCAAGGGGAATAATCATCTTGACTTAATATGACTACTCCTATGTTTGGAGTTACACATGCACTTTAGTGCTTTGCTTGAGAAGGGCCAGCAGTGGTTGAAACTTGGAATTTTCATCCTGTGGATAATTCAGTTTGGACACTGTTTGTTTCTCTGATTTGCAATGGAAGTTAGCGATTTTAAAAGTTCCTAGGGAAAGGAAATTCTGGAAAAAAATCAAAAAGTTATTAAAAACACGAGGCAGCTGCCTCATACCAACTCCTAGAGGATTCATGAATCACTCTTGAGGAAAAAGGGACAACCCTCAGAATTGGGGAGCTGGGAATCACAATTTCCTTACTGGAACAGGGTATAGACAACCTGATAATTCAGCTTGATCTGGAACTCTGAGAGTGTGTCCAGCCAGTAAGCCAAGGGTTTGTCTAAATGCATACTTAGTCAATGCTACAAAACAGGTCATTTGTGAAGCTAGGAATAATTCTCATTTCTTGGGAGTAAACCATTACATATCTAAATCTTACTGCTTCTTCTATCTGAACCAATGACCTTTACCTCTTCAAGGCAGTTAACACTGACTGGCAGACTCCTGCTTTTGGTCTTGAGAATGAAAAATTCAGGAAATTTTCCAATGATCAGGATTTGCTGGCTTCTCTTGATTATCTGCAATCTTCACATCAAAATGCAAAATTGCAAGCTCTTTTACTTGCCTTTGCATTTGTCTGATTTTTTTTTTTAAGTTTTCTCTTTATTTTTATTGTTGACACAGGAATGTTTTCTTTTTTAAATGCTGCTCACTGTGCATCATTTTTTGCAATTTAGTATTTAAAAATAAGTAAATAAGTATTGCCATAATCATAGACAGTTAACAATTCAATCAAGAGATAATAATAATAATAAAAGTTCTTTTATATTCAGTGTGTTACAACTGGTGGGGTAATCATCATTTCTGGAAAAATATGTTTCTTCTTTTGGGTGAATAATACGGTTCAGAAGAATTGCACTAACTATCAATATTCCAGTCACAGAATGAGAATGAACTGAGTTTAAAATAATTGACAGGCATCCTAAGGAAGGGAACAAAAAAAGAGAGATGGGATTTGTTCTTGGGTATCCTGAATTGCTTAGGTTTAATAGGATTGTGAACACATTTGAACTATGCTCTCTTTTTATTCAGTACATTATTTTTTGATAGACTTAGTCCAAGCCAGTTCTAATGGAGCAAAGGGCAGAATTGTATTTTGGAAAAAAATACTCCAAAATTTTACAATGTTTTACTTTTTATTTTGTACAAATGTCACCCACTTCAGTAGAAAAGCAGAATGTTCAAAGTCATTAGGCATGATTTTACATGCTGTTTGTGCTGCTAGATTCCTGTATCTGTGCACAACAACCTTGACTTTAGATGGACTTTCACATGGAAGCTGAGATCTCTGGAGTGCAAGCAGCTTGCAAGACTGGGACCTGAACAATCACAACTAAGACTAATCAGGCATTATGATTTGGGCAGGTAGACTAATGTGTCTTCTTGGAGTGCATCATTGTCAAAAACTTTCTCTTTACCATCCAAAACTAAGCATTGTGGTATGTTACAAAGTACCAACATGGATCAATGGGATAAAGGTTCTATTACATCACTCCCTCATGCTGTTGCCTTAGACACTACCTAGTTAAAACTAGAATGTCAGTCAAATTTGGGAAGGAGTTTATCTGGATCTCTCTCATGCTTCATCCCTACTGAATATCCCCCTCCACATAATGCAACAGGGTGTATACTGTTTTTATTTTCCAAAATTCATCTTTTATTGTTTGCATTAACGCCGCACCTAAAAGTAGGACAGTCGGCATGTCTACACAATGTGCTTACTATGGAACTGCCTAATTAGCTCTGCAGTAAAGTCTCAGTATCTACATATGAGGCCCTATGAGACAGCTCTAAGCTAATTAACTCCGCCATAGGTCAGTAGTTGTAAATACAAGTACTATCTTGTGGTGGTGTTATTTAGTGTGTTGTAAAGCATGTGAAGATGCTGATGGGGTTGGCTAGGACATGAGGGTCCTTCAGTGCAGGGGCTGCCCACCAGCTAGCTCCATAGCACACTGAGGTAGGTCAGAGCAGCCCTTGGCTGGCAGGCTGACCCCTAGACCTTGTGCCAGTTGGGGCTGCTCTGACCTGGTTCAATGCGCTACGGTCCTGGATGCAAGCGAACACGTGCCACCTGGGGACAATAAACTCCAGCATAATATGTCCTGTTTTTTGTGTCAAATTAATTGCATGTGTAGATGCACCCACTGTAATGTACTCTGATTCTGAATGTCATGTACTGCAATGTTGTAACAAACTACAGTGCCCAGAATCCATGAAGGGACTTGAGGAAGGAACTGTAGTGTGAATTGTAACTCCCAGAAGCCTCCAAGAGACTGGAGGAATGAACTGTAATGCCTACTACAACTCCTAGAAAGTGGCAGGGGCAGGAGGAAATGGAAGGAGCAGTGAGGGAGCGTGGGTTGTGCAGAAGAGAGGGAGACATGTGGCCAGAGAGTCAGAAGGAGTGGTGGAGCTAGGACTGTAAGCTTCAGGAGCAGGGCTCAGACACAAAGCCCGGGCAGACGGCAGTTAAGTGTTTTATGAGATCAGAAACTAGTTTGGAGCCCACCAGAGTTGTGAGAGGGTATAAGGTTCTCAAGTGTATAGATCACAGTGTTACTGTTCTCTACCAGTTACCTATTCTCGGGTGATTTCCCCACAGTGTCACTGTTTACTTCCTTTTAACCAGATCCTAAATTTTTGTACCTTAATGTTTATTTACCTGCATCTGTCCCCCTCTCCTTAGCCTGGTGGCTTGTGACCCTAATCCCCAGCATCTCCTATATAAAAGTGGGAACTTCCCTTGCTGACTCCCTGTGCCAGTTCTTGGGTTGCAGGGTTTGGTATAACACCATTATGCCAGACAGAGTACAAGCTCAATAAGAAACATTCACAGAGTTTACAGTTCAAGGAGAGGATAAGGAGGATACAGCCAGACCACAATACAATGAGACAGGATTGGTCTGCATGAGAGAAGTCTTAAGCAATTTAACTCTTGTCCAGTTTTTCTTGTAGGATAGGACAAAGAAGAATAAAGATAATGAGGTAGCTTTGCAGATGTTTATGGCATGCTTCTTCCAAGCCTGAGGGCCAAAGTCACACAGATAATGACAGGAACTTAGGAGGAAGAATCCTATTTTCCATTAAAAGTACAACCAGGGCTTGGGCTAAAGATTCTACAGTTAAGTTTGGCCCTTTTTTCAGATGCCTTTCAATCTGATATATAGGGAGGGCTGCTGCAAGATAAGAACCATGAGTGATTGGTACTGTGTTTGCTAACAGTTAAACATGTTAAAAAAAGATTGTGTTACAAAGGAAACATTTAGATTATTTTATGTAGCACATTAAATAACATAAACAAATCCCAAGCCCTCTGCCATCACCCATGTGTGACAGATATTTAAAGTACCTGTTACTTGGATTCTGCAGTATATTGCAAAATGTTGCATAAACATTCTACATCATTGAAGGCACTGTATTCTGCTGCACAATCTACAATTTCTGGCATAGTTTTAAGGATGCATGTTGCAGACTGGGAAGAAAATTCAATGACCTGATTCTGCTTCCACTGAAAAATGCATAATGACTTTGCCACTGACTTTAATGAGAAGAGGATTAGTCTATTTGCCTTAGACCCCTTTACTTTTCAGAGGGGCTTAAAAAGCAAAACAAGCCATGTGCACTGCTCAACTAATGTCCTGAAGGGTCTGGGGACCATTTCAGAAGTTGCTTGCTAACAGGCATGAACTCAAAAACAGTCAGCCTTGATAACTCACTTATGTTTTCCACCAAATAAAATATTTTGACATTTATATAGTTTAAATGAGAGCTGTTCAAGGGCAATTCAAACACTAGTGAGCAAGTCACTGTAGGTTGGCATGAATACTTACTAAGTCTGCCTCCAGCTCACTTTGTGGCTGAGTAGATCTAAGGGTCTGACTGGTCCCCTCCTACCATTTATGAGCTCTTTGGGACAGTACGACTCAGGTAAACAAAGATTGCTCACATGTTTCCACACTAGCTCATGCTCCTTCCTCTCCTTTTCTCAGGGACACCTACTCCCAATAGCTGATTTACCAGTGGGAAGCACTCTAGGGCTGTTCCTAAGACATTAGAGGGCCTCCAAGCCCATTAGAGGGCCTCCAAGCCAAAGCTCCTGATACAACCCTACTTCCGCCTCCAGCTCCCTGCTCTCAGCCAGGAGGGAACTCTCTAAACAGATGGTTTCAGCTCAGCCTGGCTGTCTTTTCTTCCAGCACGACACATGTCAGCATGTATAGAACAGGAAAGGGCTGCTTTGCAGCTTCAGCCATGTGGAAGCAAGTGTTCTTTTGCTGAGGAAGCTAAAGTAGGGGCCCAAAGAGGAGAGAGAGAATGGAGAGTGGGGTGATAAAAATAACCAGATAAGAGGAGAGAAAGGGGTAGAGGGCTGAGAGAATTAACAAAGTTGTTCACAGATGCCTGAACAAAAGGGCACAAAAGGCAAAAGTATGTTGATAACATTTGTTTATAGGTAGAGAGTTGGAAGGCATCAGCACAGATAAGGATCAGAATATTGTACAGGAAGACCTGGATGACCTGAAAGATTTAAATCACACAAACAGGATGAAATGAAAATTGCTCAAATGCAGTGTTTACATTTATGAACTTCTGCATTCTGCAGTGAGCTGAGGACTCGTCTGTTGGAATAACAGAAAGGGAGAAGGAGCTAGGACCGCAAGTTGATGACAGCATGACTGCGAGCCCCTAATATGATATGGTCATGGAAAAGGCATGTGCACACTTGGTAGGTATTGTTTGAGGTTATGGGGATGAAGGCTGGCCCCATTTTAAAGGTGCTGGACTGGAATCTGGGGGACCCAGGGCTCTTCTACACATGCAGGGAGGCTGCTCCAACACGCATCGGAGTATACTCAATTAATTGAGTCTGCTGAAGCATGGAAATTATCAAGCTCCAGCAGACTCCAGGGCAGGGGCAGGCAATTATTTCAGGTGCAGGGCTGTTTAATGATGTTTGGTGAGCTGTTGAGGGCTGCATAGGTAGCTCCACCCCTTGACAGATGTTCTGCCCTCATCTTGGTACCAGAAGTCCCACCCCTAACCCTTGCCCTCTGCCACCAAAAGTCCCTCCACTTCCCCCAGAAATACTTCTTTTGGGAGGGGGGAGTTGCCATTGCAGAACCAGAAAAAAACAAATCATACACTAAAAGTCAAACACCTACTATAATATATTTTAATTTTATTACAAAAAATATTTTTGTTATGATTTGTGTTTGTGTATTGTATATTGAGGTGATTTCATAATAACTCAAAAAGTCTTTTTCTTAGTCTTTTATATTGTGGGTGTGTATGGATGTGTGTGTGGTTGGGGGTGTATGGGGAGTTTGTGAGGGGATATGGGAGGTGTATGTGGGGCAAGTCAGTTAGTCCCAAGTCAGTTCACACACAGCGTTAATGTGCTTCAGTGTAGATGTAGATGGCACATGTAGATGCCTACTCCCACTTACTGGCCAGTAATATACCGCACAGTAAACTTAAGTTGGTTTAAATGCACGTTTAAGCTGGCACATGTAGATGCCAACCTACTCCCTCTTACTGGCCAGTAATATACTGAACAGTAAATTTAAGGTGGTGTAAATGCACGTGTAGACATGCGCACGGTGAAGTAAATTAAAGGATTATGATGTCAATTAAGAGTACAAGTAGGTTGCTGTGGAAATGCTGGCTGAAAAAAAGGATTTTTTTTTAAGTGCGATTTCAAATGGCATGGGAGGCTGGCATAAAGGAAGCTGTTGCAAGTGGACAAAGAAGTAGAAAAACTAAAAATAGAGTCAAAAAATTCCCAGGCGAGTGGAGAAGCTTAATGCCCCAGAATTACAGTGACATGAATTTCAATCATAGGAGAAAAAAACCAAACAACCAAGAAACCAAAAGACACAGTAGCAAAAAAAGAGCCAATGTGCTGGGCTCTGAAAAGTGAGGCTGATATTTGATAATGGATTGAGTACAGTAAATGGCCAATGGAGAGGCAAGAGACTCCATATGTCCAGAAATACATATAATCTAACCAGTTGAAAGGGCCAGGAAGATAATTTTACTTATAGTTTGTTGAATGAAATTAGAATGGGAGGAGGTAGAGATAAGCTGACTAGAGAAAAATACACATTATTTCTGTGTCATGTGTCTCATCCTCTGGCAGGTCCTACTATTTGATCCCTCACAGGCCATTTGCTCAAAGATCCTTTATTCTTGCATCCACCTTGAATTGTTCATTTGCACTGAATCTATTTAGTGCTTCAGCTGTGTTTGAAGAAGGCTTTAAACCACTCTGGGCAAAATTAATCCCTACAGCAATTGTAAGTAAACAACTGGAATGGAATTAAGAACAGGGTAAATTTGGGCCAAAACATGTTATCATCACAGCTGAAAATGAATAGAAATCTGGAAAGGAATGCATAGGAACAGGATAGGTATCTGTTGGATGAGAATCTGTAGCCAGAAGGATGAAGGCAATTGATGTCTTTCTGGGAGCAGACAGAAGTGACAATTTTTGCCTGATCTGCTCCCTGAAGGCAATCTACAGCTGTGACCAAACAGGAATGCATGGCTGCAAAGTGCTTTAAAAGGGCCTGATCCTGCAAAAATCTGAACCCTCATTGCATGAGGGGTCAGATGAAGATGCTTCAAAACAAAGCATCTGCAATCTGTGCTGCCTCCCAGCCTGGTGCTGTTTTCAGAATGGGAGGCGGGGGGGGGAAGGATTGGAGGGAGTTCAGTCTGAGGTTTTTTCTTCCCTCACTGGAGGGTGGGATGGGTGTATTGGAACCCTCCCCTGAGGTGCGGGGGCTCCAATCCATCTCTCCCCCACCCCCAGCACTGCCTGGGGAACCTCCAGAGTGAGCTCCCTCTGCTCCCAGTCCTGAAAACAGCACAGGCTGGGAGGGAGGAGGGGCCATTGCTACAGGAACCTGGCTTCTCCCTCATGAAACCAATAGCAAACTTCTGTTTGGTTTGGGAGATCCTTGCAACTTAGAATGCTTCCTGCAAACAGCTCTCAGTTACAGTGGGGAGCTGCACTTTTGTCTGTGCCCTCAATTTCCTTAGAAACTACGCTCAGTAACAGCAGGTAAGTTAAGGGAGGGAAAAGTCTATCCATCTTCTTAGCTCAAATATATGCATACAATTGGAAAAACAAAAATCAGGAATGAGGTGCATACAGGTGGAAATGGAAAAGAAAAGAGTAGTGTTTAACCCTGATGTTTCAAAAAATATTCACTTCAGATTTAATAGCATCAAAACACAAATTTCTCAAAAGAGCATCAAAGCAGAATTTCTTCTTCTTTTTTTAAGGTAATAAGGCACTTTCATCTCTCTTTATGCTGAGGAGATTAGTAAGGCTTTTCACTAATGTTCATTTAAATGCTATAGCTTTTTTAATTAGCAGGGTGTATTTTAGAAATTAGGTGGTGATCTTCAGGAAATGCTGCATGCTCCAATCATTGCCTGAATGAGGGTTTCCATGGAAAGTAACATATCACAGTGGGTTAAAAATTTAAGTGCACTGTGAGGGTATACATTTGGTTCATATTTTCAGACAATGAACTCCCACAACTGTGATTAAATTATCAAATGTATTCAGAAGTCAGCAGGTTCCCAAGGGCCGGGATATCCAGATATAACTCACTATGAATGCCCTCAATTTAGGGTGCTCAGTCTGAGATGCTTTAGCAGAGTCCAATTTTGAAAAAAGTGATTAGAATCTCTGCAGTGAAAATAAGTCCCCTTTCAGGTAACGTCGCAAAATCTTAGTGTGACCACTTTTGAACATGTAGTCTCTGTTGAGGAGGTTGATCTCAAGAGAATATGGCTTTGAGCTCTTCTGAAAATCTAGTTACTAGCTCTTTAATGAAGACTGATCTTTTCTGAGAACCCAGCCCCAGGAAGCTAGCTGAGAATGAGCTACTTTAAAATACATTGGTGCCTGTGATTAATGTTGAGGCTTCTTTGCTTGCTGCCAGTCATTAGCAGCTACTAATGGTATTTCCTTTCAAGATGGCAAACACAGGCTGCCTAAGGATTTTTAGGCTCCCCACTCTAACTCATTGTGCTTTACACAAAGCTGTCCAGGCCCCGGGGCTTACTTTGTGCTGCCCCTGGGCACCTCCTTCCTGCTGGGGGCTTGGGGTGGGGTCCCCGCTAGTCGCCCACTGCCTGCACACCTTTGCCTGGCTCTCACTTTTCCTTAGCTGGTTCCTCCCTTTGCCCTCACTCCTTGTGCCCTCCTGGGAGGAGCTCATTAGAAATAGCCCTAGCCCCTGACTTCTTTCCTGATTTTGGAAGTTGGGATCATCCTGATGTGGTCACTAAACAAATGCTAAAGTTTAGCCAAGAAATGTCTCTGAAGACACAAATGTTCTCTCTCTTACAGTTTTCAAGCTTTTTGCATTTAAACAGTTTTGCATTTAAACAGTTATGGACAGATAGGCACACAGACAGACTGACTAAACTCTTTGTATATAAATTATACATAAAATGACCAACCTTTTCAGAGATACTGGGGACTGATACTTATGGAGTGGACTTGTTGTAACTGTGCTGATGCATTACAAAATGAACAAGAAAATGTTCACCAGGATAAGTATAAGGCTAACATTTTCAGAAGCATCCAAATGAATAAGCCCAATTTTCTAACGTGATTTACCACTTGGGAACCTACATAAGCCTGCTAATTTTCAATGCAATTTAAGGTCTGACATTCCTATTTTCTTCGAAAAATGTGATTTGCAAATTCTGCCCTTAGATATTACTTATGGGCCTTGGAGGCAACTATAAATGAGCAAAACTAAATACAAGGGTTTTTTTTTTTCATGTTTGAACCATGCTGCTGTAAGTTTGATGTTAAATGTCTGGGATACTCCCATCCCAGACAACTCATATATATTTATACTAATCTTTATCTAATAAGGTTTACTCTAAAGGTAGGTACTCTAAAGGTAGGTCCACTGATGATTAAGGATGAAAATAAATTTCTTACTCTAAGAAAAGAACACGTTGTTAATACAAGGAACAAAATGTTGATACAGTGAAAAGAGTGTTCTCACATGGCCAATTCCACTCTGAACCTCAATCCTTAAAGTTAAGGGGAAATAAGTACCTCCTTCTTTTTGTGTTAGATAGTCATTAACCAATAAACCACAGCCACCAGTCCAAAGAGGTTTCCCACTTTCTCAGTCTCCAGATTAAAGCTAATTATGAGGTTTGCTTTTAATGGAATGGATAAAGACACTGGCCCTCATCCAACAAAGCACTTAAGCAGACATGCATCTGTCAGGATAAGAGTCAGTTAAATTGTTTTTTCTGCACTGTAGCTTTTAGACATACAATATGGAATAGTCAACCAAAAATGGTGGTTCAGGAGAGATCCAAGTATTTCTCCAGCTGGTTTAAAGCATTTATGCATATATACAGCGAGGGTTATTTACATCTTTGGTCTTCCAGAAAGTGCTAACAATATATTCTACCTACAAGAAATTTTATTCCTGCTCGTAATTTTCCCCTAACAAGAACTAGTTTGAAACCTCATTTGGGCCACAAGCTGCATTTTAGGATTCTTAGACTTGTTATTAATAATGAATTTCTTCTCTGGAGGATTCTGGGAAGATCAAATAATGTTCCTCCAACGACTCTTTGTAGACTTCAAATGAGGAAGAAATCACGTAGCTGCTTTAGCATGCAGTACAAATACTACTCTTACGGTACCCATTTCCCCTAATCGTTAACATCTTGAACGAATCGTCCAAGCACACGTAATCTATAACTTGGATAATCAGGAACTCATTATTCCACCATGAAATTCTAACTGCCCAAGTGGAACAAAACTTGTTTATTACACTGGATTAAACACCAACCCCCCAACCCAAAAACAAACAAACAAACAAAAAAAACCCAACCCCCAAACAACAACGCCCCATGAATAGGTGAAAGAAAAATAGTTTTAATATTCTGCTTTCGAGCAGGCATAAAGTACTAGTGACTGCATATATTTACCAGTAAAAAGAAGCAGCATAGGTTTAGTGTAACATATTTACATCTTGGTTATAAAAAACTATTCGAAAACCAAACATTTTTTGAAGAGAGAAATGGTCTGTAATGGGGTTTTCTTCCTCAAAAGTCTAATTAATTTCACATAACTTCATACCGCACACAGCGATTCATATCTACAGCCCAAAACTGTTTTTGTTCTAAAAACAATGAGAAACCTCTATGAAACTAACACATTCTGATTAAATATGTGCACATTTGTGATTTCCTCTTGCAGCATAATTTTGCTGCAACCCTCCTGGGGCTAGGTACAGAAGTTATGCATAAACTGGTTTAAGTGATCAGAAACAGGTTTCACCTTGTAACAACAGAAACTCAGTGCACATAAGCCAGTTTCAAAATGGCTGAAACTGGTTTAAGATAAACCTTAACTGATTTGGCGCAAACCGGTTTATGAAACTTCTGTCCCAGACCCCTTCCTGGTTCAAGTTAAACCACAGTCCCCCAGCATCTCAGCATGCTTTGCAGCTTTAGCCTGGGCTGAGGGGCAGAGCCAGCCCTCCAGAGAGCAGGGCTGGCTCTGCCCCTCTGCTTCCTAGCTGGAGCAGTGAGGGTTGGCTGATGGGGGAGGGGGGGCAAGCCTGGCTGTGGAGGGAGCCCAGTCTGCAGTGAAGGGACTGCTCCTCCTAGAAAAAAAAACCTGACTGGGGTCAGGAAGGGGGGGCTAAATACCCCTTCCCACATGCAAACTTACTGCTAGCTGCAACTGTGGACTTCAAATCCCTGGAAGCAGGAAGAGGAAATGATGAGTAATCCTGCAGAGTCCTGCTGCTGTAATTCTGTACCGCAAATCTCAGAGATCTCAAGGGCAGCAGGAAGAGGAAGTGAATATACAGCCAGAGAGTCATGTTGTAGTTCTCCCTGGCTTCTGGCCTGAGCCACTGCAGGCATGTGGCTGTATTTTCTGAATCAAAGGTCTGTTCACTTCTGTTTCTATTTAATCTGTGCCATTTAGGCTACCTGCAAGGATTAAATTGATTAGCCTCAGGCTTTTTGACTGTCTGCACTTAGCCTTGTTGATTAGGAGAAATGGTGAACATGGAACAGTGGCTAAGATCACTTATGTGAAATTAAGAAAAGTATGACTGTTCATGTAAAACTGGCTAGTTCTACACAAAACTAATTAGATGCATGAAAGTTAAACACACCCTGACATCCATTTTAGAAATCAGGGTCAGTTCCTTTATTCCAAAGCATGATTTTTAGCTCTTCTTTCTAGAAAGGATCCTGTGTGTGTGGTGATCCAGTTTTACTGGATGCAGAGTACTTCTGAAATTCCACTAGAATTTAAGGAGCTGAGTAGTCTGAACAGTTGTGTAGCACTACATCACCAGTAAAGCATTCAGTGGTATTCTAGTTACAGCTCCTATTCAGATAAGATATCAAAATTGGAGATAGTAGCACAAGCTTTGCAAACCAAAAGGGTAAAAAAATGACTGCCCCCTTGAAAAATAAATCAGCTCACCAGTCATCTGTCCTGCTAAATTTCTGACCTCATCTCATCTCATCTCATTTCATCTCTCCATTTCAATTTCTTTCCTGGCATCTTAGCCTTCTGTTCATCATGCTCCCCTTTGTTCATACATTTCATTCCAAAACAGAGAATCTCTCATTGTAACCCCTGCAAGAAATTAAACTGAAGCTTTTCCAGGCAACATACTGGAGGAAAAATCCAGCTTGAATCATAATGTATATCATCATTGAAACCAGAGGCAATTCACAATCTCAACCACTCAAATTAGTAATTCCTCTTTAGAACTTCATTGTTCAAGTTTCTTAGCTAAAGGCCACTTTTCAGAACCCTCCCCCCAAAACCCTCCCCCCTAAAAAAAACAAAACCTTCTCTTTAACAATGACTGGGCCAAATTCATCCACAGCTCACCTTAAAGGCTAGGGACAGAAGTTACACATACATTGGTATAAGTGATCAGAAACTGGTTTAAATAGGGCTAGGGACAGACATTAAAAAAGCCTGAGCTTGAATTGATTCAGTCTTTGCAGGTTAGTCTAACCTGCAGAGAGTAAACCAGATTGTAAGTGGATAGACGTTTGGCACATGCCTGCAGTGACTCAAGACAGAAGCCTGGGGGTGCTAGAACAGACCTCCCTTTCACTGAGAAGCTGAGCTGGGGGTGGCGGGGCATGGCCAGGCCTGCACCAGAGGCTCCCTGACAACCAGAAGCAATCCTGGCACACAAACTACCCGGCTCCAGAAAGGGATTCTTACCCCTCCTCCATCTCCCACCACTGTGGGGCCAGAAGGGGGCCCTGTTTGGTGCTGGTGGGCATCTCTTCTCATTCCTCCTCCACTGCCACCACCATGGGGTGGGGAAGTGGGCTCTGTGAGGCTGCCTTCCCCCTGCTTCTCCCCCATTGCTGTGGGGTGGGGAGAGGGGGCTCTATGGGATGCTGCCCAGCCCTAGAGGGGAACTCCTCCCCTGATTTTTCCAGTGCTCCTTTCCCCCAGAGCAGTGCTGGCTGCCTCTATCCCCAGGGTTCCGCACTGCACACCTGCAACTCCGCACTCACATGGGGAAGCTCCATGTTGGACTCTGCAGGGAAGCATGAGGCAGGGCTCCCTCCACTGCTAGCAGATTGCAGGGACTGCAGCTAGGAGTGGCAGAGACAGCAGGCTCCAGTGTGGGGCTGGAGCTACGGGCATGGGGAGCACAGCCTTGGAGATAAGGCAAGCTCCGCTCCCTCTTCTGTGCAGTGCTGGCTGGAGACACCCCTGCACCAGGCACAAGCATCCTGATATCCCTGCCTGCTCCTGCTGCCAGGCAGCAGTGGCTTCATGCTATGGGTGGAGTGTGTGGGGGTCCCTATATGCCCCACCCCCACACTGTGCAGCTGAGGTCCGTGCTCCTGCTGCCCTTCTGTGGGATGGAGGAGTAGGGGGAAGAATTTCCCCCAGCATGGAACAGAGCCTCCCTCTGCTCACTGCATCACCCCTGTCGTGGGGCCAGGCAGCATTACATGGAGTGCCCCCACTCTCAGTCTTGGGGTGGCATGGGGGGGGGGAATGGGAGGAGGAGGAAGAGTCCCTATCCAGAGCCTCACAGAGTACCCCTCCCCACCCAGCATGGAATGGAGCTCCCCTTCCCACTCTGCAGGACAGCCAACCCAACATGGCCCCATTAAGGTGAAGGGGGCAGGGAGAAGAGTTAATTCCTGCCTCCATCCCTTCCCTGCAGCTGGGGTTTAGCAGCTCCAGGGGCCACCACTGCAGCCCCATCCCCTCTGCTCCCCAGCTGCAGTGGGGGAAGAATGGAAGGAAGAAAGAAATAACTCCCTCCCTGCCCACTTTGCCTTAACAGGGCCATGCCTGCCAGTGTCTCCACTAGGGCTGGTCCCTGCTCCGGCTAGAGAGCAGAGGGGAGGGACCAACTCTGCTATGGAACAGAGAGCCCCACCCATCCCAGAGAGCATGCCAGGATGCTGGGGGTGTCTGGTTTATCTTAAACCAGGAAGGAATCTGGAACAGACATTGCATAAATTGGTTTGAGCCAAATCAGTTAAGTCTGAGACTACATTCAACCGGATTTATCTCAATCTTATCCTCCTTCAGCCATTCTCAAACTGGTTTATGTGCACTGAATGTCTGTTCTGTTACAGTTTTAAACCAGTTTCTGATCACTTCTGTCCCTAGCCCAGAAGTTAAGTGCACATAAACCACTTTCAAAATGGCTGAAGCCAGTTTAAGATAAACATGGATGAACATAGCTTATTTAGGTTAATTGAACTTCTGTCCCAGATCCCTTCCAGATTCAAGTTAACTGACAATCCCCCAGAATCCAGGATCCTCCCCTGCAACCCACGCCCCCCCTCCCCCACAAGGTGAGCCAGATAACTTTGGCCCAAGCTGTCTGCTCCAGCCAACAGGACAGCATGCTCTGGCATCCCTCGGCCTCTGACCAGGGCCACTGCAGAGATGTGGATACTTCTCCAGAACCAAAAGTGAATGTCTGGTTCACTTGCTCCCTGGTTCAATCTACACATCTTAGACTAATCTGCGAAGACCGAAGCGATTCAGCCGCAGGGTTTTTGATAGTCTGTACTTAGCCCAAAAGAATGATTAATTTGGCCTACCATTTTAATATATTTTAACACCAAATGCTGGTTTGCTTTGTATTCTTGTTATTTAAGGGGAAGCAAAGAATTTTAGGCAACTGTTTCACATTTCAGGCTACCAAGTGTGAATTTAAACCTTGTTCTGAAGTGCCATCCCTCAGGTTTTGCTACAGAGAATACAGACACAAGATTAATGGATGCAAGAGATCATTGTTGTTTGAGAAACTGAGGATCCAGGAACAAAGCCATGACCTGTTTGAGATATCCCTCAAAAAATTACTGTACATGCCCTGAACCTTGTTCTGACATTATACATAGGAAAATAAAACCACCCATGAGGGTAGAATCAGTTTCAGGAACTTAAAGAAAATAAGCTAGCAAATGTTTCAATTATGCTATGTTAATTTCTCTCATGAGATTTTGGGGGCAAAGGGTGTACAGTAGACAGTCTTCTGTCAAGTGAACTACCTAAAGTCCCCTAGCACTTTTTTCATGGCTTACAAAGCAAGAGATAGGCCAGTGTAATAGGTTAATACTCTTATCTGAGACCCACCCAGCAAAAAAATGCAGTGGAAAATTTGTATTTTCCTAAAGGCTCCTAATTTTGCAGCTTTACTTCCACACCACCTTTCTTTTCAAAATGAAAGGAGTACATGAAATGCAGTGAGGGGTTGTATATCGATTCTGCTGTCACTACGCATCCTTCAAAATCATCCCAAGTGCTACTTCTTGATAATCTACACGCCTCCAGGTGATGAAATATGTAAAGAAGATTCCCCTGCACTCCTCGTTAGCGGCCTCAAAACTTCATTTTAGTGACTGAAAAATGGGAGTGAATCTGTAATGGATCATTCTGCTATGGAGTCTCACCAAAGTCAGCACAGCTCCTTGGGTGAATAAAGGCTTCAGGATCAAATTCAAACCAGGACATCCAGAGCCACTGACCCCAAGTATTTCATTAACCAGGAGAGCCAGGTCCCAAAAAATCATGATTTTAAAAACAACTCTGTGATTGTTGCTATCTAAATTGTACAAAATAGTCTTGTGTACTTAAAATACTGCACAAAGAAATATACAGACAAGTACGTTTTACATAACTAGAAGGGGTAATTGTACACTGTGACTACACTGTAAAAACATTTGAGAGCTGTGGAGGTAGAAAGAATAAGGAAGAGAAGTTTAACAATCTTTAACATCTAAAAGGAGGATGTAAAGGCCCAGGATCTGGTGGAATTTCAGAAAAAGGTCCCTTAAGTTTTGGTAAAGAACAAGGAGGAACTATTGCTTTTTCAAAACTGTACACCTCTTTGAAACAAACAGAGATCCAGCAGTAACTGACTGGATGTCTGAAGTGTAACAAAAGTATCAACAAGTCAAGTGCAATTTGTTCGAAGTGATTCACATAACTATTGATATTCACACATTCTCTCCATCTGGATATGTGGGGATTATATTAATGCCAGGCATTATAACATGAGGATAACAATTTATTCATTTCTTACCAGCCTTTACTTCAGCACTTTGGGAAGAATGGAAGGAAAAGTAGTTCTGAGAGCTTTCACATGGTTCTTGTTGCCAAGGAAACAATAGTTTCCATTTCCCAGTACCATAGAAATCAGGGAATAAGAAACAAAGAAATCTACAATACTGGACAAGAGTTTCTGTCAGTAAAATTCACCTGCTCCATAACAAGTACGTTGTAACTGCGCTATTAGAACAAGGTAGCAGTGTTGTTGTGTGCGTTGAGGTTTGCAGAACAACATATACGATTCTAGCAAAAAACATTGGTGAACACTTAACACCCCAAATACTATCATTTGTGTGTGTTTTGAAAGGCAGACAGAAGAGGAGGGTGGGAAACACATATGTGGATCTCAGGTCTCCTATCAAACAACAAACATGTAAGCGTATCACCAGTGCTTGTAGATCATGCAAGTATAGTTCTATAAATTTCCCCACTCAGAAAAGCCTACACCTCAGCATCATTTTTATCAGCTTGGAAATGGATACTAGTTTCCCCTAGTTTAATAATTTTTAAATTGTACAAAAATGCCTTGTTAGTGGCATGGATCACTTCTCCTTGCCGTGAAAGCTACCCTCCCTACTATGATCACCGATCACTTTTCTGTGTTTGGCAGTTCTGTCTCAGATGAAATTCCTCCCAGTGTTTTGTCCTCTAGGATGTTTACCTATAGTCATTACAGGAGCACTTCAAATACTGCGATAGTGTTATTTACCTATATGTGCTGATTGGCGAATGCTTAAGGGACACTGCTATCTTTTTTGGTATCAGAAACAATTCTAGTAGGGATCAACTTCAAGAAAAAGACAAGCAAACACACAGTCTTTCTCACACGCACGCACACACACACACTGCTGAATCTGTCAGCCTGCAGTCTAAGCAACATCTAGTGTTGTGGTAGCCCATTTAGGCAGTCAGACAAAATTGGTAAAGGCACCACCCCCCTTTCTCACAAAACATTCCTGAGTTTGTAATAAACTGTAAATATGCCTGAGTTTCCCCTTTCAAAAGGTTGCGCTGCATTCTGCTAGTCACCTCTTATTAGTAGGCCATCACACCAGTGCAGGAAAAGCCATGTGAATGCAAGTGGGGATATCTACACAAGACACTTCACTGCACAGCACACTAATTTGCTGCACAGTAAAGCATCACTATGTACATGTGTGCAGCAATTAGGGCATAGTAGACTAATTTACCACACTGCTGGATAGTCCCATCAGATACAAGGGGTATCCAGCAGCGCAGTAAATCACTGTACTGTATATACAGACAGTGCCATTAGGATTAGTTTACTCTGGCTCAGATTTAGCTGGAATATATTAAATTACATTAACTGTATGTTTAGATGTGCCCAGTGCCAACTGCCTTTGGACCTGACTGGAGTGCAGTATGGATTCTTTCCTTAAGGAAAAGGTCTATAGACCTTAATAGAGCTGACAAATCATTAGGGCTCTATAGAAACTCTTCTGCAATGCTATAGAATTTAATAGAGAATTCACTATTTTCTTGTCCCTTTTAAAGCCAGCTTGTAGTAACTCATCCTATAGGGCAGTCTAACACAACCAGGATCTACTTCCTTCTGGAATTATTTGCCACATCTGCAGTTGAAAATGTGGGTCTTGGATTGTCCCCCTCAGTCAGTTACAGACTCGCTGATAATTTACCTATCTGCAAAAAGACTGTTATACTTGGAGATGCCTGAAGTGACTGATCTACTGCTGCTGGTAGCAACTTTCAAATTGTCTTTTAAGTTATATAGGGTAGCCCAAATCTAGGTTCTAGAGGGTTTTTTTCTTAATCATTATACCCAATGTTTGCCTGGTTAAATCTGGGCTGCCTGCTGCCTAGTTCCACCCATTCTGCTCCCCCTTAAGGACAATTCCTTCTTCTAAGGTTGCAGAACATTGACAGACCTTATTAAGGTGTGCAAGATAGAACAACTTACTACTTCTCCTCTCCTCCTCAAAATGTAAACTAGAATAAGGCCTTCTCAAACACTATAGCATTTTACTTTTAGTGCCCCAGACATGACTATATTCTATTGCCAGCTCTCCCACTGGTCTGGATAGCCCTGGGCAAGTCACTTCACCGCTTTATGCCTCAGATCCCCTATGAATCATGAAGGAAGGGGATAAAGATATCTCATTTGTTAAGTGCTCTTCTGACAAAGAGCTTAGGGTTCCTCTTACTTTAAGGGAGGAACTGCACCTGAAAGAGTGCCAGGCAGCTGAGTAGGGGTTAGCTGCAGGAGAAAAGGCAGGCAGCTCATCAAGCCCAGAATGAGAAGACCTGTGGATGGCTGGGGATGTCACCTGACCAGAAGGTCCTTAGAGAACATATAAGCATAGGGCCTGAGCCAGGGTGAACGATCTGGCTATGCAGGCTGTAGAGGAAAGAACTTCTGAATAGAAAGGCTATAGAGGAGTTCCTGGTTGACACTTAGGCTACTCTGGGGAAATGCTGATTTACAGGGTAGAATATAACTCAGGGTATGGGGGGAGTTTGTGGTACAGCCAGAGAACTAATGTTTTATGTTCAGACCCAGTATGGAGTTTGTTTTTTAGCCAGAGGGCTTATTCCTTAGTTACAGTTTATACCAGTGAACTGAGTTGGGACTATTGAGTGAAGGAGGATCCAGCAGTGCCTGAGCAGAGTGGAGACAAAGGCTGGAACCTAGAAGCCAGGTCCAGTAGAGTGGACCTGGGGTAGAGGGCCCAGTGAGAAGAAAGCGAAAGAGGCTGCTGTGACTGAAGCCCCAGCAAGTGAGACTGATTAATTGATAGCAACATCTGTGAGGCACAGCCATGGCTACAGAGGAAGTTAGAGGCCACAAATAGCCCATAAGGCAACAGGTACCCTGGAGGCATGGATGGGCCAGGAGGGCCCACCTAGAGCTAGTGCGTGATTGGCACCAGCAGGACACAAGAGGGATCCACTGCCAGTCAGATGGACTAGGACAGGCAATTATTTTTGGTGGAGAGCTGCTTACTGAATTTTGGTAAGCTGTCGAGGGCCATGTGGGTAGTCCTGCCCCTTGACAGATGCCCCACCCTCGATCACCATCTTGGGACTGGAAGTTGCACTCCTAGCCTCTGACCTTTGCCACTGGAAGTCCCTCCCCCTGCCCCTGGAAGTACTCCTTTGGGGAAGAGGGTTTGCCATCTTGGGGGGGAACCCTCCCCAAATTACATACTAAAAATCAAATACCTATCATAATATATTTTAATTTAATTAAAAAATATATTTTTGTCCTGATTTGTGAGCATTTGTGGTGTATATGCAGAAGTGATTGCATATGGGGATTAATGAGGATGTGTGTGTATGGGTATGAATGTGGGTATGGGAGCCATGTAGTGCAGAATGGCTGGGCAGCAAAGTGGGGAAAGCGGCAGGGGGGAGTGGAAGCGAGTGGGAGCATGGGGCCTGCAACAATGTCCCAGGGCCAGCACCACCAGGGCCCAGAGCAGGGCAGTATGAGAGTGAGGCACAGGCTGGCAGGGGTCAGTGGAGCCGGGCTGGGCTGCACCAGCAGGGACCTGACCCAACTCCATACAGCCTCTGCTGGCTAGAGCCTCTCCCATGCTCCTGTCGCACTGCTCTGGGCCCTGGTGGCTCTGGCCCTGGGACACCAGTTTCCGCTGCACCGAGCAGCAGCTTCTGGGGAACAAGCTGGTGCTCAGAGTTGGGAAAAAGTGGCCTACCCCCCCTTATGGCCAGCACCCTGTGCTGCAGCCACTCTAAGCCCACGTGGCACTACCTGTGCTTGCCCTCCATTGTCACCATTGCCCCACAGGGCAGCAGTGATGCAGCAGAGAGGCAGAACAGCCCTGCGGCTCCAGCAGGAAGTGCCAGCCATGAGCGGGGGAGGCCACTTTTCCCCTGTGTTGAGCACCAGCTTGTTCCCCAGAAGCTGCTGCTTGGTGTGAAGGAAACAGTGCTGGCAGGGCCCAGAGCAGGGTGGCAGGAGCACGGGGTTCCAGCCAGCAGGGGCTCTATGGAACCGGGTCAGCTCCCTGCTGTCTCTGCCAGTGCAGCCCAGCCTGGCTCCAGAGACCCCTGCCAACCTGCACCCAATGCTCCTACCGCCCTGTTCTGGGCCCCATCAGCACTGGCCCTGGGACACCAGCAGAGGCCCCATGCCCCCACCACTGCTTTCCCACCCACTCACTGGCTCCTGGCTGCATGGCTGGAAAGTGGGGCTCAGCAGGAGCTGGCCTGGCCTCAAGGACTGGGGTGATCGCCACGGTACTCCCATGCCCCTCTTTTTAGTTGAATTTCCCACACTGGCACAGCCACAAACAGCCCCACTGTCCCAGGCAGAAGTGGGCGGGCCTTGCTGGGGCTTCCCCTGGGTCCTACTTCCCTTAGCTCCTGTCATCTTTGACAGGAACCAGGGGCAGATAAATATTACTTTTCTAAATTTTTAGGGTCCCTCTGGGCCAGATGCAGCCCGCAGGCTGTATTTTGCCCACCCCTGGACTAGGGCTTGCTCTAGGACCCTTGGGCAGCCTCCCTTTTCACATTCTAATAATTCCAGCAAAGATGTGGCAGGAAAAGGAAGAGGGAGGGTACCTTATGGCCTAATGAGAGGTGGAGCCCTGTGGCCACTATGGGGCTCAGCACTTGGTATACTCTGCAGTCTACTGTTGAAAAATTCCATATAAAACCTATGCAACAGTATTATTAGAGTACAGTAAAACCCAGATATTTTGCAGGGCTGGATTCCTTACTTTCACCACTAAAAAGATGCGGGTTTACAAATTACCTCGGGCAAAGATACGCAGCAAAGAGATGCATAGGACCACTAAGGTGTTCCAGCTGTTTGTTCCAGGTTTTATTTCAAAGGACATAATTTTTTCTATCAGCTGTTTGGTACAGCATATATGTTCCAGCTGACTAGAAAAGTGGCACTCTTTGCAGGAAGTCACAGGAACCAGCTGAACATCTCTTCTTTAATTCAGTAACCTGCTGCCAATTAAGTAGGCTGTGGTCTATCTGGATATGAATGATGTGGGTTCTATTGTATTTTCTTTAAAAAAATGATTTTACAGGTTTTAGTGGGAGGGCTCTGTCAGGAATGAAATGCCACACTTCTTGGCAGAACCAAGTCAGAGAGTGTATACTGTGTAGCCATTTTGCTCTATCAGTCTCTCTTTTTCTTAATTTAAAATTATAGACTAAATATATTCATTGCTTTTTTCCCCCCTTTGAATTTTAACAGACATCTTTAATGATCCATATTGTTCTCTATAGAAAGTAGGTTGGTACACATACAGGAAATAGTATTTGATATGTATGCAATTTTATTCAGTACAGTATGTGCTAATTATCACTGGAAGATTATTAACAGCTTTTGAAAACATCAGAAATGCTTAGGCAAGCCACTCATTGGCTGAAGTTCAAAATAATTTACCTTTGAGGTATCAGGCCCACTGAAATTCATTCCAGCAATTTAGAGGGAGTCTTTTTCATTAGCCTTAGTCTGATACCTGGGGTTGCTCTGTAACACTGGTTTCATGCATGGAAAAGATCAGAGAAATGTATCTGATGCTTCAGCTCTCCTTCAGTATAACAATCAATACTCTGACTAGAGCATTTGGTGGAGTGTTTTACCTTCACCTGAGTAATGGTTTTGTTTGATCTATTTTTAGCTGGATTCCAGCTATACTATTAGCAGACTTTTTCTGAGGCATGTACTGAAGCATTCACAGTGTCTAAAAATAAAACTTCACAAGCTGGCAAGCTTTCCAGAATCATGTTTGACTTTGTGACCGTTCAATTTTTTTCTCTTCTGGTAGCTTCCACCATTCCCCCAACTTTATTCATAGAAGTATACAGCCATATTATCTTTGATTTCTATTCCTTGGTTTAGGATCAGCGCTTTCATAAATCTATAGTAATGGTACACCAGATATGCATTCTGAAACCATTCAGCAATGCTTTTGTTTTGTATATGGAGTGTTCTGCAGAATTTCTGTAACAGATAAATTTGATGATGTTTCTAGGGTCCATTGGCTAATCTTTTAGGCTAGGGACAGAAGTTACACACAAACTGGTTTAAGTGATCAGAAACTGGTTTAAACCTGTAACAGATCAGAAGTTCATTGCATTTAAACCACTTTCAAAAGGGCCAAAACTGGCTTAAGATAAACCTGGTTGGATGTAGCATCAGACTTAACCAGTGTTGTCAACTCACAATTTTTGGCATTGTTCTTAAAGCCTATGCTCCAGGGAATATGAAAAATTTAACTCTCTCTTTTATTTATATTTATACCAGCAAATTGCCCGTCAAGAATGATGGATTGGATGGGGACAGAGGCCCTTTGGGTCTGGGCTTGCTCCCCCGCCACTTAGGGTCTGGGCCTGTTCCCTCTCCTCCCTTGGGCCAGTTTGGCTCTCGGCCCATTCCTCACCTGCTCCCTGCCGATTTGGCTTCAGGCCCATTCCCCCCTCCCCACCACTGGTTTGGCTCTAGGCCTTTTCCCCCCTTCCCCCGCCGGTTCAGCTCTAGGCCTATTTTCTCTCCTCCCCCTCACTGGCTTGGCTCCGGGTCTGTTTCCCATTCCCCTCACTTCAGCTTCAGGCCTGTTCTCCCACTCCCCTAGACTACACCTCTGGAGGAGGCAGCAGGCTCTGACTGTCCCATGACCTCATTCATGGTGACTAGGTTCCTGGCTGGGCTGGGTTATGAAGCAATCAGAGCCCAGCGACTCATCCAGGGGCACAGCACAGGGAAGCCAAAGGGGGGCCCATGACAACCTGGTCTGTGCATGGGGCAAGTGTAGGCTGCAATCAGCCTCCACTCTGTGCCTCACTGCCAGTGCCTTGACAATGGTGCAAAGCAGCACAATATGAGTCCCATTGCTGGGCAGGCTGGGCAGTGATGCACATGGTGCCACGCCGTGCTATGCTGCTGTCAAACAACTGCAATGAGGTATGGAGCAGAGGCCAACTACAGAGCACAGCTGCATCCCACCCTTGCCCTGTGCACAGACTGGGAGGCTGTGGGCCCCCCCTCGGATCCTCCATGCCATGCCTCTGGAGGACCCACTGGGCTCTAATTGTCCATTGATGCAGCCTGGCTGGAGCCCCCAGTCACCACAAATGGGGCCCCAACTGGGCCATGTTGGGAGCAATCACAGCCCAGGGGAACAACATGGGGAGCCCAGGCGGGGCATATGCCCCCACTCCCCCAAAGTGTGTGCAGCAGTGGGAACTGCCCACCCACAGCCCTGGAGGAGCCACTGGGCTCCCATTGCCCTATGACCCAGTCCAACCCAAGCACAGAGGGTGGGGGGGCTTCTTCAGGGGGAAGCAGGGAGCTGTGTGGGCAGCAGAGTAAGGAAGGCAGGTGCTGTGGGTCAGGAGTGATGGACACCAGCATGGTCTGGGGGGCAGGGTACTGTGAATCAGGAGTGAGGGGCAGCAGAAGAGCTGAGGGCACTGTGGCTTGGGCGTGAGGGGCAGTGGCAGTGTATGGGCATATCACTGCCCCTGTCCACAACCATATACCCCCTCCCCACCTCTGGCGTCCTCTTTTTTTGAAACTGAAAATATGGTCAGGTTTAAAAAAACCTGCAAAGATTGAATCAATTCAGCCTCAGGCTTTCTGACTGTCTGTACTTAGACTTACACAACCACTAACAGAGATGGGAATGAAGGCTCCTGCTTCCCTTATGAGGTCTGTGTAAGGAAAGAGCAGACTTTCAGTCTCTGAAACTTGAGGCTTGGCGAGTACTGCTATTACAATGCTTTTGTTGTGCAAAGCTATGACCTCATTTGTTCTACAAACAATTATAACTATTTATCTACTTCTAATTCTCCTTTGCTACAATGCAGACAACAGCCAGGAGTAGATCATTTTTCTATGGACCAACACTTGAATAAGCTAGGAGTATGAATGAAGTTTTCAAATACTAACTTCTCTCTCCAAAAAGAAAGACACTTCCTGCAAGATTTTGGAAATTGCGAAACAGTAAGTCAGTGTACCCATGAAGTAAACTATGGCTAGAGACAGATATGTAATCAAATCACGCTCTGGCTTTTTGAACATTTGCAGGTAAGTCTAACCTGCCTGAACTGAACCAATTTGCAAGTGGATCGACATTCCCTTTTCACTCAGGAAATGCAGGCACATGCCTGCAGTGGCTCAGGCTAGAAGCTTGGTGATGCTAGAACAGCCCTTCCTTCCCTTCCACAATGCTGAGCTGGTGGAGGAGGGATGAGGAAACTAGGCCCTGGCAGAATGCTATGATTTGGGAGGGGTTTAAACTCCCAACCGTGGCTGCACAGTCCTGAGCTGGGGTGTGCCTGGGAGGGGAAGGAGCAGCTGCCAGGTTTCCACCCTCCCCACCCTCCTCTTTACCAATCAAGGGGCAGGGAGAGTTGCTAGCCTCCGGTCCCCAGCTAGCACTCCGAGGCAAGGGAGCAGGAGAGGAAGGACTGCTTGTGTGTATCGTATGCATCTGTTGATGAAACTGCACTTTTCATCTCCCTTTCCCTCTTTCTTCAAGGAGTCTACAGTGAACCACTGCAACCCAGTCATTTCTAACACCTCTGTCCTCTCTTGAACAGACTGCAGCCAGCAGGCTGTGTATCAAAACACAAAATGACTGCAGCCATCAAGCCCTACAAAAGAAAACATCTGTCTAATTAATTTCAAGCTCTTATCTGCAGGGTGCATTTGCTTTTTCAAGCCACTAACTGCGTTTGTTCCAGTGAAATTGGAGACACACACACACAGATACCTCTCAGCATTAGCTAGCATGGGGTCAGATGCCATGGCCAGATGCCGGCGTCTACGAGCTGGGGTCTCTGCCCTGGAAGAATGGCAGGAAAGGGGATCTCTGCTTGAGCAGTGAGTGGTGAGAGGGAGGGTGGGGCAGGGGGAGCCAGACAGACACTGCTGTGCCTGCAGTCTGCCAAGCAGTGATAGTGCTCCAGCTTGGAAGGAGAGGGGCAGGGTCAGCCATGCTCTTTGGAGCATACAGCCTAGCCCAGCCCAGGGTTAAAGAAACATGGTGGGATGTTGGAGGACTGTAATTTAATTTGAACCAGGAAGGGGTCTGGGACAGAAGTTGCATAAACTGTTTTGACACAAATCAGTTAATTCTGATACTACATTCAACCAGATTTATCATAAACCAGTTTCAACCATTCTGAAACTGGTTTATGTGCACTGAAATTATGTTCTGATGCAGGTTTAAACCAGTTTCTGATCACTTAAACTGATGTATGTGTAACTTCTGTCCCTAGCCTAGAGGTGATGCCTATCTAATTAACCAAGGAGATACTGCAAACTGCAGGATCAGGTAGAGATACCCACACTAGCTTTAAATGAGCTAGCATAGGTACTAGAAGCAGTAGCCTGGAGTTCCCCATGAGATAATAGTCCCTGTCAGGAAGTAGTCCTGAGTCAGTTTTGTGTGTTGTTATTCTTAATATGTTCTGTTAGTGAAGTCCAGTAAAAGTTTACCCAGGAACACAGAGAAATTCAAGTATATATTAGCCTGCATGCTGCTTTTCTCTTAAATCTTTAACTCTGTCCATTTACAATATTTTATATAGGTTCACACCTGCATATTCATGTTGTGCAATAAAATATAACTATGACAAGCTATGCATATAAATTAAACCAGCTGGCTGATAATGTGATGACAAAAACACAAGCCTGTATATGGCTTTGATTTTTCCTTTGGCCGGAAAAGCACAACATACCATAAAGGTGAAAATCTCTTTTTTAGGGTTCTCAGAAGCAACAAGACTGTCCCATTGGCTAGACAAGGAAGAAAAAAAGCTAGAAGTGCAACTGTTAGTATTTATTAGCAGCTGGAGGAAAAGTGCTTGGCAAGGTACAAGAAAACAGTGAAAGCTATGACACAACCTTTACCTAACTGCCCTTTCTGGCACCCATAGAATGTCCTTGTCTTTCATTCAATAACACTCAACCAAGCATGGTGTGATGCTTAAAAACAGCCTGTACTGTACTTAACAGCAGTACTAGAGGGAGAGAGACTTCTTAAAAGATGATTGCATGTTATGTCAGAAAAGATAGTACCACATATTATTCACACTTCAAATGCTATAGCTGATATATAACATCTCTTGCTATATAACAGAGGTGTGCCAGGCCAAAGAAAGCCTGAATCATATCTTCTTCATAGATTTTAGTTGCTTGACTTACTAGCTTCCTACAGGTTCAATGATCCCAAATCGCTTAGTGTCAGAAATTCTTGCCCTTTCAGATAGAACTTCCTCAAACTTTATAGTTTGAGAAAACAGGCCAAGTACTTATATATATGTGGTTTAAAATTTTGTAAGACTCGAGGGAAACTGAAGCAATGATTTCTGAGAGGCCTTCTAAGGGAAAATTTTCCCTGTATAGAATCTAATTATTGGAGGGCTGTCATTAATTCATCCCCCCACCCCCCCACATTGCTGCAGGGGCGCAGGCACTGGGGAAGCAGGTGGTGTAGGTAGGTCAAACAGGTTGCCTCCTGCTTATGCTTGTTCTTCTGCCACCTCTGCCCCATACCTACTCCTCCCCTTCTTCCCAGCCTCTGCTCCCCACCATTTCCTCCACTTCTCCTTGATCCATGCTGGTAGGTTCCATCTCCTTTGTAATTTGGGATACTGACCATGGCCCCAGCCCAGTCCCACAGCAATTGCATGGGCTGCATGCCACTACCACAGGGCTGGGTAGGGACTGTGCTCAGTGCCCCAAATTAGAAAGGGGATGGAGCCTGCTGGCATAGTGCTAGGGTAATGGTAGGGGAGGGAGAGGGGCAGATGTGGGAGCAGAGGCTGCACAGGAGGGAAGTAATAGTTGGAAGAGACTGCAGGGAGAAAATGGCAGGGAGAAGGAGGAGGGGGAAAAAACCTTATCTTAGAATCAAGTAAATACGGTATGAAGGAGTGGTCACTAACCAGTCGATTTTGATCTCGATTAAGGCATCGCTGAGGCATTGATTACCCTCAGTCTTCGCCCTGCCATCTTGATCTACTGGTAGATTCCTGAGCCACTTGAAGTCAATCCTGGGCTGTGGGGGCTAAGCATGTGCATGCTCAGGGAAGAGGTGGAGGGCTGGGCAGCACATGCAGCAGGGCTTGGGGCACAAAGCCCAGCCCGCAGCAGAACCTCCCTCTGCTGCACACAGAGCAGGGGGGCATGTGCTGCCCATCACCAGTGTGGGCCAGTGCTGGCAGCTGCAGCAGCTCTGAGGTAGGGAATGGGGCAGGGGCAGGGGCAGACCCTGCACAGCTGGCACTGAGCACAGGATGCAACTACAAGCAGCTCATGCAGGGGGCATGGGGAAGGGGGGCACACAGCGTGGCGGGGGCATGCCCCCAGATCTGCTGGTGGGGCAGGGCAGGCTGCAGACTGGTGTTGGGGCAGCACTGGCTTTTCCCAGCTGGACTGTGGTGGTAGCAGCACTGGGAGTGAGGCCGTAGACATCCCAACTACTCTCCCAGTGCTGGCAAGTGTGGGCCAGGCACAGTGAGAACAGCTTGGCACAGCTTGCCCCATCCCTTGGAGGCTAGCAGGCACAGGGGAAGGCAGGCTGTAGTTGCAGGCTGGAAGGCTGCACTGGGATGTTCTCACTGGGCCTGGCCCATGCTTGTGCTTGAGACATGTGGTGCTGGTGCTGGAAGCAGCAGTTGGGGGATATGCCTCCACGCTCTGTGGCCTTGCTCCCAGCACTGCCACCACTGCAGCCTGGCTAGGAAGAGCCAGCTCTGCCCTGGTCCCAGCCCCAGACTGCTCCACTCCACCCACGGGCAGATCTGGGGGCATGTGCCCCCGTGCTCTCCAGGGCCATGTGTCCCCCCTCCCCCATCCTCGCAGACAAGCCGCTCATGGCTCTGTCCCCAGCACCACCTGTGCAGGGCCTGCCCCATTCCCTACCTCCCTGCCATTGGTGGGGTGCAGATCAAGGCCCCAGCGGTGAGGGAGGCAGTAGGGCTAGGGTTGGGGCCTCAATCTGCCCAACCCCTCCATGACCCTTTTGCCTCTCCCATCTCTCCCCACAGACTTACCTGCTGGGCAGGGGAGTAGATCTCAGTTTACTTTTAAATTAGGAGAAGTGATCTCCAACCTAAAAAGGTTGGAGACCACTGGTATAAAGAATGTATGGAAAGCCAAAAATGCCTTGAATCCCATTTTCTTGATAAATTTTAGTTGCTTGAGTTACTAACTTCCTACAGGTCAAACCAATCCAGATTGCTTAGTGTCAGAAAGGGTTGCCCTTTCCCATAGAACTTCCTCAAATTTTGTAGTGGGAGAAAACAGGCTAAGTACACAGCTATAAATATTCATCTACAGAATGCCAAACCAATTGAGGAAGACCAATTTACTCCTGTCCATCATGGTAAAACAGTAAAAGTTTCCCTTGATTTATGAGGTAGATGTGTTCCCAGAAAACCGCACATAAATTGAATTCACATAAAGGGAACATTCTCACCCCTAATATAACAAATAGGGATACGTTCCCAGAGTGATGAGGGAAGGTGGGAGTAAGGCTGGGGGTAAGAAAGGGCCAGGAAGTGGGGCATGGTGCAGCCCAATGGCTGCAAGCAGGCAACATCGGCTGCTCCACGGGCTGTTGCAGGGGTGGCACCAGGCTCTTCCTGGTGCTCAGCGGCTGTGCTGGGAGGGCAGGTTGCAGGGGTGGGCTATGGAAGATTTTGGGGTAGCAGCAGCCCCCTTCCCATTGCTGCGGCCTGCCCCAAGCACTAGGAAAAGCCCAGTGCTGCTGCTGGCCCCAGCCTGCTCTCATCCTGCTGCAGGCTGCCGCTCACCCTGAGCAGTAGGAAGAGCCCAATGCCACCACCAGCCCCAGCCTACAGTGGCCGCCATCCCCAGCTTGAGGTGGGATGAGAGTAGGCTGCTACCAGCCCTATGTGCCAGGAAAAGCCCACTACCACTGCTAGCCTCAGTCTGCAACAGCAGCGTGCTTTTGTCCTGTGTGCAGAGCCTGGTGCAGCTCCCCAGCCCACAGCCTTCCAAGGGTAGGGAGCTGAGCCCCCCCTCCCCCCAGCCCTGTCCCACACCATGCACCCACTCACATTTTCCTCTGCTTTGCTTCCTGCTGCATCCTTGGGAGCAGCCAACAGGTTGCACAATGCCCCTCCTTCCACTTCCCCTACAGCCCCAGAGCCAATTGCATAAGAGTGAATTTACCTTGCATATAATGAATTTGGGGTATGAAAAGGGTCATCACATAAGAGTGAATTTGCATATATAGAACCTGCATAAATCAAGGGCAACCTGTACTGCATACATATATACAAACTATGAACAGAAATGCCTGAAGAAGGGTGTTTGTGGCAAAAAGCTTTCAAAGAACAATTTTTCCAACTATTTAGTTGGTCTAATAAAAGATGTCACATTTACCCAAGGACCCTCGTCTGCCAACAGAAGCAGGGCTTTTTCAGAGTCTGGCCTCCAAGATAGAAGATGTTTCAATTCCAGTTGGTTAATGCACACTTTGATTGCAGAGTCCCAAAGTCAGGGGAAATAAGAAAAGGAGGACAGAGGAAGAAATTGAGTGACCTTATTCTGGTGAACTGGCAGAGCCTGTGAACTTAAATAGTGATGTTAATGAAAAGTTGAATTACTGGATCTATCACAGAGCACAGAACAGTTGCATCTAAATCCAATTGCAAAGCATGAGCTTTTACATTTCCCAAACGTCTCTAATTGCCAGCATACTTATCCCTTCATTTGCAGTAAATGCTCTCTAGCGAAAAGTCTAGTGCACATCGAACAGCACCTGAATTGAATCTCAAACCAACAGAATCCATATTCAGTAGAGTTCAATTTAACCTCAGCCTACTTTAGCTAATTATGGCTAAACTATCACAGCTCCTTGTCAGCCACTTCCCCCATCTGCTCCCTACTGGGGCCAGTGCTCTAATGTGGAGAACACTTGTCCAACACCTTCTGCAGCAAGCAAATGGGAAGGAGGTAGGACAAAGGAACAGAGAATGAAGGATGGGGAAATGAAAGGAACTTTGGACCTCCAGAATATTTGTCTGGCACACAGATAAACAGCTCCCTTTAAAAGAAGTGTACTAACTTCTCTTTCTTCTAAGACTAAGAGAGAAGTGGGAGAATGGGATCAGATTAGGTGAAGAAAAATTTGGCATTGTTTCACACAATGCATTATCTGCCCTGCACCTAAGGCAGTATAACTGCATGGGGGCCCCTTAGGTCATGGTTGATCTTGCACAGGGGTCCAATGTTAAGGGGTAGTCCACACAGAAGAACACTGGGTAATCATTATAACAAGCAGAGATGAGTGAAAAGTGTAACATTGTTTCACAAATATCTGTTCAAACTTTGATTTGACCATGCTTGTAAGTTTGTTGTGCTTGCCCAGACGTTATAGTGCTCAAACTTTATTAACACAAATAGTTATAAAAACTGAATTTCATAGCTGAGTACTCAACTATCTGAATGACCTGTACTGGATTGTAAAATTAACTGTCCTCTGTTGGTTAGTCATTGAAGTTACTGAATCTGAGAACAGAATCAGTGGCATGCAACTTTTGGGTTAGGGACAGAAGTTACACATAAACCAGTTTAAGTGATCAGAAACTGGTTTAAACCTGTAACAGAACAGAAGCTCAGTGCATATAAACCAGTTTAAAAATAGCTGAAACTGGTTTAAGATAAACCTGGTTGAATATAGTATCAGACTTAACTGATTTGGCTCAAACTGGTTTATGAAACTTGTCCCAGACCCCTTCTAGGTTTAAGTTAAATCACAGTCCCCCAGCATGTTTTGCAGCCCTGGGCTGGGCTGTCCTATCTGCTCCAGACAGCAGAGCTGGCCTCACTCCTCTGCTTCTTAGCTGGAGCAGTGAGGGCTGGCTGACAAGGGTGGGTGGGGTAGGCCCAGCTGGCAATGCAGCCTGGTCTACAGGGGGGAGGGAAGGGGGAGGGAGAGGAAACAGAACTGACACCCTCAGGCAAAACCTGGCTGGGGTCTGGGGCCAGGGAGGGGGTTAAACACCCCTTTCCCTGCTTAAATGTATTGCTGGCTGCAATCATGGACTACAAATCCCAGAGGCACCTGGAAGCAGGAAGAAGTGATCAGCAACCCTGCAGGGTCCTGCTGCTATAATTCTGGATTGCAAATCCCAGAGACTTCAGGGGCAGCAGGAAAAGGAAGTGAACACACAAACAGAAAGCTGTGCTCTAGTGCCTCCTGGCTTTTGGCCTGAGCCACTACAGGCATGCAGCTGCATTTCCTGAAAAAGGTAAATGTGTGTTTACTTCTGTTTTAATTTAATCTGTGCAATTTAGACTAACCTGCGAACACTGAATCGATTCAGCCTCAGGCTTTTTGACTGTTTGTACCTAGCCTTGCAGCTAAATATTGCAACAAAAATGATGGCTATGTATTAACTGAGTTCCTGCAAAAGAGCTGCACACCAAGAAATATTTCCTTTAAAAAAACCCCCAAATTTAGAGTAGCACACAATTGTGAGAATTTCATAAATTGCTTGCAGACACCTGATGAGCCAAAAGAAAGGCAAAGTTGTTGAATAAATTATTCAATGCTTCTTATTCATGCAAGTCTAATTATGTCTTTTGCATCATTAGGGATAAATCAAGGTGCCATCTTTATTCAACAAAAAGTGAATGGGAAGAGAGACTTTAGATGTCTGTATTTCCTTTGTTGTTGTTTTGCTATGGTATATAGGAATCTATCCTAGATATTGGTAAGAAGCATCATGAAGTCTAGAGGACATTCAAGGTCAAATTTCTAGTACTATTACCTAAATTATACCTACAAAATTTTGGCGCCTAGCAGATCATTGAACATGTGCATTTCCATTTTATTAGGATAAAGGACCAATGTGGTGTTAATTGTGGCTTTTGAAATACTGCCAATCCCTAAAATTTAAATTTTATGAATTTAGGTCTCAAATAAAAGAAATTAGATTGTGTTTTATTTTGTCATGATTATTAATCTCAGGCTCTACCTGAATTAATCACCTAATGACACAAATCTAGAAAAAAAAAAGTGGGGAACCTCATCAAAACTGCATGACTTGCAATAAAATCACCAGTGAGCCACACTGCATTTATATCTGCATGATGAGCAAATGCACCATGCACACACACACTTTCTGAATTCGGTGTAGGTGTTTGCAATACAGCATTTGCTCCCCAAAGTTAGCAAGCATGATATGAACAGGAAAATATGGCCAGAATGCCTCATTAGGATCTACCAAAACTCTACATAGAAGCTTATTTCCTAGCTTGCCATTAGTATACCCCTTATAGCTGGTATTTATTGAACAGAGTTTGGCTGTATGGAGTGTCTTAATTAACATTAGGGCTAGAGACAGACATTCAAAAAGCCTGAGCCTGAATTGATTCAATCTTTGCGGGTTAGTCTATCCTGGCTAGGCTAAATCCAGGCAGACATCTCAGAAATACAGGCACATGCCTGCAGTGGCTCAGGCTAGAAGCCAGGGGGTGCTAGAGCAGCCTTCCCTTCCCTTCCCTTCTGCAAGAAGCTGAGGGGGGCATGGCCAGGACTGTGATTAGGGAGGGGTCCATCCCCCCACCCTTAATAAAGGAGCATTTATCAGCTCTGTTTTCTGCATTTAGCATCCCGTCAGAAAACAAAGCCTTGATCATTATAAGCTCTTTTTGCAAAAGAAGACATTATCAGCTTACCTACAAAAAGCCCTAAGCAGGCACTGCCCTATCTGACTTATACAGCATTAGTTAGACCACATGCTGGCTACAGTCCCTGCTGTGGGAGAGACAAGGAAGGGATGTCTGTCTAAGCAGTGAGTGGTGGAAAAGGAAGGGGAGGGGGCGGGGGGCACAGGGAATAGAAGAGGGGTGGGGCCAACCCTGCTGTGGAGCAGAGAGCCTCGCCTAGGGCAGAGAGCATGCCAGGATGCTGGGGGAGTCCAGTTTAGCTTAAACCAGCAAAGGGTTTGGGACAGACATTGCATAAACTGGTTTGACCCAAATCAGTTAAGTTTGATACTACATTTAGCCAGATTGATCTCAAACCAGTTTCATCCATTTTCAGACTGGTTTATGTGCACTGAACTTCTGTTCTATTACAAGCTATACCAGCTTCTGATCACTTAAACCGGTTTATGTGTAATGTCTGTCCCTAGCTTAGGGGAATGTAAAAGCCAGCTCAACTCTATTATTGGGAGCATATGTAAGGTCTGCATGCATCAAGAGGGAGGGAACATAAATGACAGTGGTGATATCTAATTCAGGAGAATCTAGAGAATCAGAACAAATGAGCTAACTGGAAACAGGAGGCACTGACAGAAGTAATGTAAGAAAATGCCTTCTCTCTTGAAAAAAAATAATTTAAACCTTTTCAGGGCTGATCCCTGGGCTCTCTATCACATACTATCGTTACTCTGGAAACCATGCTGTACAATTCTCATATTTGATTTTGGTAATAATCATAAAGCAATTGTTCTTAGATTTCACCTCTGTCATGTCACAGGATGATAAATGTGTAACAGAAAAATGTTCTACAAGGAGATCTGATTGCTATGCACCCTTTTGCATTGTCAAGCAATGAGATGGAATACCTATCTCATGAGCTTCTGCTTCATTGGGGTTCTGAGAAAAATAGAAAACAGAAGCCCTGCCTATCTTTTATAGTCTGTGTCAAAAAGCCAAGTGGAGTGACAACCCCAGAAAGCCAGTCTAATTTGAAATGGCTAGACTTTGACATTCCTGATTAACAATGCAGCAATTCAGAGGAGACTTGACAGGAAGATGACTGCAGCTACCCTTCTGGAGAAACAAACAGTTCATTTACAAATTACACTTCATTAGTTGGTAGAAGATGAATCCATTTGCAAATGGCAAAATGTAACTAATGCTGCATAATTCTGGTGGAAGTACCAGTAAAACTTAATTTTCCTTAAAATTACATCTTTAGAGATGAGTGCCTTCCCTCCACCCTTCAAATGAAAAGAAGGCAGAAACTTGTTAAAGAGTCTGGAGACAAATGTAATGGGATGGGAGATAATAGATGAGATTTTCCAGGAACAAACATATACTTTTATTTTTTAAAATGTACGCATCACAATGTCTTTGGGCTTATGTATGTAAATTAGTATTGTTACTAAATTAGTCTCCTTAAACCAGGATCAAATTACTGAGACACAGCAGTGAGCAAGAAGGAATCCAGAAAGATCCCTAAATAGAATTAAAAGGGAATTTTTAACAAAACCAGTTTCTTGTCAGAAAGTTTTGATTCATTGAAACAAACTTGGCAGGGTAATAGATTTCATAGACATCAGGGCTGGAAGGGACCTCGGGAGATCATTGAGTCCAGCCCCCTGCCCAAAGGGCAGGAAGTCAGCTGGAGTCATAGGATCCCAGCAAGATAAGCATCCAATTTACTCTTGAAGGTGTTCAGTGTAGGTGCTTGAACCACCTGTGCTGGCAGACTGTTCCAGACCTTGGGGGCTCGGACAGTAAAGAAATTCTTCCTTATGTCCAGCCTGAAACCATCTTGCAGGAGTTTGTGACCGTTTGACCTCGTCATCCCTTGGGGCGCTCTGGTGAACAAACGTTCCCCCAGATCCTGGTGGTCACCCCTGATAAACTTATAGGTGGCCATCAGATCACCCCTGAGCCTACGCTTTTCCAGGCTAAAGAGTCCCATGGCTCTCAGCCTGTCATCGTAAGATCTGTTTTCCTGACCTCTGATCATGCGCGTGGCTCTCCTCTGGACTCTCTCAAGCTTCTCCACATCCTTTTTGAATTGTGGAGCCCAAAACTGGATGCAGTACTCCAGCTGCGGCCTCACCAAGGCCGAGTACAAGGGGAGAATGACGTCCCGGGATTTGCTCGAGAAGCATCTATGGATGCAAGCCAGCGTTTTGGTCGCTTTACTAGCCGCAGCATCGCATTGCAGGCTCATGTTCATCTTGTGCTCAATGATGACCCCCAAGTCTCTTTCTTCTGTAGTGCTATCCAACGTATCACTGCCGAGCCTATAAGGAAGCTGCAGGTTTTTCCTCCCAAGGTGGAGAACCTGGCATTTTTCAGTATTAAACACCATCAGGTTCTCATCCGCCCATTTGCTGAGCTTGTCCAGGTCAGCCTGGATCACCCACCTATCTTCTGGCGTGGATGCTCTGCCCCAAAGTTTGGTGTCATCGGCGAACTTGGCCAGTCCACTCCTGACTCCAATGTCCACATCATTAATGAAGATGTTGAACAGGATGGGTCCCAGGACAGAGCCTTGAGGGACCCCACTGGTCACAGGGCACCACAATGAGTGACTGCCATCGATTACAACCCTCTGGGTCCGACCACGGAGCCAGTTTCCCAGCCAGCAGATCGTGGTGGAGCCAAGGCCACAACTGGCCAGTTTGGCCAAGAGGTGATCGTGGGATACCAGATCAAAGGCTTTTTTGAAGTCAAGATATATGACATCAATCTCTTCTCCCTTGTCCAGGTGATAGGTCACCTGGTCATAGAAGGAAATGAGATTGGTCAAACAAGACCTACCCGCAACAAACCCGTGCTGGCTATTCCTTAGGATGTTAGCCTGGGCCAGTCCCTCAAGGATGGCCTCCTTAATAAACTTTTCTAAGATCTTCCCCAGGATAGAAGTCAGGCTAATGGGCCTGTAGTTAGCTGGATCCACTCTCCTCCCTTTCTTGAAGATCAGCACCACATTGGCCTTCTTCCAGTCTTCGGGCACTACACCAGAGCACCAGGAGTTCTGATTGAATTTTTGTTAAGAAAAGCTTCCTCAGATCCAGGATTCCCTGACCAAAGAGAAGACTCAACAATTAAACTCATCTAGCATATGGCATACCCAGGCTCAAGTTTCTCACCCAAGAAATGTTAAATTATGGAATCAAAGTGGAACAGCTTCAATAAGAAGGAACCCATTCCAGAATAGTTAAGTGCCCAGGAGCTGGGGCAGTCACTGGAGATTTGGAAAACTGCCAGAACCAGAACTTAAATCTGGATCTCTCACAACTCAGGGGAATGCCTAAGCTGTCAAGCTATCAGCTATTATTCTGAGACTCATTTGCTTGTGTGTCAATTTTTTGTGGAAACTTTCAAAAGGCCTTAGTTTCACACTGATGTGGAATGGGGAAAAAAATTGTGGGATGGGAAATCCATTTCTGCTTAGCTGTATTTCTAAATGGTAACCCTGTCAAAAACGTAAGAACCATCCCTACCTCTCTGTCTTTCCAATTTCAAAGACATTTATCTCTAGGATATCATCAGATCAATCCTCTCTTGGCGATTCCTCCCAGCCAGCCAATATTGCTTCTGTATTCTCTGCATCAAACCCCTGCCATTTCACTTCACTTTGAACCCCCTCGCTTAGCCAGCACTGGGAAAACAAAGGCACCCTAATGCTTATGATCAATGACATCTCTCTCTCTCACTGAAGTAATGCTGATATAAAACAGAAGAAGCACACCAGCAAAGCACAGCTAATATTTTCTTCTTTTCCTACTCTGTAAAGAGACATGGCTTCAGGTGGTACTTCTATATATGCAAGTACAATTTAGAGATCTGCAAACTCTTTTTTATGGTCCTAGAAATATCTAACCAAAACAAAACTCGTTCTTACTTTCCTTCTGCAGAAGCAGTAAGAGTACAGTAACCAGATGCATTTATTAAGAAACATTTGGTTGATTCATGCTAACATGTCAGTGGGTCAGATGATAACCTCAAAGTTTCTGATAAGATCAGAAGAAAGCAAGTCTGAAAGGGATCACAAGGTTATTAAGTCCAGCCTCTTGCTCCAGACAGCAATCACCCTGACTAAACCATTCCAGCCAAGTAGCTGTGCAGCCTCCTCTTGAAAATTACCAAGGATGGAGATTCCATGATTTCTCTCATTTCAATATTTTAATACTTGACCACCTTCATAGTCAGAAAATTCCTCCTAATCTCCAAATTAAATTTCCCTTGCTGAAGCTTGAGGCCATTACTCCAGGTCTTGGCCCTACAGCCACAGATAAAACCCCATCTTCCTCCTTTCTGTTATTGGCCTTTGGGTACTTGAAGACTGTTATCAAATCCCCCTTCAGTCTTCTCTTCCCCAGACCAAATAATCTTAATTCTTTCAGACTTTACTCAAAAGTTTTGCCTCCTGGGCCCCTAACCATTTTTGTTGCTCTGTGCTAGACTCTTTCCAATCTGTCCACATCCTTCTTGAAGTGTGGCGCCCAAAACTTGACATGGTACTCCAGCTGAGGCCTCACTAGTGCTGAATAGAGCAAGAGAATCATTTCCCTTGATTTTCAAGTGACACTCCTATTAATAAAACCCGGGAGTGCTGGCCTTTTTCGTACAAGGGCACATTGTTGGATCATATTCAGCCTTTGATCTATTGTAATCCCCAGGTCTTTCTCTGTAGTACTGCAGCCTAGCCACTCATTCCCCAGTGTGAATTTGTGTACACAAGTATTCCCTCCCAAGTGCAGGACTTAGCACTTGTCCTTGTTGTATGCATCAAGCCATTGAATCACCAGGAAAAAAAGGAAAGGAAGAGCTCCCAGAACAGTATACATATCATAAATATACAGTAACACAAAACAAAACAATACAATATAAAACCCCTCCACTAGGGAAGGCTGATTCATTATGCTGGTTCACTAAAGGCCAGAACAACAAGTTGGGCAGGGCACTGGCTCTGTGACATTACAAAGATCATTGAGCCAGTGATCTGCTGATTTGCTGTGTTTCAGTTTTCTACAGTTTGGTTCCAGAAAAATAAATTATTTCCATTCAGCAATGAAAAGGCAAGATAATGCAGGGGTCAGAGGACAGTGCGGGTGCCCAGACAGTAACATGAATCAGTGGTCAAATGACAGCTTTAGTAATAATGCTTCCAACCATACAGTCCTTATTTATGGCCAGATTCTGCCAGCCTTACTCAAGCTAAGTAGCATTTTACTCTTCATGTGGTTTGACTGTGCTATGTATATCCTGCATTAGTACTTTACACTTAATAAAAATGGCAGAATCTGTCCTTATATAAGTTTTCTTTCAGGACTGAACCACTTACCATGTCATAAAGCAGCTTGTTGGATTTCAGCAGGCTAGAATAGTGCATTAAATAGGAATCCTCCTAGGGATAAATAAATACCATTGTTAATCAATACTTACTTTTTATGATAAAAAAAAGTAAGTATTTTTTAAATCTGGGATGTCAAGAGACTTGCTAGGAGAGTGCACTGAGCTGTGGGTAGGTGCCTGGAGCATCAGTGGAGGGGGAGCTCTCCCTATTATGTGCCAGTTTCACAGTTTGGCACTGTTTGTGCCTGCCACCTTAAGACCTGGGGCCAAGCAGCCAGCAGGTGCTTAATTGTGGAGGCCAATTTTAGAGCTCTGGCTACCCATATAAACAGGGCATTTTGCTGCTGGCTGGAGGTGCAGCAACATCACCTGGCTGTGAGGCTTTGTGGAACACTCTGGAGGTAAGGGATGGTCAGGAGGCTCCTGGTCCTGGGTATGACCTAAACTTACACCCTGCCGGGAGTGGGTGGCTTGGTGGGGCTCTTAGTGGTGCAGGAGCCCCCAGGAAATGCCAGGCCAGTTACCACCTTGGTTACCCCCTTGTAGGGTCTGGAAGGTGGACCCTAGTGAGAGAGTGGAGCCATAGATTCAGAAACCTGTCTTGCAATCCCCTAACTATGGTGTTCTGACTGGCCTGAAGGTGAGGTCAGGGCCAATGTAGGCAAAGGTCCTGAGGGGACCACACCTGTAAGGTGGGGAGCAGCTCAGGGAGCTATGCAGCCTTGAACGAAGGTGGAGTAGGCTGCCTGAATGGAGGGATCCAGGTGGAGTTCAAATAGTAGTATTCTGGGGCCCAGAGTGGAGCTGGTGAGGCTGACAACAGAGGATGCCATCTGCTAGGCATGGGCTGTGGTGTAGGGGAGGTATGGAATGGCAGATAGAACCCCCTGGCATCGGGACAAGAAATAAGCAGCCTCCTGCTTCTTAAGATCAGTAATTAATTAATTAACATCAAGGCATGGCAGGAAAGAAGGCAGGCAGTTGGCCAGAACAGGTGGGCAGGCCAAAGCTAAATCAGCCGGGAGAAGGTCCCCTGTTACAGGGACCCATGGGCTTTAGAGCTGGGGGAGGGGGGTAGGTCATTCTGAGCCCACCACTAGAGAACACTGATAAATTGGGCAAGATATAAATGGTACTATAAATTAAATGTTGGGTTAGCTCTTTATAGATAGTGTCAGGAGATCACCATCCCCTGTGGGCCTGACAGACGCCACCTGGGCCTTGCCTAGGGTGTCATCAGCTATAATTGGGGTCTCACATGCATACGTGTTGCCTGCCATGACTTGATATTAATGGAGTTTAATTAATTAATTAATTAACTATGTCCGGGCTGACACCAGCCCGGACATAGTGGGGATCACAGAAACATGGTGGAACTCAACGCATGATTGGGCAGTGAATGTCAAGGGCTACAGGCTGTACAGGAGGGACAGGATAGGAAAGAGCGGTGGGGGCATGGCACTCTATATTAAGGAGGAATACACATCCTTGTCAATTAGCAAGGAGTCAGGGGAGGGGCACTCTGAAGTGCTTTGGGTTAGAGTACAAGGAAGTCAAGGGGAAAGAGACTTAATGGTGGGAGTCTACTACAGACCTCCCAACCAGGGAGAAGAGCTTGACCAGGAATTCTTGGGTCAGCTCACAGAGGTAGTGAAGGCTAAGGATGTGGCAGTCATGGGGGACCTGAACTTCCCAGACATCTGCTGGGAAGAGCAGTCAGCCAGGTCTGACAGCTCACATAGGTTCTTAGACAGAGTGCAGGACCTCCATCTAACCCAGGAGGTGCACAGCCCCACCAGGGGAGACGCCTTGTTGGACCTAGTGCTGGCTATGGGTGATAACCTGGTGAGGGGGCTGCGGGTGTTTGACCTCCTGGGCAACAGTGATCATCACCTGCTGGAATTCACCATCCAGCACAAGGTGGCAAAGGCATGCAGTAAGGCAGCGGCCCTAGATTTTAGGAGGGCAAACTTCAGCGAGCTAAGGAGGATAGTTGGAGAAGCGCTGAGGTCCTGGGGTGGGGGCAGGGAGCCAGGTGTCCAAGGAGAGTGGTTGCTCCTTAATGAGATGATCCTCCAAGCCCAAAGGAAGGTAATCCCAACGAGGATCAAGGGGAGCAGGAGAGCACACAAGCCTCCATGGCTCACCAAAAGCAGCCGGGAATGTCTCCTTGCTAAAAAGGAGGCTTACACCCAATGGAAAGAAGGGGTCATCACCAGGGATGACTATTCTGCAGTTGCTCGGGGATGTAGGGTGGTAGTTAGGAAGGCCAAGGCAGAGATGGAACTGGGACTAGCTTCCCAGATTAAGGACAATAAGAGGTCCTTTTTTAAATAAATAGGGGGTAAAAAGAAGGTCCCGGGTAATGTGGGGCCCTTGCAGGACGCATTGGGAAATTTGTTCATCACACCAGATGGCAAAGCTAACATGTTTAACGATTTCTTTGCCTCCATCTTCCTAAGTAGGGACCAGAACAGCTACCTCCCTGCTGGGCCCCCCCTCAGGCCCCGGGGGAGGCACACCTGGGCCACGGGTTAGCGAGGATTTAGTTAGGGAGCTTCTGGAGGGGTTGGACGTATTCAAGTCAGCTGGTCTGGATGATCTCCACCCAAGAATTCTAAAGAAACTGGCCAAGGTCATTTCAAGACCCCTGGCACGGTTTTACGAGCACTCGTGGTGCTCAGGAGTGGTGCCGGAGGACTAGAAGAGGGCCAACGTGGTTCCCGTCTTCAAAAAAGGGAGGAAGAAGGACCTGGGAAACTATAGGCCAGTTAGTCTTACCTCGATCCTAGGCAAGCTGTTTGAGAAAATTATTCTGGCACACATCCAGGAAGGGCCAGCAGGGGACTGCATGCTTAGGGGCAATTAACATGGGTTCATCAGTGGCAGGTCCTGTCAGACCAACCTGGTGGCCTTTTATGATCAGATCACCAGATCATTTGATGCAGGGGTAGCAGCGGACATAGTCTTCCTGGACTTCCGGAAGGCTTTTGACACTGTCTCTCACCCCGTTCTCATTAAGAAACTGGGGGACTGTGGTGTAGACACCCACACAGTCAAATGGGTCACCAACTGGCTGGAGGGCCGCACCCAGAGCGTGGTAGTGGATGGGTCCTTCTCAACCTGGAAGGACATGGGCAGTGGGGTTCTTCAGGGCTCAGTCCTCGGGCCCGCACTGTTCAACTTCTTCATCAGTGATTTGGATGAGGGGGTAAAAAGCACCCTGTTCAAATTTGCTGATGACACTAAGATGTGGGGGGACGTGGGCACACTGGAAGGATGCAACAGGCTACAATCAGACCTAGACAGGTTACAAGGGTGGGCGGATGAGAATAGGATGGGTTTCAACACAGACAAGTGCAAGATGATGCACCTGGGGAGGAACAACCGGCACTATACCTACAGGTTGGGGAACTCCCCTCTTGTCAGCATGGAGGCAGAAAAGGATCTTGGAGTCATAACTGACTCCAATGAACATGGGGCGGCAGTGTGGAGAGGCAGTTAGGAAGGCCAACCGCACCTTGTCATGCATCCACAGATGTATCTCGAGCAGGTCCAAAGAGGTGATCCTCCCCCTCTATGCGGCACTGGTCAGGCCACAGTTGGAGTACTGCATCCAGTTCTGGGTGCCACACTTCAAGAGGGATGTGGACAGCATGGAGAGGGTCCAGAGGAGGGCCACTCGCATGATCAGGGGACAACAGGGCAGGCCCTATGAGGAGAGGCTACGGGACCTAAACCTATTCAGCCTCCAAAAGAGAAGGCTGAAGGGGGAATCTCGTGGCCTGTTGTAAACTAGTCAGGGGGGAAATCAGCAGGTACCGGAGAAGTCCCTGTTCCCCCAAGCACCGCCAGGAGTGACCAGGAATAACGGTCACAAGCTGGCAGAGGGTAGGTTTAGGTTAGATATCAGGAGGCGCTACTTCACGGTCAGGGCGGCTAGGGTCTGGAACCAGCTTCCAAGAGAAGTGGTGCAGGCTCCTACCCTGGGGGTTTTTAAGAGGAGGTTAGATGAACACCTTGCTGGGGTCGTTTGACCCCATGGCATTATTCTTTCCTGCCATGGCAGGGGGTCGAACTAGATGATCTGCTCGGTCCCTTCCGACCCTAGAAGGTATGAAACTATGAGTTGGTTCAGATGTCTCAGTGTGTAGTCCAATTATGAGTCTCCCTGACGTCTCGCAAGGTCCCGAGTTTGAGGGCTCAGCCACCCCTACACCCTTGCCCGTTCCGCCAGGTGGTGGCCAACCGGTTGGTCCGGCCACGTATCCTCAGTTCCTCCCAGATAATCCACAAAAGAAAGGTCAATCAAAACAAACACGACAACCAAGAAGGTACCCCTGATCTGTGTATCTGCTCTGTCCGTCTGCAGCCGCCTTCCAACTCAAGCTTGACCTTCGAGGGGTCAGGCACCCCTTGGTTGGCTCTTGGAGAGCCCCCTTGTAGGGCTTGACGAGATTCTTTTTTAACAATCTAAGTTCACTACTGAACTGTGCCCCTATTACAGGGACTACGGTACCCAAAGTCAAAAGTGCCCCTCTATTTCGGGTTATTACGGTTCTACTCCCCGCAGGGGCCAGTAAACTGGGCTCCAAAACCCCGCTGGGGCTTTGCTCTCTGCCAGAGGCTCCCACCAGTGTTCAACTTCACTTTCAGCGTTCCCTGTAGCGTACGCCAGCGTGCTCCACCCCCGCTTTCCGGTTCTGCGTTGCTCCCGCTTTCCGGTCCCGGCCTCCTCTTTATACCGGCAGGGGAAATATTGGCCCCCACCCTTTCCAACACACCTGGGTAAAGGGAATTTCTGCCGGGCTTCTTGGGGCTGTAGGCCTGGGGCCGCTGACCCTCTGCTTAGCCCGGGAGCCTTGGAGCCTGCTGGCTCCTTCTCTCTCTCTTACAGAAGAATCTTTGGCTTGCGTGCTAGGAATGGCTGGGTGTGAAAAATGACCTGCACATGAAGTGTGTAACAACAGGCAGAGAAGTTCAACTAGAAAACAAGGTGGGATGTTCAGATATATGGTAACAAGGTGTCACGGGGATTGGGGAGAATGATCGGGGATCGAATCAGGAGCTGAGGAAACAAAGAGGGGCTTCTCCCCAGCTCCATGTTTGATTCCTCAGCTCCCCAATCATTGCCCGCAACCTCTACAGCTTCCCCCAGGGCTGTCGGCTGAAGCTGCTGCTCCCCTAGCTGCCCCCCCCAGCTGCCCCTCCCCGCCAGGGTGAGGCTGACAGCCCCGGGAGAACCTGGGGGGATGATTAGGGAGCTGGGGGATCCAACTAGGAGCTGGGGAATTGAGCTGGGGGGAATTATCAGAGGCTCGGGGAATGAACCAGGGGCTTCCCCCCAGTTCCCTGATCAAGCCCCTGCAGCTTCTCCCAGGGCTGCCAGCACTGCTTTCCTTGCCCTGGTGGTTGTGGGGATAGCTGGACAAGCCACAGCTTGAGCCAGCAGTCCGGGGAGAAGCTGTGGGGGCTGGAGGGCATAATTGGGGAGCTGAGGGGAATGATCGGGGCCTGGAGGAATGAACAGGGGCTTCCCCCCAGCTCCCAATTTAATTTCCCAGTTCCTGGTTCAATTCCTCGGCTCCCTGATCATTCCCCCAGCCCCTGCAGCATCTCCTGGGGCTGCCAGCACTGCCTGCCTTCTCCCAGCGAGAAGGCAGCTGGGGGAGCAGCTGGATGGGCTGCGGCTTTAGCCGGTAGCCCTGGGAGAAGCGGTGGGGGCTGGGGGGAATGATTGGGGGCTGGAGGAACAAACGGGTTTCCCCCCAGTTCCTGGTTCGATTCCCTTAGCCCTCACGGCTTCTCCCAGGGATGCCAGCACTGCCTGCCTCACCCTGGCTGGGGGGCAGCCGGGGGAGCAGCCGGACAAGCTGTGGCTTGTCCCGGGGCTGCCACTTTAAGCTGGGGCTTGTCCAACCGCTCCCCCAGCTGCTCACTGCTTGCCTGTGTAGTCTATGGCCTAATAAGATTCAGGAACTATCTTTGGGTTTGGATTCAGTTGAATTGAATCAGGACAATGATTCAAATCACCAAATTGAAAATCACTGTCCTGTCGAATCTGAAGTGAATACTTTCTGCTGTGCACAGGCCTACTATTAAAGTGTGTTGTTTAACTGTTTGTATTAATTCCTCCATGGGGAAGTTTGTCCCAGAGAAACAGAGGCAAACAGAGACTGTAAGCAAACTGCAAGAGACTGTTTGAGGTAAACAACTCTCCAATCTGCTACAAAACTTCACTGGGTCCAGATCCATCTCTTACTCTCTAGCCCTTTTCTGTCTGAAGAGAGCATTCAAAAGATGGCAGTCAGTTGATGAAAAGTCAGGGTCGAAATGAACAAATGGCTCAACTCTAGTACTGCATCAATAAGCTGAGTCGGGGAGAACCTAGAGTCCCTCCTGCCCATTCCCTACAGACATAATTTGTCCCAAAAAGTCTACACGCCAAACGTGCATGTTGCTAACCGTCCCCAACTACGTCAGCAGGACATGCATACAGGGGTGTGATAATGGTTGATTTGAATTGATTGCGTTTGGGACAGGGTGGCAATTACAAAATTTGATTTAGGGTCCTGCCTGAGAATGCCAAGTCTTTGGCAAGGCTCAGTGATGCAAAGGACTGAGCATTCTGGACCCAAACCAGGAAAGCATGTATGCATGTTTCCCCATTGAAGGAGGTCAGGATTAAGCCCTTAAAATGCAAACAATGGCCTTACTTTGGAAGGTCAGAAAACTTGGTGATCTGATTCAGCTATCTCTGACTCCATTTTCCCTTCCTATTTTTTTTTTCTCCTGGAACTATCACATCCAACCAACTGACCTGTATTAAGCAACACAAAGAAGGGCAACAGTTTACTACACCCACTCAAACTTTGGCAATGAGAGGTTGCTATTTGTTTTGGCATCCCAAAGTTATTATTCATTTTGAAACGGACTGATAATGGGGAGGGCATGGGGAGAGTTAAGGAAGGAGAACGCTTGTGCTTAGGTCATAGAGCTACAAGTTCAGGGAACAGGATTCAGATTCTAGCTATGACCCAAGAGGGTGACTTGGTGCAAAATGATTCGGTGACCTATGCTTCAGATTCCTCATCTCTAATTAAGCTTCACAGTTCCCAGTGACATGCACTAAGTGCTGTTAATGTCTATAAAGAATCTTGAAGGTCCTTGGATTAAAACGTGCTATAGAGATGCATTTTCATTAACTGGTCAGTCCAAAGCACAGTAGCAGAATCATGGGAGAAGAATTAAGCATACACTGGACATGGATGTTAATAGAGGAGGAAAGCAGCATTTATGCTTAGGGATGCTTCTAAAGCACACATGCAGAATGATATGAAACACAGTCAAAAGTGTGGATCCCATCTTGGAATGGACTTCTGCTGATTTTAATTTGGACTTTTACTGTCTTGTAACTTGTTTTTATTTCTTTGGCATTTTGTTGATTTGTTGCAATAATTTTTTCTTTCACATGGAGAGAGAGAGTGGCGTTCTTGATTTCACTATTAATACCTTGTTATGACTACTACAAAATAAAGCTTGCAATAATAATGTCAAATCCCATCAACACAAATGTCAATGAAAAAAGCTTGACATCGGTGCTGAACACATGCTGGCCAATATAAATACTGTATTTCTATTTCTGAACTGTATGGAACATTGTTTGGCAGTGGGACCTATTTATTAGAGAACAGCCTAGAACAGAATATATATTAGTTCACTGTTATGGAGGAATAGTACATTGTTAATAGTTTATTATGCCCTTGTGTGTCATAACGACTTCCTACCTGTATTAAATCCATGTGTTTTGGTAATGAAATGCATGCTCTTGCACCCTAATGAGCACTCAGCCATAATTTATAATCAAATGCTATGAATTTGCAGTGCTCCCCATTGCAACACAGAAGCACTTTCAACATACATTCTAAGTTCTAACTATATTCACAGATCAATCAGTCACTCATCTTAATACTGCCCAAGTCTTCATTAACAAGGATAAGACCAGAACCCTACCTGATTTGAAGCCCAGAAAGGTTTCAATCACATTCCCTCTCTGTGAAATACACTCCAAAGAATTATTACAGAGACGCGGTATGTGACAGGTCCCAATTTCAGAAGCATGGTAGTGGATAAGGAGTTTTACCACTTCCTGTGGGCAAGAGTCTGACATCCTTAGCCAAGTTAATTAGCACCTTACTCTTTGAGCAGTCCTGCTGAAATAATTGGGACTACATGTGTAGCAAGTTACAACTCAATCTGAAGAAGGGCACCAGAATTTGTCCTTTAGTGGGAATCATATTTAGCTTGAGATGGTCTAAAAATAAATCAGTCGGCTGGGTTGCTTTCCCTTGTACTCAAACAGTACAGGCTCTTTTTTAAAAAAGAAAACAAAACACTTGTATTGCAGCCACAGGAAGAAAAAGAAACCAGCCATTTTGTTGTTGTTGTTGATTGGTGTCTGTGGGTAACATGGGACAAAGGGCAGATAGCGTGCGTGTGATCACACAAGGATCCCCAATTTATAGTATGCTTCTGGAACAGGGAGCCGGAGGGCTCCTGTTACATGAAGGGAGAAACGGCAGCAGGGAGGCCTCCAGGTGGGGGTGAAGACTGCTTATGACAGGTTGGCTGCGGGGAATCATGGGCTGTAAGCACCTATTTACTGGACTACGTATCAAGCAACAGGAAGAAAGAGCTGAATCAGACTGCTATGGCAGCCAGGGTAGCAACAGTAAGATGCCCGTTAGAATGAAAGAGAGGCAGCCATGCCAGGGGTAGCAAGCCACCCAAAAGGAAGGGGACAGGGCTTGAGGGGCATATAAACTCAGGGCCTAAGTCAGAGCTGGGAATCTGTCTTGCAGGTGGCATGGAGAGGAGATCTTAAGCAGGGTGGCCATAGGAGAGGGGCTGCCTGGCACTTACACTGCCCTGGCAATTGCTAGTAAGAGGCATATAGCTTGTAGGGCGTAGGACCCAGTTTAGGGGCATTTTAGTTATAGCCAGTGGGCTTATCTTTTTTTTTTTTTAAGCTTTATGCCAGAAATGTCTATAAGGGGTGATGTGGAAGCCACAGAAGGGTGCTTGAGGGCACACTTAAGGTTTAGCCCACAGAGAGGCACCTGAGGAGTGCACAGCAGTTTAAGCCATGGTGGCATGTCTGAGGGGAGCACCATGTGCACATTGCTGCCCAAGGGCACATGCAATTTTGGAGCCAGGACAAGGGACAGGTCTCAAGACCAAGCAGGCAGAAAGCAGGAAAGGAAATGCCTCTGGGGCCAAGAGCCCACAGCCCAAGAGGGGCAAGACAGGGGCCAGGAGCCCAAAGTCTGAGAGAGGTAAGACCTGGGCTGGGGCCCAGAATCGAGGTCTGGCTTGGTGGACCAAGGCTGAAAGAGGCCAGATAAAAGGGGCCAAGGCTGGGAGGGCAGAAGTCCCAACAAGGGCATGGAAATCTGAAGTGAGGCATGGCATAGCTGTAGAGGGGGAAGGAGGCCACACATAGTTCTTAAGGCAACAGGTGCCCTGAGGGCATGGACAGGCCAGGAGGGCCCACCTAGTGCTTGGGGGACAGCACTAGGACCAGCAGGATCTGGGAGGGGCCTGCTGGCTGATGGGCAGACAACTGCTCACTCTGGGACCATAGGGCAGTCTTTCTTTTTACAAATTAGCTAATTGTAACAAGGCATAGCAGGTGACACAGCTTCCTGCAGCAATTTCCATATTAATTAACAAAGAGAAAGCTTTACTGCAGTCTGTTTTCACAAGCCTCTAGGCTGCCTATTAGTCTTTCCACATTTATAGTTATAGAAATATTACTTAGACCTAGAACCTGTTATTAGCTTCACTTTTGTTTGATTCTCTTCTGAAAGGAAAACTAGCTCTTTGAGAATCTCTGGATGTAAAATATGAGTACTGGATGTGGGCTTTCCTTTTACACAGAGTGAAGTCCTGGCTCTCTTGAAGTCAGTGAGGATGCTCTCATTGATTTCACCAGGGCCAAGGTGATTCTTTTGAATGATGTCCACACATTGCTAAAATGAAAGGCATTTGGAGTTTTAGGAGGACTCAGTTCTCCTTAGGAAGAAATGTAGTATGAGAGCTTTTCAGTAGCACATTAAAGAACATGACTAACTTTTGTCACATGCAGTTCATTCTGTCTCTCATTCTCTCTCCAGTAAAACATTTTTATTCCAAGTAAAATTTGATTCAAAATAACTGTCAGTGGAAATACAGGGGTTATTTCTTTCTTTCTGCTTAAAATGATTTGGAGGATGTTTGACATGAGGGCATTTTTAGGGCATTGCTTTATCTATTAGGATCTGATAAAGTGTGCTTCAGCCTATGAAAGCTTGTGCTATATATATTATTTAGCACAATGTATGTATACACCCACACACATATGCACACACGCTTTGGTTAGTCTATAATGTGCAGCTCTACCCTGCCTTATACTAATCTGAAGTGCCAGTGCACAAGTACTGATGCAACAATTCCATGACATTTAGGGATGAATAGAGAAGAGGCATAAACAATTTGAAGGTGCAAGAGTTGAGAATGAAGCTTATTACAAACTGGGGGACACACATCCTCTGCCAAACTTTGAATAAAGTTCTCAAGAAGACTTTTGTTTGAAACCCTGGAAAACCTCCACAGGAATTATATTTTTAATAATACTCCATCTATCTGAAAAAACCCTTGCCAAGCAAGCAACCTCAAATAGATATAACTTTTAAAAAAATGAAATAATGAATTTTAAATCAAACAAAACAGCAGCCCTAACTCAGGACGAAGTGTTTACCATGTAAAGGGGAAAGCTCCGGAGGTTCCACAATATCCACTTGTGAGTTTGGTATTGCCATTGATCTTAGGTAGAAGGCTTCTACTTACTATAGTGATGGACTTAAGTATATAACCTGAAGATGGAGAGAGAAAATAGACAGTTGTTTTCTTGCTAGCATGTCTTAGAGGCAGACTTTTTTTATTTTCTATTTTCAGGAGATTTTTCAATTTGTAATCTCTGTTGGCCATCTGTCTCACTATCATGACGCATGCCTTATATGTATTGTTATGGTTTTGCGAACACTTTGAGAGAAGCCTTTATCAATAAATTAGTTACCAGGTCCTTTTAAGCTACTTTTTCAGTCCCAAGAAAACAGTGTTTTTAGCTAAAAATGTGATTATTATTATTTGTTAATTAAATACTTGGTACTGTATAACATACCACATTGGAAAATATATTTGCCCTGGGAAGCTTGAATACTGAAGAAGGAAATACTAGAAGTACTGGGAATCAAGAGAAGGGAACAACATGGACCTTTTTTCTATTAATTAATTCACCAGGTAGAAATTATTCATATAAAAATATGTAAGGCATAATCAAGGGGAACATCCTATTATTGGGAGCTACACATATTTATAGTATAATAAAATAAAGTAATGTAGGTTAGTGGTGGTAGAGTGATAAAACACCTTGACTCTGATTCAAGAGCTGTTGCTGTCTGACACTGCACTTATCTCTTCCCCTACATGCAGATTGGGGAAAATATTTTCACCCTTCAATAAGGTGTCTTTGAAGAGTACCATACAAAAGTCCTGTGAGGTTTTGGGGTATGAATCACTATGAAAATGCTTATGTTAACAACCCCAAGATGTCTTACTCCTGATATTCTGGGAAGGAAGAGGGCTCAGTCTAGGAATGGCTAGGCTAGGAAATGAACAACAATATAGAGCAATGTGTTTACATTGTACCTCTTATTGGAAAACTCATGTATTTAAAGAGATAAACTTGGAAAATGTTGTCAACTAAATTAAAAGTGCACTGCTGAACAATCCATCATGGTCTGTTTATCCTAAGTAACTTTCCATGGGGCCTATCACTGTTGCATTCCTTTTATTTTAAAAGAAGCCTTGTTTTAAAGGAACCAAATTGCATTTTTCTACTTGATCTTAAAACGCACATATTTTAATGTCTGATCACTGGGGAACACTTTTCATAGTGTACAGACTGGCTAATGCAAAAGCTGCTTATTCTTTTAGACACATTATAATCGTAGGATCATAGGAAAGTAGGGCCTTGGAAGGAACCTCATAAAATCATCTATTCCATGCCCCTGCTCAAGGCATGAGCGTTCCTGACTAAACTATCCAAGACAAATGGCTGTCCAACCTGCTCTTGAAATTTTCCAGGGCACACAACCTTCCACAACCTCTCTTGATAGACTGTTTCAATGCTTGATGACCCCCATTGTCAGAAAGTTCCTCCTAATCTCTAAATTATATTTCTTCCACTGCAGTTTCAAGCCATTGCTCCTAATTTGCTCCCCTACGATGAGAGAGAAAACCTCCTCTCCATCCTCCCTATAACTTCCCTTCCGGTATTTGAATGGTTATCAAACCCTTCTCAGTCTTCTCTTCTCCAGACTAAATAGCCCCCGCTTTTTCAGCCTAACCTTATAAGTCTTGCTTTCCAGGCCCCTTTTTGTTGCTCTTGATTGAACTCTTTTAAATCTGTCCACATTCTTCTTGAAGCGCGAGGCCTGAAAGTATTCCACGAGGCCTCACCATTGTCAAATAGAGCAGCAGAATCACTTCTTTTGATTTGCACTCTGTTAATACAACCCAGTATGCTGTTGGCCTTTTTGCAACAAGAGCACACTGTTGGCTTTTTGTTAACAAGAGCACAATGATGTGCACGCTCAGCCACTTAGAAAGGCTCATGGTCACAGAACTGGGAACAGAAAAGGTAATCCAGATCTCACTGTTAAATGAAAGCCTCCCTGGGTCTCTTAACACAAACAAAAAGCACAAATTATACTGATTTTATTTATAACTTTTGTTTCCTGAATGATTAAGACTTCTCAGTTACTCACTGCATAAGTGTATTTCTAATATTCATAGGTTCCCTTTATACAGCCAGTCAGACTCATATCTATATTCAAAATATATCTGTTAGTACATATTGGCATACATACACATGCAATTAATGTGCCTGAATTTTCCTCATGGGTGCATGTCTACATGTGAGCCCTTCTTGGGAGCAAATTTAACACCAAAGGGAGCAGTTGAGTCCAGGGCTGCTTTTGCCCCCCAGCCCTGCTCTGTCTCCCTGCAACAACCAGAGGGAGCTCCAAGCTCCCCTGGGTGCCAGCCCTGGGCTGACAGGGTGGTATGGGAGTCAGGCTTGGGCTCTGGGGAGTGGTGGTGGGGGAGGGGGGGAAGTGCTATCTGGGAATGGGGAAGAGCTCCCAGCTGCATGGAGCTTGGGATCATGACCTGGATCAGTGGTGCTGGCTTGGGGCAATGCCAATGCTGGGACTTGTGGGGAGACAGCACTGGGGACTGAGGGAGGGGGGGGATTGCAAACCGTAAGAAGCACTGGGATAGGAGTAGGGGAAATGTGAGGGCAGTGCTGGTCCCTGATGCTGCTTCCTTGCCACCCCCATCTCCCCTTGGTCCCAGTGCTGCTTCCCCTGCCATGTCTCTCCCTTAGTCACAGCGCTGGTTTCCTCCCCCCTCCATTCCAGCACTGCTTCCCCTTTACATCTCCCCCAATCCCAATGCTGCTCAGCTCCTGGCTCTCTCAAGGCATGGGCAAGGAACAGGAGCAGACTGGGGGATGGGCTGCACTGACAGCAACAGGGCTGATGGGATGGAATTGCTCCCTGTCCCCTCAGCCCTGCTGCTGGCTGTGCAGGAAATGCCCCAGTTGGCTCCTGCTCCCCACCTATGCGTGGTGGAAGCTGTGAGCTGAACAGTGCTGGGACTGAAGATAGCTCCCCTGTCTCAGCGTTGCTCAGCTCCCAGCTCCTGAGTGGAGCTGAGAGCTGAGGAGCACCAGAGCTGCAAGCAGCTCCTCCAACCCCTGTGGCCCCCTGCTGCCTATGCTGACTGGGAATGAGTTGTACTACTATGCAGTAGCTAATGCACATAAATCTAGTATCTGTATTTGTTGGTACTGGCAAATGGCATGTTAGCCTTATTTACTGTGCAGTAAATTCCCTGCATGTGCAGATGCTGGCATTCTGCTGCGCATTAGATTAGTTTAATGCTCAATATAGCATCTTGTAGATTCACCCATTGAGTTGTAAGCTATCCTGCTTTTTATTACTTGTAGGACTATTACTATCTATGTGGAACGATATCCAAAATTCTTCCCATTACTTAGGGCAGATATATTTGTGATTTCTTATTGCTCCTAGTCTAAGAGCAGTGAGGAAGTGACCTATTTTCCTGTCACTTTGGTGTAATTCAAGTGAATTCAGTCGGTACAAAAGTAAGCAAAGCAGAGGTTTTAGAATAATGGATCAGACTCTTAACTGACTGTTTAATCTATGTGTGCATAAGCAAAATGAATATGAAGTAAAATAGGGTTTCTTTTAGTTTAGCAACTCTCTCTCTCTCTATATATATACACACATACACATATACAGACTATGGTCAAATGCATGCTTTGAATTAGAATCAATAGCTTTAAATGTTTAAAACAGCCACTGGGACATATTCCTTCTTAAGAGTGAATCCAAAATGACAGAACTAATGAATATGCCCTTGAGTGCTTTGGAATACATTTATGCATATATAATACAGTTAAGACAGATTCATCAAGCAAAGGCTGAGATGTCCATATTATCTGGTGTCTGTTCTAAATGAGCATCTGGCTTCCTAAGTGGGGAGGAGTGCTCTACTGAGAACCAGCAAGAAATCATTTTCTCAGTATATGAAAATAGTAGGAGGAAGGAAGACAGTGGAGAAAATACATGAAACAAAATAATTTTCTATCTGGCAATTTGTAAGTGATTTTATATGGATTGTTTAGATAACCCAGACCTTGCTAAATCTATTTAATATTCACTAAACTACAACAGTGATATCAAAATAAAACCATTAATAAATAGATTTTGTTCTATAGTTCCTCAGGAGAGAAGAGCAAAAAAGTTGCATAGTAGATGGAATGTCTAGGAATAATTTGGGGCAACCCATCCAGAATTCCTCCAAAAAGCTCCAGGTAACAAAGAGCAAACTATCAGCTAATTAAGTCTATAGCATATTATTTATTTAATAGTATGGCAAAGTCTGCTGGTAGGTGGAGAAATGTATCTATAGGAGAGATAGCAGTAAGTGATGGCTCTGCTCCCTTTTGGACTATGAGACAGCTCCTTGGCGAGGGAGTAAACGATCAAAGACTCTGTAAGTAACCTCCTTCCACTTAAGCACTGCTACAAGAGCTGGACAGAATCTGGCATTAAGGCATTTTACATTGAAATGTACTACCATATTTAACTGAATACATAATGATCCTGAATATTATGTGACCCCCCATAATTTATTTCTATATATGGCAAATTTATAAATTTGTTATAATTTTCCAGGTATAGAATCTAATTATTACCAGTTTGCCTTGAATTTGTCCCCTTCCCATGGCTACAGCAGGTAAAATAAATCTGGGTAGTCAGGTAGCCTTTTTACCCTCTACCCCACCTTCCACCTTCTTCCCCCTGCAACACCTTCCCTACCCCCTTTCTATCAGACCCTGCTCTCCCTGAGCACATGGAAATGAAGGACAACTTTGAAAATGCTTACCTTGAAATAAACATAGACTTAGTTCATCCAGAATTGATGCATTTTACCTTTTTAGAAACTGCTGCAAGTTTAAGCACAAGTACTTCATAAACACACTTTAAAGTAGCACTTTTGTACCTACTTATAAATAGTACAAACTATGCATGATATTAATCCAAAGCAAAAAAGCTCATGATTTACCATATAGATCATTGGGCTGAGCCCTAGAAGAATCAACAGTTTCAAACCATGGTGAACCCATAGCTCGGCACTGTTCAGTATGTGTGTGTACTCCAGGTGTCTCCCCACAAAGGAACTATGTGCTAATTAGCCCCCTACTCATGACTGGAACCAGGTGCTCTTGTCACATGTCCTGGGATCCTCCAAAAATGTATATGAAAATGAGGTGCAGGGCAGCCTGATTTGGCTCCACCTCATGGGGAACAAGGACACACTAATCACATGCAACAGGCCATGAGAGAGGGTGACAGAGAGATTCTGGGTGAACTGTTTAGGGCCCTGTTTGGTGATATTTGCTAGGCATTAAAGGATGATGAAGAAACAAGAATAATTGGAAATGGGAAAGAAAGGCCCAGTTCAGCTGTAGGAATGAAGAGGAAGTAAAAATGCATTAAATGTAGCGGCTCACCATGACTTGAAAAAGAGTTGGTGCTGAGGAGGACTGTGTGAAATGGGGATAGCTATATATCTTATTCACATGGGTTGCACTGCTCTATCATTGTGGTAGGTTCAGAGATAGGCTATCAACCATAGAACTGGTTCCTGACAATGACTGCCAGGCTGTCTAGGAGCAGATCTTCCACAAGGACCTATGAAAGAACCAGAGACCTGAACTAGTTAACAGTTTGCAGCACACTCCCAGTGATGGCTTAGAGACACAGAGAGGGGCAATGGAATAGATCCAGCTGCCCCAGGGAAATCTGCCACAACGAACACATTGACCACCTCCTATGGCTCTGTCCATACACCAGGTGGGTATGGAAAAAGGTAAACCAGTTCTGCAAAAAAGGTGACAGGGATCAGGCTGATGATGAGGGAAGTGACGCTGTATAGGCACAAAAAAGATGCAGCAAACTCCACCTGGCAAAGGGACATGGCACAGGTCGTTCAAAGACCCCTCTAGAAGAGGAGTAGACAGGGATAATGAAGAGGACAGCGAGACAACTGCAGACAGTGATGATGATAGCAGCAGTGTCAGCAACAGTGGCAATGACAATGACAGTGAATGAACTAAGAATGTAAACACCAAAATTGGGGCTAGGACTAAGAGACTGCGATTGAGTTAGGAAAAGGACTGTGGATGTGTGCATGGGAGTGCGGGTCTGCAGGTGCATTTATTGTAACAGACGCATGGGCTTTAAGGGTGGTGTAAGGTGTGTGAAGAAAAGCTTTGGCTAGATGAGATAGATAGATTCCCCCCCCCCCAAAGCAAAACAAAACAAAACAAAAAAACCACAATGCTTGGTGTGGGGGAGGGGGTAAACCATGTCTTGTATTCAAGTAAAAATGGTACATTCTTTTTTGTGTTATTCTAACACATTTTAGGTTTTTAAACAGCTGTTCTGCAACACTACAATGTTTTTGCAGTTCCCAGATTGTACATGTTTCTCATGAATAAGACTTTTCCTAAGTTAATATCAATATTCTTTACTGCTGCCCTTTACCCTCTCTCCAAGACAGCAGGAATATGAAGCTGATTACCACGTACCACCAAATTGGACCAGCCTCCAAGAAAATCATGCTATTTTGTTTGCTTTAAAATGAGTTCCTTAAAAACAAAACATAATTGATCCATAGCTGAGTATCCCATTGCTTCCCCTTTTCTTTATGGAGATTGTTGCACATTGCCACTTCCATTATTGCTGGCATAACATTTACATTTTTGAAAATAATAAAAAAAAATGAACACATGCAGATCTCAAAATGGCCATTCTTTGAATGTGGACATTTTTTCATTTTTGCTTTAATAATGAAAATAAACATAAAAGAAAGGAAAGGAGATTATGACAGTATGCGTTTAACCTTGCCACAATTGCCCACTTTATTTACTTTGCTTAAAATAGCCATAAAACTGTTAATATTAAAACCTGGCAGCATCAGGTTTCAGAGAGCTTGTGGTAAAAAGCATACACACACATGCATACAAACCAACCTACCATACTCCCTTCATACCACCTGGCTGCAGAGCAGCTTTGGTGCTATTTTACTTCTGTATTTCTATCAGCAAAAAGCCATGTTATATGCAGTTCAGTGCACTAAGAGTTGTGTGGAAAAAGTAGACAAGGCCAGAGGTGGGAAGGACCTGGACCAAGACCAGGTGGCATACTCCCCCTCTCAGACTTGTAGCTGATCTGTGGAAGATAGCTTGGAGAGATAACGCTGCATACAACAAAGCTGGAATATATTTTTCAGGGCAGCGCCAGAATAAAATCCAAGCAGCTCTGAGCAAGTAAGTTTGGATTTGCCTGCCTCTGGACACAAGCCAGTAAGAGGAAGATAACCTACAAAAACAACAGAGAAAGATACACCTAGTTTCTGAATTAAATGACCTTCAGATACAACAAATCAAAGCCATACTATATAATACTATTGTAAGGGGCGGTTCATCCCTTTAAGACATTTGGGTAAGCAGGGAGTATCTCACTGGGAGCTTTAAAAGCTCTCAAAAGAATAAGCAAAACAAAAAAAAGCAAGTTGTGAAATTAATAGGTTGCTGGAAGGATGGGCCAAAGCAAAAGGGGCTCCCCTCCTAATATCTGGGACAGTGCAGAAAGATTTTGTGTCGTTTTGTTGTTTATTTAAAGGACAAAATTTTGCTTTAGATTCCCCTGCATAGCTAACTGGCTAATAACCCTCTCACAACTACAATACTAAGTAAGTGTATATACCATAATACAATAATGCTTGCTCACTCTCTCTCTCTTTCGGATACTGCTCCTGTCACATTAGGTAAGAAAACCATATTTAAAGCACTCAAATAAGTGAGCACCTGCTTCTGTTAGATTGTTCTGCCTTTCCCTGTGCAGTGACTAAACATTTCTGCTTAGATTCAGTGAAACTAAAATAAATATTTGCAATTGCAAACTGACAACAGTAGTTTGATGATTACAGATCTACTTCACTGCACATTGCTAAATCATATTAGGGGCCACAGGCTGCTTTCACTGAACATTACTTAACCATAAGTTTAAAATAAAACATTACATACATAAATGCAGTAATGGTATATCTTGGAGAAGAGCTCAGATTTACCCAAATCTACACAGAATTTGCTTCTTGTTCTTCACTCCAAGCCTCACATCCTTAATACTCCAATCTCCACCACACAACGCAACAAAGCAGTTCCCTGTGTTGCTATGCCAAAACCTACAGGCATAGAACTAATCATTAATCTTAAAACATTAACATGTTGATGTGTTCTCACTTTGACTTCTCTTCTCCCCAGTTTTTAAAAATCTATTTCCCCCGCCCCCTTTTCCTTCCAAGGACCACATCATTTCCCCCCCTTCACTATCTAAGAGGAAAGGTTTTTTCTACTTAGTTCATTGTACTGATTCAAATCAGCTTCCCTCTCCAACTTACTACCTCCAAGTTAGCGTGGAGTTTCCTATCCAAATGCTAAAAGGTTGATCAATGAATTAACTAACAGACCAGTAACATTCAGTCTGCTCTTATGCTGAAGACATCCTACCCTTCGATATTACCACTTCTGCAAGGACACAAGCAAAAGAAACATGTCAATAACCAAGGTTCTTTCATTTCATAGACTTGCTGAAGCTTACAAGCTTGCTGAAGACTCTCTTTAAAAGTGCAGATGTACATACAATAAACATCAACACCAGGCACCTGAAGGTTAGGTTACTCAGGCTTTTGATAAACATGCAATATAATCTCTCTCACTTCAGAAACTGTTGCTCAAAGACTTGATCATTCTGGAGCCACCTTTTTAAAAAGAAGATACATACATTTTTGTAAGTGTTTTGCTTGGTATTTTTCTGAAGCCCACTCACTTTGTGACAGTCTCAAATACCATTTATACATCAAACAATTCTTCCAGTAAGCCCAGACAATTACCCTTCTGCAAAGAGTGAATTAAATTTAAAAAGGTAGAAGAGCAGCATCTCCTCCCTTCCCAGCCCTCTTAGATTCCTTACACTAGGTAGCCAATGAAAATGCTTTAAGTCTAATAACTTCAAAATGCTGTGACAGGACAAGGAGAAACCACTTGGGTGAAGTAAAGACATTCAAAAAGCCCAAGGAGGAATCTTTTGAAGTTACCCGGGTTTCTATAAGCAGCCTAGGTTAGATCAATAGTGAACTGTATGCATGTTCATTCTTTGTGGGGCAGGCAGGGACAACAATAACTAGAGCTCATATCACACAGCAGGACTACTAGGGCTGTATGAAGCTTTGGGTGGAGATTCAATTCAGAGGAGATTTGGCCCAATTCAGTGGCTGAATCTCCAAATCTGAATTGAATCAGGGAACCAGTTAAGAGGTCTAAATCGATTCAAAGCTCTCCGAATCTTTGGAAAAATTCGGAGAGCGTTGATGATTCAGACAGTCCCCAGTGGCTGCAGCAGGGAGCTGCACCTGGACTAGGAGCTGGTAAGCAGGGGGTGGGGACCATGGAGGAACCCTTGCCAGGCCTCATCCCCCAGCCCCCACAACAGCTGATCTGCCCACCCCAGCTCCCAGCGATTTAAACAAAATACTGGGTGCTGTTGAATGGGGTCGCGATCCCTGCTCCCCCCCCCACTGCTGCGTACTGTACAGGGGAGTTCTGCCATGAGTCCTCCAACCATTATCTTCTCCCTCAGCGCCCCCACCCCGGCTGCCCCCCCCACCCCAACTCTGTCCCTTTAAGAAAAAAACCAGGAAAAACCCTTGGACTCACTGCTTCTGCAGTAGCTTCAGGGCTTCGGGGGGCTCGTGGAAGAGCCCCCCATGGAGCACAGGGCAGCAGGGTAGTGGGGACTGCCCCCTTCTGGGCAGGCACCAGTGAGTCTGGGGTTTTTCTCTTTTTTTTTTTTCTTTAAAGGGCTGGAGCTGGGGCAGGCGGGGCAGCCATGAGGGGTGCTGGGACAACAGTAAGGGGGGGGATCAGGAGGGTTGTGCAGAGCCCTCCACACAGCAAGGGGTAGTGGGGGGGCAGCAGGGATCACCCCTTGCCGGGTGGCACCCTGTGAGTCAAGACTTTTTTTTTCCAAGTGCTGGGAGCTGGGACAGGCAGTGCAGCCATTGCTGGGGCTGAGAGAGCAGGCGGGGGATGAGCCTGGCTGATTCAGGGATTTGGCCGAACCAATTTGGGACAGTGATTCAAATTACTGAATTGAATCACTGTCCCCCTGTGACAGGACTGCCACTATTGGAGCCTCTCCAGGTATGGCTCCGCCCTCCTGTAATGGGCTAACTTCCTGCCACGCCTTGATCTTATTTAATTAATAGATTGTTGTAATTAGCGGGAGGCTGTCCATTTCTACATGCCCCAATGACAGGGGGCGCTATCTGCAGCTCCTTTTCCTACCCTACACTGCAGCCCAAGCCTCGCAGATGGTGCTGATGTGATCTCGCTGCCCCTCTGCCACTCTCAGGGCTTCTCACCACCCTTCTGCCACTCTCAGGGCTCCTTGCCGCCCCTCTGCCACTCTCGGGGCTAGGCCCATGCACCCAACATACTGCGCCTTCTTCAGCACCAGGAACCCCCGCACTACTGGGGAGTCCCTATGAGGCCTCCTCCACCCCTAATAGCCTCACCCAGTCCTTTGGTTAAAACAGTAAACACAAAACACAAAGCCCCTGGGCTATAACATAAAGCTAAACTGTCTGGTCAGACAACAATTAATCCCTACCAGGCAAAAATACTCCAGCTCATGGCAGCAACCTGCAGATACTCATGCAGCCAAACCTTGGCCTTCTCTCCACACTGGCTGAGCTCCTCACTCCTTAGCTGTCAGAAGAGGACCTGCCACCCTAGCCTCCTGCCTGGGTTTAAGAAGGGCTAAGTCCTGCCCCTTCCTGTCAGGGGGTTTCACTGGTTACCCCGGCAACCAGCACCTGGTGACTGGCAGCTGCGCCTCCCCCTTCTCACCGCTAGAGGCTCTCTGGAGCCATCCCTGTTCTCAGGCACAGGGCAACTAAGTGCTCTGCAATACCCCCAAACTGGATGAATCCAAAGTGAATACTAGCCACTTCACACTGGCCTACTGCCCACCCCTGCCAAAACTGTGCCGCTGCCCCACAGTGGGACCTGCTCCAGAAGGGGAGCCATGGGGAGTGAAAAGCCCTGTTACTCCATCTGGTGGGTGGATAAGCTGAGGCCAGCAGCCTCTGTTGCAAAATGCAGTTCCAGCAACAACCTGGCCCAGTGGGCTGGTGGACTGTGTGAAAGAATCCCCTTCCAGCCTCCTCTGTCTCTGGGGGTTATCTGTTTCTCTTCCCTCTCTCATATAGCTATCAATCTGGTTGCTAGGCAGCCAACTTGCTGCCTATGTGAGAAAACTCAGGTAAGAGGGGGGTGAATCTTTCCCTTCTATTTTTTTGAGCTCTGACCTCATGACATGGAAGGAGGGGCTTGAGTCCAGGTCAAGGTGTGATGCTTTTCAAATGTGTTGGTCAGCATCAAGCAACACCTGCCCCTGATTGGGTCTAGAAGGTGAGGTCAGGAGGGCTATTTAAGAGACAGATTCTCCAGGATAAGAGGAGATGTGCTGGGCCTTTTAAACAGCAACTTGAAGTCTGCAACTCTCTCTCTCTCTCATCCAGATGCTGAAGTGAATAAATTAACAGAAACTTAACTAGAAAGGTAGTTTACAGTAATATAGAAGCATGTTAAATGGCTATCAGGCTGGTTCTGTTTGCTTAGGGTTATTCTTTTGATACTTCTCTGACTTGTCCCCCTCCCCAAGCCTACTCTCTCTACCCAATAAAAATATCCACTATAGCAAACTTTGTGGTACATGCTTGAGAGGGATTGGGCATACCTTTATGCTTCCTTTACTTGGCTGACTAAGGGAGGCTACTTTCTGTGCTTCAGATTAAAGGAAGCACCACAAGATTTCACAGTGGGTCAAGCACCCTCAGGATCTACAAGGCCCAGGGGGCACAGGACCTGAACAAAGACCAGACCCTGTGTGGTGGCAGCAGTTACCCCAGGCTTGCAAGTGTGATCCAGGAAGGTGGTTGGCCTGATATAGATGCCTGAGGACAGGCACTTGAGGCTTGGTTTTTGTTCGGGTATGGTGAGGTGGGTGGCTCAGCACAGGAGTGCCCCCAACTGGCTTGCTACAGGCTGTGTTCTCCCTCCCTAGTTTTAAGCGCTCCTGCACCCCTTCAGGACTGGCCTGAAGCCTGGTATGCTTGAGGGGGCCTGCGCACGTGGGGTGAACTCCCAGATCAGTTCTGGGAGGAAAGGTGGTGTCGCTGATGGTCCTGGCATCAGAGGCCAGGCACCCCAGTCATAGAATCATAAAATCATAGAAGCATAGAAAATTAGGGTTAGAAGGGACCTCAGGAGGCCATCTAAACCAATCCCCTGCTCAAAGCAAGACCATCTCCAAGGCTTTGTCTAGCTGGGTCTTAAAAACCTCCAAAGATGGAGATTCCACAGCCTCTCTGGGTAACTTGTTCCAGGTTTTTACTATTCTCCTAGTGAGAAAGCTTTTACTATCCTCCTAGTGAGAAAAATTAAGCTTCCCTTGCTCCAACTTGAGACCATTGGTCCTTGTTCTGTCATCTGCCACAACTGAGATCAATCTAGCTCCATCCTGTTTGGAACCACTCTTCAGGTAGTTGAAGGCTGGTATTCAGTCACCTCCCAGTCTTGTCCTCTCCAGACTAAATAAGCCCAGCTCCATCAGCCTCTCCTCATAAGTCCCGTGTCCCAGCACCCTAACCATTTTCATTGCCCTCCACTGAACTTTCTCCAATTTGTCCACATCCTTTCTGTGGTGGGAGGCCCAAAAATGAACACAGTACTCCAGATATAGCCTGACCAGTGCTGAACAGAGGGAAATAATCACTTCCCTTGACCTACTGGCAATACACCTATGAATGCAGCCCAGTATGCCATTAGCCTTCTTGGCAACAAGAGCACACTGCTGGCTCATATTCAGCTTATTGTCCACTGTAACTCCCAGGTCATTTTCTGCAGAGCTGTTGCCCAGCCAGTCAGCCTCCAGCTTGTACTGGTGTATGGTGCTGTTCCATTCTATGTGCAGGACTATGCACTTATCTTTGTTGAAACTCATGAGATTTCTTTTGGTCCAATCCTCCAATTTGTTGAGGTCTCTCTGAATGCTAGCCCCTACCCTGCAGTGTATCTACCACACCCCCAGCTGGGTGTCATCTGCAAACTTGATTAGGGTGCACTCCATCCCATCTTCCAGATTGTTAATGAAGATATTGAACAAAACTGGGCCCAAAACTGACTGCAGAGGGCACTCCACAGGACTACGACTATGGAGTTCTGTGACTATGCATGGACTTGCAATTCTTCCTGCTTATTTCCCAGGTTCTGTGCATTCATGTACAGGCACCTAAGGTTTATTGCCCTGATTTCTCAGGAACAATGAGAACGCCTCCTCTGTTGCCCACTCCTGCTTGCGCTTCCTGCAGGTCACCTACTTCCCCATATACATCAGGGTTTTGGTCTCCATCCCCCAGCAAACCTAGTTTAAAACCCTCCTCATGAGATTAGTGAACATTTCTGTGAAGATTCTCTTCTTTTTCTTCATCAGGTGGATTCCATCTCTTCCTAGCATTCCTTCTTCTTGAAACAACATCCTGTGGTCAAAAAAGCCAAAGCCCTGCTGGCAAAACCACGTGTGCAGCCATGCATTGATCTGCAGAATGCATCTGCTCCTGCCTGGACCCTTTCCCTTGACTGGAAGGATTAAAGAGAATGCTACCTGAGCTCCTGTCCCCTTCGTGCTTGCACCCAGAGCCCTGTATTCACAGTCCTGCTCCCTTGGCCCTATGCTGCCCACCAGAGCAGACCCCCACCTGGAGACTTTCTGCTTTCCTGGACCACAGGTCACCAGCTCTGTGACACCACTTTTTCTGACCTGGGTCCCCATCCCACTCCAATAGCTCTCAGTCATGGTGAAGTGGGGACTGTTCCCTATTCCCCACCCAGCCAGAAAACAGAGGTCCCTCCTGTGGGACCACTGTTCCTGTTTCCCCTGAGAAGAGTCCCTAGAGTGGGGCACAACATGAAGTGGGGGACTGGGTGGTAGTCTCTCCTGCTACTTCTGGCTGAGAGGGCTAAGAAGCAACAGTGGCACCAGTCAGGGGAGTCAAAGGTAGATGCAAAGCAGTCCAGGACCCTGTCTATAAATTCCCTCTCCAGGTGCTGCAACCCTGCCAGCTGCACAAAGGTGTGGGTTGCTTCCTCAAAACAGTGGCCATCTCGACCCCCATTCCTGTACCTCAGCAGCCAAGGTATGGGCCTCCCCTAACCTAAGCACATTCCCCCTGCACATCTGGAATGGGGTTGTTTTGCTTTCAGGTTGAGTGGGGGTGGGGCTGCCCAGGAAAAGGATGGGGTTGTGATTGCTGGAGCAGGCATGGGGAGTTGCCTTGAGGCATTGGTATAGTGACTGCCTGTGCTGTGAGACTTGGAGTCACCTGGTACCCATGGACTTTCCCCGGGGACTCGATCAGAGGGGAGGGGGGAAAGTGTTGGAGTGCCACTTGAAAGCCTCTCCAGGTGCATAACTTGAAAGTCACCCTGGCCACAGGGCTGGATCAGCTGAGATAACACTTCCCACATGGGACTCCTGCTATCGCATCTGTGCCTTTCTTGGATGGGGGAGAGGGAGAGAGAGAGAGAGAGAGAGAGAAGGTTGTTTGGCAAAGGGGAATTTTTCTCATTCCTGCTGTATGGCAATTCCAGTGGTTCTCATAGATAGCTGTGTGTTTTCTCCTCACTGACCTTGGTGTCCTCTCTGCCACTTGGGCCTATGATGCTGCCAACAGAGGCAGGGTGACAAGTGCCAGCACTTGTTCCTGCTTTTTACACTTTGACTGCAGAGCTCAATAAACTCTTTTAGTGCCTTTCTGTGGGGGCAAGGGGGAGGTTGAGTCATACTACTGCTCTGGCCAGCTGGGAGGAGGCTCCACTTCCCCAAGGAGCAGAGCATGACCCTGAGCATGACCCTGGTTTGCCCAGTGCTGAAAGACAGAAATTACATAAGCATTTAGTGGCTTTGGGACCTGCACTTTGAGCAGCTGGGGCAGGGGGCAATTCACTCTCCCCTCACATCCCTTCTGGGCTTCTTGGCCACAACAGCCTCAGAGGGAGCTGCTGGTCTTCCCACTCCTCCTTCCTTCCCCTCCTCTGTGCATCTGGAAGGAGGGCAGTAAGGTGATGGAAGAGTGAGAGTAGAACACCCATGATAGCTGTGTGGGTTCAGTGTCAGGTCTGTGTACCTTGTGGGGTGCTTCATGACAGAGCGCACAGGCATGGCCCACAGGACATGAATGCCCTGGTCCTGGGGCTCATGCAGGGGACAAAGACACAATCCTTCTCTCCCCCCCCCCCATAGCCTGCCTGTGGCTGACAGATGTCCAGAGATAGGAGGTGGGGCTGGACATAGGGGGTGTGCTGGCTTGGCTCTGGAACAGCTTGGGGCAGGACCTGCTGAGTGCTTAGTTGGAGCAACTAAGAGTGGTTCAAGTGCTAGTGTGTCTTCTTTCAAGGGAGGGGCAGCAGGGGATGGAAAGGAGGATGGAATGCCAGAGATCTAACCTGAATCAATAGGGAACTGGTACAGAGGACCACCAGTCTAACCTATATCAATCTGATTTGAATGTACCTCGAACCAGGTCTATCTTAGATCTGGTTCGAGGTACATTCAAATCAGATCTAATCAGGTACATTCAAATCTATCTTAGACCTAGTTCTACTATGTTTAGACCAGTCTATGTGCACTGAACTTCTTTATGGTTGCAGGTTTAGATCAATTTATGATCACTTAGACTGGTCTAAGTGTAATGTCTGTACCCACCTTTTGAAGCAAGAGCTTTCTAAAGCTGGTATGTATCTGCATGTGAATGTGGTGGGGGAAGTGGGGTGGGGGGGTTGATCATTGTTTCACACCAAGCTTCCACAAAGAAACAGAAATAATTTTGAAAGACTGCAGTGGTGCAAAGGCATGGCAGTGCAGTCATGACTGCATTCCTGAAGTTGAGCAAACACACAGGAAGTTTAAAAAACAAGCAAAACCACCGAGAGACATTTCTGCCTGGAGACCTGGTCTCAAGACTTCATCCAGGGCCATGACTAATAGTAGCATCAATAAGCATCTTACAAGTATTTCAAACCTGCTGCATCACACAGCTCAGGATCTCCAAGGATTTAACTACGGGCCAGATTCTGCCAACCTTTATACATGCCACATAACACTATCAGAGGAGGTAGTCCATTTTCTTTTTGAAGTTCCTTGGATGCCTTTTTCCTCTTTTTCTCTCCATTTCACTATTTTAAAAGTATTTCATATGCATGCTGGGTATTATAGTATGGGACAGATCCTTTAGCCAATTTAGTTTGGTACACTGAAGTCACTGCCAGCAACATTGGGTAAGAATCGAGTTCTATAACTGCTGCCTGTAAAAACTCAGTGCGTCTCTCTGCTAATTTTAGAGATTCAGTGCCTACACAATTTGGTATTCCATCCACATGTTTTATAACAGGTTACTATTCTGCCTTCCAACATTCAGGATATTTTTTCCTATCTGTGTCCAGATTGTTCTCCTTGCTTGCATTTGGCAGATGCAGTTTTCTGCTGTATATTTTTGATTTGTGCATATGAGATATAACTGTCATTGGAGTCACAGGCATAAATTGAAAAGGCATAGGGATAAAACCCAGCAAATAAAAAAAACCATGACTAGATCTCACTTTACTTCTCTTGAACACCCCTCAGCTTCAATTCTAAAGATAATGCTTATTCTGTGGCCACAGAAATAACTGCTGTGTAACATATATATAACCAAGTAAGCTTTAAGCTAGCCATCTGGGGTACTGGTAGTTATCTGTTTTCAGCAGAATGGAGCTCAGCATGGGTTGCAAAACTCACCCAGGAAGCAGAGTAAATTTATCCTGCATTAAGCAGCTGGACTGCTATCAGTACCTGACATGGTGAATTTAAAGGTAGCTTTGGTATGTCTCTACTACACAGCAGTTACTTTGGCTACTACAGTCTAGACATAACCTAAGAGTATTTGACATTTTCAACCCCTTTACATGCCTTAAAAGTGTTTTTTTTCCCCCTTTTCCTCTTCCCAATCTTGTTTGTGGTATAGTAAACCTAGTAGCCTAACTCTAGGGGAGTGAAAAAGTGAAAACAGATTTTGAATGGAAAGAAATAAAATCATGAGGTAGAGGGGGAAATTGATTATTAGAGAAGTCTTAATTGTGCTCAGGAAGAAAAAAAAAACTTTATGCAGTTGAAATGAAGTAAGGTTTAGGGTGAAAGTTTCTATAGCAAGAACCAAACTGTGGGTGTATAATGCATGCCAACTCCCATCTGACCTTGAAGCCTGGGATTGTCTCAATTCAGGACTAATCAAAATTATGAAAAGATACAGGAGCTTTGCAAAAAACAGTAAATTATTTTTTTTTCCTTTTTCTACTTACAAAACAATACTGTGATACACTGCCTAGATACTGTAAGTAATACTGTTAAGCTGTCACAGCAGACCCTGTGTGTATGACAAAGCTGGGGAAGAAAACAGGGGAGAGATGTCTGAGGGACTGAGACTGAAAAATTTCCTGGGTGCACCTTTACCCCTCCCCTGTCCTATACTGTTTGGATCCCAATATTTCTAAGAGTCTTTTAATGAGAATTGAGAATGCTCAGAACCAGCTTTTGGTAAAACCCTTTGCAGTTGTTTGGGATAAAAGGAAATATGTGAAATGTAAATGACTGATTCTTAACCAAGCGTGGTAAAAACAATTTCATGTTTCAACCAAAAGATGTACTACAACAAAATGGAAATAATATTTAAGGGCTAGGATAGGCTATAACAGCTACTGAATTTAAAATCAAGGCTGAAACAAGTATTTCAATAAGAATATTTTGCCTGGAGGCCATGGACGAAAGTTTACTCATTATTCTTAGGCCATTCTGAAATACTGACTTGAGGTAAAGAGAGCACCAAGTTTGATCATTAGCTCTTGGTAGCTTAAGTCTGACACAAACCCATTTGAGCATGGATTTCAGTGTGTGTGACTAAGCTTTAGCTTGAGCTGCACTCCCTGCCCTACAGTATTTCCATACAAAAAGGCAAAAGGATATGAAAAGTCTTTTATATCAAACCTTTTTTGCAGACAACTGCTGTACACAGGATAGATGAAGGCTAAAACAGTTGCACACATGCACAGGGCAGGATAGAAAAGACATTTCTCTCAGTGAAACTTAAGGCAAATACTCCAGCATTACTTCTGCAACAGCTGTAGGACTTTCTGATTTTGAAAATAAAGGGTGCCTATACATGTGCTCGTTGAAGCAGACTCAATTAATTGAATCTGTTGGAGCAATTGAATTACAATGCTCCAGCATGCTGCAGCATCTCATGTATTCAGCACCCCACATTTCAAAATGGCAGTGTGGGCACTAAACTAAAGCTCAACCAACAAGCTTTAGTTAAAGTACCCCGCTTTTTGAAATGTGGGACACTGAATATGAGACACTGAGGTGTTTTAATTAGAGTGCTTTAATTACCCTCCCCGCAACCCCCCCAGCACATGTATAAGCACACCAAAAAATTAAGTTGGGGTGAAATAGAAGTTGTGTGTCACTGAATTTTTTTTAAAGCTTTACTATTCTATAGCCTTTACTTTTTCAGAGTGGAACAAATCCAGGTACTTCTGCAAGGCTGCAAAGAAAAGAGAGATGTTGCCATTATAGAAAACTCTACAGAACGTAATATGTTTCTACAGTAACTCTACAAACAGGGAATTTAATACAGAATAGGTTGAGTTTATATATATATACACAGAGAAAGACAGAGAGGGAGAGAATAGGTGTGTGTACATGTGTGCGTGCACACACACATATATATACATATAGATTCACTTTATTTTCCATTAAATTCTGTTTTAGAGTTACTATAGAAACACACACACACATAAATAAAAAATAGATACTAACAAATACAAACATCTCCACACCCATATATATATATACACACACACTAGCATATACTGTTTAAATATGTTTTTATATCACCATGAAAGAATTTTCTATGAAATTCTATGAGATATACACAGAAATCCTAGAGAAAAATGCTATTTTCCATTAAATCACACAGGATTTCTCCATGTGGGTAGGGAGTCATTTCAGAGGGTCTGAGTTATATGTATTCTCTGACTCTGGTTCCTCTGATCTTCCTGTATGTAACTGCAGAGCCAGATCAAGTGAAGTGACATAAAGGGATAGAGGCTCCACCTCTAGGTAGGTCTGTACTTGCTGTGTCACCAGATCAATCATAACAGCTGCTTATTTTGTTGTAGGATTCCGTTCTGTCACATATGTAATGGGTTCATGTGACATGTTGCAAACTAGGTGGGCATTAACTATCTCTTATACACCCAGAAGCCAATTATATAACTTGGATTGGAAAGAATAAACATTATATATTGCTGAAGGAAGTAACACACTGTGGCAGTGTACCTTTGGTGCCTGCCAGTTTAAGGGTAGAAAACAGGCAGCAGCCAGGTGCCTGATGAGGGCAGCCATTTTGGACCCAGGGAAGTAAGCTGGGCTGCAGTTTGCTGCAGGAGGAAGGAAGTAACATCAGGCTGACAGGCTGCTCTGGCCATAGTCAGGAGGTAATAACAGGAGCTATGGGGTGGAGATGACCCCTTGTCCTGGGTAAGATGTAAAACTACACCCTGACGGGGAAGGGTGATCTGGTGGGGCTGCTACAGGCATGGGAGCCCCCAGGAAATACCAGCCAGTTACCTCCCCGGTGAAAGGCAGGTTGGGGTGCCTTATAACCCCAGCCTCATATCCCTGGTGGTGTTCTAATGAGCAGGGAGAGCCTAGGGCTCATTAAGGAGCCATAAGGTACAGCTCAGGCTGGAGGAAGGACCTGGGGCTGCACCCAGGCAGCAGGGAAAACCCTGGCAATGTGAGAGAAACCCTGAGAGAGGGGCAAGAAGCAGAGTGACCCTGAGTGAGAGGAGTGATGAATAGAGTAGCCCCATGAGTGGGGGTGAGGAGGCCCAGTGAGGGCATAGTGGCCCGGCGAGGGACTAGGAGTGAAATATGTTTGGGGTTGTACAATCGCTCAGTCAATGTTCAGGTGAGGGTAGAGGGAGACACCCAACAGACTGTGCCTGGGATGACTGAGGAGAGGAGTGCTAAGCCCAAAGCTGGGTAAGGCTGGGCGGGATAAGTATGGCCCCTGAGAGAAGGTAGTATGAAACAGGCTGGGTGAGAGCCAGAGGAGTGAGTGGGACCCTGGGGAGAGAGGGATAGCATGTGAGTGGCCCTCCAGGTCTGTAGAAAAGAGCTACAACCATATGCCCAGTTTTCTCTGGTCATAGGCCACAGAAGTAACACCAGAGTAACATCTGCAAGTCATGGGACCCGTGGAGGGGAGGCTGGAGCAGGTATTAGGCCTTTGTCAGCAGGGTGAGAAATGGGTAGCCTCTCACCTTAGTAACAACTCTCATATATTTCCATCAAGGTGTGGCAGGATAGCAGAGTGGGAGGTTACCCCAGGAGCAGGGTGGCCAGCAAAGACCAGATGAGGAGGCCACCCTGTTACACATACACAGAGGCACATAACTCTGGTGACCCAAAAAAACCCTCCTCTGTTCAGTGCTGACAGGCCAGCAGAGAGGAGGTAACAGAACACTCTTCCCCTCTATCCGTCACAAAAGACTCTTACTATGTTCTTTCCAGAACCATTCTTGTGCTCGCAGAAACTTATTGGTGCCTACATTGCATTTGACAGCTCCCCCCATGGTAAGAAGCAGCTCAAACTTCATAGTGATTACAGAAGTTGACAGAAAGTCTCAAGGGAAGAATAATGTATTTCCTGGGGCTCCCATGATAACACTACTTACCACACCTTACCTGTGGTTATTCAGTGAGATATCACCATCACTCATACTTTTACCCCCTGTATTTTCTTCATTCATAAGGAAATGCTCAAGAGTCCTAAGTTATTCATTTTATTTCCTGCCTTTAATCACATCCCTATTTCCTCAGAGAGGCCTGGCAATTCTTTGACAACAAATATAAAGGAAAGCATGTTAGGCAGTATTTCATAAGTATACACAATTTTTCCCTATATATTTTTAGGTCAGCATACAGTTGCTGTGGTTATGACACTTTTCACAAGTAAATTGCACTATGCAATACCTACAATGGAAAATAAATAATTTTAACATGAAAAGAGGGATCAGCTAATGGACTGTAGGTGGTTGGTTCAAGCACAGGCCATGTACTTCTTTGTAGATGGTAAACAAAAATGGTTACCCACTAGGTGTTAGGGGGTAGGATTTCCAGTACTAATATGGTGACCAGGGGCCAGAGCAATGTTTAAGGGGCAGGACTACCCTGTGTGGCCCTCAACAGCTCACCAAAACTCATTAAGTGCCCCCCCCCCCGCAAGTAATTGCCCAGCCCTGCAGCAGAGGAACAGAAAATCATTTCTCAGTAGCATATGACCCTAAAATTAGTGCGGTGCAAAGCAACCGAATCTCCAAATCCAAATCGAATGGGGTGACCAAGTAAAAGCTCCAAATTGATTTGAAGCATTTGAATCAATTCAGGGAAGCTTCAGGAAAGATTCAACCAATTTGGAGATTTGGCCATAGACTAAACAGGCAGCTGACAGCTGCCTCCAGCTGGTAAGTCTGTTGGAGTTGGAGGAGGAAAGGGGCATGGGGGAGGGAGGGATTGGGACTGAGAGAAGCTGCCCAGCTGGGTCAGGGCATGGGACTCGGGGAAAAGGGGCAGGGGGACAAGGAAAGTGGGCGTGTCAGAGCTGGCTATGGAAGCTCTGCCCTGCTGCTGCCTGGAGCAAGCCACGTGTGTATTGCCCCCCCCCCCCCCCCACTGGCTGGGAAGTGGCAGCAGGGCAGAGCCCTCGCAGCTCCCACCACCCAGGGAGAGGCAAGCACAGCCAGAGGAACCGCAGGAGAATCTCATATGGCTGCCCTGTCCAGTCCCATTCCCCATCTGGCCCAGCCTCCCAGCACTTAAAAAAAAAAAAAAAAAAAAAAAAGTCCTGCACTCACCAGCAGCAGCAGCAGCTGTGGGGGCTCTGGGACCATGTGGCAGAGTCCCTCCACTCCCTGATCTCTCCCCCACCCACCTGCCCCCAGCCTCCTGGCACTTAAAAAAACAAACAAAAAAAAGCCCCACATTCACCAGCTCTGGCAGTGGTGGCTGGGGCCTCTGGCCACTCATGGCAGAGCCCCCCCGTGCAGCACAGAGCAATGGGGAGCAGTGGGGATTGCCCCCTCCACCTGGTACCTCTGCAGGAGCTGCCTCATGGCGCAGGTGTAGTGTGGCTCGGGAAGACACCGTGCGTTGTCTGGGAGCTCCATCTGTCAGCCGGAGCATGGTACCAGTCAGCCTCAGTTCCCAGAAAACACGTAGTGCCCTGCCGAGCTGAGCTGCACCTGTGCCATTGGACAGCTGCTGCATGGGTGTCAGGCAGGAGAGGGCGATCCCCGCTGCCCCTTGCTGCCCTGCACTGTGCAGGAGAGCTTTGCTACAAACGTCCAGAGGTCCCAATGCTGCTGCCAGAGCTGGGAAGTGCAGGGCTTTTTTAAGTGCCAGCATGCTGAGGCTGGGTGAGGCAGCCATCAGGGGCAGGGCTGGGCAGGGGGGAGATCGGGAAGTGAGGGCTGTGTAGGGGGGGGGGCTCTGCTACATGGCCCAGAGCCCCCACAACTGAACTGCTACTGCCAGTGAGTGCAGTTTTTTTGTTGGTTTTTTTTTATTCCCAGACTGCTGGGGTCAGGTGGGGGCAGTGATTGGGGAGCAGGAGCCATGTGGGGATGCTCTGCCAGGAGGCCTCAGAGCCCCCACAGCCTCTGTTGCAGCCTATGAGTACAGGGCTTGGTGGGTTTTTTTGTTTTTTTTGTTTTTAAGTGCCAGAACTAGGCAGGGGGTGGGCAAAGGATGGGACTGGGAAGGCCAGCCATGGGGGCTTCTCCCATGGCTCGCCCCACCCGGGGAAAGGCAGGCACAGCCGAAGGAGCTACAGGGGAACCTGCAGCTACCCGACTGTGCCTGCCTCTCCCCAGCCAATCCAAATCACCAAATCTGTCCACATCAGCACCAAATCTTCTGCAGCTGATTTGGCTGAATCGATTCAGGACAGTGATCCGAATCTGCGACTCAAATAACTGTCCTCCAAATCAGCTGAATCTGAATCCAAATCAAATACTTCCCTATTCACACAGGCCTTCCTTCATGTTTTCATCCAGCATGAAAGATCATTACAAACTGGAATGAAAGCAGGCTATCTTACTCTTCTTATCATGTTATTTGAGTTATATTATTTTAACACCCACATTAGAAATATTATACATATGCAGATGTATGTTAATCTATACATGCATACAAATCACAAGGTTCTCTATTTATAGACTTCTGTGTGTGAACTTTTCAAATTCCATACCAGTATAAGTAAATGGAATAGTATTGTCTATTAATTTGGCTTTGTTAATTGATTTCTCTAATTGATTACGCACTTTGAGAAAGCTCTTACTAAAACATTTGGTAACTGGGATATGAGAAAAAAGTTTAATTTGGAAAAAGTGTGTCTACATGAAAAATTAGTTCTGTTTCCTTTATAGGACAAGGTTTTAATAAAAAAAGGATTGAAACAACAGAGGGGAGTGATTTTTACACCTACAAAACAACACTTGTGTACCGTGGCTACTAACATAAGTAAAATGCAAACTGTAGTGTGTGTGTGTGTGTGTGTGTGTGTGTGTGTGTGTGTGTGCATGCGGGCGTGCGTGTGTGCATACATGCTTAAAGCATAACACTGGAGCAAAATCAGCTTGAATAGGCATTGCTGGGAAAAAAGGGAGTTGCTGCATACATGAGCTAGTTATCCTGTCAACTGAAAGTTCTTTCCTAGGGAGACAGAATATGAAATGTCTGTCTCACAATTTTTCAAATAGTAAAAAGTATACATTTGGAGATAAAAGAAATAATTGCCTAAGGAGCAGCTGCTGAGAAAGCATTTTAACTATGTAAGGATGTGTCATTAATTCCTAACTGTGGTCAGAGTAGACGTTCTTTTAGAAAATGGCTATATTTGAAGTAACTCTTATTTTCAGGAACTAGAAACAGATCATGAAATAGGGCATAAGAGCGAAAGCCAGGAGATTATTACAAAATCTAAACAGCTTAAGTTACTGTAGCTCTTCAGTAAATCATAGTAATGGTTGGGCAATCATGCCTTGGGTACTGTGGCCATTCTGGCTTTTAAGCTATCAGTGCAATTTTTCAATTTTGGTCTGGTTGGCCCTGGGCCCTTAGAACTAAATCAAGGGTCTAATACAGTCTCCAGGTAGAATTTCCATCAGGAAGTCTCAACACCTGGGTTTCTGTGGGTGGAAGCTAAAAGTAAGATCAACCCAGAGTTTGTTATTGGCTCTGATTGCTGTTGTATATGGTTGGAGTTCATTGGGACCTATGATGTTCTGTCACAAACAGTTTATCGTCAGATAAATGCAGAGTTTCATTCCACACAGTTGGCTCTAAAGGCAGGGTGATGCAGCCTTCAATCCCGCCCAGCTGTGGTTGATACAAAATTCAAAAGAGGAAATGGGCACAAATGCAACTATCCTGGGGTTGATCTCTGCTGACCTGGATCACAGCAAATGTCAGAGCAACCTAAGGATTGTGAAACTTAGTCCAGCTGATCAGGACTCCAAGCAGCTGCTCCAGTAGTTGGGATTTCGGTGGACATAGGAATACCACAGCCGTGACCTGTTCTCTTAGGCAAATCCCCCTGCCAGATAGCAACAGAGGGCATGCTGTGGGATTCATGTTAATGGCTCTAAGTCACTCAAAGACTCTTCAAGACAAAGGGAGTGTTCAGAAAGGTAACTCAGTTTTGGGATGGATTTGTGAAAAGGATTTGTGTGAGCAAAACAGCAAGAGCAGCTTTCGGATCTGGCCCTGTATGTGCCTACTGGGATGAGATCTGTTTGGTGCAGCTTGAGATAAACGTTAATTGTCAAAAGAAGACAAAGCAGAATGCTCTCCCATTCATCCTATACTAGTCAAGGTTATATTAGTCCGTTACTCTGAAGAGCCTATAAAACTGACTGGGGTCACCGACAACTATGTGGTTATGTAATTCTTCTTAAACCAGCATCCTCTGTTTACAAGAATGACAGTTGCACAATTCTAACATGTTCAGAGCACTTCCCCTCAGCAGCTCTCTCTGTGGGTCTATATATCAGGATGAGTGCCAATCTTGGAAGCTCAGCTGTAGGCAACACCTGTCTGAAGTTCTCAGAACCATTTGATTACTGCAATGTAGGGTAAATGTACAATTTATAGAGTTCTCCAACATGAAAGATTGTTTCTCCTTTCCCTACAGTGTTCCCAAAGATAGCTCTCAATTATATGGGGCACTTTTATAAGGTAATTCAAAACCAGTCACTATTAGCTTGCTATAAATGGATTTTTATTATAACAGACAAGAAACTCTGAACAATTCTCTCTCTCTAAGGCTAGGAACTGTCTGCTTTCCCCCAGCACAAGAGATCCACTTACTTAGTTTGATGTTAAGCTAGTCCCAAAGCCCAACTGAATAGCTAGTGCACTATAACTTCCTATGGGTTTAGTTTCTTGGATGAAAAGTTACTATTTCAGAAAAACTTGGCCAATCATTTCAAAGCTTAATCGTTAGTTCTGATAAAGCAGGCTGGAAGGGATTGAGGGCTAAAATCAAATTATCAAAAAGAACTTTATGTAGTTCAGGAGCCAGCTAGATTAAACTGAGGACTGCAAGGCACACAAACTTTAAACTCTTAACAGCAGAAAATTAGTTACTGAGGTTCCCCCTCCTTGCCCCCTTCCAACTCCTTCTAGCCAAATACTTAATAAAAACTTCAGGGATGTATGTATTGGTAGCTGTGTTGGTCTTAGACCAAAAGAAATGCAAAACTCTAGAACTCTTAGTTCAGAGATGATGCCTTTTATTAGACCAACTAAGAAATTGCAAAAAAAGTATCTTTGCTAGCTTTTGGGCATACATACCCCTCTTCAGGCTGAGAACAGAGGATTTTTTTCCATCTTAGATCTTAGGTAGAAAATAAATTTCATTTCACACAGAGGAATTTTGAGGCTGGAAGTTTGTTTCCTTGGGTCTGTATGAATTTTTTTAGACCCATGGGAACAGACTTCCAACTTCAAAATTCCCCTGAGCAAAATTAAGTTTACTTGCTACCTAAGAGGATTTTTACCATCTTGGATCTGTCCTCGGCCTGAAGAAGGGTGTGTGCTCTCAACAGCTTGCAAAGAAAGATATTTTGCCATTTCTTATTTGGTCTAATAAAAGGTATCATCTCTGAAATAAGAGTTCTAGAGTTTTGCATTTCTTTAATAAAAAGCTTGGAATTTTAACCTACAGTTTTATCCTTTTAATGTACTTAAAAGAGTAAATTGCAGAACAAGTATTGCACTCAACACAAGAAAAAATCCAGTGTTTGTGTAATTAAGCAGGGGGAGGGAACACACCCAAACACTCAGGATGTATAACATAGTGAAACATACCCAAAATAACCCTTTCCTGGTCTAAGGCCCTCCTCTACACATTACAGGTATGTACAGTTACCTGGAGACCAGCTACATGTGCAAAGTAGCTATCGCACAATAAAAAGCTCCAATCAGCTATAAAGTTAAACCTCAAAAATGTGTACTGACTTTATAGCTGGTTGCTATCCAGCTTTAATTTGCATGTGTAGCAGGGTCTGCAGCTGTTAACTTACAGGGCTCCCAACTGCAAGGGTGGACCATGCCTAGCATAAAACCCTCAGGCCCCGGGGATTGAGGCAGTCACAAAGCCCAGGACTCAGGGCCCTGGTGATTGCAGCTGCCATAATCTCTAGTGGTCTGGGGTAAGGGAAACCTGTGATGAACCCTGGGGGCCCAGGGTATGGGAAATTCTGTGGCGAATCTCCAACCCCAGGGGTTTCGTGCACCCACAGGGTGGGGACATTGCCACAGTGGCAATGCCTCCACTCCAAGGGCTTCATGCACCCCTGGGGCAAGGGGATCACTATCCTCCCACCCCCAGGAGTGAATTGGGTACTCCTGCGGTGGGGAGCCTCTGAACTGCATTGTGTGGGGCTCCCAGATGCAGGACCTTGCTTCTTGATGTTGCAGAAGGAACCCGAGTTTGGGCTCCCCCTGCATTGGCAAAAAAGCGCAATGGGATATAACACATGATCCCAAAATCATGCTTTCCACCATGTGCATGTGGCATGGCATGAAGTGCGTTTGTGTGAATTGTGCATTAGATTCTATCATGCCTTTACCTGCATGTGTAGAGGGGGTCTAACACATAGCTTCAAGCCATCCTTAAATCTGCTCGACCAGACCATCTGCAAATGCTTGGTGCAGCACAACGAGAATGTCTAGCTGCCGTACTTATAGTCCCTGTTACTGTAGCATTTGAGCACCTTGCATGTTCAATGCATTTATCCAACCCATGTCCCTGTGGGCAGAGTTATGTGACTTTTCAGTAACAAGCAGCTGACTATCTTAAATCAAAATATCTACAATTATGTAGCCCAGCTGCCTCATTTCTCTGGAATTTGCCACAATGCTTCACTTATGTTCATATTGCTTAGATTCTAGTGCATTTAGAGTTTCTTAAATCTTACTTTTCAGAGCCCTTAAACTAAATTTGACCTGTTATTTTGGAAGAGCCTTACTTTCTAGGTCTAGTCTGGATTCAGCTTTTGGTAGCAGCAAATTTTGATCATTCCAGACATTTGTTACATACATTTTAGGGAGCCAATTACTGATATATACTGGCCAATTACTTTCCAGGGCTAAAGAATGGGTTTAGCTGCATTTCCTAACAAGAATACCCTGACCACACTGTACAGCTCTGCAATTAGGCTTTGATTTTCCTCTTTCAGTAGAAAATAGAGTAATTCTAGTGAAATCAAGGGTCATACTGGGGAAAGGGAGAGCAGAAACAAGCGCTGAATGCAGAGATAACTTGGCCAGTTACTTCACACACCGGGAATGCTTTTGTAGAAAGGGACATCTTGCATGTGTTCCTAAAACTGGCCCTTTTAAGCTAACCTGCCATAAGACCAGCTCATGAGATACAAGAAGCAGTAGCATAACAAACGATGGGCAAGTGGGTCATCATCAGGCCCAGGCAGCAATTTGGAAGGATGCCAGAATGGTGGCTCCCATGGAACCTGTGCTGCGGGAGCTGATGCGTCCTGTGTGGAGGGGTCCCTCCAGCTGCCACAACAGCCTGAGCCACGGCCACAGCTACAGCCAGAGTGGAGTAGACCACGGCAGTCAGGAGAACTCTGTTCTCCTCTCTGGCACTCAGCATGTTTGCTAGTACAGAGAATGGCATGGGTCTCTTATAACACAGGGTAGGTAGATGTTATTATCTATCTGGGCAGAAAGAGCAGAAGTCTAGGATAAGGGCATGTGGAAAAATAGAGACAGTTGGGTTGGTGGGGAAGTAGAAAGCTAGTACAACATTTCTGCAGTTGCTGGGGGAGGTAGAACAAAAGGATTCTAGCAGTAACCATCCTCCTTGCTCCCATACGTCCTCCACCCAGACTGCTGAAATATGCCCCTGAGTAATACTATCATATTGGAACCTGTACACAGTTTTTGGTTCCAGCTCAGACCCAAAACACTGGCTAAACTGAATCTGCAAAATGGGATTTAGCTCTCTCAGTCTATTTACATATCTGCTACAGCACTAGCACCAGAGGGGCATTTGAAGAAAGAGTTCTGTAGACTCCTTGTAGTCACTTTACTCTTTGAGCACTATGCATTCACTTCTTCCTGCAGTGCTTAGTGTCTTGTTATAGTAGCACCTCAGTGCCATTATTCTCACAGTTCATTCCTGCCTAATCATGGACAAGTACTACGCTACAGAAAACTCCTGTGGTTACATCCATATCAGTCTTCTTCATTGTTCAAAATTCCCTGAAGAGTTTCTTCCTTCAGGGAAAATACAATGTAGAAAAGAGGAATAAAAATAATGTAGAGACTGCATATATTTTGCTAGGGAAAATTAATCACATGTGGGGGATTGTGTTCCATCGTGTATCTGTGGGAGCTGTTCCTGCTGTGAAATGAAATGCAATGAAAAACCACAGTAGCCAAACATATGCAGGGAAATAAGCAGACATGCCAATAATGAATCAGACCATCTTCTGGATCACCTGATCTTCTAAATATATTCAATGGCACCAAACTGAATGCTGCCTCCCACTGAGAGCTGGAAAAGTATTACAGTTATGCCCACTTTATTACTCTTTTCCAAAAGCTTCCTTGGAAGCAGGTGGTGTGGTATTTTTTATTTTTAATATTTTAATGGTGCAAAGTAGAACTCTACAAATTTCAAGCTTTTGGAATTCCTGAATGGTTCACAGAAGTATTTATGCCATGAGCCTTCATGCCATCTCCAGTGCCATTATCCCAGTTCTACAAGGGTGAACAGCAGGCAACCATTACAACCATCTAGCTTGTCTTCAATTGTGGTGGTGTAATCAAAATTGATGCATGTTCCCACAAAAACATCAGCTGGTGTATGGTTTTAATGAGGTTGGGGGTGGAGGAACTGGGGGTTGCTGTCCCTTAAACAGGTTCCATTTTCATTGTAAAAGAAACCTGGTTTTGCTCTACATCTAAGTCATTCTCATTGGCCGAGCAGCTTTTGCTTTAAAAACAACTATGTGTGGCTCACTGACATTTTTGCTGAAAATAGGCCATTTTTGATTTCACAACAAAATCAGAATGCTGATTCATTTTGAAACATTTTGCATTTAATATTATTTTCTGCATGTCAAACATGGGTTGTACAATATAATTTTGTACATGGGCTTTTATACAATCTTCCCTTTCCTTTTTTCTTTTCTCTCTCTTTATGTCAGAACATTACCTAAAGTCTCTGTAAGCAGATTCCTTCCCCTCTCCCCCCTCAAATACAGCTGATTTTAATCAATGGAGCACTGTCGCACAATCATGAAGCATTTTAATTATCCCTGACTATGCCTACTCTATGAATAGTCTTAGAAAATTAAAGTATTTTACTCTCTAAAGGTTAAGAGATTCCATGTTCTCTATGGGCTCAACTAGACCTTTAACACACAGCTCTAGGACAGGGGCAATGTGAAGGTGCAACGCTGCAGGAGGAATCCCCAGGAAGAATATAGCAGACAGGTAAGCAGCATGTTTAGAAAAGTGCTGGTATGGTTGTCCTGTCTCTGCACCTCACAGTCCCCCCTTACAGGGAAAACAGCTCTTCTCACTCATAGGTATTTATAGGAGGCCATTCACAATTTTGTTTTATGTTACTTCCAAGTCAGATACGCTTAATTTACTGATAAAACTCCCCCCATTTTCTTACTGTCAGCAAGGTAGAATCAATATTGCCTAGAAATGCAATGTGATACCCTTGGAAAGACTAACCCAAGGGACTGAACCTGTGATCTCAGGATTTCTACTCTGTGTTGCATCAAAACCAGTTGGAAATGTATATACTTCAAATATCCAGCCACTGCTGGGTGGCAAACACTGTAACTTTATTGTGCAGGTGTGCATTATAGAAGTAAATTATTTCATTATGCTTTATGGAACAATATATTATCCTTCAAACATGTGACAGGCTTCCAGTGAATGCCTGGCCCCCAGTGAACTCCAACTTTTCCCTCCTTTTTTAGATGTTCTCAAATGAAGGTCTTTAATTGTCTACTTGGCAGTTGCGGGTAGGGAGAGGGCATGCAAATTGGCTGGGCTAAGGATAGTTGCCATTGTCCTGGGGTCATAGCAGTGCACTAAGCCCCAAGCTTGGAAATGTTCTGTTTATGTTCTATGAAGGTTAACCCACTGTATTTTGGTTATAACAAGTGCCTCTTCAAAAGACAGACTTTCTTGAATGCAGCTATATTTTCGAGGGCTGTGCATCATTCTGCTTCGACTTCTGTTTCCATGTTTCAGTGGAACAGTGTTTCATTTTAAGTTTTGTTTCATTTTGTCAAAACTCTTTGGCTGTTCTGATGCTGTTTCGATGTTTCACCCATAGCCAGCGCCGGGAAGATCGGAGCTGCCACTGGCCCCAGCCAGCAGCACCAGCCAGGAGATCGGGGGCTGTACCCCCGGGAGCAGTCTGGCACAGCCCCTACAGCCCTCCCAGGGGTGCGGGCGAGACCCTGATCTGCCTGTTAGGTGACAGGAGGCTGGTACTGGCAGCTGGGACCAATGGCAGCACCAATATTCCTGGCATGGGCTGCTCCTAGCCAGCACCACCAGCCTCCTGTCATCTGGCAGGCAGATTGGGGTCTTGCTTGTGCCCCTGGAAAGGCTGCGGGGGCTATGCCAGACTCCTCCCAGGTGTGCATGCCGCAGTCTGCCTCCTGGATCACAAGAGTTTGGTGCTGCCATCTGGGGCCAGCGGCAGGTGGGCCTGGGGCAAATAAGCTTGTGCGGGGACCCACCACTGCCCTGATCCCAAGGCGGCAGCGGGTCCATGCATGAGCTGACTTGCTCCGGGCCCCATAACAGAGCTGATCCAAGGAAGCAGAGATGTGGGGAGAGCCAGGGCTGCGCTCCCTGAGGGGCTAAGCCACATGGGGATGTGGAGCCACTCGGAGCCCAGCCCTGGCTCTCCCCTGCCTCCTACCACTGGGCTGCTTCAAAACTTTAAATGTTTCAAAACTTTCAAAAAGTTTCGACTGGGCTTGTTTTATTTTGAGGCTGTTTCAAACCCCTTCATTCCATTTCAGTTTCACTGTTTCAAGCTGGAAACCAGTTGAAACAGTGTTCAAACAAAACAGCCAGCAAAGCTTCACACAGCCCTAATGTTTTCTTTAATCCTGCCAGACCATTTCACCAGTCCAATTCTTCAACTTTTACTTTTGAAATAATGGCAGCAATGGGAGAATGCATGTGTTAAGATTGCAGGACCAGGCCCTTACTGTTGTTCAAGTGGCACAAAGCAGAATATAAGTCTGGCTCTGATTTTTCTCCAGTTTTATACTGGTACAATTTTAGTAAAACAATGTCTCCACAGTATCAGGGAGAGAGGAATCAAGGCTGTTGTTTTGTTTTCAAGTACCAAACTGATCTGACCCTGATGGCAGATTGAACGATCCTGGCTTTTGAATGTGTTCCTAGCCGATTCAATATAGGAATCGCCCAAGGAGAATAAGTATAGAACACCAAGATATCAATTTCCTTACCATAATCACACTTCAAGGAGAGATTATTCTTAAGGTTTAAAATGAAAACCCAATTTTGACACTTGCAGAAAGTGATGTAGTCAGGGAAGGTAGAAAAGAGATATAGTAGCATCATTCAGTAGCAAATAAAGTACAAAACTTTGATGTGAAGGATTTCTTTTCTCTATCTATGTAGGTGACTAAAAGCAATGGAAAGTGAACTGGAGAAATAAGGAAAAACTGATGGACTGTGACATTTCTTCTGTTTGTATGTCTACTTCACTGACAGTTGACAGTTATTAAAGTCATCCTGATGTTTGAGAGTTGTTTCCAATTGCCCATACATGTAAAAGCTTTCAAAGGAAATATATTGTATCACTCCAAGAGTACCACAATTTCAAGTTTTCTCAGTTAAACTTCTACTTCACACAATTTTATTAGACATGCAGCGAGAGCAAAAGTTGAGTTGTTCTGACATCTCCTATTAAATACCTTACTCTGATATTTTCAGTGCACCACAAATGTCATATTTTTACTTAATGACATGAAAAATGTAACATAACCAACATTTCTGATTTTAAATTATGTGACGTCGTTACTTTCCCTAAAACATGAGCTTCAGTTTCATAGTTGGTGGGGTTGGAAGGGACCTGAGCAGATGATGAAGTCTGACCCCCTGCCATGGGCAGAAAAGAATGCTGGAGTCAAACAACCCCGCCTAGGCGATTATCTAGCCTCCTTTAGAAGACCCCCAGGATAAAAGTGAGCAGTGCTTCCCTTGGAAGTTGGTTCCAGATCCAAGCCGCCCTGACTGTGAAGTAGCGCCTCCTGATATCTAGCCTGAATCTACTCTCAGTCAACTTATGGCCATTATTCCTTGTTACTCCTGATAGTGCTTGGGGGGAACAGGGACTCTCCCATTGCCTGCTGGTCTCCCTTGGCCAGTTTATAGACGGCCACCAGATCCTCCCTCAGGCTTCTCTTGTGGAGGCTGAACAGGTTCAGGTCTGGTAGCCTCTCCTCATAGGACCTGCCCTGCTGCCCCCTGATCATGCGAGTGGCCCTCCTCTGGACCCTCTCCATACTGTTGACATCCCTCCTGAAGTGCAGCGCCCAGAACTGGATGCAGTACTCCAACTGCGGCCTGACCAGTGTCACACAGAGAGGGAGGATCACCTCCTTGGACCTGCTCGTGATGCATCTGTGGATGCATGATAAGGTGAGGTTGGCCTTCCTGACTCCATCTTCACATTGGCGGCCTACGTTCATCTTGGAATCAATAATGACTCCAACATCCTTTTCTGCCTCTGTGCTGACGAGAAGGGAGTTCCCCAGCCTGTAAGTATGCTGCTAGTTCTTCCTCCCCAGGTGCAGCACCTTGCACTTGTCAGTATCGAAACCAATCCTGTTCTTATCCACCCACCCCTGTAATCTGTCCAGATCTAGTTGCAGCCTGTCCCTCTCCACTTCTCCCCACATCTTAGCATCATCTGCGAATTTAAATAAGGTGTTTTCACTCCCTTGTCCAAGTCGCTGATGAAGATGCTGAACAGTGCGGGCCCGAGGACTGATTTGTGGGGAACCCCACAGCCCACATCCCTCCAGGTCAAAAATAACCCATCCACCACCACTCTCTGGGTGTGGCCCTCCAGCCAATTTGTGACTCATCTGACTCTGCAGGTATCGTCACCACAGTCGCCTAATTTTTTAATGAGAATGGAGTGAGAGACAGTGTCTAAGGCCTTCCTAAAGTCCAGAAAGACTATGTCCACTGTGACATCTGCATCCAGTGATTTTGTTACCTGGCTGTAGAAGGCCACCAGGTTGATCTGACAGGACCTACCTCTAATTAACCCATGTTGGTTGCCCCTAAGCATAATCTCCCTGTTGGTCCCTCGCAGATGTGCTCCTGGATAATTTTCTCAAAGAGCTTCCCCAGGACTGAGGCAAGACTAATGGGCCTATAGTTTCCTGGGTCCTCCTTCCTCCATTTTTTGAAAATGGGAACCACGTTAGCCCTCTTCCAGTCCTCTGGCACCACACCAGAGCACCACAAATGCTCGTATAGCCATGCCAGGGGTCCTGTAACGACCTCTGCTAATTCCCTCAGCACTCTGGGGTGGAGTTCATCAAGACCTGTTGATTTGAACACATCTGCTCCCACCAAAAGTTCCCTGACTAGGTCCTCATTGACCCTGGGCCTGGTTGCACCTCCCCTGGGTCTGTCTGGGATCCTGGTAGCGGGGATTACCCGGTCCCTGCTCAGAAAAATGGAGGCAAAGAAATTGTTAAAGAGGTTAGCTTTGTCATCTGGTGTGACCACCAGATTTCCTAGCGTGTCTTGCAGAGGCCCCACGTTGCCCGCTAGTCCCAGTTCCTTCCTAACAGCCCCACTACAATCTCAAGCAATGGAGGTATAATCCTCCTTGGTGATGGCCCCTCCCTTCCATTGCATGTATGCCTCCTTTTTAACTTTGAGACATTCCTGGATGCTTATGGTAAGCTATGGGGGCCTTTGAGCACTCTTGCCCCATTTGTTCTGCATTGGGAATGTCACCCGTTGGGCTTGGAGGATCGTCTCCTTAAGGAACAACCACTGTTTTGGGACTCCCAACTCCCCTCCCCTCCAGGACCTTAGTGCATTCCCAACTAGTCTCCTTACCTCATTGAAATCCACCCTCCTGAAGTCCAGGGCTGCTGCCTTGCTGCAGGCCTTTGACACCCTACAATGGATGGTGAATTTCAGTAGGTGATGATTGCTATTGCCCAGGTGGTTGAGAATCCGCAGTCCACTCACCAGGTCATCACCCATGGCCAGGACCAGGTCCAACAAGGCATTTCCCCTGGTGGGAACTATGCCCCTCCTGGGTGAGATGGATGTCCTGTAACTTGGCTAGGAACCTACATGAGCGCTCAGACCTGAATGACTGCTCTTCCCAGCAGATATCTAGGTAGTTTAGGTCACCCATGATGACCATGTCCCTTGACTTAACTGCCTCCACAAGCTGACCTGAGAATTCCCAGTCCAGCTCTTCCCCCTGGTTGGGTAGCCTGTAGTTGACCCTCACTGTTACGTCCCTTCCCCCACTGACCCCCTTGTATTCTGATCCAGAGCACTTCAGTCTTCCCCTCCTCTGACCCAGTGCTCTTTATTGATGATGTGTATTGCTCTTTGACATAGAGTGCCACACTAAAAGTTCAGGACATTTTTCAGTCACAAAGGGAAAGATTTAAATCTACTAGCAAATAAAGGAAAATAAAGGAGTAAGGGAGAGGGAAAAACTAGCCCAAATAAGATGCTTACAATTTACGTGTGTTGGTTATTTGGAAACCTGGATAAACTGAGTAAAAGTGTTAAACCACCAGTCAGACAAGCTGGCACTGGGGTTAAGTTAATGAAAACTCATTCGAGATGACCGTCTTCTAGCCTGAGCTTCTCTGCAAGTTGACATCTAACTTAAGAGGTTTGTGAAATTCAGTTCTGATTGCATTAAAGTGACCTTATTTGACATTCTGTGTTTTTTATACAACATTGCTTCTGTTTGCTTCATGGACTAAAATACTTTTATTACCACACTTTACTCCATTTTGCTCTCCAGAGCCAGACTGAAGACAAAGTGCCAGACTGCACTTTAATACATATATCAACAAAATTGTTAACTAACTTCCAATTATAGAACCTTTACTTCATGTGACAATGCACAAGATGGTTAGAATCTAATATGACTTTCAACTCTTATGCTAAGTTTCCAGTGCTTGCTGCTGATATATATGTATTTATTAGTGTGTGTACACATGCTTATACCCACACACAGCAAATGTGTGTGCATGTGTGTATAAACATTAATAAATTGGGTATGAAGGCCATTGAGAGACAATAAAAACAGAACCTTGCAATATCATTTTATAGTGACTTTCAATGCAGAATCTAAGTTTTGATTATTCAGTTCTTCACTTGTCATTGGGAATCTTTCCTGGGTGAACATTATGGAAGGGAGGGCACATTCTTCTTAGTCTCATGCCACCCACTGACTCCCCCTTCATGTACGCTGGTATTACATTTTTCAGTGAGTTGTGACAAAGAACAAAAGAATTAGGTTGTTCAGTGTGAACCAGACAAAAGTCAGACAGAAATAATTAAAGAACAAATTTCTAGGGAAATGACTGAAAGAGTCAAATAAGGTTACATATATTGTGGACTACTTATTCAATAGGTTGCTTCAGTGGAGCTTCCCACATTTAGTAGTAGCAGCCAAGAATAGGGAGGTTGCAAGGCTTTCAAACTCATTTGGGTCGCTAATGAAATGGAATTAGGAACTGAATCACAAAACAATGGCTTAATGGTTTTGCCAGCAGCAGCACGAGATGGTTCTGGGACTTAGAAGAAAGCAAAGTGCTGAAAGCTAAAACAAAACCTGAATTTTGGATGTGAGTTCAGAGAGAAAATATATGCAATCTAGGCTACTGATAAGAAGAAAGGAAATCCCAGCATGTAAAGAAAATGAATACATCAAAGACAAACTCTGCTCAGACTGGAACAGTGGGTCAAATTCCCTTGAATTTTAAAGATAATTAAGTTGAGAGGCAAACTTCACAACTCTTATCATAAAGTAGCACTGAATATGAACACCCCTCTCCTGCCTTTCTATCCTAAAGTTTTTGTCTGAATTCAAACTGGCTCAGACCCATTACTACAACACCTAGTGGGGAAATACAGGGATATCCCTTCATCTAAAGGACATCCTTAGAGCAATTTGTGCATGGAAATAACTTGTTAAGGAAAGAAGTAAAGATTAAAGCAATTAGGTTAAAGAAAGCACTTTAAAATATAACATCACTGTTCTGTAGGAGAGAACATCAATGCAGTATGAAACAAACACACTCAGAGAGGAAGACAGAGGAAATGGAACTGCCCCCAAAATAGCACACTACCTAAACCTAAAAAATAACCCTACCTGATTATTTTTGTTCTCATATTGCTACCATGATAGAAAAGGAAACACCAGAAAAGAAGTATGATAAAGGAGGCAACATTCAACAAGGGGAACTATATTACATAAGTTATTTAGCCACATGAAAGTAAAACCTAGCATTAAGAGCATGAAGAAGAATGAAAAAAATAGAAACCATCTTGCAGACCATGAGTTAAAATTTGGAACACCTCACCCCTGCATATTATTCTTCACTTCAAAGGGCTCCCATTATACAAAATATGTAGTGTCATAGTTGAAGAAGTGAATTACTTAAAGAAAAAGAAATAACATATAAGACAAACTTTTTAAAGTCAAAGTACAAGCGTAAGAACCAAATTATTCATCTTGCACTCTTATTGCCTAGGGACAGACATTACACATAAACTGGTTTAAGTGATCAGATTCTGGTTTAAACCTGTAACAGAACAGATGTTCAGTGCACATAACCCAGTTTCAGAAAGGCTGAAACTGGTTTGAGATAAACCATGTTGAATGTAGTATCAGACTTAACTAATTTGGGTCAAAACGGTTTATGCAAGGTCTGTCCCAGACCTCCTGCTGGTTTAAGTTAAACCAGACACCCCTAGCATCTCAGCATATTCTTGGGGTGGGTGGGGCTCTCTGCACCACAGCAGGGATGGCCCCTCCCCTCTGCTCCCTGGCTGCAGCTCTGGCAGAGACTTGCATGCTGCTCCCCACCTTCCCCCTCACCACTACCTGCTAAGCAGGAATGCCCCCCTCCCCTCTGCCTTGCAGAGAGGTGTCTGTGTATTAGCTACCAGACCACATGGTGGCTCTGATCAGTGCTGTGACAAAGGCAGAATCAACAGGTAGCTGTCCCTTAGTTGTTTTCCTAATGGAGTAATAAACTCTGAGTTAAGGGTGATAAACACTGTTATCAGTTCCTTGCTGGGCTAATATGAGCATCCTGCCAGGGCCTGGCCATATGCCCTCTCAGCTCAGTAATGTGGAAAGGAAGGGAGGGCTGCTCTAGTGCCCCCCCAGCTTCTAGCCTGAGCCACTGCAGGTATGTGCTTGCATTTCTGGAATGAAAAGGGAATGTCTACCCACCTCCAAATCGGTTCAAGCTTTGCAGGTTAGACTAACCTGCAAAGATTGAATCAGTTCAGGCTCAGGCTTTTTGAAGTTTGTCCTTAGCCATTATGCCTATTTGGTTTCCAGTTACACATAAATGTGGTAAGTAAGTGTTACAGCACTTAATTACTTAGGGTCATTTTCATAAATGCCTTATAAAGGCAGCTGATTTCATTGCAGTGTTTCTGTAGGAATTTTCAGAATTCCAAATCCCAGGTCTACATGAATAAGATCTAAAGCAAAGTTGTAGTGAAATGCACTTCTGCTGAGATACCTGCAATGTTAGCTCAAAACCAAGCAAGGAATTTGTGTCCAGTACATTGCATATACAACTAACATGGATTCTACATTAATTTCCTCTCTCGTGTGTTTGAACAGAAGGGATGCAACTGCTTAAAGCAGCCATAGAGAGAATATTAAGAATGCAGAGAGAATTTCAATCATGGAAGTGTAAATATCCTCTTATGTATGGCTTGGGTTCATCCTGGATGTATCCCAAGTATATAGCAGTATATTCTCAGTACCTTGAATTTTTGTTTGACTTCAGCAACATTTTCTCTCAGCATACAGCTAGACATGTTAGTCAGCAGTAGGAGACAAGAGTTAAGGGGGATATAAACACTTTTAGGAAGAAACTTTCGGGGGGGGGAAAAAGTGTTTGTTCCCTTATTTTCAGAAACCTGATATGAAAAACTTGGAAATTTGGGGAATTATGTTTAGAAATGTTACATCTCCATATTAATACTCATCTTCTCAGAGAGAAACCCAAGAGGTCGCACCCAGAGAGTAGTAGTGAGTGGGTCAGTATTGACCTGGAAAGATGTGCAGGGTGGAGTCCCACAAGGCTTGGTCCTTGGACCTGTGCCGTTCAATGTCTTCATCAGTGACTTGGATGAGGGCATGGAAAGCATCCTGTTCAGATTAACAGATGATACCAAATTATGGGGGAAAGTTAACACACTAGAGGGTAGGGAATGAATCCAGAGGGATCTGCATAGATTGGAAAAGTGGACAGAACAGAATAGTTCAACAAGGACAAGTGCAAGGTGCTGCACCTGGGGAGAAGGAATCAACAGCACACTTATAGGCTGAGGGAGGACCTTCTCAGCAGCACAGCAGCAGAAAGGGATCTCAGAGGCATTGTTGACACCAAGATGAACATGAGTCATCAATGTGATGAAGCGATCAGCAAAGCAAACTGCGCTTTATCATACATTAGCAGGTGCATGATGAACAGGTCCAGGGACATAATACTTCCCCTCTATGCGGCACTGGTTCAGGCCACAGTTGGACTACTGCATCCAGTTTTGGGCACCACACTTCAAGAAGGATATGGAGAACCTTGAGAGGGTTCAGAGGACGACCACTCGTATGGTTAGGGGCCTGCAGGCAGAGTCTTACAAGGAGAAATTGAGGGCCCTGGATCTCTTCAGTCTCCACAAGAGAAGGCAGAGAGGTGATCTTGTGGCCACCTACAAATTGATCGTGGGGAACACCAAAGAATAGAAGATGCTCTGTTTACCAGGGCACCCCTTGGAGTAACTAAGAACAATGGCCATGAACTGATGGAGAGCAGATTTAGGTTAGACATCAGGAAGAACTTCGTTATGGTAAGGGTTTCCAGAATTTGGAATAGGCTTCCAAGGGAAATGGTGCTCTACCCTACCTTGGGGGTCTTTAAGAGGAGGCTGGACATGCAACTGGTTGGGGTCATCTGACCCCAGCACTCTTTCCTGCCCAGGGCAGGGGGTCAGACTCAATGACCTGCTAAGGCCCCTTCTGACCCAAACATCTATAAATTTATGAATGGCCTGCATCTGCACCTAGCTGACCAAACTTCTTGAAATGTTATCACTGGCATTAACTCACCAACTTTCCCCCCCCATGCTGTACCTACTGCATAATATTATGTATATCATTAAAATTTGCCTCACACTTTGCAAATGAGGCCTGCTTCATCCTATAAAGCACTAGAATGTTTACTGACTAAGATATCTTTCAGGGTGATATTTTCAGTATGAATTTCATACTGGGGTAAAATATACCCAGCATAGCAGACCAGAATAGCAGAGCAAGAAACAAATGGGGAAAAAGTAAGGTACGTAAAGTAAAAGCCAGGTTTCTCATAGAATTAGGCTCCTTGGCCTCCTGTGAAGATCAGGGTTGGTGACCTAGCCTGGTGTATATATAGCTGGAAGAAATAGCTGCTGAGGTGTTCTTTCCTCCAGCTTTTATTTCAAAGGGTACTGCTTCTCTAGTCAGCTGCATGGAACTGCTGATGAGCTCCAACAGAGCAGAGAAGCAATGCTCTTTGTAGTAAAAGGTACAACAGTCAGGTGAGCAGCTCATCCTTAACTGGGCAATCAACTTCAAACAAAGTCCATTGCAGACCACCCAAATACCAATTATCTGGTTTCTTACATGCAAGCAAAATTCGTAAGAGCAAATGTTAGCCCCAAGAGAAGGATGCTATGTGTGTAGCTCATGAAATATATTTAGAGAGTATAGAACTTTTAAGATGGAAAATAAATCTCTACCTGATAGACAGCTGCCACTGTGTTTCAATACAGCTAGCTCCAGAATGATCACTCACACATGGTGCACTCCCTTCTGTCAAGTTTATGTTTGTCCTTTCTTGTTCTGCTGTTCTCTAACTACTTAGTCAACATAACTGTGATGGAAAATACAGGATTGCTGTACTTGGGAACAAACATAATAAGAAACACAATAAATAAGTAGTAAGAAACATAGGTCTTCTCAGGATTTTATGCATGGCAGATGGGCTAAAGTGCCCCATAACAATGAATACTTGTTTTTCCTTCACTTTATCATTCAGCAATGCCACTACCACCACTTGCTGTGTCAAGGCTGGGATAACTAGCCCTGCATATACATCAGCAAATCCCCAACTCAGGCAGAGAAGACTGCTAAATTGCCAGGTTGGTTGAATACATAAATGTCAGCATTATTTCAGAATGATTTATTATATCCACAGCAGTTAGAATAAATAACTATGGGTTTGCAGCCTACAACTTATGAATTATATTTCTAATTCATGGTTTGCTTTTTTCTAATAGATTTTAACCTTGAATCCTGGGATGTGTTTCTACATTTTTGAGTCTAGGCATTTTAAAAGTGATTAAGGATCTTGGAAATAAAAATGTCAGTTCTCTCCTGCATGGGATAAGCAGTCTATACTAGGAGACCAAGGGGGATGGATTGCATTTCTTCATCTAAATTCAAAGACAAGTCCAAACAAGTTCACCTTGAGACATGACGGGTTTAATTCTACACTGCCTTGCAATGCATATACTTGTAAACTTACACCTGATGAAGCTTTTAGATGCATTTGCCTGCACTATGGGCTGCAAAGTAGAATCAGCTCCAATACATCTAGCTGGATACAAGTGCTTTATTTTACACATATCAACATCTTGCATGCAACTTACACTTCCTTCTCATGGGAAAGGGTTAGAAGTACACATTAAAATAACCGAACCCTATTTTATAGTTTCATAGTTTCTAGGGTCAGAAGGGACCTGAGCAGAATATCTAGTCCGACCCCCTGCCATGGCAGGAAAGAGTACTGGGGTCAAATGACCCCAGCAAGATGTTCATCTAACCTCCTCTTAAACACCCCCAGGGTAGGAGCCTGCACCACTTCTCTTGGAAGTTGGTTCCAGACCCTAGCCGCCCTGACCGTGAAGTAGCGCCTCCTGATATCTAACCTAAACCTACCCTCTGCCAACTTGTGACCGTTATTCCTGGTCACTCCTGGCAGTGCACGGGGGAACAGGGACTCCCCCAATGCCCGCTGATCCCCCCTGACTAGTTTATAACAGGCCACTAGATCCCCCCTCAGCCTTCTCTTTTGGAGGCTGAACAGGTTCAGGTCCCGCAGCCTCTCCTCATAGGGCCTGCCCTGTTGTCCCCTGATCATGAGAGTGGCCCTCCTCTGGACCCGCTCCATGCTGTCGACATCCCTCTTGAAGTGCGGCACCCAGAACTGGACACAGTACTCCAGCTGTGGCCTGACCAGTGCCGCATAGAGGGGGAGGATCACCTCCTTGGACCTGCTCAAGATGCATCTGTGGATGCATTCCAAGGTGCGGTTGGCCTTCCTAACTGCCCTCCACACTGCCGGCCCATGTTCATCTTGGAGTCAATGATGACCCCAAGATCCTTTTCCGCCTCCATGCAGACAAGAGGGGAGTTCCCTAACCTGTAGGTATGGTGCCAGTTGTTCCTCCCCAGGTGCATCACCTTGCACTTGTCTGTGTTGAAACCCATCCTATTCTCATCCGCCCACCCTTGTAACCTGTCTAGGTCTGATTGTAGCCTGTTGCTTCCTTCCAGTGTGCCCACGTCCTCCCACATCTTAGTGTCATCAGCAAATTTGAACAGGGTGCTTTTTACCCCCTCGTCCAAATCACTGATGAAGATGTTGAACAGTGCGGGCCCGAGGACCGAGCCCTGGGGAACCCCACTGCCCACGTCCTTCCAGGTTGAGAAGGACCCATCCACTACCAATTTTAACTTGCACTTTTGTACAACTCTTCTACACCAACTTAGATTTTCTTGTAACCCTTGAAGCAATAGCAAGAAGACATGTATCATTTCAGTGATGATGCGTAGGGGATGCACTGGGGTGCATGTGCACCCTCTGAGAGTGCCACCACACACCCTGACAGGCCATGTTCCCTGCTTAGGTGACAGGCGGGGGGCGGGGCAGGCAAGAGCACTGGTGCTCCTCCTGCAAACGCTGGGCGAGGAGTGGGAACACTGCAGCCACTTCTGGGAGCATTGCGGCCACTTCCTGGGTGGCGAAATCAGCTGCAGGGGGACCCCCACCTCAGTTGGCAAGATTGGCCATGGGGGGACTCCCCCCCCAGTTGCTAACTGGTCACTGGGGGGGGCACATGAATTCCCTGACTAAGGTGGCACCAGTCACCCATGTATAGTTTGAAGAGATTCTAATGGACTGATAGACGGCCTCATCCTGATTTCTCTTACCCTAGTAGAAATGAAGAAAAACTCCATGACTTCAGTGGAGAGAGACACTGGTATAAAGCTGAAGCATTTCCTTTGAGATTGCTGGCAGGTGAGTGAGTCCAGAATCTAATCCAGGAAATTGTGTCATATATCATCTATGAATTTAGCCCCTTCTCTCACATGGAGATTCATATGGAAAATTAGTTTTAAAGTACTGCAAAGAATTAAAGCTTGGCTAGAAATTCTTTTAAAATCCAGTTAAATCTGCCTGGTCAAACTCAGATATCGTCTAGCAGCTCCAGCAGCAGCAGCATTACACAGATTCAGAACTCACTGAGGCAACTGTTACCATAATTGTTCAAAATTAATTTTAAAATGGACATACAGTGCTAAGCATATGAAATACTAGCAGCTATTAACACTAAGCTACCTCACAATGCGCTTCTAGCAATTGTTATCCTATTTAGAAATAATTGACTCAAATGGCCATTCTCATGTAATTTTTCTTATCAAGGTCAAGCAAGACAAAGTATATGAAACATTTATATATTAATTTATAAATATGAGCTCAGAAGTATCCTCATTCATTCTTTCATTCACATTTTACAAGTCAGACAATGCATTTCAATTTACCTTTCTTTCTCAGTCACTTTGTTGCTCGTGAAAGGTACTGGATTAGCAATGCTGGAAATGAAAGTGCTCTTAAGTCCTTTTACAAGTATACCATGGGTAGCAGCCAGTAGACCTCAGGGTTGATCATATTTTAAAGGAGGTATACTTCCTATTGCATGCAGCCACAAGGTGGCTGAACCTAAGGGTGGGTAGGCCTTGTCTCAAGGAGCCAAGAGAGCAATTCAAAGGGGAAGAAAGCTTCTCAGGCCCTGAAGTGACTATTTTGTTTCACATTTGAGTAAGAGACTGCACTTCAGCAAAGATCTGACCCAGCATCTGGGTAGGATATCAGTCCAAGACAGCAAGTTGAATAGTCCTCCCTCATAAGCTCTCTCTGGAAGGAACTGTAATATTCCAATTCTCAAAGTACAGGTACATGCCCATTTTCAGTCTTACCACTGCTCATCAGTTAACACATCCATAGCCATTTTGGCATGGGTCCTGTATGGACCAAAGATGATTCCTTGTTGTGGAGTTAATTGAGACTTGCAGACTCCAGTGCAGTTCTCACATGCCTGTTTGGAGGGACAAAGCTGTGCTCTAGGAGGAAATCAGTAAAAGCAATTCTTGTTTTAGTGTTAGTTAAGCAGAGAAGGTTGATTTTTGTCACAGAGCTCAGTGAAGAGCTTGAAATTTGTTTAATTTCAGGAAAAAGATTGTTTCAACTTATGTTATGGTCAATTCAATTAAAGCACTGAATAGCCTGGCAGCATATTCATTTTCCAGTGGCATCATCTTGCTTTGAAGGAAATTGTTTTTGCAGAAACAACCAAGTGGCCACATTCGGAGTTCAATTATATTTATATAGATCCAACAAGATCTGCATATGCTGATCCTTTTGCAGGAACTGGACCACAGAACTGACCACACAGAAGTCCTCAAAATACTATAAAAATGAATCTCAGAAATAATTTTATAAGTTCAGAATACAGCATTTCAAAATCATATTTCTAGAAGCAGTTCTCCTCCTCCTACCCAAGATGGACCTTTTTGTATATCTGGTTTTTAAGTTCAGTGTAACAGCTTTAACACAATGAATGGTAGAGAAAGTAAAAAAGGTCCAGTGGTTAAGGTGCCAGCCTAGTCCTATGCTTAATTCTCTGCTTTGCCACAGCGATCCTAAAACAAACATGGCCCAGTCATTTAGGCACGTAGCACCCACTTCACACTGTCCAATTAAGTTCTCTGTGCTCTCTTGAGTTTTGTCTGGGAAATGGGAATATATTTTCATAGAATCTGTCTACCTCTCAGGTAGGCTATGAGGATACTTCTGATTAATGGGTGACTCAAACTACTTAGGTCAATTCAGATCCTTACCTGAAACTGCCAAGTTCCACCCCTTGCTGTTGCTCAGCTTCCTCTCTCCAGTTATAGCCTTCATTCTCCAACAAATCCCCATAGATTTCAAAATACTAGATTTTGAAACAGACTAGTTGTTGCATCACTAATTTCATTGCTGACTGCTGAATCTACATGCTGCATAAAATATTCAGAGATGCATAGCAATGTGCAGAGCTTCCAAAGCTACTTATAGTCTGGTCTAACTCTCACTGGGCATGTCTACACGTGATATTAATGTGGTGCAATAAACTCCAGTGCAGCTCACACAGGAGCTTATTGCTCCCAGGCACAGCATTTGCACGTGTCCCTAGAACCACAGTACATTGAGTTTGGGGGGAGGGGAGAGGAGAGGAGGGGCAGCCTGCCAGTGTGGTGCTGCTCTGACCTGGCTCAATGTGCTGTGGATGTGTTGACTGGGGTACAAGGGTGCTCTGGTGCACAACCAGCCAGCAGGCAGCCCCCGCACTGCAGCACCCTCATGCCTTAGTCAGTCCTGTCACCATCTACACATGTGTTTTGCCATATGTAAGTACTATTCTACAGCAGAGTACTTATGTCAGGCATTACTATCTTACTGTAGAGTTAATCAGTTTACCATGGCCTAATACCACTGCACGTGTAGACGGTGATGCTTTGCTGCAAAGCTAATTAGTCAGCTCTGCAGTAAAGTGTCTCTTATAGATACACCCACTAATTTTAGCACTAAAAAGAGGCTGCTTGTGCTAGCAGGAGAACTAGTGTTTTGCACAGGACATTTCAGTTTCCTTTGCTGCAGCAAATGCAGGTATAGATACACCTTACTTAAAAGTTACTTGCATGTTAAACTTTTATTCAATACTTAGCTTTGTGGAATGCTGGAGGACAAGCAAAGTAATATTCTTTTTATTACTTCAACTTTTCCGCATGCAAACTTAGCAGTAGCAAAGAGGTCTTGTGTACCTGGTATAGAAAACATAGCTTCTATTCATGAGTTTGATAAGAAATCCACATACTTCAAGGTCAAGAGGCTTTACTGCTAGACATGTTTTTCCTCTTCTAGGGTTGTCAGTTGTCTATCTATGGACAATCAATAGAAAAGGCTAAAATGCCTGTCCATAAAGGTCATAAAAAGTAAGCAACTATAATCTTGACTGGAACTATATCAGGAAGAGGCTGGAGGCAAGCACTGATGAATGGACAAAGAGTGGCACCACAGAACTCTGTAGGAAGTATTCTTTCAGGGCTTTGTATTCCTTTGTAGTCTCCTCCTTCCCTTCAGGTATGGGCTGCTGCTGCTGCATCCTATCATCTGTCTATAAGATTGCTTACCTTGTGGATAGGCAGAAAGTAGTTCTTTTTAGAGAGTCCATGTCCAGGACAGGGGAAAGGGCTAGCAGGGATCAGACTGGGGAGTCAACTGGGGTGGGGCAGCATGCTGCAATGTGAAGTTGAGAGTGTGGGGGTGCATGGGAACCCCTTGAGTAGATGAAGCATAGTGTAAAACCATTGTTGAAGTCAAGCAGGGTTGCCAACCCAAGCATTTTTTTAATGATAATCTGCAAACTTTTTACTAACGACCAAACTTTTTTTCCTAGGGTTGGTGTTAAACCCCTAAATTTGAATCCAACCTTTGTCCAGGGCCTGGCAGAAAGGTTATAATTACATTATGTAAAACTTGTCAGTATAAACATATATGAGTAAAAAAGTTTTTCAGTTAAAAATAGTGTCTTGAGTTGGCAACCCTGTTCTCTGCTTGCTTCTTTTGAATGGTGCAAAAGGGGAAGAGTTCTTCTTAGTAATTATTTGTCATGAAAGTTAAACCATATTTCCTTATTTAGAGACATGTCATAGAATTGTAATGGTTTCTTCCAGAGGAAAATATGTATAATGCATCTAAATATAGATTATCAGTTTATATTGGTAGGAAAGTGAAACTTGGCTACCAGCAGGTGCACGTGGCTATCTTCTATAGAAAACTATTCTGTAGTAATGCTTTAAAATAAAATAACCTGATGCATATTTAGGGTTCTGTTACAGATTACCTTTAAAACATTTAAAATCTGTTGAATGTTATACCATTAAAGTTAGAACAGTTTTAGACCAGTCATATGTTAAGCCTTAATGCTGTGTCAGATCTGTACAACTGTAATTTGCCACTAGAGGGCCTGGCAAGTAGAGGTGTGGAAAGGACTCAGGACTCTATCCCTCTGGGGTGGGAGAAGAGAAGGGAGAGTGGCATGTAGCTTGGAGGTGGAGAAACCACCATGGAGGCTGTGGCTTCTCTCACTTAACAGTCAGTGGAAGCAAGCTGGAGCTGCAGGTAGGCAGGCAAAATTATTGAAAAAAGACTGTTTGAAGGGATCATGCAGAAGTAAATAGAAAGGAGTGAAAAAATTAATATAAATAAATCAAGGACCAATGTTTTGCACGCGTTTCCCTGAATTGGAATTGCATCAGGAAGGAGCTAGGTTAGTACTTACACCAGGGCAGAACTGAGACCCATCAGCCTCACTGTATGACACACTAGGTCAGGACTTGGGTTAGCACTTACATGAGACCAGAGATGAGACTCAGTAGGCTCAATGCATGTATGCCACACCTGGTGTTTTCCATTCTCTGGCTTATTCTTTTCATGAAGGTAAGTAATAGGATTGATATTCTGGTTTTTATGGGGAGTGCACAGAACGGTGCAGAGCAAGCAGCAAATTGGTGAGCTGCACCTGGGTGTTCATAATGGTCAGGGTGTGCTGGGGTGAACCCCCCTTCCCCCTAGCCCCGAGGTGGGAGGAACTATTGGTTTGGGACCAGCATCTCTCCTTTTGGCAATGGAGTGTAGGAGAGTTTAAAGTCTGCCCATGGAGCAAAGGAGTGTGGAGGACTGGGAATGGTGCATCCTGAGATGCTGAAGGAATGAAAATAACATGTTTGATCTCTCTGGAGCTGACTAACAATACCCTGAGTAAAGTAAAGCAGAGATAACCCTCACTTGAATTGGCATAACTTTAAAACATTAGAGGGTATTTAGCATGAGTTAACTTTCTTTAGTAGGTGAATACTCACATTTTAAGTGCCTTTATGATAGTTTAAAGGTAACCTATAATACCCCACTTTAATCTCCCTCCCTTAATTTTGAATTATGACAGCATGTCATGTTATATCCATGAAGCCTGAGGGCCTTTCCTAGATTTTTATAGTGTCCCTCAAGTTATTAAAAAATCTGCAATACAGCTTCACCTTTGACAGCCTGTGCTCCAAACTCCTCAGTTCATCATCTTAGTTTCCCTCAGCATCCAACCCTTCCAGCCCTCAAATTAGTTATACTCGCACCTTTCCTTCACTTTGTGGCAGCTTTCTATCTCTCTTTAGGCTTGTTTCTAGCTGGGACTAGTAGCAATGAGAGGTATTAAATTATGTGCATGAATGATAAGGTTCCATTTTTATATTCAGACTAGGAATGTATGGTTTGAACTAGGTTGGGCCAATCATGCTACACTGGATTGCGCAAAGAGGGAGAGGAAGGGGAGAGTTTAATTCTGCCATGTTACAGGAATGAGAAAACAGCCTTCTGAGGAGCGGTGAGATGAAACTGGCTTTTACCATTTGTTCAATTTTCTCTTTTGCCTTTGGTGTGAGGATGACAACTATTAGATTTCAGAAGTTAATTTATGGGAAACAGAGCAGAACTCCTGAGTGACTCTGGAGGGGAATATAAGTCTGCAGGGGATGCTCACATGGAGCAACAGAGTAGAAGGGCCATAGGAAGAAGACTGCTGGATCCAATTCTACATGGATGGTTTGATTTCAGGGTTCTGGAAAGGTTATTTCTATACTGTGGACTCCAAGGTCTGAGAAAGTGTTTCCTACCTCCTATGCCTGACATGTGTCCATAACAGAATAGATGGGCAGTTACTCCAACCAGTAGTACCTATTTTCAGGTATCCAGTAAATTGTTTCCCAAAGAATTCTCCTTAAGTCAAGTCTAATTCAGGTACTTTTCCTTACTCTTCTGCAAGAGAAGAATTTGTGACAAAGATCATTTAACAGGAATGGAAAAATACAACTGTATAATCAGGCAACTGCATTGGCATATTAGAATGAATGCGTAACTTGAAAACATTCTTTATATTTAGGTTGTATTTACCCAGTTTGCTTACAACATAATATATCAAAGTCTAATGGCTCATATTCCCCTGCAGGACAATCCATCTCACTAAAAGCAAGAGGGAGCAAATCTTTTCACATTAATTGGTGAAGAGTATGAGCTTATTGTGAACTACTTATGATTTGAACTTGAGAGACAGACTCCCACAGAGATTGATAAACTTAAAGCCTTCTTTGTTGATCATGGAAAACTAAACTGTAGTTTGTGAGTAAATGGAATTTTGGCTGCAGTCTAGCCTTTGCTATCCAAATGGTTTAAATAGGGATTAATTAGGCACCAATTTGGTCCTACTGGGTGCATCTACATGTGAAGTTAATGCACCTGAATTTGCTTTACAGAGAATTCAGGCTCAGTAAAGCACTCTGGGGCACATGTCTGTATGAGTGCCCCTGTCAGAAGCAAAGTGTGCCTGAAAGGAGAAGCCCAGTCCAGGGCTGCTTCTGCCCTGCTCTGCCCCACTGCAGCATCCCCCAGGTGCCAGCCTCAGGGCTGGCAGGTTTCACAGGGGCTGGTCCCAATCCTGATCCCCACATGGCCAGGAGAGCTGTTCCCACTCAACAGGGACACTGCTTGCTAGCTACATGGGGATTGGCGGGGAGACAGTTGCCCATGCAGCTGGTGCAGCTCCCCTCCTCCCCACATCAGGGCTTAGCCAAGCAGCAGCAGGTCCCCTGCTGCCTGGGCTGACAAATCCTACACTGATTTCAAAGTACCTTGATAGTGTAAAAACAAGTATATTATATATTACTAGATCACCTTATCCCATGGTTTTGCTGAATAAATCGTTTGTGAGGTAAAGAGCCTACAGCCTATATTCATACAAGCTAATCAACATATAAGACACAGTGTCTAAAACATACTATTTAATTCTAGTTCCAAGCAAGTAGTAAAATACCTCTCTTATTTATACATTCAAGAAAAAAATAACTAGTTCTCAATAAGGACATTTTTTAATTCATTAAGTCTACCGTGGGTAATCACAGAAGAAAGAGAAACTAATAGCTCCCTATACAAGCAACAGAAACTCTTGGTTATTTTGTAGCACTTAGCTTATATGTTTTAGCTTGTTTAATCCTTTGTGGATGTGGAGGAATCATCCAGAAAAGGCCCTAGATTTTGAATGTTTGGATATGACAGCTAAATAACACTAAAATAGAACCAGTCAGGTTGAAGCTAGAATGAAATACCATGTATGGCCCTTCTGCTTTAGCCCCAGTGAAGGTTAATGGTGCAGTTTATGTCTTAGGCATGGGATCATTACCTCATGTGGGAGGTGATATTATAGGCTTCTGTCAGTGAAAAAGTAAAGAACATCAGGAGAAGTAACAGAGCACTTGTGTTTTTTTCTGGTGGCTGACTGTCAACTAATTTTACATGCTTAGTAATACTACACATATGCCAGAAAAACATTTTTTATGATCAAGAAGTGAAGAAATATGGACCTGATAAAGAAATACCAAAACATGATGTATATACTAATTTTCTGTCTTCTGTCTCCACTTAGGCAATTACACTGGCTGCTTTGCACTTTTCTGTGCATTTTAGGTACTTGTATGGAGCCCATTATTGTAGCATCTGAGCTCCTTTCAGCCTATCTTTGCAATACCAGTTATTACATATGCTCAGGAGCAACACCATGTAGGCTTGAATCCTGGCATGTATTTCTACAGTTTTGAGTCTAGAAACCTGGGCATAGCTAAAGGCACTTGGGAATACAAAAAAAATATCAGACAATACTGGGCTGGGGTCATTTTTGGAAGGAAAAATATTTGGGCATTTCTCAATATAACTTCTGAGAGAAAGGGTAGGTTCCAAGGAATTTTGAATGAAAATGTTTTGACAATGTTGAAAGATTCCATTTCAACATCCTCTAAATTAGGAGTTCCAATTTCCCTTTTTTTTGGTTCAAAATTATGAAAATAATATTTTAATGTCCTTGAACCATTATTTTCTCAGATTCAAAGTAAGAATCATAGAAAAGTATGACTGAAAGGGACCTTGGGAGGTCATGAAGTCAAAAGCTATTCTGATATAACCTGAGCATGATGTGGTCAGGTGCACCTCTGAGACACAGTACTGGGGTGTTATTCTCTTAAATCACAGTTGTCATTGACAATAAGTATATTTAAAAAAGATAAGAAGATCTGTCATAAATAGAAGAGCCAAAATAAGAAATCAGTAAATATACATTGAGAAGCAGAGATAGAAGAATAAACAAACACAAGAAAATATCACAATAATAATCTGATTTTAAACTGCATCTTAAACCCAAGAGTACAGTTTTTACCCATATGAACATGTGAGAAAGGAGTTCCTGCCTGTGACCTTTCTGTGAGGGCCACATGCTGCTTCTCTTGTTAACCAGAATACTCAGCTTGCAAGCTGTGGGCCCAAAGACTTTCTCTATACCATAAAAAAAATTAAGACATACTCTAGCTTCTGTGACCAAACATAAGTACTTGCCTTATCTGGCCAATTCCATTCTTCTTAGAATTCCCTGGAGATCAAATATTATGTATATAACTGTGATGGCTGTAGGTGTTGTAGAGCTTGCTACCACTGCCCTGAGTTCATTTCCCTACAGGCAGTGACAGGGTGGACCTCAGCTTCTGATCACCTGGTCTGCCAGGAATTTGATCTTGTATTTCTCACCTGCCATGACTTTGATGAAATTATACTCTAGGAGGCAATGCCCAAGGTGATTTTACCCAGTCTCAATTCCCATTTTCTTCTGTGGGGCTCCAAACCTCTTCTTTACCCTAGCCTAGCCTCTCCAGATGGTGCTTGAAATCTCTGCAGCCAGGTTGCCACACTGCCTGTTATTCTGCTATTCTGCCCTCTACCACCAGGGTGACCTCTGGCTTTGGTTAGGTGCACCCTTTCCAGGGCTGACTTTGGCCTGTACGCAAGTATCAAAAAAAAAAAAAAAAAAAAAGGAAAAGGAACCAAAAAAAATAACCCCCTGACTGCTCTCAGTCTCCTTGTCAGGCTCAGTCCATGATCCCTTCACCTGGGATCAGGCTCTCAAATCCCGATCACAACAGCAAAATAAATGAATTAGTCCAGTCACTGTTCTGCATAGGCCTGCCTGGCTTCCTTGTGAACATTCACAGTCCCAATGGGATCTCTCCCATGTGCAGCAAGGCTCTAACCTGGAACAGCAGGGTCCTCAGCTAACACCGCTCCGGAGATTATCAAAGCCATGTGTGCGCAGGCCTCTGCTTGCCTCCTTCTCAGGGTCACTCCCGGAGTGTTCTTTTGGGAAGTTTTGCAACCCTTGCCTGCCAGGATGCTCAACCTCTCCTCTCTCTGTGGCTTGCAGGGAACTGACCCCCCTCTGTCCCTCTTCAGGACCGGAAATACCTCTGAGCAGCCTCCCTCCTCCAATCCTGAATGAGATGCTGCTCCGGAAGCGTGCTGAAGGTTTCTCTTCCCTTCTTATCTCCAGCTGCAGCCCTGCCGGCCCTCCGTGATGTGAATGTTGTTTGTTTTCACTCTCTCTATCTGTTGCTGCAGGCTGATTTTCATCTCCTGACCTCCCCTGCCCAGCATGTAAGGCACCTCAGGGCTTTTGTTTGCTTTCTCTCAGTCCTTCACAATAACCTGCCATCCACTACTGTATATCCATTTGACCACTCAAAAATCTTTACTGATTCATTAATAACTGGAAGAATATTTAGATCCTTTAAGACATAAATTTTGCAAATCTAGTCTTCCAGGTCTTATCAAATACTACTTGAATAGAGTATTTCCCTTAAAAACTGATTCCCCTGCCTGGGTCAGGCCTTGGTACCTCACAGTCAGTACCCAATAAGTACAGCTAGATAGATGTAAATTCTCAGTCTTAACTTCTCCCAACCATTTGGGCTTTGATTTCCTAGATGTGAATAGCCCTTGTCTCTCTGCCCTCTTTGACTGGTTATCACAGAAGGTATAGCACTATATTCGTATCAAACATTGTAACTCATGCACACATACAAATAATAAAATTAGACATAGCTTATCTTTAGCTGCTTATAAACACCAAAAACTTTATATCAGCAAACATAATTCATGGAAACATCAAGACATTTCATGGAAGCCTTAAAATATAGTTGGTTCAGGACAGCTGTTAAACTGCAGCACAGCTGGGGGGTTCACACTGTGCCAGCCATATGCTATGTGAGCAGTTGTCCTGGGAACCTTCCTCACAAATGGTCCCCTCACATATGAGCCTATGGTCCTCTGTGAGCAGAACAGCCTGCTACAGTGAGGAGCCAGGCTGCTGTGCTGAGGACCAGAGTCAAAGTGGTTCCCCTGCTAGTGCCTGGGATAGGGCATAAGGATTTGGTTATGTTTGCTTATCTGTCTGTCTGCCTGTTTGCAACTTGAAAAGTATGTTTTGGTTGGGAGGACTATAGGGTAATCAACTCTGTTTGAATTTATTCCGGGAGGTTTCCAGAATGCCAACATGCCCGCAACACAATGCAAACCTGCCCACGTGCTTGCATATATCAGTTATGGATTACAGTGCACAGACTTTACATCAGGAAGGCAAATGCACATTACTATTACATTTTTAAAAACCACTGGACTACTGTATAAAATCTGATTCAACATTTAATATTTATTTTAACGAATGGCCTATCATTTATCTCCAGGGTGACTCTCAGCAGGAGAGGCAACCCATTTACACTGTCTCATGACAATTTGTGAGATTTCAAATATTTATCCCAAATCAAAATGAAAAACTGAAGTTTAAAAAGTGTTCCTGAACTAAAGCAAAGGAGTTCCCCGCAGTTTTGCCTTTTGCTCTCCCCTCTGAGTTTTAAGCTCTCAGTGGCACATTGCCTTATTAGCAAAATGTCCCACTGCTGCAGATCCTTAACAAGGCTGGGTGCACCTTCTGAAGGGACACATGATTCAGTGATGGTCAGGAACACTGTTTCCCACAAGAACTAGGCCTAGGGTATGGAGCCGTGTTTATTTGGATCCTGTGTTTCAAAAAGGAAGCAGCTGTTATATTTTAAATTACGTGTGAATGAATTGAGAACAATTCAAAAGTAGCAAAACCACTCCAACTTGAACACTGCATGAAGCTACATTTGACTTGTTCTCAGCTCCTTCAAACAAACAGCTGCTGCCCTTTTGAATCATCCCCCTTTTGAAAGGGCTCCAAATGTATGTGTATCCACACCCTCACATATATCTTGCTGAATTGAAGTTTCAGAGCTTATATGATGGAACTCCTGCACTTTTCTCTGTCTCTTTCCCTTCTTCATTTGGGCACATTTTTCTTTTGTATCTCTAGTTCTGTTTAGAAGTGGCCAACTCATGGCATATGGCAAATCCAGTGGGAAGCAGGGAGGACAGTGCAAATCAGTCAGGGAGGACAGAGAAGAACAACAGATCAAGTAGGGGATCAGAGTGGCATTGGGGAAGGGTTAGGGCTTCTTTTATGTCACACTGGCAAAAAAAGTTGGCCCCTACTGGTTTAGAAATATGTCCAAGTTCTCCTGTGCTTTCGAAAGAATCGGTTCTGGTTCCAATTTCACAGCTACCTCTAACAATAGGTGGAAACAAAACATACCTACCAACTATTCTAGGAAATTTGGATATTAAAATTACATTGCTTCATTGTGTGCATGTGCAGATGAATCCCCACTTTCCCTTGCAGTGCTCTGACAAATGAAAAAGATCTTACAAATAAGTAGAAAAATATAAATATATAAGAAACATGTACGGTGGTTTATATGATATCAGCACTGTAGAGTTCCTTCAGTTCTAGGGAGGGGCAGTGGGTAGAAGAAATACATCGCATGATATGGAATAGAATATTTAAAAAAGCAATTAGAGAATGATATTTGCTGGGAGTCTCAGTAATATAATTAGCACATTGTTGATGTGAGTAGTTAGTAATAAGATGATGATGAATTGCAACTGGCCCTGGACAGATGGGAAAACTGGGGTATTAACTTCTTTACAGGATTGTTAAGTCTCTATTTTGGACTGCTAAACATATTTCAAACCATTGAGACTAGCAAAAGAGAGCATGAGAATGAGAGGATATAAGTGTTATAATCAAACCCACTTTAAAATGAGCATCCAATTAGAATTGGTAACTTTCAATTTTATTTTGTATTTACCAGTGGCTTTCTCTCTCCAATACCTAATAAGCAAAACAAGAGTGGTTTTGCCCCTGAGAATTGGGCAATATGCAAATTCTGTTTGTTGAACTCTCATTCATCTTTTTGTATCAGAATCATTTTGAAAATTAAGACTTTTTACTACTGTGTAAATATGTCCTATACCCCAGCAGATAAAAGCCCCCCTACAGCTCAGTGGACAGTGTATTAAGGTTTGACATATGAAGAAATACTGGTAAAAAAAGGAAAGTTATTCCTTGACCAGGTCATCTGTCTTAGATTGGGATTGAAAAATGTATACCCTATAGTTATTTGAGAGGGGTTAGTTGTAGGCCTAATGACAAAAAATTCAGTTGAATCACTTCTTAAGATGGAAAATTGGATTCTCCTTGGAAGAATAATTCCATGACTACTGTTGGCTTTCCATCAAGCATGCTGACTTTTCATTAAACATAAATAAATAAATAAATAAGCAAACACCTGAAAATAAAAAAGTCTTTCAGCTGGAAATGCCATTGTGACAAGTTTTGGTGCTTCATACTCCATTCGCTTCCCCAGAGAGCCTTATTCTCTCATGATGCATTGGAGTGGTTCAATAAGAAGACAGATGGTACTGCATTGCTGTGAATATAACATATAAAATGCAGGAAAGTAGGGCTGAAAGGCATCTCACAAGGTCATCTGGTCCAGCCCTTTGTTCCACATGGCTGCTGCTGCTCTGCTGGGCAGCACAGAGGCGATGGTGAAGCAGCTGCACCACAGCCTAGTATACTGCGGGCTCTGGGCAGGCAGCTGCAGCAAACAGTGCCCGCCAGTGGCGACTGGGTGTACGGCTTTCCTCCGTGTCAAGCAGCAGCTTCTGGGGAACAAGCTGGTGCTCAGTGCCCACGTGGGGCTTCCTGTGCCTGCTCTCGATTGCCACTGCTGCCCCATGGGGTGGCAGTGATGTGGTGTAGAGTCAGGATAGCCCTGCGTGGGCTGCGAGCAGATGTAGCAGGAAGCACCTGCCATGAGGTGGTAAGGCTGCTTTTCTGCCATACTGAGCACCAGCTCATTCCCTGGGGGTAAGTGTGAGGTTCGGGCTATGTGCTGCACCCTGCCTGTACTGTGGGGTGGGGGAAAGGGCACTGGGAGTGAAATGGGTGTGTGGGAGCCATCAGAAGCCAGGTGGGAGCACAGGGCCCACACTGGCATTGCAGGGTCAGCACTGGTGGGGCCCAGAGCAGGGTGGCAGGAGTGTGGGGTCCCGCCCAGCAGGGTCTCTATGAAGCTGGGTCAGCTCCCCCCTCTCCATGTTCATGCAGCCCAGCCTGGCTCCACAGACCCCTGCCAGCCTGTACCCTGTGCTCCTACTGCCCCACTCTGGGACCCACTGGTGCTAGCCCTGGGACACCAACACAGGCCTCACACTCCCACTTGCTTCCACTCCCACCTGCCCCTGCCTCCACTTTCCCATCTGCCCGTTGGCTCCCAGCTGCATGGCCGAACCATGGGGCTTAGCAGGAGCTGGCCAAGCCCCGAGGACCGGGGCGATCCCCACAGTCCTCCTCTGCCTCCCCCCATCCCCTTCTTACTTGAATTTCCCATGCTGGCGCAGCCACGAACAGCCCCACGGTTCCAGGCCAGAAGGCTAGGAGGGCAGGGCCAGGCACATCCTTCTGTTGCAGGAACCTGCTGGGGCCGCCCCTGGGTCCTACTGCCCCTGGCTCCTCTCATCTTTGACAGGAGCCAAGGGCAGATAAATATTAATTTTCTAAATTTTTTAGAGTCCCCACTGGCCGGGTAGAATGGCCTGGTGGGCCAGATTCAGCCCGCAGGCTGTCATTTGCCCACCCCTGGTTTAAACTGCTCCTGACAACTTCCAAGGATGGAAATTCCACAGTTTTTCCAGGGAGCCTGTTCCAATACTTGACCAAGTCATAGTCAGAAAGATCCCCCTAAACTCTAACCTAATCTCCTCCCATCTCGACTAATTCTCAGTGACCCTGTTGCCACCATAATTGGCACTCAGTTATCATACATTTCACTATATTCTACAATAATCATTGTTTAATGCAGTAGAAAATTAACCATTCATTGATGTCCATGTTAAAAAATTTTCACTTTGGAAGAAAACCTCTATAGCTTAGATGATAAACAGTCCCATACCAAGCATTCCTAGGATTAGATTTGGTTTTGCAAATAATAAATAAATCAGAAAAAGAGTGTAAAATTGCACTTCATTTTAGGAGAATATTTTTCCCATAATTTAAAAATATATTACAAGTTTGGCACAATATATTTTGCAAGAAAATATTGAAAAACAGTAAGATATATATTTTGCAATTCTGGAGATAATATCAGTTAACATTATTAACTGAGCATGAGATTTTGCACTTAAGCATTGCAATAAAGAACTCAAAAGCATATGTTTACATAGCATTGTTTTATTATTTATTGTTTTCTTTAAGTTAATGTTACTGAAAGTCAAAGTCTAGTCCATATATCAGGAATTCAAAACATCTGAGTCAACCAATGAATTTTTAATGAAAATATCATTTCCCCATCATGTTAGCCAAAGCAATGCTGAAAATATTTTATCCATTTTTCTCTTCTTTCAGCCAGTCTAAAACTAAATCTGGAGTAAAGATTTAAAGGAAAGGAAGTAAAGGAAGCATAATATGTATTCTTTCACTATGATTCAAAATCAAACTTCTAGGCTGGGCACAGAAACTACACTTTTACAGGTCTATGCCCATAACAGAACAGAAGTTTAGCACACATAGACTGGTTTAAAAATGGTGGAACCTGATCTAAGATTCGCCCTCTCCTCCCCCTCCTCAAGGGCAAATGTGTGTTCTGTTCACTACTGATTGAAACTATGCCGCTTACAGAAAACTGCATAACATAGCTTGATTCTGCCTCGCTGTTTTTGAATGTCTGTACCTCACCCTAAAGACTTAGCCATTCTCACATGATTAGCACTAACGTGTTTGGTGGATCTACTACAAGTGTAAGAAAAACAGGAGGAGACCTTAAATTTAGTTTAAATTTGCCTTTAAAAATGCTCTTTTATCTTCCTTATGTAGTAAGAATTAATTAAACGTTTTTCCTGTAAACAATGATTATGCCAATCCAATATGTCTTAAAGTTTCTCACCATTAAGTTACATTTTTGGAGGATTAGTTCTTCCAGTGAATGAACAGAGCTCAAAAAAAGATGATAGGTTGTGTATCAAATCAGATTTTCCTGCTCTGGAAAGGGGAAGCAGTTACTCTCATCACTGAGGTAAAGCCCATACTCAACATTTGGAAATCTGCCAGAATTCTACAGGTGGAGTAAGGCAGACAAGGTTCTTTGGGCAAATCTGATATCTTTTAAATCTTTAAAATTTAAATTTTAACTCCTTGGGTAACTCTGATATCCTAACACCAACCCAGCTACAACCAATATCCCTGAAACAGTCAGACTAATACTCTTCTGATGACTTTTAACAGCATCCTTCAACTACCTGAAGGGGGGCTCGAAAGAGGATGGAGCTAGACTATTGTCAGTGGTGCCAAATGACAGAACAAGGAGCAATGATATCAAGTTGCAGCAAGGGAGGTTTGGGTTAGATATTAGGAAGAATTTTTTCACTAGGAGGGTAGTAAAGCACTGGAACAGGTTACTCAGAGAGGTGGTGGACTCTCCGTCCTTGGAGGTTTTTAAGACCCAGCTAGACAAAGCCTTGGCTGAAATGATCCAGCTGGGGATAGTCTTGCTTTGAGCATGGGGCTGGACTAGATGACCTCCTGAGGCCCCTTCCAACCCTAACTTCCTATGATTCTATTATTTGAATTTTTAGCACTGACGCATATTAAAAAACAGGGCAACATTTTCAGAGAGAGTCTGGAGCCATAACTATATAACAATGGAACTGAAACTCCTTAATATTCAAAAAAGCGGATGTTTTTGTTAGTCACATGGAACTCTAGCTGGCTTGTGATGCAGGCTATATGACACTACATGTAGGACATGACTACCTATGTAGCTTACATCTTATGATTTCATGTAGAGCATGCTTACTGTTATGCTTTTTATGTCAGAGAACATGTAACTTGTTTATATTTGTCTCTTCATAGGCTCTGTATCAGCGATTCACTGCTTCTTTTATGGAATACAAGTCGCCTATTTGTTACTATTCACTCCCATTTCCCCTTAGCCATTTCTGCTTGCACTCTCACCATGCAAAAAAACCCTATAAGCATTTCTCTCAAATAGCAGGATGTCAGAGCTTCTTATTTTCTCATTATCACAGACTTAAACACAATGCTGTTCTCCTTTCCTACATGTGAACCCATTCATACATAGTAAAACTGAGGAAGTGACCCTTAGAGCTAGCTCCTGTTGACATCAGTCATAAAGCTTGTGTTGGTATCAGTGGAGCAGTAGCAGGGTCATGCATTGGAGTTATTGCGCCAGGTAAGAGCTGCTTTAGTCTTCACATGTCTTCCTTTTATATTGAGATGAATGGAATTACTCTAGATTTATATTTTTAAAACTAGGAATGAAATATCTAAATGCACAATCTACCTATCAGGCAATATGCAGTGAAGAAAACTCACCTCTATACACAGTTACATTTTGAAGCCCTGAGTAGCATCAGAGGCCTTATACAGTCTCTCTCTATGTAGGGGTGTGTATATAAATGTAAACAAAGGAAAAAGGATGAATGTTTAAGCACATGATTGATGCTGGCACTCAAACACACACAAATCAACAACAATAAATACCCCCAAAAAATAGATTATTCAGTCCAGAGAACATTGTTTCAGTATGACTCCAGCAAATATCATTTCACATTTAATAAGAACAGGTTAACAGGAGTCCTTCCTGATCCTGCCAGTCTCTGCAGACCTTTCAAAATAGGGGTCTGCTCAGCATCAAAATTTATCCAGTTTATTTTCCTTCCTATTGATTATTTTTTCTTCCCCTATGGTTTGCAGTAGAGATTCTCTCTGCTGTATCCGTAGGCTGCCTCGTAAATACGAACACATGAAAAAAGAATCTCATGACTAGCAGAAACAAATTCAGTTTCCCTGTGGTGGTTAAATAGTTATATGTTTCTCCTTCTGGCCATAACATTTTCAGAAAAACCAAAGGCAGTTCTCACAAGCAGAAAAAAAAATGTCATTTTGTTGTGAAAGGATAACTCAGAGAGATATCTCTGTTCTATGCATTTTTAATGAGCCTGCCACTTGTGTATGATAGGAACGTATGTAGATACCTTCCTATCATCCTGCATGCATATATAACACCATCCCACCTTAGGATCTCAATACACTTCAAAACATCAAATAATTTAACCTCATAGCTGTAGTAAGAATTCTTGTCCCCATTTTCCAATGACTAAACTGAGGCAAAGAGAAATTTTGTGGCTTCTGCCAAGTGGTGTAGGAAGATTTCAGCAGCCAGAAATGCGAACTCTGAACTAAAATCTAATCTGACTTACATCACTGTAAACATGAAGAAAATATTTTGACCTTGGCTTGGTATTCTAGAGACTTATAATGGAGATCTGAAAAGAATCTGGCCTTGTGTTTGACTCCCAATTGCAGTCCCATTCTTCACCTCACATCTTTGTTTCCCTTTCCAAATATCTGTTCCTCTCTCAGCAGTTTCCATTTTCACTTGCTACTACGAACTTGCTATATCTTGTCAGAGATTCTGGGAATATCATTAATAATGATAATAATAATCTCTAAAATGAGTTATGAAATAGGACCTCTGATTGATTGACTGCAGTCTCAGAAATAGACAATGACAAAACACCTACCGTGCCAGCTAAACAGACATCAAAACTACATGAGCTCACGCTGGGGTGCAAATGGAAGATGCTTAAGAGCACTGAGTGTATTTTTGAGGGCAAATTCAAATGTACTCATAACTGAACAACCTGTCATGTTTTAGACCAATTTCTACTACTGTTTAAAGTCCTCTCTATATAATAACTTAGCCCCCGCACTCACTCTTGTCTAAAAGAGTATCCCCAACTTCCTCTGCATATACCAAACCTTGACATGGAGCCCAGTAGATGACATTCACACAAAAAATTATACCCTCTGGAAATATAATCAGAATGACTGAGTTTAACTCTTTGGTATTCGGGCGCGCTCAGAGACCATTATTGTATGCTCCAAGGAAATGGTTATAATAGGTATGCCTGCTTTCTTGCAGAGATAATGACCCTCTTGCACAATCACCTTTCTCATCTTCTTCCTCCTTCCCCAGCCTGCTACTATAGGCAGATGCTCATTCTTGGGCTTGGGGAAGAAGTTGAATAAAACTGGCAAGAGACTGTAGCTGGTGTTGCTTAGTATTAATTACTTGTCATTAATATCATTGGTCAGGAACAGTGCTTGTGCATGAGGTGTCAGTCATGAAACAAAAGCTTGAGCACCACAGTAGTCACATACTTTATTACACTGTTAAGATATGCTTTTTAATTTTGAATGTGAATTAAACAGAATCTCAATAGTTTTACAAAGCTTAGAGCATAATTACTGCTTGTCCTTCAGCAGGCTCATTCTATTCTTTCAGAAGGATCCAACGGCCAAACTCAGAGATGAGCCTATGGCCCTTTTTCTGGTTTTTATAATATGTGAATTATAGCAGTCCCCTAAAGTCTTCATCCACTAATGATTTCCTAGCATAAATATATTTACTCAAAGGTCATCACATTAACATTCAGGTATTTTCTACTGTTATCACTTAACCTGTCAGGTCTGCAGAGAGGGTCAGAACATGACAAGAAATGAAGAAGGGTGTGTAGTAGGGTGACACCATTTTTTGCAGGTGTAGTTTATACACAGTTCAAGCTGCATTTGATCCCAAGATGTGGAGAGCACCAACCTAGAGCCAAACCAAGCAGCAGTACAGGAATAACACTATCATTTGGAACCTGTACTTTATCTGGTCCTGTATCCTGTCTTCAATTATATCAGCTGCTTTAGAGGAAGGTGAGAATTTTGTAATGAACTAAGGCTTTTTTTTTGTAAATCTGAATGTCCTATAATTCTTTGCTAATTATGTTTCAGTTTAACCTGTTACTGACGTAAGGATCACCACCAATGCCACTTTTTAATGATGGGTACGAAATGTGTTACTCTCCAACACTGTGTCACAATACCAAGTTGGGAGTAAGAGAAAGAGACCGCTTTGATTTTTATTAACTTTTATTATAAAAAAACTAATAAAAAAACCCAGTTAGAAAGCAACCAATTAAAAGCACAGAACCCCATACAGGGCTAGTAATGAAAACAACCAACCACCAAAGAAGAGCAATTTAAATAAAGTGCCAATGAGGAGAACACCTGTGCGTAAGTTCACCTTCTTCCACAATACATTGTGCCCCCCTGTGGCCCAGTGGGATGTAAACTGGTCTATGGTTTGCTCTAGGGCAAAGTACCCAAACCCAAAAGCCAGGCATGTCGAAACTAGGTGCTAAAAGAAGCCAGGGCCATCATTAGAGCCAGACCTGGAGAGCTGCTGCCAGTGACTCTTCAGCATCACCATCTTAGCCCTACCCAGGAGGAAGTTGGCCAGGTAGATTACATCCCTCCACTGCCTGTATCTAAGTCCAGTGCACCAAGGAGGACCCCAAGGATTGCAAAGAGCTGCCACAGCTGGAGGTGGTTGAGGAAGGCATAGTAGAGGATCTCCACCACCTCCTCATTGCAAAGAGGATATTCTGGTTAGAAGGTCAGATTCATTCTTAAGTTCCTTCTGAACACCTTAATACTACATATTTGTGCCAGCACTTCCTCTCTCACACATTGGCCCACACATCATGAATAAAACATTTAGCATTCATACAAGGCCTTTATTCTCCTAAATTACTCTGTTTGATCCCTTTTTTTGCCCAGCAGCCCTCCTTCTGTGATATGGGATGCATTTAATATATGGTATGCTAATACCAATTTTTTGTTATTTGTACCTTTTCTAAAGTTACATGATCTGGAGGAGATACCACAGCATGAGGAGGAACTATTAGACAGTTCATCTTTTAAAAGTTACTTCACGTCTAATCTTATTATTTTTCAAAGTGGGCGCATATCTATATCACACTATATAGTATTCCATTTTCAACTGCCTGTAGATAATTATAACAAAGGAGCATTACAGTATGATAATAACTGTAGCTATAAGCATCATATTCTAAAAAAATCTAATCTAGACTGTTTAGTAAACATACAATTATTTTACAACCACTCTCACTATCCATCATTTTTTTTTAATGCCTTCATTATCTTTCCCCCTTTCCTTTTGGGTCTGATACTTTGTCTATTTATTTTCCTAAAAGAAAAGGTACTTTACATAATCTTCAGTATAAAAGAAAGCTTATGATGTCAGCACCCACACAGGATTCAAATATTCTCAAAGTTAGCTGAGAAAGGCTATGCTATAGTTATTAATATTTCTTTGTGATATACATGACTACTGAATATTTTACTTAAGTTTCAGCAGCTACAGAGATATATAAAATTAGATGACATCTCATGTATACCTCATTTACGGGCTCCCCTCCCCACCAGAGGCAGAGCATGTCATATTCCAGCATGGTAACAACAACCAATATTCTCTTAGGCTGAAAACCTAATCTAACTGAAGTCCATGGCAAAAATTCTGACTTGAAGAGAACCAGGATCTCACTACTAAATTTAAGAGTATAGTCCTTTAAAAATGGGAGATTTTCTTCAGAAACTTTTTTCTATTTTTTTACAAGCTGTAGTTAGCAGATTTAAAAATTTTAATATTTGAAAAATAGAAGTATATTTTCAGGACAAGCTGTCACATTAATTCTAGCTGTAGAAGTCAATGAATGGTACGTTAAAAACATGCTGCAACAGAAATAAAGGATGAAAGACAACAACATAATCAGAATAATGCAGCTTTAAGGTCTTATATACTGTGCTGTTCCAAGAGTAATAAGTAACTGGAAGATGAGATTTCGAACTTTTAAATGGCACATAACTTCAATTTTTGTTAAAAATGATTCTCAATATATCCTACTTGGAAATTATATTGTTTCCCCAAGCTAGCAAAAAGAGTCCATTTGGCAGTTAGAGTAATAGCTTTTAACTCCAAGTAGGACCATTATGAACATCTAGTCTGACTTTCAAACTAATAAAGGCAAAGAAACTAACCTAGCAATGTCTGCATTAAATGCCCAACTACTGTTTGAGCTATAGCATATGCTTTGGAAAGTCCTGATTTAAAATCTTTAAGTTATGGAGTATCATATAGGTTGTTTTAATACTTAATTATTCTTTGGGCCCTGCTACATGTTCCAATTAAGTCTGGATAGAAAGCAACTATAGAGTTGTTACATTTTCAAGCACTAACTTTGTAGCTGGTTGGCTCTTTTTATAGCTGCATAGTCATTTTGTGCTGGGATAATTATTTTGCATGTGTGGCTGACCTAGTTATTGTGCAATTAACTAGTTAATTATGTGATAGTTTTCATTTGTGGCCAGTCTTACTTTGCACCTGTGGCCAATCTAAATTTTTTGCAGAATTAACCTGTTAATTGCATAATATATGAAAAGAGTAACAAGGACCTTAGTACTAGAAATTAGTGCCTCATTTCTGTTCCAAATGGGTAAAGGTTTAGTTTCTATGGGTCTTGCTATACCTATTTTTTCCTATGTTAAACTGCCATCTGCTACCAGAAAACTCTTCTCTGCAAAGGTACTCACAGTCTGCAGTTAAGTCACCTCTCAAAAAGCTTTTGGTATGAAATACAGTGAGCTTCTTAAGTCTGTCACCAGTAGCATAGCTAAATGAGGGGTGGGGGCACAAAATCAGCAGCCACCGTACTGCTAGCCCAGCCACCACTCATGGTTGCCCAGCCCCTGATACTGCCACATGAACAGAAGTGCCCAAATACACCTCTGTCTGTCACAATAAGGCATGACCTTCCAGACTTTATATCCCTTTTGCAGGTCATTTCTGACTCCTTTCTCTTTTTATCTGCATTCACTTTTATGTGTGAACATCAAAATGGGACATAGTTTTCCAGTAATGGCCTTATTAATTCTGTGAACAGAAATGCTATTACCTTTTCCCACCTCTTTAATATTTCCTTGCCTATAAAACTTAACACTAAGTTATTCCTCTCAGCTATTGCTTTCTGCATCCACATCATCCTGGCTGAGCCCATCTGTTTTTCCTTGATCCTATCATTTTTAGACTTATAGTGATAACATTAAAAATCTTGCTATACAACTTTACACATGTTGGGAAGCATATAATCAAGTAAAGAAAGATACTAAGGCAAAAGCACTGCTTATCTTAGTCAGTACTCCACAGTTGTGTCCTCATGATAAAAGCCTGCCCCAGTGAAAAGAAAAAAAAGCCTCTCTCATTGACTTCTTTGGAGCCAAAATGTCATTCTTAGTTTCTAGGTTATTGAAAAGGCTGAAACCATCTGGGTAGCTGACTGGCAAACATGTGACAAAAGGGAGTCTTTTAAAAAATGAACTGTGAAAAAAAATAAAGACTTACTCGTCCCTTAGGCCTTCATATAGAAGAAGCACATAAATACTTTGCTGGGTCAGAGGCTCTTAGTTTTCAAGCTCAAACAAGGAATGAATATTAATTTTACTTAGTAATTTACTGAAATTCTAGCTTCATTTGAAAAATTTCCCCACTTCTGTTAATGCTCTTTTAACATCATAGGGCAAGTACATGCATCTTACTCTAGCACTGTGTGATATACCAAAATGTATAAGGGGGAATGGGGTCTGTCATTCCATAATGTAGTAAATGCATGGATTTATATACCTACACATCAAATATGTGCACCTTGGTGTTATTGGCTAGTTGTTGATTTAAGTAATAGAAAGTAAGTACATTGATCCAACTTGTAAAAGGGCATATGCATGGTACTTTGCAATCACAGTACAAAAGCAGATGAAGAAAATAATTTCCAGCAGTCCTGCACCTTCACTTTGTCATTTTGCCACAGGATTTCCCCTGACATGGTCACTTTTTCAAAAATGAAAAGCATCTCACAGCTCCCAGTGAAAACAGCCATTTAATTCCAACCAAAGTGAAGTTATAGCTCAGAGGTGGCCAAACTGCAGCTCGTGAGCCGCATGCAGCTTGCCGGCATGGTACTTGTAGCTCTCTAGAAACTGGCCAAAGCCCTGCCCTCTTCTACCCGAGGCGGCTCCGGGGCACAGCACAGCCTGGCACCTCCCACCACTCTGGCTTCCCCGAACTGGCCAAGCCCACCCTCATCCCTCCTTCTCTCCCTCCAGGACTGGCGGCTCAGGCACTGGGCTGCTGGGGCGGGACTTGCATCCACGTTTACCCTGGGGCACAGTCCCAACAGGGAAAGCCTGAGTGGCTTGGTGGTGCAGGGGGGTGGTCATCTCCACTTTGGATTGCTCCCCCGCCTCTGCCACCACTCCCCAGCTCTTGAACTTTGGTGGAGGATTGGATGCGTCTCCCAGGGTAAGTAACTCTGGCATCCCTGTTATAGCTGAAGTTCATGCAGTAGGTGAAAGAAAGGTGAAAGAGCAAGAATAATATTAATTTATGACACCATGAATTAACAGCATGGTCCATATTCAAGCTTATAGAAGCTGTTTGAGAAGGACAAGCTTACTAAATACATTCTCTTATTTCTATTTCCAGGACTCTTTAATGATTGCTTCTTGTCTAGCACACAGTGGTATAGGGAAAACAGGTTGTAATGATCCATGTTTCCTAGTCTGTACTAGTAACTCAAGAGCAATTTGGGATACCTTTTTGGCTTATTAGGCATCAATGAGGTACAAAGCACCTGAGAGCTTTGACATTGCAAGTGGGAGCAGTTTTTTAAAAACCCCTCATGATTTCTTAAGTTGGTTTATTGTTGCTACTGGCCATTGACATCTCTAATGAGTAGAGACAAATAGCAACTTCTTCTGAGATTCCCTTGGTGCTGAGGTAATTCCAAGCTCTCCCCCACTGTGAACATCAAGGAACTGTGAGTTTTTCAAGTTACTCATGCTTATTGATCTTCTGTCTACAAGATGGCAACAGGTACAACACTCCTAGCCTATAGATGAGTCACTCAGGCTATTCTGGAAAGAAAATTAGTTTTAAACAAACACTGTGTTCCCAGGAAGCATGCATTATACATAGTTAAACTCTACAAGTCACAAGAGAGTTTAATGTCTACTTGTATGGATTCAGGAATAGATCACCTTAGAACCACTGCTTTACAGCATTATACCACTAGATTCTCTGTATTATCTGTAGCTATCAGGTCTTGTACAAGCAAGAAAAAATCCTATTGTCCAGATTCCCAGACAACCAACAACTTGGTCTTCACAAAAGAAATATAATTACTGCACAGCAAATGAGCTGTTGACCTACACTTAATTAACCTCAGTGCATCAACTACTGGTATTGACTGAAAGATTTTAGATTTTGATAAGACTCATCTGAACATCCATAGCTTGCATGAAAGGGCTTCATGGTTTCTACTGTACAATTGGTACAATATTAGCAGACTCTCCAGATAAATATGGAATTGACTAGGGGGGAAGAACAAACCCTCTTGTGTTTAGAGATTAATGATATAGAAGAAATGTTGAAAAGCATCTACAGAGTGTGCGGGGAAGCTTGTATGGACACTATCCAGACTCTAGCTGTTTGGTACCTACAGGATGTCAGTCTGCAAGGCTGTCAGTCAGTCAGCTTTCACCATCACTAACAGTACTTCAAGGGGAAAATGGTAAAACGACAACAGATTTTTAAATCTTTTAGGAAATACCGTAACTCCACTGATGAAGAAAGTTTGATAAGTCTTTAGAAAAAATGACACCAAGGCTGTGATTCAGCAAGTCACTGAAGCACAGGCTTAACTTAAAGTCAGTGGGATTTCTCATATGCTTTAACTGCGATGTGTTGAATCAGAATCTAAATTCTGTGAAATGACATCAATAATAAGACTAGGTGAATAAGAGACTCAGGCCAAAATCTCTCAGAATTTTGCCCTCAGTTTCATAAAAATCTTTCTCTGAGGACCAAAGAGTGAAGTTAATTTTCTTCCCCTTGATTATTTTTCATTGTTACACATCTCTGCACTTTCTGGCTCCAGTAAAGGCTGAAAATGAAAGGCTTCTCTCTTGCAGAGTTTTCATTACCATCCTTCACATGTGAATTTTGTTTTTCCAATGCTGGTTTTTCAATGCTGTAAGATGCTTCTTACAAATTCAGTGAAAATCAGAAACCAGCTGAAACATAACATTTAAAGCAAGACTTCTCCAAAAGTTGAGGGTGCTTAAGCCTGGAAACTGGCATTTTTGTTTGGGCATACGTAATAAAAATGCACAAAACAAAAATCCCCAAACCAGTCTAATTAATAAGCACATATTCTGAACATTTTTTAGTTTTCCAATACATTTTCCAGCCTGAAGGTACAAGACAGATTACAGTATTTTCACGGACTTCAGTGGCTCTGTGTTGACTGACAACAGTTGATGTTCTGGTTTAAGAAGTTCAGCAAACTTTTGGTACAGTTGTATTCTCTTATTCAAGCTGAAGCCAAACTCCAAAACTTTTGGGGAAAATCTACAATCTGGCAAGGAATATATGGCAGAAAGGGAACTCCATTACATTTGTTACTGTACTATAAAATTGCCTATTCTTGCTTATTTTCTGGGGAAAAAAAACAGAACCACTAACAGAAACATAGAAATGGATAGTACTAATATTACTTTATTTTTTGTTAGTGAAAGATTTTCAGGTAGAGAAAATTCAACATTCTTAAAACCCCTGGTGGTAATAGAAATTAAATGTAGAAATCCAGGGCCAAAGATAGGGATCTTGGGATATATAGAAGCAATGGATTTAAAGATATTGGCTTGAACCAAGTACCAGTTGGGGTCTACTGATCAACCGCAAGTGCAAGGCCTTTTGTGCTTGACAAAACAATACTATCTCCAAGCAAAAAAAATAGTATCACCAACAAGCCAAGGCAATTTATATTTTCAATCTAATACCAGAATACACCGTAGCTAAATTCCAGTCTGCCCAACCTCTATCTACTTTGTGCATTCAATGTCTGGCAAGAGCCTCTAGGCCCTTTAACTCCATGCCTTTTAAGTTTGCCCTTCCTTACATTCCTGGAGCAGGATTTAAGGAGGCCACTGAGTATGTCTATACATGCTTATTGAGGTGATGAACTAAACTGTGGTGCTAAGTTTATTGTTCCTGGGTGCTGCATCTACATGTGTACCTGGGACCACAGCACATTGAGCCACATTGAAGCAGTCCCAGCTTGCAGGGGGCCCCGCACTGCTCTGACGCAGTTCAACCTAGCCAGCAGGCAGCCCCCACACTGGAGCATTCTCATGCCCTAGCCAGCTATGTAAGCATCTACACATGCGCTGCTGTGGAATAAAAAAAAGTATTTACAAGTACTACCCTGCTGTGGAGATAATTAGTTTACTGCAGCCTAATAGGGTTGCACATGTAGATGTAATGTACTGCAGAGTTAATCTACTCCACAGTAAACATCTTGCCTGGATGCACCCACTGTGTAATGTACAGTATACAAAGGAAAAGCTGCTGACCCTCCCAGTTTATTTCTTTATTTTGGCTAGGTGTGACTACAAAGGACTATCTACTCTGGGGTTTAGTTCAAAATTTCCATGTGTGGCTATTCTCAGTTCAGTTCTACCTGTTGTAAAAACAGCAAGTGTGCCAGTGTGCAAGGTACCATAATACTGTTGACATTTTTAGCAGAGGATCCTTCAATTCTTCAGAGCAGGTTGGTGCATTTAAAGCACTATATTTTAGTTGGTCCTGGAAATGCTAGTCTTTCCACTTCTGCTACTTCCAAGCAACCCAACTGGTAGCAATAGATATAAGAAAAAAATCAGCAAGAAAAATTAGGAAACAAGACCATATTATGTGACCCCTACCTGCTTGTGCCTTGTGCTTCCATTTAAAGCCAGATACACAAAAGTAATTTGGCACCTAATTCTTACCGATTTTAACAGAAGTTAGGCACAGAAACAACTTAAGGATAACTTTAAATAACTTTAACTTAGACTGAGAGTCAGGAAAGCAATCAGGATGGTCACTGAAGAATAGGAGTCGAGGTATGCTCCTGAATAAGGACTTTACACCTCTGCTGACTGAATGAAAAGCAGTGTAAAATGCTACCAAATCAGAACATTCCTGATACTGAGCATGGGTCTGAAATTCACTAACTTGGCTCCTCTCCCAGCATCAAATTTTGTCAAGCTCCAGTGAATCTATTCAGTTCCCCAAAAAGCTATCCCAGATAATTTTATAGTCTGTACAAATCATTAATGGTTAATTTGAATAAAAATAAAGGCATTTTAAAATGCAATCTAATATTAAACAGTTCAGCATTACCTTAGGAGGGGGCCAGCCTCAACCTTATCTCTATCTTGATTACACTTTTTGAATTCTTTTCCCCATCCTCCTATTTCAGCTGTTTTAAGAACGCTTAAAAATATGCTCATCACAAATGATCTGCTGTAAGGATGTTATAAACCAGAAAAGAAAGGGAAGGAAAAAATGGTTGGAAGGGAGTGACAGTCTTTCTATCAGAACATCTTCTTTTTCTTTAAACAATCAGGCTACAAACCAAGCAACATCACTAACTTAATGGGCCATAAGAGATTTTCTGGACTGAAGTGGGTTGATTGAATAATCAAATTCCAAGGCCTAATGGAAATAATAAACCTCCTAAATCCCAACCTTGCAAAAAAAATCCACTTAGAGTTTTTATTGGAGAGATTTTTACATCAAATGCTTAATGAGATGGCAAGCATGCATGAATAATTATTTTTACTTACTGTTCCCATTAAAGAAAAGATGAGTTATAATTCTTTCAGTCAGAAGTAAAAATTCTTCCTTGATCATTAACATTAAATTGGCTTCTTATTTCACATTCAAAGGAAGCAGCACATTTAAATTGAGCTTCAAATAGGCAGAATGAATATCTGCCTTTAATAAAAGAATTATATTTTTCTCTCGTCCTTCTGATATTTTAAAAATTGATAAAAGAGAGTCATAGAGAAGTAGGGTTGAAGGGACCTGCAGAGATCATCTAATCCTACCCTCTGTCTGAGGAAAGATCATTCATCCCTATAAGTATATAAGGGGTGTACATCAGGATCTGGGGGAATGACTGTTCACCAGAGCGCCCCATGGAATGACAAGGTCAAATGGTCACAAACTTCTCCAAAACTGTTTCAGGCAGGACATAAGGAAGATCTTCTTTACAGTCTGAGCCCCCAAGACCTTGAACAGACTGCCTCCAGAGGTGGTGCAAGCACCTACTCTGGACTCCTTTAAGAGCCAGCTGGACATTTATCTTGCTGGGTCCTGTGACCCCAGCTGACTTCCTGCCCCTGGGGCAGGGCGCTGGACTCGATGATCTTCCGAGGTCCCTTCCAGCCCTAATGTCTATGAAATCTATGAATTCCTGTCCAAACCATCCCATACAACCATAATCTAAACTGTACATAAGAATACCTTCAACCCTGACACAACATAGATCTAGCACCTTAATCTACCACAGGTAAAGCAGGGGAACCACAGGAACCAACATCCTGTTTCTATAAAATGTTGTCAATATACGCTCAAGAGATCCCGGGTAGAGGGTCATGTTCCCCACTACAGAGGAAGCAAAAACCCCACAGTTCATACCAATCTGACCATGGGATAAAATTCCTTCCTGACTCCAAATATGGTGATTAGTTTAAGCCTGAGTGGAGGGGCAAGACCCTCTAGCCAGGAACCTCTGGCTTTGCTCCTAGCAGGAGAATCAGCACACTCCAGTTGAAGCCAACTGTAGCCAAAACCCAATGCCTCTAAGGAGGCTTAAAAACACCCTGACACATACAGCAGAGAAAAATGGGTGCGGGGGAGGTTGGGGGAGCAACCAAAGCCCAGAAGCATCAGAAATACCCAAGGTAGAAAATAAGCATAGCACCTGACCAGTGGCCTTTCAACCTCTTCTTGAACACCTGCAGTTATGGAGAGACCACAGCTTCCCTAGACAGTCTATTCTACTGCCTTACTTTTCTCACAGTGAAGACATTTTTCTGCATATCCAATCTTGATTTACTTTACTGCAACTTCAAGCCATTGGTTGGCATCCTCCTCTTTGTTTTCCTTCTTCTTTATGGCACCCCTTCAAGTATTTAAAGACTGCTATCACATCCCCCGTTATGTGCCTTTTCCGCAGCTAAACATGCCTAGCTCCTTCAGTCTCTCCCCATACAGCTCCTTCAGCCTCAGAACTTACATGTTGTGGCAGACAAAAACCTACCTGAGCCTCTAACAACTAAAACTTCCCACTCATGCAAGCACAGTGCAAGAATACTATTTTCTTCCAGCAGTAACTAAAAATTGTTTGTTTGTTTTTCTGATGGGATAGCATTATAGCTGCCTTACAGCAAGGCCTTGTGCTATGGAGTTGGTTGCGTGGGAGAAGTCCCAGTGCACCTCTTGTCCTTGTATAACACAGGTGTGAAAGTTGTATTTCTGGCACATGGGTTCATTGCTACACAGTGAATATCAGTTCTTCAATGTTGGGGACGAGAGTGTCAGTCTTGTAGCCTGTTTGATCAGGCAGGAATTCTAAACAGAGGAGCAGGACACTCTGAATTGTACATATCAGTTAATACTCTGTGTAGTACTGAGCACACTCAATACTTACTAAACCCCATGGGAACATAGGGCAAGCAAAACTTCCATGGAAGTTACTGGGGCATTTAACAGCAGAAGAATGATTTGAGGCATCAAATGGCTGGTTGGAAAAAAAAAAGAAAAGAAAAGAAAATCAACTAATTTACTTCGCCTATCTAATCATTTGCTTGCTAAGTATTCAGTGCTGAACTGTCAGCCAGTAGCAAGTGCACAAGAGCTGCACATACAGACAGAACGACATATTTTTTCTAACAAACAGTATTCAGCTTCTACAGCAGGAGAACCCACATCTATGACATTTTTCAAATCCAGCCAAGATGAAAAAAATGGAGTGGCATGCGTTTATTTCAGATCACGTACAGAAAACACCATGGATTTTGACACTAAGTAGGAAAGGCATCTTATATTTTGCTGCACTTGATAGCTTTTAGATGCACTTTAAACCCCTTGGGAAGGCATGCCTCTTCTCTTGTATCTAGCCTTTTAGTCACATACACAAGGCTCGACAAACTGGGCATCTCTAGTATTAAATATATATATAGGTGAAATTTCACAAAGGTATCACTTAGCTATTAACAAGGCTACCGATAACAACAGATAATTTGTATGCCAACAGCAGATTATCGTTATGAAAAAACCATCACAAGAAGAGCCTTAAAAACTTTTCTTGGAAAAATAATCAACAAATATCTTATATTTGATTATTCCCCTGGCAGCAAAATTCAAACCATCTCCCTCATCCTCTTCCCTAGAAATCAGGCACCCAGTAGCAAAACAACAAGAGCCCTGGGTGCCGACTTAGAGTGGGCACAGAAATGGTGGCTGCCCCTATCCAGTGTGTAAAAGCAGCTTGTTATACCTCTGCAGGTGTCTAATATAATGTGATAGTTGTGGCAATATAAATAATCACCTATGAAAACTGCACCAGTAGTCTTTGATTCATACATTACCTTCCCTTCCTGGGTACCACTGTGACTGGGAAACACACAATTTTAATATATCTATCACCAAAACTTCTCTGTGAAGTGGGGAAGTATTACTATCCCCATTTAACAGGTGTGGAATGCAGGCACAAATGCAAGGCAATTCATGTTAGGTGCCTGAGAGGCTGGAATTTAGTGATTTCCTCAAGGTCACAGAAAAACTCAGTGGCAGAATAGAAACGTCAAATGCAAGTCTCTCATCTTCTAGGATGACTGCTCTACTTTGGTTACTCCAGTCCCTGGTGAGCATTACAATTATGCTGTGATTAATGTGTTAATTGCACCACAAATTGGAACAGTGCAACCCGTCCAGCCAATTTATGGTACCATAAAGTGGTATACCAGCCACAAAGATATTCCACAAAATATATGGAACATCTTTCGACTTATTTGTATGGCACCAGAAATTCAATGAGCAGCAGAAGATGGCTGATTGTCAGTACTGGCTGATCCTAATGTTAAAAATGCCTACTACAGTAGTATGTTACAAGTCTCCCCAGTGGGGAGAAGGCAGTGGGCTCCACTGGAGGGGAACCTAGGAACCAAGTAGCCTGACAGTTTTTCCTGCCTTATTCCCAGTAGAAGCTTCAAGGCAAAGCACTTTAAAATGCTGGGCTGGGGAAGCCAGGCTGCATATTCAGTTTTAGGCATCTTGAGGCATGGGAACCCAGGATGGAGGAGAGGCTCCCTGAGACTGGGGCCCCAGGATTTCTAAAAACTGTGTATGCAACTGGGCTGTCCCAGAGCTGGCCAACCATCAGCCAGTTGTTGGCTCTAACCCTAGGCAGCCTCAAGTCTGAAACTGGACAAAGCTGTCCCAGGGCTGGGTCTGACAATCAGACAGCGCAGGAGTTTGGAACTTGTTGGGGCAACCCTGCCTCAGGGACAGAGCCATATCCTACCTGATCTGCAAGATTCCACTGGGCCCACTTTGCTTCGGTGTGATTGGGATAATGTCTGGCATGGCAGGAAGTGTGATGCTTGGGAGTAGGGTATAAAATTCCTCTGATAGCAATCATGGAGTTCTTTTAATGTCTGCCAAGAGCTTCAGTTTCCAAGGCACTATTCTAAAGAAGCTATCAGTATACAGCTGCTGCATCGTAAGTGCCATCTCAATGTTTGTGGAAATTATTATATACAAATCAGTCCATCTAAGTTTACTCCCATGTGTCTCCTGCTTGGGTGTAACATCTGCACAGCCACTTCAGTACCCTCCTTATAATTCTTCTTTGCAGAGCTGCAAGACCACTGTCTATTACCTCATTGTTTCCATATATTCCCCTGTGTGTCTACCTCTGTCACCTCTTGCATTACATGTAAACTTTAAGTTTTTTAGGACAAGCACAGTCTTTTCTGTCTGTGTTTATACAGCACCTACAATACTGAGATCCCAGTCTGCAGCCCGAGAGCTGTGGGTGGGTCTGGGGGAGTGGTGGTTCAGCAGCACCCTTGGAGGCTGCTTGAGTGCCCCCACATGCTGACCTGGGCTAGTGCAGGCTGCCTCCACTCCCTGCCAACCCTGCTTGACCCAACAGGTGAACATCTTGAAAAAGTCACTTACAACTCTGTGCTCCTCAGTTTCCCACCCATAAAATGGGCTGTGCTGCTGTAAAGATAAATCCAGACGCACTTTGATGATTCTTAGATACTTTGTTGACTGGCTCCAATAGGTATCTATAAATACCAAGTTCCCTGGTAGATAAATCTGGATATTTAATGAGAAAGTGAAAACTATTCCCTTATATTTTTTAAATGATTCATTTTGTTTGTATATGCTTCCTGCTGCTTTGTGCGAACATTGAGGTAACTGAAATCTTATTAGCACAGATCTGCCAGGTTATGTTTTAAAAGGCTAATATACTCACCTATGGACAAATAACAAAAGTAGCCTTGCTGCTATCCAAAGATGACTGTGTTTTTGGCTAACCACATTCTACAATTGCTGAGGGATGTTCTATATTAAGATTTTTGTAGTAGTTTCAGTGGAATGATTCAGCTTATATAAAAATGTTGGCCACTTTGCATTTTCCCCAACATACTGCTTATGCTTGCAGCATAACCGGTGGTGATCCTAGGTCTACAGCACTAGAAGATCCCTCTAACATGAAAGGGCCACTCTTGGGTCAGCTGCTTTAGCTTTTGGTTCACTATCTGCCAATAACATATAGTCTGAATATGCATCCTTCTCAAACTAGAATTGAAGTACCAATACTGAATAAATGGGGTCAAGTCAAGAAGAAAAGCCCACTTGAAGAGGCGTTTGAAGAAGGAGAGAGGTAATAGTGCAGAGAATCGGAGAAGAGACTCCAGATGTAGGGAAACCACAGAAATGGTGATATTACTTTTGAGAGGTCAGTGGAAATATTTCCATTAACCTTCATGGGCTTTGGAGTAGGATGAGAGCAGAGACATATATGTTGGCTGTAAACAGATGTTCAAATGACCTGGAAGAATTCTTACAGATTTGTTCTTCTGGTAGAAAAACTTACCCAAAGATGCTTAAATAGACATCCAAATAGTGAGCTCCTAAACAGAAGAGAGCTTATAGTTCTGATGCTGAGCAGTCAGGGGGGCTCTGTCCACACATCTCAGCATACTCTGCAGGCTCCCTCCATCCAGGCGGAAGTTGACAGAAGTCAACCGTCATGGTGACCTGTGACCAGTGGGGTCCCTCAAGGCTCTGTCCTAGGGCCCTTACTTTTTAACATCTTCATCTGTGATGTAGACCATGGTGTCAGAAGCAGGCTGGCCAAGTTTGCCGATGACACCTGAGGACAGAAAGGTGATCCAGGCAGATCTTGACAGACTCATGAAACACGAGGATGAGAACCTGATGATGTTTAACACCAAAAAATGCAAGGTTCTCCACCTTGGGAGGAAAAACCTGCAGCATCCTTATAGGCTCAGCAGACCTATGCTGGTTAGCACTACAGATGAAAGGGACTTGGGGACATGATTAAGCACAAGATGAACATGAGCCTTCAATGTGATGCTGTGGCTAGTAAAGTGAGCAAAATGCTGGCTTGCATCCATAGATGCTTTTCAAGCAAGTCCTGGGACGTCATTCTCCCATTGTACTTGGCCTTGGTGTGGTGGGCCAGTAGGGGGCGCTCCTGCGTTGAGCCACCCACCTCACTGTGCCCGACCACCTTCCAAGCTCCGAGTGCCTCCCTCAGGGTGCCTCGCATCCGGCTGACCCTCTTCCTGTAGCACATCGCTAGCCTGGGGGTAATGTAAGCTGCCACCACCCTGAGAAGGGGCTCTCTCGGCCCTGTGTCCTCAGGGAAACACAGGCCTAATAGTCCTATGGGTACTTGAGCCAGTACAGGCACTTGGGGCACCTTCCCAAATTGGGGGGCCAAAAAGTAAAGTCACCCTGAGTCCGCAGACCTAAGGGGCCTCTTAGGCATAATTTAGACCCACCCCTCAATAAGTCTCCTACACCAGTCACAAAGGAGAACTTTATTGATTACAGGGGGTAGGGTGAAAATAGGGTACAAGATAGAGCAATATCATAGAAAACCCATAGAGCAAAACAGTCTGGCTGAGGTAGCCTTTTGATCACGCATCTGAGTTACTGCCAGCTATATATCTAACCAGATCTCAAGTAGCTTACTCACAAGTATCATCCAGAGGCTGTTGAAGATTCCCTTTGGATGCAGGCCATTTCTCACGCATGAACTATGGGGGAGAGAGCCAGTTTCAGATGGTAAAGCTCCTCTCTAAGTCTGAGTCCCCTGTGTGGCTGCTGCCCCCTCCTCCTGGGCAGTCTTAATTTTTAAAGCCCATGTGACCTTGTTCACCTGGTCCAATGGAGGCCAGCACCTGTTGGCTGTCAGCCAACCAATTTGAAATACATCACTAGCTGCCGGGCAGACTCTAGCCCACCAGGCAGAAGCCCCTCACCCAGGTAGCTGATACCAGTCACGTAGGCAGAGGGAGCAGGTTTTCCCCCTCCCTCAGGAATGTATCCATCTCAGGTTACCTAAAGAGATAAGGTAAAGGTGTGTCTCCTCTGATGGGCCCATCCTAATCAAATTGTCACAGAGCAGAGATTTTGGGGAGAAACAAAGGTGCCTTCCTGCCACACTTGGTGAGGCCACAGCTGGAGTACTGTGTCCAGTTTTGGGCTCCACAATTCAAAAAGGATGTGGAGAAGCTTGAGAGAGTCCAGAGGAGAGCCATGCACATGATCAGATGTCAGGAATACAGACCTTATGACAAGAGGCTGAGAGCCATGGGACTCTTCAGCCTGGAAAAGCAGAGGCTCCGAGGTGATCTGGTGACCACCTATAAGTTTATTAGGGGTGTTCACCAGGATCTGGGGGAAGTCTGTTCACCAGAGTGCCCCAAGGGATGACAAGGTTAAATGGTCGCAAACTCCTCTGTGACCATTTCAGGCTGGACTTAAGGAAGAACTTCTTTACTGTCTGAGCCCCCACAGTTTGGAATAGACTGCCACCGGAGGTGGTTCAAGCACCCACTCTGAACGCCTTCAAGACACTTTTGGATGTTTATCTTGCTGGGATCCTATGATCCCTGCTGACTTCCTGCCCCTGGGCAGGGGGCTGCACTCAATGATCCTCTGGGGTCCCTTCCAGCCCGAATGTCTATGAAATCTGCCTTGAGACAGATGGCAGCACTGCACAAAGTAGCCCTGATTGGCTGACCCAGACTGCTCAGAGTCAGCCTGTGTCTTTCTGCAGCATAATTTGGGATTCTGAAGGGGCATGTTCTGTTGAAGTAGTAGGTTCTCTGAGGGGGAGAAGAGTGGGAAGGAAGGTAGAAGCAAAGCATCTGTGGATGCTGGAGAACAGTGTTGTAGCTCCTCTCAGCAGAATAAGTAGCACAGAGGTTCACTGTTTTAGGAGAAATTATGCTGACAGTAATTTAATCCTGGTTATTCCAAGGTTATTTTACTCCTGGTACGGCCATTTTTGCTGTGGAGAAAAACTCTGAACATCTGTACACTCATGGTTTCTCCTGTGAGAGCAGTGACTCTCCTAAGAGAAACTGAATGTCTGTACATGGCCGTTCTTTCATTCTTCAAACAATGTGCTGAATATTTTATATATTTTGAAGCTTAACAAACTGCAAGAAAGGGAAAAGGAAAGGAGTAAGCCTTAGATTAGAAACACGAGCACTAGAAGTTGTTAGAGGACAATATGGCAGAAAAAGGGTCAAGAGGGATATTAGAGATAAGGTCAAGAATTTCCTAAAAGGAACAGTTCTAAGCCACATCTACAGAGGCATTAGTAGCAGGCCAGGCAGTAGCACTCTCAAACATGGCACCTAGCTCTACTGGCGACATGTTGGAGGTGCAGGTGGGTGTATGTGCATACCTTAGGATTGGCGGTGCACCCCTGAGATTGGCAGCTGCTGCCAGCAGCACCTGCAGGCGGTCACTGCTCACTGCTCCCCTCCCCACACCCGATACCACCAGTGGAGTCTGCAGGTGGTCACTGATCACCAGTCCGTGCTCGCCACCCCCCCGACCTGCTACCGACACCACCATGGCTGTCTGCAGAAGCTCCTTTCTCACCACCGCCACCACCAGCACCATCTGTATCTGCATCTGAGTGGCACTTCAGAAAGGCTGATAAGAATGGGGCAGGATAATCAACACAGTCTCTCAACAGTGCTAATTTTCCAGCTCAAAACAGGATTTAGCCCCACTGCTTCCTGTTTAGAGTGCAGCCTGTGAACAGCAGTGCAATTTGTTCAAGGTTCATCTAGACTGGTATGATTTTACTATACAGGCATTCCTTCAGAGAAGCATGAGTTCCATCTGTGCTCACTACTTTTGGAAAATAAGGTCCCTTTTAAGATAATTTAAATTATAAAACAATCACAACTAAAAATAGTTTAGAAGTAGGTAGGGGAAAAGTTATGCAGATGTATGAAAGTGATTGTGAAGAATTTGGAACTGAAGTAAGTTCAAGAAGTCAGTATGTCTGGAAAGGCAACTCAAAGGGAACAAGTTGTGAACACAATGGGTGAAGATGCTACAACTCAGCTTAGCCTGAAGCTCTCAGACTTTCATCTTTCCTCCACCTCAGATCTAAGAACAATCACAAATAAATAATTGGGAAGTAAAAAAGAAAGGGAGAAAACTCTGGAATCAAGAGAAGGTATCAGCAGAATATTTCTGAACATTCTTTTTTGGTTGCTTGTTTTTCTTTAACATTTGCAGTAAAATTGTCTTAGGAAGTTGGTTGCTTTCATTTCAGTATGAGGCAGAAATAAAGATATGCTGCTTCTTATACTTCATTAAAAATATCTACTAGGAATATTTTTTTTTCATGGGAAGAGCAGTCTGTGGAGATTAAGATCCATCTCACCAGAAAGTCTTGTTAGCAAGGTTTGGAAATAAATCATATTTTTGCAGCATGATGAAAGCTGCAAGCTACAACACAGAACATCTTTTTCAGACCATTTTCCCACCGTCTCTATTCACACTGACTCACCAACCATACCAAAGCTTACACAATGAATATAAATCATATCCAGGAGGAATTTCTCTCTCCCCTAAAGGCTGGGAGCAGAGGCATACATGTTGTTTTCTTCTTCACACAATGTTCTGAATATTTTATAAGTTATGAAGCCTAACAAGTTACAAGAAAGGGAAGTGAAAGAGGATTGGGCATCTTTCCTCCCTTCTCTCTTCTACTCTAAATGCCTGCCACCCTACAAAATGAACTGCTATGCACATGCACACTTTATTAACAGGCCTAGCTGATCAATCAACTGCATATCCCATGAAGCTTGCCACATATGCCATATTTATGGATGCCTTTAGTCATAAACTAAGGAAGAAGGCAGAGTAAGTAGCCTGATTTCCAAGAAAGAAGAAAATCAGAGCTTGTTTCCTCATCATAGAATAAGAAGTTTCACCAAAGAGAGCCAATATTGTAGAGTTTGTATTGCTAAAACTGCCAGTGTTGTTGCTGCTTTTTAAAATCCAATCATCAAGTCTTAAATTCCATGAAGATTATTTTCCCTTATTATTATCAGGTTATGGGAAGTGACAGTACCTTTCTAGCAGATACAATAAGAGTGTTATATGCACAGTAATAAACAGCACCACAGTTTAGCACAAATGCTTAATGGAGCTAAACCTGTTAGCTGTAGCAGGAAATTGCCTATACCGGGGTATTCAACTTCTAATCAGCTGAGGGCTGTGCACTGTGCTAGCTGCATATTGCACAGGTGCCCCCAAGCTGCACCATGATCTGCCACATGGACACCCTGGCCCCCACCCTTGGCTCTCCAACCTGAGCTCTCCTAGGCTAGGGACAGACATTCAAAAAAGTCTGAATTGATTCAATCTTTGCAGGTTAGTCTAACCTGGCTAGGCTTAACCAGTTTGTAACCAGACAGACAGTCTCACAGGACTGAGGAAATTCAGGCACATGCCTGTGATGTCTCAGCCTATAAGCTTGGGGGCACTACAGCAGCCCTCTCTTCCCTTGCTCAGTGCTGAGCTGAGGGGGTGTGTGGCCAGGCCCTGGCAGGATGCTTTGATTAGGGAGGTCTGCCTGCATGGCCCCAAACTTTTCCCTGCTGGCTGCTTAAGGGTGTTGTCAGATCCCAGCCCCCTGCTAGCACTCTGAGGTAAGGGGCGGGGGGTGCAGTGTATGCTTCTGTTGATGATATGGAGCTTTTCAATCTCCCTTCCTGCTTCTTTATACTACCTGTAGCAAACTAATGGGCAACCAAGCCAGTTGGAGTGATAACAGTGTTTATCACCCCATCAGTAAAACAACAGCCTCCCACCATTAGTTCAAACTCTCCTTAAACAGCTTACCAGCTGACCTGTTGATTAGCTCCAAAAAGCCGTAAGCGGTAGAGCAGTGTGAAGCTTTGGTCCCTGATTAGATTCAGTGGAGATCTGGCTAAATTCCTTGGCCAGATCTTTGAATTGGAATTGAATCAGAGGACCATTTGATCTCTCCGAATTGAATTGGAACGCTCCAAATTGATTTGGAAAGATTTGGAAAGTCAGACATAGAGACAGCTTTAAATGTTTTTTCTACATACATCTAGATAGCAGGGGCTCATGAGTGCTGCAGTGCTGGGGTGCATGGATCGTCCCATAGAAGTGCTGGGGGGGACCTCCCTAGCATGCTTAGCAGCAGACCCAGAAGTGGACTAGAAGCACTTCCAGTCCACTTCCAGGTCTGCCAGGGAGCACACAGGGGGCCCCCCTGCACCCCCCTGGCTTGCTGATGTGTGCCTCGTGGGTCTGGGGGGTGGTCCCTGGGGTCCCCTTTGGCCAATCACCAAGCTGGGGAGGCATGGGGGGGCCCCGCTCCCCAGTGCACTCCCAGGCAGACCCAGAAGTGAACCGGAATTACTTCTGGTCCTCTTCTGGGTTCGCTGCCAAGCAGGTGGAAGGCCCCCCCCGCACTCCTATGGGACGCTCCATGTGCCCCGGCATCGCAGCGTTCACAAACTACACTGGTACCTCAAGGTTTGTTGAAAAAACATTTAAGCTGTGTCTATGGTTGAATTGCTGATTCTCTGAATCAGCATTTAATCTTCAAATTCGGATTCAGCTGAATTGAATCAGGGACAGTGATCGAATCAACAAATTGAATCACTGTCCTGGATTCAGGCCGAATCCAAATACAAATTGAATAGGGCCTGCTTCGCACGCCCCTACTAAGTGGTCACTATTCTGCCTGCCTGACCCAGTCAAATTGGAGAGAGATGTGCACGTGCACACACACGCACACACACACACACACACACCCCTACCTCTCAGCATTAGCTTGCATACCACATGCCTAGGGTCTGTGGGGCTGGTGTCCAATGTTGTGGGAGATGGGAGGGAGGAAGAGGGGCATTCCTGTTTGAGCAGTGAGCAACGAGTGGGGAGTAGGGCAGAGGGAAGCTAGGCAGACCCTGCTATGCCTGCAGTTTCTGCCAGATCTCAAGTGAGGGAGCAGGGGGGAGGGACCAGCTCTACTGTGGAGCAGAGAACCCCACCCAGCCCAGAGAGCATGCTGGGATGCTGGGGGAGTCTGGTTTATCTTAAACCAGCAAGGGTGCTGGGACAGACATTGCATAAAATGGTTTGACCCAAATCAGTTAAGTCAAACCAGTTTCTGATCACTTAAACTGGCTGATGTGTAATGTCTGTCCTTAGCCCTATTGTACTGTGTCAGGTCACAAATACCCCTGGCACCATGGGCTGCACTGTCTTGTCTACCACCTGGAAGAGAGGGAGAGGAAGTAGAAGCTGAAGGAAGAAGGGGGAATCTTGAGACCTGGCTACTGCCACAGCCAGAGCAATTTGGGGTGGGGTGGGGTGGGGTGGGAGCAGTGACTGGATGGGCCCCCAGAAACCAAAAATTAACCCCTTGTGGGCTGCATGAAACTTGCAGGCCACAAGCTGGACATCTCTGGCCTACACAAGTCTTTGGTGCACTTTAATGAAAAATCAGCCCTTACTTTTTGGATGTGTGTGAGTTCCTAGGCCATTAGGCAGTTTGGTTCCAGGGGCTTGCTAATCAAAAGGTGTTGCTCAGCTGAGAAAAAAAGAAGTTGTATCTCATGACCTAATGAAAAGGGTTGAAGGAAGAGAAAGAGAGAGAGAGAGAGAGAATAAGCCCATTAATCCCACCTTTGCCTGAATTGTGCAGCCCGTGTCACAGTGTTACATTGTCTCAAACATTCAGGGAAAAACCCAAGAAAGGTGCTAAACAAAGGCAAAAAAGCAAAAAAAACCCTTTTTAATGTTCATTAGCTCAAAAAGGAATAAAAAGTTGTCATGCTTCAGGTTTTGGACTAAAAGGACATCACTCCCATTGACTATTCAGTGTTCTTACCCTAAGACTTCTCCAGCCTGAGAAACTAGTAACAGAGACAGACAGACTAAATATAGGTAAGTGGAGAGGAAACAGAAAGAGGGTGTAAGGGAAGCAGAAGGTGAAGAGTACAATTTGGGCCGCTATAAGTATACTGCTTGGCTTGGTTTGTGCCTGAAATCACTCATTACTTCACAGGTTTGGGTTATGTTCAGACACAAAAAATATCCAGGCTTGTCCTTTCATCCAAAGATATTAAAAGTCAGCAGACTTTATAAATACACATTTAACTTAGCTCTGCACTTATATAAACATTAAAATGGTAGAAATGGGGTTGTACTGCAGCACTTCTACTGGCTGCCACAGTTCAGCCTGAATGGCTAGTGCTCTTAGATTACAAACTTTTGCTTGTTTATATTCTGATAAGGATTGAGATACCTGTTTTTGTCTTTGTTGTTGTTCTTTGTTTTTTTAAATAGGCATTCTTGCTTAAAGGTGAAGAAAAATTTTAATTTAAGGCAATGAGTAGTAAGGAGACAAAATTATCTATGAAGTATAAAAATGAGTATAATAGTATATGGAAAAATATGTCACTTTAATAACATAAATTAAAAATAGTTTCCTAAATCTGCACTATAACCATAGAAGCCAAAGGTGAAGAGTCATGAAACGATCCCTTTTTCCCTTTTTTAAAAAAAATTAGAACACAAATAGCCAGTTATGAAATTTTTCTAACACGGTTTTACAAGTCACTAAATTATGGAAGTTTTGCAGATAACTGCTAGACAGGTGAAAAGCAGGTGTTTTTCTCTGGCTGCTAAAAGTCAAGGTCATAACAACCTTTGTAAATAACGTGACCTTCAAATTCCTTAAGATCATATATTCTGACATGCCTTTGCTTCAGTTCTCTTTTCAGGATGAAAGCAATGGGTTTGTATTTTGAGGAATTCATGCATACTATTAATAGCATGCTGAATAATTTAAATCTTGAAAAATGCTAGCTTTAAAAGAATACACAAGTCCCTGAAAACAGGATCATTTAAATGGGTACTCTTACTTTCTTCCTAGAAAAACATCACTGACTAGATGTTTCAGGGCATGTATTAGTCAAGTGTGAGGGTTTCTGCAACATAGAAACTCTTCAGTACTGCATGCAGTATAATAAAAGCCATATGAAATTAGTATTCCATTCAGTCTAGTATCTTGTCTCAAAGAGTAAACCAGTATGAGTCGCATTACAGAAGTGATGGTGATAGTGTTGGGGGCAGAATCCTGTAACACACAATTATAGAAAAACTTGTCTATCAGGCTTCTGGTCCCAAAGGAAGGATAATTTCATTGTTATAGAGTTAGTTTAAAACTAGCATTTAATTCTCTGCTCTTTTGCAGACTTATGATACACAGCAAGCCACTGACTTTCTGTGCCTCCGTTTGCCCCCTGGAAAATTTCCTTTCAGCAGTGTCTTTATGGATAAAAATACAGTACAGACTATTGAGAGGTAGTTAGCTGTGTTAATCTGAAGTCAGGCAGAAGGCAGGGTAAAGTTGCACATTATACATTAACTAAATCCGAGATGCATTAGCTTTTGTGAGCCCAAACTCACTTCATTAGATGCTGTGAAAAGACATGCAGATTATCAGAGAATGATCTGAATACAAAAAAAGAAAAATTGGGGATAGGGGTGTGTGTGCTGTGAGGATGAACAGTGCTGGGAGAGGCAGAAAAAGTAATAAACCCACTGGGGAAAAGAGGTCACAAAAACAAATCCAGATAATAGGATAAGAATTCATAATCCCTGTTTAGACCATATTTAATGCACTCTAGTCTAAGGATGATTTCTTGTTCTGCAATGTGTGTTTAAGTCAGCTTCTAAACTTCTGTTGGTTAGAGACAGCTATTCTGAGGTCCATGATGGAATTTCTAGGAAGAAATTAAATTGTTCTGCTGAAGACTTCTGTGTGTTTTTGGACTTGATGTCAGGTTGGTATCTCCTCATTTTTTCATGCAGGGATTGCTCCATCTGTCCAATGTGGTTGACAGAGGAGCACTGTATGCATCTGATGGCATACATGACATTGGTAGAGGTGCAAGTGAATGAACCTTGGAAATTATAATCTATGTTATCTGATGCAGTGATTATGTGGTCTGTATTTATAAGGGGGACATATCTTGAATCTGGATCTGTTGCAAAGCCTGGTGCCTCGGTTGAAATAAGAGTTGGGTAGTCTTTGCATGGGAAATACTGTTTGAAGCTGGTCTGGAAGCTAGGACAGGTTTGTGTCCTGTGACTACCTTGAGATGGCCATCATTTTTTAGAAGGGTTTATTATAGGCTTCTGAACTCATCTTTACATGACACAGCTTTTCTGCTTATTAGTGACTCTTCATCACCATGCTTGTATCTTCTAATACAGTGGTGCTTGAAATACCAAGAGAAGTATTTTGCACTTCAAACTCCATTTCAAAACTCTACCTTCTAACAGTTTTTCAGCCATGCACACACAGGTCACAAAATTTGAAGTTAGTGTCCCCAGTAGCAGAAAGCCTTATTTTCTTTCCATCAAAGAGCAGGGCCTTTTAAAAAAAAAAGATGGGACATTTTAAGTGTTGCACATTTTCTTTTCCTTTTTACCTCATCTACAATTTTTACTCCTCTACCCACTATTACCCACTATTGACACTCTAAAAGTAAAAACAAGACTATTATACTTCTTTTATCTTGCTTCTCATTCATTTGTTCTCTTCAAGGCTCTAGACATTTAAGTCAGCTGAATTTTATTCTCCTCGGTAAGATTCCTGACTCAAAGTAAAATGTCATATTTCCTTCAGAATCTGTTTCCTCATTATTACATTAGCCATGGCACTGCACTTTAATAAATGCTATGATTACTAATTGTAGTCATTTGGAGAAATCTTAAAAGTTATAGTTATTTTATTCCAGGAAAATTAATTTGATTTTTGTTTTTTGTAAGTGACTGTAATTTGGATCGTTTTTGAAGCATTGAAATAAGTTTGATTTTCCACAAAAATCTGGTTTGTGTGATAACAATTAAATCTAGGAAATGATTGTAAATTCCTTCTGCATAACATTTTAAATATGTAACTTTCTTATCCATGCCACCAAAATTACTATCCAGATTCTCATAATCTTACGGCTTAGTAATTACAACATCATTTCTTTAGACATGCTTTGCTCATCTCTACCTAGGATGGTACTGTAAAGATAGCCTATAACTGTGTCTGAGTTACCTCCACTGGCTCCTTCTCCTCTATTGCATCAAACATCACCTAAGCATTTTCACTTGTAAAACCCTTCATGGTATTCCTGTTCAGTAGAGAGAGATCATTTTCTGTACCCAACAGACTAATAATATCAGTCGCAATCACGTTTGCTCCATTTTTAAAAAAAAGCATCATTATGTTTTCTCTGATATTACCTTATCTGTTTGGAAGTGGCTTCTCTCTTAAGCATCCATATAGCCACTCTGTAGTTATCTTTCCAATTTTCTTTAAAACTCCTATTACATGACAAGAACTAGGCTGCTAGTGTGCTACCTATCATGCTGAGCAATATGATGTCACTGCCTCTTTGACAGGCAGTGACTGGGTTTTTGGTGTTTTGGGTTTTGAGGGATTTTTTTGCTTGTTCTAGGTTTGTGCAGTTTCTAGGACAATTAGGTATAGATCCTTAACTAGGATCTTAGCAGCAATCATTCTACTTCCTTGCACTGCAATGTGATGTTTAAACACAAGGTTTAAGTATGACATTGGATGTCAAAAATAAATTGTGCATGTCATTTAACTTCTTCAGATGAAGACATCAAATCTTATCTTGGATTACATAACTTACTCTTCTTTATATCAACATACATTTTATGGCATTTAGAATGTAAATAGCTTTTAAAGCATAAGATGTTTTAAAATGTATTATATAGAGTATCTGGTGATATTTACAAGTTTGAAGACTACAGATAGAAAGGGAAGATTTTTAAAAGCAGATGTCCACTTCTTATTGATTTTCAATGGGATTTGTTGCTTAAGTGTCCTGTCTGCCTTTGAAAATCTCACCGAATTTGTCACTGAAATCCCACAAGAGAATTTCTTTCTGATCCATTGCTGCTTTCATTTCTATTTGCTCTGAAGTAAATGTAAGAATGATTTTCTTTAGCTATTTCTAAATTATTCCATGGTTATCCATTCTGGAGATTCTTATACCTTACTCAAAATGGTTGATTTTCTCTTTGATACTATGCATTGTCTCTAATACCATATCAAGATTATATGGGGGCTGTAATCTGATCTCAAATGGGAAGTCCTATGTTTCTATCAGCCATTCCTTTTTTAAATGGGAGGAAAAAAATAACAAACAAGACAAAACAAAATAGGATGTGGAAAGCATTTCATAGCATGCAGTGCTTTGTTCTCTCACCTTTTATTATTCAAGAAACAATGTGAAGAAAGCTACTAAAATCCTGAGCAGCAACATGTGAATCCTTGATATAAAGAAGTTTCAATAAAAATTCCCCTGCTCTCTCATTTAAGGAACATACATCTTTTCTTTAATATCATAAATAAAACTGTAGGTAACTGCCTGAAACATTTTAACATTAAAGTAGTGAAAATGATAGGGCTTTGCATAAAAAGGCATTTTTAAAAGCACCTCTGGTTAACAAGACCAAGACTTAGTTAATTAAGAGAAGAGTGCTGTTTATTTGGCTTTTGTCAGGAAGAACAAGTTATTCAAATCTCAGCACAGTAAAATTAAAATAATGTATAAAATATCAATTCAATGTGTTATTAGGTAAAACACTTTTTTTTCAAGTACATCAAATACCCTCCCAGGAGACATCTTTCCTACAGTACCTGACGTGCTTAGCGATCTAAAATGATATCACAAAGACTATCTGGGAATATCTAGCTATGGGAACTCACAGTGTGTTTCATTCAAAAAAAAACTTTTATGGATTTGGGTGTATGAATAATTCAAGTTAAAGTTAATTTAAGTTCAAGTTTTACATGGGATTTATCGGGGCTTGACTGGATTGAAGAGAAATACTTTCTCAGTTTAATATGAGCAAGGGAGCTATAAAAAATAGTTGAGGGTATTTTACTTCATATAATGAAGGACTGTCATGCTGTTATAGTATCCTAGAGTGAAGTTAAGTAAGAAGTTAGATTGATCTTTCAAGTAGATTAGGAGTTCGGTATAGAATTACTTCGTATACAACAGTGGGAAACTCAGGAAACCATGGTGATGTGTACAGTATAATATCTGAGACACAGTAGTGGTCTGAGCTTCATCCTAACACCAATCACTAATAGAATTCATACACTCTTGTTGTAGAAGAGCCATTATCCCTAAATATTTGGAAAATGTTTGCTGGAGGTAACTAAATCTGAGTTAGAATCTATTATAAATCCAGGAAACTTATTGGTCAAGATAAGCTATATGACAATGTGCTCCTTGCTTAATGTGCTTGGAATATCTGTAGAAGTCATGAAGAAATTGTGTTTACAGATTTTAGGGCTGAATTTGACTCCATGCAGCAACTTCTCTCAAAGTACAGGTGGCTCTTCATGTTTGAAGATGGCTTTTTTTTTTTTAAATTAAGTGAAGAAAAGTGAATTTTCAATATTGCTGTAATCAAACCTTAGGTAGCCATTCAAAAAATTGTTGTTCCAAAAATCCTTGCCCATTCTTGAAAGCATTGCTCTAACGTTCATTCAAATCCAGTGACTGCACTTACTTGCTGTTTCATAAAAAGAGTTGCCTTAGCGTTAAAGCATCTAAGAAGGCACAGGATGGGGGGAAATCTTGGGGAGTGAATGGTTCATTGGCCAGGCAATGATACATAGAGTTTTTTTAACCTCCAGATAACTGATTGAAATTGCCTCTGGTCAGCTATGACTGAATATTGTGACAATTAGATGGCTATTTGGTGGCCTGTTGGAAAAGAATTGGCAGCCTTAGACCAGTTCTATATCATAAACAAACCATTTCAGGTAACATTGATTGACATCCTTGATTGCTGTCACGGCTGAGAGGGCAAGGGCTGAATGAACACTGAGAATAAATTGCCCTTTCACCCATAAAAGTCATTCCTCCAAGCCAGAGGTGAGGCGTGTCGATTCAACTGTGTGTGAGAATTGCCTTTATCTCTGCCTGTGCTGTGAATAGAACAAAACAGACTCACATTTCTCAGACTTAATTCTAGCACTTTTTATCACCTCTATTCTGAAATAAAGGGAAAATGAGAGCTCTCCTGGGGCACGAGGTCCCAGGATTCATACCAGAAGTCTGTGGTTCAGCCAGAAATCAAGAGCTCCAGACTAGTACAAGATGCAAGGAGGGCTGTCCAGATGACCTATGAGGCTTTGAAATTTTTTTTTCTTTCCCACCCCTAAAGACAAACAGAAGTTTTCCAACAATTTAGCAAAAAAGATGGCACTGTGTGTGCGTGTGCAGGCACATGCTCTAGAGTGCTGTACAACTGGTGACAGGCTTAGAAACTGAATATAAATTTTTAAAAGGAACCAAGCTAATTAAGATCTTACCACCCACCTACAGCATGTGTCACTAAGTAAACCCAATTAAATAAACACCCAGACTAGCAGAAATTAGCAGATGGTACTTTAACTGCTGATCACGAACCAGGTATGAGGTTTCAGATAGAGAAAAGCCTTCAATATTTTTATTCTGAAGGTTCAGATGGAGTAGGGTTCTTAGAGTTGGCAGGCTAAAAAATGACCAACAATACAAAGGCTAGTTCAAACAACACTTTAAGTTCATCAGATTAATAAAAGAGACAAACAAGCCCAGGAAAAAAGTTAGACAGATTTTGTATCAGTTGAGATCTGGGTCAAAAACTGATGGTCCTGGACTAGTGCCTGTCCCTATTTTTGGTCCAGAGGCAGGATAATACCATAATTTACAGAGGATGATGGTATTCTGGCCTGGGTATGAATCATAGGCTTCATGAACTAACAATAATTAGTCGCACTGAATCAGGATATCATCTACAAAAGTGCCTTTGGATTAAACCCCTACAACTGTACCTTTTCTACCCACTCACTACTCTAGTTACAGCACATCAGATCTGTTACTGCTGAGTCAGTACCTTTTACCCCTAAGAAAAAGTTTAGAGAATAAACAACTCCCAGATTAGCTTTATCCAAATGATACAATGTACTGAAATATTTATAAAGTATAAGGTCTTAAAATTTACTACTTACTCTCAGTGAATGCTTCTACAGATGCCATCCCCTTTCCATCAGAAGAAAGCAATGGGCTGCAGGAGCGTATTTACTTATCTGTTTCTCTTGTTCACTGCTGATTTATATGGACCAGCAGTGCTTTAAAAAAAAATCTACTTTCTATTCATGCTCACACTTCTTGGTATGCTGTTTGCAGAAAGCAGAATTACTGATATTCACTTTCAAGTGTTTTACATATAATTTGATTTCTGTGAGAATGCAGCTGTTATTTGTGAACTACATAATATCAGTCAGCCTGAGGTTCCCTCATTTTTAAAAGCATTGTTAAATAAACTCTGGAAGAAACATATCACATCAGACCAATGGAGCTTTCAACCTAGCAAACTATGTTTCTAATAATGATCATTATTAGATGGGTAAGATAGAAGAAAACCTGTAAGAATTCATTTTGACAAACATGCCCTGACTTTCTGCCTGGAGTAGGGCAGCTAGAACATGAAGATACAGATCCCTCTTTATTTTTATTATGCAGTCGTGTAATTTTGGATATTCTAAGCCGTAGACACTTTGTATTTTATAATACTGGAGAACTTTTACGTTCAATATATTGTGGCAATGAATTGCTTTGGAAATGATGCATTTTATTAAAAAGAAATATATTTTACTATCAAGTTCAAATCTCTACTGTTTAGTTTCACTGAATATGTCATTGGCAGAAGTAACCAATAAAACATTTCAAACACCTTTGAAACATTTCAAAGGGCCAGCTGTACAATTCCATATGCCCCTTAAAATGTTACAAAAACAGTTATTTTGAGGAGTTTCAGTTCTTGTGACATGTGCATGGGGACAAGAGACGCACAGATTCGCCAGACTCCCATAGTGCTCTGCTCTCCCCAGTCCCCTTCCACAGGGCAGGGAGGGGAAGTGAGGTTGACCGAGTAATGGCACTGTGGTCATATAGGAAAACTGTTAAGAACATCACGGTTTTACCTCAGAGTTTTGGCTGGATTTGCACTCATCCAGACATTCCTATTTCATTCTAACAGGAGTGCAAGAATACATGATTTTCTAATGTACCTTTCATTAGGTAATAACCCAAGGAAAAGTGGTACTTCTTTCATTTCATAAGGATTAAGAAATACACACTGACTGACAGGTCCTTCTCCATGGTCCCAGTCACTTTTGCGCTTGGAGCTTTGCTGCTGCCACTAGTGCTGACTGAGACAGTGAAGGGATTGTGCTCGGCAAGTCTGAATCCTGACGGTGGCGGACAGCCAGACTTGCCCTTCCTGCTGCCTCTGCCCTCCAGAGTCATCGTTTGCCCCCTGCCTCCACCCCTCTTGGCTCGAGAGCAGCGACTGTATACGGATATGACAATTTTAGAGTGTCCTGCCCAGGGGGTACCACCGGGGCTGTACATATGTCCTGTAGCTGGAAGAATTCCATTTTGAAATGTTTCTAAATCCATTTCACTTGGAGTCATTTCAAAAGTTACTTCTGTCTTCACCCCGCAAATGCAAAACAAGGAATATTTAAAAGAAAGCTTCATAAAGTCCCTAGGTTTAAGTTCCTAACAGTCTAAGCTTAGCCACTAGGAGCTCCTCTTACTATATCACTGATACAAATACAAACCACAACCATATCACTCTAAAAGGTTGCCTCAGTTTCTCTAGAGAAGCATCACCTTCAGTAAAGTCCTGATGCTGGTCCTTTAGTGGTTTAGTGGGCAAAGTGACTTTACTGCATTTTATTGTACTTTGAAAGTGGGGGTAGGGCAAAATCCAGCCAAAGGAGGGATTTTTGTCCAACCTGCAGGGGATCTCAATCCCTCCTGGCTCAGATGGAGTCTGGCTCATGGTGTGTCCTACCCCTTGCTGGGTGCACAGCATGGCTGGGGCAACTTAGCAGCTGGACTCCATTTGCCAGCAGCCCCAGGAGTGTCAGCTCCTTCTGGCTGCCATACCACTGACCGGCCCTAGGGAGACTGGCCAGGACCCAAGCCCCAGACTGAGCATACAGCCCCAGCAAAGCCCTGGCCTCAGGGTTGAGGTCCCTGCAGTGCCCGCTGGCCATAATGAGCAGCTGGGCAGGAACAGTTGCTGGGTACTGGAAAAAACCAGGATTTGTTGGCAGGTGCAGCTGCCTCCCTCTCACTGCTGCTGGGGCCCTTCTTGTTGTGGCCACCTAGACCCCACACAGGGACTGCCCTGCAGCTCTTCCCCACCACTGTCACTTCTACTCCAACAGTGCCTCTGGGCTACTTTTCTACCCCTAGCAGGGACTGGAGCTGCTGCATGGCTTTGGCAGTGACAGTGGTGGCTGGGCAGAAGTTGCTGCTGGGCACCTGAAAAAAGTGGGACCTGGTGGTGGGCATGGCTGCCTCCCCCTTGCTGTAGCTGAGGCTCCTGACACTGCAACCACCCAGAGCCTGTGTCAGGGCTGCCCTGCAGCTCTTTCCTACCCCCACCACCACCATCAGTGGTGACTCCGAGCTGCCCTTCTAACCTAAAGAGGAGCTGGAGCTGCTGTCCAGGTTCAACAATGGTGGCAGCAGCTGGGCAGAAGCTTCTGCCAGGCACTGGGAAAATGTGGGACCTGGCGGTGGGTGCAGCCACCTCCCTCTCACTGTTGGCAGGGCCTCACTGTGGCTGCCTGGACCCCATGCTGAAGCTGCTGCTTGCCCATGCCCACACCCACGCCAGCCCCATGCCAGCTTCTCCTCTGCCTGGGGACCTAGTCCACATACAGAGATTTGGTGAGCTGTTGGGGCTGGGGGGGGAGGGGAGTGGGGTAGCTGACCCAGCTGTGACAGCTCCACAAAACTCCCTATATGGCCCCCGGGCCCAAATAATTACCCACACCTATTGTAAAGGAACCAACACTTACATGGGACTTCTCTTGTGTCGGGGCCAGGACAGCAGGCTAGTCAAACTCCCACCAACTAGCCCTAGTTACTAAGTTAGCCTGGTTGCCAGTGGCCTAATTAGCCCCGCCTGCCCTAGTTGTCTGCTGAGTGTGGCCTGAGCAGCACCCCTGTTAGTGCTAAACAGGCTCCTCAACAAGACAGATACCGTATTGTATAGCCCTGGGCTTCTGACTCCCTCTTCCTGGTTTCCTCAGTCCTGGGTCCTACTACCTGATTCTCTCCCTGTTCCTGATACCAGGAGCCCCTGTGCTTTGCCTTGCTGCCCTGGACTTTTGCCTTGCCTTTGACTGCCTTGCTGGCTCCTGGACCCCTTGTGCTCCAGACTCCTGCCCTCTGACAGCTGGCTCCTGTCTTGTGGCTTAGCTAGGCAATGGCCCACCTCTCATTCCCATAGAGCTGCCTGCACCAAACCCACTGCCTAGTGACATTAATCCCTGACCTCTTTTTCTGACCCTGCTATGCCTGTTTGCAGACGTGCTCACCTTTTTCCAAACCATGTTAACTGATTTGCAACACTTAGTTAAAATCAAATTTCATTTTGATTTAAGGGTTAATAGATGATCAAGGGGATTTGCCCAATTCTTCAGTAACCCATGTGCTTGGGCAGGGCTGGGGGCTTAGGGTACTGACACTTAGTCATGGCACCATGTTGTTGGCACATTTGACTTTTTAAAGCTGTTACTTTGTGCCTGATACCCTCTGCTGTGTTGCAAAAACCCAACTGAGTTTCCCTTGAGGGGATTGATATTTGCAATGCTTATCTCTGTTTATAAGGAATGCTTATCTGAGTTCCTAAGGACTGTTTTTTCTAAAAGCAACACTGCATATACATGTTAATTAATACAGTTTAAATTGCCTAATTCAGACTGCACTAATCTTCATTAACTTTAATCCTCATTCAATGAGGGTTAGTTAATTCAGACTGGAGCCTATTTTAATTCCATGTGTATATAGTGGTGGTTGTGGTCTAGATTAAACCTAGAAAAATGTAATGTCTATAAATGGCCTATGGTTCTACCTCAGATGATGCACACACTCTGGCCCCTTAGGTCTCAGTCTCCTGATCCACTTGTACCTGATCCCCGACTCCCAATTCTAATCTGGATACTTGCTTCCTGAACTTGCTTGCTCTTGATTCCCTCAGTTGTGACCCCTAGGTTCAAGCCCTGGACACCTGTACCCATTGTGTCTCTGACACCCTGCACCTCTGCTCTACCACCCTCTTCTTGTGGAAAAGCTTCTGTGTATCTATCCACAACCTCCTAGTCATAACCTTCACTCCCTGCAGCTGCCGCTGGAGAAACTGACAGGTCCATCTCCACTCGTTTTTTTATTAATTACATAATTATTCATCCCTTCAGGATCTCAGGCCAATTACAGGATCGCAGGCCGATCACAAAAAGATATGGAATAGTAAAGAAGTAGTCTACCTGACCCATTCAGATGCCTGTGAATGATTCCATTCAGGTGCTAAAAAACCACCATTACACGCACACACTTCATAGCAAAAGCTTACATTGGAAAATGACAGTGTCACCAAGTTCTGCACATCAGGTCAACTAACGCAGTACTCAATACGGCTTGTGCCAGTGCTTCTCTGGCACTGTTAAGAGAAGAGACCATCTTTTGATGGGATCTCACTCTGCTTCATCTGAGGATTAAGTTCAAGTTCCCTCTCCTTGAGATTCTCTGACTGTGCACAATCGAATTCAAATATATTTATCTCTCACTTCAGGGACCCCAAATAGATTTGCCACAGCACAGAAAGAAAGACAGAAGTGAGAAAATGAACTCGGGTACAGTACAAAACCAAGTAGTCTGGCAGTATTCAAATAGCTTATAGGCACCATCTTATGTTACAAAGTACCACATAAAATACTTAATACATCATAGTATACACCATGGGATATGTTCCACGCAGGGGAGAAAAAAGTTTCTTTCTGACTGTTAACCCACATTCATATGTACCTCAATGTGTAAAAACCACTCTGCGGATTTACAGTAAATAGATGTATAAAATTCAATAGGCTTTTGGATCAGACCTATAAGGAAGTTGGTGCTTTGTTTTTCCAAAATTATAAGGAAGCCAAACTGTGGCAAAAAGTTGGACTTGTACTGATTATAGCCTTCTGAGGTTGGTATTTCTACAATTTGTTTTCATTTTAGTAGCTAGCATATTCATTACACTTTATTATTGTGGTGCCCAAAAGCTTCTAAATATTACTCTCTATTTAAACTAAGCCATCTTTGCTTTTTAAAATGGAGCTCAAGTTACATTTTGTATAAAATTATACCAATTGTGAAGAACAACTCTTTCATTTTCCTCTTAAGAACTCATTTGTCACTAGATGATGTGAAATTTTACAGAGGAGCAGGTCTAAGATTTGTTAAACAACAAAACTCTGTAAAAAATCCACATGCAAAACTCATCTGTGGAATTTGGGCTTTTTTGCTGCTAGCTTAATGAAAAGGCAAGAAGCAATATAGTATATTAACCTGAAGTACTAGAACATCTAAAATTTCTTAATATAGTCCAAGTTTACACTCTAACTTTGCTGGAGCTAATCCTCCTAATGCAGAAACAGTTTAAATCAGCTAAAAAAGAGATTTGGCTAGGATAGCTTGAATTGCTTCTTGAAGCACAAAAAGCTCTACCAGCAAGGCACTTTTATAATAACTGTGTCTACACTAGGATTTTGTCACATATACATATTCCCATTAAAAAAAAATACCCACCTAACCAGCATTGCTGGAAAACGTTTTAAAAGAATATCTGTCTTAGGAAATTCAACAGTTACTTATTGATGTATTTACCATTCAGGATGATACTGATAAAATTAATATGTCCACCTAGTAATCTCTGAGGTTGTGTCCAGATGAGTGTAGGCGTGCAGTATGTAAGTGGCAAACTGAGCGCAACTGTACCCTCTGGAAACGTTGGTGTAAGTTATAGGTTGGTTAGTAGCCTGCAAATGTTAATTATTTACTTCGTGAAACACATGTGCAGAGGGTAAAAATCGATCCATCTAATGCACCTGTGCACTAGAGTGCTGAGCCAGGGAAAGATCTCGTCTTCTTGAACATATGATCCTCTTTTGCATGAACATGCTCTGTGTGGATGGGCAGCATGCTCAGGGCAGAAGATGGTGTGTCGTGTGCAGTGGTTAGTGCTGTGTAAAATGGTGCAAAATGTGGTCTGAAGTGAAAGGTGTTCCGATTAGCTGAGGAGTGAATGGCAGACTGGTGCACAGGATGATTTGTTAATTAATCATGGGATGACTTTGGCCATATAAAAAGGGTGTGTGTGTAGTTCACATTTTGAGAGTCTGTGATGAATTACCTGTCTGTATATATGAAAGAGAGAGAGACTGGCATGTGACAGCTCATCCTGGGGAAGGCAGCGATTACTCTGGCTTTTTGGCTCTGTGAGGCAGTTTGGTGAAAGCTGAATGCAGCGTAACCAGGCCTTCCTGTAGTCTTCTGGAGTCCTGAGTATGGTGACTTACCTGCGAGCAGTCTAGTAGCTCACACTTGGGCAGCAGTTTCCTCGATTAGAGCTCAACTGTGGAGTGAATATTGCCCCTCCCTTGAACCCAGAGAGCAGGTCTGACCCTCAGATCTAAGCCTCCTGCAATAATCTCTCTCTCTCCTAACAGGACTGTTGAATTGACAGATTCTTAGAGTGTAATTAGAGCGCTGTGCTGTCTTAGTAGTTCTGTATTGTTTAAATAGATTGCTTATAACAATTCCTCAAGCTGGTACCTTCACAGTTGTGAATGCTTGCACATAGTGAATCACATTTGAGTACTGTAGATTCTTCTTATTACTGCTTTCCTGCTTTAATAAATGTTTTCAGTTTGTCTTCAGTGTGTGCTGTGATTTTGGTAACATCTTTGGGGACACAAGGGTGGCCACAATTGAGGGGGGATTTGGTGTAATGTTGAGCCCCCAATAGACCCTTGGGTGATGCCAATTAATTATAGCTAATGCCCACCCCTTTGGCAGGAGAGAGTTTCTTTAATATAGGTAGGCTGATTGGTCGTGTTAATTAGCAGTTGAATTGTTCCTGCAACAGGTATATAGTGCTGCACACCTGTCTGCAGTGCCACACACTCCACATGTAGGCATTCCCTCCACTGCTATTTTGCAGCATGGTGGGGGGTTGACCCCAGGAGATCCCAGGGTCTAAAAAACTCATGTAAAAAAAAGTGGGGCAGCACATATGGCAGAAGCACACGCTGCCCAAAACCAGAGTCTCGACAGCCAGAGCCACACTCTGGCTGCCAGCCAGGCTTCTTGCCATGGCTGCAGCCCCAGAAGGCCCCCAGGACCCCAGATAAGGCTGCTGGGACCAGCACAGTTGCTGGCTCCAGCCTCTCCTACCCCACTTGAGGTAACTTGCCATGCATGCCCATGTGCATGTGGCACGGGCGTTCCCCAGGGACATGTAGCAGTGGCACACCCTATGCCACTGCTTCATGTCCCCAGGGAAACAAAATGCCCACACTCATCTGGATGCAGCCTGATTTTTTCAAGATGTTGCACTATGGATGAAGCATAATAGCATAAACATAAATATGCACTGCACAATGGTTATGCTATGATTAGTCCTTTGCAGCTACGAGTAATTAATATTACAGCCTGCTGATTAATTAGAGAACATGGCTTCAAACAACAGAGTAACTTTCCAGATACAAATCTATTAGTGAATGAACTGCATTGATTGGAATGAGTTATGGGTTTATCTCTTAAGTGTGAAAGATTCATAATTCAATAGCGCGCATGAGCAAGTTATATGCAGATTTTAGTGCAATTGAGATAAAACTATAATTTACTGCTAGCCTTAGCATCTTTTTGTGGGTGTTGGAGCAAAGCATTGCATTTGATTAAAGAGTTCTTTTGATTAAATAAAACAATTTAACACAATTCAGCTGTGTCACACACATTTACACTTGATATACTGCAACAATAAATAATCATTCTTCTGCAAGATCAAAACTCACTATGGACTAGTCTTTGTTTCCAATGTTAATTTTTATCTAAATGTGATTTTAGATGAGTTTTATTTGGCATTTTAAGTTTAAAAAAATATCTTGACTTGAATCTTGGGGTACATAAAAATGTTCAAATCAACCAGTTGAAGTTTAACAATGTAAATTCAGCTGCTTAAAACCCTGCTTGATGAAAACTGTACAAGCAGTGCCTGCAGGTTCTGTAGACAGCTTGCATCATTGAGCACCCAGCCACAGGGCCCATAAGCACACAACCCAGAGTGCACTGCAGGCTTTCCCATTGACTCAGAAACAGATGATAGTAGCCCAGGGCGCCAGACCACCCAAGGGACCATACCCCACCTTCTAAGAACACTCGTTTCCAGCTGTCAGGCTGACACCAGGCTCAGAATGGGTCCAAAGCTGGGGGGGAGGGGGACGGACACTGTGCTCCTGTAACCATGGCTGTGCTGGGGCCATTGCTCAGGGCTCTCAAGCCCTGGGGATGGAAATTTTCCTTCACATGGCACATCAAAGACCTCTGTCTGCACCCAGAGTGGGGCTGCAGGTGCTGGCTTACATGTGCTCTGCGAGGGTAGCCCATGCTCCCTCCTCCTGCCAACATTCAAGAGCCTGGCATCTGCAGCTCCGTGCATGCAGGGCTTGCAGGTGCCAGGCTGTGGGTACAGCAACAGGCTTTTAAGTGCCCTGTGAGGGAAAGGGGAATCTACCCCCTGAGGCACTTCATGCTATCACCCACAACCTTGCACAAGGGGCTTCAGGAATCAGTGGTGACAGGACAGTAGCATGTGCACCCCCTGAGAGTGCTGGTGCACTTCCCGACGGGCCGCGCTCATCACTTAGGCCAGTACCTCCCCTGCAAGTGCCACCTCGCAATCAGCCGCAGGTCCATCCCCGCATTCAGTGAGATTGGCTGTAGGGAGACCCCCCTGGTTGCAGACTGGTCGCTGGGGGGTATGTGTTCCCCCTGACTAAGGCAGCACCAATGGCTCATGGCACAGTGCTCTGAAACCCTGGAGCGGGGAAGAGTTGTTTCTCCCATGGCACTTAAAAGTCTGGCCCTTCTATGCCATGTCAGGGGCTGCAGATAGGGTTGCCATCCCTCCATTATTGCCTGGAATCTCGAGGATATAAATCTCCAGGAGACTGCTGAGAGTTACCCGGGAGATAAATGATAGGGTGTTCATTAAAATAAATATGAAATGTTTAATCCAATTTATACAGTAGTACTGTGGGCTTTTTAAATTAGTAGCAACGCCTTCCTGATGAAAAGTCTATGCACCATAATCCATAACAAATATACGCAAGCACATGGGCACGTTCATGTTGCATGTCATGGGCACAATGGTGTTCCAAAAACCTCCTAGAATAGTTTCAAACAGTGTGTGCAACTCTAGCTGAAGATGCTGGCTTTGATGTGCCCCACAGGGGTAAGAGCTCTCCCCCATCATGCGACATCTTGACCGCTCTAAACCTGCAGCCTCACGCAGGAAGATGGGGGACACTGAGGGCTCTGAAGTGCCACGGTCATGTGTATAGATTCCACCTCCCCAGTGGCACTTCAAGCTGGTGTCCCATGAAAGGTCTGCAGGTACACAGGACCCCCCGCCCTACTTTGAAAAAATAGCTCCCACTTGGAACAAAGCCCATGGGACCTCCCTCCTGCCGCCAGCTGGGACTGGCCCTTCAGGTGGGAGGGAGTGGGTGGAGGGGGCTCTGGGAATGGTGGGGCCAGGATGGGCAGTGTCTGTGAGGCTGGAGGGTGAGTCAGGGGGATTGGGGATAGTGAGGCACTGGGTTGGAGGTCTGGGGCTGCCAGTTTACTTTCTCCTACCAGCTCAGGGTGGCAGAGCTGACAGCTGCACAGCTCCTGGGCTATGGAGAGCAGCTGGGCTTTGCTGGCCCCTCAGTTGTCAAGGTGAGGGGGAGTGTCTCTCTGCAGGGGAGCACTGCACACTGGGGCTGCTTGTACACACCACAGGGGTTTAATTTGGTTTAGTTCTCTGTAAATTGAAACAGTGCGTTTTTAAAAACTCACTGAATTTTAAAAATCCACTGAGCTGTGTCAGGGCCCCCCAGGTGGCACCTACCCACTGGCACTTGGCCCAGATGGTCCCAAGGGGCACTGCAGTCACGAAAGGAAGCACCGGGCTGCCACACAACTAATATCAGGCTTGCCACTTTTTTTTTTCTTCAGTGGGGCCTGCCTGCATGGGCTGCCACCAAGTCCCACAGCCCCTGAGCTGTGCGGGGCCTGCCAAGCTCCAAGCAGGTCAGCTTCCAGCACTCCATGCACTGTTGGACTTCGTTAGGTAGCAAATTAAACAGCTCGGAAGTGTTTTATCTTGCTACATACCAAAATAATTTAAAGTGGAATACACCACTGAGCGTGTAAAAAAACAATGCCAACACCATCAAAGCAGTGCAAAAGGGTATTTAAGCCACTTTAAAAGTCAATTTTGTGGCATGTATAAAGGCCCTGGGACACCAGAAGTCACTGCAGGGGCTGCATTCGAATGAAAAAGTGCACAAGCATTTCTACAATGAACTGCAAGATCATCCTAAATCTATGGGGTAGAGATTTCTACCATGTTGGCCATCTTTCATCTGGTTGAAGCCCTGTGAATGCTTGTACACTGAGCATTTCAGCCAGTACAAGTGCAGCTCCACACAGACTTAACACTTGTATGCACCCTTAGAGTAGAAACTGAGAAAATGTCACAGATTTCACCTTAAACTAAATCTGTAACGTCACCAGTATGTTTGTAATCATGATACAAAGGACATAGAAGATAATGACAGGTGAATGCTTCAAGGTTCAGGATTTCAGTTTAGAGAAGCCCAACTCCCTGGTTTTACTATCAGGATAGATAGATATCTTGCGAATAGCAGTTTTGTAGGATTTGCAGAATCCCAGTTTTGAAGAAGAGTTATGCAGAGCATTCATCGCAAAAAATATTCATATTTGCCTGCTTCTTTTATAAATCCACCTGGTTCAAAGAAGACAAACAATAGCTAAATTTGGGAGTTTGGCTTTGAGCCTGTATCTACCCAAATCAAAACTTACTGGATGAGAACTACCAAGAAACAGCATTTGAAAAGATTCAAAACAAATCCATGTGAGCCAATGCTCATACCATTGTGGTCAGAAATACTTTGGGAAAACAGCTCATCTCCTGATATTTCAGGACCACATTTTCAAAGTTAGATGTGTGCAATTAGTCCAGACATTAGCACATGGCCAATTTTGTGTGCGAATTCCCAGTTGGGAGATGAATAAATAAAGTATTTGCATAAACAAACAGCAGTTTTCTTCTACAACACATGCATGAATAAGTACCTGATTTGTATATGCATGTGTTTATGGGCACATTAAACACATACAAATGCATAAAAGCTAACATTGGAAATACTCCTCTCAATATTCAAGTTTCCTGTGTGGGTCCTAATCAGGAAAGACACGGGCATTTCCTTGACCTTAATTATCTGGGCACATTTTAGATCAGTTCTTATCTCACCCAAACCAGTTCACCTAAGCTTTGCAAACTGCATGAAGGCGCTTCTTGTGTCCAACCTTTTCACCAGAAATACAGATCACTTCTCTCAGGTATTTACAGTTCATGAACAATCTAAATTGAAAGTTCTCCTTTTCTTCCTTCTGGTTAAGGATTTCAATATTCAAGGACAACAGGGGTCCATTTTAAATTGCAACACAGAGAGCACTTAGCCTGAATGTAACTTTTATTTCACATGCTTAACTTTAGTAAAAAATTAATATGTTGTGTGGTTTATCTGAGAGAAAAGCACATGCCACTTACAAAACAATTCCACAAATGTTTAGCTCTCCTGTGTGAAGCAGTGGTAGACCTAAATGTAATCAGAGTAGCAGAAGAATTCCCCAAATGCAGTAAGAAACCAGACCTGTCCATCTACTTTGCTAGAAGACAGATATGCCAGAAAAACAGTAGGAGCATGCTTCCAGTTTCACAGAATCTCTTACAACGAGTCATTATTTTCTCTTTTGTGAGTTAGGAAGCACTTATTACAGTTCTACCTTTTGCAACATAAAAGATAATGATGGGAAGAATCAAGATATCCCTACGGTTGCCCTGAAATTCTAGCAAAGTCCTGCTATATTTCTTGCAAATTCCTGTGCTTAAGTGCACTTTGCATGCATTGGATTTAAGTACAGACTGATAGACTGGCCCAGACAGAGCACAGTTTCTATCCTGTGGTGTGATCTCATCACAGGAACAGAGGTACAGCAACAAAGCAGTACTTAGGGCTTCCTGATTCTTTGGACCAATCTACTTAAAGTGAAGGTTCTAAGTATTGTGCCACAGAAATGCTAAAAGTGTGCTAGTTTCCCCCTTGATGATGGTAGGCCATTTTAAGTAGTTCTACTGTTATCAGCAGGACTACTGTGAAAGAAGGAACTAGTGAAAGATAAGACACAGCAGTGAACTATCAGAGATCGCACTTTTATCACTGATTGACATGAAGGAAGCAGAAGTATTCTGTCTGGTCTTTCAGCAGAATGAATAATCATGTTATTTAAGCATAATGGTGTCAGTCTACAGAGTATGTACATACTACAGAACTGGACAAAATACCATATTTTCTTCCATATGATATACACCCCTCCCCCCGCAGGATATAATACCATATTTCATGGTGTACGAGTTGACAGTGTATAAGTAGACCTCAGATTTTTCATTAAAAAAGGAAGATTTTTCATAGATCTGGCATATAAGTTGGGCAGGCAGCCAGGTGGGAAGCAAGTGGGTGGGTGCAGAGCAGCAGTAGTGAGCAGGAGGGTGCAGAGCAACAGCAGCAAGCAGTGCTTGCCAGGCAGGATGCGAGCAGGAAGACTCAGAACAGCAGCAGCAAGTGGCACTTGCTAGGTGGGGAGCAGCAGAGCTTAGCATGGGGAGGAACAATCTGTGATTCTGAAAAGAAGTAAAGAGTCTCCAGGGTTGTGAAACAGGAGAGAGACCAAGAGTAGCTAGCAGACTAGAAAAGGCTAGCTTGATTAGTTTACCATCAAGACCATTATATAGGAGGGACGATCAATAAGCCATTAAGTCAACTGATTCCCTCAGCTGCCTGAATAGTAATGACGCATCTGCTGCACCATGGATAAGGAATCAAAGCAGGATGCTTCTATCTTGAGCAGAAACTCAGATTCCCTGCTTAATACACCATAGCTCTTTATGTTTGGTTTGAATCCTTTTAGCTTGCATTATAGTAACTTTAGTAGGCTTTAACTATGTTAACTTTAAAACAGGCCATGTTAGCATACATGAGGTTAAGGGAAGTAATGTAAAAGTAACTGAATCACAGAAACATCTTGAAAAGACAAATCAGTCTTAGGACATCAAATTTTGATTAGAAGTTCAAGTCAGTGTGTTCTAGCTTCACCAACAGGATGGCATAAGAGCATCTCCTTTCTAAACATATTTGTTGAAGTTGTTGTCACGTAATGTTGTAAGCCTTTGTTTGAGAAGGGGGGGTGAAATAGGGCTCAATGCTCTAAATGGGTTCCTTTGGCTTTCCTTGCTGAGGTTCCTGTTTCCAGATATAATGAAGCTCCAGTGCCTCTTAGAACATAGTCTCTGAATTATCTCCCTAATAGTCTGGCCACTTTAGAAATTCTTAGGATTTTAACACTTAGACATTCTAAGTTGTAAGACTGTTTATTTCTGTGCTTGGACCATAGAAGTATATCTAGATATATGTTGTGTTATCCTTTATTTGGTAGCAATGTTCATAATTGAAACTTCTAATAAAGATTGCTTCTACACATAGATGGCGGAAGAAAATATTATTTGCGGGGGCTGCTGCTTTTGAGTGTGTGGGGTGATGCAGAGGAGTTGTGGGGCATGCTCATCTTACCCCCACCCCTCTCTCCTGCAGGGCCGGTGAGGGGCCGGCACGCGTTGGAGGAGCTGAGTGCATGTGGGGTGCTGACCGGGCTGCATGCAGGATGGTGGTACCATGGTCCTGCTGCTGTTCCTGGCCACCACAAAATTCATCTGAGGAGGGGCTAAGCCCCATTAGCCCTGACCTTCCACAGCCTATGCTTCTATATCACTTCATCACTTGTTTTGCATGAGAATGGTTTTGTTTTGCATGTAACAAAAAAACCTCAGGTCCCCCAGAAATGCTCCCCCATTTTGTGGAGGGCATGATTTTGCAGGGAAGGTTGTGTGCTATATGCAAGAAAATACAGTAGATGGGAAACTAAATACAGTGCGAAATTTGACATCCTCACATTTCTGATTTGCAGCTGGCTTACTTTCAATATAAACAACTTTAGAGAGTAAAACTAACAGAATCTAGCCCAGAGTATATTAAACTACATAGATATAATTAGGTTAAATTGGCTAAAAAGCAGATGGTACTTGATAACCCCTGATAATATGTATGGTGACTTTGGCAAAATTAGATTTGGATAATATTTGCATTTTTAACATCCCAATTCATTCAATAAGCTTTATGAGATATATTGGTATGCCCATTTAAGGCAGAGAGATCAGAGATAAGTGAAATTCAGGCAGCTAAGGCTTGGAAGAGACATTTAAGAAAAATTAATACAATTGTACTGTGTGTTAATTTTTACACTTTTCTTCTTCCCTAGAAGATTTCAAAGGCAGACATTGTTCTGAACAAATCTGATTCTAATTGACACAGGCATCCATCTTTTTCAGGTGCATCAGGCTAACTTGTTATACAGAACAATCCCAAATGTCAAGTGTGCAGTACCTCTCTCATTAATAGAGATGTTTTCTTCAGCAAAAATGCACGGTTGAGAACGATATTCAATATTGTCCTTAACCTATTATTAGAAATTGAAAACAAAAACAGATTACCTCAATTCTAAATACAGTACCAAAAATAGGAAGTAAACAAAAATAGTTATGGAAAACTAAAGGAATCCAATCTGTCCACATGCTAAAATGCTAACTAAACCACTTAATAAATCTAGCATTTTTTCCCCTCCAAATACGTATTATTTAGAGCAATAGATAGATTTTCTGCAATTGTGTATTCAACGTGAAAGCAATTGTTTTCCTAAAAAATAATCCAATAATGGAAACGGAAGAGAACTTTTTGGATAGACAAACCCATGCACTTTTTTAGCACACTAAGATATTAAAGTCAATGAATAATATCTTTGCACCAAGCAGTCTCAGTGCCCAATATCAGGATATCACCATTAAACTGACTTCAGATGTGCACAGATCAGAGGAGTGAGGTCTCTTTTCACAGAGGCAAAGCCATTGTCAGTAGCTAAAATGTCCACAGGCTCTAGAGGATCACGTACATGGGATCCAATGCAGTGCAGATTTGTCTTACATCTAGAGCCCTTCTCATTCTAAGTACTGCCCATTACTGAGAGTACCTAGATCCTCCTTTGCTCTCCTCAACCCTCAGGTACCCAGACTGCAGATAACATTTCCCAAATACTCAGTGTGAAGTTTAGCGTACCCATTTTGTCTCTCTCTGTATAATCAATTCCCACTCATTATTGAGAACAGTTTTTAACTTATGAAGTCCTTTACTCATCATATTTTATCAAGGTATTAAGTCCCTATGTTGTGAAGGTCACCCCAACTGCAACTGGTGCTAAAAGCTTCCAAGTCACCAGCTGCAGTCCCTAGGAAAGATTTAAAGACAAAAGTTTATGCATTCATTCTAAATTCCCTGGCTTAAGTCACAAATTTAATATTGTCATGAAATTGTTTCTAACATTACTCCTATCTCATTTTTCATTTTCAACCAGCACTGCAAGAACAACAAAAATAATGCCTGTCCAAAATCCAAAATGTATATGGTACTTCACTTGACAAACCATGGAGATTCTCAGGGACATTTTAAAATAAGTACTATTGTGTAAAACCATATATTAAAGGTCGTTTAAAAATAAATAAATAAATAAATAATGGGACTGAATTTGCTTGATGGACTATGACAGCTCATTTGAAGCTGCTAAGAAATGGCATTTCAAAATGGATATTTAGGGACTACTTAAAAGTGGGTATTATTTACTTTCCAGACCATGAGCTATTTTGCAAATCTAGATTAGGAACTTCATACAAAGGCTTATTTTTAGCTTGACACGTTCTGACAACCAAACATATTTTCTTTTCCAATTTGTAAAGGCATATACTTTGCCAGAGTAACAACACTGGGCTATAACAACACTGTCATGCTAATGACATTCCCTTGGTCTTTCATTTTGATCTCATCACAGAAGGAATCTTTTACTGTGTATTGAGGTAAATGTGAGGTATCTGTCACAATAAAATAGGACAATATTTCACTCAACACACATATAAAAAAGCCATATAAATCCCAAAGGCAGACACTCAGTACTCAGAGAGGTGAACTTGCAAAAAGGTTCCAAAGTGCCATATGATTTTGGTAAGAAATAAAACAGTTAACTCTTTAGCTTAATATCTTCCACACAGAAAAGTGGCCTGGGAATGTTGTGAGATTAGGCTCTTTTATGAAGGTTTCACAGAAAAAAGGTTCTCTCTTCAAGAACAAAAGTAGTTCAGATTTTTATTCTTTTTATGCCTTGGGATTTATATGGCTTTGTTTTTTGTTGGTTTTTTTTGTATTGACTGAACCAACTTGCCTATTCCTAGATTGGATCAATAGTGCGACTATCTCTAGTCCAAAGATTAGGACTGCAACCGATATCTCATGCACATACCTGTTTTTTGGTCTTTTTTTATAGTAATTGAGTCATTCTTCATTAAGCCATCTAGATAATTTTCCATAATAGCTCATTTAGTTGTATTAGTTATCATGTTGATATCAAGTACGTTTACTTCCTCTTTATGTAGCTTTTCTTCTGCCTGCTGAACTAGCTCAAGATCTGAAATGTAATGACTGATGAGATGATAAATGATGACTAGAAGGATAAAGCCTGAGATAAAACCCTCAAAAGAGAAATAAAGTTGTGAAGAAGCTTCCCCATTTTTAAATGAAACATAAATTTTAGGAATAGGGTTATGAGATTTCATGTAAAAAATGTAAGTACTGAGGAAGTTTTTGAGATGTGCATACACTGGATGTGAACAAGCTTAGGACTAGTACGGTGCATTATACAAGGATTTATTTTAAAAACCTTGTTATTTAAGTTTTGTTTTGTTCTGAGTGCAGAGAACTATGGTGCTTGCAACTTATCATGTAAACATATATTCAGTTTTTGAAATGATATGAGCAGCAGATATACCCAGCCACGTGAATATGGCTGAATAATTTTGGCCAATTCAACACCCAGATTTGCTTGCCCCTCCCCTGTGTGAAGCTTCCTGCACTGTGAATAGAAACATAGCTGAGATGCAGGAGAATCTATGCTCAGTGCTCCTCTACTCTGTCAACCGTACCTTTTTCCAGGCAAAGTAGAACTAGAGGAGCACAAGTTAGTCTGTTTAGCTTGGCTGGGCAGGCACCTTCCTATTTTCCTAACAAACAGCTGAGGATGAGTGGTGAGAAAATCCCTCCTAGATCCAAGATCCATATCTTGAACCTGTTAGTAAGAACTTCCACATGGTCTCCCACATTGCTATTTAAGTGCAAAGGGGAATAAAGAGCATCTCTTCTAATGACCCCATATTTTTCTTTTCTTATAGCCAGTAATAATATCCTCCCACGAGACCCCTTTGCTTTCTAGTTTCTGAGCCTCTAGGGAACCATCTGAACACTTTTTTCCCAAGTTTTCTTTACAACCACAGGGAACAGAGACTTTATTTAAAAAAAGATGGGCAAAGAGTCTCGAATAATTACAGAGCTCCAGGACCTGGGGCTGTCTAAAAGCCGCACTCTATTTCAAAACTCAGCAACGTTAACACTGTGAGAATGTAGTCAGGGATGGGTGTATAAAAGTTTAAGATTTGTTAGGTGGTAGCAGTGTATACCAGGAGGGGAAAATGAAGCTGGTTTTTTTATTTGTAACTTAGGGAGCATGAAGGATACAACGATCATCATGTTGTAATGTTATGAGTACAGGTAGTCAACCTGTGGCATGCATGTCACTGGTGGCAGATTGGGGAGGCAGCAGGCAGCACAGAAGCAGATACTGCAGGAAGCAGAAGCTGAGCAGCAGATCAGAAAAAGGAAGAGGATAACAATGGCACTCAGGGAGTGGCTAATTTGTGGCACACATGCTAGAAAGGTTGACCCCCATATATTAGACTAGAGAATCCTCTGCATATCTGTACTGATCTGTTCCCTAATCTCTAAAAGCACTTAACGTCTGGGCATCTCTAAATGTATATTTCACACACTGTGAGCTCTGTTCAATGCTATATGTCTGTATATTGCAGATACGTAATAGTCCTAATAGAAGGATACTATAAAAAAGCATTTAATAATGAATTTGTGGGTGGGTCTACATGTTCATTAATGCACTTTTGCTACCGTGCATTGAGTTTAGTACCTCTAATGTGAGGTATTAACTAAATATACATAAGGCTCCCCTAATGGGTAGTAGGAAAAGTGCATGCTTTTTTAGTGATGCTCAATGGACAATTGCCTATTTTTACTGTGCATTGCCATTTTAGCAGTTTTTGCCATGATGCTCTAACTCACAGTAAAATAGGCTACTGCACATTAAAGCACATGTGTAAATGTGCATTAAAGCGCATGTATTCAGAACTAGAACACATCTCACACTTAGGGCAAGTACAGGAAATAGAGACCAGTTTGCCTACCTGCATGTTCTGCTTTGTCATGAATGTTGAAGGCATTTCTGGTTTTTTCTTTAAAACCAATAAATAAATAAATTCCAAATTGCCCAAACACAAAGAGCACCTTAAAATTGTAAAATATTCTATTTGAGCTCTCAAGAGAGAGTAACTTTAAGGGTACACAGCAATATTTAATGCAGTATAAAACTAAAATATTCTGAGCTAGGAGTTGGTGCAAATGTTTATGACTGTATCATAAGATACTAAAAAAACAGCCTTGAAACACCCTGACACAACCTTAACCTCAGAAACACTAGCAGATTTTGCTTTTAAAAAAGAAGTTATACAACAGACAGTAACATTTCCATGTTAAAAAACAAACATAAACCAATAAACCCTGTAAACCTGACTGCTTGGGGAGTTCATGTAAGCCCCCAAGCACTGAGAACACTTGCCTCTAAAAATATACGACCTGTGCAGTCGGGAACAGAGCTGGTGCCGAGTTCTTTGTGATGCACAGGATCCTGGTACCACTGAAAACTGTTGTTCAGATACACAAGAAGATACAAGAAGCTTGACTGGGAGTGTATAATTCCCTCAGATCTTCATGGTTTCCTTTTCAACATCATTACAGAAGAATGGGAAATGATGAAGATAGCAGGGGCAAACAGATCCATCATGAAGAATCAGACCTACCTACGGGTTATAAAAGGTCCCTAATTTCAGTGTGAAAGGAGTGGTCCTCTTCCTACACGAATTTACTAACTAACACCATGCAACATATGGAATGGTATGAAAGGAAGAGTAAATAGAAGACAAGTGGATCTTTCTGTTAAAGTTCAAGATGTCACACGAATTTTCAGGCTTTTAATTTTTTTTATATATATATATAATTTAAAATATTTTGTCCTTACAGTGTAGACAAGGCGGGAGTGAAATGGGATACTTGTGAGGTGGATCCAGTGCATCTCTATGTAAACACAATATATGGTTCATATAACCTGCATCATGACTTAGACTGTAAAGCATGGCTTCACACTGTCCACATCCTTTTAGCTGCTTGTTCTTTAAATACTATTTCATAAGTATGTTTCTCAAAGCAGATAAAGCACTAGGATTAAGGAGCCTACAGTAGACAAGTTATGAGCCTAAAATTTACCAGAAAATAAAGTAACCTTAAAGCAAGAGATACAAACGAGTACATGGCTTCTGTTGCCTAAACAGAAAGTGTTTGGTTTTACTTCAAAACAATAAACTTCCTTAATTCTGTCCCACAGGAATTTCCAGTGGGAATACTGTTTAATCTCTAAACTATGATCTGTCATATTATTTCAGTCATTACTCTTCCTTTTTTTTCCTCTTTCATATGAGCCTCCCAAGGTAACTAAGTGTAATGCATACAGCACTGCTTTGGTGAAAATACTTGAAACAAATATATTCATTAAATAATTAGCTTTCAATTCAGAGGATAGGAAGTACAAATAAGTGATGGTTTCATAATCACATTTACAAAGATTACTGCTGTAATTATTGTTTTGTATCCCTGATGTAGTGATGGGTTCTGTTTTCCCTGTTTGTTACTCCAAAAATAGTTCTTCTGCAATATATCTTTGAATGCAAAAATACTGAGGAAATGGAATCACAACTAACATGGAATCACAACTAATTCCTTCGATCAAGCCATGACTATGATTACTTTCAGCCAATAATTAACAGATGTGGGCATTTACATCTGGAGGGGAACAAGACAGTAGCATCACTATAGAGTTCAGTACTTTATTTATGACATTATGCTAATGAACATTTTCTAGATCTTGGTCCAGCTAACTCCTTAACCTGGGTGGGATGAAGTGGGGAGGGGAAGGAATACAACAAGATACAAAAATTGAAATAAAGAGTAAATCAGCTCCTCCTAAACATGTGTTTTAAGTCAGCACACAAACTTAACTTTGGTTATATTTAGCTATGTCGATTGACTCTCACTGCATCAATGTGTTTTCAAAGTTGACGAATTATCTACCATGAGTGGAAACATAACGTAGCCTGGTGCCAAAGGGAAATGTCAGCTTCTCAGAGAAAGGGCTTTTCAGACTCTTAATAAAACAAAATAATCCACAGTATTATATAGCATTCCAACTTATGTATAAAGCAAGTCCATGTATATGCAGAATATTATGTTTCTAGGATATACAACACATGCTTTGGCTTTTTTACTTCACTTCAAATGGTTTCACACTGGTGTAAGACTACTGAGGTCAGTTCAGTTCTTTCCGACTGGCACAAGGGCAAGGGAAAACAGTTTCAGTTCCTTTGGACTTTTGCCATTGCAATAAGGCAAAACTATTTTTCTTTTTAAAGAAAACAGAACAAAGTGTAATGCAGAAACTGCTTGGGAGGGAAACTGAATAGGCTATTTGCATCTGTGTTTGTGGAAAGCTCATTTTTGCAATTAAAGAACAAATATGATTGCTACTCTACACTAGTAGCAACTATAGTATGGAGAGACAAGTGTTTACTTTGCCACAGTTTAAGAGAAAGTGAGAAACAGTAAATCAAAACATCTGAGCAGCCTCTGTGCTCTACTCTGTTGTTCAGCTCTTTGTGATTAAAATTTGACTGAATCTTTCTTACATGAATCTTTAGCCTTCCCTTATCACAACTGGATAACAGGTTTCATTCAAACAATACACACCACTCTAAGAGATTTCAGTAAAAAGAGCCACCTGTACAAAATATAAAAACAGAACAATGATATATAATACCATAAACAACTGCTTTTCAAAGAAGCCCTAGGAGAAGTTGATAAATTAACTCATTTCAATAGTCTTACCTGGTACACTATTATTAAAGGTCCAAACCTTGCTGTCTACTATACGAAGCTCTTGGCCACTGGATGAAGTCAAAATAGAGTACTTGATCATGATAATCCCAACCTGTCACGGACAACTGCATTTCTCATGGCACCACATTCAAATTGTTCCAAATGAACCTGCAAGACACAGACATTCCTTCATTTTAATGGAAAAATAGTCAACCATGTCCTAGGACCAGGAGGCATCACCACTTAATCAATGAGTACCTCAAAGTTGTGTGTACAAAGCCATAAATGCTTCTTGATAAACATCAAGGCCAGAGTCTGTGGAGCTATGCTTCATAGAAATTGTTTTTGCTGAATACATGCTAGTTTTCCATGTTCTTACTGATCTATTAAAACTGTCAGGATTAATGAAAAGTATTTGCTTTTCGAAAAGTAATAGGCATTCTCTATGATTTCACTGCATATATAGGTGCAGGTCTCTTCTCAGAAAGGGTTCTTTTCAACACTCCTCTTTCAAACAAAGCTGTTACTGTTAAGCCAAAGGGAATTTTAAGCTAAAAAAGGGATTCTAGGCATAACCGAGGGAAATTACATTCAGGTGTTCCCTGGTAGGTTTCCCACATGGCTTTCATTTATTCACATGTATTTAAATAGAAAATCTACCTGAACACCATACAAACCCACATTAACCAACAAATCAAAAAGTAAATCTACCCAACAATAAAAAAAAAATCACATATACTTTTCACACTATAACTTACATTGAGGGGGAAAAAAGGCAACATATAAAAGATAAAATATGTAAGACCAGAAACTTGCTGATATAAACGAATGTGGCTCCACTTACTGATATAAATGAATGTGTAGTCAATTAGGTTATATTGATTTATCTGGTCCTCCATGCTGGCAGAATGCTAAGGTTGTGCCATTTAAAACAAAGAAACAAATTAAGTATCCTGCTGCAATATTCACTCATTTGTGTTGCAGAATTTAAATCATGTTATAGATAGTTAAAACAACATAATGTCATTGGTAGATATATTGGGTATTTATCAAGAAAAGACATAGAAGAAAAAACGCATCATTGGCATTTATTTTGTCCCTGGTTTCTATCAATGGCGTTGAGTTGTGGCTTCCAGTGACATTAAGGTTGCTTGGAAATTTAGTTGCTTGATACTAACTATGTGCAATCTCCAGTCCACTGGCAGTATAAATCTCACTGGCAATATCTATATAGCAGCCAGGCACTCTTATATTTTAACCTGCCTGTTTGGGTGTCTCCCTTTAATAGACATCTGTTTTTTTATTTAATTTACCAAAATACTTTTGCCATTGAATTTTACATACACAGGACCAAAGGGAGGGCATCAGGAGTCTTCTATTTTAACTCCTTGAACAGATGCAGCATGCACTATTCTTAAACTATAAAAAATCTATCTATTGAAAATCTCCAATGATGGAGATTCTATGAATTCCCCTACAAAGCTTATTCCATTGTCAAGCAACTCTTCCTAATGAAGTTCCCACAGAGATTTGAGATAAATCTGCATTGCAGTATTTGAAGCACATGGCCTCATGGCAAGAGCATAATTTTACTCCCTTCTTTAGGGATGCCTGTCAAACATCTGTAAACTTCTGTCATATTCCCTTTGATCTATCTCTCTCCAAATTAAGCATACCTACTTCCTTCAACGTTTTCTCATGCAGCTTGCATTGCAACCTCTTCCTCAAACCTTTTTTGTAGTTAGCCACCTCACAGCAACTACTTTCAAAGAGGTAGCAAGGGGACATTAGGTAGAAATGTAATATTACCCACATGTTGGCTTAGAAATGGTATTGAAAGGTTTGTTTTTGGGGAATTGGCATGAATATATATATATGTATTAGAATAGTTCAAGATGGGCAGCAGGGGTTAATTGATTTCTGGGGGTTATTTGAGTCTGGGTCTCATACACACAGAGTTTCACATAGCCTTGGAAGCAGAAAGGCTGTCTAAAACAAAGCCAACAAGAACACATAGTCTGGAAAAGTCTGGAAGCAGAGGGAGTATGTACTACACTGCCCATAACATGAGATAAAATGACATCAGCTAACAAGGCCCTAGAGCAGGGGGCCAGAGTCTCAGTTCTGAGGGAACCCACCAAATTAAAAGAAGGCCCAGAAGGCTACACGGACGTGTGACCACAGCAAGACAACCAACCAGTGATAGCCACGGATGAAGTCATCGGGGTCATCAGGAGGGAAGGACAATACAAAAGCAGAGTCTTGAGAGTAACAAAGGGTCCTTCCTTGCTCCCCCCTTTCCCTGCCTCCTCCTCCACCCCCTCCACCCTGTCCCTCCTCCCTGAGGGGGTCCATGTTCCCTCTCATAATCAATAACAGAAAAGGAAGTGTCATGGAACAAAGACACCAAGGATTTAGTAGAGCAAAGGGAGACACCCAAACAGGCAGGTAAACACAATGGAAAATTTGAACAGAGGGACTGGAATGGAAGTCTGAAGGACTAGGGAAAACAAGGACCAATAAGAGGGAACTCATGAGGGTAGAAGTAGGAAGGGATTATTAGGCACATTTCTCCAAGACACAATATAAAAATATAACAGAGAAGCTTTAGTCCATTACACATATGATGTTGTGTTTATGTGTAGTATTCTCAGGCCTTCTAGGTAACTGAGGACCTTGCTACACATTCAAATTAAACCTGAATAGAAACCAGCTGTACAGTTGTTACACATTGCCAAGCACTCACTTTATAGCTAGTTGGTTCATTTTATAACTAGATAGTAATTTTAATCATATCATAATTATTTTGCATGTGTGGCTGGTCTAAATTTATTTTGCAATTAACCAGTTAATTGTGTCATATCTGGAACATGTATCAGGGATGTAAAGCTCAGCCAGTCATGAAGCAAAAACTGTATGTTTGAATTCCACTCACTGAAATGAAGTGGCTATCATGATTGTGTGACCATATTATTAACCTTGCTCTTAATGTTGAATTTTTAAAAAATAAGATTCAGATGGCTGCAAATAGTAGAAATCAAACAATGGCTATATCTTTAAGACAATATATTACTTATCATCAGACAATTACTATACTGGGTGGATTTGGCCTCCCAAACTATTTCTCCTTCCCCTCCTTTTTAATTAGAAAAATGTTCTAAAGACTGAAAAGCATCAATAGCCTTATATGTACACACGTGCACACTTTGCCTTGGAGCAAATCAATGTGATCTGATAACAATGTATTTTTATGGCAGTAAAAGGAAACCTGAATGATATCTCCACTCTGCCTACACTGTTTTTAATGACACAATATTAGCTGAGATTTTTCAAGTCACAGACATTCAACAAAAACTGTGTTTGTTTGGGTTTTTTTGAAGACAATAGCACAAGAAAAAGAGCAAATATGCCTTATATCCCAAATCGCCCAAAGTTCCTCTTAAATATATGGACTCAATGTTTAACCTCCAATGTTTCTTCTGCTTTTTAATGTTTACTGGTATTTCAGTCCCATGTCCTAAGTAGACTGTAATGATCACTGACAGTGGGAACACTGTTAAGCTGAGGGTTAGAATGTGCCCCTAAAACACACAGCCCACAGTACAAGTTTGCTTTAGGTGAAACCTCACTTGGTTGGTTGTCAGCTGAAGACCTTACAGTATTGACTACTCTAATAATTCAAGAATTGTGGATCAGTCCCAAAAATCATGATTATTTATTTGCAATCCAGTTTTGATCCTTTTATGATTCAAAATGTTTAAGCTCTTCTCCATGATCATGACAGCTAAGTGCTTGCTTTCATACAAAAAAGAAAAAAAGAAAGCTGAGATTATTTATCAGGCAATCACCTATTCTAAGAACTGGGGCTTTTAACACAACACACACAACCAATCTTTTAGATTCATAACAGTATCAGGAGGATCATCAAAACACACTGCACTTAACATTCTTCTTTCAGGCCCCTTACTCCTGGATACCAAAACAGTAACAAATTAACCATGAAATACATCAGCTGTATTCTATCCAGTAGAAGGTGGTGGGATAAGTATTATGGTTGGCTGGTCGGAAAGTACATCTCAGTCCTTTCATGATCCAAAAAGCAAGATATGTAATTGTAAAACAAAAAATCCTCTGAATTCAATTTTATTCAAAGTTTAATTGAAACAAATACAGACCCACCATTATTTCAGGATCAAAATATGAAAAACCTACCTTAAAACTTGACAAACTAAATCTTCTAGATGTTGCATGTTTCTTTAGCAACATAATCATTCCAATACAATTTTTCATTACATTTAGTACTGGACTGGACCGTGGACTCCGTGAAGTGAAATGTTTCGTTTTGCTACAGATTAGGTGCAGTATGGGCTGCAGTAATACAGGGTTCTTTAAGTTACCCAGCAATGTGCTTCAATCCTGACATAGGTGAACTACTTTTAAGAGGTGGGAGTGTAATTTGTTCAGTTTTCCTCTTGGCTGGGGACAGAAGTTACACATAAACTGGTGCAAACCATCAGAAACTTGTTTAAACCTTGAACAGAACAGAAGTTCGTTGCACATAAACTAGAGGTGCACCAATAACATCAGTCCCATACTGTATCTGCACTGAAATAAGGAAAATTGACATTATCAACAATCGGCATTTTATGGCTGATGTGGCCGATAATGTTGCCAATAAATGCCCCATGCATGTGCACAGCTGTAGAACACAACAGAGTATGAAGAGCAGTGTCCAGCTAATGAGTCTGTTGTGGGGGAAGGGGTGAGGGGGGCAGATTGAGGCCCCCATGGTGAGGGAAAGAGTAGGGCTAGGGCAGGGACAGGCACTGCATAGTCAGGGCGGGATGGGGTGGGGCATGGGGCAGAGCCAGAACAGCTCATCTGGAGAGCGAGGGGCGGGGATTGATTTATCCAATCAATATACCAATGGCTAAAGTACAATGATTTTCTGAATGGTGCCTCATTTCACTGTGCATGGTACCATTTTTGCAAACAGGTTATGGTGGAAAAGAAATAAAACTTCTAAAATAATGGGTAGCTCCCACTGGTATGCACAGCCCAGGAGGGCATGGGGTCACATACCCCCCCCAGATCTAAACACAGGATGAGGGTGAGCTGCCACTGCAGGCTGGGGCTGGGGGCAGTGCTGATGTCTTCCCAGCAGGAGGGCTGGGCCAGGGATGTACTCAGGGCAGGTGGCAGCAGTGCTGGGAAAGGGGCTATGGGCAGGGGGCTACAGCCACCCCAAAATTTGCTTTAGCCCCTGTTCCCGAGCACAGCCTGGCTGCCTCCCCACTGGGAAGAGTGCTGTCACCACCTTCCCTGGCCACCAGTGCCATTGCCTCCCACCTGAAGCCCAGCCCAGCCCCCTGCCAGGAAGAGACCAGCACCAACCCTAGCCCCAACCCTCAGCGGCAGCCCACTCTTGCTCCGCATGCATATCCAGGGACACCCCCACAATGCTCTCCCGGGTTGCATGAAGCAATGGGAGCCCCCACCATGACTGCCAGACAGCCTGCTTGCAATCCTGTGCCTCGCCCAACCCTGGCAGGGCAGCACCAGCTCCAGCCCCACTTCTTCCCTCATTGTGGGGGCCTTGATCTGCCCTCTCCATGCCCCTTCCCTCAACCCTTCCTCCAGACTTACTAGCTGGACGCTGCTTTCCAAGCTGCCAGGCCATATGGCTCATTAAAACTTGGCCATTGGTATTGGCTCAAAAAATCTCTATGTGCACGACTAACATAAACCAGTTTCAAAATAGCTGAAACTGGTTTAAGATAAACCTGGCTGAATGTGGTATCTGACTTAACTGACTTGGATCAAACTGGTTTATGAAACTTCTGTCCCAGACCCCTTCCTGGTTCCCCAGGCATCCCACCATACTTTCCAGTCCTGGGTTGGGCTGTTCTGTCTGCTCCAATGGAGAAGGTTTGTGGGGGGCAGGGGTCTAGGGCCAGGGAAGGATGTTAAACTTCACTTCCCCCAAGTACAGAGCTGCCTTGCCCTGCTAAAAACTTACTCCTGGCTGTGACTGTGGACTACAAATCCCAGAGGCACCTGGAAGCAGGAAGAGGAAGTGATGAGCAACCCTGCAGGGTCCTGCTTCTGTGATTCTGGACTGCATATCCCAGAGACCTTGGGAGCAGCAGGAAGAGGAAGTGAACACCCAGCCCATGGTGACTATGTGCCAGGGAGCCATGCTCTAGCGCTCCCTGGCTTCTGGCCTAAGCCACTGCAGGTATGTGACTGGATTTCCTGAATCAAATGTTCATGTCTATCCAGTTGTTTCTAGTTTAATCTCTGCAGTTTAGAATAACCTGCAAAGACAATCAATTCAACTGCTTTTGGACTGTCTGTACTTAATTTTTGAGTCTGCCAACAAGTAGGTTCACTACAATGCACTCACCTATCCACTTGGAAGTGGACCTACATCCTCAGTTCTTTTCATATACAAAAGCAAGTCATTTCTTTACAGCAACTATTTTTGGGGGCAAACAACACCAATATTTTGTACTTTGCTCCATTGGCTATGCAGCAGTAGTTAATCAACAAAAGCTTTTCTCAAGTAAAAGATGATATCAGAGATGACACAAAAAATAACTCACCAATCACCAACTCTGATGGATCTGTAGCTCTCTTTTTAAGGACAAACAGGAATAGACTATTTGAATCTTCATTAATTAATCTGGGAAATCACTAGCGAGCATACCATTGGGAACAATCTTGCATTTTCAGAGGAATGAACAAGATGACTTGATAGGCCCTTTCCTGCTCTTTTGTCTAAAGTACTTAGATGCATTTAATAAGCAAACTACATTTCTTTCATGCCACACTCTGAAGCACAAGTGTAAGAAAAACTATTGAGACTATCCCATGATCACCTCTTGGGGAAACTGGCCAATTGTGGCCTTGGGTCCACCATGATCTGCTGGCTGGGAAATTGGATGCATGGTCAGACCCAGAGGGTAGGAATTGGTGGAAGTCAATTGTCATGGTGCCCTGTGACCAGTGGGGTCCCCCAAGGCTCTGTCCTTGGGCCCATATTGTTCAACATCTTCATTAATAATGTGGACATTCGATTCAGAAGCGGACTGGCCAAGTTTGCAAAGCATCCACACCTGAAGACAGGCGGGCGATCCAGGCTGACCTGGACAGGCTCAGCGAATGGGCGGACAAGAACCTGATGGTGTTTAACACCGAAAAATGCAAGGTTCTCCACCTTGGAAGACAAAACCTGCAGCACCCTTATAGGCTCAGCAGTGCTATGCTGGCTAGCACTATGGAAGAAAGAGACTTGGGGGTCATCATTGACCACAACATGAACATGAGCCTGCAATGTGATGCTGCAGTTAGTAAAGTGAGCAAAATGCTGGCTTGTATCCATAGATGCTTCTGAAGCAAATCCTGGGATGTCATTCTCCCCTTGTACTCAGCCTTGGTGAGGCTGCAGCTGGAGTACTGCATCCAGTTTTGGGCTCCACATTTCAAAAAGGATGTAGAGAAGCTTGAGAGAGTGCAGAGAAGAGCCATGCGCATGATCAGAGGTCAGGAAAACAGACCTTACAATGACAGGCTGAGAGCCATGGGGCTCTTTAGCTGGAAAAGCATAGGCTCAGGGGTGATCTGATGGCCACCTATAAGTTTATCAGGGGTGACCACCAGTATCACGTTTGTGAACGTTTGTTCACCAGAGCACCCCAAGGGATGATGAGGTTGAATGGTTATAAGCTACTGCAAAACCATTTCAGGCTGGACACAGGAAAGAATTTCTTTACTGTCCGAGCCCCCAGGGTCTGGAATAACCTGCCATCGGAGGTGGTTGAAGCACTTACACTGAAAGACCTTCAAGAGTAAATTGGATGGTTATCTTGCTGGGATCCTATCACCCCAGCTGACTTCCTGCCCTTCGGGTGGGGGGCTGGACTCGATGATCTTCCGAGGTCCCTTCCAGCCCTAATGTCTATGAAATCTATGAGAGCCCTACAGGACATGACTTGGTGTAACCTGAATGGTTTCAGAGCAGCTATGCTAAAGTTATGCTACAAGGGAGCTTGTGGCCCCATGAATTCTAGAATCCATACCCTTGTGGGAATGTACATGTTTCTTTCCAAGTCTAGATGATCAACGAGGATGAAAAACAACCAAGAGAAACTAACTTTTTCATTTTCGGCAATGAAAACAGTTGCTTTGAGAGTTTTAGCACGTTCCACAAAAACACTAAATTTTTAAAAATGTATTAATTCATACAACTTCAGCCCTTCCATATCCAATTTTCTGGTAGTATAGAATTATTTGTCATCTTTGAAAAATGAGGTAGTCCTAACCAGACTACCATTTTGCTATTCTATTACTATGCCTATGATTTTATTACAATGCAAATAGTCTGATGATGTTGCCAGTCCCCATTCCACATGTTCAATGTTTTATTGCTATTTACATAGCTTATAAAAAGAATATATTCGATAATTCTTATGTTCATCTCATTAAAGCAACTCTGTAGGCATCATCATAACTAGGTAAATACAGAGTCCATGTAATCCTGTCAACATCTGGTAAAGTATTAGTTTGTGCAAAAAAAATATTTCCCTAGCTTCAGAATATGACCTATTTTGTTGGCTAGGGGAATATGTGATGATCCAAGATACACAACTCTGAATCCAGTTAGATATAGGAGATTTGTCACTTCCAGTGTGACAGATTCAAAATTAATCTTCATTATTATTCCAAATCCAATGCAGCCCATTCTAAAGCCTCCTAGACTGGAACTGTCCCCACAGTATGTGATATGACAGACTGCTAAATTTCCTGAAACTCCTGCTTTTCATAGGTAACTCATTAGAATCATCTGAAAATGTATGTGTATGTCAGTCAAATATATATTAGTGATTGTTCACAACCATGAAATAAACCTTATTATATATATATAAACACATATATACATGTTAGATAAATATACCATGAATATAAATGCTTGTGTATCTGTGTATATATAAATACTTAGGTTTTTTTTAAATAGAATTAAAATCCTTTGACCTATATGGCTTGCATTATCTTAGATCAAGAAAAAGCAAATGAATCATAGCTTTTGCAAAAACATTCAAAATCTCCACAAAAACCATAACCTACAAATTTAACACTGAAGAATTAAGTAAAACCTAGTGATATGAAAAAAAACCAAGATGAAAGATATATGCTGAGTAAGTGCACCATGGAGCACTATGGATCACAAGAGTATACTCTTACTCTATTAGGCAGAACAAGGAGAACCAGCAGGATGATACAGGGAAAAGCACATGAGGACAGTTCCTTGGTAATGTGAGAGAGATTCTTCTCCCCTTAAAGAAAAACCCTGCTCTGAAAAGTAAGTGTAAAAGGCAGTTAAGAAATTCCAACTATTATTGATTCCCACTGTCAACCCTGTAAACACAGCCTAACTTTGGAAGTTGAGGTAGTTTCATTCCACCTGTAATGAAAATTCTGGTAGCCTCAACAATACATGCATCAACCTTTCTCATTACATACTAACAAGCTACCTTATTTATGTGAATCCAAGATGACACTGAATTTAGGAAAGCCCCGCAATAATTAGATTATACACATGGAAAATTTATTAAAAAATTATAAATTTTGTTATAATTTTCCATGTGTAGACTCTAATTATTAGAGGATTGTCTTAAATTAATCAATCTACAGTGAGGAAAGCAGTGGCAGGTGGGCAGTTGGTAGAGGGAGGGTGACAGGCAATGTGGGAGGTTGTAGTGGGGCAGGTGGTGGGGAGACAGTGAAAGGTAGCTGATGGGGGGGCATCAAGCAACTGACCCCTATCTCCCCAACCCTCACTGCTGCCTGATTCTCCACTGCCTCTGCCCCCACTGCCTGTCCCCTCTCTTTACCTGTGCTCTGGCAGACTCCATCCCCACTCCAGTCTGGGGCATGGAGCATGTGTTTGCTCTGGTTTCAGCGCAACCTGTTAGTAGTGGTGTTTGTGGCAGCTTTGGTGCAGCTCTGCCACTGCCTCAGCCATAACTGGGCCGGAGCAAATGCGTCTCCCTGCTTGGAGTGGGGATGGAGCCAAAGCAAGTGTAAGCAGTGTGAGGATATGGTAGGCAAGGGGTCAGGCAGCAGCTGCCTATGGCCCTGCCCCCTTGTACTCAAATCCAAGATAAGGGGTTTTTCTCCCTGTGTTAAATGTTGGAAAACCCTTTGTCTTGGAATCAAGTAAATACACTATTCTGTCAAAACACTTTAAAACCAACTCCTCAAGCATGCAGTCCAAAAGCAGCAAGGGTGGTTTGGACTCTTCAGCTAAGTGAGAGTCTGATCTTAAAAAGTGCAGAGCAGTTGAAATTTCCATTGAAGGGAATGGGGCTTGTGGGTAGATTGCAAACTCTCATGACTGAACCCTTAAAGTTAACATTACTTATTCTGCATTCAGATGGGCTTCTACAGGTGCACCCTTTGCTGACTTCAGTGACATCAGAACTTGTTTTCATGGATATGAGACTAAAACCAAGCAGAGTTCTGTTTTTTTTATGCTACCTCTATTATATATGCCTAGCACATCTCACTCAGAAATTTAAAATTTATGGGTTTTTCTGAAACTTCCCTTTGCTTCCACAAAAGGACTTTGGTGATGTAGGAATTCTATGGCAGGCCAATATATTTCACATTTCTAACTTCCTTCTTTTTAATCAACATTCCTTAGGTACATGCCTTGAAATTTATTTTTTAGATTGTTTTTTCAGAGTATTCAAGGTGTGGACACAGCATGAATTTATAAAGGGGCATAATGATACTTTTTGCTTGTTTTACAATCCCCTTCTTAATAATTCCTAACATGTTGCTTGCCTTTTAACAGCTTCTGAGCTCTGAGCTGATTTTTTGAGCAATCTGAGCACAAAGATTCAAAAATATTTTTCCTGTGTGGTAACAGCTAATGCAGAAGCCATCATAGTGTAGAAATAGTTTGGGTTATTTTTGCCCATGTGCCTCATTTTACACTTGTCTACACTACTTAGGACTAGGTCAAGAATGGCCTTTCCTTTTGTAGGTTCCAGGACTAATTGATCCAGAAAGCAGTCTTTTATAACATGAAGAATTTTGGTCTCTGCATCCTGGCCTAATAGAACTCACCCATTATCCCTGTGTTTTCTGCTTTCACAGCCTCTCCCAACTCCCTTTGCATTTCTAACTTGCTGCTGCTGTCCTAGTCTAGGGGTTGATAGCATATCCCAAGGCATATTTTTTTTGTTCTACTAAAACATGGAATTTCTACCCACAGGGATAGTACTCATCTTATCAGTTAAAAAATCTTCCTTATTTGGAAATGCAGTTTTGGATGCAGAATGTCACTCCCCCACCACTACAACCTATTGATTCATTTCTGTGTATTTTTTAACCTAGTATTACAGCACCCCATTGACTTTCCTCATTCTGCCATGTCTCTGAGATACCCGTTGTCTCAGATTAACATGTTAAAAATGACCAACTCTCTTCCTGAAGCTAAGGGACTGAAACCATTTAACCTTGGTGAATAGAGGGTACTAGATTCAGCCCTCTGATACAACTCCCCTGACCTCAGTGGAACTGTGATAACATGTAGAAGAACTTAACATGGGTCACAGCATACAAGGCTTTCTTTCTTCTTTCTTTTATGTGATATTCAGAAACTTGATCTCGCAAAGTACTGAGATTTAGGGCTATGTGAAGCTTCGGTCCCAGATTCAATTCGGCAGAGATTCAGCCTGATTTGGTGGCTGAATCTCCGAATCCAGATTGAATCAGGAGACCCTTTAATCTCTTCAAATCGAATTGGAACCCTCTGAATTGATTCAGAAAGATTCAGCAATTCAGACATAGACACAGCTTTAAATGTTTTTTCTACATACCTCAAGGTACCAGGAGGCTTGTGAATGCTGAGATGGTGGGGCGCTCAGCAACAGACCCAGAAGTGAACAAGAAGCACTTCCAGTTCACTTCCAGATCCACTGGGGAGCATGCTGGGCCCCCTCCAGCTCAGTGACTGGTGTCTCCTGGGTCTGAGGGGGCACCCGGGGTCCCCCATGGCTAATCGCCAAGCCGGGGAGCACCCCCAGTGGACCTGGAAGTACTTCCAGTCCATTTCTGGGCTTTCTGCTGAGCATGTGGCTCCTCCCCCCCACCCCCTATCCCCATACTCCCTGTGGGATGCTCCATCTGCCCACCATAACAGCATTCATGAGCTGTACCTGGTACCTCGAAGTATGTAGAAAAAACATTTAAACCTGTGTCTATGGCCAAATCCGCATTGAATCTTCAGATTCGGACTCAGCTGAATCGTATTGGGGACAGTGATTCAAATCAAGAATTGAATCACTGTCTCTGATTCAGGCTAATCCAAATCCAAATCGAATGTGGCCCATTTTGCACACCCCTACTGAGAACTGTTAACCATTACCAAAAATCAAGTGCTCAGCACCTTCTTTTTACACATTTATGACAAGATATCTATAGGGAAAAAGCAATTTTCTGTCTCTTCACAGTTCAGTGGACAATTAATACCTTACTGATACTAGCCAAAGTAGTACAGGTGCCTATTAAGTCACTGTCCTTTATAAGGACTATTAAGTCACTGTCCTTATACACTTTATAAGGAGTGTAAGGAAGATGCTGAATTTTAGCCAATTTTGGATTTTAAACTTCATTGCAGAACAACAAGAATGATTTTTTTTACCTCCCTGCCTGGCATCTGACACCTCCAGGGAAGGAATTCTACCTGATCTACACATCAAAGAGCACAGCACAGCTCACAAAGACGCTCTCATCCACCCAGAGGGACAGCCTTCCATCTTCAACTCCGTCTGTGCAAAAATGAAGTTTATTTCCTACCTATGGGAACTTTTTACCATCTCATACCATCTATACTTTTCCCAGAGCCTGATAAAGGGACTTTGATCCTGAAAGCTTGCAGAAAAGGACAATTTTCTTGCTATTTCCCAGTTGGTCTAATAAAAGGTATCATTTTGGAACCAAGAGTTCTAGTTTTTTGTATGTATACTGTCCATTTTAAAACACTTCATTGGTTGTTTTTAACTTGTCCAAACTTTAACAACTTGGGCTGAACGTTTTCATGCCAGGTGTGTAATACAGGCTGCAATGTTTGGAATGTTTCAGCCCAAATGATTCAATTGCTGCCAAGAGTGAAACTAGGAAAAACATGCCTGTTCCACATTAAAAACAACTGTAGCAAACTCTTTTTTGGGAAACTCCTTTGCTCAGTGCTTTGGAGCAGAGTCCAGAAACCAGGAGAAGGAGGATCATATGTTATGAAGGTACCTTGTGCTATGAAGTTCAATCTACATTGACCCATGTTTCAAGCCTCTGAAAAATCTCACTTTGCACTATTTTAGAAAAGGCTTCTCTGAGTTTAAAAACCAAGGATGCCAACATCCTTTTCTATTTTGGGCAAAATGTGAGATTACTAAGTCTAAAACAAGTCAGCAGACTTGTCCAAAAAGACCCAAAAACCAACAACAAAAAACCTAAAAACATTTCTTTAACTATCTGGATTGAAAACTATTAGCAGTATAATAACAAAGACACCATTTTAACAATAGCCATGTGATAATCGATGGGATTGTTTTGCAACAGATGAAAGATTCTGAATAGGAATTTAATGACTGATTTCCTATCTTATAGTTAGATGTGTAACAAGGGCACATAATTACAACTAAATAGATTTATATCTTTAGCCAATATATTATCATGTTTAGTGTGAGGACTTCAAGGCAAAGAAACAGAATTCTTTATGAGGGTGCTTAGTTCAATAGGGATTTACTCTTAAAATGCCAGGGCATATTGTCGGTGCTGCCATAAGGAAGAGTAAATTATACTGCCTACATTACCTACAGAAGGAATTTCCAGTAAGAAAAAAGACATTCATCTTTTAGACTGAATCTTAAAATAGTGTGAGGAGTGGTTTAATGTATACATGGCAAAAGCCATGCTGGAGGAAAGTGCTTAGACAGTGGTTCTCAACCCGGGTGCCACAACACCCTGGGGTGCCTGAAGATCTTTTTAAGGGTGCTGGATAAACCTACATCAGATTGCAAACACCAACACTAGACTAACAAGATAAGTCCTGAGATTTCAAACAGGAATTCATAGTGTCTGAAACATCGTGATGTTGTGGTCTTTCTGAGTTCTTTGCAACAGAAGATTATTATTTTTCTGTAGTCAAGAAATGGGTGAAAGCCAAGAGCTGGCATTTTCTGAGGGATGCCTTGAGTCTAACAAAGTCAAGAGCAACAGTGATCCGGTGCTGTGTGGAATAAGCAAATGTTCAGGGCCTGGGTGAACATTTCCTGGTCAATGCTGTCTAATTTTATAGTTCCCCAAAGCTCTTTATTTTCTCTCCTCTACAAAGATTTCCCTCAGTTTCTGATTGTCACTGGCTGACATTATATCCTCATTCCCAGGCCTTTTGTCTTGCCTTGTGACTGCGAACTTTCTGAAGTGAGGATTACATCGCTCTGTCCTTGTACTGTGCGCAGCACAATATGCCTCAGTTTTGAAGGATGCTCCTGGATACTACTGTATTTATTTGCATATCACATACAGGCACAACTTTTCCTTAAAATTAGCTTTGGAAATGTGGGGTGTATGTTTGAAATGATGATATTGATTTCCACAAGGGCTGGAGGCAGGATTCCTCTCTACAGCTTCACTCCGCCTCCTCCTGCTGTGTGGCCAACAGCCACTGACTTAATCCTTTCACAGCCATTCTTGAATTACTGATTTTAAAGTATCTGCATACAGGTCTACATATGGTTAAGCTGTGGCTGTGAGGGACACTCTTGCAGGTGTTGCATTACCCAGGGGAGGAGGAAAAAGGCTGATGAGAGAACTTACCACAGAGGCTACAGGGTATGGCCATGCAGAGCATGAGCTAAGCCCCTGAAGTGGCAGGTAAGACTCTGCCTACTCTCCCACCCTTTTTCAAAGGAAAAACTTATCTTAGTTCATTCTACCTTCCCAAAACAAGTGTGTGTGTGTGTGTGATTCAAGGCCTTGTGGTATGCAAAGTGTGGTATATTTTGGAAAGGATGTGGACAAATTGGAGAGAATCCAGCAGCAGGCAACAAAATGGTCAGAGGCCTGGGGCACGTGACTTAGAATCATAGGAAGTTAGGGTTGGAAGGCACCTCAGGAGGTCATCTAGTTCACCCCCTGCTCAAAGCAGGAACAGCCCCAAATAAATCAACCCAGACAAAGCCTTGTCTAGCTAGGTTTTGAAAACCTACAGGGATGAAGCTCCTGCTCCAGTGACCTGCTCCAGTGTTTTACTACCCTCCTAGTGAGACAATTTGTCCTAATATCCAACCTACACCTCCCTTGCTGCAACTTGTGACCATTGGTCCTTGTTCTGCCATCTGCCACCACTAATCATGGTCTAGCTCCATCGTCTTTCGAACCCCACTTCAGATAGTTGAGGCTGCTATTAAATCTCCCCTCAGTCTTCTCTTCTCTAAATTAAATAAACCCTGTTCCCTCAGTCTTCCTTATAAGTCATGTCCCTCTTAGAAGCTTCCTTTTTGTGATTTAGTTTCCTGAAGAGTTCCCTGCAAGCTGATCTTCTGCCATACTCGCTAGTCTTCCTGTGCATCAGGATGGTTTGTTCCTGTACTCTCAGTAAGGCTTCTTTGAAGTACAGCCAGTTCTCTTGGACTCTTCTCTTCAGTCTGGCTTCCCAGGGGATCCTGCCCATGAATTACCTGACTCAAAGTCTGCTTTTCTGAAGTCCAGGGTCCTTACTTTGCTGCTCTCCATCCTTCCTTTCCTCAGGAAGGACTTTTGAGGAGAGGCTGAGAGAACTGGGCTTATTTAGTCTGGAGAAGAGAAGACTGAGGTGGGATTTAATAGCAGCCTTCAACTACCTGAAGGGTACAAGTGGTTACAGAGAGGATGGAGCTACACTGTTCTCAGCAATAGCAAATGAAAGAACAAGGACAATAGTCTCAAGCTGCAGCAAGGGGAGTTTAGGTTAGGGCACTGGAACAGGTTGCTGAGAGAGGTTGTAAAATCTCTGTCTTTGGAGCTTTAAGACCTAGCTAAACAAAGACTTGGCTGGGATTGGTATAGCTGGGGATGGTCTTGCTTTGAGCAGGGGGTTGAGCAGGGGATTGGACCAGATGACCTCTTGAAGTCCCATAATTTTCTATGATGCTATGAACACATATTTACTAAAGATTAGCTGTTATTACTTGCATAGACAACAGGCTTGCTTTCTTTATACTGTTCCTCAGCAGAAGCTGAGATTCTGGAAGTTATATTTATGAGGATGATTAACACATCTAGTATAGAAAAAGACAGGACTAGGCATAGAGCAAATAATGAAGTAAATATAAATTGAGAGCAGCTTACCTTATGAGAGGGAAGAAAAAAATTAATCAGTGAATTAAAAAAAATAAATGGCTGAGAGAAACAACCCCATGAGCTTTTAAAGAGGCCTTATCACACTTTGGTTTCAGAAATACAGGAAAATATAATATGTCACCACTGACCTGCGGCAGTACCAGGTTTACAGAAAACTGAAAATGTCTAGTTAAAGTTTGCAGTTTGAAAGTAAAAAGCCTTTCAGTACTTTTGTGTTATCAGAGCCAAATTTCAGCTTCCAGAATCAGACTTGGACCATTCCCTACAAGAGGAACTCTACTTGGAAGATACCTACTTTCTTTCTAATTTTTGGTTTTTAAAAGGCTGGGGTTGGGGAGGTAAAAGGGGATGGAGGGAGGCAAACTGAGCCTTAAAATCATCTCTGTACGTGATATTGTAGCCAACACAAGAACATAGTAGATGTCAACCTTGCAGTATAAAGTCTTTTTTATAGTACTTTTAAGTTAACTGAATTCTGAGAACAATTTCATGTCACTGAAACCACATTGGCTCATACTCAGTATAAAATAAGGACCTTTAAATGGGAAACATTACTTGTATTCACACTGTCTACTGAATCTGCACCACTCTAACTAGAGTGGGTATGATGACAAGTGTGCAAAACTCACAGTTAATGGGAGGCCATAAGAACGTGCAAGTTATAACAGTGTCTGAGCCGACTTTAATTTACTTCTTTTTACATCACACTTACATATGTGTAAGCAAGTCCACATTTTTTTAAAGTAATCTACAGAATCTAAGTTACTACCTTGTATATCACCTTTCAATTCATCCAATGTGTCAAAGAAATGTGAACCTGATACCCTGGTTCTGCTAGCTGGCTAGCCAGCAATGAACTTTTTTGAGGCTTAAGATAACAAGATGAAACCACCCATGTACAATTTATTCAAAAAGATCACCATAGCCCAGTCCAACATTAATAAATGCAGATATTCTGAGTGTGTAGTCAGCTTTACCCTTGGAGGGGTAAATCTGTCACCAGTGAAGTCATCCAGATTCATCTTTCATGCAAGAGTGGTCGCAATTTTGCCTCTAAGAATACCACCAGAAATTCACACTGTGTCTTCGTGATTGCACTCAGAAGTGCAGCATGACAGATACCATTATATTATTTTGTGGCTGTGATAACATCTAGTTATGCCAACATGGCTCTTGCCATTTCCATAGTATCTCTGTAACTCCTTATGTTACTGGAAAACATTCTTTTGGATGAGATGTACCTGGCCTCCAAGTTACTAAAAAAGAGAAGAGAGGAAGAACATGCCTTCCAGCATTTGGTTAAAAGAACAACTGTTCTAGCAATCTGTATCTTCTTGGGGTAGAATTCTTATGCCAATAACATACAGATAAAGCAGCAATGCCAAAATTAATTCTTCCCCTCACATTTTCAGAAACATAAGACACTGACAACATTTAGGAAGAGATAAATTTAAAATCTTTTTCTTAGCAAAATCCTCAACTATTGGATGACCGATTTATAAGCAGTTTCTCTATGGGAGTGTCTACATGCGATGCATTAATGAGCATTAGCCTAAGTTAATGAGCATTACGGGCATGTGTCTACATGTGCGCACCCTTAATGCACATTAACTTGGGCATCTGCAGGTGTCAAATTTAGGCATGATTAGTTAATGATCATTAATGCATGTGTAGACGAGACCCAGCACTAACGGGGTCTATCCTGACACTAGGGGGCTGGCGTCAGAGAACCCTGCTCCCTAGGGCCCCCCCCCTCCCATAGTCCTCCACTCTGGGCTTGAAGACCCAAGTATTTTTCCCCTTGTATATAGTTTTCCACTTTTAAGTGGATTTTTTTATTGTTCGTGGGTGGGGAGTGTGGTGGAGAGGTTCTGCTGGTTGCGGGAGAGAGCAGAGGGGGTCCTGTTATGTTGAGGAGGTACGGGGGAAGGATTGGGTGGATGTTGTGAGGGTAATAAAGTTTTTGTTTCACCCATGAGTATTTCCTGAGAGTGGTGCTGGGAGTAGGCAGGGGGTAGTAGATGTGTGGTTAGTGGGGCAGGCAAGCTGGAGCAGGAAGTGCAGGAGGAGGAGGTCAGGCAGGGCCTCCTGCAACCAGTGCTCTGGCCCCTGCTGGCAGGTGTATAGCTGCTTTGGTACCTGGGTGGGGCCAGCAGGAGTGCAGGGCACTGGCTGTCACTGGCAAGGACAGGGGCTAGAGCAGACCTGGTGCGGGGAGGTATGGTGGGCAAGAAGGGAACTGCTGCATGCTGCCCCTGCAATGGGCATGTGGCTTCTGGGCAGGGAAGGGGTTGGCCAGGGGTCAGACTTTCCCAGATGGCTGCCAGCTTTTGGCAGCTGGCTCTGGCTTCGACATGGCTGCCAAATGCTGGCAGGCATGTGGCTGGAGGCTGTAGCTTCCCACAGTGGCCACAGGGGCACACGGCAGGGCTGGAGGGACTTAGTCCTAACTTTAGAGCCAGGCCGCTGCACGTGTAGACACCTGTCAGAAATCACTTAATGCGCATTATCTTAATGCACATTAAATTTAATCGCGCTGAAAGGCCCATGCAGATATGCCCTATGTTGCTCTTTTATGGTCGTTTTCAATGGGTAACTATTAATAATGCTGACCTGAGGATAATTCCATTTGTGGTAATTTTCAAGGTTCCAAAATTGTTCTTGTTTTCATTCTGCATTGGTGGCTAGAGGGATAACCTGGAATAAGGTGAGTTGGTGTCAAGTCCCTGCATTCCCTGATTTGGGGCAGAGCTTCCAAATTAGTCAAGTTAGGTATTTGAACCTGGACCTCCTACCTTCCTGGCCAATACCATAACCACTCCAAAAATTTATTCTGGAAAATGAATGGTCTGTCAAGCTCTAGCTATTAATACAGTAGGATTCATCACAACTAAAACATCATGGTGAAAGAATAAAAAAACAGTTCAGAAAAATTTGGTCAAATCCTCATATGATATAATTGAGTTGGCTTGTCAGGATTCCAAATTATAAGTGATTTTTTTTTCTCCAGACATTATGCCTTAGAAGAATCCTGTAATAGGGGTTTGATGTTGCTTTTATGTTACATATGAACCTAATGTAGACCATAAAGGTGTGTGGAACAGCATTCTTTATTTGCTCTTATTTGAGGGGAACTTTTAAGGCCAATTCAAAATTGATTATGCCAACCAAAAGTTAAATACACATACATACCCTGAACGCTTTTACTCTATGTATAATTCAGGAGAAACACACCTACATTTAACCATGTTTCCACTTGAGAGGAGAGCAGTAATGAGAAGTCATGCATGGCATGACTCCAAAGAAAAGGCCTAGCCACCTTGAGCTGAGGTCAAACACTATTTCAAAAGGGATTAATTCCCCTCAGTTTACTGGGCAGTACATGTGCCAACTTACTTATTGACCACTGCATATCAAGCTTCACTAAGAGGCAAATACTACTTTATCCTTAGAGTAAACAAGTCATTTCACAAAGTCAATGACTTCTATGACAACTAGGAACTTTGCATTTGAATTCCAAGTCTGCCTATGGAGGTGTTGTGTGGCCTTCAAGAAATGATGAAGAATACCCAGTAGCACTACGGACCACCTAGGGATGCTGTGAGGCTTACTGATTTAAAATAAAAGATTCTGGCACCCACAAAGGCTTTAAGGTTTTTTTCTAACTTCCTGGCTAAGGACAGAAGTTGCACATAAACCAGCTTAAGTGATCAGAAATTGGTTTAAACCTGTAACAGAACAGAAGCTCAGTGCACATAAATCAGTTTCAAAATGGCTGAAACTGGTTTAAGATAAACCTGGTTGAATGTAATATCAGACTTAAATGACTTGGGTCAAACTGGTTTATGAAACTTCTGTCCCCGACCCCTTCCTGGTTCAAGTTAAATGACAGTCCCCCAGCATCCCAGCATTTTGCAGCCCTGGGCTGTGCTGTGCTATGCTGTCTGTACAGAGAACAAGGGTGGCCCCACCCCTCTGCTCCCTAGCTGGGGTAGTGAGAGCTGAATGACAAAGTGTATGTATGTGTGTGTGGGGGGGAGGGAGGGCTGCAGCCCAGTCTACAGGGGGAAGACTGCCTCCACCCCAGGCAACCCCTGGCTGGGGTCTGGTGCCAGGGAGCAGGGTTAAACACCTCTTCCCCTGCTCAAACTTACTGCTGGCTGCAACTATGGACTAGAAATCCCAGAGGCACCTGGTAGCGGGAAGAGGAAGTGGTAAACAACCCTACAGAGTCCTGCTGCTGTAATTCTGGATTGCAAATCCCAGAGACCTCAGGGGCAGCAAGAAAATGAAGTAAACACACAGCCACAGAGCCATGCTCTAGCATCCTTCAGCTTCTGACCTGAGCCACTGGAGGCATGTGGCTGTATTTCCTGTATCCTGTTCCCTTCTGTTTCAGTTTAATCTGTACCATTTAGACTAACATGCAAAGACTGAATCGATTCAGCCTTGGGCTTTTTGACTGTCTGTACCTAGCCCCTGAAACCAGGGAATTAGTGGTTCAACAGAATTCTTTGCCATCCCCACTTTTAGTAAAGGGACACATTGTAAGCGTAGTCTGGAAAAACAGGAGTCACAACACATGGATGAACGTAACTCAGATCCCTGAATAGTTCAAAAGAACCAAGAACAGCAAGCAGGGTGCTATGCAATCCTTTTAAGGGTGTCATAGGATCCTGGGCAATATTAGCACTGCTACGTATGCACACAAGATAAACCCCAGAGGTTTCAAATAGGAATCCATTGTGTCAAAAGCGTTTTGAACTCCTGTGGTCTTTCTGAGCTCTTTGTAACTGAAGAGTTGTCCTATTATTTTTCCACAGTCAAATTAAAAAAAACACAAAAGCTAAGAGCTGGCATTTCCCAAGATATGCCTTAAGTCTAACAAGGGATGCCTTGAGTCTAAAGTTTGAGAACTACTGGGCTACAGGCCATTCTGTTCCACTGCTAAGCACTTGTCCAGCATCCCTGAAGCCTTATCAAGCTTTGATGGTTTCAAGCCACATTTGTGTCTCTTTCCCTCAGAACTATGATCAGATCGAAGAATGAGATCCAAGCTATCATGCTTCAAATGTACAAATGAACTTTCTAGGACAACTCCTTCATTGTTATGCCACAAATATGTTACTTTTTGAGAGCGGTAAAAAACCCTCTTTTACTGTAGTAATTCTTCTATACTTGCCTTATTTTTGAGAGAAGCCACTTGCAATCTTAAAACAGTAGTTACAGTCACCTATAATATATCATACTGATGACAAGTTCAACAAATTAATTGGAAGCTGTCTTGTAATGGCCAGTACATGACACGATATGCCAGACATAGCAATCTGTTTTGATGTTTGGAAGGAAAATGACAGTTAACAAGACACACTATCATACATAGGTTTTCACCTGCCCATATAGAATAATATTAAACTTTCTCTTGTGAGGCCCAGGTTAAAAGCTGGAAATGAGAAAGCATTATGTACTCTTGTATGTACTTGTACAAATGAGCTACAGACTGATGAAAAAGCACTTCTTGCTAGAAATCAACAGAAGTGAAAGATTTGTAAATGCAACCCATCAGCTGGAAGAGACTGTAAAATGTGCCAGAACTATAGCCAGAGATAACACTACACATAAAAACCACCAAAAAGGCTGTGAACAGAGCAAGTTAGCTGACAAAAAAGTACAAGAACATAAAAGGAAAAAGACAAGCAAAAGAGCTGAAAAAAATCAGGCTTGAAACAGAAGCAACCACATTGTAAACAACTTGAGAACTCCATTTCAAGCAAATGGGCTGTCAGAGAACAATGTGGATGGTAATGTGCCCAAAGCAATAATCAATCACAGTTCATCACTGTTATTATCTGCATCAAAAAACACAGGGCTAGCATCATCTCAGACATCTGTTAGAGGAGGTGACAATGGCCAATCAAAACCATACAATGTCAGGGAATGATGATGGCTAGTATTAAATGGTATTATTAAGAAATATTAATAATCAATGAAAAAGAATTCACCTGAATGAAGCAGAGGCACAGCTGAAATTACTGAGTTTTTTTCCTCTGGTGTGCATATCTCCCTTTTTAAGAAACATGTCTGTGCAAATAATTAAGCTATTTAGAAAGTAGATGAATATAATATGGTTTTGGGTGATCACATGTATATCTTTCAAAAGACAAAGTTCAAAGCAAAGCAGCGATAATTAAACCTCACTGCTTTCTAACAAGCAAGACAAATGTATTATTCCATAGCACATCATTGTTTTGCTTTCTATCATGCCATCTATTATTACCATAAATCCAGGGAAAGAAATATCATTACATTCTTAGATACAGCCAACACCTAAAACCCAAACCATGAAACACCATCCTTCTGCTTTATGGGGTTTTTTTAATCTAAAAAAGGAGATTTTGAAAGGGGTGGGGGGAAAGGAGAGATGGCACCATGTTCCAAAGCAAAACCCTGTACATACCAACTTCCATCTTTGGTTATGGCTTCTTCTTATAAAAAAAAAAAAAAGTCTCTTTCTTTTCAAAGGTTAGCCTTTCACCATGAATGCTGCATGACCCCAGAGGCTGGGAGGGCATGGTGAGATCCTGCAGGTGGCAATGGCACTGCCAGCAGCAGAAGCATGGCAGCAGCAAGCAGTGAGCTCCCGCAGGCGGTCATGGCACTATCAGCAGTGGGGAATGGAGGGTGACAAGCACCGACGAGCGGTTGGCGACCCGTCACAGACTGCCGGCAATGTTGGCAGCGGCCAGTAGTGATTGGGAACCTCCTGCAGATGCTGACGGTGGTGTCAGCAGTGAGGGGGAGGGGATGGCAAGTGATGACTGCCCACAAGTGTCACTGGCAATGTCAGTGGTGCCTTTTTGCAGGGTGTCAAGCTCAGGAGGTACACATGTATCTGTGTGTATCCCCTACACATTGCCAATGCCTTTCACCATGAGGAGGAACCCACATGTTCTTAATTATTTTCCTCACAAATATTCTAGGCTCTGCCTTATTTCTAGCAGGTGCCACAGGGAGCAAAGAGAAACAATGTGGAAGGGGAAGTGAACTTTTAGCACCCACAGAGAAAAGCAGCCACCCACAGATTCAGCAAAGAACTTCTCTTACCCTCCCCCAATAACTCATTAGGATAAAGTAACCAAAATCCCTACATCAGAGTTTGTATGGTGTTTTGATAAGGCACGAGACTGAAACCTTAGAAATAAATCAATCTCCTGCTCAGCCATGGACTTTTTGGATAGCCTTTTGGGATGGGGGGACTACTGCCACTGCTGGCCCACTGAGCAACCTTTGCAAAGCCAGCAGGTCAAGGCACTTAAGGGAGCCCACCCCTGCCCAAGCCCTGGAACGAGCCCTGGAAGGGCCCCTAAAGGGACACTTGCCTGCCTGTACACAAATGCCAGGAGTTTGGGGAATAAACAGGAGGAACTTGCCCTCCTGCTTAACACAAATAATTATGATGTCATAGGGATAACGGAGACCTGGTGGGACTCCACCCATGACTGGACCACTGCTATACCCTGTACAAGAGAGACTTAATGGACAAAAGGGGCAGAGGTGTAGCTCTCTCTGTCAAGGAAAGTTATGCGTCCCTGCAAGCCGACATTGGCACCAAGGGTGGAAGACTGGAGACCCCCTGGGTTAAAAGCACAGGGGACACAATTGTGGGAGTCTATTACAGACCTCCTACCCAGGATCAGGGAACTGACTGAAGCTGAGTGCTCCTGGTGCATGGTTGTCATGGGAAACTTCAGCTACCCTGACACCTCATGGAAAGAGCACTTGGCCAAATCAGAGCAGTTGTAAAGTGGTGGATGAGCTCTATCTGACACAAGAAGTCAACAGGCCATTGAGAGGTAAAGCACTGCTTGACCTGGTACTGGCTATGGAGGATCACCTAGTCAGCAACGTAATGATCGAAGTGACCATGAGCTTCAACATCCGCTGTAAAGCTGGCAAGTCAGCAAAGTCCTCGACTTCAGGAAAGCTGACTTTGACAAGCTCAGGAGGCTTGTAGGTGAGGCTCTGAGGGACCACGACCCAAAGAGGAGGAGAGTTTAGGATGAGCAGTTGCTCAAGGGAGTGATCCTGGACACAAAAGCAAAATCTATTCTGTCTTGGAAGAAAGGCAGCAAAAGGGCACAGCAGCCCCCTTGGATCTCCAGCAAACTAGCGGACCCCCTGCATCTAAAAAGAAAGACCTACAAAGGATGGAGGACTGGATCCACCTCCAAGAAGGAATACTCTGCACTGGTCCAGAACTGCTGGGAGCAAACCAGGAAAGCCAAGGCTGTGACTGAACTCCAACTGGCTACAAGTATCAAGGACAATAAAAAGCCCTTTTTTAGATATGTGGGAAGCCAGAGGAAAAGCAAGGCAACATGGGACCCCTACTAAACCAGATGGGACAACTGACAACCAATACCCAGGAAAAAGTCAACTTACTAAATGGGTTACTTTGCATTGGTTTTTCACCAGTCCAAAGGGGTGCCCTTGCCCATTACAGGACAGGAATGCCTGGGCAAGGATGATTCCTTACCCTCCATTACTGCTAACCTTGTGAAGGAACACCTTGAGAGGCTGGACACCTTCAAGTCAGCTGGCCCTGACAGCTTACACCCCAGGGTACTCAAGGAGCTGGCAACTGCTCAGCCACTGGCACGGATCTTTGAGAACTCCTGGCGCTCTGGTGAAGTGCATGAAGACTAGAAGAAGTCCATGTGGTACCTATCTTCAAGAAGGGGAGGAAAGTGGATCCGGCAAACTACAGGTACATCAGCCTGACCTCTATCCCAGGGAAGGTCTTAGAAAAGATTATCAAAGAGGCCATTCTTAACAGACTGGCTCATGGCAGCATCCTGAGGGATAGCCAGCATGGGTTTGTTGCGCGTAGGTCTTGCTTGACCAATCTTATTTCCTTTTACAAGCAAGTGACCTATTACCTGAACAAGGGAGAAGAGATTGATGTCCTATATCCTGACTTTAAAAAAGCCTTCAATCTGGTATCCCATGATCACCTCTTGGCAAAACCGGCCAACTGTGGCCTCAGCTTCACCACTATCCACTGTCTGGGGAATTGGCTCCGTGGTTGGACCCAGAAGGTGGTGGTTGATGGAAGTAAATCATTGTGGTGCCCTGTGACCAGTTGGGTCCCTCAAGGCTCTGTCTTTGAGCCAATACTATTCAACATCTTCATTAATGATGTGGACATTGGTATCAGAAGCAGATTGGCCAAATTTGCCAATGATACCAAACTCTGGAGTAAAGTGTCCACACCTGAGAATAGGAGGGCGATCTATGCTGACCTTGACAGGCTCAGCAAATGGGCGGACAAGGATCTGATGATGTTTAACACCGAAACATGCAAGGTTCTCCACCTTGGGAAGAAAAACCCGCAGCATGCTTAGAGGCTCAGCAGTGCTATTCTGGCTAGCACTACGGATGAAAAGGACTTGGGGGCCATGACTGACCACAAGATGAACATGAGCATTCAATGTGATGCTGCAGCTAATAAAGCGAGCAAAATGCTGGCTTGCATCCATAGATGCTTCTCAAGCAAATCCCAAGACGTCATTATCCTGTTGTACTCAGCCTTGGTGAGGCCACAGCTGGAATACTGCATCCAGTTTTGGGTTCCAGAATTCAAAAAGGATCTGGAGAAGCTTGAGAGAGTCCAGAGAAGAGCCATGCACATGATCAGAGGTCAGGAATACAGACCTTATGATGAGAGGCTGAGAGCTATGGGACTCTTCAGCCTGGAAAATCACAGGCTCAGGGGTGATCTGATGGCCACCTATAAGTTTATCAGGGGTGGTCACCAGGATCTGGGGGAACGTCTGTTCACCAGAGTGCCTCAGGGGATGACAAGTTCAAATGGTCACCAACTCCTTCAGGACCATTTCAGGCTGGACATAAGGAAGAACTTTACAGTCTGAGCCCCCAAGGTCTGGAATAGACTGCTGCTGGAGGTAGTTCAAGCACCTACTTTGAACACCTTCAAGAGACATTTGGATGTTTATCTTGCCGGGATCCTATTATCCCTGCTTACTTCCTGCCCCTGGTGCAGGGGGCTGGACTTGATGATCTTCTGTGGTTCCTTCCAGCCCTAATGTCTATGAAATCTACAAAAAACTTCAGGAAGTCACCTATTGTACTCAGATTCATTTTGTGATTCAAAATATGAGTACAATCATACATCCTAATACGTGTGAAGAGGAGGGATCCAGGCCCACATGTGTCCCACATGCACGTGTGCCCCCTTACCTGACCCAAAGCAGAGGCGGATGCAGCAGCAGTGGAACCAGCAGTGGGGGCAGCAGCAGCTGATCCCCCTAAGGTAAGTGGGAGGAGGGACCGGACACAGCTGAGCCGAATCCAGAGAGGTAGCCCCCCAGATCCCTCTTAGCTGAGCTGGTAGGGAGCCATGCTCCCAAGCCGTGCCATGTGAAAAGAGCGTGCTGGTGTTTGTGTCAGCATTCTCACTGGCGGGTGAGCAGGGAAGGCCAGGAGGGAGACTTATGCTAGGGCAGGGTGAAGGCACTGCACTAAGCCATAAACAAGCAGCAACTCCTATGATGGGGTCAACACGGAGTGCTGCCAGGGCCCCTGCCCGGGGGGCTCAGCCTACCCGGGGCTTGTCTGAGGCTTCCACCCAGGCAGAGCCCATGGGGGGGCTGGCATCCCTCCACCCCCTGCTCTGTGGGAGTTGCCCAGCAAGGCCCAGGGGGGCAGAGATTGGGGACCCCCACACCTGTCCTGCAGGCGCCTGCCTTAGGGCCCTGGAAATACAGGTGAGGGAGCTCCAGGAGGAGGTTAGCAGGCTGAGGGGAATCAGGGAGGCAGAGGATGAAATTGACGGCTATTTCCTTTCCCAGCAGGGCTACATACCCAAGGAAGAAGCACCTCGGGAAGTGCTGTCCACTGCAGAGTGGCAGACAGTCACCTCCAGAACTAGGGCTGCTCGTAACACAGCAGTACCAGTTTCTCCAGTCCAGCTGGAAAACAGGTACAAGGAGCGGGCAACTCTGGAGGAAAAGGAAGGAGAGAAGGTAACTGGAGAGGAGGCAACTCCACACTCTCCACGATCTGAGCAGGCTGAAGGAGCCAAGCAGTCCCAGAGGAAAAAGCGACAAGTGATCATCATAGGCAACTCCATCCTGAGAGGTACAGAAGGCCCCATCTATCGCCAGGACCCCTCGACACGTGAGGTCTACTGCCTACCCAGAGCAAAGATTCAGGACTTGAAGGGGATGATCCAAGCCGTGATCCAGCCCACCAATTACTACCCCGTGGTCCTAATCCATGTGGGTACTAATGATGCGGCCAGGAGAAGCCCTGATTGCCTGATGGTGGACTACCACCCTCTGGGGGGGGGTGCTAAAGGATATAGGTGCACAGGTGGTTTTCTCTTGCCAAACCAAACAACACCCACAAGTACAGCCCAGCCTAGACCAATGAGAGGAACATATATGCAGGTAAGCAACAGGGGCCAGGGTAACGCTGAAAGTAGGGGGCCAGTGCACACATCCTCAGGAGGCCTCAAATGCCTCTACACAAACACTTGTAGTATGGGAAACAAGCAAGAGGAACTTACCCTCCTGCTAGCTGACACCAACCCAGACACAGTGGGGCTCACTGAAACGTGGTGGGACTCAGTGCATGACTGGGCAGTGAATATCAAGGGCTATAGGCTGTACAGGAAGGATAGGACAGAGAGGAAAGGTGGGGGCATGGCGCTCTACATTAAGGAGGAATACACATCCTTGTCAATAAGCAAAGAATCAGAGGAGGGGCACTCTGAAGTGCTCTGGGTTAGAATACAAGGCAGTTGAGGGGAAAGAAATTTAATGGTGGGGGTCTATACAGACCACCCAACCAAGGGGAAGAGCTAGACCAGGAATTCTTAAGTCAGCTCACGGAGGCAGTTAAATCAAAAGACGTGGTCATCATGGGTGACCTGAACTTTCCAGACATCTGCTGGGAAGAGCAGTCAGCCAGGTCTGACTGCTCACATAGGTTCCTAGCCAGAATGCAGGACCTCCATCTAACCCAGGAGGTGCACAGCCCCACCAGGGAAGATGCCTTGTTGGACCTGGTGCTGGACACTGGCGATGACCTGGTGAGGGGGCTACAGGTGCTCAACCACCTGGGCGACAGCGATCATCGCCTGCTGGAATTCACCATCCAGCACAAGGTGGCAAAGGCCTACAACAAGGCAGCAGCCCGAGATTTCAGGAGAGCAGACTTCAATGAGCTAAGGAGAATAGTCAGGGAAGCACTGAGGTCCCAGAGGGGAGGGGAGCCAAGTGTCCAAGAAGAGTGGTCACTCCTTAAGGAGATGATCCTCCAAGCCCAAAGGGAGGTAATCCCAACATGGATCAAAGTGGGCAGGAGGGCACAAAAGCCCCCATGGCTCACCAAAAGCATCCAGGAACGTCTCCTAGCTAAAAGGGAGGCGCACACCCAATGGAAGGGAGGGGCCATCACCAGGGAAGATTATACTGTGGTTGCTCAGGGATGCAGGGGGGCAGTCAGGAAGGCCAAGGCAGAGCTGGAACTGGGACTAGCTTCCTGGATCAAGGACAAAAAGAAGTCCTTTTTTAAATACATAGGGGGCAAAAAGAAGGTTCCGGGTAACATGGGGCCCCTGCAGCACACACTAGGAAATTTGGTCGTCACACCAGATGGCAAAGCTAACACATTTAACGATTTCTTTGCCCACATTTTCCTGAGCAGGGACCGGAAAAGCCACTCCCCCTCTCTGGGCCCCTCTCAGACCCCAGGGGAGGCACATCTAGGCCAAGGGTTAGTGAGGAACTAGTCAGGGAACTTCTGGAGGGACTGGATGTATTCAAATCAGCTGGTCTGGACTATCTCCACCCTAGAGTACTGAGGGAATTAGCTGAGGTCATTGCGGGACCCCTGGCATAGCTGTGGCACTCGTGGTGCTCTGGTGTGGTGCCAGAGGACTGCAAGAGGGCCAATGTGGTTCACATCTTCAAAAAGGGGAGGAAGGAGGACCCAGAAAACTATAGGCCAGTTAGTCTTACCTCAATCCTGGGCAAGCTTTTTGAGAGAATTATTCTGACACATGTCCACGAGGGGCCAGCAGGAGACAGTATGCTTAGGGGCAACCAAAATGGGTTCATTAGAGGCAAGTCCTGTCAGACCAACCTGGTGGCCTTCTACGACCAGGTCACCAAATCATTAGATGCAGGGGTAGCAGTGCACATAGTCTTCCTGGACTTTCGGAAGGCCTTCAACACTGTCTCTCACCCTGTTTTCATTAACAAACTGGGGGACTGTGGTGTCAACACCTACACAGTCAAATGGGTCACCAACTGGCTGGAGGGCCGCACCCAGACAGTGGTGGTGAACGGGTCATTTTTGACCTGGAGGGATGTGGGCAGTGAGGTCCCGCAGGGCTCGGTCCTCGGGCCTGCACTGTTCAACATCTTCACCAGTGACGTGGACGAGGGGGTAAGAAGCACCCTGTTCAAATTTGCTGATGACACTAAGATGTGGGGGGATGTGGGCATGCTAGAAGTGAGGAATAGGCTGCAATCAGACCTAGACAGGTTACAAGGGTGGGCAGATGAGAACAGGATGGGTTTCAACACCGACAAGTGCAAGGTGATGCACCTGGAGAGGAAGAACCAGCACCATACCTACAGGCTGGGGAACTCCCTTCTTGTCAGTGCAGAGGCAGAAAAGGATCTTGGAGTCATCACTGACTCCAAGATGAACATGGACCAGCACTGTGGGGATGCAGTCAGGAAGGCCAACCGCACCTTGTCATGCAGCCCAAGCAGATCCAAGGAGGTAATACTCCCCCTCTATGCGGCACTGGTCAGGCCACAGCTGGAGTACTGCATCCAACTCTGGGTGCCGCACTTCAAGAGGGATGTGGACAACATGGAGAGGGTCCAGAGGAGGGCCATTCACATGATCAGGGGGCAGCAGGGCACCCCTATGAGGAGAGGCTACAGGACCTGAACCTGTTCAGCCTCCACAAGAGAAGGCTGAGGGGGGATCTAGTGGCCTGTTACAAACTAGTCGCAGGGGACCAGCAGGCATTGGGGGAGTCCCTGTTCCCCCAAGCACTACCAGGAGTGACTAGGAATAACAGTCACAAGTTGGCAGAGGGTAAATTTAGGTTAGACATCAGGAGGTGCTACTTCATGGTCAGGGTGGCTAGGACCTGGAACCAGCTTCCAAGAGAAGTGGTGCTGGCTCCTACCCTGGGGGTCTTTAAGAGGAGGCTAGATAAACACCTTGCTGGGGTCCTTTGAGCCCAGTACTCTTTCCTGCCATGGCAGGGGGTCAGACTTGATGATCTGCTCAGGTCCCTTCCGACCCTACAAACTATGAAACTATGTGGGTAATGTGCATATAAAAATCAAAGAACCAAGATACTACAGAGAACCATACAACAGACTTCTTCCTATTGCCTACTGATCATGCCTTGTCACTGTCTTATTTGAAATAATGTGTATGCATATAATTTAACTAATTAACTATTTGGAACAATTACAGATAATCTCTACAAGTTTGAGGGGATTTAAGTAAAAACACAAATTGGATTCTTCTTAAAAATGATCCGTATATTTCCATAGTCATCTTGTACATAAGGCCAAAGATCTATCCATCAGGTCAGTAATCCACTTTAACAAATGCCAGTCAGTAAAGAACTGCAGTCCCTGTTCAGTCGAGAGAAACAGTAAGCAAAAGGGTATAAGGAACAGCACTAATACGAGGCTTTCATCTGGTCTGGCTCTGTCTTCCTCCAGCTTGTTGATCACAAAGATCTCGGAGTCTGTGTTCGCCTTGAGCTGGCAGAGTTGAATCTTTTAATTCAGACAGAGCATACCTTCAGATCGAGAACTAGGGACAGACATTCAAAAAGCCTGAGCCTGGACTGATTCACTCCTTGCAGGTTAGTCTAAGTTCTGCAGTTTAAACTGATTAATAACTGGACAGATATTCTCTGTTAAACCCAGAAATGCAGGCGCATGCCTGCAGTGGCCCAAGCCAGAAGCCACTCTAGGCCCCCCTAGACCTCCCTCTAATGCAATTCTCCATTATAGTAACAGAATTCTGGTTTTTAAACCAGCAGTATAATTTCCAAGCTGTTACAAATTTGTTTTGTCTGTTTGTTAAAAAAATAATGCTCCAATGTTTAATTTCCAGATAAAAACTCATAGAATTTGGGAATGTTTTCATTAAAAAAGCCAAGCACATTTGAAGGCAAGTGTTTCAAAACAAGCAAGTAAGCAAACAAATAAAATAACTGAAGAGACTGGTGATTTTTCAAATCAGCAGCTTACCTCCATCAGACTCAGGAAGAAGCACTAGACAAATGTGAGGCATGCATTCAGGACACCAACACAGACTTCAAGATGAAACCATCCTCACACCAAACAGTATAAAGAAAAACTCCTGCACAGAATCCTGAAGCAGACAGGGCAGGGCAGTTGACCTCACCTTTGGAGACCAGTTGAAAACTACAGCAAATGACACAGGTTTTTAAAGACCTGGCTACATAAAAATGTAATATTTATATCCATAGCATCAAAATGAGTATGTGTATTTCACTTAAGTGTATATTTAGAAGTTATGGGCTAAATCCATTAAAATCAGTAAAGCTATGTTGATTTTCACCAGCCGGAAAAATGGTCGTATACACTGTAACTTAAAGGCAAACTAAGGTTACTCAATGTATTTGAGATGTTATGTAATCCTTTACACTTTCTGAAACAAGCTGCTTTTATTTAGAATCTCTAATAAAATATTGGACACAATATATTGGAAATCTGGGTGGTTCTGGTTTTGAAGGTTATATATTTCTTCAAAGCTGTTAATAGCTTTCTGTAAATACCCTAAGAAAAACCACATTTAACATTTTCCATTCTCTCTGTAGTCACAATGATGTTACTTCTAAATATTTAAAGTTGAAAGCCCCATTAATCAATGCCTCCATTATCCTGCATCTTTGCAAAAGTGAAAAGAAATTCATCAGGCTAATGTGCAATACTAATAAGGTTTAATTACATCTGACTTAGCACCTAACTTTTTTTCTGCTTTGAGGTTTCAGTGAAATCAGGAGGAACATTTTTCTTTTTTTCTGCAGGAGAAAGAAACTGCAGTTTGCTTTGAAGAAAAAGATCTTAATGTAAGAATGATAAAAAGCTAAAGGCGGAAGTGACCAATTTCAAAAAGAGCATTTGGATGCGTCACAGGATAGAGCTCAGCATTTCATAAATGTTCTCTGGAAGATCGATGAATTTAAGGAGAGTGTCATGGGGCACTCCTGCGCCCCGCTCCTAAGGAGGCTCTACCCCGGGAGGGAGAGATGTGTAGTAGGGCACTAGGGTGCCTGCTACTGGCATTGGTAATGGGGCTTGGCTGCCAAGCAGCAGGGCAGCACAGCTGAAGGTTGCTTAGGCAACTGAGTGGGTCAGCTGGCCGAAGGGGGGGGGGGGCAGGGCCTGGCCTTTATAAACAGCCAGGCCGAGGCCTGAGTCAGTTCCCCTCTGACAGGCTGGAGCTCTGTTGTGGAGCAGAGCAAGGCAAAGCTGCCTGAGTGCTTGTGTGCTGATGAGATGGAGAGGCCTCTGACAGGGAGGCTTGATGGAGAGCTAGGGTGGCATGGGATGTTATAGCCGGTAGGCTGATTTTTGGGTTACTGCTGGTTGGCATGGCTTTGAGTTTGGTTTTGATGGTGATTGTGTAATACCGGAGGACTGGGTGAGGCTGTAGGGTAATGAGGAGGCCTCATCAGGAGCTCCCCAGGGAGGTGCGGGTGCTCCCAGTGCCAGAGAGGTGTGCTGTATTGTGGGCCATCTAGACCCTGGCCCCAGAAAAGGGTGAACAGATTGGGGAGCCCAGGGAGGGCATGTGTGGTGAGATGACGCCCAGTGTGGGTGTAGGTAGAAGCCCTAGTGGGGCAAGACTCAGAGAAAGGAGTCAAGGGGGCCAGGCAAGGCTAGGGTTGCATGAGCCCCAAATGGGAAGAGTCCCAGAGTGCCAGGGGCTCCACAGTGGTGGGGACTCGGGTGCCTGTTAGGACACTGTAGTAGGGGTGTACTACCCCAGCCCTGACAAAGGGCAAAGTGCTGGTGAGGGCACTGTAGTTTGGGGTGCAATACCCCAGCCCTGAGAGAGGGCAATGAGGATTGTGGGGGCCAGGCATGGCTATGGGCCACCTGAGCCCAAGCACGCGAGGCGTAGGTGCCAGAGGGGGCAGGGGAGCGTGAGGTGTAGGTGCCAGAGGGGGCAGGCCATAGAGCGGCTGTGAATATGGGAATAGGGAGCCCAGGTAGGGCAGACTAGGTTCAAAGGCCCCCAGAAAGGCAGGCGTGCAGTTAGAAGCCCAGAGAAGGGCAGACACGCAATTAGAAGCCCAGAAGGGGCACGTACATTGGAGAGGCGCTGGAGAAGGGCAGGCGCACGGTTAGAAGCCCAGAGTGGGGGCACGCATATCAGAGAGGGCGCATATACAAGAGAGGCCCTGGAAAGGGCAAGCATAAGATTAGAGCGTCCGGTGAGGATGAGGATACAGGAGAAGCCCCAGATGAGGGTGCGTGGGTAAAGAGCCCGGAGGGGGCAGGGCGCGTGGGTAAAGAGCCCGGAGAGTGTGCGCATATCAGGGAGGCCCTGGAGGGGCCTCAGGGAGGACACGTACATAAAGACACAAGAACGTCCGGAACACCACAAGAGAAGGTTAAGGGGGGACCTTGTGGCCTGCTACAAACTGGTCAGGGGGGATCAGCAGGTATTGGGGGAGTCCCTGTTCCCCCGTGTGCTGCCAGGAGTGACCAGGAATAATGGTCACAAGCTGGCGGAGGGTAGGTTTAGATTAGATATTAGGAGGCGCTACTTCACAGTCAGGGCGGCTAGGGCCTGGAACCGGCTTCCAGGGGAAGTGGTGCAGGCTCCTAGCCTGGGGATTTTTAAAAGGAAGTTAGATGAGCACCTTGCCGGGGTCATCTGACCCCGGTGCTCTTTCCTGCCAAGGCAGGGGGTCGGACTAGATGATCTACCTAGGTCCCTTCCGACTCTAGCTACTATGAAACCAGTGAGGCTTGGGCGTGGTATTGGGGGCGGAAGGAGCCATGCAACGCCCTGGGGGGGTGCACCAAGAGATATCCATGTAGGGCAAGAGCACTGGGTCCGAGAAGCCCAGGAAAGGCAGCCTCCCATTAATATTATATAAACAGCAAAGATGTGGCTGGCGAGACGAGGGTGCCGGAAGGGCAACTTGGCACGGTGGGGGCTCAGGAGAGTTCACGGCCACTTCTGGGGCCCCGCCCTGTGACAAAGCTTGGAAATTATGAAGATGACACAAAGAAAATAAAGAGATTGGAAAATTAATGCTCAAACAGAAGGAAAGCCTCATGAAAATGAATGTACAATGGGAAGGTATGTGCGTATTATATCTCAGAAGTTTATATCTCAATGCATCCTTCTCTGAAGTTTTTTCTGCAGATCTACTAAGAGAGAGCTCTTAAGGAAGTGCACAAAGATGTCATCATAGTTTGTAGGGAAGATCAGAGAGAAGCAATATTGATCATAAATGCGGTGGAACAAGTTAAACTGCTAATATTATATGCAAGCCACCAGTGGCCACTGTATGAATTCAGTTTAAAAGATTCCTTAGAAACAGAACAAGTGAAATATTTTTAGGACAGTTAAAAGGGAAAAATAGCAACCTTTACACTTCATCCTTTTAATACTGGCCTTTAAAATAGTAAACTTCACCTGCTTTTTTGATTACATGTAGCAATCATTTAGGATGGGATTGTTTTATAAGCATTCAAATAAGTTCACCACTTCTCTACCTGTACATGCTTTTCAAAATCCCACTTTTCATCTGTACTTCACTTTTAAAATGAGTACTTTCCAACCTAAGTTTTTTTTGTATTGGTAACTAATAAAGTTAAATTGATGCAAACTCTAGCATGAACAAAGCCATACCAACACAGGAGGTTTATAATATCTTTTTAACGATACATTTCCCAAAGTAAGTTATATGGATCTGAATGCATTTCAACCAGTCTGTGGTTTTTATATATGGCACTTTTCTACACACTCTCCAGGAGGTTGGCGGGGAGCAGGGGAAGGAGGAAGGGGATACTTTAATTAGCAAGCCATGCTAATTAAAAGTGCCTGGATGTCACGTATATCAGCATCCCCCACACTGAACTAAAGCTCATCAAGCCAGCTTTAGTTCAAAAGTGTCCCAAGACCATTTTTCAGCACAGGGATGCATGTGATGCAGGAGGCTGCTGGAGTGCATCAATTTCCGTGCTTCAGCAGACTTGACTGAAATCCAGCGCATTGGAGCCAGCTCTCTTCCCGTGTATAAGAGTGCTATGAGTCTACATTAAGGATATAAAAAGACGTTACACTTAGATCAACCTAATTAGGGTTAGGTTGATCCAAGTGCCTATCTGTACAGATGTTTGGGGAGGTTAGACTGGGCAAAAATGGTCCATCTAATTTAATTTAGTTCATCTGAGGAGGTGAACCAAATTTAGATTGGGAATGGGTTAGCCTGATTTTAATTAATGTCTATTCACATTTGGAGGCCAGCCCTGTGATGGGGAAAGCCCAGCTGTTTGCCCCAGCCCCAGGATTGCACTTTTCCAACACCCCCAATTTTGACTGAGCAATTTGTAGCTGCCTGCCCCTGGGTGGCTACTCCACTTCCCCTCATGGACTCACCAATGCTCTGCTGTTGACCTGCCAACCTCCCCAATCCTGCCCACCCCTCCCCCAACCCTGACTTACTTAGACCAAGTTCCTAGCATGGCTCCTGCACAAGTGGGATTCACAAGAACTAGTGAATGTCTGCCCAAGTGGGACCTGACCTACAATGACACCGAGTATGTGTGGGGATGCTTAACCAGATCAATTTGTAAATCAATAAAAAGAGAAGCATAGTTTACAACACCGGCAGAAGAATGAAAAATAAAGGAAGCTGCAATTAGTAGTTTATTTGCTGTTGCAGATCACACTAAAGGAACTGGAACAAAGTGTAAGCATTAATTTACACAGAAAGGAAAAGACAAATTTATCAATGGGGGCATTCTTTAATCTGTGATGTGTTATTTGCTTGACATGCATTCAATGCAAAAACTGATCTGGGAGGGAGGTCACCCCATGGGATCATGATTATTGCTCTTATTAATAATTTATAAAACACATGAAAGGAACTCAAGGTGAGACTGTGTATTGTACAATGATTGCTGTGCACTGGAGATTTTTCAAGGGCAAACAACTTTGCAAGGGTTCAGATGGAAAAAGAGCTATACCCAGCTAATCTTCTGAATCACTGCCATTATATCCAGAGATTTGTATATGATCAGCATGGTAATAGGGGAAAAAAAGGATTTAACTGTGTTTGGAGAGACAGGTAGATGACAAGGAATATAACTTAATATAACACATCATGCATACAAAATGTCTTAAGCAACCACCTGGTAGCAGCCATCACTGTAACCTTCATTATCCTGTTTCTTCAAATCTCTAGTGTTTGTTTATATCCCTCACATACCTTGTTTCCTCTTATATTGTAGGCTTTTCAGAGCTCTGACACCATCTTTTGTTGGTTTTGTTTGTTTTGCTCACATATGGGACCAGAGAAAATACGTAATATCCAATAAATTACTTCCTGGACTATACTAGAGAATTAGTATGTGAGGATGGACATACACTGTTTTAAAAGGTGAACTGTGAAGCAACACTGAAAAAAAATCTTGGTTTATTTTTTCATTTTATACTGCAGAAAGATAGGCTGATGCAGTCTGTAGTTCAGACTTTTTAGCTATTTTAATATATATATATTTTTATCTAAAATATCAAGATAGTGAGTCTTTTTTTTTTCCCTCAGTTGTTCTGAGAGTAATGTCAGAGGCTGAAATCTGGCCTGCAATTTCTGTTCAAATGAGAAAGAAAAGGATTGTAACGGTTAAGAATCCTAAATTCACTGTTTCTGAAAATGATTATCTTCAAGCATATGCTTAGGTGATATTCAATGAAAGGTAAGTATGTTACCTTTTTGAACAGGAATGCTTTAATGAATTGGGGTGTAGGAGAAAGATAGAAATGACATTTCTAATATAATTAACAAGCAAGGAAAACATTTTTTAACTTTGAAAAAAGCATGTATAGAGTGGAAAGGGACAGAAATAATTTTGCCTCTGTAATTCCTGAAAGTGAGCTGGAAAACAATCTTTGTACCAAATTACTTGGAGGAGTATACATCTAGCGCTGTTGAGGACAATAAATTCTATTTTTTTCTCTTATACTTTGTCTTATCTACTTAGACTGTAAGCTCTTCAAGGCAGAGACTGACATCACAACTTCATTCTTATTCCCTGAAATGCCACATTCAGCTTCATCCTTTCAAGAAAGCTTAGTAAAGCCATAGTGACTGTCAAGAATCAATATTTCATTTTGCAGAGAAATTCTCACTCAGTCCCCAAGGGAAGGAAAGTACACATTATTAGTTTATCTGCCTGCTTAACTATACCCATACAAATGCTCCTGCATTCAAAATATCTTGATCTCGAACTAGAGAAGATTTGCCTTAAACCTACAGGAATATAATACCAAACAGTAAGACCATATAAGAAAATGATTCACAGTACTACAGTATAACAGATTGTCTAAATAAATGCACAGCAATTAATAAATTGCTGATTAGTTAGATAAATAATCGCATTGGTTTAGCTCATAAAGTTCTATGCTATTGTTCTTCATTAAACAGAAGGGTGAAAATTCACTTTGTTGCTAATCAGATCCTCCTTGGATTGTGCTTCTCCCATTTGCTCTCAAGACCCGTTAAACTGTAAAGTACATTTTAGGATTGACTCTAGGTGTTGGCGTAATGGGGAAATCTCCATGGGTAGACTATGTCAAGTGACTCATGGGGCATCAATTTCTATGTGGTATTCCTCTGCTCCAAATCTTCGGGCACTGAGGGAGAATAGGGTCCAAAGAGGTAGGAAGAATGATTAAGAGCTGGGCAGCTTTATGATATAGGATTTGAACTTGAGGTTTAAACTGCAGTTCTCAGTGCGTGTGTCTACATGAGACATTAAATGGTCTGTAGAGTACTTCTGCTATGTATTAGCACAACCGACAAAAAACGTGCTAATGCGCAGTGCAATTAATTTACTGTTCACTAGTGTCACAGAAAAGCATGTGCTGGTGCTACTGTGCAGTAGCGACAATTATGGTGCATTAAGTTCGTACCTGTTATTACAGATACTAACTAAACACACCATAATTATGGTGCATTAATGAATGTGTAGATGCTCCCAGTGACTGTGTCAAACTCTAATAAGAAACCTCACTTATGGCTGAAGGCTTTGGCTAATGCAGACTAAATTATTCAAACATAGAGGACTTAAAATAATCTATAGAGGACTTATAACAATCTAAATCAGGGATGCCCAACCTGTGGCACAGGAACCACAACTGGCATGGGCACCCTTTGTGCGTGGTGTGCAGCCGAATAGGGAAGGGACAGGCAGTACAGTGGCAGATGTGGCAGGAAGCATAAAACGGAACATCAGTAGGGTCCATATGGCAGGAGTAGAAAGCTGACCAGCAGATCAGAAGCAGGGGCTCAGAAATCCATTTTCAATATTATTATTGAGGCATAACAATTAAAACTAGGTCTATACAAAATAGCACTGGGCTTTTAACAATTGTACCTCACGAGATGATATAGAAGCACTAGTGAGAATGGCTTAACAACAACTAAAAGGAAAAAATGAAGGAGCCTGAAGAAGAGACTACAGTACCAAGGTAAAAGGAAATTTCATCTGATTTAGGTCAAAATAATTTAGAGCAAAGAGTACAATAATTTCTTAACATTAAAATGTGGATTCTTCCACAAATAGAAAAAAAACTCACTGTGGTACCAAATCCTACAAAACAGATGCATTTAAGACCACGTTTTTTTCAAGAATTTTAGGTGGGTGTCACGGAGTCACGTAGGTGCCCCATGACTGTGAGTGAGATTGGCAGAGTTGCCAATCACCAGGGCAGCTCAGGTGCCGGTTGCCAGGGTGACTAGGCGGGTTAGGTGGCCGGAAGGGGGCAGGGCCGGGCCTTTATAAACAGCTTAGGCCGGAGCCTGACCAGTAGTTCCCTTTTGACTGCCACAGGAGCAGGAGCTCTGTGGCTGAGCTGAGTGGCCTGAGTTAGGAGTTGCAGCATTACCACACTAGCCGGCTGCGATGATGCTGGGGACAAGAATGCCCTAAAGGGAGGTAGGGTTGAGAGCCTGGTGAGGGGCTTGGAGTTTATGTTTGGAGCATGGAGACTCTGTGTGGTTTATGTTACAGCCGGGTGGCTTGAGTTTTGGTTATGGTTATCCTTACACCGGAGGACTGGGTGAGGCTTTAGGGGTGTGAGGAGGCCTCACGGGAGCTCCCCAGCAGCTTGGGGGTTCCCGGTGCCCAGCAGGAGCACAGTGCCAGTGGGGCACTATTGTCTTTGCTGGAGAGGCACAGTAAAGCACCGGGGAGGTGCGGTGTGCGGGGTTGCAGACCCCAGCCCATAAGGGCGGTGTTGTGCCCAGTGGGGACAACCGGACCCAGAGAAGGGTCAAGGGGACAGGCACGGCGGTGGTCGCCTGTGCCCCTAGTGCGAGGAGCGCGGTATTGGCCCCAGAGGGGGCAAGGCCCCGTACGGGGCGGCAGTAGCGAGCCAGGCCCGGGGACGCCGGTAACAGGGGCGGCAGTAGCGAGCCAGGCCCGGGGGCGCCAGGCAGGCAAGGAGCCCAGGGTGCCTGAGAAGGAGAGAGAGCACCAGAGGGGCGAGGGACCGCACAACATCCCACGGAACAGCTGCGAGGCTTGGGACGTGCTAAACGGGAGTTTTGGAGGCACGCATACCCCTTAAGGGAGGGGTGCACCAAGGCACTCTATTTGGAGTAGGGGCAAGAACACATGCCGTTCACTAGGGGAATAAGGCAGCCTCCCATTTAACCATTTAAGATGAAAGTCGTGGCGGGCGAGGATTCGAGGGTGCTGAGTACAGCCCTGAGTGACAGTAGGGGGCGCTACCGAGTTCACGGCTGCTCCTAGGCCCTGCTCCCTCACAGTGGGGTTGAGATGCTTTTATATTCCTGAAAATCCTTCCATGTTCCTATGTGTATTTTTAGGCTCCCTTTAGAAATTTGGCCTCTAGTACTTCTCTTTCCATCGGTGATATCCAGCATGTGGGAGATTTGTAGCTGTAATCCATATTATATATTTTATCTATTAGGAGGGGATGTTGATTTCCTACATTTAGCATTTTTGTTCATATGTGGTGATATGCTAGCATTTGTAATGAGGGCCAAAGAGGATGAAGATAACAACAACAGCTACATAAATGTCCTTAAGGAAAACAAAATTTTCTCAGCTGCAACTATCTCAGTGTATAAAAACCAAGCTGCACAGAATCTGGTTGTTTCAGAAGCAGAACATTAGCTAGTGGTAGGCGCCTATCACCCTAAACTCTGCATTGTACTTTTTAGGCATAGCCTTACTTTCAAGGCAGGGTGGGCCAACATGGCTTCCAGATACCCTAGCACACAGTGGTTCATGAAGAATGGTATAGTAGTGCAACATCCTTTCCTTGAGATCTGGTGCCTGGGGACTCAGGGGTTCTGCCTTCTTTCTGCCCCCTTTTAAAGAGAAGTATGTCCTTAATAAGGGAGATCCCTATTCTCCTGGGAGCGCCCATGTTGTCTGACCCTGTGTGGACCCGATGATGTCAAGAAAGGTTTTTCTTTCTGCCTGAGTTTGTGTCCCTGCCTGAGGGCTAAGCAGAAGTTGGCCCCTGGAGAATCTGCTTAGAAAGACTTTAAGAACAGGGGCTTATCTGCTTTCCTCCTATGTGTTACTACAGTGCTGGTCTTTGTGATACTGGCAAATGGAGTAATCAATATTAATCAAAAGAGCTGAGAGGTCCACCTGAGCCTAGGAGTTCACCAAGCAGGTGCGATTTAAGCACAACATTTTCAGGAGTCCACAGCACAAAAGGGAGTGATGTGGCTAGCACCGCCTCACACCTCTTTTCACTCATCAGGCGAAATGACCACATATTGATCTACAGCTGGATGAACTGGGGCTGCCTTTGTCACAGTTCTTGAGAGAGACTTAGACTCATGCCTGTGCAGCTGTAGTGAGATGCCTTTGCCACCAAACCCCAATCAGTACTACAGTCTGACTTATGGTCTGAAGGAGAATTTTAAGTTCCTTAATAGTGCTGGAGTCCCAAATAACATTGAAAAGGAGCTTAACAATGCCAGACAGCATAGAAGGCAGCTGGGGGCTGCAGTTCATGTTGAGTTAGTTCTTTTGCCATTAATGTTAACACAGCTTAGAGACACTCAATGGACTGTTAAAAAGAATTGACCACTATTCAATAAGAGCAGCAATGCAAAAATGCTGCACAAAAGTCCAAATTAACATAAAGCCCCCCTCATTTCAATGATTTTCTATTCATGAGTGCAGAAGGTATTTTAGAAGTCAGGCACAGTCCTAGCTCTTTTAAGAGCTGTATTGATGGAGGCAAAGCCACTTCTTTTTGCACAGATAGATTTAAGAGCAGTAGGGCATTGGCACATTTGAGTTTCAGCATCTCAAATATTTGGTAGGCCAGGTAACTTCAGACAGAAGAACTTTTAAAGATACTACATTTACCCAAATCCAAGGTGATCCTGAATTTAAGATGACCCCCCCCCATCCCCACTGCATAACTAAATTCTACACATGGAAAATGTATACATTTATTTATAAATTTTCCAATCTATAGAATCTAATTACTGCAGTGTTGTCTTAACTTCATGCCTCTTCCTCCCCACTGCAGTGGGGAAAGCAGTGGCAGAAGGGCAAGTGGTAAGGGTCAAGCAGTTTGACCCCTGCCCCTTGCCCACCCACACCTTGCCCCCCTCCACGTGTCTGCCCCATCACTTGCCCCTCACCCATGTCCACCACCTCTGGTCCTGCCATTTACTCTTGCTCCAGCTCTGCTCCACCTTGGAGCATGAAGCATGTGTTTGCTCCAGCCCTATAGCAGCAGCAGTGGTTTGGCAGCTTTGGAGCGCAGCTCAAGCTACTACCACTGCTGCTACGAGGCCAGAGCAAACACATGCTCTCTGTTCCAGGCTGGAGCAGAGACAGAGCCTGATGGAGCTAGAGCAAGAATAAGCAGCAGGGGGAGCAGATAGGTGCAGAGGATCCTAGTGTAGTGGGGAGCAGGCAGCAATTTTAACTCCAAATCCAACCCTGGGCTGGAGCTGGAGCCACTGTGGATGTTCCCCCCATAGCCTTATACTTGAAAGATAATATGCCCAAGAATCATTATGACAATAACATATTTGAAGAGCGATATTGGCCCTTTTCCTTGGGGAACTTTACAGCAAGTCTGGACAGCTTCTAAGCAGCTGGGGACTACATGCCCCACAGGTTGCAACAGCAGGGCCTGTGCCTGCTGCACTATGTACTCCACCCTCAAGTCCTGTGTCTCCCACTTCACCATACATGTCCCCTGCCACACTGCACCATGCATCCCTGTGCACTCATTCCCCACTACCCTGCATACCTGGATGTTCTGCCTCATCCTCAGTTTACCAGCCATGATCTGCTCCACTGCACATGCCTCTCAGGTGCCCTGAGCTGCAGGCTCCCGCGGCACTGCAGGCTGCAACCCCCTGAACCACCCTACCCCACCCCACCCCACCCTGACCCCTACGGTGGGGAAGGGGAAGCCAGAGGGAGAGGGAGCCTGAAGCCTCCAGCTATTTCTGCAGCTGGAGAAATCAGTGGGGCAGCAGCTTTACAGGAGCCCAGCAGGGGTGCAATTTAACTCCTTGAGAGCTGCATGCAGCCCACAGGCCACCAGCTGGAGAACCCTGCTCCAAGTGATCCATGTTAACTGAAGTCAATATTTAATTAGAAGCCAGTTAATGGATGTATTGGAAGAATGCCTGTTTTAAGGGACCCTGACAAAGAGAAAGTTACTAACCTTTCCTCAAGATTCTGGCTGCTGTCAAGGTTTGGGTTTATGCCATAGGGTGAGAGAAGGTTAAGCAAATTATGTTGTAAAAGATAAGGGATTTATGCTACACTACAAGCAGTGTGCAAAATGTGTTATCCTTCTTTTGTAGCAAGCAGCAATACTTAATAGGAGATCATTCTCCTCATATGTAGGCTCAACACGTTAATATTTTCTGCTAGTACATCTTGTTAGTAAACCATGAACAATCATTAACATAGCTTGCAAATACTTCAAATATTGTTGATTAATACAAAATATATTACTGCTTTATTATTGGCATTTACTAATTTTAAAATAGATTTGAGGTAGATGGGGATCTGGAAAGTTGCCAGTATTAGGAATCTTCTCCATGGTTGTCAGTTATTTTTTCCAAGACAAAATATGAGCCTTTTTTTAAAAGCTTATAAAGGGAAGGATATAAATAATACAACTAGTGATGGGCAATCTACTAAAGGATGAAAGATTTTATTTGGATTCAGCATTAAAGGCTTGGATGCTTATCTTAAGACTAGTTCCCCTCATCCAAATATGTGACATCTGCAAAATTGGGGATCAGCTTATTTCAGGCTTGATTTAAGTGAGGGCAAAACTTAGGGTCAATTTCCTTTTTATCTGGACAAATTCGTTGGCCCTTAAAATAACCTGCTTGTTATTTAGATTAGATTTTGTAAATGGTACTTAGTTTTAAGCTTTTTATTTCTTTCATGGAGGCTATTGGATTAAATCATCCAATATTAACTCAGTCTTTCTTCACAAATCTTCCACAACAGCAATAGAGCTGATTTTTACTGGCATACAAATTAGTAAAGACTTCTGGATTGGTCTTATTAACAAAAGACACTGAATCTTTCTATTACATTCAATAGGTCTTGAATAAGATTTTTTTTGCCTTAAATTGTTACATATATGCAGTAAGAGAGAAGATTTTTTTTTTCCTTCTGAGCCAGCAAATAAGTTAGGAGAAAAGGATCCAGCTAATATTAAGCAAGCAGTGCAAGTGGACATGGAAGCTGTCACCATGTCATCTCTGTTACTATGATGCAATTAAAATTGTACCATAAAAATAGCAGTAGCATTAAATTTAGCCCCCTTTCCACAGGACCTCCCTTTGTTATCCTGATGGCCAAGTCACTGTTGTGTACTGCACTCACTGCCTTGCTTGAAATTAGGATTCTGCTATCCTAATTGAACATAAACCTCACACAGCATGTATCAGTGTAATACAGGAAACACATATGTAGCCAGCGTGCCTGATGTCATCTTGAAACACAATATGAAATATGTAGTCTTCAAATATCCTGGACTTGATATGAGAAGAAGGTAATAATAATCAAAGCTTCAATTTGTTAGCAAAGACCAAACAACTCTAGAGATCCTCATTCATTTTGCTAGGGCCAAGCAGCAAATCCCTTACTCACATCACTCAGAAGATAATCACAGAAGTACAGACTGACTTCAGCAAGCCTATCTGCATGATTAGCTGCTTGCTGATGTGAGAAAGGGTTTTGCAAGTTGACTCCTGCTTTAAATATCTGAACACAGATCTGTCGGCAAAATCCTGCCTTCAGTCACTCCAGTTCTACACCAACAGTAGTGAAACCTATGAAGAAACTATAATTCAGCAGACAAATATGGGGTTTGAGAAGAGATGGGTTTCAGACTAACTTGCATACAGCATGCACTGTAATCACACACAGACTTGATTTACATTAAGTGAGCATAGTGTTGAGGAAGAGAATCGATCACCTTGTCTTTAATTTATTGAACTGAGTATAAGCATCTGTATGCACTGCATATGGGCAACAATGCAGCTTTATAGACGTAGTAAATCAAGGTTGGCAGAGGGTGATAAACAGGAACATGGTGATTATCAGGCGAATAGTGAGCAGGATCCCAGGAAATTACAACAGCATTTATAGCTTTTATAGCCTTTAGTTAGGCATTTAGTCACTTTTAGAATAGTGAAGAGATATTGATTCTACAATAGGTTACTAGATTACCTATGAAAGCAAGACAGTCAGTCCAAAATCTATCAGCCTAGCTTCTCTCACAGGCTCCCACTAGCAACACTTCCTTGTGAATGTACTCAGTGATGTCCTATTAGATTTGTTTGACTTGGTGTGTGTTCTAAACAGGGCATTGGGATTAATTGTGGAAAAATGAAGACTGCCAAAGTGATAGATGCATGTCCTTCTGTAGATGGCATGCCCTGGTGTTACCACTTCGTACTCATAGTTTGCTTCTAAACTATACTCAGAACTTCAGCTGGTGCATTTCTGCACTGATTCTGCAACTTCACTGGAGCTGCACTGATTTACACAGGCATATAGATGTAGCCCTTCATATTTTTTTCTGTTTAAGATTGCATTCAGGAGTCTTCAGTTGTGTCACTGTGGCTAAGTACAGACAGTCAAAAACACTGAGACTAAATTGATTCAGTCTTTGCAGGTTAGTCAAAGCTGCAAACATTGAACCAATAAAGAAATGAACAGACATTCACTTTTGATTCTGGAAATGCAACCACATACCTGCGGTGGCTCAAGCCAGAAGCCAGGGGGCATTAGAGCACTGCACTGTGGCACATAACTAGCATACACTGCGTGTCTGCTTCCTCTTCCTGACCCAAAGTCTCTGGGATTTGCAGTCCAGAGTCACAGTGGCAGGACTTTGCAGGGTTGCTCATCACTTCCTTTTCCTGCTTCCAGGTATCTCTGGGATTTGTAGCCCACAATCACAACCAGCACCAAGTAAGCAGGGCAGGGCAGCTCTGTACTCATGGGAAGGGAAGTTTAACTCCCCTTCCTGGCCCCAGACCCTAGAAGGGGTTTGCTTGCAGGGGCCAATGAACCAAGGAGCTAAGGAAGCAGAGGGACAGGACCAGCCTTGCTCTCTGGAGCACACACCACAGCACAGCCCATCCCAGGGCTGCAAAATGCTGGTATGCTGGGGGACTGTGATTTAACTTGAACAAGGAAGGGGTCTGGGGCAGAAGTTTCATAAACCATTATTTTTCCTAAATCAGTTAAGTCTGATACTGCATTCAAGCAGTCACACACTCCTGGAAGATCGTTTCAGGCTCATTTCAGGCTCACCATTACGAAAAACTACTTCACAACTAGGGTGTCTAGACTGTGACCATTAATTCTAATTTTCCCCAAGGGTACCCTGGTGAACAGTTTTTCACCGAGCCCTAGATGTATGCTTCTGATGTAGTGGTAAGCTGCTACTAAGTCCCCTCTCAGCCTTCTCTTTTTTAGGCTGAAGAGTGCCACGTCCCTCAGCCTTTCCTCATATGGTTTGCTGTGCAAGTCTCTGACCATATGGGTAGCCCTTCTCTGGACTCTCTCAAGCTTTACCATGTCCTTGTTAAGGTGTGGAGCCCAGAACTAGATGCAGTACTTCAGCTGTGGTCTCACAGAGCCAAGCAGAGCAGGAGAATCACTTCTTTACAATGGTTTTGCTGGAGATGCATCAGTTGATGCATGCGTATTATTGGCCCTGCTGGCTACAGTATCGCACTGCTGGCTCATGTTGTTATTGTGGTCAATTATTACCACCAGGTCTATGGTAGCAACTGATGGGGGATCTTCAGTCCTGCTGCCTGATGAGAGGCAGCAGTTGCACAAGCACCCATGTCATGAGTTTTTCCTCTCAGCAGCTAGGGGTGCAGGGCCCCAGGACCCCCCTGCACCCATCTCCTTGATAGCTGGCAGGCCTTGTGGCCACAGAACGGCCTAGCAGCTAGACCTGCAGTAGTTTCCATGCCCCCCCCATGCCCCAAGACAGACACAGTTGCATAAGCACCCATGGCACAAGTTTTGCATGTCAGCAGTTAGAGTTGCAGAGCCCCAGAACCCAGAAACCCTGCACCTATCTCCTTGACAGCTGGCAGGCTTTGTGGCCTCAGCAGGGGCTAGCAGGCCTGCAGCTTTCACCCTGCTGCACTTCATTTTAATAGTGGAAAAATTCAGATTTGGGGGATTTTAATCAGAGAATTTGCCCTTTTTTATCATAGAGTTTGCAATTTTTAAACAGAGAAACCAGGATCTCTGTGATGAGGCTCTCTTCATTTAGGTGGCAGCTGCTGAGAAACAGGCAACAGTGTGGGCTCCCTGGAGGCCCCTCCTGGTAGCCTGTTCTCTCACCTATCCAACCCCTGGGCTCAGGTCTGTGCTTCCAATGGGATAAAGCCTTATGGGAGTTGGGAGAGGGGACAACAGACAGACTGATCTCTTCCCTTTTTTACACATAAGATTTTACAAATGTTTAAAGCTAAGGAAAAATGTGGACACACATAAACACAGCTAGAGGTGAGGAAGAATTTATTGTTAAACTGCCTGTTTCTTTACTTTCTGGGTACCCCAAAAGAAGGGCTGAAGCTAGGAATGGCAGCAACAGCAAAAAGTCGCCGACGAACTGGAACTGCCAATTGCTATCAGTTGCAGAAGATCCAGAAGTCTACCAAGAGGGTAAAAGTCACCAGTAGGAGAGGGGTCAGAAGCCCTGGCAAATAACCCAGGACTGATAACAGAAAGACAGCACAAGTGAGACAGAGATATCCACAGAAGTATAGGAGAAAGGACAGAGGTAGCTGGGCATCATGAATAAAGAGGCCAGGGGAAAGTGGGTCCAGGCAGATGAGCAACAGATGCAAGGAGAAAGAGACCATAGGTAGTCAAACACATGTAATAGAACTAGAACAACAACAGATAAACCTGTGGAGGGAAGCTGAGGCTTTGAGGAGCAGAACAGAAAATAAGCGTGTGAAGGCAATGGAGAGGGGGCAAAATAGGGACAGAGCAGAGACTTTGTAGTTAATTTTTTCTGTCCCCAGAAAGGGAAGCCCACACTAACTGCAGTAACACAATTCAGAATATGTAAGTTCTTTGCTAAAAGTCATGTTTCCACAGCTACAACCACAGTGGATCCTAACTGGGAGGAATGGAGGAGAAATGTTTCACAAGACATTTCCTCTTAAGATCCACATGAAGGAAGGGTTGGACAACTGCAGCTAAAAGAAGTTTTAAAACCTTCAGTGTAGCCCAGCATAAATGCTCAAATAGCAGGATATGGTATAAAACAGAAGTATGGATGTGTTCAACACAAGTCAGTATAGCCTTTGGAAACCATGACAACAGAGAGTATATTAACCTGCAGCAACGTCTCAACTCTGCAACATTCTCAGCACAACACTAAAACAATTTTAGGTCATCAGAGAAGCAATTGTTCTGAAAACTGCAAACAGCAAGCTAACATGTTACCTTTGTGCCTTGTTTAATCTGCTGGGAACACTTTATAACTTATTACTTTCTAGGACTCTACTTGAATAAGCACCAATACGCCATGTGAAAGTGAATCCGCAGGATGAATAACCTCACCTGCCTGAAGCACTTAAACAGAATAAATAAAATATAGCACCATCTCCAAAGACATTAAGAGTTGGAAATGTGAGCATGTAAACTCACTTCAAGACAAAACCTGACAATAACCACTCTGAGACCATTCCATCTACTGTCCCATTAACATTTTATAATAGTACAGGTTCAAAAATAAATATTGACATTCCTATCACCAATTTGTTCCATGCCATCACCAGACTTAAAGCCTTTGTAGGTATAACTCCATCTCCCAACACTTCTATCATGAAAATGTAATTCCAAGAGGAAGTGAGCTACAGTGCCATCTCCAGCACATAACTGGAAGGAATTCAGAGAGCTCTTTCTACTCTGAGATTTCTGTAAAATGCTGAATATATATAAAGCTAATGAAGGGCACAGTTAAGCATCACATGCTAGAGAAGATAACCTAGCTATTGACTGCTTACAACTGAAGTGATTATTAAGTACAAATTATTAAACTACATATGCTAGGAGTCTTTGCAGGAAGGAAGAAAGCTTTGGGTTTATAGTGGAGTGTGGAGAAAGAACCCAATGTATTGTACTTGGAGTGACACTTTAGAATATTCTTCAAAGGAAAGCTGCAGTAGGTATACCTCATTTAGAAGAATCATCTTTTCCCTACCAGATCCCAGAATTATCACCTTAGAATGACTTAGTCACCACATTGGTTATAAAGGGATCAAATTTAAAAAAAAAAGAAGCAAATGTAGTGAAATTAAGAAGAATGTCAATTTCAGACAGCATCTGCCAGGGACCAAGGGAGAATATTTTATTCTAGAAATGAGGTATGTTAGTATTTCCTACATCTTTGTTTTTGCTTTGGTTTTATTTCCTGGCTTAAAAGGAAATTTTCAAATATAGACATTTCCTGTAGTATCCCAAGTTTCAAGCAGCACTAGGCCTCCTTGTTTGCCCTCACCATCAATCAAGAATTTGATGAACTACTGTAAGTTAATAATGTCTTTCACTGAGTGCATGAATGGAAAATCTTGGAGATTCATCTGCCCTATCTCTGTGGGCTAATTCTGATACAGCAGTTATCCGTCACTTCTAACTAATCCAGTGTGCTTCCAAATGATGCATCCATTTTTGAACAATAATTGAAATGCATGTGTGCAGCCCTTATGTCCCGTGGGAGAAATTATGTTTTCTGCTTTCATTAAACAGGCTTTCTAAAATGGCACAATTGTATTGTATAGGAAAAATGTCTGAAAAATGAGTCATTTAAATCAGCCAGCTAGGGAAGGTATATTTACTATATTCTTCTGTGCTCTGCTATAAAGTACTTACGTGAATACAGCTTAGTTAGGACTGTGCTGGGTTCTATTTCTAGCTCTGCAACTGACATTCTCTTTGTGACCTTGAGCAAATTACGTAATTCTACCATGGTTCAGTTCATTGATCTGAAAAATACTATAATAATACCTACCTCACAGGGGTGTTGTGACTTAATTTAATTAATGTTCTAACATGCCTTGGGAACCTTGGATGAAAGGCAATATCTATGAATGTCACACTGTAAGTGTTTGCAAGCGCTGTGTAATGATAGAGGCTGGCCAGGTTGGATTGTATATGTCAGCTCTGGGTTCAAGTAAAGTTTCTGCTTTGATTATACAATCAATTTGCATTGAGTAGACAAGGTGTAAGTAAGTCTCAGAAAGGCAGTCTCTCTCACTTACCCAAGAAAAACGAATGACGCAAGTGAAAGGCAAGAGATCAAGGTAAATTAGATGGTGCTGGGATCATGAATGGGGATCAGGTCTAGTTCTCAGGTACACAAAAGTCCTTTTATAACACTCTAGTAGTGTAAAAGGGTAGTAGAGAAGGAATACAAGTCACTTATTATAACTTCAGGGGTGTCTTACACTGCTGAGTTGTTGGGAAAGGAGAACAAAGGAGATTAATTAACTTAGGTTAAAAATGAATTTTACTTAAGTAACACACAAATAAAATATGCCTCTAAGGCACCAGTACTACGTGAATACAGCTTGATTTAATGCCTGTTTAATGAAAGCAGAAAACATAACACATTTTGAAATGAAAAATAATTTCAAGATGAAAAATTAAAATGTTTCTTTTTTAAAAAAATTTCCAAAAGGATGCTGCGGCATTGTTAGAACTGTTGTTCATTTTTTTCTACAAATCAAAAAATGTCAGTGAGCAACTTCTTCCAATGGGAAAAGTTCTGAAAAATTCTATATAAAAGTCAGGAAAAGCTAAAAATGCATCTTTGGGCAAATCTTTGATCTTTGCACTTTGGTTTCAGTTCTCTGTCTCAGTTACCCCATCAGTAAAATGGGGATAATGATATTAATTTTCTTTTCAAAAATAGTTTGAAACTTAAGGATATAACATTTTAGTTCTAGGCTAATCTCATGAATAAATCATGATTAGAAAACCCCCCCAAAAACTTTGTGATGGCTTTAAAGATCCAAAACTTTAAAAGTGCTGAAGGATTTCCTTCAAACTAGGCCTGTTCCTACAATTATCCTAATTCTGAGGTGCACTTATCACCAAGAAATTTTTATATTAAAGTGATGCTTTGAAATAAGTGAGTGAATAATAGCTTGGGCTTCTGTATCAATGTTCATCAGAGGATCATAAATCACTTTAAAATATTCATGAATTAAACTCTCACGGTATCTCTGGGAAGCAGATAGCTATTATCATTTATTCAGATCAGGAAACTGAAATATTAAGAAATTTGGGCCCACAATTTGGAACTAGGGGAGCTGAAGCCTGAGACTCATACGCACATTACAGGACCAATTATCCATTCTGTGTAGACCCCCGGGGTCCCACTGTCTTCAGCAGGTGCTCAGGGTGTGCAGCAGCATTGAAAAACCAGACCAGTTATCAAAACTTCTAAATTGATGAGGAAATATTGGTAGACCTGTCCCATAGTAATTTAGAATTTCAATTCCTTCAGATAATCTTTGATTATTGTTGTTGTTATATTACATTTGGTGCCTGTTCAAAGAAATGTATTAGAGTTAATTTCATAACAGCTTTTTCTTTGAACTCTCTAAAAGAATCTAATGAAAACTGTCTTTTTTCTTCATGCTTTTGTATTTGTTTCTGGACAACATAATTTTCTGCTCTTATTCTTTCCTATTTATAAGTGATTTATCTAATCTACATAGTCCTATTTAACTTGGTATTCCTATTTTGGAAGGCTTTTTTTCCCGCGGATCCTCTGCTTCTAAGAACCTTTTACTGCCCAAGAAAGTCAGTTGCAGCATACCATCTTAACTCAAATACAAGACAAGGGTTCCCTCCCTAATCAGCATGGAGAAAAAAAGACACTAATCTTATACTGACATTCAAGGAAATCTCATCAAATAAACTGTCTATCATTAAACTGCTGCCAAAACCAGCATGTGCTCAATAATGGAAACCAACTACAATGTTAATTAAATGCAGCCAACACTATGACTGTAAAACGCATGGCCCATAGAGGGCAACCGTATGGGAACCTTTTTGTGCATATGTGTGTGTATGTCCCTTAAAAAAAAATGGGCAGGTGTTAATTAGCACATGGATCCGTGAGGGGGGGAGGGTAGCATCTGGAGTACACAAACATACAGAGCAGTAATGAGCTAGGGGGTAACCATGGCTTGAAACGCTGTCAACTCTTCTGGGGTCCAGTCCAATAAACTATATAATAAACCATGAGCCTTTTGACTTTGAAGTAATATGCATAGTTTGTACTGTGTATAAGTAGGTAAAAAAGTGCTGCTCAAATGTGTGCTTTTGGAGTACCTGTGCTAAATCTGGCAGCGGTTTCAAAAAAGGTAAAAAATACATCAATTCTGGATGAACTAAATATATGAGTACATGTAGTAATTTGCCTATATGTTTATTTTAAGGTCAGTGTTCTCAACTTTGCCCATCATTTCCATGTGCTTAGGGATAGCAGGGTCTGAATGTGGAATGGGGGGAGGGGCTGCAGGGGGAACAAGTTGGGGGAGCAGAGGGCAAGGGGGCTACTTGACCCCCCCAGATTTATTTTCCCAGTTGTAGCAGTGGGAAGGGGACATTTGTCTGAACTGCCTACACTTCCTTGGATTGCTACCATTCATTAAAAGAAAGTTATTTTAATGCTTTCTTCACCCTTGCTTTCCTTCTACTAGGAAAATTACTAGTACATTTCTAGTCCAACACTAGAACTACAGTGATGAACTATAGTGTCCACAATGCTTTGCTTCCTGTATCTCCACCTCTGAGCCCTTCCAGAGTTTTGGCTCTCTTTGTTCTACTAATACTGCTCTCAGTAAAATATTGGATGGCCCTTTCCAAGTCCAGACCAAATAATGCTACTACATATGCATCCCACACAACACTGGCAGTTTTGACACTGCTGAACACTCCGTACTAAAAAGAATCTCCAACATTGACTCACGGGAATCTTTTCCATCAATCTCCCAAGATTTTCTTACCCAAACAATCATTTCTTCCATGGTTCCCCTGCTAATATAGTTGGAGGGGAAACATGTAAGCACTATGTTTCAAAGTGCAACATTGTGCAATCTCTGCTATCAGGTACTCAGCAGAGGTCAGAACTATGGCTCCATGGGAAATATCTCAACACATCCAAGAACCCTCCCAGCTGCTCCAGAAGCTATGGTGATCCACTAAACTTCAACACTGTCATACAAAAGTATCTTCACGCTGCCTATTCTGCAACTATGCTAGTCTTACCACATTCCAGCCCTTAACTTTTTGGAAGTTTACATTGCAAGTATGTACAGGCACAATTTTCTATGAAAAAAACAAAGTCATTGGGCATTGACTGGAGGCCTGAACTCTCAATTTTTCCCCAGAGAAAGCTTTCCACTGAAACCAAATTGTCTTTCTCCATCCATAAGTAGATATGTTTTGTGTTTCCATATATTATACCTTTATTGATGCCATTCAACTCAGTGAGTCACACCCTGTTTCTTCTTCTCAAAGGTAAGACATTTTTGTGTCTCCTTAAGCTATAAAAAAATGAAACAGTGAACCTTCTATCTAAATCACTGGAGTTTGCCATGTATTTTCTTCAGTGGGTTTAGAAGTCTGAATGCTGAATATAAATGTGGCAATGACAATGTGGCAGTGCTAGCCTAAAGCATAAGCAAGAAAAATGATTGTCTTACTATGGGGCAAAGAGAGGGAAAACACTGCTCAATCTGATACTGGCAACGAGGGACAACCTAATCAGCAACCTAATGATCGAAGGGAAGCTGGGTGACAGTGACCATGAGCTGATCAGCTTCACCATCTGCTGTAAAGCTGGCAAGTCAGTCAGAAATACAGAAGTCCTCAACTTCAGGAAAGCTGACTTTGACAAGCTCAGGAGGCTTGTCAGTGATGCCCTAAAGGACCACAACGCAAAGGGGAGGGGAGTTCAGGACGAGTGGTTGCTCCTCAAGTGAGAGATTCTGGATGCACAAGCAAAGTCTATTCCATCTTGGACAAAAGGCAACAAAAGGGCACAGCAGCCCCCTTGGCTCTCCAAGGAACTAGCGGACCACCTGCATCCTACAAAGGATGGAGGACTAGATCCACCTCCAAGGAGGAATACTCTGCACTGGTCTGGAACTGCAGGGAGTGAACCAGGAAAGCCAAGACTGCAATGGAACTCCAGCTAGCTAGAAGTATTAAGGACAATAAAAAGTTCTTTTTTAGATATGTGGGAGTCGGAGGAAAAGCAAGGGCAACACAGGACCACTACTAAATCAGATGGGACAATTGACATCCAGAAAAAAAGCCAATTTGCTAAATGGGTACTTTGCATTGGTTTTTCACCAGTCCCAAGGCACTACAGGACAGGAATGCCTGGGTGAGGATGATTCCTTACCCTCCATCAATGCTGACCTTGCGAAGAAACACCTTGAGAGGCTGGACACCTTCAAGTCAGCTGGCCCTGACAGCTTACACCCCAGGGTACTCAAGGAGCTGACAAGCATCATAGCTCAGCCACTGGCACGGATCTTTGAGAACTCCTGGTGCTCTGGTGAAGTGCCTGAAGACTAGAAGAAGTCCATGTGTTGCCTATCTTCAAGAAGGGGAGGAAAGTGGATCCAGCAAACTACAGGCCCATCAGCCTGACCTCTATCCTGGGGAAGGTCTTAGAAAAGATTATCAAAGAGGCCATCCTTGACAGACTGACTCATGGCAGCATCTTGAGGGATAGCCAGCATGGGTTTGTTGTGCTTAGGTCTTGCTTGACCAATCTTATTTCCTTTTATGAGCAAATGACCTATTACCTGGACAAGGGAGATGAGATTGATGTCCTATATCTTGACTTTAAAAAAGCCTTCAAACTGGTATCCCATGATCACCTCTTGGCAAAACTGGCTAACTGTGGCCTCAGCATCACCGCAATCCACTGTCTAGGGTATTGGCTCTGTGGTTGGACTCAGAGGGTGGTGGTTGATGGAAGTCAATCGTCATGGTGTCCTGTGACCAGTGGGGTCCCTCAAGGCTCTGTCCCTGGGCCAACACTATTCATCATCTTCATTAGTGATGTGGACATTGGTATCAGAAGCAGACTGGCCAAGTTTGCCAATGATACTAAACTCTGGGGTAAAGTGTCCACACTTGAGGATAGGAGGGTGATCAACGCTGACCTTGACAGGCTCAGCAAATGGGCAGATGAGAACCTGATGGTGTTTAACACTAAAAAATGCAAGGTTCTTCACCTTGGGAAGAAAAACCCGCAGCATGCTTATAAGGCTCGGCAGTGCTACGCTGGCTAGCACTATGGACAAATAGGACTTGGTGGTCATGATTGACCACAAGATGAACATGAGCATTGAATGTGATGCTGCAGCAAAAAAAGCGAGCAAAATGCTGGCTTGCATCCATAGATGCTTCTTAAGCAAATCCCAAGACATCATTCTGCCACTGTACTCGGCCTTGGTGAGGACGCAGCTGGAGTACTGTGTCCAGTTTTGGGTTCCACAATTCAAAAGGGATGTGGAGAAGCTTCAGAGAGTGCAGAGCAGTGCATGATCAAAAGTCAGGAAAACAGGCCTTATGATGAGAGGCTAAGAGCTATGGGACTCTTCAGCCTGGAAAAGCACAGGCTCAGGGGTGATCTGGTGGCCACCTAGAAGTTTATTGGGGTGCTCATCAGGATCTTGGGGAATGTCTGTTCACCAGAGTGCCCCTAAGGATGACAAGGTTGGATGGTCACAAACTCCTCCATGACTGTTTCAGGAAAAATGTCTTTACTGTCCGCTCCCCAGTTTGGAATAGACTGCCACCAGAGGTGATTCAAGCACCTATTTTGAACATCTTCAAGAGACATTTGGATGTTTATCATTCTGGGATCCTATGATTCCTGCTTTTTTCCTGCTCCTGGGGCAGGAGGCTGGACTTGATGAACTTCCGAGGTCCCTTCCACCTTAGTCTCTATAATTCTATGATTGCCTGGACAGAAACCAATGAAAAGATTGATCCATTCCACTAGCAATGAGAATGCAAGCGGCAACAACCCATAGTCAAAGCACATCACCCCCAGGTATGACATCCAGTGAAAAGTTTTTAAATTAAAAGCAAGGAAAGTGATTGCCCTATGTCCTGTATACCCTCAGAAATTCACTGTCTGAGGCCCAAAATCTGACTGGCCCTGCTGTAGGAAAAAATGTAAATATTAAACGTAAACACACCTTGTTAGAATTAGCTACAATTTACGAATGAAAATATGAAGCTGAAAATATTACAGGGGATGTTTTTTGGAATGCTGTACCTAAAAGCCACTCACAGAATTGCATTCTCAAGTCTTTTGTTAGGAAATTTATTTACCAAGATATTTGTTTCTTATACAAATAATGTTGCCTTTTTGAACACTTGCACTGAAACCAAAACAAGAGAAGCTACTTGCAGGATCAAGATCATAATTTGTATAATTCCTTGAGCTGGAACATGCACCTTATAAATACTACTGATACAATGATATAATAAGATGGTATCAGTAATCCATGGGCTCTGGAGAAAGAATCTCTATATTATCCGAGAGTTTCTATCCACAGAAATATTTTCATTGCTATGGCTTTTCTAGCTTCACATGGAGGTGGGGCTTATCTAACTTCTTGCTTTTTCAACCTTATTCCTTTACTATATCAGAAGATGCAGTTGGAACAAAGCTAGACTTGTTTATACTTCCTGAGAATCTGGACCTAAGGACATGGAAGAGAAAAATTCAGTACACAGTTTGCCTTTAATCACACTATAAAAGTAAGGAGGCAGCTCTTCAGCACCTCATAAACATTCTTTGATCTTCACAATAGCCTTGTGCAATACAGAAATATTTTACAGATGGGGAACTGAAATCCACAGTGGTTATCCACCTGATTTTCAGAAGGGCTTCATAGAGCTGTTCAGAAATTTCCAGCAAAATTAAGTTTCACTGGAAAATACCAGTTTCTTGAAGCCAAACTGTTTTATTTGAAACACTTGCTGGTTCAATGAGTTTTTGTCAAATCCAGGAAAGTGTGCTGACAAACAGCCTGGATCCTTTGTAGACTGCTCCCAGGCTAGGGAATCCACACTTCTAGGGTTTGTAGCCCCAGACAATAGGCTGTCAGGTCTGCCTCAAAGCAAGGAATCCTGGAAGCTCCAGGCCTCTGACCCCAAGGTCATTAGTCTGCTGGAATTCCAAGATATATGACTCTGGGTTAGGCATGTCAGATGAAATGTCCCATGAAAGGGGAGGAGAGCTATCAATGTCCTGCAACTGCAAGAGTTAAGATAATCTTGATGCATCCAAAGAAGATCCACTAGAGAGGAAGGAGAAAACACCCAAAGTTTATGGCAATATGACCACAGGGTAAAATTCCTTCCTTCCCAAATGTGGCTATTGGTCTGACCCTTAGTAGATGTAACAGTCTCTAACCTGAACCTCCACTTTTTAATCCCAACAGGAGTACTGGCACACTCAAATCAAAACCCCAATCCTTGGCTACTGGCAACAACCAGTGCTTCTGAGGAAGGTGAATCCCTAAGGGTGGAAAAAAATCCTTCCTAGCCCCATGTCGCCACCAGCAAAGCAGGAGCATGATAAGAAACAAACACCCTCCACTCAGCTCTGCAAACTGAGGACTGCAAGCACAACTCAACACATCCCACACACTAACTGGAGAGGCATAATGCCCCTTTCTGTAACCCTATCCACTCCATAAGCTTATCCCACCTCCTTTAATCTTTTGTAACTAAGTCAGTTGAGGAGCTCTGCTTCATCCTCTTTCTGTTAAGCATGTTCCTCTCCCATATTCACATGCTCTGGGCTGCAGAGCTCTTCTTGTGATCTTCCAATGATTTGGGGGAGGAGGGAAGGGTCCTGAGAATCCAACTGTTGCTCTTTCTGCAGACTACCTGACCAATGCTTATCCAACCTCTTGCTGATAACCTCCACATGAAAGATATTCCACAACTTCACTAGGTAGCCTATTGTTCTAGCTAGGTACTACCTCATTGTTCTAACAGTGAAAAAGTTTTTCCTGATATCCAATCTAAATCTACTTTGCTGCAGCTTCAGCCCATTGGCACACATCCTACTCTCTGCAATAATGGAGAAAAGATTTTCTCCCACTTCTTTATGGCAGTTCTTCAAATATTTGAAGACTGTTATCACATCCACTTTTCTGCAAGCTGAATGTGGTTATTCCTTTCAACTCTCCTCATATGGCATGCCTTCCAAGCCCATTATCACTTATGTCTTGTGCCTCTGGCCACACCTTAACTTCTTCATGTCCTTTTTAAATGTGGAGCCCCAAACTGCACACAATACTCTAGATGAGGCCTAACCAGAACCAAGTAAAGAAGAACTATGAATCCCCATGGCTTATACCTAAAACTCATCCGAGATTACTCAGTAGTCTAAGATAGTGCCAGAAACTGAAAGCATGTCTCCTGAAATTCAGTCTAGTGTTTGGTCCTAAGTGTATCTTTCCTCTTTAAGCAGCTATCAATTTAAAGCAAATACAATAATTAGTGTTATATGCAGTCAGCATATAATTACAGATGCATTTGGATTTTGTTTTGTGCAAAAGTGAGGAAAGAATTTTTAAAAAGAGAAAATGGTTATGATTAAAGAAAAAACCTATACAGCTCTATGTTTTTAAATTCATGCTGCATAGAAATCTTCTTAAAATGTGGCAATATGGTAGAAACAGGCCAAACATATTGCATGCAGTTTTGTGTTTATTGCCTATGGGCCTTGCAGACTGCATGTAAGCATTTTTATCTTCCATACTGCAGTTGTAACAAATGAACACCATTAGAGCTTATACATCCATTTTTGGAGAATCTAGAGACTCTGAAAGTTCCAGTTCAGCATGTCTACAAGAAGTCAGTTTCAAGCAAAAGGACAGGCTTAACCTGTAATTTACAGACAACTTAACCAGTCACCAGGGGCTATCTTTCTGTGATTGTACTGCTGACGTAACATCCCTGCTGTACAAAGAACATGCTGAGTATACAACTAATGTAGCAACATCTTCAGCCAACTAATTAGACTACTCCCAGATGTGTTGGTATCCTCAGTACATTTCTCATACTGTGCTTGCCTTGTATATGCCTCCTGGTTTCTTTAATATATACTGCATCACACTGCTCCCTAGCCTCCTTTAACCTACATAGGAAAAACTGTAATCTCTAAATTCAGCAGATTGCCTGTTTGTAGTAAAACGTACAAGCCTAGGCAAGCTTTTTGAATGACTAATGAAGAGGACAGAATGTCTTTTTAATGCTCATAAAGGGGCAACAACATCATATTTATTGCTAATGCTAATTACAACAGCTATGTTTAGAAAAATATTTGGAGTTGTGGCAACAGCAAGTACTGGTATAAGAAACCTTAACATACAGTAATCTCTGCAGTGTATCATGGGTTACCAACCCAGGAACATTTTTTTATTGACAATCCAACTTGTTCACTGGCACAGGGTTTACATAATGTAATCATAACCCTTCTCCCAGGCTCTAGACAGCAGTTACAAGGCATGGGTTCAAACTTAGGGATTTAACACAAACCACAGTAAAAACAGTGCTTAAGCACTGTTAATAATGATAGTGAAGTCTATGGGACTATTTGTGTGCTTACACTTTCAGCATCTACTTCACTGAACTGAAGCCAAAATGCAGCCCTTGGCAGATCAAGTCCAAGGAGTTTATAATGGTTGAAAGGAAAAGTAATATTTATTTTAGCATGAATTTTATGGTATGTATCTCTACAAAGAAAGAGAAGTATAAGCCCTCAGTCAGTACTGAGGTATGGCTTATCTGAGTTTGATAAATGAAAGAGAAAAGTTAAGGAACTTTGGAGGGAACAAATAGAGGGACAGACACTTCTTTACTGACAGTCCAAATCTAACAGGTTAAATTACAGTGGCTAAAATCATTATTTAACAATTATTTATTGACCTATTATACAATATGTGAATCTGGTAGTCACACTGTAGTTCTTACCAGATATTTTATCCTATCACTACCATTGCTGATCTTCCTATAAGAATCCAAGACAAATGAACGTAGAAAATGAGCTACCTTCCCACTCTTGCATCTTCTTTGATTACAAGCAAGGCAAAACTGTGGGACAGTATGAGAAACTGAAGATAATAGCTATTCTGTGAATAAACAGAAAGTCTCAGTCCCAAGGACTGACACCTTTAAATTCATGTAACAATTAAAAAAAATAGAAATAAGACTATGAACCTCCTCCCCCCCACCCCCCACCAAAAAAAATCATATTTCTAGAACTCACACTGTGTGTTGGATCCTCTCAATGAAAGAATCAAAGGCCTACACTCAAGGAAAAGTTTTGAAGACTGATACAATTATTAAACCCATAAGGAATCCAAATCGATAGAATTAAATATAGAATGGCATCCTTGTTACAGGTTTTGGTTATCATGGACTTTTTACACGAAGGAATATAAATCTCTGCTAAGATCTGTGAGATGATTAAACCTCTAAAAAAGTTTAATTTTTACTAAAATTATCAACAAACTTGATAATAACTCCATTACATTTTTCTTCTTTTGATGGTTAACCTAATCCAATCAAGGAGGCAAAAATTATTATGAGATTAAGGTAGCAAATCCCACTGATGCAGTATGAAACCCCTTCTGTAAACAGTTTGCAACTAGGCATAAGGTGACATTTGTTTGAATGAACTGTAAGCTTTACACGGTTTGTAAAACCCAGACTAGACAGCTTCAGTTCCAAACACCGGAACTCCTCTGGGTGTGTGACTGATAATGGTGAGGAACCTACAGAACATTCCTTCCAGTTATTACAGACCTAAGTACTACATTGAAACTAAACCCTGTCCCCCCAACATTAAACCTATACAGCTGGCCAGCATGTAGGGGCTCTACAATAGGGAGTCTTGGTAAAGGAACCTACCTCATTCAATGCCTGTATTGATTCCTCTCTGTACTGCTAGGGAGAAAAGGGAGGAATCACAGATTGTTTCTTATTTGGCAACATCTAACAGAGCCAGATAAGAACACAGCCCCGTTTGTATATACACCATTTTGATAAATTATGTGCAAACTGAGGGAGGCATTGTGGATTAATGGACAGGGAACTGTCTCTCTCAGGGGCCTGCTGGGTGTTATGACAAGCTGCTTCGGGCATATCTATATGGCTTCTTTCCTGATCCTGGTTCTGCCACTGAAAAATATAAGCTCTGCTCATCTGCACTCTCTAGGTGCACAAGTCTGGTAAACAGGCCAAGTAGATGGCATGGAGTGAATGGCCCTTTATGTGCGCACTTCAGAGCCATAATCTCCATTTTGGGGTTGGGGAAGAGGGTGTGCTTTGGTCTGTACTGAGCTGCCCATTCTGCCTTGGTGCCAATTGCTAGTGCAGCACAGTCGGCATAAGTGAATGTAGCTTATTTTGTTTGCAGTGGACCCAGGGGTGGGATGAAAGCTATAAAGTAATGTTCTTAGCTACCTGAGCCTTGTTTCCTCATCTTAAAATAATGATACAGAGGCAGTTTTTATTATAATAAGAAACAGCCTTTCCTCTAGAGTTTGATAATCTAAATAGACTAGATAATCAATGTGGCAGATAAATCCAGGGTGAAGAGTAGGGAGGGGACTTCTTCAGAATCATACCAGTGGCACAGCCTAGAGGCAGAATTTAGGACGCTGGATTGGCAGTCCCTGGATTACACAGCCTTTTAATTTTCTGACCATTCCTCATTATTTCCCAGATAAAGTATGCCCCGCTACCAACTGGCAGGTGGAGGGAAGTCCTGTAGAACAGTCTTGCACATACTTACCAAGCTCCCTCACATTCCAGCCCCCACTTCTTTCTGTCACATCTGTGTATCAAACAATGAGGATTTTACTCATTTCCTTGACCTATTTCTTAGTATTCTTAATTCATCTTGATTTAGCAAACCTGCATTTCACACAAATAACTCCCATTGCTGGATGATCTTATTTTCAAAGTTGTTTCTTATGTCAAAAGGCCTTTATTTTAGGCTAACAAGTGCCCTCTTTGTTATCACATTGATGTACCTTGTCTTCATGGAGTGTACAACTCTTCATCCTGTCCAGGCCCAAAATGGGGGTTAGCTCTACACCAAATATGCATCTTCCATAGCTTGTTTAGTTAGTTAGTCCTCAAATCCAGCAGACTAAAATTACTGTAGAGCATACTATTATAATTTGGATGCCAGTTATCACCATAATGGGGTGAAGAAGTATGTAAAGAAAACCGTGGGCAGCAGGACTCCATCCTAACAAAACTTCCTACTGAGAATACCATGCAGTTTCTTATACCTTTTCTTATACTTTCAATACCTTTTGATTATTATGTATTACCTGCACAACAGTTTCATGATTATAACTTCTAATAAACTTTAGCATAGCATGCAATTCTGGATGAGACTTTAATTGCTGTGGCAGTGTTAAAATGAGTCCGAATTGAATAGCAACATCTCTTTGAATTTCAGTTAGTTATTTTATCAATGCTTATACCCATTGATCTATAACTGTTTTTAAATCCATCTGACATATCAAGTCCAAACCACTATTGCTCAGGGGTACACATTTTCCATCTGGTCGTGACCTCATATGACCTTTGTGTTCCAAAGGGCCAATAGAATAATTGGAAGTTTCTGGTCTCAGTCTTTACCAGAAACCTGCACAATCTTACAGAGAGGGCTTTTAATGGTCCGGTTAGCCTTCTCAATCTGTCTGGATGATTGAAGGTGTCTTGCAATATGAAATTGTTGCTCAATTCCTAAGACTTTACACAGTTCTTGTATCACCCACCCAGTGAAATCGTAACCTTGGTCAGAATCAATTTGTTGTGGAATTCCCCAATAGAAAAAGACTATATGAAACAACTGAATAGCTGTCTTCTGTACAGTGTTAGCCTTAGTTGGGATGGCCTCAATCCATTTTGTAAATGGATCTAAAACTACCAGACAATACTTATTTTCTCTTGCTGTAGTATGTAAGGGGCCAATATAATTCATTTGAATGCTAGCCCAGGGCTCTTTAATCCATTAATGCGTCATTAGCCCCTTTTAAATTTGGAAATCAGCATTTACTGGTGAAAGAAATAAATAATTATAATACTGATTCTGCACCTCCTTATTAATACCAGGCCATCAAGCAATTTCCTTAATTTTATTTATTGTGTTTTTATACTGTCAAATGACCTTATTCATGTACAAATTTAATGAAATCTCCTTTGGTTTTGGAACAATCCATCTTACCCCCTCCTTTTTTTTTTATTGGACCCATATTAGTCCATCTTTCTCAGATATTAAATCTTTACCTTTCTGATCCTGCCCTGATTTCTTGAAATCTGTAACTCCTCATCTATTTCTTGGAAGGTGGCTAAATCAAGGGTCATATTGAACTCTTTAGATCATGTCTGAGTGGTGATAGCAACCTTTTTATTTTCAAATGTAGTCAATAGGGCAGCCTCCTTTGGCAAACTATCCACCCGATTATTCCAACCTGTAAAACTGCTGCTATTTCTGCAACTTGAGCTGAATGGGAAGTATGACCCCTTTTGACCATCACTAACTTATATCACCCTGAGACCTGTTTTTGCTCTATCTTCTCAATAATAACTAGACCCTTCCACAAACCATACTCATGGGTTTTTAAAAAAAAATTATATCCCAGAACAATTTACCTTTCACTCCTGTGTACCTCAGTTGCCCGCATTCTCCACCAGTTTCTTATCTCTGTATATAATAAGGATTACCTTTCCTCAATGTATGGGCTGTTTATCACCCCCAGTTTGGTCTTTAACATCCCTTGTAACTGTGCAATCTTTTTTGACAGTCCTTATGGAATTCCTCTGTTCCTGTACCTTTGATTTTCTTTTGAATGACTACCTCAATGTCTGCCTTTAATTTTTCTACCTGCTCTTGCGGTTTCTCATTTTCTAGGCCTAACAATTCATAGGCTTTCTGCTTCTACTCCATACACTGTACCACTGTATTTTGTAATATGGCAGTGTGCAACTGCTTGGCAATTAGACCACAAAACTGTGTTTTATCCTTTTCTAACTTACTCTTAAGTTGGTCCTTTTCCTAGACTACGTCATCAATTTCCTTCTTTTGAGTTTGGACTAATTTTTCATAAAGCCCAAATTGCTCCTGCCTTCTTTTTCTTTTTGGCTATTTTTGGTGTAGTAGAATTAACCTCAGATTCTTTACACGGTTGTTATGAGGCATCTGAGCCCTGAAAAACACTTGGGCTCCATGGACAAATTCCAAATTTCCTTTGGACCAATTGCTCAAAGAAGGAACATTTATCCTCTGTGGTCCAATATTGTATATCAGACACACCGTGGTCTGAAATTGGTTTTTTGTTGCATGGTGAATTTCCAATTATTTCTACCAAAACCTCAGCACTTCAGTAAGTGCCTTATTCTACTAGGTCCACATGACTTTTCTCAATGATTGCCCATTTCCTATTTCTATGGTTTAAACAACCTTTACCTGGTTGCCTGCATTTTTCACCAGTTTATAGGGGTCTGTGCATCAAATAACAAGGATTTCCTCTCTTCAATATATGGACCTTTTATCAGTAAGGACACTGCAGACAATCAGGCTTAGCATAGAGGCTGAGACTTTTCAAAACTAATACAAATATAAAGCACTATAGATACCTTCTACTGAAATATAATTAAGTCAACAAATATATGCTTATGTGAGAGGTAGGATAGGAGTCCCCACAGGATGGCCCAGACCCCTAATCAGTGTGCCCCAGCACTCATCATAGGAGCAGAGATGGGCAGCAACTGGGAAGAGACCCAAGCACAGACTCAGACACAGGTGCAGTTTCTACAGTTTTGCAGCTGCCTGAGCCTGTGTATCAGCAAGAGCTGGGGGCATGGCTCCCAAGCAGCATGTTCTGCTCAAAAGGCAGCTGGGGAACCAGTTGATGGTGAGCTAGGGAGGGAGGAGCAGCACACCATCTGGGAGACACTGGCTCTGGAGCTGGGAGGCTGCAGCTCTAGTCCCAGCTAATCACAGAAGGAGTCAGCTGTCTACTGGGAGACCATGACCAGTGCGGCAGGAGCAAAGGTGCCCTGTTGATGGGCTGGGACCAGGTGGGATGCTGCTGGGGAGTGGCAGAGCTCTGACCAGGAGCTCAGGAACTGTAGCTGAGGGCAAACTGTCAAGCCCACAACCATCCTCAGACAGCCCCGGAAAGGGCAGAGCATGGAAGACCATAAGCCCCCTGAAGGGGGAGAGGAGTGACGCCGGTGAGAAGGACCAGGAAGATGGGACCTCAGGTCAGACAGGCTCTGGGGCAGGGACGTCAGGAGAACTGGTAGGAACGGGGCACAGGGTCACTCCCAGTACCCCTGTCTGTTAGAGGGGGGACAAACAAGCACCCTGAAGGGATACAAAGGTAGAAAGGAGCCCTGGGGGGGGGGAGAGAGAGAGAGAGATGATCTTGGGAGCTCTGCCAGCAGGCACTGGCATTTTCAGTTGAGTTACAGTTGACCCCCGCTGGGGCAAATTTATTTTCTAGAAGAGGGGAAAACCAACCCGAAGACAAGGGGTGAACCCCTGAAGGTTAATGGCCAGGAAGACCCAGCCCTTTCAAGGCGAGCAGTGTGGGGAGCAGCATCTACTCAGGTCGAGGATATGGTAAGGGTAGGGTAAAGGGAAGGTTTGGAGCCCCACAAAGACACCCCCAGGGTCAAGACCCCTCCGGGCCCCCGACAGAGAACTGCCTCTCCAACAATAACACCAAAAACATGGCACGAGAGAAAAGAGGCAGTTCCTAAACCACCTAGGTGGCACTGGAATAGGGTTTCACCCTGATGCTGCTGGGGGGCAAGGCACTGATGAAGAGGTACCCAAAGCCTTACAACACCTACCAGCAACAGCTTACCACCCTAAGAAATAATGAACATGATATCAGTGGTTGATCAGTCCATGAGGTCTTGCCTGGGGGTTCCCAGTTTCTATGTCTAAATCCTGTGCAGAGTAGATTCTCTTGGTCTGAGGAGCAATGTTGAGGGTCTTCAGAATAAGCTACCCATGAATCAAAGCCACTACACAATTTTATACCTGTCTTGTTTACATAACTTAATTTCTTACCTTAACACACACATTTTCCTGTAGTCATGTATTTATGTCACATATCTCTATAGCAATAGCTATTTCTTGTTTGGTTTCCCCTGCCTTAGAGGGTCTCTGTCTGCCCAAGACCATAGATTATTTCCCTGTTCTTCACCAATTTCTTAGTATTAATTCATCCTGATTTAGCAAAGCTGCATTTCACATAAACATCTCCCATTGCTGAATGAGAGTCAAGCTACTTATGTCAAAAGGCCTTTTTTATGTCAAGGCCTTTATTTTAGGTTAACACTTCCATGCACTTGAACTGTGCTGCATCTGGAGTCTTGAGCTGCTGTGGGTGGTGATCAAATATATGCTTATGTGAGAGGGGAGGAAGGAGTCCCCCCCAGCATGGCCCAGACCCCTAATTAGTGTGCCCCAGCACTCACCACAGGAGCAGAGACAGGCCTGGAAAGGGACCCAAGCACCTGGGAAGGGACCCAAGCACAGACACAGGTGCAGGTTCCCCTACCATACATGTCACCTAATTTTTAACCTACTATTGTATCTTTAGGAAAGTGACACACTGTGAGTACAACATCTAATGTTTTTTCCACAATCTATAATATAATGACTTGATGACCTTGCAGCACTTAAGCATAGTCTTTAGGTAAATAATAGCTGAGTATTCTAACGGCAGTGAGTGAGCTATAAACTACCTTGCCTTCAAAATCATTGGCAATACAATACAAATATAAACTGTCATCTCTCATTCATCTGACAGTTTCAACAAAGGACAAGAAATTAATGGGCTTGAAGAGCATACTGCCTCTTGCTCATCAACTTGATCTGCTATATTTTGGGTAGAGCTGGTGTATGTAGGCATAGGAGAAGGCAGGAGTGGTTCGGAGTTGATGGATAAGTGTCAGGTCTCTATATGTCCCATTTCTGGAATATTTGAATGCAACAGTGTTAATGAACTGGTGAGTTTGTTATCACTAGCTTGATACTTATCAGAAATTACATAGGGACGATTTGAAGATTTATTAGAGCACTTTACAGTTCAGCAAAGTAACTTCAGCATATTGGCACATGCACAAGCATGCACATTTGCTGTTTGACTATGCAAAATGTGAAACAGGTGGTCAGTTGCAACAGTTACTCTCAGCGTAAGGTTACTAGAGAAACATCCACACCTTTGGCAACAGGGCTGGTTTTGTATTTAATGGAACAGCACAATTTGATACACATTTTACTGCAGAGCATCATTAATAAAATACCGCTGCACTGGCCCTTCGGGGAGCCCAAGCCTGACAAAAGCAGATAATTGCCTTTGAGAGGAAAAGGAGCAGTTTTAGAATGACTTCAGTGTCTTTTCCTCCAATCACTCATATTAGGCTGTAACCGTGCAAGGTTTGAACACAGGTTTTGTTTACTTACATTCTTCTGACCAATCTAGGATCACATTTTACCACAGATATCATCATGTATGTTGCCGATCTTTCTTATCCCTCAAAAGGCAAAGGAAACAATTCACTGATAAAGATCACAGGTTTCTGAATTTTATCCTACTGAAGCTCTCTGCTTCAAAAGACATCATTGGGTTTATAGACAGAGAAATATAAAAAAATCACTTGACTCATCAAATCTAAAGGGGGAAAGAGCTTATTGTTCTATAAGAGATAAGCAGAGAGAGAGAGAGAGATGCTTAAAGGACAAACAAGAAACACAACACAGACATTTCTTTACAACATATACCCTCTCCATCACCAAACAATGGACTTCTTAATGCCGGAAAGAAAATCCTGCACTCAGCCTATCTAAAAATTACCACAATTTCTAAAGTCAATAGAAAAAGTGGACTATTTAATTGGCTTTTGGAATAAAGCAATTATAGCTGGTCAGCCTCAATTGGCATAACAGTACCCTGTAGGGTATATGAGCATTTCTGTTATAAACCCTTCTTTTCAGGGGCTTAAGCTTAATGTGTAGAATTTGTTTGAGGCCAACCTCTTTCATACAGAGGTATCAAAGACAATAATTTGGGGGTTTATAAAATATATTTCACTTACACAAACATTGAACTTCTCTAGCCTGAGTATGAAAATGGCAGAGAGAAGGAAAACTAGATTACAAGTAACTGATCTTTTTCCTGCTCTTATCTCAGACAAACTGTTGAATTTTTAATTCAGATTTGGCAATTGATCAGCTTACTGAGTAGCTATAATTGAGATTCCCACACCAACTTTCAAAAAGTTTGAAACTAGGGCCATTCCTTGTGAACTAGGGCCATACTCTGCTCTTTCTGGCAGGCTGAACCAAAGCACTGAATGCTGTAGGGAACTCCCGGTTCTTCTTTTTAACTGTGCTAGTCAGCTTCATTTATAACATCATTGTGTGTCCTTTGCATGAGAGTCTATCAATTCTTGTGCTCCTGGCTACACGTGTTAACCATCATTAAAAGGATAAGGAAGAGGAGTTATGGCCTATGATAGTGCTTCCAGCTGTTCATGATCCCATTGTGACTGATCACTGATGAGGCCCAATAGACTTCTTGGTGACCTTAGGGTTTTTTCTCTAATTTTGATAGCCTAACTCAAGTTAAAGTAACCTCATTAATTTCATTGGTCTTATGGCGGTAGGCACTGCTCAGCTAAGGCAGTATGTCAGACTTAACCTGTTTACTTCTCTGTGCTTCTCTTTACTGAATCTGTAAAACAGGGCTAAGGTTATGTGCCCTCAATCACGAAGCAGTTTGAGTTATACCAATAGACAGCATCAAAGCATATAAATACTATGCGATAGATTGTATCAATGGACACAGCCCTGGGCTGTGGATAGTGGATCAGCTTTACTAGCCTAGTAGTAGTCATAGGAGGCACTTTTCTTCAGACATACCTGCTTGGAGGCATTCATTCACAACAAAATGAAGGTGTTTGCAAAGTGTGTGATAGACATTATATCCCAGCTAGATAATCTAGCCAGCTGGGGTGACAACAACAGTGAAACATAAGCTTTTGCATGTGGAAGCAAGCATAATCTCAGTCTGCAGAGTTTATACCCTGATTACTCACACTTCCAAAAACTTGGGCTGCCACATGTAAGCTGAGTCAATTCTTTTCATGTTCCTGGAGGTCAGTAACTAGTTAACACCACTCACCTGCTTATGGGAAGGAGTAAAATAAGGGGTACACACATTCTGTGTAACCAAATTAGGAGCTTTTACTTGTGAATGTGAACAGCATTAGTCAGAATCTAGCCCTGCAGCATCAAGCATTTTGATCCATCTTATTACATTAATGGAAATTAGAGAAGATCCTTGTGTTTCTGAAGAAGCTTTAACAAATGCATGGTTTGCTATACACCTTATTGCACATATCCACATGTATTTGCTGTACTTTACAGAATATTATGGTCTTGATGACACCATTACTGTCTAAGCAAAGATATAACAAGCATTTACAAACTTAAAATAAAATCTCAGTTGTTGACAATTTTGTGTTCTTTAACACTAAGTTTTGGTTTCTGCAGTAAATAAAGAGCCTTTTAAAAGAGTTTGAATTCAGTACACAGTACATATTTACATAATAGTAAGCAATATGCCTCATAAAACAGCTTCTGTAGAGCCACTACAGTGTCACATTCAAAAGAGAACTAGAAGCAGTTCTTAACCTTCACAAAAACAAGGTTAAGTCTAGATCCATTCCAGGTGTTTTGTACCATCTGGCTCTGGTGCATCAGAGAACTTCTGATATCCACTACTGTCAACTCCTCACTCTCAGTTTCTTTTTAGAGATGGTAGGGCAGGAAAGGGGCAAAATGTGTCTTTTCCTCCCTTCCTTCCCTTCCCACTACAAAATGTGCTCCAGGGTTGTAAAATTCTCTCACATGAGAGTCAGCCATTTCACAGAAAAGGATGTAGACAAAAAATATCAGGAACAGTACATATGGAAAGCAAATGGTAAATCAAGTGACAAGGGTAGAATCAGCCCCATAATTACTATCTGAGATTCTTAAAGTTCCCATAACCTTCAAAAGAATTGTTTCTAATTAGGTTATTTTCAAAGAACAGGGAGAGCACTGAGGTGAAAGATTCTTGTTTTTAAATGAATTACAGTACTTGGGCCACCCTCTGGTGAAATCCTGTACCTTTTTATGTAACGTTTTTATTGTAAATACCTATAATATTTGTACCTGTTTCATTTTACACTCTGACTACATTTTCAAAAATGGTTTTCATGGAGCCAGAAAATAGCACTGCCAAGGAAAAGAGTTATTTAGCTATTCAGCTACATACATCTAAAATGGAGCCGGGTGGGTGGTGGTGGGGAGACAGGATATGGCATAATCAACAATGGAGTTGCCATCTAGCCCACTATATCATTTCATATCTGCTGGGTTGAGGACCCTCTGCAGAGTGAGAAGAAATGTTTCATTACTGATTTAGCAGTAATAGATATAAGCCAAAACCCTTTGTTCTTCTGCTATTTGGCATGAGTCAAATGCCACATCGTTCATTATATTTGTTGAACACAAGCAAACTGTTCACAGCTTGGCATTTTGCAGGTAATAGGCTTAACCTTTCCCCCTCCTTTTCGCTGTTTCAGCCTTTAAGGTTTTTGCAGAGGATTATATTAACATTTTTAATGGTCTCGTGAGACAGGAAGATAAATCAATTTGTGCTTGTCTCTCTCCTTCAGATCTAAATGAGAAAGTGGTGCAAACTGGGTGACATGCAGAGGGCATAGTAAGATCATGCAGGGCTCAAGAAATGCCTTGTTCACTTAAGTCCCCAACTACAGTAAACAAATAATAGGAAGAAGCAAAGAGTATAGCAGAGATTTTTGGGTATGTCTACACCAGTAGTGTCAAATTCACTCTGGTCCCCAGACCAGATCCAGACTGCAAAGGCTTCTTCCAAACCAGATTCATGGGCCAACAGCAACTGCAGTGGGTCTGAGGCTGAGTGAAAGCATGCAGCTGCATTTTGGGCAGCAGCATGAAATCAAGCACTTGCAAAAGCACAGAGCCACATTTGTGCAGCAGCATACGATTGGGGCAGCAGCAGCAGCAAGGGTCGATGCGGCTGTTGCTGATGGCCACGTCCATCAGATTTCAGGGACCATGCAGGAGACCACATCCCCCAACTTCCAGTCGTCCGCTGGACTACCAGCAGGACAGAAGGACCAGTTACACAGGCCAAATCTAGCTCACAGCCTATATGTTTGGCATCCCTGGTCTACACTATTCCCTCCATTAATCATTTAACCCAGTTCATGTAGTTGCACCTTATTTAACTTTAAACTAGAAACCACAAGTCCTGCTAACCGCACTACCACAGAGTTTGGAATGGGATGATTACTTCAGGTATCTGGTAAGCTTATCAGAGAAGTTTTGTATCCATGCTGAGCTCTATGCTGCCTTGGCCATAGTGTTAGGAGAACCTGTACTAATTGGCTTAAGGCTAGCTCAGATATATCTCTGAGTACAATCGACGGTCACAACAGTGAGACTAGAAAGTAGGTATACCTTAGGACTCAAACTGGCAAGGTGGCAGGCATTCCAACTCTCACTGTCTTTCAAAGTGAATTAAAGATGCCACTACCATGCCAAAAGAGCGTAAGCTTTCTCCTTCTGGAACAAAGAAGAAAGGAAGATGCCATTTTTATTCTTTAAATTAATTAGACAAACTAGCGCCTATTGTGGCATTTTCATTATTTTTGGAAGTCCAGATTTAATGAAGACCTTATAATCAGATTCACACATTGCCCAGGGGGCAGCTAATCTCATACAAAATGCTTTCTACAAGGTCTTTGGGTGGGACATTGAAACATGATAATGGATTTAAACCATTGGTTTGAACAATAGGGCTGTATGAAGCTTCAGCCCCGATTCAATTTGGTGGAGATTCGGCCTGATTCAGTGGCCAAATCTCCAAATCCAAATTGAATCAGAGGACTCTTTAATCTCTCCAAATTGAATTGGAACCCTCTAAATTGATTCGGAAAGATTCGGAAAGATTTGGTGAATTGGACATAGAGACAGCTTTAAATGTTTTTTCTGCATATCTTTAGGAACCAGGGGCTTGTGAGTGCTGTGATGCTGGGGCACATGGAGTGTCCCACAGAAGCATGGTGGGCTCCCCAGTGAGCTCGGCAACAGACCCGGAAGTGAACCAGAAGCACTTCTGGTCCACTTCTGGGTCTGCCAGGGAGCGTGCTGGGGACCACCCACCCCCAGTTCTGCTCAGTGACTGGCATCTCCTGGATTTGAGGGGGGGGCACCTAGGGTTCCCCTGCAGCCAATCAGCAAGCTGGGAGGCGCGGCCCCCCCCCCCCGTGCGCTCCCTGGCAGACCCGGAAGTGGACCGGACGTACTTGTGGTCTACCTCCGGGTTTGTCACTGAACATGTGGAGGCCCCCCCTCACTCCTGTGGGATACTCCATGCAGCCCAGCATTGTAGCAATCATAAGACATGCCTTACCTCAAGGTATGCAGAAAAAACATTTAAAGCTGTGTCTATGCCCAAATTGCTGAATCAGAGAATCAGCATCAAATCTTCAGATCTGGATCTGGCTGAATTGAATCGGGGACAGTGATCTGACTCAATGAATCAAATCACTGTCCCTGATTTGCGCCAAATCTGAATCCAAATCAAATATGGCCCATTTCCCACACCCCTACTGAATAAACCTTGGCAGCCAAGGAACTTTGAAAATCTCAACATCTCCCTCCCAACATCTTACAGAACATCATGAAATATAGCCTTTTAATGCTTCCATAGTTTTCTTTTTATTTGAGGGGAACTGGCAGAAGCACAGAAGAATTATCACCTAGATCCTCATCGGTGTGAACTGATGTTCTTTTTTATTTTAATGATGATTTACAGGAGATGTGGCTCTGGACCAACATTTCAACAATGCTATGAACTATATCCATGTTGTCAAATGATCACTCACTTTATGTAATGAATCTTTATAATATTATTCAGAGCATCAAAAACCCATCATTAAGCTCTGAAACAGTTCTATCAAGAAGAACTCTTAAACTGAATGTGTAGATTTAAAATGATAGGTTTACTATTTTTTTAAAAACCCATTATTTTGCATATGTATGATTACCAGCTTCTAAAACTTGATATTTTCAACTTCCAATAGAAATTTATTTTTATTCACTTCGTCAGGTCATGCATTTACATAAATTTCCTCCAATTCAGAAAGAAGAACCTAATATTTGCATATTACTTGCTAAGATTAAACAATGTCTCCAATGTGCCTTCTTGGTAAATTTGTACTTTATCCTTGTATTTGTAATGCATCAGAGCTATGATGCATCATCAATATCAATACAATGGCATGATCTATTAATTGTGATGCTAGAATAAACAGTGATATGAAATGTTTGCTGTCATTTTTAAGGGTCAGGCCAAAAAGCAACATGGCTTCACTGGCTTCAATAGAATTGGCTTGGTTTATAGAAATGTAGATCTTTGTGGTTATACAATTATAGGGAATCCATGTTCTGGAGACACTCTACAATTCTCCTCTATTTGAATTCTGTATTCTGAATGACTCCAAAATCTTCAGAATTAGCCCTAGGACATGAGAAATCCCTAAGACCTTCTGTTTTTGAAGTATTATGTTATGTTAGTTAACATGTATTTAATTGTATTTAACCTATATTTAGTTACTTTTTATTTCAATAAATTACAGGATAACATGCTTTACGGGTAGACTTTGAACAATTTATTTAATCTGTCGAATATGATTATTATACTACACACAACCATTCACTAGGACATGCACAGTTATAGTCTGGATTAGACAAATATTTTAAAATGCAATGCTATAAAATTGTGCTGCTTGATCTACACTGCTCAGAAAAAAACATTTATTTTTATATTAACCTGAATTAACAACAACTTTTTTTTCTCAAATCTCTAAAATGAGAAATAAAAGGTTGGAAGGGAGCTAAAGAAATCATCTAAACTAATCATCCCCTTCACTGAGCCTGGATCAAATATACCTAGATCATCTTCAACAGATGTTTGTCTAACCTTTTCTTTAAAGCCCCCTGGAGGAAATTCTGCAAGCTCTCCAAGAAGCCAGTTCAAGTGTTTAACTACCCTTATATACGTTTTTCCTCATATATGTGAACCACAGTCTTCTGTCATATGGAATCAGAATGGCTTATCAGGTTATCAGTCCCACACAGATTACAACTAGCTTGTCGTAGGGATGGTCAACAGGTTACAATTAACTTGTTGTAGGGAAGGTCTCTTGGAAAGGTAGAACTGAGTTCTTATCTCCCTGTTGCTGCTGAGTTCTTATCTCCCTGCGGAGTCCAGCACAGAACTAGTGTAATATTTACTTGGACATAAATATAGTTTCTATGATGTTTCACTTCTGAAGTTTTGTTGGTTCTTCTCATTGCTGCGTTGTTGACATTCTGATGCACTCATATATATTTGTCATCTTGGCCATGATATTGCCTTTACAAATAGAGATGCTGTGGTACTGGACTAGAATGATGCATGGTATTGGGCTGGATCATTTTCCATCAATGGTGATTTACTCTAAATGATTCCATTTGACATACTAGGCAGTTTTATTTCTTTATTTTTAATTGCTCTCCTGTACAGCAAATGAATACTGATGTGATGACAATCGTGAAAGTGAATGACTGCTTTCGCAAGCTTATTCTCAGTTTATGTTGCACTTCCAAAGACACGTGGCTATTTGTTGTAAGCATCTTTAAAACAAAACAAACAAGCAAACAAAACACTGAATACTTTTTGCAGACATCAAACATTGCAGAGAGTAAAAGACTCTGAGTCAAGCACTTGTTCCAGTTAGTACCATTTTCTTTTTCTATGCCCTATTCCAATTCCTTTGATGGATGAATTCCAAATATGGCCTAACAAAGAATTCTTTAGACCAAGCCAAGCCTCAGACATATTCATTTCCTCACTCTGATAGTCAAACTACACCCTGAGAAAAAAAAGTGCCATAATACCCCATTTCTCATACTACTCAAAAAGGGAGAAGGTTGGACATCAATGTCTGTTACTTCAAATTATAACAAGTATTTAAAAACCGTAATAGTTATTTTTACAAATGAGTTTATAGCTTTTTCCCATCAAAAAAATGTTCAACATACATATGTTGAATTTCATCTTGCATGGCTCATGAGTAATACTACTGGTTTATATATTTTTCTTTTCTTTTCAATTTTCTCCTGCAGTTTTATTTTGGTTTTTTTTATACCTTGTCACATACTTAAAGCATGAGTATTTAATCCCAAAGGAAGTGTATGAACTTCTGATTTATGAATTTTCCCAAGACCTAAAGACAGTCTTTTTTCCCAAATACTCTTCCTTAAACCTTAAAAAAAAAAAAAAAAAAGGAAACAGTTTTATTAACTCATACAAATCTGGAGGGAACAATAGTGTCAAACATTATCTGGAGAATAGAAAATAGTGCAAAACTACCACACTGTTGCTTTCCAGATCAACAGCATTTACTCTAATTTACACAAACATTTTATGGCCCATATTTGCAAATGTAACTAATAGCTACATTTTGCCTACATTTTTGGGTGTTTAATTTGAGACCACTTTTAAGAAATCAGGCTCCCAGAACACAAGATTTGGCACTTTATAAAATTCAGTCTCGTACAATTTGGTGAACAACAACAAAATCACTAGTAGTTTTTAAACCTTTGCTGAACTTAATATAAATTAATTGTTCATTAATCCTTCGCTTCTGTTTTCTCTCTCATGAGGCAAGAATAAGGCAGCGTTCAATGAAACTTAAAAAGCAGTATGTTTAGAACTGATAAGAGGAAATCATTTTCCATATAATGCAAAATTAAACTAAGGAACTCATTGCCACAGGGTGTCATAGAAGCCAAAAAGTAAGCAACATTTATAAAAAAGGATTAGACATTCACTTAGGTAATGCTACCCAGGCCTATAACATTTCATGCTAACTCATACATTTTTCACAGATGGAGTAAACCTTGAGAAACTCACAATTTAGGGCAATTTCTAAACCATAATGTAAACAGGAAAAAACCTAATAAGAAGCTATATTGTTCTTAAGAAGACCTTCTTTTTTCTTCATCTTCTTCTGAAGCAGCTAGCACTGGCCATTATCAGAGAATACCAAATACTAGACTAGATGAATTGGAGTCTGACCCAATATGACAATTCCTTAGATCTTAATCATAGTATTCTAAGTGAAATGTTGCAGTTAACTTATTTTTCTATATGAGGGTAAAAAAAGTCTATTAATTTCTTGCACTAAGATTATAAATGAAACACTAACAATATATTAAAACGACATGCACACACAGACGCAAGCTGTTTCTGCATAAACATTCCAGATCTCCTCATTAAGCTTAGAGGTAGTTCACTATTGAGTCTAGCAGAATTTTCCTACTGCAGCTGTCAGTATAGAGAAATCATTAAAATACACCTCCATCTATTCAGGAAACCTGGGGGCAAATAGTTTTAATTTGCATTTTATTCTTTAGGTTTTATCTTTGGAGAATTGAGATTTTCTTACATCCTCAAAACACATGGCTTCCTATTGATCCCTTCTCTCTATTCAACAAAAATCCTCTTAGCTGCCTTAATCTATTGCCACTAATGTACTGGGTACTCCCAGGGCAATATTTAGCACTGGAAAATATTCAGTCTCTGGCACTGAATATATAAAAGCAAGTCCGTGTTTTTATACCATAATCCATGAAAAGGGCATAGTACACCTTACAAAAGCAGGCAGCTGAGAAAAAACAGAGTCTGGGGATCAAATTCTGCTCTCACAGCAACAAAAAGATTGGAATGAATCCATTTTAATAATTAGAGTCATTCAAGATTTATGCTGGTGACACCACAGAGCACAACCTGGATCCTTATATACAATAGTAATTTGGGATAAATCCTGTTCTTGAGTATGTGAATGATTCATGGCAGGAAAAGGAAGGGAACAGTACCAAGACAACATGTAATGATGTTTGGGCAATGCAGCAGGGTGCCAACTTCCCACTGTGCTGGCAGGTACACTTGTCGGGTATACATCACCTCTAGTGGCAGCAGCCTGGGTGATGTAAGAATAGTGGCTAGCTAATATCTTGTTATAGGAAGCACAAGCCAGTTCCAATATCTATGGTGCTCATGCTGAATGAAGAGCTGTCTGCTGCGTGCTGTGATAGATGAGAGCCAGCCTGTACTGTGAAAGTTGGGTGTCTCATAGTAGAGCTGTGCTAAACCTGCTGCATATGTTCTTTGATCTATGGAAGTGATCTGGCTGTTGCATGCAGCTGGGTGGGTGAAGAGATTTTGTCTCAAAGCAACCAACCTAATACTATAGATGAAGTTCTGATGAATTAATTCTCTATAAGATTTTGGTTTACCTCTTTAAAAAGCATTTAACAATTTCTTTACTTGTCTACTGTTGCTTGTTGTTCTAGAAATAAAATTGAGCTCTTTAGATTTTTATCAAAATATGTGCACTACATTCCTGGAGATTTCCAGGTGTAATACATTAAACAAATAAATGCATAGACCTGTACATAGGCACATTTGGAAAGAAAGAGAGAGGGGGAGCTTGTACTGAGCCTATAACACTGGGCCAGAGCTGGACCTGCATGGATACTGTACCTTTCATAGCTGGAGGTTGCCCATGTTTATGATTCTCCTAATCCTGGAGCCTCAAGGAACTGTCTTGCTCTGAGGGTCCCAACAGTAATACTCCAGCAACTGGAGATCATGCCCCATGGAGCTGCTCTATCTGGTCCACCAGGCTACCAGTGTTGGGGTGTGTGGCCCATGGAAGCCATGGCTATTGGCAGTGAGCAAAGCTTGTCTCCACTGCCTCCATACCCTCACCTGGACGCATGGTCATCAGCAGACCCCTCTTGCTGCTGGCAGAACTCTGTTGCTGCTGGATTTGTTGCTGCCACTGCTGTGGTAGCCATGGTGGCTACTCCTATGTCCCAGGCTGGATCTGGCCTGTCAGGAGCCTTGCTGTCCAGACCCAGTCTGAGGTCCCAGGTGAGTTTGAACTCTCTGGTGTAGAGTTTCAAAGATTTGGTATTTTTTCCTCTGTGCTCTTTTCCTTTTCCACTTTCACCTTTCTGTTTTATGGTCAGAAACAAAAGAGCAAAATCACTGTTCAAAAAGCTGTTCTTATAATATTCCTAGAGTGACGGAGAAATAGCAAATACCAGGAATATCATGGAAATGTCCATTTACCATAGATTTCCTTCCCAATTTTGGCAGTGAAGAAGCCTCTGGCTACGCATTAAAACTTTCTGAGGTTTGCATAGCATTCACTGATACCAAAGCAGTTCCTCTTACTTTGTGTTGTGGTTTTTTTTGTTGTTGTTAGAAAACAACCTCCTTCAAGAAAAAAATCATGCAAGAACTTACAGAAGATACACAATCACTATATGCCATATACTCGTATCACTGATGAATCATTTGAAAACAAGCTGCATGACACATGTCAAACGTATCTAAAAGAAATCCATTCAGTGAAACGATGCTGAAATGAACTTTTATTCTTTGGATGCTTACATCAAACTTCTGTCGTCAGATATTATATTTTCAGTCCATCTATTGTGGCTCAGATGGAACATTTCTTAATAGCAGCAAGGGAGCTGTCACTAAGAGTTCACAAATGCAGATTTTATGAAAGAAAGAAATATGTTTGAATGAATGCTTCATTATATAACAGAGGAAGGGATGGGGGAAAAGGAAGCACTTCATGAATAGTTAAAAAAAACAAACAACCAGCCATGTATGGTTAATATGTATCTGGCATATCAGTAGTGGGATAAGGGTATTGGGTTAAGGACATAAAAATATATTTTCTTACCCCACAAAGATAGAGATTGTTTAAATGCGAAAGTTTTAAAAAGTCATCTGTGCTTCCAGCCAGTAGTGCAACTGAGGGAGTGGGGAGGATACAAAAATAGCTGCTGCTGCTGCTGGTGCAGCTAGTTGTACTATTGCTGCCAGCAGTACGCACTGCCCCATGCAGAATGCTTTCCAGGGCAACAAGCTTCTATGTTATGCGTCTGTTTCCAGCTATTGAGGACCCTAATTTAGAGATGATTCCAAGAGCTTCCTCTAGAAAGCTCTTTAGAAAGTGGCAAGTAACAGGCTAGGATGTCCATAGAGGCAGAGGAGCCCCACACTGTGAAAGCACATTTAAGGAGGCAGCCTGATAAAGAGAAAGGAATAGAAAACATGGGTCAAGCTTCTGTGACTATAACCTGCAAGATGGATAAAAAGCCAAGATGAGCAAATGATTAAGGTCATGTATTCAGATATTATGTTTCTACTGCTGATAGAGACTGCAAGCATACAGGTGTTCATTCACTTTCTCCTGGAGGAAATACACTGTCTCCATGAACAATGTCTTCACATTGACATCCAGATCTCTCCTCTGAGAAAATTTCCCCCCACTAGAATGAATGCCTGTACATTTCAGCTCAACTCCTCCATGATCAGGAGGAGTTGAGTAGCAGCTTCTCCTGTGTCTTTCCCAGACTGGGGAAGAAGGTAGGGAGTGAAGGGGGCATGCAGCTCAACTCCTCCTGATCACAAAGTTGAGCTGCTGCTACCCCCAAGAGCCTTCCCAAGAAGCTTATGCTATCCCTCCCTGTGGAACAGGTAGGGGGCATTGCCCTGCTGCTCCCACTGCTCTTCTCCTGAAGACTGGGAGCTGAGCAAGAAAGCCCATTCCCCAGAATGGGGTGTCCCTGCTCTGGGAAGTGTGGAGAACATTATCCAGCTGCTCTCTCTCCTCCCTCTCAACTGGGAGAGGAAGGAGCAAAGGGACAATGATCTCCTTGTTTCCCCTAGCAGGAGTGACCCTGGCATTGGGGGTGCATCATGCTATACCAAACAAAAATCATTGGCAGAACTCTGCCAGTTCACAGGCAATTCCGGCAGTCTTTGTTGGCTCTGTAGGTACACCCATTGTAGGGGTATGGGCTTATTCCCTCCTGGAGGCTCAAGACCCCTTTTTATCTGATGGTGGCCACAGCTTGGGTTCATGGTCAGCCTTGCTTTGGCTCCAGGCCATTTTCTCATCCACACCCAGCTACCCACCAGGTGCTCCAGACCTTGGGCTGCTTACCATTTGGGTTGCGTCTTCCCATCCAGAGCTGTGTTTCTTACTCAAAGTCTGTTTGCTGCCAGCAGTACGCACCGCCCCATGCAGAATGCTTTCCAGGGCAACAGTCTCTTGCAGGTCTTGGAGTCTCCAGCTTTCAGTGTCCCAGCAAAGATGACAGGATTTTCTCATCTCTCTGCCACTTCCCTGGGATCCGCTGCTTGGATGTTTGCCCATGCCTCTGTGCCAGCTCCAGGTAAGCTTGCCCTGGCTCTTGCCCCTTTTCAGGGGGTAATAAGCTCATCTTTACTTTAGAGGATCCAGGGCCCCTCTTGCCTTAGGCACCACAGTCCTTTAAAATTCTGTGCTTCCCCTTTTACCAGACACCCCGCCAGTCTTAAAGCTGCTGTGTCCTCAGGGAATCTCACTGCCATACTTCTGTCTTAGGCTCCTCAGAGAGGACAAGCATAGCAGGCTCAGTTTCCAACTCCCTGCTACATTTAACTGCTTCCTGCCCTACATTCTCTATGCAGCACTGAATATTTCTTTCTTCTCTCCATGCTGCAGTCTTCTTTCATTTGTTACTTGAAATAAATTATCATAATAATGGTAGGGACACAGTTCTGGTCCATAATTTTTCACAAGTGACTGAATGACATTTGAATAGCATCAATTATTTTGTTGTGATCATGTACTTCCAGTAAGCAGCTTTATTTTCCTCAGTAACAATGTGAAGAGGGTGAGGGACAGTGTCTTGCCTTACACTGCAAAAGAATCAATGGAAATAGAAGCATAGGGTTTACTCTGATTAAGGTTGAATTAAGTCAATTTGTGGCTTCAAGTATAACACATATGGCTTCATGATGATGCTAAATTAATTACTTGCCCACTTCGCAAGGAAGCAGATTCAAGAGTTGAAATGAATAAAGCAGTTCATACAGTTTTAGTGACTGTTACAGGCTGGTTCTGCAGGCTTAGCTTGTACATCACTGACAATCGTTGCCTTTCTCTGGTTTCTCAAGTTTTTCTTTGTACCAAGGAAGGGCTGGAAACAGTTTCCAGCCATAGCTGAGATTCTGATCTGGCAAGGTAACTACAAGAACTAAGAATCCAGGCACACACCTATAATACGTATAAGTTAATCTGCCTTTGCTTCCAGTTGTTGTTCCATACCACCTCACTTCTAGTTCCTCTAGAGATTATTATTTGGTATATTAAATGGAAGAAACCATTACAGTTTTGATCCATATAAAACATTACTGAAAGCAAGAAGAATACTCTTGAACAGAATAGGTATCAATGTGGGAAACTCCAAAATTTTACATTAAATTTGGAAAAGCACAACATGGAAATGTGTCTCAGTTATTCAAGCCACTTCCTTCTGCGAAATGGTTTAAATAACTGGGTTTATTCAAATTATGGGCCTTTCAACACTGGAAAAGTTAGGTTTTTTGATTTCTGGCATTTCTACTTCCATTTATGACTTAGAATCTCTACTGAGTTTCTAATGGAAATTGGATTAAAGCATGATTGGATCTCAAAGACTGAGTGGGGTCTGGCCAGTGCATGCCAATGAACTGTCCGAGCTCACAGCTGGTCCCTATTAGAGCTCTGCTTGTGCAGGGAGCTCGCTACATTCATCTTCACTGCCTCTTGCTGGAGATGTGGTTTTGGCATAGCTCCAGAGCCCAGGATTTCCATTTGCTCCCTTCCTCCCCACACTCCATATCTGGTTAACAAAGAAGATGTTATGTGGCACACAGTACCAGCACTTACCCCCTGGAACCGTGTCAAAGCAGTGGCTATGGCGAGAGCCCATACCAATGAGCTGCTGAGCTCAGAGCTCCTGTGCATGCAGGACACAGCTAAAGCAGGGTGCAAAGGGTGAGACTGCACCACTACTCCTGCACCGGAGCTGCAAACTTTGACAAGTACTGACTCAAGTCTTGAGCTACAGCCAGTTTTTTAACTTACATTATTTAAAAAAATGCCAGTAGCCAGATCCTGAATGTAACACACAAAATAAGCCAGCCCAGAAACCCAACAGGAATTTTTCAGAACCTCAAAATGTGTGTATGTAATGCTGGTGATTCTTGTGCCAAGGCAGCAGGGTCAGGAATCTGGGGCAGAATCTTATTTTTAATCAACCTGGCTTACAAACAGCAGGGCTAGGGACAGAAATTAGACATAAAATGGTATAAGTTTTAGGAAACTGGTACAAATCTGTAACACAACTGAAGTTCAGTGCACATAAATCACTTTCAAAGTGGTCAAAATGCAACCAGTTTAAGATAAATCTGAATGGATGTAATATCAGACTTAACTGATTTAAGTTAAATTATCCCAGGTTTTACTTTCAACTCTGGTTCAAAGCAGAATCAGGGAGTCTGTGAATACAGCCTGTCAGCTGTTCACAAGTGTGGATGCTGCATATCTTCAGACTGTATTTTAAGGACTATATGTTGCAACTGCATCATGTAGCTAAAGAGGGATGGTAGACAGAAAACTTTGCATTTCAAGTATTATCTTGGGCTGCTTTTGTTTTCCCCTTTTTCACAATGCAAAAGCCAAAATACCCCAGAGCATCACAGTTTAATCACTTGCTTTGTTGTACTTCTTACCAGTACAAAGTTGAATTCAGTCTACAAAGAAATGGGTAGTATGTCACAGCTAAATCCCTCATGGAATCTTTCAGCGACTAGTCCATTTAAAATAATGCCTTAAAAGGATAATCAGGTGCTGTACATGCAGTGAACTGAAATAACTACTTCTAGAGCCCACTAATGGTAAAACTTCAAATGGAAAAGACTATATGACACTTAGCAACACACTTGACTTTGACCCAAGAAAACATTTACTATTTGCTTATATTTAAGCATGCACGCAATCCCACTGAGGTCAGTTATAGCAGGGGTTTTCAAGCTTTTTTAAGGAGGGTACCCATTCTGATGGCAGTGGCCAGATGCGGGGCAGGAGGAACAGGGTGGCAGTGGCTGGATGTGGATCACATGGCAGCAGCACAGGGTGGTAGACGGAGGTGGCAGCTGCCACATGCAAGCTCTGTCCCCTACGTCCGGCCGGGCCAGTGGTGCCTGTGTGGCTCACAGAGGGGAGCCGCTGCCCTGGGAGGCAGCAGCGCAGGATGGTGGGTGGTGGCACTCTGTCCCTGCCCACCTGTGCATACCCCCTAGCACATTTCCAAGTACCCCCAGGGGTATGTGTACCCCCAGTTGACAACCCTTAAGTTAGAGCATTTGCACGACTGTAGCCTATGGGTGCTGATGAAAGTGTAGCTCCTAGGTCCAACTCATGGCGCTTCATAGAAATTGACATGAGTTAGACCAATCTTTGTGAGGTCTAACATTGGAGGATGAAGCATTGGCTCCAATTTGGAGCTGATCCAGGGAGAGAGGCTAAGTCTTCCGAAGCCTGGCTCTGCCCCCACAACTTCCAGCTCCATTGGATGGTGGGGTCAGGGGGAGAAGGCAGGGGAAGAAGGTATTCTGGGGTTTTCTCAGCCCCTAAAGTGAGGAGCTCCAATCAACCCCCCCCCCACACACACACTCCAGTGGAGCTGAGAAAACCCCAGAAGGTGCCTCCCTCTCCTGCCTTCTCCTCTCATCCAAAGACAGCAGCTGCACCTTGCTGTGCTGCAGCTGGAGCAGACAGAAATTAAGTTGTTCCACTTAGGAGCGGCTTCATTTGAACCCTCATACAATGAGGATTAATTTGCCACATGATCAGAAGGCTCTGCAGCTGTGCTCTTCTGTTTTGGCACAGCCTGAGAGCAATTTCAAGGTGGTTCATTGGGTGACAAATGTTATATCTGTCTGCACCCTATGAAAGCTTATGCCTCTGGATGAGTTAGACTATTAGATGTCACCCTGCCTATCTTCATTATTGAATTGTTCGACTGGATTGATGTTCAGTTCTGAGATACAACTGTGACCTACCGTTTACAAGTACTATAGATACCCAACCCTAATACAGACAGTAGATTGGACAAGATAAGGCTTTATGTACAGCTTAAAAAAATGACTGCAGAAATTCCTGAATTTGGCATCTACTGGAAGTCTGCTAATTGACACCTCATAGGAATAAAACACCCAGAGTGGCAATGATGGAGTTATATTTATTCATCATAAGTCCCCATGAGTATGTGAAAGGAGAGCTTGTCAACATCTTGGTACCAAGTAAATACCCCCCATCAGCAGAAACCCCTCTGTGATGCACATATTTGCCATTGGTGAGGTCTACAAAATGTGCCATACATGCTATCAAGAAAATTCAAGAAACTCTACTGAGCATGGAGAATATAGCAGGAAAGATTTCCTTTCTCCTGAATGCTCAAATAGAGCAATGGTATTTGATGTGACAGCCTGTTGTCCATCCCTAAGCTGTAGCTTCCAGTTACTGAGCCACCCACCTACATTTTCCATCATAGTAGACTGATGGAACTTCCTACAGCAGTGCAGCTTGGTTGACTTTAAGGCTCAACATGTTCAGATCACAGGCACCAATTTTTATTTTTCCTGGGGGGAGGAGGGGGAAGGGAGGCTAAGATAATGGACATGTAGAAAGTTTTATGCATTTCTGGTGACAGTCCTCTTCCTGAGAGGGGCCAGGGCCCTCAAGTCCCTGTGTACTCAGCACCTCTGGATCTGATGATAAATGGAGAATTTTGAAGACAGAGAATACCAGTTCCTTTCAATGTATGGCATGGTAGCAATTAAATAGCCAATACAAGACAGCTATTCATGCCAGGGGGAAAGGAATAGAAAATCATGAGGCAATGGATGGATACTGTCTTGCCCTATGATTTATGCTATGCACAGGAAAGAATCTGCTCAGCTGTTTTACTCCATAAGTCACACTATGACCAGCATGGAAGTAGCTCTCAGGAATTCCTCTCTCTTTCCAACTCTTAATTTCAGCTACGATGAGACATCATCCTTTCTCTTGCTACTTATTTCTTGAACTCTTCCCTCCTTTCTTAGAGTCACAAGCTACTTTATCTAATAAATTCTGTTCTTTCTTCTGTGATCAGTCCAACACCCTTCTTTCCTCTCCTCCCTCCCAGTTCTTTAATTTTAGGAGATTGTGCTCCTTCTAATCTTGACACATCAGATTACATTTCCTTCCATACTACTACATGGCTTCTCCCACAAATCTCTCCCAATAAGAGAAATGTAGAAAAGAAGATGCAGCTAAGAATTCCAGTTTTATTAAGTCAGACTGGCCACCTCGATGAAAATATAGCGTTAAAAAGAAAAGTTGAGTTTGAACAAACTTTCATATTGTAGTATGTTAATTTCCTACTAAATAATAAATTAAGTGGATAGTAGTGCTTGAGAATATTAGTGCTTGCCCTTTTTTCAAAACCTTCCTTCTGCTGTAACACAACTGCAGAGAAGAAAGGAGAGAGGATAAATCCCCTAAAGAGGATAAATCATTCTCTGTGCACATTCAACCCTCAGCCTTTGACAACTAGTATGCTACTTGATAACAGAAAGTGCTATTAAACATCAATTGCTGTAATGACAGTGTTTTTGTTCTATTTTATTTTTAAATGAAGCAAACAGCTCTTAAGCAGGAACTTTCCTGAGGGTCAATGAAGAGCCTTCCTCCATTGATAACTTTCAGTCACTACTAACTTTAACTGTATTTGAATGAGGAAACTAAATTGCCTAGATTCTATATCTCATTATTAATTCCCACATGTCAATCAGGTCTTCTCTTTAGGGCAGGTACTGTGAATCCAGATGACAAAGATACTGCAGTGCCACACAGCATGTAGGATTAAAAAAAAAAATTCATAAGCAGATCAATGAAAATCTCAGCAGAAACGAAAATTCCTTCTCCTCATCTCCCCACCGCTTATAACCTATGCCTACAATGAAACAAAACTCACCAAACATAAGGTTTACCTATAACTTGATAAAGCAAGTTCTTTGTATAATGAAAACAAAGAAAGAAACACCGCCCTCTACCAAGGGGGAACAATGTAGGGGAACAGAAGATATAGCTCTATAAGAAAGCATACAACTACTATTCAAAACCTTTTCTCTCTTGTACATAATCACAACTTTGTCAACTGAAGAGTCAGAAACTGCATGCGTAGGTCTTTCAGAAGAATTCATGTCTTCTGTTAAAATGTGTGGGAGGTTGGTGAGCCAGTGCCAGCACCTGCAAATTTACCCACAAGTGTCTATTAGTTTGTAGCATGTTGGCACTGGTTGTAAAAGCGTGAAATGAAATTGCTAGTAGTGTGGGAGGGAAGCAAGGGGTAGGAGAAAACTTCTATTTTAGGAAGATCATTAATTTCAGAGTAATCAACAGATACCCATTTTCATAAAGTACACGGTACCCCAAAATTGTGCTTTTCCCTCCCAATTAGAGTACATGTGTATTCCTGTGCTTTTACAAAGTTCACATTTAATCTGATGGATTTTCAGAAGGCTTTTGAGTTTGTTGTGTGTGGCACTTACAGTATTAAAAAGCATAAGAAAGGAGAATTTGCCCGTCCTTTATAAATTTTGGCATTCTATGTCTGATGCTGACATTAGTCCTATTTATGAGTCACCACACCAAAAATAAAATTTGTGCCCAACTATTTCAACAGCCTCCAGTTAAACAATTAATGGTAAATGGAGAAAATTCTTCCAATTAAAGACCTGATAATAAGGAAGCAGGATAGACTAGAAAAAACAATCACATCTTTGTGTCTTGAGAGATGTCTCCATTTTTTACTGAATCTTAAACTTTTTCCTGAAGACTTGAACAGCACTGAAAAGGAGGAATGGCTCAGGTTTAAATATTTTAGTATGTGTCAGTGTCTTCTGAGTAGTTTATAAAACCAACAGATATATCAAATATTTGTAATCTAGCATCAAATATTTCAATAGCATCCCACATTTAAAAACAATCTAAATCTAATTAGCAGGACAGTTTGAGGGTCTTAAAAAAATGGTCTGAGTGATTTTATTTTAAAAACTTTCCTTCTCTAATTTCAGCCACATCAGATGATCACACATAATCCTTCAAGATTAAACATTAACAAAGCTATCCAGGTTTTTTGCTGGAAGTATTCATTACAAGATGATATCAATAAAATGAACTGCTCAATTTTAATATTCATTTTTGCCTATTTTTACAAAATTTGAAATGCTTTAAAAAACTATTTCTACTTTTTTGCTGGTCTTTGAGCTAAATTACCCATGTCTCAAATGAAGCCAACTATGACAATATCCATTCACTCCAAATCTTCAGAATTTGCTTTTTTTGGTTCATTATCACAACCCTTTCAGTTGCTCTTAAGCACATGAAAAGCTCACAGCTAGAGAAATATGTGTTAATGTATAAAGCAACTCTTGTTATATAGATTCAAAATGGCTGCCCAATATCAGATAAACCAGGATTGTGGGGGGTGGGAAGCCAGGCATGACCTATGGGTGTGATGGAGGAAGCAGACACAACCTGCAGGTGGGGCAGGTGTAACCTGTGGGTAGGTTGGGGGTAGAGGCATGACCCACGAGTAGGGTGGGGGGGAAGGCATGACCCAAAGGTGGGACAACTGTGACCCAGGGGTGGGGTGGGCGGGTAGGCATGACCTGAGGGTGGGATGGGGGGCAACACATGAAAGGGGTAGGGAGGGGCAGGCACAACCCATGGATGGGACAGAGAAGCAGGCATGACGCATGGGTGGTGTACGGGGGGGGGGTCCCCCCAGAAAATCTACATTCCTATCACTTTCACTGCTCCCCCCACTGGGAATTACTTGGTCAGCCCCCATAGCTGTGAACACTTAATAAAAGCAGCTTAACCCAGAGTGGCTGCTGGGATGGGGGTTGAGATGGCTGGCTGGGGAAGGGGGCAGAGGGTTGGGGAAGGGCAAAAAATAGACCATAGCAAGAGAAAGGAAGAGTAAAAATAGCAGCCCCGGGGCTGGGGCCAGTGGCTGGTTTTTCCTAGCCCTGAGGCAGCACAGGGGAAGTGATCAGAAGTTCCTTGCATTGGTTTGACTAAAAGCAAACAAGTCTGATACTACATAGATCCAGGTTTATCTGAAACCAGGTTTGGCTTTTTTTAAACTAGCTTGCCTACATAGAACTTCTGGTTTGCTACAGGTTCAGACTGATTGCTGGTCACTAAGACTGGGTCTGAAAGTGTAAGACTGGCACTGGGATGGGCTTAATTTAAACTGGCTGGCCATTTTGAACCCAACTTAATCTTACTTACTCTTTAAAACAACTACATTTACCCCAGCTAATGAACCATCTGGCCATTTTTCAGGCTTCCTGATTGGCTGCTGGGGAAAGCAGCCTCCTCATTTAGTTCCACCTGGCTGTAGGCCAGACAGCCATTCTTCGGAAGGTCTCTGATAGCCTCTCCACTCTGGTGTTTCCTGGTTTTCTTGTTCCTGAACCTGCTTGGCTCTGGACTGTAGATTTTTTTGAAATTTCTCTTAGATCTGATAACTCCATCTCTGATCACCTTAACTCTGGCTCTGACCTCTTGTATATCTGGACTTCATTTCTGACTCCCCACTTGTCCTGATCTTGGGATCAGCTTTTGACTCCTGTGACTTGTGATCATCTTTTATACTGGGACTGGGACTTTGGCCCTGGATTTCCTTTTAGATCTCATAATGTAGTCTCCGATTCCTGCTCCCTGACTCAGAGTGTGATTTGGCTCTAGCCCACCCCCATTAATTACTAGGCCAAACTGCCTACACACCGATCTCTATATGAAGTACACTTCATTCTAATAACTTCACACATTTTGTCTATTTAAAAATGTTTATAGTAAAAATTTCATACAATGACTTTTCTACAAGTTTCTAAATAATTAATAATGAAGAACATTTTTCCCTCTCCTCAAGTTTTCAGATAAGTGATCCTTCCTCATATAACTTGCCAAGCAAGTGGAAAATTCCTTACTTTCTAAATGTTCTCTCTCTACAGTTTTCTCCAGACTTTTAGGAATTAGTCTTATAACTGAAAAAAACAGGGAACAGCTGTCCTACCCACTCTCTATTCAACAAAGGCAGGTAATATAGTAGCTTGAAAGCAGAAATAATCCAAGACAAGAAAAACATCCTGGTGCAGAAAATCCACGGATTTGTAAAAACAAGATTTTCTTGAACATGTTTTTGATGTTGATGTTCCACAACATCTAAAACTAAAAAATGACAAAACCAAACAATAAGCTTCATAATCTAATTGTTCTGGTTGCAAAACTATCCTTCCATCCTGCTATATACCTGCTGCAGACAATATAAAGAAGGACCATCAGAGCTGTGAATTTCCAGTTATGTTTTAAGTGGAAAGCTTAGCTTCAGCAATGTATATGTTAACATTACCAAGCAAATTGGTCTAGAAACACCCTGTTCAGTTACCTCAGATCTAAGTTATATAAACTATGTTAGCATCCTACAGACTGGAAATTATTTTTAATTACTCTGAAAGCAAGTACATACAAGTACTATGAAGCCTGGATGATTTTTGGCAGGCGCCAATGGTTAGTTTTCCCTAATACTGACCTTCTGTTTTAGAGTCATGTGAAGGTGCCCCAATCAGAATCACAACCCGAACCCATAAATATAGAGGCCTTGTATAACTGTATAGGACATGGCCTTGCTCAGGAATGCTTTTTATCCAACTTAATGGCCAGCACAAGCATTTCATTTGTACTCACTCTCAGTCTCTAGTAAATTGAATTAGTTTCTATGCAATATTTATTGACAACTGCTTTTAATTAGTGCTGGCACTCAGGCAGTTCCTCATGCACAGATGTCATGCACATCATAAAACCCCTGCCAGCAAAATCACTACCACAACTGACACACCTGAATGAGAGACCAATGACTAACTGAGGACAGAGAAAACTACCTTTTCAATATAGACATGAGTCAGATTCATACCTGTTGGTTTGTGAAGAGACTTGCTTTAGAACAGTTCTTACTCTTTCAGTGTCTGTGAATAGCTAAACCCCAGTACTACTTGTACATTAGGATTTCATCATGGAGGACTTCAGTCTTCAAGCAGAGGCATAGTTGAGCAGTTCTATGCCTAAACAGTAGCAGCACAATGGCCAGCCACAGCAGCTGCTATTGTTGCACCTTCTTTAAGTCAGCACTTGGGGCTGGGTTCCCCATGAAGGTATGCCACCATTCAGAAAACTTCCAATTCTGTATTCTTCATAAACATTAAATGAACACAAAAAGTATATGGCTAAACCCCCAACATTTCACATCACACACAGCTGAAAAAGAAAAGGACTGACGTATCATTTGCAAAACTGCATACTCATCATTTTGTGGGAATATTTCAGTAACTAGCAAACCTCCCAACGCTGTACCCCCTGATATCATGAGGAAGACGAGATTCTCATCCACCAAGTAAAAAACAAAACAAAACAAAAACAAAAACCTCAAAATGTTCTAGTTGTCTTGGTTGATAAAGCAGAAGGCAGCTAAAAACAACGCATTTAAGGAAATATTTTTAATTAAAGCCATTCTTGTGATTTGAGGGAGGGAAAGGCACCCAGTTTATGATTTTTCAATTCTGCAGTTAGCAATACCAGTATCAACAATTCTGATTTGTTTCAAAAGTTTTGTTGTCTGCGGTGTAGCTATAAATTTAATTCTGTAATGGAGAATATTTTTAAAGGAGCATGTGTTAATTCTGCAAAATAGTGATTCAGTAAAGCTATGCAGACCCTGAAAGATTTCTTCAATTATCAGGCTATGTGTTGCTAAAGAACTTTAAAAAGTTCTTTGGTCTACTATTTATCTCAACAATTTTTAAAAAACTTGAAAACAATCCAACATATGAAACAAAGCCCTGCTGCCAAGGAATGCAAGTCTTGCAAAAGAATCAAATCCCTACTTAAACCTTCAGCTTTAGATATTCAACTGTAATAAAATGCATTTGGAAGCAACAGCAGAACTGTTATGAGCGCAATAAAATATGTAGGAAAAAGAAGTTTTATACAGCAAAGGATAAACTGGTCACTGTTCTGGAATAAAAAGTTCACTGTAAATATTTTCTATAAAAGCTTTTGTTCTCTTGAGGGCTATGAGAAAATATTTGGCAAAATACTTCCACTTTCTCAATGTCAGACAGATGATTTGTACATCTGAGTCTAGTGTGACTTTGCAAATTTTACAGAGAATTAATTATATATATGATAAACACAATGAAAATCTTAAGTAGGAACTTGCATTACAAGAGTCTTAGGTAAATTTTTCAGAGCAAGAACTACTAAAGCAGAACATTAAAAACGAGAAATGAAACAATCATGGTCCACAGGGAGGTCTCTCTTTGCTAGGTGAGAAAAGAGAGGAAACACCAATTAGAAACAAAAGAGAAATCAAGTATTCCAGTTTGATAGCTGAAGCAGAAAGTAAATGGGATGCACAGAGGAAAAGTAAGAATATTATAAAATATTCTTATTTTCAACATCCATCAGAAGTACAATAACATAAAGAGTTATTTTAAAGATATATGGCATATCTGATAAGGATTTTCTTAATCTAAAGGGAAGTACTTCAAAGAAGGTAATTTCCATCTCATGTTTTTGGACTTTCTTTACACGGTGGCCAGAGTAAACACCTTTAGTTTTGTGAATTTCCCAGTTTTGCATCAGATTTGAATTTACTTTGTCTTAAACATTTACTTTTTTCTAAATGTAGCAATTTCATGCATATTACCTTGCTCAGAGCATGTGTATTTTTCCCCGCAGAATGAAAATCTCACAACACCATATGACTGTAGGCTTCAAATATATTATAGTGGAGAGATCAGCTGAGCAGCAGCAATAGGCTTCTGAGGACTAAGGCATCTGGGTGGAATCTTGATCCATAAAATACCCAGATCACATCAGGTGAATAGAGTCCAAAGGGAGCAGTGAATATAGTCTTGCGCTTTCTTCTACTGAGGTTCTAATGCCTTTTGTATAGTACTTATATCTAAGCCACATATAAAAATGTAAATCATATATAACGTGCCTGAAGATCAAACATTTATTCTAGGCCTAATTTTTATACATGCATCATATGTCAGAACCTCATCAAATACAAATCAGCGTAGCTTCATTTACCTCATTGTAGCTTAGTTAATTTGCAGCAGTGGATGATCTGACCCATATATGTTGCTAAAACCTGGCAATGATTCTCCTATAGTCAAACTAGTAGGTGTTGTGATTTTTCAAGTTCTGTGTGAATGAAGAAGACATATATTTCCAGCATGACTAACTTCTGCTTTTACAATGACAGTCAAGAAAGGGAAAGAAAAAAATGCACAAGAAACCAAGCAAAACTGGAAAGAACATCTGAATTAAACATAAAGAGAAAGCTGCCTCTCAGGCTCCTCAAGACTTTCAGATAGAGGCATGATAGGATTTGATGCACAATCCACGTAATCACGCCTCCTGCCAAGCCACACATGCATGGCAAGAGGCATGACTGCAGGTTCCAGTATCAGATCCAATCGCACCTTATTGTCCATATTGGGAGATCATGATTCCAGGCTCCCCCTGCACCGGCTCCTGTGGCTGCGAGCCCTAAAGCTGATGAGGCTCCCAGAAGGGGCAGTGCTGCTTTCCATGTGCTGTTCTGCTGCAAACCTCATCAGCTGACAAGGTTTGCAGCAGGGGCAATGCCAGGAACGCTGCCACCACTGTGATCTTTGTCAGCTGTGGGGCTGGCAGTGGGTGGTACAGCCTTGTGACTCAGAGCCCCTCGGTTGATAAGGCTCACAAGCCACAGCGAAGCACGCGGCCAAATGTTCAAATAATGGCATAAGAACAAGCTACAGAATTATGGCACATTTTTTCTGGAATAACTTTGCAACATTGCTTGTTTTATCACAAAATGAATTGGCTGAATGTGTAGCTGGCTCACAACTTCAGGTGTGATTAACTGGTTAATCATGCCTTAACTGTAACATGTAGATGGGGCCAGAGAGAACTAACTCCTATAAACTTAAAGGTTCAATGCAGAGAAAAATATAAATCCTAACTGATACTTAGCTATATTCAGCAGGCATTTAAGGAAGACCTAATTGCTTCCAATGGGTTTCTCTATTTTGGAGATGCTTTGAAAAGGACAGCTCTTTTAAACTATGATCCAGATATACCATAGCTGATGGTGCTATTGAACAGGAAGGTCCAATTGCTACTGGTGTTGATTCTGGGCTGTTCTGGATGGTCATGGTGCATAAGGTCTTAAGCAGCCATAGATGTGGCACTGTGGGCACATCTACGTGAGATGCTGACTAATAGATCAGCAGCCCAATACTAATGTGCAGTAGCATCATGTGGCAAAAACCATGATGTGACACTACTGCTCAGCAGCTTCACAAAAAAGGCATTTGCTGTCACTACTGCATAGTAAGTCTGGTTACTGCACATTTATTTAGTACTTGTTTATACAAGTAGCGTCTTGTGTAGACACAGCCTGTGCGTCTTATTCATAGAGAAGTAAGGCTGGAAGGGACCTCAAGAGATCTAGTCCAACTGGGTCTTCTGTAGCATTATAACAGAAAGCCATACAGAAACAGGCTTAGAAATAAGAGGTATAATATTATAAGTAAATGTCATATAGGGTTTCTTCAACCTCGCTATAGCCAAGTTGTTGAAGTTAGGATTAGCAAATAAGCAAAGACTATGACTCAGAATTTTTCCCTAGGGACATACCATTTTAAGTCTACAATGTCTGAATAAAGCTGAACTTATTTGAAAGTGTCTAACTACTATATTTCAGGGAATTTTAAGGTATAAGATTAATCTTTTCTTGCTATTTCTGTAAATATTCTGTTTGCTTCCCTGCTATATACATTTCTACTGGCTGGATAGGCCAGAACCTGGAATGACGTCCAACAGTCAGAAGGAGGAAAAAAACCAACCCCCAAAACAAACACTTTTCTCCATTTTAATTTGACTCAGCTGAGTACCTAGCACTCCATTCCCAGATACAATTTCAGCGTGTCCCATACACTCACTTTACCATTGGTACCCTAGGCAGATTATGCAAGACTTGGGGCAAGTCTAACTTCTGTTCTGTGCTGCCTTTGAGAAATGGTACTCAAACGAAGGGCTTAACTTTCAACTGGAGCTCAAAGCTGAGGTGGAAATAGGTTATTGTATCTAGTGGAGGGAGTGGGGGAGGTAAAGCTGACACATGACGAGAAAGGCAACAGCTTCCATCCATCTCATGTGTCACTCTAGTGCTTCTCACAAGTTGCTCTTTTCTGTGTATTCCACATCTAAAATGACTATGGCATGGGGCATCCAGTCTCAGAATAAACATAGCCTTTCACCTTTCCATAATGGAACACACACACACACACACACACACACACACACACATATATACATATACATACCTATGCACACACACACACGTAAACACTCTTTGACCTCAACAGAATTTTGAATCACTGTGATCCAATTCCATTTACTTCAGCACGGTTGGCTGACTTGTGCAGTTTCATGCTACCATAGCTTGACTGCTTCCAGGACCCAAGTTATCTCATTTAAAGCTAGCTCACACACTCTTCACTGCAGTCTCTGTCCCCAGAGGATCTTTAATCACTTAAACCTGTCCAAACTTGAAAGGTTTGTCAGAACACAGCTGCAACCAACCCTAAGCCACTGGAGTGCATATGTCTCTCCAGGTTTCCAAGCACACTTTATATGCCTATGGCACATGTTTGCTGTGTTGTGCACCCTGGGAAGGCAGCTCAGTGACCTTTGCAGTACCGGCTAATTGGGTATACTGTGGGAGATAGGCAAATAGGACGATGCAGGTAAGTGTAATTTGTCCTATAAGAACCATTATAGACCATTTGGCTCTGAGAGTTTGTATTCATCCTTGATCAGCTTTCTCACTTTAGCTTTGGATACCAGACAGCTCTCTGCTGTGATCCTGTTCTCCCAAACAGCATCATAGGTATGCATCTGTAGCTAATGAAAGCATGCATAAAAGCAGTAGCTGAGCCTGGGAACCTTGGATGCAAAAATGACAGCGAATGTCTGGTGTTTAGAAAGACCTTGCTCATGTAGACATTCATAGATAACCTGTGAACACTCAGATGCTGTCTTTGAGTGTGGGAAACCAGCACAGCCTTCCAGAATCAAATTGTTCTGCAGGCTGGAACTACAAGCAATGGATGTTTGCATATACAAGGTTGCATATCTCAGAACATGTGCTGGTCATGTTCCTGTGGTGCATCAGTTTGACAAGGATGAGAGGAAGTCTACCCGTCAAGAAGTAGATGGTCACTGCATTGTGGAAGATAGCTATCCTGGATGACTACTGATCAGTTGGGAACCAACTGGAAGCCAGATATTTGGCACAGTCACCACTGCAGACAGTAAGACTATTGAGCATATTTTCCTACAGAGATTTGTGACCCTGGCCAAATAGATTATGTAATCAAGGACTTTGAAGCCATGAGGTTCACAAACTTTGGCAGAGCCAGAGATAGGACTCATAAATATTCAGGCCTCCTGTATTTGATATCCAACTACATCAATATGAATGGGCATTTTTTCTCTGGTGATGTGGATACTGATGGCCACCTCACAGACTGGCTGACAGAAAGTGCCATGATACTCTTATCATGGGGTCATTATAGGCATTCCTGTGACAGATGCAGGGACACAAAGAATACATGTCAAGTTGCTTTTTAAACCCTGGTTGACAAAAAAAAAATCTTTCTTTTTAAAAGGACCTAACACAAACAGTTTGCTCTATGTAAATGGCATTCATCATGCAGGATGCACAAATTCAACCAATACCTGCAGCCTACTTGAAAGGAAGATGAAATCGGTTTCCAATCTACGCACACAAACTCTGAACCATGGAAGTTCAATACAACTTTGGCACAACTACAGACTTTCTCCAAGCCTCAGACATACTCATACTTAAACATTTTATAATCTTTGTGAAACATAGATAGAATTAATTCTTATTGTCTGCTACCATTTTGGGATATGGTCCTCTCAGTGGAGGTGTCTAAATGTGCATCTGACTGCGTAGTTGTTACTGTGCAGTCATTTATTACTTGTTTATTAACCATAATAATATGCAGTGCATCCAGCCAAGTAACTCCCTCCCCGCCTGGCATACCACCATCTTACAAGTAGGCATTCTGTTTTTGGGTTTTTGCTTGTTTGTTTGTTTTGTGTTTTTATTTTTGGGGGGGGAGGGGGGTTGGTACTCTACCCAAAAATGTTGCTGACCAAGTTTTTCTTCGTTTCCTTTAGTAGGGAAACCAAGAAAAACTTCCAAATTACAGAAAAGTACTGCACCTTGTTATGACATGAAAAGCACCATAAAGGATTCAGAATTGTTCCCAGCTAGTTCACAGTTACTAGGAAACCCAATGGGGATCATGCCTGTCTGTTTTTATGTGGGTGTTCAGTGTTCTCTGCTCCGCCTGCTCTAAGAGACTTCTGGCATCAAGTATATTTGTATTTCCCCTGGGATGTGGGGATGGAGCAGTGGCTCTCAACTGGTATTTTCTTCAAAACCGGACTTGTAACAGGGGAACTGCTCTGGGCTGATTTCCCAGTGGCCCACCCACCTGTTTATGGGCTAACCACCAACCTTCTTGCCCACCATGCCTTGTTGTTAATTACTTAATTGATTGATGTTAAGTAAATGGGAGGCTGCCCATTTCCTGCCCCGATGCCAGGGGGCGCTATCTGCGGCTCCATTTCTCCCCTACACCGCAGTCCAAGCCTCACAGATCGCATCCAGATGTTATCAATATCACTGGCCCCACACTGGGGCCCAGAATCCGACTAGTTGAACCCTGCCTGGATTCCTCTCCTCAGACGGCTTATTCTGACTTCATCCTGGGCAGCATAGGTCCCTGAACTGCTTCCCCTTTAAGGGTGTGGTCCCCCTGGGACCTTTGGCTACTAGCCCTAGCCTACCTCCAGGCCAGACAGAACCCCAGGCCCTCAGCTCTTGGGCGTTCCTAGCAGTGGGCCCCTGGCCCTTTGACCCTTCCGGTCCTGGCCCCAGCATTGACCAGTCAGAGGATGTCCAGACAGGTATGAGAGTATGGCCCCACTCTCTCTCTCTCGGGGTCCACAAAGCGGGGTAACCTACCAGGTTGTGGGGGCTAGGGGTTAAGGCGCCCCAACCCGCCTTTCACCTGGGTGGTAACTGGCCTGGCATTTCCTGGGGGCTCCTGTGCCACTGAGAGCCCCACCAGGCCATCCACTCCCAGCAGGTGTAGTTTTAGGTTGTACCCCAGACCAGGAGCCTCCTGACCATCCCCTAGAGCTCCTCCCTTACCTCCCGATGATACCAGCAGCCTGCAGCCAGGCAATGTTGTTGCCTGGCCTCCCAGCAGGAAAATGCCCTCTTTATATGGGCAGCCCTGAATCTAAAATGGCTGCCCTCATCAGGCACCTGCTCGCTGCTGTCTTCTGGCCCCTTAAAGTGGCAGGCACAAACAATGCCCTGCCACAGGACTATACACACAAGTGCACAGAAGACAAAAGTGGGAAGGAGTGGTTAAAGCAGCAACAAGGATCTATGTAAAGCTTGTTCCTTATATTAAATTTTGTAGCATTTTTTTCACCCTAATGTTCTGAGTCATGGATCATCCTCAATTTGCTTTAGAAAGCTATTCTGTAGCTTAACAAAGCTAATTTTTCCTGAAGATTTTCCTTATATCCAACCCTTCCCCCACTAATTAATTATATTCAGCTGCTCCATGTTTTAACCCCACTGTGTAGTTGATAACCCCCCCTTTCCTGTTCAAGAATCTGCAGACTCATGTCTCCACACTGACTCCTCACTGGAAATGTTAAAGAAGCCACACATACTTAGATCCTTTCAGGTTTTCTAAAAAAATAAAATAAAATAAAAATCAGCTCTTTTGGCTCTGGATTATGCATGTTGCAGTTCTCCTATTTATTAATATCATTCTGGTAATGCAGCTCCTACATAAAAAACACACTTTGATAACCATGGTGATGGGCAGGAGTGTGATCTCTGCAGCATCATACAGAGGACTATTACTTTCCTTTTCCACATTCTGAGATCTTTAAAAATAGATACGTTAGCCACACAGGGCAGGGGACAAATATAATTTTTAGCTCATTTGCCATATCCTAACTATCCTAGGTCTTTGCCAGTATTACTTCTACTTCGTCCTTCCCCCATGAAATATTTTTCTTTAGGACTTTTCCCTTTTAATTCACTAGCCTCCATTTTTTCCAGTCAGATCTCAATTTATCATTTCCTGCTGATATTTCTAGTCTCTCCTCCTTGTCTATCATTACTCCGTCCTTAATGGCATTTGAACTTCCACCTCAGACAGACAATTAAATTAAATTTTACTTGACAGCTCATAGGCCATTTAACTACCTCTTCCAATAATTAAATAGAAACATTTAAAATAAATATGCATAAAGAACAAGGGAAAAGGGAAAGCTTATACAGCTGTTGCTGTGATATGACAACAAATCTATTCAATAAATCCACACTGAATGTGTCTGTTGTCTCCAGTATTCACAAGCAGCTTCAGGGGGAACTCAATATCACAAAAAGGAAAGCTGATGGAGAATCCCTCCCATTCCTTGTACAGAGACCTAAATGAAAACAGCAACAACGAAAATAAAAATATCACTGTACAAACTCAAATCAAGTCGAAGTTCCTTGAAAAATGCACAAACCTTTGGAATAATGGAAAACTCTTCCTCCAAAGAAGAAATAATTTTTAATTCTACACAACTCTGTCTTCACCACTTGTGTTATGCAGGCAGATACATTAACTGGCATCTACTGGCCTTAAATTATATGAATCTAAAGGTACATCTTCACTGCTTTCCTGGCATTCATGAGGTTGCTGACAAAAAACATGGTCTTGCCCACTAGTTGCTGCCGGTACCTGCTAAACCCAGAAACAAGTTGGTGAAGTCATTCCAGTAGCATGTCCTCCACCATTCTTGAGATTTAGGCCTCTGGTACATTTGACAGCAGCAGTAGAAAGAGACCTCAGTGCATCCTTGCTGCCTTATTTTCAGGTGTGGTATGTGCAAGCAGGAACAGGTGGGTGGGCCATACTATTTGGCTACTGCCTAGAGACTGAGGAGAGCAATGTAGACAGCCCTGTATTTTCATTAGACTTGATGCCAAATTCTGTGAATTTATCCACAATAGTGGCTAAATCAGAACAAAGCCAGATAAGCTATCACACACACACACGTCATTCCATACAGAGGAGGGCACTGGCAAGATATGCATTAGCTAAAATATGGTCTTCCAGAAACTCATAGGTTGAACCCTTCTTGCCCCTACCAAGCAGCCTACTCTGGTAGTCATTTGTTTTTATTACAGTTTGAAAACTAATTATACTGTATTATAAAACCATTCGGTGACCCAGTGACCTGACCCAGAGGGCTAGCAATTCCCTGGCATGCTGTTGCAGCAGAACAGTACTCTTCTCTTCTTTATAAATCTCATCTTTTATCAACCAACACAGAAATACATTGCTGCTCCTAAACACCAAATGTCACAACAGTTTAGAAAGATAAGTAAATCAAACATGAACTTAGTAGATTCTTTAACCTTCTCTTCCATACTCCATTTTCTTTGCTAGCTTTAATGACTGACATGTTAGTAACAAAAATAACTCACACCATATTTATAAAACAGCACTGAAGAGTGTTTGTAGAAATCATCATGTCAAATTTTACTCCCAAGCTACTAGCATAGTTAGGAGTGAAAGGAAGGAACATGCACAAAATTCACAGGGGTTTGAACTGCAATCTCAATCTTTTATAAATAATATTTTATTTGTAAGAAAAATAAGTCTTTTTACAATATAGTATTTTTACAATTAGGTTTTTCAAAACCAGTATAAAACGAAGACATTTTTCCATTTTTAAACTAATTTTGCACTTATACTTTCACATATTTCTGTAAGTCATGATACCTTCAAGAAGCAGGTTATTTCTATAACTAAGTGGCCATGAAACGATGGCAAGGGAAAGACTGACACTCAAATGGAACTTAATCCCAGAAGCACCCTGTCCATTATCTAGCAAGGCCCTTATACACTTTACCTCAAGAAAATAAGTCCTACTGACTCGACATGGCACTTGATCTATAATTTTTGTGTTGTACAATATCCCTGATATCTTATCCTATCGGCGGGGGGAAAGTCATGTAAACACATTCCCTTCCTCTGGCCAGTAGGAGGCGAGGGTAGAATAAGAAGAGGCTTTGTGGGGGCGGAAGTGGCAGCAGTATTGGGAAACTGCTGGGGAACAAGAAGCAGTGGTGGAGAATGGTATGTGAATAGACCATGACAGCTTAACTTTGCAACCAGTGTCAAATCAGTGCAGAACTTATGGCAAAACAGCTGAAACTGGGCAGGGAGCCAGGGCAAAGGGGCCCCAGTGGAACATACCATTAACTCAGGGGTTGTCAACCGGGGATACTTGAAAAGGTGCTAGGAAGTATGCATGGGCGGGGATGGAGAGCCACCACCCACCACCACCGCCTCCCAGGAGCAGAGCTGGTGAGGGGGTGCGAGGGCAGCAGCTCCCCACTGCAGATTGCACAGACGCTGCCCAGCCGGCTGGACGTGGAAGTGAGGGAGGAGGGGGCTCGTACGCAGCATCCACCACTGCCATATGCAAGCTCCCTCTCCTCCGCATCTGGCTGCTGCCACCAGAAAGTTGAAACCCTTGTGCTAACTACTCTAGTGCTAGAAACCTACAAAAGTCCCATAATGCATTAACACAGACCAAATCTGAGAGGGTACCCTGGGTAAAATGTCTAAAAAGCCATAAAAACCTCTACTGTATTGCCTTTCAGGACTGTTACTGTTTTACCATAAATAGTGGTAGCTGTTTACACTACTACACCAGGGTATTTGCAACCTCATTTATGTTAAACATAGTTAGACATCATCTTTGGTTTTAGCCATGTAATCAGGACTTTAGTGACACCCCATGAAGGCTAGGGCTGATAAAGCCAAGCAGCCAAAATGCTTCAGTGCTTGCCTTGGGGTCATGGTACACTTGGCAAATTACTCAACACATAAAAAGGTTTTAGGGTACTCAGCAGATATAATTAGTGTCCAGTTTGGGATAGGATTTTAAAAAGGAGACAGTTTTCTCACACTACCAAATAACACAGAGCTTTGAGTGCCCCATTAGGCATTTTTAATGCTATCTTCATGCCTGGTAATTCTGATTATAGCAAACTATATATTACAATGAATTAAAGAAAACAATATTTTGCTATGGGTCTGCTGCAAAACTCAAAGTGAATAGGAATCTTTAGAATTAACCTCATTAGGTTTTACAACCATGTCATGTAAGAAGAATGAGAATTTTATTCCCCTCAAAACAATACCTACTCAGTCAACCACATATCCATCCAGTGATAGTGGTGTCATCTGAACATGATCCATAGTAAAATTATTTGCATGTGGAAAAGAAAATACTCCATTTAGTGTAAAAGCTAGGAGAAAATAAAACTGGCAAATAAATGTAATTGGACGTGATAAAAATCAGAAAACTATTTGCTGAACTCTCCCAACGAAGCAGGCAAGTAGAAAATCTGTATTCTTAACAAAATTCTCAGAATCTCAGCTCTGTGTACATTCTACATATTATAATTGTACCTTAATCCTACTTTTAAAGATATTTTAAAAGGGGCCTTGTAGATTTAGAAAACCCATGAAATGTAACTTTTGCTGTCATTGCTCAAGAGTGGCAACTATAATCTTTTCCAGTTCAGATTAACCATGACTGATTTGATGGCAGTTCAAATCCACAAACAATAAATGAATTCGCATATGTTAATGTGACTGCAGCTTCAGAACAAATGCTTTCAGAACTTTAGTCCACTTTTATTTTTACCACAGTCATAGTCACATTAATCATGTGTGCTTAATAGAAAAATGTTGTTATGGGATACATTTTAAGCATATTAATTGCACTCTTAAGATGCAAGGATTCCAATGCTTGTATTTAATTCATATTAATTCTATTTCCATAATAGAACACTACAGATAAAAATGACTAACTTCAACTTGATTATGTCTACCATTTATTGTAAGTTAAGTATACTGTAGATTAATCACTGTTTCACTAAGGGAAAACTGAACTTCTAAGCCATATTTTTCCTTTATTATAAAAAAACTGCATGGTTAACTGTGAGTTTGATGCAGAGAAAATACAGTTTCTGAACTTTATTTATACTGATAACAGTATAATGAAGTTCAAGGGCAGAAAAACTATATATATATATATATATATATATATATATATATCTATCTATCTATCTCTCAGAGCTTTTTAACTGCACCTGCTCTGCACTGGAAGGGTAATGGGTATTTTCGGTGGAATGAGAGGAGAATTGGTAAGAATGAAAGACACTACAATATAAAGGCTGATGGGAGAAGATGAGGTGGGGGTATATCAGCAGATTACATGCAATACAAGAGACATCAGGGGTATAATATACAGGAGACTTTTAATTGGTTATGCAACTCAAAACACTCGATCCCCACTGAAGCATCATTAAGACAACAGATAGTAAAAGTACTAACCAAAAGGGAAGATGAAAACCCCACTGGAAGAGAAACAGAAAAAAGCTATAAAAAGACACCAAAGGATATTCTGGACTACCTCAAAATGTGACACAAGCACATATCAGCATGGACCTAAAGGAATTGTAATTATAAAAGAGATTACAAGAGATTAGATTGGACCCACAGGCTCACTCATGCTTTGGGGGTCTTTGCAAAGGCATTGTAAACCCCATGGCTAGGCTCTATAGCAGGTTGCACCTTGAGTCTGACATAATGATAGAAGAATGCAGAAAGTGTAGCAAGTTGTCACTGCTTTGATAGGAAAAAGGTCAAAATGAAAAATGGCATAAACCTTGAACACACTTGCCACAGGGGAATGAGGGGGGAGAAAGTAAAGAACAAGTGAAGAGAGCTGAGCCCTGAGGTGACCTGAGACCAGCATTATTACTGGGGAATATTCAGATATAAAAGTCCAAGAGCTACATTTTCAAATTTAAACTATCTAAATTTAGTACACCAGAAAGCTTTTTTAAGACACCTGACCTAATTTCCAAAGGTAGTTTTTATTCAGCTATTGATACACAGAGGAACTTTTATTGGCTCCTTCCTATAGCCTGGAGGACAGGTGCTCAGTTACAGTCGATCCCTTATAACCAGGTATGAGTGATGATGACATTAACCCTTCCTATCTAACATTTTAGCCATGACATTGAAATTTAACTGTTGTGATAATTTGCCATAAAAATGGCAGAATCCTGGATCCCTATGAAGTGTTTTGATTTTGTCAAATCAGACACATCTCATAGAAATGACCCTTTGGAACATATTTACTAGGTCTATGTACAAATTAAATGCCCTTGATCCAGGAATTGTTGGATGATGATGATCTATGGACTTTCTCATGCAAGAAGGCAGGCTGGTTGGTTATAGTGAGCTATTCAGGGTATTCCTTGTTTTGCAAAATCAAAACACCTCATGGAAAAATTAGAATTTTGAATTATTTGCAAAATTGGGATAATATTTAACACTCGGCTAACATAAGTATTAACCCCATTCCTGCCCAAAAAAGTAATTAAAGTTCCCTTCCCAGAACATATACATTTTGCTGTCTGCCAAAGGCTCTGCCAGTCAGCTTTCTGTCTCTGTAGCTGCCAGCCACCTTGAGCAGTCAACTATGTTGGTGCAGTATGGAATCTGTCTGTGCAGCCTCTGGGATTTGCCTGGTGAACAAGCACACTTTTGAAAATTTCAGTTTTTTCCTGCAGGGTGCCTGATGGGCAGCTGTCAAGCTGGGGGGAAAAATGTTGCTTTTCTCCAAAATAGAACTTCCTGGAAATCCCTTATTGTGTGTGTGTAAGCGGGGGGGGGGGGGGGGGGTCAAAAAGCTGTGAAATGTTTATTCTCAATTTGGGATGAAAATGTTACAAATACTTGTTTTTGGATTAATACTTACCAATCAGATCTATCTGTCTTCAGTCTACATTAGAAATAAGTCCATGTATTACAGTACAGGTTCCCATCCTTTATGGTAATAAGTCTGAAGATCTGGGAGAATTCACTGGGGCCATGGGGAGGAAGAAAAACTAATTACATATTGTTTTAAAATACACATAATGCACAAGAGAATTTCTGGCCACTGGAATCATATATGGCAGGGGTTCTCAAACTGTGGCACCAATACCCCTTGGGGGTACAGAAGAGAAATTGTGTATTGGCAGATTGGATTTACACTATAATAATGCTTGGCATTTCAAGGATTAAAATATAAACCATATGCTGGTAGGGGTACCTGGGCAGCTAGTAAATCTGGAAAGGGGTACGCAATAAGAAAAAGTTTGGGACCCTCATACATGGTATCTGTTTCCATCTCTCAGCACCACCTAGACCACTACAGGCAACCCCCACTTAGCACTCTTAATTAGTTCTGGAAAAATCAAGTGTTAAGTAAAATGAGTGTTAAGGGAAACCAAAAGTATTTGATGACCCAAGATAGCAACTGCATTTGTTTTTAATGACCCCAGATGGTGACCACAGGTGTTATATGAAACTCGCTGTGCGCTAAGTGGAATCAGGTATCAATTTCAAATGAATATTATAGCAAAATAGCGCTAAGTGAAACAGTGCTGAGCGGGGGTTGCCTGTACCTGAAAACTTCCTAGATATTTGCACATGCAAAGCTGTTTCAGAGCCTACTTCAGTATTTGCAGGGCTAAGTCTCATTTCATGCCTGTCCTTCAGCCCCACTGCCTCTATCATTTAAACTGGCTTGTGCATGTTGTTTTGCAGTCCTCACTAAAACAAAGCCTTTGTCAACCTCAGAAGCAAAATAAGTTTGGAGATCTATGTTGTGCAGGGCAGAAGCCCTATCTTAATTTAAGCAACAGACAAGCTGTGAAAGTACAAATGGCATATCTTTCTTGCTCCTTAACCTAAGCATTCTTGTTGTTTTCATCTTGTTTTTCTTTAATGTTCTTGCTACTCTCAACTACCACCAAAGAAAGTTAACCATAAAAATGAGGGTTAATATACTGGCAGACAATGTCCTTTGGGTAAATCTAGTATCTTTGCAGACCAACTCAAATAGTTGGAAAAATTCTCCTTTGCAAGCTTTTGAGTACAAACACACTTTTTCAGGCTGAGAAAGTCTACAGTTGGTCTGTGCTCTTCCTGGATGGAACGGAATAGAAGGGAGGGGCCAGAATGCAAGAATGTCAGTCAGTGAAAATGCAAATTGAGGCAGTCAATGGGCAAATTAATATACTGTTTGAAGCTAGTTTATTGACTTCTGGAAAGTCTGCTTTGAACCACGGCAGTTGGACAAAAGCCCAGGGCAATCTTAATATGGCAGCTGAAGCTTCCTTTGCCATAGAGGAATTGGTGATAAATGACTTTTCCACTAACTGCCTTAGTGAAGTATTAAAAAAAGTTAATAGTATATATACTCATACACACACACAGTGGGTGCATCCACATATGCAATTAGTGTGATGCAATAAACTCCAGAGCCATTTCAGCAATAGGAAACTGGTCTAGGCACAGCATCTACATTGTGCTTGGGATAGCAGCAATTTAAGCCAGGGCAGAGCAGGCCCCTGGCTAGCTGGGTTGACTGGGCACAATTTATGTGCATGGTCAACGTCCACGTGTGCATTTCAGTGGAGTAAATTACTCTGCCCTAAGCTAGTCCTGTCCCCTACAGCAGTGGTCTCCAAACTTTTTTGATCTCGCACCCCTATCAATAAAAAATTTTTGAGCACGCACCCCCCAATATATGTATATTTATATAAATAGTAATAGAAGTTCTAATATTTTCTTCTCACACCCCAATGGATCATCTTGCACACCCCACTTTGGAGACCACTGCCCTACAGTACTATTTTACAGTGGAGTTAATTAATTTACAATGCCCTAATACTGGCTTATCTGTAGGCTGTGATGCTTTACTGTGGAGCTCATTAGTTTACTCCACAGTAAAGTGTAGATGCATGTGTAGATGCATCCACAGAAAATTTAAAAAAAAAATCTATGTGAGGAGAGAAAAGATATATAGGTATGAATGATATAGGCAATTATGAGGGTCTTTTTGAAACTTCAAGGGAAACTGCAAACATTTATACTTTACCATAACATCAAAATTGTGGAAAGGAAATAAGTTCAACTAATAATTCTCAAAGGGGTACAAGAACACAGAACAATCTCATTCACTTCAGCCATTACTCCAAAATGAGACACAATAGAACAGAAAAAAATCTTGGGATTAGATTTTTAAAAAATCAGCTGAAACCATTTATATATGCTTCAATGATTTCAAGGCAAGTTTTATTTTAGGGGCTCATCATTATTTTGGGTGGAAGGCCGTTTAATGAGTTTTGGTGAGCTGTGGAGGGCTGCAAAGGTAGTCCCGCCCCTTGACAGGTGCCCTGCCCCCTGGTCACCATGTTGGGACTGGAAGTCATGCCTTCTAACCCCCTAACCTTTGCCACCAGAAGTCCCTCCCCTTGCCCCTAGAAGTACACCTTTTCGGAAGGGGTTTTGCCATTTTGGAACTGGAAGAAAAACAAATTCTATACTAAAAGTCAAACATTGACAACATATTTTAATTTATTAAAAAAAATTTTGTCCTGATTTGTGTGTTAATGTGGTATATAGAGAGGTGATTGCATAATAGCTCAAAATGAAGTCTTATTCTTGTATATTGTGGGGGGGGGTGGAGGAGTGGGGGGACATGGGCGGGTGGGTATTTGGGTTGTGGGGGTTCTGTGTGTGTGGATGTGTATGTATGTGGGGTGTGGGGGAGGGCATGGAGGTGTGTGGATGTGGGTGGGTGGGCATGGAGGGTTTTTTGGGAGGTGTATGAGAGTGGGTATGAGGTTTGTGGGGGGCTATGAGCTGTGTAGAGGGAGAGGGTAGCTGGGGGCATATGTCAAGGGGTGGGTGCATGTGTGTGGTGGGGTGTGCATATAGCAGTGAGTGGGGCTTTCTCCAGAGGCACATGGATGGATGTGTATGCGGGGGTGCATGTGGAGAGAGGTGTGAGGTTTGTGGGGTGTGTGATTGCATGTGGGGAAGGGTGTGGCTGTGGGGTTTGTGGGTATGATGGGGTAGGTATGGTGCAGTGTGCATGGGAGACCTCCACACCCCCTCCCCAAGCTGGTCAGCACTCACCCCTGCCCCGCAACAGCCCAGAACCTGCACACTCTGCAGCGCCTCCCTGCCACCACCAGCAGCACCCCTGACCTGGCTTGCCCCATGCTTGTTCCTCACTGCCTGCCTATGGCATGTCCTGCTGCCCCCTGGGCATGCAGCAGGCCTGGGGTGGCTCTGCAGCTGGATTACCTTTCATGGCAGCCCATGTGGCAGCAACTCGTTCCAGCTGCTGCTGCCACTGGCACCAACCCCATGGTAGTGGTGGGAACACACCTGCACAGGCTCAACCCTGCATGCCCCATGCCTGCTCCAGACTCACCCCTCCTCCTTGCCACTGTCCCATTCCTGCTGCAGCCACCTGGAGCCCACACTGGGCTGCCCAGTGTCTACGCTGTTGTCACTGCCACCTCCCGGCTGCCCAGTGGGTCAGCTGTGGCAGCGCAGACCAGACATAAGGCATCCTGGTACTGGCTCTAGGTGGCTGCAGCAGGATTGGAGCAGCAGCAAGGAGGGGCCACTTTTCCTCCACACTGAGCAACAGCTTCTGTCCCATGCTCCCACTGCTTAGTGCAGGTGAGTCTGGAGCAGGCACAGGGCATGTAGGGTAAGGGCTGTGCAGTGCAGGTCCTTCCCATCACTATGTGGCTGGGGCCAGAGGTAGCAAAACCTGGAAGGCGCCACCACTGCCTGGGCTATGTTGAAAGGCAGTCCAGCTTCTGCGCTGCCCCAGCCTCACTGTGTACCCAGGGGGCAGCAGTATGTGCCACAGCTGGATGGTTCCTGGGCCAGGCAGGACTGAGGGACCCACTGTAGGCCAGACAAAGACGTACAAACCATATTGTACCCACCCCACCCCCGTTTTATTTTATTTCCTTCAACTTATATGCAGACATAGATGGGGAAGTCCAATGCTGCTTTCACAATTTATTCATTCAAAGCATGCAGGACATCTGAGAGTCCATTAGTATCACTGCTATTATTAATCACTAATATATAACAATTCAAGAGAGAAAAGTGATGTTCTGTTAGAAAATATATAATGTTCCACACCTGATAATTTAGTGATATAAGGAAGTGTCATCACTGATATTTTCATTTAATAAAAAAGAATTCCCCACACTATGCAAGCAAAAGTTTCTTTTATGAGCATGAAAAGTCTTCCAGTTATCCAGTCTATTTACTGTATGCATTGAGCAGTGTTTTTAAGCATATCCTGTATCATTACTTATATGAAACAAATACTTTATTTTTTAGAAAAATAAGAAAGCAAAGGACACAAATGCATGAATACACAATTATCCCATTCATGTATTATTTTGAGTGAACAGTAAGTCATTTTAACATTTCTGATTTGAAAGCTGCTAGAAGTACAGTTACCTCACTAGTTACAATTGCATTTTCATTTTACTTATTATTTAACACAAATTATTATTTCTGTAGCTACTAGTCACTCAGAAACATATCACCCCCTTGACTAATATCTGCACTCTCACCTGCAGGAATATTTCATTCCTTATTTTTTCTAAATGAAAATCCAGCAAAATCAAGTAAGTTTCATGAAAGTTGTTTTTTTTGGCTGACAAAACCATCTACTGAAATGCAGTATAGGTCCTTTGAAGTTTTGTGGACAAGCTTAAGTGAAAGTTCTGCTATAGCTAGGAACTATATTTTTCACTACCAGGGATACTGCTTGGGCACCATTTGGTTCCAAGGGACTTATAAATTACCGCAGGTACATCTGCACTGGATAAAGCAAAGCAGTCTGGAGATCTCTCAGCTGCTATGGGTACTAGAAAGCAGAGTAATCATGGGGAAAAAAACCCCTCTGTGCTAAAGATTCCCTGTTTCTTGGTAAGCTCCTCTTACTTTTCAGCAGGTTAAATTAGACAGTGTGCACACAAAGCACCCAAGTTAGACAGCAACGATAACCGAATGCATGTGGCAAAAACTACTCAGGTTTATTTCAAACATTTTGGATTTCAGGTATAGCGGTCAACAATACATCATAAAAAAAAATAAATAAAGGAATAGCAACAGGAATTGTCTTCACAGTTCTTTTGCAGTTACTGATCATGTACAACTCAGTGGAAAACTTGTAATTTTCAATAGCCTGATTTATAATCCATTTCAGATTTAGGTCCCAAGTAGTAACTAATTTTGCTAGTGCATCAGTTCTTTAGCATAGGTAAGTCCTGCTGGCCCTTAGAGAAACATGAACAATTCTGTTACCACATTTACTAGAATACAGGATGATCCTGAATATAAGATGACCCCTGTGGCAGGACGCCCTCTAGGAGTGCTGTGAACTCCCCTAGCGCCCTGCTACCATGCCAAATCAGTCTTAAATGCACCCTCTTTATCTTGCCCACCACGTCTTTGATGTTGATTGTTAAAGGGAGGCTGCCTTCTTTCCTCTTTGGCACGGTGCCCTGATGTATCTAGGCTAATGCTCTGCCTAATTGTCCTGATGCTCTCCAGCCTCAGGGTCATGCGTGGGCCCTACAGTCACCCGTGCCTTCACGGCTCCCTGGGCTCGCCTCCGTTGCCTGCCTGTGCTCTCGCAGCCCTCACCGGGGCCTTGCCCTTTATACAAATCGCACGCACCGGGGCCTTGCCCTTTATACAAATTGCCCACACCGGGGCCTTGCTTGCGCTCCCGCCCGCACAGGGCTCCTCACAATTGGGGCTCAGGTGGCCTCAGCCTTACCTGGCCCCCAGACCAGCCTTCTTGGGTCTTATGCCCCACTGGGGCTTCTTGCCTACACTCACACTGGGCTCCTCCCAATATCGCCCGCACTGGGGCTGGGGTTGGGACACCCCAAAACGCAGCGCCCTCTCCGGCACCAGGACCCCCCCCCCACTACTAGGGAGCTCCCATGAGGCCCCCCTAACCCCTACAGCCTCACCTGGTCCTCTGGTGTAACAACAAAACAGAAAACTCCCACTCCTGGGTTACAACATAAACTCCATGCCCAACTGGCTATCCATCATTCCTCTCCCTACCAGGGTTTCCTCCACCCCATACCATCTCACAGAATGCTGCTCAGGCCATCAGATTTCCCTGCTCTGCTTGCTCCAGCAGAGCTCCACTTTCCTTGGCTGCCAGAGGGGAACTGACCTTCCAGCCTCAGCCTGGCTGTTTATATAGGCCAGGCCCTGCTCCCTTCTGGTCAGCTGACCAGACCGGTTGTCCCAGCAACCCACGCCTGTGCTGCCCTGGTAAGTGGCAGCTGAGCCCATATTACTGTTATCAGTAGCAGGCACCTTAGTGCCCTGCTACAACCCCCCTCAAAAAAAATAATTTGGCTCTATATATAGAAAATTTATACATTCGTTGCAATTTCCCAGGTATAGAATCTAATTATTGGAGGTTTGCCTTGAACTTGTCCCCTTCCCACTGCTATAGCAGGGAAAATAAATCAGGGGTGGGGAGGAATGGACACGACAGGTGGTCCTCTACTTCCCCAACTTCTTCCCCAAGCAGCCCCTCCCCTTATTACCATTAGACCCTGCTCTCCCTGAGCACATGGATGTGATGGGAAAGGTTGAAAACACTGACCTTAAAATAAATGTGCCTGTAATAACTTGAATATAGGCAAAGTACTATAGTAAATTACCCATAGACTTAGTTCACCCAGAATTAAGGCATTTTACCTTTTCTAAACTATTTTGAACAAGTTTTAGCACAGGTACCTCACAAAAACACTTCTAAGTAGCACTTTTGTATCTACTCATATATAGTACAAACTATACATGATATTAATTCAAAGCCAAAAGGCTCATGAATTTTCATATAGCTGGGCCCCAAGAGAGTCAACAGCATTTCAAGCCACGGTGACCCCATAGCTCAACACTCTTCAGTATGTGTAAGTTCTCCAGACATGGATAAAGGACATGGACAAAGGATCCATGCGCTAAATCGTTCCAAGAACTTACTACTGTAATTGGGTGTTCTTGTCGTGAGTCCTGTGATCCTCCAAAAATTGATATGCAGATGAAGCACAGGGAAACCTGATTTAGGCCCACCTAATGGAGAGCAGGGACACATTATTTGTACATAACAGGCTGAGAGAGAGGCTGACAGAAATTCTGTGTGAACTGTTTGGGGCCCCATTTGTTGATATTTGATAGGCACTTAACATTAGTGAAGAAACAGGAATCATTGGAAATGGGAAAGAAAGGCCCAGCTCAGCTGTTGGACTGAAGAGGAAGTAAAAATGCATTCAATGTGGTGGCTCACCATGACTTTAAAAAGAGTCAGCATTTAGGGGGACTGCACACAATGAATATTAGTATATGTCTTATTCAGATGGGCTGTACTAACATATCTCTGTGCTAGGTTTCCACCAGTAGGTTTGCCCAAGGTGGCCCATGTGTTTTACAGTTGTGGTCAATGTTGGTCGCAATTAATTAACTTCATAGTGAGTTTCCATTATTAAGCACATACTGCTTTTGACAGCAGTGTAATGATATTCAATGTATTTAACAAGGTTTTTATGTATGTAAATATAAGATGAGGGACTTTTTCCCCCCAAGCTGATCTGGAGAAAGAACCTTGACTTATATTTGAGTAGTTACAGTAAAATTGAGAGAGACAATCATGTAATTTAGGTTGGAACTAGGCTGTATGTCTATAGATCAATCTTGGCTCCACAAGATTCCTCTTTAAAATATTGACGATGCTTATTTGAAGATGATCTTAAGCTACAGAGATCAGATAATAATCTAAGTCTGAAGTTCCTTAAAGCTCTGTCATATTTGGATTTGAAACTCTGTGTCAGTCTCACCTAATGTTACAAGCAAACTATTACAAAGTCAGGAGAGAATGAGCTCTACCTTAGGACAAAAAACAAAATGTAGAAACTGAATCTACACAATCCAAGGGAGGCATGGGGGCATGTGTCCCCCAGATTCGTGCACAGGTGTGGGCTGAGGCTCTGCTGTCTTTGCCCCTGGAGCCATGCACTTGCCATACATCCCCTGCCCACCTGGTGGTAGGAGGCACAACATGGTATCATATGGCTCCCAGGGCAAAAGCAGCAGGGTGCATAGCCCCAGCCTGCAGCAGGCAGCCTGCTTCCGCCCCACACACAAATATGGGGGCACATGCCCCCCATGCCTCTCCTGGGGGTGTGCACAGCTGAAGAGAACTGTGCTCCCCCTGCCCCCGGTGCCCCTGGATAAGCCTTGTGTGACTCCGTCCCATGATCTGCCCGGGTCCCAGGGCCCCATTCACCTTACCCCTTCCTCTACCCCTGCCACACTTCCTCCCCCACTGTGGTGGCCTCAATATGCCCCTGCCCCTTCCCTCTCTACAGACTTACCTGCTCGGAGCTGTGTCTCTGTCCCTCACTCCCAAGCCACAGCCCCCTCTCCCCCCAAGTCCTACTGCTGCCCCTCACTCCTGAACCTCAGTACTCCAGAGCATGCAGAGACCCCCCATACCTCCACAAATTCCCCCCCACTCCAACCATAGGTACTTCCATAATTTTACATAATTTTGAGTTTTCTTGAACATAATTTTGAGTTTTTAGCTGTGCGATTAAAATATCGATTAACTGCTACTTTTTTTTTCAATTGAGCAACTAATCACAATAATTTTTTTTAATTGTTTGACAGCCCTGACAGAGGACATTGGCCTTAAGTTGCAACAAGGGAAGTTTATTTAAATATTAAGAAAAACTCTCTCACTAGAAGGATAGTAAAAACCTGAGCAGGTTACCCAGAGAGGTTGTTGAATCTCCATCCTTGGAGGTTTTCAAGACCCAGCTAAACAAAGCTTTGGGTGGGATGATATAGTTGGGGATCGTCCTGCTTTGAGCAGGGGGTTGGACTAGATGACATCCTGAGGTCCCTTCCAACCCTAATTTTCTAGGATTCTATGACTGCTGGGAAACTCTGCTGTGTCTTGGAATACTGGACATAATGTTTATTTTCACTGCAGTTCTCCAAGTTGCATATACTTAAAGCAGGACTTTCATATTGGGGCAACCTTGAAAGGAGTGAAAAAATAACATTGATTGAAAATATGGCTTCATATTACCAAAAATATGTTTGCTTCACAGCCCATCTTCTACATTTAAGAGCATAAGTCCTTTCTAATGTGCCTAACAGGAGCTACCCAGTATCTGCTCAATCCTGCATAATCCTGTGCTTATGGCATCAGCTTTAGAACTTGCCTTTAAAATACCCAAAAAGTACCAAATTTGCCATTTTGACTAAATGGCATGGTCCACTGAGAAGATAAGACTGGTGTGGTGTGCTCTCTCACAAACCTGTAAGCTAAGAAAAGTTATAGAAAACATCATATGACAATTTATTTGATCTTTTCTCCATAAGATAGCATCTTGCAGTCTGAGGAATTAAGAAAAGTACATAATAAAAAATACCTGAGCTCTTTAATGTTTATATGTACACTTTTTGGGCAAAGCCTTGAAGTCTTTACATGGGTAATATCTCACTTCAAACTTCACTCTCTTTGTAGCGCATCTGCTCAGCAGTATCAGACATGTGACTGGGGTTATTATGATGTGATCTTTGAATTGCTAAGACTCCCAAATCACTTTCTTCACCCCAGTCACAGTGATGAAGTAGAAGAGGTAGGTGGAGAAAGACTGCATAGAGCAAAGAGAAGTAGGATATGGAAGGAAGAAATTATGCAGTGTAGCTTGTTAATACTAGATTCCAGGTTTGGGAAAAGAGAGGGGTGGGAAAATATACTGAAATGGTATGCTCACCTTACTTTCTCTACTTATATTTAATACAATGGGAATAATGTCTTCCAGTGCTAGAAATACTACTTTCTGATGCAGCACTATCCCCTACAGAACTCTTGTTATTCTGAATACTGACTTCTGACAGCAAGCTTATAGGAATGATAAATCCGGTATATTTCCCATGGGAAAGTAAAAATATCCTCTTTTTCCTAGAGACACAGGGTCAGAAATATTTCATTTCTTTTCCAGAATACACGGAGCCAAGCCCAATGTCAAGTCATAAAACAACTAACTAAAGAGTCACTTTAATTAAAAAAGAAAGAAAGAAAGAAAAAGCATAACATACCAGAAAACTAAATAATAATCTCAACCTCCTGATAAATTGGCCATGTTAAATTATATAGTACAGACTTAAATCTTGCATATTGCCAGCAGTTGCCTTCAATATTGCCATTTTGCCATCAAAAAGAGAGCTAATATATGCATTGGGTTTAGGAATATAACTTTCTCTTTGTCATGTGGAATAAAGAGGAACAGCATTATGTACAGATTTCACATTAATAGTTTCTTCTTCTCTTGCACCAGCTCTACATTTTTTTGTAGGAAGTGTTGCTGGAGGCATAAATTTTGATTAATAACATAACTCAGCTAAGCATTCTCTTTGAAAAGAATTAGAAATCCAGGCAGGATATCACAAAGTGCATTTCAATGAGGGGCTTTACAAGGCAAATTACAAAGGAGACTATAATTACCCATTTTGAGCAATGTTTTTCAGGTTTTTCTGTAGGTAGGGAGAACTCTGTTGGGAAAATTTGCTTAGTGTAAATTTATGTACTGGTGAGACTACGGCTCTGAAAGATAAACTGTGAATCACCATTACAATCTTGGTTCACAGCATATGCTCCATGTGTCAGATGTCTTGTAAGTGCAAAATCACTTAGTTTATGATAAAAAGGTCTCTAAGAACTTTCAATTAAAAATGAAGACGAGCTTTCAACCACAAGCTAGATATTGTTTCAAAATTATGTGAAACGTTCTCTCAGTGAAGGTGGGTGGGGGATTTATTATTATTATTATTATTTAGAAAAAAAATCACTGAAGGCTAAAGTAATTATGAACATGTAGTTAACTACATGTTACTAAACTACATGTTACTTAACTCCTTTTTTTTGAAAGAGAAAAACTGCATCCAGTTCTGGGCACTGCACTTCAAGAGGCTTGCAGATAACTTGGAGAGGGTCCAGAAGAGAGCCTCTTGCATGTTAGGGGCATGCAGGTAAGGCCCTATGAGGAGAGACTGAGGGACCTGGATCTCTTCAGCCTTTGCAAGAGAAGACTAAGAGGGGATCTTGTGGCCATTCACAAATTCATTGGGGAGGGAGGGGCCACAAGCAATAGGAGATGCTCTGTTTACCAGGGTATGCTGGTAGTAGGAGATGCTCTGTTTACCCTTGGAATAACCAGGAACGACAGCTGCAGACAGCAGATTTAGGACATCAGAGAGAACTTCTTTACGGTAAGGGCTGCCACAATCTGCAATCGTCTTCCAAGGGAGGTGGTGCTCTCCCCTATCTTGGGGGTCTTTAAGAGGAGGGTGGATAGGCATCTGGTTGGGGTCATATGGTCATTCCTGCCCAGGGCAGGGGGCCGGACTCGATAATCTACTGAGGTCCCTTCTGACCCTAACAACTATGAAACTATGAAACTGTAAACCTAAGTGTCCCGGGGGCCAGGGTGACCCTGAAAACTTACCAGCAGCAGAAGTCGATGCTCCAGGGAGAGCTGCGCGGCTTGTGAGCCGGCTCTTTATACAGCTGCAGCCTGCCGGTGACGTCAGCATAGAATGCCGGCTGGTGAAGATAAAAACGGCGGCAGCTGCAAAGCAAGGGGTGGATGGCCCTGAAGAGGGAAATCCGCCGATGGAGGAAGAAGAAGGTGAGGCCCCGTGGCGTCCGAGAAAGGACGAGGAGCCAGAGCTGGAGGAGCCAGAGCTGGAGGAGCTGGAGGGAAGGAGCCGGCAGCAGCGTCCGAGAGTTGGCAGCAGGCGGTGGGACTGGAGCGCGGTGAAAGGAAGCCACCGCAGAGGACTCATCAGAGCCAGGTGCACTCGGGGCGTGGTAGGGCAGCAAGAGTCCATAAGGAGAAGCCAGATCGAGGCGGGGCTGCCGCTGGGACTGCAGATGCCCGAGCCCATTTGGAAGCATAGATCCTAAGGACTGAGGGTCTGGAGCCAGATCCATAACTATAGAGGCTCGACCCTCTGAGTATAGGGAATAGGGGTAAAGGAAGGCAGCAGCGGGGCAAGAGGTGCCACTTCCTCAGGGCCAGCTCCAGAAGGTGACATAAGGCTGAGGTGCAGGGGTGGTTGGAGCCCCGTGTACGTCTGTCGGGTGCACCTGGGCAAAGAGAACCCGTCAGACGACTCCCCCACATTGACAATACTTCAAGACGTGGCAGACGAGAGCAGGGCGGTGACACGGTGAAAGAACATCCATTTTGCCCTCAGGAGTGAGCAAAGCCCGGCGGGTACAGATTTTTTGTGCATTGGCCGGGAAACGGGGGTTCAGGATACCCAAGATGCAGGCATCCGAAATGGGCTCCGCTGATTTGATGGCCCAGAGCCTACAGGCCTTAACCCAACTTGTGGGGTCACAACAGAGGTGGCTGGCCCAGCAGGGTTCAGCAGCCTTGGGGATGCCGAAGATGTCGGCAGAGGATGACCCAGAGGCTTTCATAGAGGCGTTCGAACAGCACGCCATTGCGGTGGGCTTGGATACACGGCTGTGGGCCAGTCAACTGGGGGCACTGCTAGTAGGCAAGGCCCAGGCGGCATATAAGTCCCTAAATCGGGAAGAGGCCCAAGATTATGGGGCGGTGAAAGCAGCAATACTGTACCACCTGGAGTTGAGCCCGGAACACTTCCGGCGGCTCTTTCGAGCTCATAAGGCGCCGGAAGAAAGGAGACCTCAGGTACTCCTTCAAAGGCTGCGTGATCTGTTTGGAAAGTGCGTCAACTTGTTGGCTTGTACGATGGCGACTTTGGTGGACAAGATCATCCTGGAGCAGTTCGTTAATGATTTGGACGACCAAACCCAGCAGTGGGTCCGGCAACATGCTCTGATGACATGTGAAGAGGCCTTAAAGGTGGTGGAAGCCTTTGAGACCTCGGAATGGTGCCACCCCCGGGAAGAGAGGAGAATGGCAGGGGCCATGCCGGCAGTGAGAGACACCGAGAGTAGGAAGACGGGGTATCGGTCTCAAAGCTGCGATATGGTGTGCTATCATTGTGGGAAAGAGGGCCACTTCACACATGAGTGTCCCATGCGTGGTTTGGGGAAAGGTGATATCCTGGGGATGTCCAAGGGGATGAAGGAATTCCCTAGAGATTGGAGTAGGGGAGAGCCGATGGATTGCAGCTTCGGGGCGGTGAAGGAGAGCCCCATGTGGGAGCGCCCCATGGTGCAGGCATGGGTAGAAGGCCGATTGGTACGAGCTGTGTTAGATTCAGGTTGTGCCCAGTCGGTAATTCGGGCGGACCTGTGGTCAGGTGGTGATGTTGGGCAGGAGGACTTGGTGAGGGTGTCCTGCCTTCACGGGGACACCCAAGTCCTACGCCGGGTTAGGGCCCGGGTGAAGCTGATGGAGCATCAAGAAGAGCTCGTGGTTGGGTTAGCACTGCACCTCGCATGTGAGATGCTGCTGGGGCGGGACTGGGTCCCTTTGTACGAGGTGTTAGACAGGTTATGAGATGTGGAAGTGGCATGTCGGAAGTGGAAGCCTCAGGAAGGTTGGCTCGGAGATGTGGGTAGTCAGACCGAGCTGATAGAGGAGGAGGAGGATGGTTCTGGGGAAGAATGGAGAGATACCATCAGTGGACCTCAGTTCCGCGAAGCCCAGAGAGGAGATCTGGAGTTGCAGGAACTGTGGAACAGAGTGGAGGAGGGGGACCAGCGAGCATCGACAGCGGCGGATGCTGCAAGCCACCTTGAGGTGAGAAATCTCCTTCTCTATTGGATAACCCCAGGCAGGGGGGGACGAGAACAGCGAGTCCAACTGGTGGTGCCACGGGCATGTAGATGGGCTGTTGAATTTACACTCTAAAAGTGTAGATGGGCCTTTTGCCATCATATACGTACAGAAGCTTCACACCTGGTGAAAGGTTAATCTTTATTTAAGACTGGGACAAATGTGGAAGCCCTGTTTTTAGGACCAGTCAAGGAGTATACCAAATTTAGGAAAGCACATTGCTGCACATGGATGGACTTAAATATAAACTAAAAGTAAAACTGTCACTTAACTGTTCTGCTGAATCAGCTCAGCACAATCACATCACTTTAAATGTTGAGTTGCTCTAGAGTTTTTCCACAAAATCTGGAGGAACCCTTATTCACCCCAGAATAACCAAGACCTGAGTAGTTAGGGGACTCACTTGGGATGTATAAGGCTGTGGTTCAAGTCCCTAGTCAGACTCATGAAGACTAAGGAGCTGAATTTTATTTTCCCAACATCCCAAGTGAATACTCTACTTCCTAGTGCTTTTAACCATCTACGTGAGGGTCCTCCAATTCTTCTCTCCATGCTTCTCATTTCATTTTGAAAGTTCTTGGTGTTGTCCCACCACAGAATGGGAAAAATATATGAAACTTGTGCTGAATGAAGTAACAATTTTCTATCCAGCTCTACTTAAGTGTTGTATTGAGAGTGCAGGTGGGAAGCACTACCCTGAGTCTCTGTCAAAACACAGACTCTTTAGAGAAAGAGGACTTTAGCTGCCTTTAAATATACACAAAAAAGACAAAGTGGTGGAGGAAAAGTGAGGTCTAAGAATGAAAGGGTAAATAATAGCTTGTACTTGAATGAATGAAACCTTCCACAGAAACATCAATAAAAATGTATTTGAAAGGAGGAGACTTCCAGTATTCTAAACACAACTTTAAACACCTTTCGCAATATAAAATGCATGTGTTTGATAAATATATGAGATTTATGAAGTGCTACAAGTAGACACAAACCAGAATCTATTGATCTTAAAAAAAAAAAGTGGTGCAGGACTTGAAGATAGAACTGAGTGAAAACAAGAGGCTTTGAACAGACTCATTTGAGGGAGAAATGTACTGCTTATGAATTTGTGTCAGCTGATCTTCTGAAACAATTTCATGTGTCCACTCCTATCTAGTGGCAAGCAAAGCTAACCTGGAGCGCTTTATGTTAGAATAAAACCATGCTAAATGACCATGGTTCAGCTTCCATCTACTACACTGTAGAGCCTACTCTCAAAACAGCTATGATTGATCGGAATGAGAGATAGCATGCCCTTCCCCATCTCATCCTCCTCCCATTTTAAGCCATAAATGTTTTTCATCTCTGAATACTCAGACTGCAAAAACGAACAAACTTCATTCAACTGGTTAATTAAAAGGCTCTTCATAAGGGTACAAAGCCTGTGAGCTCTAGGTTGTTAACTCTGCATAAGTCTTTTGGTGACTTATGACTCTACAGATATTTGGCAGCTTCTCTGAAGGCTCGGTGTGCACACTATAGAAGTCACTGTCATAGTTAAGGAATCCACTGCAGCACAGAGGACAAAAACCAAACAGCATTACCTTCAATAAAGACATCTACAGAAAGCCAATTCTTCAGCATCCCCATCTCCATATAGGAGTGCATAGTGTACCAGAACTGTGCAAAATGTAAGGTAGTGATGCAAGGTCTAGGTTGTTTGCTGTGATGTCAAACCCAGCTTTGACTAGGTTCCACCTATGATGCATGCTCTGTGGTTGTCAGTGGCAATGCATCTTTTGAGTATATAAGATAGAGGTGGTTGGGTTAATTTTTTTGTTTCCTTGCTTTTTAAATTGTGTGCTAAATATATATTATGAGGGCAGAAGCTGACACAGAGATACATGAAGAATTGACTCAATATTGCAGTTACAATGTATCAGGAAAAAAAATGAATTATTTCCTATAAAATGTTGCCTTTGACTAGTTCTTCCCTCTTAATTATATCAATTTTTATTGCCTTTCTCTGAACATTCCCATCATCTCCTCAGGTCCCTCCATGATATTTCTTTTTCTGACTTCTATCTTCTCTCCCCTCAAGCTGCCTTCTCTTTTTCTACTTCCTCCCATTAGGTTTTTCCCTCTTTCTACTCTTGTAACTTTCCTCAGTATCTCTTGTGCTTCCCCTCATCACCTACTTGCACAGTTTGTGTAAGTGTTAATATTCCATTCTCACTGCTCATCACCCGTCTCATCATCCCCACACTTAACTGGCAGATGAGGGAGAGAAGCTGTCCTCTCTGTATGGCACTATTGATTTTCTGTACTTCTTCTGCTTAAGGATATTCCATTAACCCCTGGAAGAGGCAACTCTGACCTGACACAAAGCTAGTGTAAGTATACAGAGGTTGACTTAAAGAGTGGAAAAGTTAAGATATTATGCAGCATCACATGAATCAGAGAAGCCCTTCACTTGATTTTTTGACAAACTGTAAACAAAAAAAACTAGAGATTTACATTAAAAAACAGGTCCCAGCTGGTGTAAAGTGGTACAGCTTCATTTAAGTCAATGGGATGATGGTGACTTATACAAGCTTGAGCATCTGGACTATAATCGATTCCCTGTCTACAAAATATGGTAAGATACTCAGTTCCAAAGAATGTCATATATTGTAATAGTGTTAGGAACAAGGCTGGCTTGTAGAAGGGCCAACCTAGTAGAGAACAGGGCCACATTCTTACTTCAGTTAAATTCAGTGGCTGAAACAGAGCTGTTCTTGGAACATCAGTTGCTACTGAACATGCACAGAGGTATCAAATTCTGGCCATGTAAATATGAAAGTTACTTTGAAGACATGCATGCATACAGTTAATATGGAGGTCTGAAATGAATTCTCCTGAATGGTTACGTTACTTTTGACCTGTGTAAGAAGGAAGACAGCAACTTAATAACATGGGGATGGCTTCTCCAAGCCCTCCTTTTGTCAAGTGGCACATAAATACCAACTCAACACAATAGGCCAGATCCTAATTTACACCTCAGCATTGACACGTGTTGGATGGTGCAGAGCCTCTATAAGTTTCATCAATACCCTTTTCACTGTTCAGCAGAACGTTAAGGAACCTTAGTACAAATAGGACACTGGCCTCAAAGGGCCCATTTTTATGAGAGGGCATCTTGACATGGATCTCAGATATAGCACTGAGTCTATAATGAGCCTGAAAATAAAATATAAAACTGTTTACTAAACACAGAAAGACAAGGGAGGTGAACAAAAATAAACCTTCATGGTATTACTTGCTGGAATAATGGCAGGGGAATGGTTTCTTCTGTGAATGGAAACTAACAATGCTGAGAATTAAATACATTTTAATATTTTGCTCTAAGAATATTAAATAGCAGAGTGAAAAAAAAAATAAACGTCCTAAAGCTTTCACTCCCAATTTGATAGTATGTATTTACACTAGGAGAATAAACAATACAGTAGAGTTAATTATTGTGTTTACTGATTAAGGGTTCCCAGCTCACCTTTCCTTTCAAATTTAGATCAGCCTGCTTAAAAATACATCGACAGCAAAAAGGCTAATGACTATAAATCACTATTACAGGTGCAAATTAAATCCTTATTATATGATGGCTGCTTCATGAATACCAACAGAAGTCCAAGGTCAGTACAAAAAAAATGTAATACTCATTTAGACAGAGAGAAAATGAAAAGAAAAGTGTTTGAATTTAGAGAGATTCTACAGTACATAGCAAAATAACATCTTAAGTGGTTATTTAGAAACATGTTCTACACATTTCTTAAATGAAAAAGGTTTGGTATTGAATGACCTGTTGCACAACATCAGTTTTAAGATCAGTGCATATTCTTTTCAGTGATTTGTCACATCATGGGGTGTTTGTTTCAAACTACTTATTTCCTGTTTGCTTTAAATGGTAATTGGCCAAATGTCTCCCTGATGCATTCCAATGGAGTCAGTCAAGTTTATACCAGGGATGAATAATTGTTTGGAACCTTGTTTTAACATTCCTATTTGGTGTTACAAATGAAGGAATTGTATCTCCAGTTGGACAAGTTAATTGCTTTTCGTTTTTTGTTTTGTGTTCTCTTAATGGATATGTTAAACTAGCAAAGACCTACTGGCCAATTTAAGGCTAGGTACAGACACCCAGAAAGCCCAAGGCAGAATCAGTCTAACCTACCTGTGTTTCTGTAAGTGGTCTAAGGGAACTGGGTATGCAGGCTGCCTGCATTGACTGAGGCCAGCAGATTCAGGGGAGGCTTCTAGCAAACCCTACCAGCTGCCACGTGCAACCAGGTGCCTGGGACACCCCTGATTAGCTGCCAGACATGGGTGAGCTCCCTCACAGCCCTGCCACATCACCTGCCAGTGACCGGCATCTGTCAGCTGCAGAGAGGCAGCAGGAAGGAGAGGAAGCGAGGCACAAGGAATCCCTGCTTGAGCCCTGGGACCTAGATATCCACATCCCCAGGCTGTGCCCCTGTACCCCATCAGGCAGCACAGACCTAACAGGAAACCCAGGAGAGCCTCTATGAGTGGGCACAGTCCTATCAAGCCTGACCTGGCCGCTGGGCAGGCACAAACAGGCTTCCCACCCTGCCATGTCATCTGTCAGCTGCAGCCAGGCAGCAGTGGGATGCCTGCTCATGGCTGCCCAGCAGCCTGGTTGGGCTCTGTTTGGCTGCTTCTGCTTGTGGGGGTTCTCCTGGGCTCTGTGTCAAGTCTGTGAGTATACCATGGAGTGCTTCATGATGGGGAGCATGGTCTGGGGACACAGGTACCCAAATCTCAGTGCCTGTGCAGGGGAAATAGATGCCACCCTCTCTGTGCCACCCCATATACCCCGCCATGCCCCACTTGCCTGCTTGCTGCTGAGAGATGGCCAGAGGCAGGAGGCATGGCTGTGGAAAGGGTCTGTGCTGACTCGGCTCTATGAGAACTCAGGGGCAGGGACCGCAGAGCGCTCAGCTAGAGTAGCTGAGTGCAGACTGAGTGCTAGCATGCCTCCCTAAGAGGGGGAGGTGGAACCAGGGAGCCACAAAGGAGCCTGGGATGTTGGCAGACAGTGACCTAACTTGAATCTATAGGGGATCTGGTACACAAGTTCGATTCACTCGTCTAACCTAAATCGATTAAGTTTGAGTGCGCATTAGTCCAGGTCATCTTAGACTCGGTTCTGCCATTTTTATTATGTGTGCTGAACTTCTGTTCTGTTTTGGGTACAGATCAATTTCTGATTGCTTATATCAGTAAAACTGTAAAGTCTGTACCTGGCCTAAATGTCACAGACCTATTGTTGTGCAGGATTGCTGTATAGTAACAAAGGATGCCTATATACGTACATGAGGCTGCTCCAATGCACTGTAATTACAATGTGCTCTTGGAGCTGCTCTGTTTAAAGCACCCTGCCCCCAGCTCCTGGAGCACATCTATAAATGTCCAAAGATTGGCCTATAGATCCTTTCCAAAGTAAACCTCTGGAAATCTTGGTCCAGTTCCCTGCTCACTGCATAGGCTGCTTATAGAAACAGCACTCAATATATGAGAACTGAAGCAAATCATTTAGGATCAGGCCTTCAGAAGAGTTTTAAGCATTCAGCAGCTCCCATTTTAATACCTATTGCCAGATTTTTAAATAAAAATAAGCACCCAATAGGCTGAAGTCATTTGACTATCTGGCCATATCTCTTCCATCCCCCACACTGTCCAACCATGCATTAAAACCTCTTTGATATTTCCACAACTGAATCCATCATGTATTTCTTTCCTCTTAACTTAAATTCCATTAAGACAGCAAGCAAGTCTCTTTCCCTTTATCTGGCTTTTCTCTCTCTTTCTGCTTTCACTTCCATTTTAAATGCAAATATTAAATGTCTGTGATATAAGCTAGGTTTTTTATTTTCCCTCATGCTGTTAATTGCATACTGCTACTGTTCTAAAAGTTCCTCCCTGTAGAGGAAATCTATGATTTCCACCAGGGTTCCTAGTCTGGCAAAATAAACATATTGAACAAGAAAGTTTCTTGACCTTCAAGTTGCTGCTTTGACTTCCTTTTTAATTATTGTTCTTTATCCATACTACCAGGCCTTTCTTGACAAGGACACTTCCAGTCTTTTACTTTAAGAGGAGGCACCTGGCTTTTTAGATCAATTAGCTACCCTCAATGTCTACCTCTCCAAAGGTCACTCAAGCTGTGCAAAATGCTTTTCTATAGACTCATATCAATATGAACACAAACTGTTGCTGGTTCAAATTTTACAAAGCTCCTCTGAGCATAAGGTCAATTAGTTTCCCCTCACCCTGTACCATCAGGTCCTTCTACTTAATATTAACTGAACGCTATTATGTCAAGAAACAGATAAACAGTATCACAGGGTGCAACTACATGTGTGATTTAATGTGCATTAAAGCATCATTAAAAGTGCTCTTTAGCTAATCTGCATTAAAATAAGCTAATGAACATTTTTCCAGTACCTCACAAAACACTTTTACACATGCTCTGGGGGTGGGGGATGGCCCTTTAATTACAGTGGCTCCAACAGCCAGTGTAATTAAAGTGCCACAGTGTGTCAAGTATCAGCATCATGTTTCCACACTTAAAAATGGCAATGGGGGCACTTGAACTAAAGCTTGTTCTATGAGTTTTAGTTCAAGTGTAGCTGATGTTTGTTTTAAGCATGGGGATGCTAATGCACGAGATGCAGGAAGCTGCTGGAGCACACCAACTGCCATGCTTTAGCAGACTCGATTAATCTGCATTGGAGCAGATTAATCGAGTCTGCTCCAATGTGCTGGAATTCCAGCACATCAGAGCAGCCTTGCTGCTCATGTATAGACACAAAGAAGTACTAGATTTAATGAGTATTACCTAAAGTGTGTTAATGAATATGTAGAAGTGCCCACAGATTATTTATCCCACTGCAGTTAATCCACTGAATATATTATGGCCTGGATTATGCCTGTAGTTACGAGATGGAAGCATGTGTCTCAGATTTCCATACAAGTCAAAATTCAAAACTGCTCATTCTTCACCAAAGGAGCAAGGAGCTCTAGAGCTCTGATCTCAGCTGCAACTGCATTCCTATGGCGACTTACTAAATTCTTTTTCCCTCAATTTCCCTATTTCTAAAAGGGGACACTCTCCCACCTCAGAGAAATGCTGCCACTTTTCTTCAAGCATAGTGTTCTGTACTACCAGCACACTCACAGAATTTAATGGGGCACTAAGAGTGGCTACTTACCTCCCCCAGACCTTAGGAGAGGGACAATTTTATCTCTGGACTTCACCCGAGTGCAGCAGCCTGACCTCTCCTCCTTCAGCACTTCCTGGTGAAGTTTGTAAGTCTTCTTATAGCTATGGCTCCACTCTCACTAGTGGGCTATCAATTCCAGCTGGCCTCCAGCCTGGCACACTATTATTTCCTGACGGCCTGAAAGTGGGTGCCAAAACCTTGAGGGACTGAGTCCTTCCTTATTGGAGCTTATATGTTCTTATGACAAAATATGGCCTTATGTCTGTATTAATAGCATAATGAACTGGCTATTCTGCATGGTTATTGGTGCCTTCTACTGGAGTGAATTAATACCACTCAGGTTGTTAAACAGCATCTCTATTCAGATTTTAGCTAACAGTTTTCCCTTCAGCTTGAGCTAGACCTAGAAGACTTACATTCTTAATCTTTGTGAAGTTCTCTGTGGCCATGCAGATCACAATGTTCCTACTTGCCCATATACTTCTGACAGTTTTACAAATATTTCTAACATGATAGGGCCCAAGTGGAGGGCACTGTCTGACAAACATCAGGGACATTGGAAAAATGAGGGACTTATAACAAAAACGTTTATGCAGGAAACTCAAAAGGTCTGTGGTAATTTTCCCTTGGAGGAATATACTGTCGATACAACTTTAAATCCACAAATCTTTATTTTGAATGTAAAGCATTTTTAACTTAATCTAAATTATATCCCTTGAAAAGAGGTATGCGTTTCCAAGCCATGCTGTTATGTTTGCTTATAGGAAAAAAAAAACATAAAGGAAGTGACCAAGTGTTAATATAGAAGCCATTTTCCCCACAAGAGCAAGATTTACACTAGTGCATTTTGGCTGAGGTTGTTAAAACCCCAAACGCGTGCATCTTTTCCATTTTTTTCCTGTTGAAATTACAGTACATTTGAGGGGAAAAAAGGTTACCTGAAGAACAATAATGTTTTCCCATTTTACTGCAAAAAGAACATAATGTAAAATATAACAAATAGTTAGTATGAACCATCTTAAAAACTGCAGAGCTGTTAAGTTCAAATGTGCAAGTTTTCTACAAAATAATCTTCACATAGTACATTCAAATTGCTTTTCTTAAACTCTGAACCTAGGCTACATGTCATGTAGCTAGAGTACTTCCTGAGACCTTAAATGAATTATCTAATAACAAACATGTTATAGAATACATAGGAAGAATATTTCTAAGCCAATCTGCAAACAGAAATGCATTGGGGTAGTAACCAGTTTAGTTAATACTGATGCAAAAAGCTGTGTGGAAACTCTTATTTCACCTTAAACTAGTCTTATTTTAAAGTCAGCTTAACTCGTTTAGAAGCAAACCAAAATCACAACTTCTAAAACTGAAATAAATGGGAGCAAAGGGAGATTCATCAGTTTTACTAAACCCATGCAAATCTGTGTGAACGCAAGGCCTACCATCTGCTGTGCAATAAGCTATGCAGGCCACTTCCCTCAGGCCAGGGACTGTGGAAATGCCTCATTAAGGCTGAAAATCACACTTTCAGCTGAAATGACTGCCTCTAGTGAGGTGCCTTCAGTTAGAGAAACGGGTAGAAAATTTAGAGTTTTGGATAGAAGGGACATGAAAAATGGGAAAATGGTACTCTCTAAATCAGTACAGGTTTGAGACCATTCCATCATAAATGGAAATTGGCAAGCCAGGATCAGTCTGATTTGCAAAGGACTGGGTGTGGCTGGAAATATTTTTTCCCAATATAAAATGGAATAAATGGCAAAAGTCCTGTTCACCCTCCAAAAAGCTAGGAAAACTAGGGAAGGATTTGGGTAAAGGCAAATTATTTGGATTATTTTTTTTTAGAGTATAATTGTTCCTGTTACATGCAGCGCAGAGGAATGATCACTGCACAGCTATACTGCACTAAGAGGGAATCATAAGAAGTATTTTGGAATAAAGTCTGCCATTCACAGAATTCTAGCTATACCCATTACTGCCTATTGTTATTACTAACTCTAATAATTATTTACCAAAATTATTTATTTGTAATTGTGCTAAAAGGTTATGTTGTTTTGTAGTTTCTAAAATGCATGAAAATATGAAAGGGTAATGACTTACCGTGTTGTTCTGTTTTTCTGAGGACAGTATCTGCACAGGATTTTCACTTCTGGCTCTCAGTTCCTTAGTGCAAGGCTGACAGAACTCCCTTAGCTCTTATTTTTGTTTTACCCTTGAGGGCAGCAGTAGCTACTGTGCCACTTCTGCCAAGTATAAGTGCTCTCCTCTGAATGTTGCAGTCAGTTCCTTCTCATTTTCTGTGAAATAAGTTCCCAGAAGGATAAGCCAATTCAAGATCAACAGAAAAAAGGAAACCCTGAAATAACTCAAAAAGGGAACTTCCAAATTCCAAAGGAGAAATAGATGTGTGAGTGGGAATCCTACAAACTGATCTCTTCTGAGAAACAGCGTTAGAAGGGAAGTATTTTCCAAGGATATCATCTATGCTGTATACTCACCAGAGGAAACATGGCACTTCTGTCTCACCACAGGATGCTGGTGGTGGCACAGGGGGCAGGACAGTGGCAGTTTCCCTACCTGCCTCCCAGCCAATTTGTTGATGGGGCTAGTTCCTGGTTACCCACTCTAGTTATGGCCTTTCTGGGGAGCAAGATGCTTTTAGGAAGACCCAGCATCTAGGAAATAGAAAAGGTGTATGTACAACTGCAGCCAGCAAGAAATACAAAAGTTCAAGCAGGTGGACAAAGGATGTTTTTTCTTCTTTTCCCCCCCAAAAAATTATATATCTGAAAGAGAAGCAGGAAATTGGGGGATCAAGACCTGAATTTGCACTGAAAGCAGGGGCCATGTATAGGTTTTATTGCACTGAACACCTCACTGCCAGCTGACACAGGGGAGGATGAATGCTTCCAACCTGGTTCTGTGACTTTTATTGCCTCCTAGTCACGTGCAATTATATGAGACAGAAGAATCGCCACCTCGTTCAATACAGAAATACCATAGAAGACCATCTAGGGATCTTCATACAAAGCTGTCAGGAGTCATGGGATATGACTAGAACAGGCAGAGTACTTCAGTTGTGATCTCTGTTCCCCACTCCTCTTCAACAGGGGGACAAGGGATGAGTCAGTGCCCTTGCTAGTGCTGTTTTCTCTCAGCACTCCAGGTAGATTTGCACCATGCTGAACAGACTCTCTCTGGGAGACATGAAAGAGTTCCTTTTGATTAATGGTGTTGCCAGTTTCTAGGTGCACGTGGCACCTGGTGTCTAACACTGGAGCAGTCAATGAACATGGTGGTTGGCATTAGTCATTTTTCTGACAGGCTTTTGGGATTTGAATCTACTGAGTTCTCTCCGTTTCTCTACAGATACTATGCTGATAAAGGCAAAACATGCAGAAGAACTGAAAAGGAATTTGGGATTCACCAACATCAATATTCACTAAAGGACATGCTTCTGTAAGGCTGTCTGAGTGAGACCTAAGTGCCAATATAATCAAAGAGGCTACACTGAGAAAAGCTGGTTTCAAACTCTGGACCTGGTACTATTTGAAAACAAGGCTTAAACACAACTGTCTGAATCAGGCACCAAAATGGTGGGGGCAAATGCTCCAAAATTTGGTTGATTTCAGCAGATATAAATGGAAGACAGGCTTTTATGAAAAGCTGCTTCAGCAATGCAGCATCAGATCCTGGTACAAGAATCACAGTAGGGTGAGTACAGAACAGTCGCTGCACAGGAAATGCCTCCCTAAACAGACATAGCAAGGACAACAAGTAGGTTATTAGGAGGGCAACATTTATGCTTGGCAGAGAATGATGGCTGACAGCCAGCAGGGATTCTGACCAACAGCACACTCACCCAAAGTTGTGGACCATAAAGATGAAAAGGAGCAAGAGAGTTCTGCCAGGTTTTTGTTAAGGAAACAAGAGGCCTAGCAGATGTTACCTTTATCGATGTAATATTTAGGACCCTGCTAAATCGTTGACGGTAGAGGAGTTGCTGTCCTTATTGCTAACAGAGCCCTTACGTTCCTTTACTTTGATCTATGCCTATGTCTACTATAACAGAGTCATACACACAGACTCATCTGATCTGTCACCCTTATCCTACAACTCATATTTTTTAGCAGGCCTTCTCACAAAATGTTAGATTCTCTTTTTACCAACAATATGATGTTGGTAAAAAGGGCAGGGCAAGTGAAAGTGAAGTTGACAGAGGTTTACAGGCACAGGATTGAACATCTGCTGGCTGACACCTTTGCCATTTTTGTGTATCCCTTTTAGACGGAAAGGAATGCCACCTGTGCGTCCCATGGTCCAATGCCCTGATACTAGCTGTTTCATATTATAAGGAACAAAATTCCAATTCATTAGCTTGCTACATCCTCTCCACTTTCTCTTTTAATTTCTTCAGCTTTCTTAGAACTTCCCAATACTACACCTTTTTAGCTAGAAGTTGCATATATAACTGTAACATGAGTTCAGAACTAGAATGAAACAGCAGTCTTTTCTTCTACAATCCATTGGAAGTTTTGTGACAGTGCTCCCCACACTCACCAAATACATCATAAAACAGCAGTTCATAAATAACTTCTCATTTTCCAGTTTAACCTAATGCAAAATTTAAGTTCATACTAGAAATTGTTGGGGACTTTTTAAAAAGGCTAATATCAATATGAAACAGTTTAATTTACCCTAAACGGCATTTTTTCCACAGGTTTTTGTTCAACTTCTCCCATCCTAGATTAGGATAAGAATTTTCTGATAGCTTGAGAAAAGTTTGCAAAGAAAACCATTTTCCTGATCAAATCAACTTCTTTCTCTAACTGGGCAAGGAACTAAAAGTCAATTCTATAAATGAATCTCTACATAGTAGCTGAGCTAGCAGTCAAACCAGAATATTTATATTTTGTTATAATGGAGGCCAGTATTTTTGTCAAGGATAAAATAGAAATCTGACACTACTGGGAAAGAAATAATTATAACTACTAAGAGGTTGCTTTAAGCCTAAGTGAGACTGATGGTGTAAAAAAATCACCATCAGCAAAACAGTAATAGGAACCTACCAAATTGAAACTGTGCATCACACATCCTTCTGGTAGAGTTCTTCCTCTTCTTCAGAGTTGTAGAATATACATCTTCTTATCAGCCTGATTAAAAATAAAAAAAGGATGGCATTCAAATCTTTAGAGAAAATAACTTGGGTATCTGGGTCAGAAATCTTTTGGTGCATTAAAATAACATCTCATGTTGTTCTTTCATTATTTTTAAATTTGTGAGATGGAGTACATAGCGCATCTTAAGAAGTGCCCTTAAGCACTCGTCAAATAGTAAAGTGCAATTTGTTAAAGTTACATAATATGCCTCCTTAGCTGTCCTTCCTTTACCAATTTTATGAAATAATAAGGGAAGCTTCAGAACTTTTGTACTCTTAAACAGCAAATGGTGAGACCTGACATTTTATGTATGGATATAAATTATGAGAACAAATGTGAACTTGGATGTCCCAGTTCTTTTCTATACCTTACAAGCTCTTATTCTTGTTTTGTACCTTCTGAATAAGGACCCTTCATTCTGAGGAAGGACTTTGAAAACAGATGACTCTCTGGATATTTACAGGGGTGTAGGTTGTAGCCGTGTTGGTCTAAGGACACAGGCAGACAAGGTTCTTTGGGTGAGTCTGATATCTTTTATTAGACCAACTTAAATAGTTGGAAAATACATTTTTTAACACCAACTGCTGAAACTTCCTCAGCCTGATGAAGGGTTTTTGAACCTGAAAGCTTGCTTAAAACTGTTTTCCTACTATTTAAGTTGGTTTAATAAAAGGTATCAGTTTCACCCAAAGAACCTTGTATACACACATTCAAATAATCTGAGAGAATTTTTTGAGGTTTATTTTCCTGGTAGAAAAACTTACTCAGAGTCACTTGTACAGATATTTGTATGCTGAAGCCCTGAAGTGTGGAGAGCTTATAGTGCTGGCTCTGTGTAGCTGGAGGGGATGGGGCAGGTGGCCCCATGCATACATCTCAGCAGCGCTCTATAAGTCCCCTTAGTCTGCCTAGTGACAGATGGTAGCACTGCACCAGGCAACCCTGATTGGCTGACCCAGATTGCCCATGCTCAGCTTGTGTTTCTCCACAGGACACAATGTGGGGGATTATGAAGGCGGGGTGTTCTCCCTTTTGGAACAGCAGAGCCCAGACAGCAACACGCTATCTCCCTGGGTGTGAGGTATGTGTGTGGGTGGGGGTGGGGGGAGAGATTTTGGGGTCTATATTCTATTCTGAGAAATGCCAGGATGTAAAGACAGTCTCTGTCCCAGAAGAAACTCTCTTGGGACAGATTAACCCTAGTTATTCCCAGGTTATTTTTCTCCTGAAATGGCCATTTCTATTCTGGGATAAAAAGGCTTAGAGTTTGATCAACTATAAAAAACCCCAAAACATTGGGGGGGCTGAAATTTGAGGAAGGAGATTGCTTGCTAAAAATCCTTGGCCTTTTGGGAATATTCCATTTTTATTCCCATTTTCTTGATAGTTAAAATTATACCATACTAAGGGTTAAAGATTCAAGTATTTCCATAGAAAGTCAGAAGGAGCTTCCACGTATGTATCTGGAGCAGCAGCTGCCTCCAATTTTTTTACAAATGTAAGCATGCTCTTAAGCAGAGAAAGTAAAAGATATATATTACAAAGCTTCTAAAAAATGATTAGCAATTACAGGCATCTCTGCTTTTGGATGCCCCTTTTTCTTGTAAGAACATGGTTTTTAGAATTTATAGGGTGGACAAAATCCAACCTCCAGTTGGTCACCCAAATAACAAGCTATCCCAAATTACTGGCCACTTTTCAAAACCCCAGCCAATATGATTTTCCAGAGTGATCTGAGGATCTGTTTAAAGGTGCTTAGCATATTAAATGGAAAAGATGTGTTAACTTTAATTACTTTTGATCTGGAAATGCTGGAAAAAGTGGGAAGAAACAGATATAGTACTGAAGTCACTAACATTGAACTATGGAGACCTAGGTTCAATTTACTACCCTGAAAGAGACTTCCTGTGTAACCCTGGGCAAGTCACTTAAGGGGCCAGGGCCTCTGAAGAAAGAACTTCTCCTAGGTTTCCAAAGAGCCAGTTGCAATGTGTAGTGGGTGCACGGGGGTGGAAATGCACACCCTGAAAGCACTGTGCACCCCCTCATGGCCAGTGTTCCATGCTTAGGCAGCAGGTGGGGGGTCAAGCAGGAGCGCTGGTGCCCCCCCAAAAAGCGTCAGCTGGGGAGTGGGGGTGCCAGAAGAAGTGTTGCTGGCACTTCCAGGCACATCCCAGGCTCTTCCAAGCAGTGTTCTCTCTTAGAGCCAGCTTAGAGGGAACACTGCTTCTGGGTCAGTGCACATGACCAGCCATGGGGACCTTCCCCCGGTCACTGACTGGATGCCAGGGGTGGGTGGCAAATGCCACCCCTGATTCAGAAGGCACCAGTCACCCATGCAAAGAGCAGCTTAGATGCATAATTAGAAGACAACACTTTTATAATGAAGATTCATTGCTTTAATCAGCATTTCTAGTGGTAGCTAAAATATCCCTCCTGCTCAGCAGGCTGGAGTTGTAAATTCCACAGAAACATCTAGGACCTTCCATGTGCTGTATAGCAAACTTAGGCATCTATCTCCTGTAGGCAAGTACTACAAGTTAGATGCTGTAATGGTAAGAATTGCAATGCTCAGGTCCCTTAGACTTTAGCCAATTTACATCTCAATATTCCATCAGTAAAATGGCTATAGGAATATCACTCTACTTTACAAGGGTATTATGAGGAAACATATATTAGATACAATGGTGAGTTCAAATTTCCTGGAAATAGGACCATAAAAGTAGCATAGTTTGAACTATCCAAATCTTGAACCTATAATCATTGTTCAAGTAAAAGCCGTTGTCTGTTTTTTAAAATCCCCAAACAGCGATTGCTTCCCTCTTTCAATGTGTTTTGGTCCTGATGTGAACTTTTCTGTGAACTCAAAGGCTCAATTTGTCATAAATTATCCCAGCATAATACTGTGCCATTCATACACAGGATGGCAGATTTATCTCTTTGTAACACCAAAAGCTTCACTGAAGGAACCATTGTAGTACGTTGAAGTAAAAATAAGAAATATCTATTTTGTTGCTATCTTGATTAGATAGAGAATAATAGTTCCTCAAGAAAGCTGGATGTGGCAGTGAGGCACCATATTAACCTTGCATCATCAGCAACTAGATTCTGCTACCCTTCCTCATGGAAAGTAGTACTTTACTTTTTGAGCAATACCACTGATTTCAAATCTACCACTCACTGTGAGTAAATGTAGCATAACCTAGTGTGAAGCAAGCATGAATGGCTGCCTCCTTCTCAAGAGCTGGATTGTGCAATTTCTTCAGTTGTAGTGGGTAGATGCATAAGTCACTGGGATGAGACTACTCAGAGGCTTAATCAAGAGTATTTATGCACACAGTATAGAGGTATACAGTCTAGCCCTTAATAAAGAATTTACTGTATTTTTGGGGGTAGGGGGGAATCTATCCATTTCTCAAATGTATTCATTCTATCAAGCATTTTCAGTTCTAATATTGCCTCTCCTATAAAATGTACATTTAAAAGTTCTTCTCTTTGCTGTGATTGTAGTATAGACATAGCTTAGGGTTTGTAACAAGACCTACCCTCATGGAGGATAGGTGTAGCAGAACAGAGCTTTGCTATTCCTTTTCCCCTGTCCTTACATACCATAAAGCAGTGGGGGAAGCAGTGGCCCAGCTCCTTCCTGGCCCAACAGGAATTTTCCTAACATGAAAGAATCCTCTGATGGCTATAGGTATTACAGCTATATACTTATTGCAAAGGCAATAACTGGCCTACATAATGTGGCTATCAGATTAATTAATTTGACCTTATTTAAGATATTTTGCTTTTTAATTTTACAAATACAATTTTACAAATAAAAGGAGTATAAATTTCTAAGTGCTATTAATTTAATACTTACCTTATATAGATTAGAACAATTATAAAGGAATGCTTGCTCACTCCCTCACTCCTAAATTCACTCTCAGAAACAAAAGTTTGCCTTACTGCTCCACAATTTGAATGCAAAATTAAACATGCAGGTGGTGAGAGGAGACCACCTATTTCCTACAACTTTATGCTGATAGTGCTTTGGACACCTTTCTGTTTGTAGATGTTGCTACTTCTATTTCTAGATACAAAAACAACTCAATTGAAATTTTGCCCCAGACCAAATTTATCTGATCTAAAGGATAGCTGTTCCTGCACAGCTATTCTCACATGAAGCATAGTAGCTTTTTATCCTTATTATAATGATTGATATTTATAAGGCTAATGAATAATAGGGTGTTTTTTACAGGCATCAATTTTTAATAAAAATCTCCTTAGTGGGAATACATCAAATCTGGAAGAATGATTTCCAGTATGTTTCAAGCCTGTCTTTGCTAATATTTTACTATCAGTATTAATCAGGGACACAGGATACTTTCCACATAATTCTACAAACTTTGTCTTATTTTAATATTTTAGGAGGCTAAGGAATATAGTTGTTAAGCGTAATATGTTCCTGTTAAATACAACATTCTATTCATGATACCCATGAGGGCTCACCAAAGTTATACATGGAGATTCTCAACATTTCCTGAAATTGTCTTAAGAACTGAATAAGCTATCTCCCAGGACTATAGGCCAGATTCAAAGATGAATTGAGAGGCACAGGAAATCTAAGGGCTATGTTGTGGCTGACTACATACAAACACATAGTAAGGGCCTTTCTACCCCTTCATCTGTACACCTGGTGTAAGGGAGGGAACATGGTCCTAGGAAGGACACACAGAAGCAAGCAAGGAGACATGCGTGCTTACAAGTATGAAAGAACAATTTTATATTCCTCCATGCATACCTATTGTGTTAACTGGCCCAAGAAGAATTTATGAGAAAGGGACATCCTTCATTTCTGTCAGTTTAATGGCATTTTCAATATCCATTTTTAAAACAAACATTTATTATTTATTTTTTGATGTACTTTTGCTTGATCATTTATTTGAGGAGGAAGTGATTGCTTTACAGAGCAAGTACTCAAACCAGGGATTTATTAGTAGCATGCAGGTAGCACCATGCTGTCCATCTGGGGAGAATAATTACTCGATTGTTTCCTTCCTTATCAAGCAGGAGTCTGGGGGTCACTACCATTCAATGAAAGTACAGTAATGGAATTCATCTGTGTATGGCACACAATTTTAATTCAGAAATATGGAATGAGGACTGGGGGAGAGAGAAGGCAGGGGGTACATGGTTTCCAGTGAAAATAACTGGCCTTATGCTTCTTAAATTTCTGTTTACCTTAGTTTACTTGAACAACTTCTCTACCCAACTTTTTGGCTCTTCAAAGAGCATCTCTTCAGCTAGAAACTCCCAACTATGCCAAGTTCTTAATTTATAATTTTGTTGTCCTGGTCTTGATTATTGAATACTTAATACAGCTCACTGCACTTGCCATTAACTTTATCTATTTGAAAATAATTAAATAATTCCAAACCCACTTTTTAAAAAAGTATCTCAACAGTGATGATTTTATTTATAAACCAATGGCTGATGACCTATTTTCATCCAGAAAATGATCAAATATTTCCGGCTAAAAGAAGAAGAAAAAAATGTCTTGTGGTTTGTGAAATGGAGGTAATATTTGAAAAGAATGGGTGGAGGGGGAAAAACAAATAAAGCAACTTCTGGAATTGGATAGCAAATGAAAGCATTTGGGATGCAATTTAATTCTTCTTGTTGTTTTTAAGGATGTGGGAGTGAGGGAGAGGCAGCCTTTGAAATGTCATCTTAAAATATTTATATGCCTCAAAATTCAGCACTTGAACTTACGGATGAGCAAGTGACTTGACACTTTCTTCTGCCTGCTCCCTTTTCCCTTATCTTTTCCTTAACATTTGCATTTTGTGATATTTTAAGTATTATTTGATGATTAAAAATGATTCACAGGCTACCAGTTTAACACACGTAACCTAAATCTGCCAACCTTACTTAATCTTATAGTGCAAAAAAGTCCAACTGATTTCAAAAAGCTACACTGTGACTTTAGCGGCATACTCACCCCAGGGCAGGGAACAGGATTTAGGGCAATCAGAACACTTCCGTAACACCTCCTATGTAGGGAAAACTGGACCTCTTAGGGTCATGTGGCCACTCCAGTGCAGGGGAGTGGGAAAGAAGACCAAACTAGCAGGCCACTTCAGATCATATTGTGCAGGCCATTGTAGTTGAGCTTAGTAAGGCCTGTGCAGGGGGAGAAGGAAGAAAACTGTGGTTACTGAGCACAGTTTCTTCCCTTGCTCATCCTTGGGTCACTCCAAAGTCTTTGGACTAGCCTGTGTATGAAGGACAATGGTACAATTCCTACTCATGCTTTTCAGTAATCAAAAAGGAAGCATACAACTGAAACCAACAAAACTGCTCAGTAGAGATGACTGGTTCTAGTACATGGTGAGGCTACTTTAGAAAGTAACCTTGGATAAGTAATTATGGTATTGATTCAATCAAATTAAGTGGAAAGACAAACAAAAACAGATTTGTACTACAGGTGCACCAATACATTGGTCCCATATTGGATCAGTACTGATTTAAGGGAAATCGACAGTATTGGCAATCAGCTGTTTTTGGCTGATGTGGCTAATCATGTTGCCAGTAAATGCCCTGTGCATGCGTGCAGCTCCAGCGCAGCACGCAGGCAGTCAGGAGCACAGCCCCACAGCATGGAGAGCAGCCAGGTCCAGCTGGTATGTCTGTTGTGATGGAAGGGGTGTGGGGCAGCAGATCAATGCTCCAGCAGCGAGGGAGAGTGGGGCTGTGCTGGAGCTGGGGATGGGGCAGGTGCTGTACAGCCAGGGTGGGCCATGGGACAGAGCCATGAGTGGCATGTCTGGGGATGGAGGAAGGGCTCCTGCTGCTGCATGCATCCAGGAAAGGGGAAAAGCTTTTAGGGAAGGGACCCAGACCTGCTGAATTACTACGCTGAAAAAGAGTATCAGGAATAAGCAGACAGCTCACAGGAAATGGGAAAAAGGGACCAATCAGCAAAGAAACTACACTGTAGAAGTCAGGAAAAGTACGCATAAAGGGGAAATTACTAAAATCAAAGACAAAAAAATTAAATAAATAGGAAAAAAAACTTTTAAAAATCCATTTGAATAAAGAGAATGGTCGCGTCCAGATGAGCGTGCATGTGCCTCCTGCCCCGTCTCAACCCCCATTTGAGGCGGGGCAAGAGGCACATGCGGGAAGGAAAAAATGTTCCTGCATGGAAAGTTAGAGCCCTGGATATCCAGGGGTCTAAAAAAAAATCAAAGTTTAAAATAGCAGGGCAGGGCACGGTCCTGGACCGTGCCCAGGGCAAACTGAGGCTGGGTCCTCCACAGAGATGCTCTGGCTGCCAGATCGTCTCTGTGGTTGGCCCCTTGCCCTGGTGCTGAAACATGCAGCCGGTTAGGCAGTATGTTCAGCACCAGGGCTCCAGTCCTGGTGCGTAAGGGGTCAGGGGGCTGGATGAGTGGGGGGGGACCATGGGGCAATAGCTGCCCAGACAGCTGGGCAGGGGGCACATAGTTTCATAGTTTCTAGGGTCAGGAGGGACCTGAGTAGAACATCTAGTCTGACCCCCTTCCATGGCAGGAAAGAGTACTGGGGTCAAACAACCCCAGCAAGGTGTATATCTAGCCTCCTCTTAAAGACCCCCAGGGTAGGAGCCAGCACCACTTCCCTTGGAAGTTGGTTCCAGATCCTAGCCGCCCTGGCAGTGAAGTAGCGCTTCCTGATATCTAGCTTAAATCTACCCTCTGCCAGCTTGTGACCGTTATTCCTGGTCACTCCTGGTAGTACTCGGGGGAACAGGGACTTCCCCAGTGCCTGCTGGTCCCCTCTGACTAGTTTGGAACAGGCCACTAGGTCCCCCCTCAGCCTTCTTTTTTGGAGGCTGAACAGGTTCAGGTCCCGTAGCCTTTCCTCATAGGGCCTGTCCTGGTGTCCCCTGATTGTGCAAGTGGCCCTCCTCTGGACCCTCTCCATGTTGTCCACATTCCCCTTTAAGTGCAGCACCCAGAACTGGACACACTACTCCAGCTGCAGCCTGACCAGTGCCACATAGAGGGGGCGTATCACCTCCTTGGACCTGCTCGAGATGCATCTGTGGATGCATGACAAGGTGCGGTTGGCCTTCCTGACTGCATCCCCACACTGCTGGCCCACGTTCATCTTGGAGTCAATGATGACTCCAAGATCCTTTTCTGCCTCTGTACTGACAAGAATGGAGTTCCCCAACCTGTAGGTATGGTGCTGGTTGTTCCTCCCCAGGTGCATCACTTTGTACTTGTCAGTGTTGAATCCCATCACATGTGGTGGTAGAGCTGCATAGAGGCCAACCCTGCAACCACAGGCCACTGGCAGCTGGCCCAGAGGGGCATATGCCTCTACTGGCTGTGCAGTCCCCATCCAAGTCTGGCAGGTGTACAGCAGGCATAGCCAGGCAGCAGCCCCCACTGCCAGACTGCTGCAGTGGGTAGAGGGTACAGGCAACTCTCAGAAACAGAACTCTCAGCTGGCACAACAGGTAGTGTCCCCAGGTACCAACTGGCTGGGCCCCAGAAGCTCCTGAGAGCTAGTAGCCCTGAGCTACTTGCCAGGGTGGGGACAGCACAAGTGGTGACCCCGAGCTCTAGCTCCCCCTGGCTGGAGATCTGTGAGGAGCCAGGCAGAGTTATTTTGCTCCAAGTGGCAAAATTTGCTCCACACCAAAGTGCAAGTCTGAGCACGTGTGCTGACGCAAAGAGATCCAACGCATGTGCTTGTATGTGTGAAGTGCCCAATGATGCATGTGGGGGGGGATGCTTTTTATAAATAGAGGAAGGATAGAGATTAAAAATTATATATATTTGGCTGAAAAACTAAATAAACAGGTTGCCTCTGTTTCTGGTATGTATGGTATGATGAACATGAGAGTAAAGCCAGCATGTATAATGAGAATGAAGATATGGAAATGATCACATTCAATCTGGGAGCAAAACTCAGAAGTCTGATGCAAGAGGGACTAGACAATCTATCCTAGAATACTGAAAAAACTAGTTTATGGAATTGCAAGGCTCATAGCAATGATATTTAATAAATCCATGAAGTCAACAATCTACAGACCTATGCATCCGAATGTAATAATCTATAAAAATTTAGAACAAATTTTGGGAATAAAAAGCATTAATTGAAGACATGCAGGTAAGTAGGCAATAAAATGCAACACAGGTTTATCAACTATAGATCGTATCAGACAAACCTAATATCATTATCTTATCTTATAAAGATATTTAGACAAGGAAAATACAGTAGATTTAATCTATCTGAACCTAAAAAGCATCTGATATGGGGTCTCATGGGAAATTATTAGTTTAGATAGAGAAGATGTTAGCATAAGAATTGTCAAGTAGGTAGAGACTGATTAAAGGGAGATGAGACAGGTCTAGGGTTGAAGAGAGAACTAATAGGCTGGAGGGAAGTTACTAGTGGAGTTCCTCAAGGAGCTTCACTTGTTTAGCCTAACAAAAGGAAGGCTAAGATGGGATCGGACTGCTCTCTATAAATAAATCAAGGGAGAAAACACAAGGGAGAAAGAAGAGCTATTTAAACTAAAGGACAATATTGGCAGAAGAACAAATGTGTATAAAATAGCAATGAATAAATTTAAGCCTGCCATTTAGAAGGTTTCTAACCATAAGAAGACTGGAATTCTCAAGTGGCCTTCCAATACGAGTTGTGGGAGAAAAATAAAATGTAACTTCTTTTAAAAATTGAACTGGATTCATTTACCCATGGAATTATATGATGTGATTACCAATGATAGCAGGGATCTAGACCTGATCATTTATGAAATATGTTCCTATGCTGTGTTCTGATGTAGATACAGGGACATAAGGATAAAGAGATACATTATAGTTCCACAGCCCTTATACTCGTCACAGCAATATTTTTTACTTTGCAATACTATTAGTTTGTTTGGGTGTAAAGATGTCTATACACAATTTTGGTGCATTAACCGACTATTGTTGCCAATGTCTGTGCTCTAATCACTAGGAAATTGCTTAGCAAGTCCACGTAAAGAACATTCTGTAAAGAACTCATCAATCATTCCAAAGGAAAAGTGTGCACTGCTATGGCATACATTTGATATCCTATATAGCAGAGTTCCTCTTTTCCACAATGAAAATGGATGTGGGTCATAACTTGGTAGGTTGGACCCTTTTCCTTCTGGAAAGGGAGCAGGGTGGAAGGAAACCAGCACAGGTGTTCATTAGTGTCAAGTGGCCAGCTGGATAGCTCGCCCTCCCAAGAGTCCTTGCGACCCTTTCTTTTGTTTTCTTCTCCAGAGAACTATACACACATATAGATGGATGATCTAGATGTGTATTTCCATAGGACCTCAGCCTGCCAGTGAAGTGAGGGATGAGTCTTAGATGGAGATCCACAAACCCATGTTCTCTCCTGCCACATCTTTGGTGTTTACAGGAGTATGTTCAGTACCTGGATGTGCAGTCACCTGCTGTCCTATGATGGTGAGGGCTACACCACCCCTGCACCCTCGCCCGGTCCACCAGTACTCTAAGCATCCTCGGGTTTGTATTCAGCCACCAGGTTCCTCCCCAGGGCCTTTACCTCAACAAAAAAAAAAAAAAAAAAAAGAAAGGAATCCATGCCTCCTGTCCTGGATGATTGTTGATCGTCTTTTGGTAATAGACAAAGAAACAAAATGTCAGTGTGAATATTCTCTCCTTCCCCTGTTCATGTCCTTATGATCGCGCCTCTTTCGCCTTCTATTGGGGTCATCACAGTACCCTCATCTCATTGAGGTCATCATTTATCATTTTTTCTTGTACCCCTTTTAGGGTCATTACGGTACCAGGCTTCAATAGCACCCCTCTATTAAAGTCCTTGTGGTACCTTTTCTCCATTGGGCTCTGCCAGCTACCAAGGAGATCACAGGCAGTTCCTGACCCTGCCACTCCACTGTACCTTCCTCTAGAGCTCCTCCGGGGAGCTCCCTCTCTTCAGGAGCCTCCTGCCAGCCCTCCATGTGGCTCTCACAGATTCCTCCAGCATTGTTCGGCCTGGCTCCTTTGCTTCTGGTCCTGCGCTCTCCCCTCCTGCCTGCTCTGGGCTCCTCTTTATACTGTGGTTCGAGTTCCCAGCTCCTCCCCTCCAGAAACGCCTGGGTAGGAAGGCTTTCAGCTGGGTCCTTTGGGGCTGTGGGTCTATGGTAGCTGCCTCTGGTTTTGGCACGGGCTCTCTCACTCTCTCACAATTAGCCATTAAGGCTACCACTTAAAAAACCTAAAGGACATTTTTGGTTATAAACTAAGATGCCCATATACACTAGGGAAAGATCCCTTACCCAATATATAGTCCATCCTAAATAGGAGTTTGGGACTAAGAAATAGTACCAGGAGTATGACCACTTTCTGAGAGAGATTGGAAAAAATCACTTACTGTCCAGAAAGGAAACTTAGCTCTACCCAACAATTTCCTGTCTAGTTGAGCATTTAACATAACTGTTTTAACTAGAAAACAGATACAGAATCAGTAAAAAGCTGTTAACGTCTCTCAAAAGGCCTGAAACTTTACAGAAATGCATTGAATGAAACACAGTCATACTACTAAGGAAGACTATTGCCTGGGCATACAGAGATGCACCTGGCAACAAATGTGAAAGGCTATAAAAAGGGTTCTAAGTATGTCAAGAGTAACAGGAAAACAAAACAAAACAAAAATCATAGATAACTTACTGAACACAAAAAACAGCCTAGTTATGGGGAAGCAGAGAAAAATGAAGTATTTAACATCTTTTTTACTTTAGGCTTCACAAGTAGGGGCAGCTACTAGATAATAAGTGCAGTTGGCAGCAAAGATAGGGAAGGAGACAAACAGCCTAGGGTAATGGCAGAACAGGTTGGGGTTTATTTAGAGAAGCTAGATGCTTTCAAGTCAATACAGCCAGATGGGATGTACCCTATGGTGTTGAAAGAATTGGCTGAAGTAATTTCAGAGCCACCAGCTATCCTCTTTGAGAACTCATGGAGATCGGGTGACTAGACCCATCTTTAAGAAAGAAAACAAGGAGGATGCAAGATAGGCAGTCAGTGAAGATGTAGTTCTTGACTGACTGACTGATTCCTCAATTTAAATCTTCATTAACTGCCTATCTTGCATGCATACCAGCCCAGCCTCTGGCTTCTTTACTATTCATTCCATCTAGGAAAAGCACACACCAACTGAAAAGACTTCTTCAGCCTGACAAAGGGGTTTTAAACCCAAAAGCTTGCTTAAATTTTTTTCCAACTATTTAAGTTGGTCAAATAAGAGATACCAGATTCACCCAAAGAACCCTGTCTGCCTTAGGGTTATGTAGTCTGGAGAAAAATTGATTGAGGAGGATTTTGAAAACAGTCTTCAAACAGCTGAAGGGTGAGTACAGGGGAGATAGAGATGGGCTCTTCTCTGTGGGTGTAGAGGACAGGTCTAGGAGCAATGGCTTCAGGTTGCAGAAGAGGAAGGAGATTGGGAGATTTAGGTTGGAGAGTAGAAGGAAATTTATGGCTATGAGGGTGGTGAAACATTGGAACAAGTACCTAAAGAAGTTCTGAAATCCCCATTCTTGGACGTTCACAGGAGCAGGTTAGACAGACACTTGGCCAGGAAACATTTAGTCAGGAACAATCCTGCCCAGGGGGATGAGCTAGATGACTTCATCAAGTACCTTCCAGCCCTACTTTTCCATGATTTAATTGATTAATTAATTATTTCTTTCTAAGATGTAGCTATTTTCATTCAACTGTTGAACATTCTGTTGAAACCATTCCCAGTTGGAAAAACTAAAGTATTTGGTTACTGAATGACCCATAGAGGGTATGGACAGGCAAAACAGCTATAATAATATCACTTAGAGTATTGAAAAATAGGGATTCAACTGGGTACGCTCAAAGGTGCCACTGCTTGCCTTCATGTAGGTGCCATGAAGAAACCTAGAGAACAGAGACTGCTATTTTCTTTGGGGAGACAATCTCAGAATCAATCAGTGAACAAGTTCTGCATACATCTGAGGCCAACCACTCTAGTCCACCCTGAATATCTTCCCATTTAATAACAGCGAAAAATGAGCCTCTTCTGGTTTGTCAAAATATGTGCATGCCATAGAGCAGGCTGCCAGCTAACATAAAAAATCACTTAGATTACATTAAATATAGATGTCTCTGAGGCCGGAAACTAAGCACATCAGCAGAAAGGACTGAGGGCTTTCTGCACCTATAACTAAATAGCTGAAGTGCAAAAAGTCAATTTACAACTCAAGTGACAATAAAGATTGAATTAGACAGCTGGAGGCTACAATATGGATTATTTCCCAAAACTGACCAAATCTATGCAGCTAAAACATTTCTAATGAAATGGGCAGGCCTGTGAATTCTGAGCACTCTAAATGCTAACCTGCCTCAAAACACATCTGGTAGGGTCAAACCTACAATTTGCCAACCACCAGTCAATTCTGGAGGATTTCCAGTGTGTACTCACTTAGGTTTCACTCACCATCATCAACAGTAATTTTATCACTTCATAGTTATGAAATACAACAATGCTTCTTCACCTGGGATTTCCTGAAGGTCAGTCACTATATCTTACTGCAAAGATGCTGTTAAAATATGTAATGCTGAGGAAACTGTTCATTGGAAAAAAAGAACACCTGTAAGGATTTCAGTACATTCTTATAAGAAAATGGAAGGGGAGAGATTGATGATGATACGGCACATGAAAAAGAAAAGAAAAGCTCTTACAAAAAGAGTGACACAGGGTACCGTCTCTTTAAACAGTGAAATATATTTAATATAGAAATGTTTTCCTTAGAATTAAGATTGTCCTTAAAATCTTTAACACTCAAACAGACTGTATTCCCTCACTATAAAAGATGCTCCCTGAAATTCACATCTGCAGAATAATGGACTGTTGAAAAAGTGTTTTTTGTGTACTATAGCCATTTTGGAAATAGCTTTTGGATCAAACCAAATGAGTTCTAGAGCATAAATAAAAAATCTGAGAAATTGCAGCAGGCTCTCAGAAAGATCTTGGTGAGACAGCTAGACACATGCAGTGTGATCCCCTTGCAAGTGATGTTTTGTATTGAGTGTAGTGTCTAATAATATGAGTTTCACCGTGGAGCTTGTGCGCCCAATGCAATCTGCCTTAAGTATAAATTTCCTATTGTTGCTGTTAGAGGGGTGAGAGCAGGGGGAGAAAAACAAAACAAAACAAAAAATATCAAGAATTGTTTTTCGTAGTCATTCCAGAGCCTCACACAATGTTGCATTTTAATTAAGATCAGAGGAGAAACCTTATTTGCATGTTTGGTGTTCTACATCTTTGTAACTTACTTAATTGAGCATAATCAAAATTTATCTCAGTCCTCTTAAAAGCAAGCCCTTTTTGCTTACATTATACTTTCAATGAAGTGGGGCTTCTTGAGCTATGTGCAGTCCATTTGCTAAACAACTACATTATTTATATGCACAGAGGATTGCAGACGCAGACAAACTTCCTGTGTTAATTTTTGATATGGTAAATTTTGGGGTACTCAGTGAATATTGTGATAAACAGGCACTTTTCTGCCTCTGGAGAAAAGGTAGCTTGAACAAACAGTGCATTTCTCTCTTATATGCACACTCACGATGAATTGCAAAAATAGCTGCCAAATAGTTCAATGCAGCAAACAAGCCTTCATCACACTTTCAGTATATATTTTTCATCTCTCTAGTATTTCCAGTAGCAGAGGCTCTACAGTACCTTTACAAGAACTCTTCTTTCAGGATACACTTGGGCTGTTAGCTGGCTAATCTGCCAAGCATGACCCTTTTCTATGTACGCTCCCCAGTTTTTGCCATGTTCTTACTGTTGGTGTAAGAGTTTTGCCTAACATTCATAAAACAAGTAATTTGAGAAATTAATCATATTTAATTTAACAAGCTGAAAATGGTTTTGGGATAAGGTTACAGTCTCACAGTCATAACAATCAAAGTTAAAATAGTTACAGTACTAAGAACACTACTTTGTATTTCTATTGTATCTTTCAATTAAATTCCCTTCCAAATATGAACAACTGTAATTTAGTTTCCTTCTACTACTTTGAACTATGTTCTCTGGCCCTTAGCCAGCAAAACATTTAAGCAGGGATGGAATTTTAAGAATGCACGTTGCTCCATTGATAATCCTGGTAATTAATATCCTCTATTTATCTAGAAAAAAATTCAATATAGGACTAGAAGTACAAACATCATCACTCTGGACTACCTATATTTGCCTCAGGCCAGTCCCAAAAGTACCTATACTTCATGCAAGAAATGACAGCTCTTGCCTTCCACTTTCAGAAGACAGACTATCAGTGGGTGAATTTCACTCAGCCTCTCCTACTGAAGCAGTTCAGATTTGTGTAAATAATAAAATACCTATTGTGTCCAAGAGGAACACTGGCTATATTCTGAGGTGGGTCTCCTTCTCTTCATGGAAAAAAGGAAGGTTTCTGTTTCATACTTACGCATAAGAGGAATACTTTTGAAATATATATAAAAAAAAGTCATAAAAACCTTGTATCTCATTGCCAATATCCTGAACAATCCAGTTCCCACTTCTGGAAACAGGCAACCAAAAAACATTAAAAACAAATTTACTCTCACACCAAGACCAGTTCAGTTTAGGATACAATACTTAATTGTATGAAAATTGAGGAGAGTGCAAAGGAGGAATAATTAGAAATTTCAAAAACATGACCTATATGGAAAGGTTAAAAGCATAGGGTTTGTTTATTTTAGAAGAAAATAAACCAAGATGGGATACAACTCTTCAAATACATAACAGTCTGCTGTAAACAGAAGAGTGATTTAGAACATGAACAACAGGAAAAGAATGGGCTTAATGGACATTAAAAAAGAATAATTGGAGTTAGATTGTTACAAACCCAGCCACAGGGTACACCTGGAGCCCCAGTTTCTCCTCACTGTGCCAAAAGAACAGCTCTAGGTTGCCCTGAGATAGTTCCCTATCCCAGCACCTCAGCTCCTCTGCTGTTACACTGGACTCTGGCAGCAGTGAGGGATAGCTGGTGGTTCCAAGTAGCCTCCACTTTAGATTTTTTGAAGAAATTATAAGTCCCCCTTTCTGTGGAGAGGGTCAACCTGGAATATCACCTACCTAGAAGTCACTACTTTCACCACCAATCACTAAGGAGAGAAGCAGCAAAAGTACTTATTACATAGGATGAAAGTTATGCAAATAAAGTAGACCACAGATTTGGAGCCAGGAAATAAAACAAGTACAGATTCTTACCCATTCGTCTGGCTACCCCTAATCTTTCATGAGACTCCTTGCCAGAGTTCTAGAGTTTGGGCTTCCTGCTGACTCTACCACTCCAGCTAACAGGTCAACGAACCCCACAAAAAGCCTGCAAGTCAAAGACTAAGAGCCTTGTTACACATTAATTTCAGGTAGCTGCTGGAGTTCTTAACTCCTGGATTGCCCACACATTAACATCCGAAACTAGTTTTAAGCATACTTCAAATGGCTTAAAGTTACACCACTCCATGTCAGGTTCATCTCTGATCTGTGTTCCATTAATGTGTGGTCACCCCCCACACATGAGCTACCTGTGTTGCAGTCCTCCAGCAGCCCAGTATGCAGTGTTCCCTACCTCACCCTCCTGTTCTCTATGGACAGACTTTCCACCCCCTGAACTCTATAACCCAGGAGGCAGTTCTGGAACTAAGCCCACTCCCCCTCCCACACCATGCAAACAGGCAAACAGACTAAAGCACTTGTAACTAACCAAGTCACAGGGCACAGAAGGGTCCAGGCATGATGGAGGAGGGATGGTAGGGGGCTGGATTGGGTCCTCATGGCTGGGGCTTTCTTCTCAGGGCAGTAAGTAGTTCCCTCAAAACTACCTTTGCTCCCCACCTAGCCATCCTGGGAAGCATGGCCAGCATCCTCCCACACCCTGATCCAAAATCCCAATTCATTAAAACATAAGACCTTCTTTAATTTACTTCTTGTTTCTTTCTTTTTTTTTTTACTTCTTTTTATTTTATCTTTCAGTGGCTGACTTCCTTCATTTCATCACCTTTTCCCTACCCTCATTTCTTTTCCACCTTCCATTTTATTACCCACCCATCCCGTTAACTTTCCTCCCTGTTATATGTTTCACCCCCTCAACCCATCTTACACATTCCCTTCTCCCACCTAGAGCAGGGATCACCCAGCTTTATAACGGCAACTCACAGCTGTAGCTCCTAGTCAGGCCCCTGACCGGTGTGCAGGTAGGGGACTAGCAGAGGAAGTATTTAGCCTGAAGGTGCTCCAGACTTGAGCTAGCACTAACACCAATCACCATTTGAGCAGCTCAAAATGCAACATGCTACAAGGGCCTAATATTCTGGCCTAGCTAAGTTCTAAATAACATTATTCCAAAACTCAAGAGTCACAAGAATTCTCCAGGAAATTCCAGTGTGCCTGGGGTACCTGAAGTCCTGCTGGTCTGATAGACCACTATTCCCCAATGTCTTTGCTACTGTAGAGTTGATTGCCCCCATCATAGATGGGCCCATCATATCAAGGGGCCCCACCGTATCAGTGACCCCTTGTCTGCTATGGGGAGCAGCAATGGTCTTGGCCTAGAACAAAACACCAAGAGGTAATTAGCAGTTCCACCCATTCCCTGAATTCCCTAGAACTACTAGAATAATGCTAAAGATTCGGGTAGCAGTAAACCTGAACATTGACATATGAAGCTTAGTCCTTCCAAACGTAAGGCTTTACATTTCTTTTGAGGCAGTATGAACTTTATATTTGGAGTGCAAACATATGAATACATATTTAGGCAGATGTGGGAAAATACAGCACTTTGTGTCTAGATTAAGGGCAACATTGATAATAATCCCATAGAACTGCAGAAGAAAGCATGACATATTCAAAAAGGAAGTATGGGTAAATGATTATATACCATAATTGCATTAGCTTTAATTCAAGATACTTGTTCAGGCCAAACCATTTTGGTGGTACTGCTACTTCAGCAAGTCACATTATTTTCTCTTTTTCTCCTAAAGTGCTTGCAACTTGCTCAAATAGAAAGGCTAAAAGACTAATTGGCTTGAACCCCTGAGATATGGATTTCTGTTTTGCATTCAGTAATCTAAAATCAGTATGCCTAGGAAAATGGCAATCTCCAAGATGAATCACTGAGCTCTGAATATGGCTCAGAGATACTGAAATAATATTTAGATTACAATTTGCTGGTCATCCTGGAACAGATGGAGTGACAAGGGATTTTTACAGTATTCACAGTAGATAAGGTAGTCCTTGTCAGAAATCCAAAGGTTCACAAGAGGAGACTGCCAGGGCTGCCCAGAGAGTGCACTTTGTACATCACTTTTCATTCAGGGTAGCTGAAGATCCAGCTAAGCATGTGTTACCTGTGTTCCTGTAACCAATCAAAAAAAATTGGAGAAAGCTTCTTTTTTTCTAATTCTATGCATCACTCACCTCTGTTGATCTAATGGAACGGTGTTCTTACAGATATACTGAGTCAGCTGCTTTAGTGTACTGAACTGCAACTGGTGCACTTTCCAGCAAGAGGTTTTGAAATAGTATGAACACTTTATTGAACACCTCAAACATAAATAATGCAGCACTGAGGGCAACTTTCTAAAGGGCTGTTAATTAAGGAGCATGGGTAAGTTATATATTCCCACCAAAATTTTTGATGTAGAGTCACCTGGCTGTAATCACAATGCTCAGAAGTTCCAAATGTTTTGCTGTATTTTAGGAATGTAGATTCTCTAAATCAAGTGAAAGTTTGTACCACAGAATAGCACCACAATCTTCTCATATATTTGAATTGTAAGAAAAGGAACCATTTCACTTCCTATGGGATTTCTGCAAATACTGTTGGTTTGCTATGCACCCTGAGCTGCATTTCACAATTGCAGATTCAAACAAGCTAAAATTTAAAGTGGTGCACAAATGAATTTGCTGGGTCATGTTTTCTGTCCCTTCCAAATTAACCAGCACCAGGAAGTTACCCCGCTCCACTCATGAGCATCTCAAGGGAAGTCTTCCCTAGACCACCGTCATTCATGCCAGACATATTTACTTGCTGTGCAACCAAGACACCAGTAACTTTGTAAAAGCCCCAAATCTAACCTGCAGCACAGCTGTGCAATGCTGTCTTGTCTGACAAGTTCAAGTCCCCATCACTTTGCTGACAACCCACTTTTTAACAAAGAAGTGATTGCAGTTTGTGTTAATAGTGGACAAAACAAACCTTAAAACAAGAAATTAATTAAACAAATAACTCTATTTTGCTCTCCAACATTTTATTATTCTATACTGTGTAACAAGGCAATAAACACAACAGTAAAAAAGCCATTAATACACAAGTATAGCTTTTTAGTGCCATAAAAATGTACTTTCAAGAGAGTAGCACATTATGGTTTAAGTGAAGCTCTTCATTAGATAGTGTGAGAAAATGAGGCATGAAAGGAAGATAGAAAAGCCTTCTTAATAGTTCCTGTGCAGATAATGCAGGCCAAAGACAATCAATGGCCATGCCTCATTTATTTTATGTCTTTGAGCACTTAGAGGCAAAATGTTAGTGTTTGCTGTACTATTGGGCATCTTAGTTCTGCATCAGTAATGAAAAAATGGATTTGCATATTATGATGTAATTTATATAAACTCCTATTCAAATGACAGGTAGTTATTGTTAACTAATATGGAAAGCAACACCTACTTGATTACTGTGGGTTTATTAAAAAAAAAATCACTTAATTGAGCTTTAGAAATTTTACTAATTTACTAAGTCACCAGGGCAACCTAAACAATCAATACAAAAGTTCGTAAACATATTATAAAAATACATTTATTGTACATAAAGAAATGAAAAGTCTCATATCATGTCCTTATTAATTAGTAGGCATATTTTTTGCAATCTGTACAACTCTTTCCCACTGGAAATCAGTATTACAAGGGCAAGCACGGTCTGAAATCATTTCTGTTACTGATGTCTTTCACAATTAGAATTTACTATTAATGCTTTTGTCTCTGTTCCTTAAATATAATTTCTAGTGACAGTCATACTACTATACAGCCAGATATGCTTTTATTTTTAGGTATTATTAATGTAGAAAATAATGGACTTCCATCTAAGCTAAAACCAAAATAGAAAAGAAACTAATAAGCAACATAAATATTGAGGGGAAAGTGCACTTAGAATAAATGTGCAATGTAGGATTAATTAAAAAAATAAATATCAGCATTTTAATCAGAGTCAAAGCATTTCATATGCTTTATGAATTTGAAATCCAAGTTAGAACTGATTACTTCTACCATATATAAAATGATTAATATTAAAAATAGGACTATTACATCCCTCTGCAAGTCCAACCTCCTTCTACCCCTACTGAGTAAGCAGGACTATAAGTATGACCTGACAGACTATTGTCTGAATATTTCTTACTCATATACATAATCTTTCTGGCCTCAACACTGTAACTTGGTAAAGAGCACCAGCATTACTGTCATTTCTCAAGGAAGATGGCCACTATGAGTTAATTACCATAATGAACAAACAGCAGTAAGATTTGTGTTTTATCTTTCAATTACAGGGTTCAGCAACCTGCAGAATAATAAACATGGTAGTATTTATTTGTTATGCTTACAGGTAAGAACTCTTTCAACTCATAGATATACTGTCATTTACTTTTGCCTAAATTACACCAGGCAAACAAACCTTACAATCCATAAACAAGCCAATGCTACATAGCAAGATACCGTATTTTATTGCATACAACATGCCCTGGAATTAATAAGCACCTTGTTTTTAACAGGGAGAATGAAGATAGAGATTTTTCCAGAAATACGGTTACACAGAGCCTAATCTTTACCTGATGCACACTCCCTTTTCTCCTTAACTAAAGCTGAAAACCCAACCGCTGCTGAAGGCTGGTCTCCATTCATGGATCTATGATTTCAAAAAAAGCTAAAGAGTCTTTAGGGCTCTGTAAAAGAAGGAAAGACACCAGGAGGAAAAAGCATCAAGAGCAAAGGTATCCTGGAGGTTATCTTGATTAGTGGACCATCAAGACTATAAGATATGAGCAAGAACTGTTAACACGTATGGAGTGAAGAACAGTAAGCCATCAAGTCAATTGACTCCCTCAGTTGTCTGTATAGTAATGTCACAGCTGCTGTACTGTGAAGCAGGAATCAAACTGGAGTGTGTCTATCTCAAGCAGAAAACCCTGCTTAATATATAAACCCAAACCAAGTTTCCCTGCTTAATGCATAAACCCAAATTTTGGGGGGCTACTTCTGGGGGGAAAAGTGCATGGTGTATGTGAGAACATATGGTAAATCTTACTAATACATTGTGTTGCCCGCCATCTTGCTTAACATACTACAGACAGAACTTGTGCTAAAGATCTGCCTGTAACAGACTGTCATAATCTGTGGATCAGATATGGGGGTAGTCACTTAATATACACCATCGAGTCACAATAGCACTGTCATTGCATATGTACAAGTTGGGTGAAGCTCCTAGCCTTTTATATATTTCATATACAACAACTCACTTACAAGCTGTGTAGAAAGTCATCCAGGACTTTCATATTCCAGATCAGAATTTCTTTCACTCTTTTATGTCAGTGTAAACACACTAACTTCAGTTGTGTCACTACTGTTTTAGATTGGTGTAAGAAAAAAATATGTATTTTTTATGACTGAGGGAAAAAAACCAAGTAATGGAACCCACTTATACTGATTTTGGTTGCAGTCAGACTCTTCTGGCAAAAGTAGAAAGAAACCACTGGGAAATGTGGTTGGTAAAACTAGTGCCACCAACATTTTTTCAATTACATTTTGGGATTCAACATGTTTTCTTTCAGGGATAATTTAATAACAACCCTTGTCCTTTTTTCTGAACAGAAACCTTTAACTTGCCGGTAATAAAGATTGTTAGTATAAAGTAATTCACCTTTAGCACTATAGGGAAAAGTCATTTAAAAACCCCCTGCATAGCAGCCAAAAGCCCATGCTTTTAGAATGTTAGAACCCATGAACACATCAAAACAGCTGTTATGGAGCATATTCATTACTATTTGCAATAAAACTGCCTGAGAACTTGAATCATTGTTCTAGAAAAAAAAATAAATCTTATAACTTAAAAATAAATCATGTGGACTGAAGCTAAACTTGGAATCTGCATCCATGGAGCCAACTGTTACTAGATTTTAATGCTAAGACAGAAAAAATGAATGGATATCGCTTTCTTTTTAACTACTGGATTATTTTTCAAATCTTTGCTATCACCAGGAGATCTCTGTGCTCTGTCCTTACCTAAATTTTATCAGTGAAAACAATGGTACAAGATAATATGCTCCCATCATAGCATGCAAGTGATGTAAAGAAGCATGAGATAGCAGTAACCAGTGCCTGCATGTTGTTGGTACATTGAAGAAATATGATTAATTCCCCTGAATAACACACTGTCAAGCAGTAATACTCAGTAGCACAGTCACTCAGCAGGTATCACTGCCATCAGACATGCATAGGCATGGTAAAAAAGTAATAAGTATCTGCTTTGAAATCAAACAAGCTCTGTTTTTTAACAATTTACAAAGACTGCATAGCTACTGACACTATTCTACTTTAATCATAAAACCTTATTAAAACGATAGCAGGAAGAGGAGAGCTGGCTGAGATAAAATGAGACAACAGCAGCAAGATAAATAATTCGGTAATATACAACTTTCTCTAGACATATAGTAGTCCACAAGACTGTCATCCAAACTGAGAGGAGGATATAGCCATTTCTCCAATCCTCTTGTATTTCAAAATGCAGCAGGAAATAGAAACATCAATAAATCACAGGGAGATGATTTTGAAGCAAGAAATATGGACTTTGAGATGAACGGCCTAAACCAATAGCAAAAACACAAAACAAACACATTATTCTTATACCAAACCACATTGGCCTGGATTATGAAGCAATGTATTTGCAACAGCAAATCTGTCTATCCACAAATTTCACAGGAATTGGAAGAAGGGAAGCACCTGGTATCCATCACTCCAGGAGTTTGATGAAAATCTATACCTCATACTTGTAGAACATATGCCAGCTGATTTTAGGTTACGTTCCTCTTTCTGCCATTCACCAAAACGTTTATGCTAGCTCTATCCAGTTGGGTAATCCAGTTTCTCAGGAACCAGTTACATCTTGAAGTGGTGAAGTGCAAAAAAAAGAGTTTTACAGGCCTACACAGGAATGACAAACTTGCCCACTTTTGTCCCCTTCAAATCCTTAAGGATGAATCATTGCTAAGAGCAGAAAGACAGACAGCATGATTCTCAGAGCATATTTAAAAGGACTTCTGAAGGCATAAAGGAGCATAGAATTGAAACATTACCATCAAATAAAGTTAAGGCATACTACAATTTCATGCAAGTCCCTGACCTACTTGTATAGATTTTCTCTCAATTTAGGCAACTGATTCACCCACACCCACATACACATGAGTACAATGAAGCCTAATGGAAATAATTAAACATGTATTTGATCTTATATGTACATATTAATGTTCAAAGTGTCAGCCTACAGAGGTGTGATGTACTGGGATGAGACACATCCATGAGTGACAGCACTGTCACCAGCTTATATAATGCTGTAGCTTAATCTTTTGCCACAAGCCATTATCTGCAGTGGAAGCAATGACCTGATGCCATCAAAGAGAACACAGAGAAATTCCCTTAAAGGCATGCCCTTAAAGTTAACAGATCAGGACTCTGACTTCATCATCTGCCTGTCTTTCTCTGTCTTTGGCTTCTTAGTTTTACGCCTATTTAAACAGCCATAAACAGATTTTGCAGTCTCTCATAACACCATATGCCTGGCAGACTTTGAAGTCTGAGAGAATACATAGCTTTTTCATGAACTACATGGATGCTACCAGTATATAGGAATTTTGATAGGGTTTTCCAGAACACTAAGCATTGGCCTAAAACTCTGCTTCTACCAAAGAAAATAGCAGCATTCTATCACTTTTAAGGAAAGCACAATAAGGCAGCTGAGCATTTTGGAGAAATCACTACCTGGATGTTTAGTCTGAATCAAGTTATGCTTGCTCAGTCAAAATAACTGGGCTTTATGGCAGCCAACATACATTTAGGGGAGACAAACACATTATCTCCTTTAAGGCGATTTCTGCCAGATTCATTCCATATGGTACTGGAAAATCCTGAACTTAGCATTCTAATTTGTGAGCTAAATCTACATAGATTGATTCATAGATTGTAAAGCTGGAAGGGACCTTGGAAGATCATGGAGTCCAGCCCCCTGCACCAAGCAGAGAAGATAACTGGGGGTCAGGTGACCTCAGCAAGGCAACTGTCTAATCTCCTCCTAAAGATTTCCAGGATGGATGATTGCACCACATTTGGAGGGAGCTTATTCCACCGTCTGGACACCCTGCGAGGAAGATTTTCCTAATGTTGATCCATCTTCCGAGAGTTTGTCTATTACTCCTAGTTTTCCCCTCGGGTGCCCTGTGAACAGTTGTTCACCGAGCCCCTTCTGTACTCCCCTAGTGTAGCAGTAAGCTGCTACCAGGTCCCCTCTCGGCCTTCTTTTCTTCAGGCTGAAGAGTCCCAGATCCCTCAGCCTTTCCGCGTATGGCTTGCCGTGTAAGACTCTGATCATACGTGTGGCTCTTCTTTGGACTCTCTCAAGCTTGTCCATGTCCTCGTTACAGTGTGGTGCCCAGAACTGGACACAGTACTTCAGCTATTACATGACCAATAGAAAATTCCTGGGAAGAGAAATTACTTCCATTGGCGAACGAGATGGTCTAGGCTTACTTAAGAGAGGATATTTTTTTACTGAAGTACTTTTATTCAAGAATCAACTTTTGCTTATGAGCATGACACCTTTTATTACTCCCTGATCTTTTATATTTAGGAAATAAGAAATTGTGGCGAAACAATGCTGTCACATATTCACTCGATGACTATAATCTGCTTAGTGTTTGTCACAAGCCACCTTAGCTAATTGTCTGCTTCTGAAAATGGACAGTTGTCTGTGTTGATTCTGGGACAATTTTCTGTATCTGACAGCCATAAGATCACACTTACAAGCTTCAAGGACCAGACTGCTACAGTCATTCACAAATTAATCTATTATTTCCACTCTGCGGACTTTGACAATAGTACTGGATAACTGCTTATTTGCTCCGTGCTCTCTTTTATGTAAGGGACCACAAGTTTGCCCCCTTTCTGTTTGTCATTTTGTGCTGCTTTACATAACTGTCATTGCCCTGGTCAAGCTGCCCTTTCTAGACACCTTGGCTCCCAACACCCTGGATACATGTGTTCAAAGAGTGTGAGGAGTTTCCAGGATTGTCTATTTGGCCTGTTTATGACACTTCCCAATGTCAAGTCAGGACAGGAACAGCCAGATCTGGGGCCACTTGGGGAATCAAGGTGCCAGCCAGGAGTGAGCACAATCTGAGGTTAACTGGGTAAGGAAGCCAGTAGATCAATATGAATGAAGTTTAGGAATGAGCCAAATCAAGAAGCCAGGAGATGAAACAGAGAGCAAAGTCCAGGAACAAGCTGGGTTAAGAAGTTAGGAGGTCAAGAGGAGAGCAAGGTTGAGGAGCAAGCTAGTCAAGCAGTTGGGAAGCAAAGCTAAGGAGCAAGCTGGAAGGAACAGCAAAGCAGTCTTCAATCAGGTTGAGCCCTGATGCCCAGAAACTTTCTGTTGTGGTTCAGGGGCCCACTTTGAAGTGCAGGGACACTGATACATGAGATGCTTCAGGCACTTTAATTACAGTGCCACTCTAATTAAAACTCCCTCCCAACCCTGGAGCACATGTAAAACACCCAGGATGGCAAGCTGAGTAGCCACGGCTCCAGGCTTAATGCTGGGGCTGACACCTAGGCATGAATTGCATGTTCACCTTCACAGAAGCAGGACCTCATATAGTTCAACTGTCAAAGACTAGTAGGTAGCACCTGTTCTAGTGCTCTACCTTTGCACTCTTGTTACAAGTTACATCTCCAGGGTGCTCCAGCTGAAACACATCATATACCAGCTTCGTAAAGATGTCTAGCACAGTTACTCTTCTTCTGAGAGAGCAAAAGAAATCCAGATGCAGAAAAGGAAACTGCGGTGTACCAGTTCCTGTTTCCATTTCCTTAATATTTCTTCAATGATAAGCATCCTTTGGGTTTGGGTCAGAGTCCACCACAGTTTCCACAATCCCTCTCTTGTATGTGATTTATTTCTTCTCAAATTCTTGGAGTGGGTCAGTCAGCTTTTCCTTCCATACTGCAAACAGATTCTTTCTGGTCTCTCTCTCTCCCCAAAATGACAATGGTTTTCAATGTTTAGAATCCTTTGTCAAATGCTCTTCTGAACAGCTTTATCAGATGAAGTCCCACAACAAAAGATCCTCTATTTAGCTACTTGAGCAGAACCATATATGAATTCTTCAGATTATCACAATGATATAAAAGAAGTAGTTTAATATACCTTCATTAGACAAATGGAACAGTTCTATAACAGTGAAACAGGATGATGCTGTTTCTTCCAAAAGATCTAGACCAAACTGAGGCCTGGTTAAGAGCAAGTTGTGTGGCGATGAGTCCAGATAAAATATATTTGTTATATTAGTACTGGAATATTGAAGGGAAAAAATGACAGATATTATGTTCAATGTTTTATTTAAAAGATTCTACTTAGCACCTAGGAGGTGACCACCTTTTCTCTCAGTGATTTCACTTTGGACTGGATGCTCTCTATTCAATATACCCTACAGTTGTGGACTTTACAGAGAAAAATGAATGTGCTTGGGCAGGCATATATGAAGGTTGATGACATGGAATTTGAATGGTACAGATATGTTGATTTGTAGTGTTTCCTTGCTGACTGGTAGTTGGAAAGAGCATGGCAGATTATATATTTTCATTTGCTTCATAATGGCTTGCTTCTTTAAATCCAAGTACATTTTTTTAATGCATGCTATGTCTAAAGACTGTAGCAAATGAAGCTTTCAAGGAAACTGTTGCCACTTGATTATTCCCTGGAGCTTTTTTAATGAACATAGCAGAGCTTCTTAGCCTGAACTGACTTCCACATTGATTTGGGGTGTAATTCTAGATCTTGTTTTTGATGAAAAAGAGCTTGTTATGCTTTGGATTCTGTCTACCACAGAGGTTGCTTCAATTTCTGGAGTTACTGCCTAGATCCAACTGCCTCTGAAATTAATGACAACATTTGGTTGTACCATATTAGAGGCTCAAGAAAAGCATATACTGCAAGTCAAAAAGGTTGGCAAGCAGTCCAATATACACTCTCTATGATTTAATATCAGAGTTAAGAAGCCTATTAAAGGCAAAAAGGCAGCATTCAAAATGGAAGGTATGCCTAAATGAGAAAAACAGGAAAGTTCACAAATTCTGGCCAGTCAAATATGTAAGTGTAATAAAACAGGTCAAAACAGAAATTAACAAGCAAAAGGCACTAAAATTAAGAATAAAGACTATCATAGAATCATAGAAAATCAGGATTGGTAGGAACCACAGGTGGCTGTCTAGTCCAAATCCCTGCTCAAAGCAGAATCATCCTAAACTTTATATGTGTTCACAACCTCTCTGGGTAGCCTGTTCCAGGGTGCTTCACTACCCTCTTAGTGCAGAAGTTTTTCTAAATATCTAACCTAACTTTCCCTTGCTGCAACCTGAGACTATTATCTGCCACCAATGAGAAGAGTCTAGCTCCATGTAATTACACTACAGGTAGCTGAAAGCTGTTAATACCCACTCCCATACCCCCAGTCTTCTCTTCTCCAGACTAAATAAGCCCAGTTCCCTTAGTTTCTCATCAGAAGTCATGTGCTTCAACTTTCTAACCATTTTTGTTGCCCTCTACTGGATCCTCTCCAATTTGTCCACATCCTTTCTATACTGGAGGGCCCAAAACCAGAGACAGTACTCCAGATGTGGCCTCACCAGTGCCAAATAAAGGGAAAGAATCACTTGAATTGATCTGCTGGCAATATTCCTACTCATGCAGCCCCATATGCTCTTAGCCTTCTTTGCAGCAAGGGCACACTGTTGGCTCATAGTTAGCTTGTTGTCCACTGTAACCCCGTGTTCCTTTTCTGCAAGCTGCTGCTTAGCCAGTCAGCCCCAGTTTGTATTGGTGCATGGGATTGTTCCATCCTAGGTACAGGAATTGGCACTTGTCCTTATTGATCCTTATGATATTTCTTTCAGTCCAATCTGCCAATTTGTCTAGGTCTCTCCAAATCCTAGCTCTACCCTCCAGTATATTTACTACTTCCCCCAGATTGGTGTAATCTGCAAACTTGCTGAGGGTGCACTCCACCCCATCTTTCAGGTCACTGATGAAGATAATGAATAAAACCAGCCCTACGACTGACCCTGGGGCACTCTGCTTGATACTGGCTGCCAACTAAGAACTGAGTCATTAATTACTACCCTTTGAGCCTGACAATCCAACAGAGGCATAACTAACAATTTTGGCACCCCGGACAGAGCACTGGACAGTGTGTCTCTGAGGCAGGGAAATGCCAAGTACACCCTCCACCCCAACTTCTGCTTCCACCATATGGGTACCTCTTCAAAATTAGAGCCCCACCATAGTTACACTACTGCACAAAAAACACCCTGACTCTTCCCCAGCTTACATGTATCTATGTGACTTCTACTTTTATTCTTTATTAGATAACCTACCAATTTGCCAGGGACAGAAGTGAAAGTTTTTAGCATGTAGTACCCAAGGTCACCTTCGGAGCTGCTCTTGAATTTTTGAATTTGGTTAATAGGTTGGCAAACCACCAGTCCTCTGGCACAGAGGTTATTTGTAATGATAGGATGCACATAATTGTGAATTAGCAAGGAACTGTTCAGTAAGTTAAATCACAAAATGGAAGGTTCTAAGAAGTGGAAACATGGACAAATAAATAGGGAGAAGTATAAGAACATTGCTCAGGGGATGAAGTCAAGAAGTCCAAAGTGCAATTGTAGTTGCAGGTAGCAAGTGATGTGAAGGGTAGCAAAAAGGGTTTCTACAAGTATGTCAGCAGTAAGAGGAGAATCAGGGAAAGTGTGGGTCCCTTACCAAATTGGGGAGGCAACTTTATGTCAGGGGATGCAGAAAAGGTTGAAGTACTCAATGCCTTCTTTGCTTGAGTCTTCGCAGGCAAGATCAGGTCCCAGACTACTGCACTGTGCAGCAGTTTGGGGAGGAGGTGAGCAGCCAACAGTGGTGAAAGTACAGGTTAGGGACTATTTAGAAAAGCTGGGCATATACAAGACCATGGGGCCGGATAGAACACACCCAAGGATGCTGAAGGAGTCAGCCATAAACTTTGAAAATTCATGGCGATGGTGATCAGAAGAGGTCCCAGACAATTGGAAAGTGTAAACATAGTGCCCATATTTAAGAAAGGGAAGAAGGAGGATCCCAGGAACTGCAGATTAATCAGCCTCACCTAAGTCTGTGGAAAAATCATGGAGCTGATCCTCAAGGAACCCATTTCTAAGCACTTGGAGAAGAAGGTGATTAGGAACAGTCAGCATGGATTCACCAAGGGCAAGTAATGCCTGAGCAACCTGATTGCCTTTTATAATGAAATGACTGGCTCTGTAGATGAAGGGAGACCAGTGTATGTGGTATACCTTAATTTTAGCAAGGCTTTTGAGACAGTCTTCCATAACATTCTCACAAGCAAGCTAAGGAAGTATGGGTTGGATGATGTGGATAGAAAACTGGCTGGAACACTGGGCTCAAGAATAGTAATCAATGCCAATGCCAGTCCTGGGGCTGGTTTTGTTCAGTGTATCAGCAACCTGGAAGATAGCATAGAGTGCATCCTCCACAGGTTTGTAGATGACACCAAGCTGCGGTGAGTAGTAGATATGCTGGAGGTTAGGTCTAAGAGTGTAGACCTACTCTCTTAGACCTCCTAAGGCAGGAGTACAGAAGATACTCGCCTACACAGGGTTGGATTGACAGTCTGTGACAGGTTGGTCAAAACCACTGGGGACCCCACTGGAACATCAGATCACATTATCTCACTCCAACTACTGTCAAGTGATGGTTCTGTTAACATCATTAGCACCTGTGCACCAACTTTAGTGGAAAGTTTAGATAATAAAGATAACTTCTACAATGCTCTGCACAAAGTCATTGAGCACTGTCAAATGAGAGGCTTTTCCTCCTAGGGGACTTCAATGCTCAAGTAGGTGCAGATCATGACACTTGGGCAATTTGCATGGTGATGGCCAGAAAATGGTATTTTGATGTTTGCTTTTGTGAACTGGCTTATAAATAAAATAGATGGTTTTATAAATTAAAACAATGGTCTAGGGCAGCATTTCTCATCCCATGGGTTGCAAAAGTGGGTCACAAGAATATTTCAAAGGATTGCATGCTGTGGCAGGGCAGCGGAGCAGCAGGAAGGCACCTGCTCCTTCCAGTGGGGGAAGGGTATCAGAGAGAGCTGCATGGCTGGGTTGGTGGCACTGGGTCGGGTACCTGTGCTCATGGGGGTGGGGCGGCCAGGAGACACTGTTCAGGGGCCAGGAGGGGCCATAACCAGGCCTCCTGATGCAGTGCTGAAGCCCCAGCCCAGGGCAGGCAGGGTGCCACAGGTCTTTCCTACTCCTCCCTCCAGCCCAGCTGTACTCACTTCACTGATGCCCACAAGGGCTGCCACAGTCACTGTGCTCTGATCTGAGTAGGATGGGGGCAGCTGCAGGCTGGGAGTGAAAGACACCAGTATGGTCTGGGGGGCATAGGGAACTGGGGGTTGTGCGCCAGCAGGACCAAGGGATGTGGGCCAGGACAGGCCATAGATCTTTGAGAACGGGTCCAGGTAGGAAAAAGGTTGAGAGCCACTGGTCTAAGGAAATGGCAAGAGTTAATTGGTTTCTAAAAGCTTGCTTGTAACAAAGTTTCCTTCAAGGTCCACTGTGAAACTATGTGTCTGAAGCCAGCAGACACACAGGCTGGGAAACTGAAGACATGTACCAACTGTTCCATAACATAAGATAAGGTATTATTAGGTCACAGTGCCAAAGTGCAGATTCCTTGGGATTTCTGGCTTTGTTGAACAGACCAAATTATGAGGATGGGTAAATTACCAAATTAAAACTAATCTGCTTGTTTATAACCACCACTGTGCTACTCAAACAGTGGTGCCAATGCAGGCTTGCACAGGATGGAAGATGGGCACATCCCAAAGGACATTGTGTATGGACAAATTTCAGGTAGGGAGAGAATAGTAGGGTGCCCAAAACTGTGCTTCAAAGATGTCTGCAAGAAGGACATGAAGATCTTTTGGAATTGACCGAAACCTGTGGGAGGCGCTCCCTTCTCAATCACGAGGTCCAACACTGGGGACAGAAAAGGTTAAATGGATTACAATAGAACCATGACCAAAGGAAACAGCTTGCCAGTACAGTAGCCCCTAATGCCATTTACATCTGTGACAGGACCTGCAAATCTAACATCAGTCTCTACAGCCACAAGAGAAAATGCACCACCAGTCAGTGGAATAGCTGTAATATCCACTGTCACTCATTGATGAATGAATGCCATCACTTAGGTCTGGAAGGTAGGAGTTACAGAATAATTAATTAAGGTCTGAGCCATAAGCAACTTCTCACTGAATCTGTGGAATGAGGGGGATAGGCAACTGCAGTCAGTCTCTTCAGTCCTGATCTATATTGTACACATGCCTGTCTGGGTACATGGATGGCAGAAAATGGATGGCAGCACTGTCATATTAGTTTTGTGATTAGCAATTTATTTTAATATTCTGAAGAATTGACAGAGTATAATCATTAATAATACTTTCTACTTTAATAATCTGGCACTTCCTTCGACAGATCTCAAATCATTTTACCAAATGTGTTGCTATCCCCAAGAAAAATAACTACTTATACCTGAAACGATAGACCATATGATCAATTTAGCTCCATTTTCAGACCTCGCAGCTACTCAACATAGCTTCAACCATGAGCACACATTCAAAAATGATTAAGGTCAACTGCTAATTATGTCATAAAAAATAAAAGATAATTAAGTGAATTAGATAAGAAAGTTGAATCTTCCTTTATGCTAACTATAACACTTTCAGTGTAGCACAGTATAGGAAATTTAAAGAACTACTTTGACCCCCATTATGCAGGTTATGCTCCTCTAAGGAGGTTTTAAAAGGTATGTCTACTAACACATGCAAGTCAAAAAAAGCAAAATTAAAAAAAGGGGGATGGGGGTGGGAGAAGGAGTAAAATAAATTGACCCTGGCTTTAATACTGTATAGTTATCTGAAGGCAAGTAGTAACCTGATGGCGACTACAAGCATTCATACAAGGGAAATACATTGTGCATTAGATGCTGAAAAAGTCATTAAAAAAAAACAACAGAGAAGCTTTCATGAAAAGGAAGCTTAATGATTGTGCTCATACTGAAAATCAAGTCATCTCCATTTTATTTTATATGCAGTCATCCCAAATGTCTGATATGTAGGTCTCACCACACCACTAAAACATTGCTGAGAGAAAAAGGAATGCTTAAGACAGTGCTAATGTGCTCAGTAGAAGTTCCAGAATTTTAAATAAGACCCTGGAACAATGCTGGGTAGGAGTTAAGCATTGTCCTACCAGCACTTCCAAACCACTTGGGTATTAGACCAGAGGATCATGCTTACATGGTTGGAGTTAAACTGACCACCAGATTTGGTATCAGAAAAGGTCACATTGCCAAAGATTGTAGGATTTTTTTTGCTTTCCTCTCTAGCATAGGGTCCTCTCTCTAGGAACAAAGGTAGGGTCCTCTCCATAGGATCAGAGGGCATATTAACCTAACTAATTCCCTGACATTACAGTGGCAAAACATGAGCAGGAAAAACAAAGGTATTATCAATATAGCTCTGGCATATTGCAAGGTACACCCTCTCCCAAACACATACATACACAGAATGATTTGTGGCTGTGATGTGGGGATGGAGAACATGATCTTATGGGCCCTGTTGGATAAATGATTGCTTGTAAACATAGGGATTGGAATTAGTAACCTTGGAAACCTTTCTGGTCTGGGCAATTGGGCGCAAGAAAGACTTTGGCCAAAGTATTATAAAAAGGAAGGAAAGTATTTGATTTCCTAAAAAGATGTTAAATGACCAGTGAGCAGGAAGAACCTAAAAACACAAGGCAGAGCTTCTAACATCCCCTCCCTGTATTTGAAACTTAAGATCCAGACTTGTACCTCAGGCATATACTGAAGGGAAAATGCATACACCTGCTGCGCTACAATTACAATTTGTTTCATTAAAAAGGCGAATTTTCAAAATGAACTTCCAGGCGATGGCATATCAGAGTCTGGACTTTTGCCAAATGCTTTAATTGTTTTGAAATTCAATCTAGGTGGTTTTGCATCAATTCAGTACATTCTTTTTCATTCATTCAGACTGGCCAAAATTAGGTAATAACCTAGATAGTGAAAATCAAAGTTGATAATATTTTTAAACCATTTAGCAAATAATAAAGAAGAATAAGGCACAGCCAGGGAGTAAATCAGAGACTCTTTTATTGTACAGTTTGTTATATTTGCCAGAATGAAAGCTTTTCATCTGGGACAATGTGATTCCTTTGATATTTGCAGAGGAAATATCCAGAGGATGGGAAACATTCCATATAGCTAGATTCCAATATCTGTACTCATGCTGAGTAGCACTTTACCGCACAAATAACTTTCTTGCAGTCAGTGTGACTTCCTGCAGAATAAGGTGCTTTCAAACATGAATAAAGATATTAGAATCCAGCCTATTGAATTAATTTTGTATTTCAATTTATAGAGTGCTTTTAGGTTTTCTATTCCTTTATCGCAATTTTTCCCCAACCAGAGAAAATAAGAAAAAAGGTATCCACCCACTCAGAAGAACATCTTGAGGTAAAAAAAAGAATCACAATTGTGTTTACAAGGTCATAGAGCATCACAGTAAAAGTCAAGAACAGAACTCAGAGTTCCTAACTCAGAGTTCCCTGTAATCAGTCCACTGGACTACAGCTGACAATGTACCATCATAGCCCGATGCATCCTATGTTATCCAAACATCTGTAGCACACTGGAAAAGATTGCTGCAATGCATTTTTTAATGTTTCCTTTAAATAGCATTCCTAGACTACACTGGTACAAGACTACTACCAGTATTTTACTGTGCCCACAGTGGTCTCAGTGTGTTACTTCATTTCTAGGAGAAATGCATAGGTTTCCTTGTTCAAAGTTCAATTGATTTTAAAATTCCTGATTTACAGTACAAAACTCTTCATAATTTGGAACCTATGTATTTATGTGCATTATTAGCTCTTTAAGAACTGGGCTGTTGTTTGAGGCCATCTGAAGCTACCTATTTCCAAACAGCACACACACTTTTAGGTATTGTATTTGTCAGTTTGAAACCTGTCCCCTGCTTGAGTCAACAATTCCCTCAGACTCATTCAGAACCCAACTTTCATCTTTTTACTCACACATGTACTAAGTGAACCCTTACTATACGTGTTACTTCATATCATTAATGTAAAAATAGACCAAGGTACTTATACAAGAAAAGAGCTACATAAGCTGTACTTCATAATTGGCTTTGTGTTATGTTGTAAATAAATCTGCTGCAGAGTCTAAAAACTGGAATTATTTTTTATTAAATAGCAGGGTTTGGATAAAAAAGCATCAATACTCTACCTATTATTCTTTCATTATATTATGCTGGAGTCAGAATTTCAAAATTACCAGCTAAGACACAACTTGCCCGTATAAAGCCAATTTATAAAAATATATGGCATATATTTATGTTTAAGTTGGGCACCAATAACAAAGCATGTGTCACACCAGGAAAGTATGCCAGAGGTGCTATTTAGTTTGCTGTTCAGTGACAAGGACCGTGTCAGCCACAATACAACTCTTTTGGGGGGGGAAATGGACCTCCAAAATGTTTATGATTAACCAATCTGAAATAGTTGAAACAACTTTACAATCATGTGCTGGAGACACAGAACAAAGCTGTCAAACATATGAAAGGTCAAAATCCACAAAGGTACCTATTTTCCTAACTCCCATTGATTTCTACGGCAGTTATGGATTTATGTAGATATTAAGCACTCCAATACCTTTCCGTATGTGGGCCTATGTGGTTTAGGTGCTTAAATGACCCTGGGTTTCAATAAAATTTTGGAACACAAGTACTTTGCCACTTTTGGAAGTCTGTCCTCTAATTACATGTATAATCTTCTTGAGACTTGCTAAAAAGTGTTTTTTAAAAATTCCAAAAAAGCCCCTAGATTAATTTTATTAACTGTCACGTGTAAGCAACACAACTTAAAAAAATGTTGTGTTTCTTCTGGGTAGGAATTACTGGTAACTTGTATTTCAACATTCCCATAACCTGTGCTAACAGTAGGTGGCAGCACAGCCATCACTGCTTTGCTGAATCTATTCATAAGTATCAATACTTTCAGCATGCTCCAATTCATACTAGCACAATTATTAATATTACATTTTAAGAAATATCATGTTAACACCATATTTAAAAAGCTCTGAAAACAATACCCTTTATAGTCAGATATTCTAGCAGATATCACTACACAGCTTTAGGAATCTTCAAAAGACAAAATATGTTTCTGAAGAGCCCAGGTCAATAGAAACTAATAGATCAGATTTGATTGAAAACTTCCACATAACTGAAAGGTTTGGCTAAAGACATAAAAGCTCCTATGTGATGGGATAGTTTGGAATATAACAAATGACTCTGACCTTGGCTTTCACATTTTGGTGGTCGCTGTCCAAACCATGATTTATAGATTATAGATTAATACCATTCCCATCCTCCCAAACACTTACCCTGTATAAATTTACTATCAAAACAATATAATTATAGTGAACAGGCCACTCAGATTTATAATGATACATACCAGTTTTGCTTGCTTTTCTCCCTCATATATGCTAACCAATAGATTTCTCAGTTTTTTAAAAAATATGTCCCATTGTTTCCAAATCCAAATCTAAAGATGGCCAAGAAAGCAAGCCTTGAGAATGGTGAAGCACAGAGCAGGCTAATTTCAGGGTACAAAAATTAGCAAGAGACAGACTTAAAACTAAATGGAGAAAGTACTGCTTTTTAAAATGGCATTGTTAACTTTTAGAACTCATTACCACAGGACACTGCAGAGGCAGATAGCATAGCCAGGTTCAAAAAGGGACTAGGCAAATTCATGGATGATAGATCCATGAATAGGTGGCAAACAGAACTGTCAGGGACATATCCTCTGGTATCTCTAAACTTATCATAGCAGATACCGGGGGGGTGGGGGGGAGGTAATTAACAGGGGATAGGTCACTCTAGATATGCCCTGTTTGATGCTTTCCTTCTAAAGCAGGATTGTTCAACTGGCAGCCCACAGGCCCCATGCAATTGGCTCCCAGGCTTCTTCTCAGCTGCCTCTTTCCCCTATTGCTATAGCTGAAGAAGCAACTGGGGTTTTGGGCTTCCTCTCCCTCCAATTTCCACTTCCACACTACAAGGGGCAGGCTGGGGCAGGGCAGTATCAAGCAGCACATAATGCTGGGGTGCACAAGAGGTACAACGCAGCACAGGATTCTGCTTTCCCACATGTAAAGCAGTACTATATAGGTAAGTAGCACAGGTTCACAAAGTGCTGCCTTATATGTTCTTCTGATCCCCTAAACAGGACACAATCCAGATTTCACACTAAATTATTCAAATCAGAATGGTGTGCCCTCATTAAGAGTATGAACAGTAAACTAAGACTCCTCTTACCTCTGTCATTAAGCTCTACCTTCCTTATGTCTCCAGACATGGGATGACTAGCAGAGGCTACAGATCCAGCAATCCACTCCAAGGCAACAGTGGGTTCAAACATAAGCACAGGTGAGCAGACGTGCATTCTCTCCCTCACTACATCAACCGGCAGAGCTGAGTCTCAGAAATGGTTGGCAGGGGAGGAGGGAGAAGTAAGTGGCTCCTAACAAGGGGCTGCAGTAAATGGCATTCATATCAAAAAAGTTGGGAGTAGGGAAGGACCTGTGACTTTTGTGATTTGGTAGATATACACCTACCCCTTGTACAAGGAGGCATCTAAAATGTTCAAGCTACACTTTTCTATTTAAAAAGTATAACTATACTTTTACAGTATAACTATACTTTTCCAATGGTCAGTTTCTCATGAGTATGAATCATAACAAAAGCTACACAAGGATAAACAATCAGATTCTGTGTGCACCTAATATATGCTAAGCTATTCCTCCACCTAATATGCACGCTGGTGTGAGGAACAGTAGAGAGACCCATTACTTAGCTGTGCTTCAAGATGATTAAAAGTGCATAAAAATGTCCTGTCAGTTAGGCTACTCTGTGGTTGCTGATAACAGTACAGCTGGATTTTTAGGTACCCACTGGGTTTGCCTCTCCATGTCTCATTGAAAGGAGGTAAGAAGATCAAAATACAGTACCTACTCTGAAATCCACATCCTTTTCACCCATGCACATAAATCTTAGTCTGAGAGGAGCAGATGGTAATAATAAACCATCTACCCTGTGAATTCCAAAATGTCCCTTAGCAGCTATGAGGAAGCCACACCTCATTAGTCCAATGGATATTGTGGGACTCAGCCCAAGAGCATTAAGATGCAGTTCTACTCTAAAAAAGGTGTGATAAAGTCACTGATTAATTCTGGGTTTATTGTACCTCACCAAGTTGATATTATATGACCCTAGTTTACTGGTAATGAAGATGTGTGTGCCTGTAATTTTTTTTCTTTGACTGTTAGCCCTGCCCTTGATCCTAGAGTGTAAAGGGATGTCTGTGAAAGGAAGAACTCAATGTTCCTATAATGTAGCTCTGAGGGTAGTATATGGCCTCTGGTTATATCTGTGCAACTCACTGTCTTCAAACCAAGTCCTTGTTGACACCTGGGCTACCTCACTGCTGTCTGAGAGGGAGCATAGGTGGAACCAATTAGGCATATAATTAGAATTCATAGGAGTAAGCAATTCTGTTGAGGGACAAAGTGGGACATAATCTAGCATAGACCCCTTTAGCTGTACTGATTATGCAGAGCTTGCTGAAATAAAAAGTTGTAAAAAAATCTAGTTTGTTCACTAACATGGAAGGATATGACCCCACACATACTTGAAGAAGAGCAATAAAGAAAGGAAGCAAAGTCTTTACAGAGAGCTATTTCTCAGAGCAGAGACACTTAAAAACAAACAAACAATTAATACAAGAGAAAAAGGCTATTGAGAATGGACCCCTACAGGGCATCTTTCAGCCTAGAGCAAATTTTTACAGCTCAGTAAAGAACCCTTGGAAATTAGTATTTATAATGCAAGAGCTAAGAAAGCTTTCACTGTGGTATAGTTCTGTGAAGGGCAAAGACAGAAGACTAGCATGAAGAAACAGAACTTGATAAAAAATAGATGCAGAAGCTGAGAGTGAAATGAAGGGCGAGGGCAATGTGACTTGACAGGTTGGTTGGCTATGCTTCTTAATTTCCTTCCCTTCAACACCTTTAATTTTCTAAACAAAATTCATCTAAGCATATTTTCAGCCTAAGAAGATAGGGTTTCTGACTGCTCCCTGGGACATCAAAGTGCTTGCAGAATTCTTCCAGGAATAACACAGAATGTTTAGAAAACCAAGAGCAATTTGGGCCAAGATGTCTGTGGAAAGCTCTCTTCCTCCTAAAGTATACTACAAGGTGGAGAGAAATCCACAGAGCAGTGTTTTACAGCTCACTTTACTTAGCATTCTGACAATTCCAGGGTCTGGCACTTGACCACTCCACAGTTAAAAAAAAGAATGTATTGCAATGTACTGCTTTGCAAACCAGTTAGCTTTTTATACGTGTGACACCTTTCTAGCTCCCGTGGACATTTCCACTCCCTTAACACTTTTGATAACAGTAATGATTTGCCTCAGTTATCTTAGCTAGATTTTTCCCTGTTCCCACAGTTGGAGAGCATGTTTTGCTTTGGTTACAGATTCCTCTCCCTTATCCCTCAAATCTTTCTTTAATGGCCTTTTGTTTTTTTTTCAAAGATACGGAGTCCTCAGCCACACACAGATGCCCTGAATTATTAAATTATTTGTCTATGCAGAGCAGCCCACTTATATGCTTAATAGTTATGCACATACTTTGCATAACACCCAATTTGTTGCCTATTGTTTACACTGTAGCAGGCAAACGTTATCTGCATATACAATGACTAGGAACAGAAATTACACATAAACTGGTGTAAGTGATCAGATTCACTTACACCAGATGCGTTCAAATTTGTAACGCATAAACCACTTTCAAAATGGCCAAAACCAGCTTAAAATGAACCCAGATGGATGTATTGCATGATCAGGGGGCAGCACGGCAGGCCCAATGAGAGGAGGCTATGGGACCTGAACCTGTTCAGCCTCTACAAGAGAAGGCTGAGAGGGGATCTGGTGGCCATCTATAAACTGGCCAAGGGGGACCAGCAGGCATTGGGAGAATCCCTGTTCCCCTGAGCACTACCAGGAGTAATGAGGAATAACAGCCAAAAGTTGACTGAGAGTAGATTCTGGCTAGATATCAGGAGGCGCTACTTCACAGTCAGGGCGGCTAGGGTCTGGAAACAACTTCCAAGGGAAGTTGGTGGTCACTCCTACCGTGGGGGGTCTTCAAAAGGAGGCTTGATAATTACTTAGACAGGGTTATTTGACCCCAGCATCCTTTCCTGCCCAAGGCAGGGGGTCGGACTTGATGATATGCTCAGCTCCCTCCCAACCCTACCTACTATGAAACTATGTAGTATCAGGTTTAACTGGTTTAGGTTAAATTGATTTATTGAACTTCTGTTCCAGATCCCCTCCAGATTCAAGTTAACATACAGTCTTCTAGTATCCCAGGCACAAAGGTACCTCCCCCACAGCCCCCCCATACCCCCCTCATAGGGTGGATGGGCTAGGCTTAGCCCAAGCTGTCTGTTCTAGCCAAACAAAGAGGCATGCTCTAGCACAGGGATGGGCAAAATGGCAGATGACAGTCTGGTCACAAGCCAGGGCAGAGCCACGATCTGCTGCCTGCACACTCCTGCCCAGAGCATGCTGCACAGGGTCATGCCTGCTGGGTTGTGGAGACCCTAGGAGGGTGGTAGCCTGAGTGCACAGCCCCTGCCTGCCCTATGCACATTTCTGGGGGTGCGGGTCCATCCTGCCCCCTGGGGAATACGTGCGGCACTAGGAAGCTCCCTCCCCGCATGAGCATGTAGCCTACCCCATGCTTAGATCTGAGGGGCATGGGTCCCCCTGCCCCTTGGGGAGTGTGTGCAGCTGTGGGGAGTTGGCCTTCCCTGCCCAAGCCCACAGCAGGGGGGATCCAGGCTCCACTCTGCTGCAGCAAACACGGCCTCCTGCCAGAGGCAGGGGGCTGTGGACCCAAAGCCAGGACCCCACAGCCCTGGTAGCTGGGGCCCCCCTCCGGCACAGCTGTGGGGGGGGAAGTGAGCTGTGGGGGGGGGGGGCGAGGGGCAGTGGCAGGGCAAGGAGGCTGGGGAGAAGTGAGGGGTTCCAGCAGAACCATGGGGGCTGTGGTGGGGGGAGTGAGGGGCACCAGCAGGGCTGAGGGGGGAGTGTGGGGGCTGTTGTGAGAAGTGAAGGGGGCTGGGACAGGCTGTGTGTGGGGAGATAGGGGCACCAGATAGGGAGCTGTTGGGGAGGAAGTGAGGGGCACCAGCTGGGCCAAAGGGGAGGGGGCTGGGGGGAAGTCAGGAGCACCAGCAGATCTGGGGAGGAGCTATGTGGGGAGTTTGTGGCACAAGGAAGGCTGTGGGCCTTTTAAGAATGGATTTTGTGTTTTTTAATAGAGAATTTGTGATTTTTTAGCAGAGAATTTACAATTTTTTTTATCAGGGAAAACCAGGATCCCTGGTAATAATTTACTGATAGATTGAGCTCCTTGAGTCTCCCATTGGAAAGCACATTTTCCACTTGCTGTAGCTTTTCTCCTAGCTCTCCCGCATTTTTCACTATACTTCATGGAGCATGGCTATAAGAATGTTACACCAAGATTTGGGTGGCTGGCCTTGGGGCCACTCAGGGATCAAGGAGCCGACAAGGGTCAGAATGTGCGAGAGAATCAAAGGACAAAACAGGCAGGAATCCAGGAGATCAAGCTGAGAGCAGGGTTCAAGGAGTGAGCTGAGTCAAGAAGCCAGGAGATCAAACAAAGAGCGGAGTCAAGGAGCAAGCTGGAGGGAACAGCAAAGCAATCTTAAGTTGAGTCAAGCAATAGTGCCTCAAGACTTCCTGTTTCTGCCCAGGGATTTATATGGGGGATATGGCTAGCTACTCCAGTAGCAAGGAGTGGGCAGAAGGTTAGGCCCTGCTGAAGGCTTCAGGCCAGCCTGGATGATCATTTGGAAGGTGGCAAGCTGGAATCAGTGACCCTGTTGGCCAAGCCAAGTCAGGCCCTAGATTTAAGTCTGTGACCTGAAACAAAACTGAACACAGATGCTTTCAGGTATGGAGACCCCCATTCCATATGTAGGGCCTGCATTCTTCGTTCCTAGAAAAACGGCATTCCCTCACCTTCCATTCTTAAAACAGACAAATTTAGAACTGGCTGGGCAACAGTTATCCCTGTCCATTCTGCTCCTCTCCTCTGCTGTATGAAGTTGCCTCTGTAATTTTATCATCTCCCCTGCTATTTTCATTCAGTAGCAGAGCTTCAGCAAATAAAACCATTTTTTCATACAATATGAAGCCCATATACCTAACTATATGACCACCCCTCAGAAGTAACATACGGCTTCAAGTTTGTACAGCACAAACGTTTGATGCATCCTGTTTCTCAAGCTTCAGAAGTAGATTAGGTTACCCAAAAGGGAATCTCTCACTGCTAATATCAAAAGCAGCACAAAAATCTCAGCACTATAATATTTGGTTCATCAACAAAAAAAAAATGAATTAAGATGGATGCATAATGCCACTGTGAACTGTAAGTAAATATGCACTTCAATTTTTACATCTGTATTGTGATTAATTTTAGTGTTAGAACAGTAACATTCTAACACAAATGAAAAAAATAGGCATAAAATGTGGGGAAATAATAAAACGCTAGTGTTGAACTTCAAATACAAATTATACAATGAACTAGCAATAGAAAATGTTAAACTTCCTTTCTTTTTTTAACAGTTCATTCCCTTATCTAGGAGACAAATGCTCAGTTCCAAATGTACTCTGTCTCTAGCCTCATGAAATATTTCTGGGAATGTCATATTTTCAGACTAGGAACTTAAATTGAGTGATTTTTTTCCCCTCTCCGTACTAAAAAGAAAGGGAAAGTGCCACACAGACTTGTTAGTTGACAAGATATGTACACAGCCACTAGGCAATAATGCATATGAATGATGGCATCAGCTACTGAGATTATTTTACCAGTAATTTTACATGGCTAAGAATGAAAACCAGCTGCAGCTGTAAAAAGATAAAACAACCCAATGTGTAATTTGGGCACACGTCTAGACTATATTGATATATATATATCTGAAAGTCAAATGAGACTGAGAAAAAGGAATGCCCAAAAGAGAAAGGCCCAGAACTCCACTATTCCTGAGATGTAAGAACTGAAGAAAAGTGTATCTGTAATTCTTGTGAACCATGCAATGTTGAGAACCCAAGATAAACTAAACCATTAGAACTGAAAGGAGAAGGACTAAGTTAGCTAATGTAAAGATTCAAATCTTGTCAAGAACAAGCTCTTCCAAGAAAAGTCCTGTTAAACTCCACTAAATCTCCGGTAACTTCCCTTGAGAATGTCAGAGCACAACTGCTACCCGGCCTTCTGGGGTGCAAATTCCTTTCCTTTTGCTGAGTTTAGATTTTCTCTTAGACACTGGGTACCTACAGACATTTAGGGACCACACTTTAACTCATGAAGCTTTATACGAAGTGCCATGGGTTAAAGCACCTCCCTCCCAACCCAACAGACCTGTTGAATCGAGGTGGGGGGTGGGAAATCGAGCCTGCCCGCACCGGCTCTGGCCAGCAGGTGCACCAGTGATGGCCAGAGAAGCCTCTGAGGAGGCTGCTGAACCATTCCTTTTCCGTCCTCCCCACCCCCAACAGCACCAGGGCTGTCAGCAGGGGAGGGAGGGAAAAGGGAGGGAGCAGCATGGAGCTGCTTACTGGGCTTTGCCCAGCTGAAGCAGGGGGAGGTGGGAATGGAGCACCCTTGTCTCATGGACCCCCAACGGCTACCCCAGCTGGGCTACTGGGTGGGAGCCAGGCTGGTTGTATGAGGCAAGGGTGCTCCATTCCACCCTGCCCTCTTCACCCTAGCTCCAGCCACTGCAAAGCTCAACCACCAAGCTGCTGCTGCCATTGTCAAGAGGCCTGGGCAGGGGTGGGGAAAAAAAGTCCCCCTTTGACTCACTGAGGTAGCTGGAGTGAGGCAAGGCAAGCGCGAGGCTCCCTTTCCTCACAGGGCAAGGTGGAACAGGGCACCCAGGCCATTTAAAGCCCAGCCAGCAGCTCTGTGCTCCTCCCTTCCCTTCCCACTCCCTCCCCCACTGACAGCCCCAGGGGTTGGGTTGGGCTGGGCTGGTGCTCACCAGCTTGAGCACCAGTTCAGCCCAGTAAAGGCACTAAAATTATCCCTCAAGGGAACACAAGTTCCTTATGGTGCTCTGTTCTAGAGCACCTTCAGGTAATAGCCGATTGGACAAGGGTTAATTTTTTGAACAATTGGCCATTTTAAAAGCACTCTGCAACTGTGCACATGTCATGTCATGGCTGTAGAGTGCTTTCAGAGGCCCAATCATGTGAAAAATATAACTTGTGTAAGCACCCAGCGTTTTACCCAGAGACAATCACTTGTCTAAAGGAAAGGTAATATCACTAACACCAAACATTCAAAATTCATGAATCGGTTTCCAAGAATTCATGAGACTAACAAGCCCTTCTACGATTTTAAAAATGATTTTCAGGATCATGCTATTTATGGCCTGGCTTCTGAACCTCCAGTTCCCATGTTCAAGCATCTCTCTAAAACCATGAGGCCAAGAAACCTTTTTAAACAAAGGTTAAAATCTTGGTGTAATAATGCCACCACAATTACCACTAAGTGAAAAACATCACAAATTGTGACATTCACAACACTGTCTAGATGATCTGTCCCAGGCTTACCCAAGTGCTTGTGAACAGTGCAGCACAGAAACTGAGTCGGCTGCCATTATCACAAAGTGCTGAGAAAAGAATTGTGAGTGCTCTGATTCTGGCTATGTCCATGCTATTTTCATGTCAACCCTAGGTCAACTGCTGAGGAAAATAATGCCCTGCTTACTCACTCCTGCTCAGGTGCATCAGGTAGTGAAGAGAGCTTTGAAGAAGCCTTCAGCAGCTCAAAGTGCACCTAAGTATCCTCCCAGTTCCATTCTCAAGCTCTTCTGAGGTAGAAAGCTTGAATATGGCTCTGAACAGTTCACTCAGATGTGCTCTGGCCATGTCTGCTGCCTAACTGCCAATCTCTGGTGTACCCTAGAAGAAACAAGTGGGTGGGACTCATTAATTAGAAGTGGAGAAGGAGGTTGGAAGACTATTGCAAATCCCTGGCAGTTGAGAGCTACAAGAGTATCTTATGTGTGGGGAAATCTTTCCAAGACAGATATGCTGGGGTCATAAAAAAACAATTGCTCTGGCAGACATCATGTAAGCCATATTGATAAGGCAATAGCCAACAGAAATCCATAACAGACAAAGACAATTAAATGATCTCAGAGGTCAGTAAGAGTGAAAGGAACAAACAATACCTGTTTAAATAAAGGGTTCTAAAGGCAGACACACACACACACACACACACACACACACACACACACACACACACACACACACACACACACACACACACACACACACACACACACACACACACACCACACCCCCAGCAGCAGCAGCCAGAGCCTCATTTCACCTATAGCTCCACAATCCTTGCTGTTCAGTCCTGTCGTTCCATCATACAGGATGTTTAGCCAGTACAGTTCTGCCCCACAGAAGCAGCAGATATCTACAGCCTTGTGGATTTAGACCCATCTGAATTTCTGTCTTTGGGCCAAGCATAATCAGGCCTAAGACATAGTCAGGCAACTACTTGCTGCTCTGAGGCCTAGTAGACTTCCCTTCTTTTACAGCCTTCCAACATGGCTCTATCGCTAGGCTCTGTCCCCTACATAGATTTGATTAGCTTGAAAGGATGAACCCTTGTCTATCAAAGTAGAACACAAACATGTAATAATCACACTAAATCAGCAATATATTCCATACGGTCATTTTTTTTCCTCATTGGCTCGACTTACTTTCCTCTCAGTCCAAGAATTATTATTCCATTGAGGTTTCAAGATATTAATAAGGACTAATTAATGAGAAATCATCATTTCACATTTGACTGTAGGTGAAATTGTAGATTGTGAGCAGTTAAGCATAAAATCATTGATTTTCCCTGTAGCATAGTATTAGTCAGAATCTCGGTAGGTTTCTGACCTACAACACTGATGATCTGAAACTTATTCAGAAACTGGAAGTATATTATGTGATTAAAAAAAGACAGAAACAGGGTTGATTTCTGCTTTGCTTGACACAGTCATTCACCCCTCTGCAAAAATGGGCACAAGATGTTATCAGGCCAGAAAAGACCTATTTTACCTGTGCATTTTGGCACCCAAAGAATCTACCCATATATATTTGACTCTTTTAAGAATTACAGTGTTAAATAATAATAATGGGGCAGATACAAAAGCCATATATGCACACTGGATTTCTGCAGTCTGGCTTGAATTATCTGTCCAAGGGGGCAGCTAGTTAAAAATAAAAAAAGTCAGAATTGAAGATGCATAAGAGTGGAAGATGCCAGAAGGAACTGTAAAGTGTGCTGCAACCCCTGCTGCACAATGGTGAAGTATCCATGTACATCACATTGCTGGTTAAATATATTTTTGTGTTTAGAAGTATTCTAATTATACAATCCTGAAAATTAAGCAGCACAATGCTGCTATTGCAGTATACAGTAAGGAATCTGTGCTAGCCTCTTACTGCCCTGGATACAAATCATTATAACCTCCAAAATATATACTGTAGCTTTACCCTTAGTGTGATATAACATTTCTTTGCCTTCAGGGTTATTCATTAGGATTTTGGTATTTCAAGTGATTCACCTACCATTTAGCAAGAGGATCAAGGACTCAACTACTATTTAACACAGTCCCACACCAGCATGCAGAGGGTGGCAGGCCCAAAGGCACACCAGTGCAGACCCCTGCTCCACAGGAGCCTGAGAGCCAGGCAGTGCTTGTTATTGGCTGTCAGGCTGGGCCAGGCTCTGCCATTATACCAGGTACTACAGGGGAACAGCACAGCCCAGATAGCCCAGCTGAGGACAGGATCAGCTTCTCAGCTGTGCAAAAACAGTTCCCAGCCCTAAGGCTACTGCATGGTCCCTGCTGCCCTGCACACCAGTGCCTCCCCTTCGGCTGCAGGACATGCACTGTGGGGAAGCTCCAGGCCCTACTCCCACTGCAACTGCATCTCCAAGGAGAAGAAAGGACAGATATAGTATGGCCGCCACTGGCCCCACCTCCCCAGCTGGTGGCTTGGACCCACATATACTCCTGGCCCGCAGAGCCAGGAAAAGCTCCACCCACCCATGGAGCTCGGAGCTTAGCCAAGCAGTTGTGGCCCCCTGCTGCCTGAGCTGACCAAGAGCAATTTGCTCCTAGTCAGCATCTACTTGTGCGGTATGGCACATTCCTTTAATACACTATTTTCTAGTACCTGTATATATTAGTACTAGCAGTAATTGCCATGCATGTGTGCAGACGGTAACGCTTTACTGTGCATTTGGTTAGTCTAATGAGCAGTAAATCATCTCATGTAGCTGTGCCCCCGTGTACGAAGAAGGGTTGAAAAGACCTGGCTCAGGTTAGATGACTTACTTTGAGCTACCTAAGCTTAGGTCAGGTTTTTCTATGTGCAAATGTTTGTGTGGGCAGCCAGAGCCAAGTAAGTCCAGGGGGTAGAGCCTTGCAAGATCAAGGAAGGAAGGGCTAGTGTGGTCTGCAGGGGAGAGGCTGCTGGGTGGTGATGACATGTGTAGGGGGCATAGATTTGGCATATTCTTGCCACTATGGAGAGTGATTGGGTTTCCCAGCCCCAGGGTTATGCTGGGGACCTATACAAACATTAATTATATTAGGCCATGTTACCCCATGTCAATCTAAATTTAATTCTTGTCTGATAAGGCCTAGCTTCAGATGGGACATGCGATTTTTATGTAAAACTTACCCCTGTGAACACCTGCACACCCAACCATTTAGATCACCCAGGAAGTTGTATACATATGCTCCCGGAGTGGTGGTGGACGCACTTGATTTAGAGTAGCTCTGAGAGCCGCTTTAATTAAAGCACCCACAGCATCATGTGCATCAGCATCTCTGTGTTGAAAAATGGCAATGGGGGTACTTTAACTAAAACTCATCAAACAAGCTTTAGTTAAGGTGCCCCCACCACAATTATTCAGTGTGGGGACACTGATACATGTGACCCTGAAGTCTGCTAAAGCACAGTAATTACCATGCTCCAACAGACTTGATGCACATGTATAGGCACTCCCTAAGCTCAGTTGGTGAAATTTAAATGTAACACTTGCACACACCCACTCCCATAAGTCAGTAAGAAATTAAATAGAAAACTTTTCATTTCTTCCCAAAAACTGTTCCTTTCAGTATCCCCCAGGACCCTCATAGACTCCTGTCTGTTCTACTGGGAATTATCCCTTCACTTGTATGTAGGCAACACCCACTGAATTCATTGGGAATTGTACATGCATGACTGACAAGATAATCAGACTTCTGATCTCTCTCCTTCCCACAGTGAAATAAAAGTACAGAGATCCACAACTGGATCTCTGTACTTTTATTTCACTGTGGGAAGGAGAGAGATCAGAAAAATGTACTGAAAAATGTACAAAGCTGATGGAAGTTCTGCTAGTCTCTCAGTTTGCAGGGCTTCACAAAAAATGCACCATTTTCTACAGGGCAAAGTATGGGCCCAGTGCAAGTAGTCAAGTAGACTACTGGCCTACAAGTGTCAGATGTTTAACATTCAGAAAGGAAATTACCCCTCCAGAAATGTTGAGGGATAATTCCAATATTTTCCAGTTTTAGCCTAGCTGGTAATTTAATCCAATTATTATGAGAACAAATCAAACTACATTTCAGTTTTTTGGCTGCTTCTTGGATATAGGTAAATTTGGTGCAGACTAGGTAATTTTTTTTCCCCAGGTTGGTTTTCCTATTCTTAATGCTAAGGTCCCTGCTTCCTGGGGGGGGGAAAAAAAGCATCAAAGGAAACAAATTAGAGAATAGCTCTTTGATGTATGTTGCCAATGGAAAAGCAAAAGCTGTTGTGTAAATGTTACTGAAATAGGAATATTGTAATACTGGGGGGGGTCTCTTGCTAGGTAAGTATATAAAAGGAAAAAACAAGGTTTTACAAGATTAAAAGGAGAAATAAAGAACTGTAGTTGGAGGCACATCCAACCAACTATGAAAATGATGAGGGAAGCTCAAGCATAGTTTTGCTCTAGGATGGATTCTAGGGTCAGTTGCATTAGTGACCCATTCCATGTTTGCTGCATACCAAACCTGAAGCTGGCCAGCAAGTTTGGGCACTTATGCAGTTTGGATTCTATCTGCACCTATGGGCATTTGTACACAATATGGGGGTTTAATTCTCCCTAAATTGAAGTGATATATTTTTTTAAAATACCGCAAAATAAACCGCTGTATTGTGTACACCCATGTCAGAGCTTGATCCTTACCTGCCTCTCCAGTGGGGAGGAGGAGAGAGTGAGTTGCTGGTGGACAAAGCAGTTCCTGAAGTGCAGGGGCGGGGCTTGTGCTTCCCTGTATGGCAGTGGTGCCCCACCCCCCCAGGCAGCACCCACCTGCAGGCACCCAACTCAGGCAGTCCCAGGGGGCACTGCAGGTGTGGAGGGAAGCACTGGGCCCCCACACAACTCAAGCAGGCAGGAAGACTCTGGGGGGCAAGGGGGATCAAGCTCACCAATTTTTTTTCCCTCTTCCGTGGAGTCTGCCTTCCCGGGGCTGCTGCTGGACTGCCTGCACAGTCTGCCTGTGCAGCCCCTGAGCTGCATAGAGCCCAGCGCTTCCTTTCACAGCTGTAAGGTAAGAAACTAAAACTCTTCAGAGTCGTTTTACTTTGCAGCGCCCCAAAGTCATTTGCTGCATCCCAAAGTCATTTAAGGCACATTATGCTGCCAAATGTGCTACAGTGGCTGGAATCAATGCGCAATACACCACCGAATGTGCAAACAGTAGTGCCATTAAAGCAGTGCAAAAGGCATTTAACCCGCTTTAGACCAGCTAAAAAGTGTTGTTTACAAATGGCCTATGACAGAGCAGGAGTCCCCACACAATTACCTGCCTGAAATAAGGCAAGCAGCAAGGAGATGAAGGCATATTGGGCCAGGAAAGGAAGAACAAATCGGAGGGAGATAGCGTACTGAAACAGATTCTGTCCTGGTTGGAAGACATTTCTGGGTCTGCCCCCCTCTCCCTATGAAGAAAAGAAAAATCTCATTTCTCTTTATCCATTTTATCCTATTAATATTAAATTCAAAGTGCAAAAAAGTGGGCAATGCAGCGTCAAATACACCAAAGAAGGGCATATACCCCACATCACCCACTCTCAGGGTAAATGCCCTCACCCCTTAGCTATTAAACTAAAAGAAAGGAGGGTCCCCTTCCTCCTCCAAAGACCAACTACTTGTGTTTTTTATACAAATAATGTTTCAGGACATACTTAGCATTATGAGCATGCTCAGATGATTCTACTCTGCCACAGTGCTTGGTTAGCCATAGCACAGCCTTCTGAGCGTTCTCAAAAAGAAAACACAGGGCAAGTCTAACTACACAGGTATAAATAGACTCCAAACTGTGTAAGTGCCAAAAACTGCAATTACACAGCTTCTTAAGTACATATATGCTGATTGGCTGCCAGTGTGTATGGGTAAGGTTATTCAGATAGTTTTTACACACCCTAGATTCTCTATACTCTATAATTTCAAGTTTTCTATTATTAAGGCTCACAACAATGTTTGTCCATTTTTCTGTACTAGAAAGGTAGTTACAGCCTGTAGATTGGGGGCTGTTTACCACTAGGGTAGATGCACCAAGGCAGAATAAGAATGTTTTTATCTTCCTCACAACATACAGCTGGAAGGACTAAGGAAATGCATGGAAACAAGCTGAATAATGTACCCTGCTTTGTGAGATTTTCACCATGATCTGCCAGATGGAACCACCTGTTTGAATAAGATGATTTGTTTGTTAAAGTATAAGTAACGTGACTCATACCAATAAAATTGTTGTGCACTAACATGCCTCTGCTTTCAACCTCGCTTATTTAATAACAACATGGAGTGAATAAATAAATCAGTCCCCTTGTTTAGCTTAGTCCCTAATGCTAAAGCGACAAGGTAATCTTACTTTCAGTACAAATGCACTGCTGTCTTCACATTCATCAACTGCATCTGCTAAACACAAATTCATCACTTAGTTGTAAAATTAAACCAGGCTCAGGAGAGCCTAAGAAAGCAGCTGGTAAATATTACTACATTTTACTAGTTGAATTAGCTGTATATACCTCAGTGATAGCCTTGACTCAAAGCTTCTTGTGCTGCTACAGCTACTAATTTTCTGCTATCAAGCTCTGAATTACTTAAATTAAGAAGTAATATCCCTTTCACCTGAAGTTTTAGCAATAATGGATGGGCAAAGTGAATAAGACAAAGCTCAACTTCTCAGCTTAAACACAGTTCAAACTAGCTCAGATGTATTATATATCATGATTGGTTCTCTTTTTCCTAAATTATTCCTAAGTTTTAGCAATAATGGATGGGCAAAGTGAATAAGACAAAGCTCAACTTCTCAGCTTAAACACAGTTCAAACTAGCTCAGATGTATTATATATCATGATTGGTTCTCTTTTTCCTAAATTAAAGTCTCTTCTGCCCCCGAAAAAGTCCTCTGCTTTTGCACACTGCTCATCAATTGACTCTGGAGCCTCAGCCGGTGAAGTAGCCTTTGTCACCAAGGCCATGCATTTGCTTAAGGCTAGAATATATAATTGACAATACAACCTGTGAATCCAAATCCTGAATGCACAAGAAGATCAGATGATATTAGATAGCCCAGAACAGATCCCAACCATAGTTGTCACAATATCAGTGGAAATGAAGAAAAGAAGAGGTACTAGATTGAGCTGGTTAAGGTTGGGAGGCATGGAACTGACACCTAGGAGAGGTGGATGGAGAGCACATGAATTGTGTAAAAATATTGGCAGTAAAATTTCCTTTTCATTTTGATTTTCTAATCTATATTTGAGCTTGTAGATACTGTGCTGGTTATCTTTTTAAAGTCTTGCTGTTCTTTTAGCTTCCAATGTTTCTCATTTTAAAGATGTGTTTTGTTGTTTTAGTCTCCATCATTTAACACTCTGAAAAAGGTCACACCATTATTTATTATTTATAGAGAGTCAAAAGTGTTCCAGGCACTTTCAGCATGTCAACATTTTTAACGTAAGTATCTTTGATTAATTCACTTCAATAGTATCAAAAAAAATCCTTACACATTCAAAGCACCCTGCTAACTATGGAACCTCCAAGTGCCTTGCAAACACTTAATTAAGACTCAGCTTTCCTGTGTGTTAGTAAAGGTAACGTAGGGCAATCGCTACAAAGCCACCTCTGAAATGCTATCACTTCTGAAATGAAACACAGTATACGTTATTCAGCGTTGAGAAATTCCGCATGATTAAAAAACAAGCGCACAGCTGCAGAGGAACTTTAGGGCCAGGTATAGACATCATGCTTTTATTGGCATAAGTGATCAAAAACCAGCCTATATCCACAACAGAACAGCAGTTAGGTATGCACAGACTGGTTTAATAATGGAAAAACCCTCCAAATCTCAGGAGGACGCTGTGATCATCATTCATATTCTCGGCAAAGACTAGAAAATTTTCTACCACTAATTTAAACATTTTCTAGAACTTTGCTGAGATCATCCAATACCTATAGAAGCCTGAGAATGGTTTGATAGTTTTAACATGTGGTTGGTGGCATTTGGAGAAGAGGGATTTTTGGCTCTTATAGCAACTTATGAATTAATCGTTTTCTATGCAAGACTAAACCAAAACCATTAATATGGAAGACATATGCCACCCCTACCGATCTAAAACCTAATGCTATTTCAGTGAAAAGGCTCTTAATGAATGCTGCAATCATTTAAATATCAAAAGTGAGAGGCATGAACATCAGCAAGATACACAAAATAGAAATGAACCTGCCAAGTGGCAAACTGTTGCTGTTTTTTGCCTTAGAACAGTTCAGGGAGGAAATTATATTTGAAGGGTGCATTAATTCTCCCTACTTGCTCCAGATGAGGTAGAATATAGCTCACACTGAGAACACACTACTGGATGGCTCCTCACTACCAGTTCAGAAGCTGGAAGAGGAGACGTCAAGTTTCCACGTGTGGACCACTTGAGGGAGCAACTGTCCTGGCTTATTTCTTCATAGCTGCAGTGCAGAGACCTGTAGAAGACGTACCCCTAGTTATGCTCTGAGCAGTTGTGTGGTTGCTTAAGAATGGATATTTTCAAGCCTCTGTAATATCCATTTTGTGAAGCTAGACCTCAAAGACATTTAAATGTGAAACACATCTCAGGCATGTTCTGAAAACAATTCATTCTGAGGCATATATGTCTAAATATCCTACTCTGAAACAGTAATTTAAAAAAAATTTCTTCTCAGAAAGCTGTCTCCAGGGGTAAAAAAAAAATCTTTCCTTAGGCTTTAAAGCAACTCTCTCTCTCTCTCTCTCTCTCTAACTGGTTTGCCTTCAGACAGTGATTTTTTAAAAATAATTATTATTTTGGGACATATTTTATATTTAATCGGTCTCATTTTCCCCTACATTCCCTCCCCATACTTCACTCAATTTTCTTCTAGTTTTCCTTCTAATATCTCCTGCCCACTCTGAATCTCTCTCTCCTTTTAGTTCACTTGCATGCTCAGGTCAGTCTCCCAAGTCTTGCCTAACTGCCCTTTTCTCTTTTTTTAAAAAAAACATTCCTTTGAACCTAGAATAATAGAAAAGTAGGGCCGGAAGGGACCTCTAGAAGTCATTTAAAACAATCCAATGCCTGAGGCAGATTCATCCCTATCCAAATGATCCCACGCAAATTCTTGTCTAACCTATTATTAAAATTATACAGGCAGCCTTGCCACACAAAGGCATAGAGCCCTAGCCTGCCACAAATAAGACAGGTGGGTAATAGTGGTCAATGTCCTGCTGCCGCAAGGGTTCTTAAATTACACTTGAGAGATCCAGGGAAGGGGGCCATGCCCTCCAGCACAGAGGAAGGCAAAACCTTCCACAGTCCATCTGACCATGGGGAAAAATTCCTTCTTGGCCTCAAATATGTCAATCGGTCTGATCCTGACCAGAGGGGCAAGACCCCCAGCCAGGAATCTCTGTGGTTTAACTGTCAGCAGGAAAAATGGCACACCCCAATCAAAATCTACAGCTTTTATTGCAGTCTAAGGAAGAGGAATAACAAGAGAAACAAAACATAACAAAAAACCCCTGACACTGATTAGCAATAGGAGAGGGAAAGTTCCTGCCGCATCCCATGCAGCAGCCAACAAAGCCCAGAAGCATCGGGAATACCCACAGTAGAGCAAAGGCATAGCTTCTTGTAGATCATCCCCCTAATCACTGTTTGTCCCCCCTCTTCTTCAACACCTCCAATGATAGAAATCCCACAGCTTCCCTAAGCAGTCTACTCCACTGCCTCACTGTTCTAACAGCGAAGAAGTTTTTCCTGGTATCAATCTAAACTTACTTAGCTGGACCATGAAGCCACTGGTCCACGTCCCTCTCTCTGCAGCTAGGGTTGCCATAAAGATGAGGGTGCTTTCCTCATCTTTATGGCAACCCTTCAGATATATGGGACCTGCTATCATGTCCCCTCTTAAGCATCTTTACTGCAAACTGGACGTGCCTATTTCCTTCATCCTCTCCTTATAAGGCTTGCCTTCCAAACTCTTTATCATTTTTGTCACATGCCTCTGGACTCTCTTTTAACTTCTCTATGTCTTTTTTAAAATGTGGAGCTCCAAACTGTACACAATATTCTAGACAAGGTCTTGTAAAGCCAAGTAAAGTGGCACTATCACCTCCCATATCTTGCATCTATTACTTCTGCTGATACAGCCCAAAACCACATTTGCCTTTTCTGTGGCTGAATCAAACTGCAGGTTCATATTGAATCCGTGGTCCTTCAAGACTCCTAGGTTCTTTTCTGTAGTGCTACCATCTAGCTAGGTGTCACCCATTTTTGTATTTGTGTTTTTGCCTATCCTTCCTGAGGTCTAGCCAGAAACTTACATTTGTCAGCACTAAACTTTATCCTAGGTGCATCTACATGTGCACTTAACTGCACAGTAGATTAATTTGTTGTGACGTCAAGTGTTATAGTTTACGTGTGAGACATTATTAGACTGAAATAAACTAATTTTTACCGCCGTAAGATAATACTTCTGGGGACAGTACAAGTTTCCCTCACTTTATGCTATACATGTGTTCCTGGAAAATGGCGCATAACTCAAATTCACATAAAGGGAATCCACTTTTCAATTTAACAAATAGGAACGCATTCCAAGTCCTCTGCTGTACTGATCCCAGACGCATTTCTACCACTTTTACAGGACAATTTTGGCACTCGCCAAGAGCAGACCGTGCACACAAGCACAGGGCACTATCATAACGGGGATGGCAACTACAGAAACGTGTCGCAGACAACAAGCAAGGAGGGCAAATCCACATAGCAGACTATATTTAGGTGCGCATCACTCCCAGAATGCACCACACAAGCATCTGACTGCAGGCTTCCATGACACCAATCAAGTAAGAGCGAATTTACTTTGCATATAACAAATTTTTGGTACAAAAAGAGCAAATTTGCACATACAGAACCTACATAAAGCAAGGGAAACCTGTACTATTTTACAGAAGCAAACGTAACTGCACCTAAACATGTGTAAATGCTAACCTGGGCATTGGACCTGGTCAGCCCAAGCAGCAGGAGTCCAGATCCCTGACTGCCACCTAACCGCCCAGCTCTACTTTTTGGGCACTCTAGTATCTCAGCCAACTCCTCACCACTTATCATTGCTGTACCTTTCATCTTTTTTCTTCACCCAAATGCACTCTAATCTTCTACCTTCTTGAACCAGGGAACAAGTGTGTGCATTTTTGATGTATAAGGTGATACCCACCACCTTTTCTCCCAACCTTTTTTGAAACAGAGTATTGACCTCAATGTTGACATTCCAGTCATAAGAGCTGTTCCACTGAGTTTCTGTGATACCAGTCAGATCATAGTTCCTTTCACAGGCTGTGACTTTCAGATCATTTTGTTTGTTCCCCATATTTCTCACATACGTATATATATATCAGATATATTTTGCATTCTGACCAATTCATTGCCCTTCTGCATCACTTTTTGCTGTCCTGTGGTTCCCTGGCCCTTTGTCAGAAGTGACCTGCTTCTTCTGGTCCTTTCCCCTCTGGATTGTTTGCTCTGTTTCTTGAGGGGTTTTTTTTTGCCATCCTTGAGTAAAGCCTACCAATGTTGATCTGCATGCCAACATTGCCATTATACATGCCATACCACACAATTCGTGACAGATGGATAAAGCAATTATAAGAAAAATAACTGAACAACAGACTTACAAGTGGTAGCTAAGTATCACTGAGGCCAAGAACTTGTCAGGATTTTAAAAAAAAAAGTATGAAAAATTAAAATATTCAGAGTTAAAACAGGAAATAAGAAAACTGTTTTAGCTGCTGGGCCCTCAGCGCCCTCCCCCTCTCCAACTGCAGCAGTCCCCACTTTGGTAGGGGCTATTAACAGGCCCCCTAATACTTTTAGGAGCTCAATCTGTAGTAGAGGCATAGTATCTTGAGACTTCTACTGTGGAACAACTTTTTTATTATATACAGAAACTTATATACAATTATTTGCTAGGCCTGTGCAAATAAGGAAGTATTCAATTTAGATTTGGATTCGGCTGATTTGGAGGACAGTGATTCCATTCAGAGATTTCAATCACTGTCCTGAATCAATTCAGCCAAATCAGCTTTGAAAGAATCAGTGCTCATTCGAAGAGATTCAGAGATTCAGCCATAGACTATAATGGGGAATCACTGGAATACCTGTAATTTTGTCATTTTTTGGCAGTTTGGGATAAAAATAGCAGTGATGGTAGCCCCTTCTGAGGGCATGAGGACTGCCAAGTTTCATGGAGATATGTGCAGGGGTTTCTGGGAAACTGCACCTCAAACTGTTAAAAGCAAATCTCATAACACACACACAAAGTCACACGTTAAGTCGCAGCAAGGTGAAAACTGCAGGGATGGTAGCCCCTGTTCTCACCCTCACAACTACACTGCAACCAACAAGACTCAGGCCTCTGAAAGATCTAACAGGTCTGGGCTTTCCCCAGCCAGGACTGGGCATGGCTGGAGGTTATCAGGTGCCTCCTGCTCCTATCAACCTTTCACCACAGAGGTTAGTGGTCCTGGCATTTCCTGGGTGGGACTGTGCCACCAGCAGTCCCACCCAGGCCTCCCTACCCTAGCAGTTTTAGGTCATTCCCAGGATGATGTCGGGCCTCCTCTTCCTTATATAACCCCAGCCCTTATACCTCCAAGTTCTTTCTGGTACAGAAGCTCAGCAGGGAGATGTTCTTCCCCTGGTGGCTGGTGAGAAACTACAGCTCTGAGAGTGAGGCATTAAATGGCTGCTCTCATTAGTACTTGTCCTGCCACATACATAGCCCCTCATGCAGGCATGAGCGAGGCCTGCCAGGTTTCAGGCAGTGGCACCTCAAACTGCTGAAAGCAAAACTCACGTCACTTGTGTATGTTAAGGGGTACGGGTTGTAGCCATGTTGGTCTAAGGACACAGCCCAGACAAGGTTCTTAGGGTCAATCTGATATCTTTCATTAGACCAGCTAAATAGTTGGAGAAGTTCTTCTTTGCAGCCTTTTGGTTTCAAAAACCCTTTGTTAGGCTGAGGAAGCATCTAGTTGGTGTATGTGCTCTTCCTGGATGCAAGGAATAGTAAAGAAGCCAGAGGCTGGCACACAATGCAGGCAAGAAAGCCAGTCAGTGAAAATGCAAATGGAGACGTCAGGAGGTAAGAGAGACAGGCTGGGGTAGGGGGCAAGGGGAATGTAGCAGGTAGAAGTGTGGAGAGGTACCTGCTGCTACCTGGAGAGTCAGATGTCTGGGAGGTTGTAGTGTGTCATAAATCCAATGTCTATATTGAGTCCATGAGTTTCTGTATCTAGGAAGTTGATGAAGTGAAGTTCATAGACCTGTCTGGGCTTTCTTGGCTTTAGTGCTGGTTCCAGGCAGTGGTGGCATCCTCCTCTTATCTGACACACAGATCCAGGGGCCTGCACCCCTGGGAGGACTGCAGGGCTATGCCAGACTCCTCCCGGGGGTGTGAGCCCTTGAATCTGTGCACTGGATGAGAGGAGGCTGCCACTGCCACCTGGGACTGGTGGCAGCAGCAATCTTCCCCGGCACTGGGCACAGGCTGCCTGGGCCTCCTTTCATCGGGTGTAGATCCAGGGTCTTGCACCCCCGGGAGGAGTCCAGCCCAGCCTGGAAGCCCTCCAGGGGATGTAAGCCCCCAGATCTGCACCCTAGATGAGAGGAGGCTCAGGCTGTGGCAGCAGCAATCTTGTCTGGTGCTGGGAGCAGCCTGTGCCCAGCGCCAGTCCCTGATGGGAGAGGCAGCCTGAGCCTTCTCTCATCCAGGGCACAGATCTGAGGGCTCACACCCCCAGGAGGGTTGCCGCACTGTGCTGGACTCCTCCTGGGGGTGTGGGACTCTGGAGCTGCACCAGATGAGAGGAGGCTCAGGCTGCAGCAGCAGCAGCAGCAGCAGCAGCAGCAATCTTGTCCAGTGCTGGGTGCAGAAATGACAAAGTTTTAGACATTATTATGATTCCCCATTATAGCCTATGAGCAAAACTTCGAAACTCGTCGAAACAGCAAAACAATTTCAATGAAACAAAATGGGACAGTGCTTCCAAATGAAATGAAATGACAGAATGAAAGGTAAACTGGTGGAATCACTCCATTCCAAAGAGCAGGGCCAGAAGTTGGACTCGATGACCTCCTGAGGTCCCTTACAACCCTTATTTTCTTTGATACGATGCTATCATTCTATTTAAGCATATCCTCTTTCTGTATCTTTCAGGGCCTGGCTGCAAAAATGCTATAGGTTGCTGGTTCTGCAATAACAGTGCTCCTAGGCCTCCATTCGAGGCATTGCCTTGGAGTTGTAGTTGCTCTGCTGGTTGTAATACTTCAAGATGGATGCCTTGCTTATGAGTTTCTTTATTTTTTCAAATGACTACTCCTGGCCTTCTGCCCAATCCAATGCTGTCTCCTTCTGCATTATCTGCCTCAAATATTCACAAGCTTCTGACAGGTGTGCACAGACTCTGGAAAGATAATTAGCTATACTTATAAATTGCTAAATACCCATCACATTGTGTGGTCTGAGCATTTCCTCAGTGGCTCTCAATTTCTCAGAGTAAGACCAGAGTCCTGCTGAGGTCAAAAAGTGTCCAGTGTAGGTGACCTCAGTTCTCTTCAACTTCAGCATGTCTGATTTCAGCTTAATATTCTATGCTCTAAACCTGTTTGGCTCTCACAGCTTAGCATCATGGTCCTGGATACCTCTTTTTCACTATCTCCATCCTCTGCAATAAGGATGTCACCTGCTACAATCCTGATTCCTGACAGTCCCTGTAGTACTTGATTTAGTCTGTGCAGGAACACTTCTGGGGCCATATTGATGCCCATGGGCATTCATACCCAGCAGTATCTGTCAAAGGGCATTGCAAAGGTCAGATACCTCGACGGCTCATCTAGCTCAATATGCCAGAACTCATTTTTTTATGTTACAACTTATGAACACCTTTGCCCTCAATAATTCAGGCAGCATGTCCTCAAGAGTAGGTAGTGAATAATTGTTTCTTTTCAATGCCCCATTAAGAGGTTTCAAAACTATACAGATCCTGTTTACCAGATGGCTTTCTTACCACTACTAGGCTGCTGATCCAGTCAGTGCTAATTCCCATTGGTTAAGTAACGCCCTCTCGTGTTAGGTTTGTCAGGTTCTCTTTGAGTGGCTCTACCAGTGCTAACGGTACTCTGCATTTCGGCAATCATACAAGCTGCATGTGTGGGTGTATTTCTAACGTAAGCTTACACTCTAGGTGCCTTTCCCCCTCGAATACATCTTTGTACTGCTGTAAAACATCCAACAAGGACCATGCTTTTCTTTCTCCTGCCTCATGTGGAGGATATGTGGAAGAGATCAGGTCCATGGCTTTCACTGCTCAGCTGCTTAACAATGGATGGTACTCTTCTTTGTGCCAGCCACAATGAATTCCAGGCAGTATCATTTTCTATTCCATGGATTTTGTATTGATAGTTTTCATTTACCCACTGGTTGTGTAGTGTTTCATTGTACATCACAAGTACTGTTCACATCCCTCCAATCTGATATCACTGCTGAACAGTTTTGCAGGAATTACATTGCAGCTGGCTCCACAATCGAGATAAAATCTGATTGGTTGCTGCTTCACTAACATAATGGAAAATACAGCAGATGGCTGTGTATCAGTTATCTTCTGTAGTGCACATATGTTCACTGCATTTGGATCAACTAACATCACTAAGATCTCATCTTCCTTATAAAAAAATTCAATGCCCTCCCCTACTGCATGTACTGTCTCTTTATTTCCCTTGGGGTTGTCACTGCACTGGGACACAAAATGGTTCCTTCCCACAGCCCCAGGCATCTTTGCCCATTAACTAAGCATTTCTCTTTCTCTCTTTGATGTTGCTTCCCATAATACAAACACTGAAGCCTGGGGACTCCATTTTCAGTTGGCCTATCTCTGTTTAAGGTTCCTTCAAATTGACCCTGCGGTACTTGTTCTTCACCAGCAACTGTTTTGGTTCTTACCCTATATAATTCAGCTTCTCATGAAAACTGGAAGCACTTTTCTAGAGTTAGATCAACCTCTCTCAATGATATCTCCCTTAGCTTAGGATCCAATGTCCCACAAATAATTCTCTAACAAAGGGAGTCTCTCATGTGTCCAAAATTACATGCGGATGCCAATACTTTCAGCTCTGTAACATAATTATTTATTCATTCACCTGGATGCTGATTCCGGGTAAAAAAGCCATCTTTGAATGTCTCATTTCTTCTGGAGTCACAGTACTTAAAAGCCTTCATTTGCTGCTCTAATTTACTGTACCCTGCAGGTAAAAGTGCTGCACTCGCTTGTCTGCCCTTTATCTCAGTGAGGTAATGGAAAAGGTTCACCTTCATTTTCTAATTTTTGTTTGCCATGGTCAGCTGTGTGTAAGGACAGATTTTTTTTCACCGTTTCCATGCAGTTGCCAGGTTCTTTGACTGGAAATACAAATGTGAAGCGGATCTGAGTCCCTTCATGTTGCCTGTTCTCTACTGTGTAGGTGATACTTTAAATCTCACACTCTTCACTCTGGTTCTCATCCACTATGTTTCAGGCACAGAGGTCTGTACACTATTTGGAGTGCAAGAACTTGTAACTTCACGTGAAGTGCTATATGCTCAGTGCTGCTGCTGGTAGCCATGAGGTGCAGGATGTGCATTGAGCTACAGCAAAACTGTCCAAGCAGATGGAGCTTCCTGTAAACTTAGTGGTGTCACCCTCCAAATTATCCCCACCACAACTCTTGTTCCAAACTTCAGGAAATCTTCAGGTTGTTACAATCTCAGAGTGTTAGTGTAATATAAGGAACAATGATACTTTTGAGGGTCCCAATGAAACTGAGCTTGTTTGTATGGCTTGATAAATTGAACATGTGGCACGTTCCCTGCTGGGGCTGCACCATCCCAATGCTAACAAAAATGTAGATTGTTGGAATCAGCACTGGGGCAGCCCTAGGTCTGGAACCTGTCCAAGGGGCTGCCCAGTCTTCATGCTGACAATCAGCTCATTGTCAGCATCAGTACAGGAACAGTCCTAATTCCAGCGCTGACAATGCAGTGCTAGGTCTACAGGTTTCAAGAGAATCCCCTGCTGAAAACTCTGCAACCTGTGCTCCTGGCACTTTAATGTGACCTGGTATGTTTGCTACCTTCCTCTGCAGACCCTGTGGGAGCTGCAGGACAAGGCAATCAATGTGCCAGATTGCAGTGAACCCAGGGTTTACAGCAGCCTGGTTCATTAAAGAACCCTGCCCAACTCTGTCAATGTACCAGGTCAGTCGGTGCTAGGTTGGGCAGCTAAGTGTGTGAGGTTAAAATCCCTGGTTGTGGGGGAGCCCCTTGGCTCCCCTTGCAAGAATTTTGTAAACTATATTTATGTTGTAAGGTGGCCTTGAAAAAAATGGTGCAGTTGCGATCATTCCCCACTCCCAAAAATCATGTACATGTGGCATGGCAGGAAGCATGATTTCTGGGTTTGAAAATCAGATCCCATCACACTGTTTTTTAAACGTCTGTCAGCACGCGAAATTGGCATGCATACTTTCTGAACCTTGCTAATAAACAGTTTTATTGAGCCACAGGCTCTTCCATTTCATCCCATCTAATTTGCATTTAAAGTACTTTCTGGTACAAACCAAATGCAGTGCCTCAGTTTGATCTTTGGAGCAGCCATGGAGTACAGACAAATATCTCACTTGAAGCACTTCCAACAAGTTTTGAAGCACTTCAAAGAGTAAGCCATACAGGTGTACTTGCCCCTTGAAGCACTCGCAACATCACCAAAGTACTGTTGGAATGGGGTACTCTTAAGACGTGCTTCACTCCTTGTTGTCTCCATGATGTATAGGGTGCAGTAGTGGTTCTCCAGCATCCCAGAGTGCTCTGCTTTCTCCCTACACTAGAGGAGAGGGAAGGAGAGCAGGACAGACTATCAGTGAGTATGCCTTTTGCTGCATTCATCCCCTTCCATTTTCCTGGAGCCCCCTGAATCTGGAGCTAAGACCTCAGCTGGAGCTGGAAGACCCCCATTCCCCCTCATCACCACAGCTGGGAAATGCCTCATACCTCTTTGTGTCTTGCCTGATGGTTCTGGTGGGAGATGGGATATGGGTCTCTGGTTCCAGTGGCAATGGGGCAACCTGGGAAGTGGAGGCAGACCTGCAGGAAAGCACTCACAGATACCAGCTCCACTCTCCCACCTCTTGCCATGAGTATGGAACCATAAGTCAGCACAGCCCCTGCTGTGTCCAGTAGTTGCTGTATTCAGCCATGATGAGTATGGAGTGCTCCAGCCAGGAGGTGGACAGGGGGCTGTATGTTTGTCCAGTGAGTGAAAACACTACATTTTCTTAAGTGTCTTCAAATTTGTTACACTTGGAAACATTTCAAATGTTACACCTGTCTGCATCTACAGCCAAGATGAAGTATTACAAAATATTTTGTATTATACAATATACAATCTCTGGGCTGACTTTTGACAACTTTCACTAGTATCTTAGGTCAATGCATGCAAACAGAAAACCTAGAGATCTCCAGAATGCCAGGACTTCTATTGAGAGACAGGAGGTTGCAGGAAGCAGAAGCAACTAAACTATATTCTTGGGGAGGAGGAAGAGGCAAAAGAAGCTAGTATTCACAGGGCAGATGAGATGTCTTCAATTTCTGCATCTCTCTGAGTCAGTACTTACTAATGGAGCTCATCTATCAAGTTTGAATCTGGTTCCCTCTTTCTTGCCAAAACCCTATGGATGGTAAGGGCAAGAATAATTCCAGTTTTGTAAAAAGAAAAAATTTTTTAACTCAGGACAACAAGCTGTTGGTAATGCAGGAAGGAGAAATTTTCACCTCCCTGCTTCAGCTTTGTAAAGTTTACCATTCTACCTAGACCAGATTAATATTAACCAGCTTTCTAGCAGCTCTGGAGAAATCGCAAAGAAAATCAGCAGGCAGTTGAAAGGACTTAGCATTGCAGCTTAAATTTTAGCACAAAACCATGGGAAATATTTATGCATTTGCTTTCCACAAGGAATCTTTGGAAGTATAGCAGCTATGAGTCTGAGAGAGGGGGTGGGGGTGGAAAGAGAGAGAGAGTGCAAGCAAGTGTACGTAAATATCCATAAAGACTTGTTGGACTTTAAAAGCCTATAAATTTCTCTCCCTGCCCTCTGTGCAATGGTCCATACCAGTCTTTAAAATAAAAGTCAAGTATAAAGTGGTGTCTCATTTTATTTGAATGAAATATTTGGGCTCCCTCTGCACCAGCAATAAGGTGTGATGGGATCTAATGTGTAATCCCACAAGTGTGCCTCCTGCTATGCACATGTGACATGGCAGGAGGCATGATTGTGTGAATCGTGCATTAGATCCCATCATACCTTTCCCTGCACATGTAGAAGGGGACCTCTGTGAAGGAAACTAGTGCTGTTACGTTACCTAAATCATAGTGCAAGTTTACTTCAGGATAAGCAGAGAAATACTTCCCAGTTATGCTCACAGTAACTGGAAACAGAAATGGTCCATTACTGCAGGTCAACTAATACATCTATCAGACAAGGTAGGATGCTTCTGTTTCTTTTTTTACTCTGGTCAAATCAGTGTTAACATGTTTATACTGCATTGATATAATAGCTGTTATACCAAATGAAAAGACGGATCTTCCAACACTAGCCACAGTCCTGCATAGTTGACCTTTCGCTTATGCAGAATCCCAGGCCAGGTAAACCTAACTGAAGGATCAGGTTCTAAATGTATCTATGTAGGAAGGATTTCAGCATACATACAATAAAATGCAGTGCTTCAGAAATGAAATACAGCACTGATTTTCCAGAACACAACAATACCTCACACCAGTTCAAACTAGAACAAGAAGCGAAGAATAACGTTCCACTGTAGATGAAATTAGGTAAGGAAAAATATAATTGTCTCTAGACCTAGGTATTTTCACTATAAGTGTGCATTCCAGTTAATTATCTAGTCACTAAGGGGAAAAATAAAATCTCATGAGTAGCTTAAACTAATGTATGTGATGTACATTATGTTATTGCTGTCTCCAGGTTCCTATACATGTTAATGCTGCCTCCAGGTTCCTATACAAATATAACCTTTTGAAGTGGAAAAATAGTTATGTATTTGGCAATCTATTTGCTCTCATCCTTTCTTTATGCAAAGTCTACTAGGATTGTTCTATAAAATTTATTGGAGAGGCTTTTCAAGTAGGGAAGTCCCTTAATTTTATGGGCGATAGTGGGATCTTAATTAAAAGTTGTTTACATCAGTGTACTCACACTCTGGCACTTATAAAACATTTATAATTCTTTAGGCAATAAACTTAGCTGCAATGAATTACAATATCATAAAAGTCAGGAGAATTACACAAACACAATACACAAACAACATTAACACTGTTAAAGACCAACTGATTCTTCAGAAGCATATTACTTCCTGAATTTAGGAAGAAAAACATAAATTAATTGTCTCGAAGGGACTTATTTAAATTCACAAAACAAGAGAAACACTTCACTGAGAAGTCCTTCATTCATACTCCCAGGCAATAGTGATCAGATGTCAAAACTATACAAAACGCTCTCTGTAGTCACCTCACTTTCTGGTTCAGTGGTGTGACAATAGCTAACAAAGTCTTCTTCCTCTCAAGATCCAAAACAGAGGAAAAAATCTGCCTGATCAGAGTTTAGATAAATTTATCATGCTCTTCTTTTTTAACTGTAGTTTAGTCGATCTTTAAAGAGTAGAATTTTCTCTTGGATTAGCTCCTTTTTTCTGCTTGCGAATTGAGGTTTTCTTTATTGATTGGTTTGTTGCTTGTGATTTCTTTGACAAATATAGGGGGGAATTTTAGCAAGATAATATTTGGAACAAATTACTTTTTTTGAATCATTTAAGGATCTCAGTTTTTATAACCAGTATTTTTGATATGTGTGATTTGCCACTCAAGTCAGATGGGAAGGCTTCCAGTCCATGATTGAATAATCTAATTTTTATAAACAGAAGCAAGCAATAACTAGAAATCACTGCACATGGAACTCTAATGTCAAGACTAACCAGCGCTTAGAGGGGTGACACACAGATGAGAAAAGTCACAGAAATCAGAGAATTTTTTGAGAAAAATCATGCATTAATGTTGGAAGGTTTGGTTATCTTCCAGGTTGAACTGAAAGTGCACAGCAGTTTATTAATTTAGCGGATTTCTCATTATGTTTCCTTTCCCCATGTCCTCACCCATCATATACAGTATGGTCAGCAAATATTTCTAGAGTGATGTTTCTTCACATAAACAAACATTTATACCCAAATACCTATGCTTGCACTGATAAAAGCTCCTCCCACAATCTTTCTTGTGAACAGAAAAATGCATAAATGAAAATTGGCAAAAAAAAAAATAAATACGTGCTGGTATGAAGATGGCTGAACTGTGTGCAAGCTGGATTTATCAAATTTGTTTACAAATAATTTTTTCAAATATTTTCTTGGTTCTAATCTAGACTATTGCATAAACAAAGTCAATTATATAAACAAGCTGCACAATATCAGCATTGCACCATTTTAAATACTGCTTTGATAGTCTTCCTAGTTGTGTGAGTACACAAAATTGCTCTCTATTCTTAGTTGTTTCTTCAAACTACATCATGAATCATCATTTCCAATGTAGAAAAATATTAGAGAAAGAAAAATTGCATACAAGAAAAATGGCAACATTCTGGCATATAAAAACAATTTCCATTTATTTTTAAAATTAAATATTTTATCTGTAGACACTACTAATATATGAGAGAGATTACAAAACCATTACTGCTACCTTTGACCATTTCATCTGGCCACCTGTTTTCAGTTTCTGTTACCTCTCTTCTAGCAATAAACAGGCTTAAAACCTGAAATTCCTAGGTAATTTCAAACAGCTGGAATAAAAAATAGTAGCCACACCCAGCCTCCCTCTCTACTACATCAAATATAAAATTCTGCCTCAAGCCTACATTTCATTCGTCTATGACCCAGATGAATACTCATGATCTAGCAAAACTATATATGAAGGAAAAATGGGGTAAAGCATCCACATCTGAGTACAGGAGAATGATCCAGGCTGACCTTGACAGGCTCAGGAAATGGGTGGATGAGAACTTGATGGTATTTAACATTGAAAAATGCAAGGTTTTCCACCTTAGGAAGAAAAACCCACAGCATCCTTATAGGCTTGGCAGTGCTATGCTATGCACTACAGATGAAAGGGACTTGGGGGACATGATTAACCACAAGATGAACATGAGCCATCAACGTGATACTGCTGCTAGTAAAGCAAGCAAAATGCTGGCTCGCATCCATAAATGCTTCTCAAGCAAATCCCAGGATGTCATTCTCCCATTATACTCAGCCTTGGTGAGGCTGCTGCTGGAGTACTGCATCCAGTTTTGGGCTTCACAATTCAAAAAGGATGTGGAAATGCTTGAGAGAGTCCAGGGAAGAGCCATGCGCATGATCAGAGGTCAGGAAAACAGACCTTATGATGAGAGGCTGAGCGCCATGGGACTCTTCAGCCTGGAAAAGCGCAGGCTCAGGGACAATCTGATGGCTACCTATACGTTTATAAGTGGTGCTCACCAGAATCTGGGGGAATGTTTGTTCACCAGAGTGCCCCAAGGGATGACAAGGTCGAATGGTCATAAACTCCTCCAAGGCCATTTCAGGCTGGACATAAGAAAACACTTCTTTCCTGTCCGAGCCCCCAAGGTCTGGAAGAAACTGCCACCGGAGGTGGTTCAAGCACCTACTTTGAATACTTTCAAGGGAAATTTGGATGATTATCTTGCTGGGATCCTATGACCCCTGTTGACCTCCTGCCTCTGGGGCAGGGGGCTGGACTCGATCTTCCGAGGTCCCTTCCAGCCCTAATGTCTATGCAATCTACCAAATCACTTGGTCCCAATTAACTGAGGTCTCTGTAAGGTCCAGTCTCAGGGACGGAATAAATATTATGTTAAACACCACTGCACACCCTATCACTGTGCATCCTGGATGTAAGTTAGATCACCCTCTAACATAACTCTTCTTCTCCCCTCATGCTCTCTTCCTTGAGTAATTCTCCAAGTACCCTTTTAGGGCATCTTTCTATGGTACAGATTAGCAAAGCTGGTGAGGAAGATGACCAGAGTTAAAAGTTTTGTTCCACTAGATAAGACAGAGATAGAATTTGTGGGTTACATGGAACTGTTTTTAGGTCTGAGCATTCTAGAGGCAGTAGGTGTGTAATTTAGAAAGTTACAAAATTTGCTTAGTTTGAATATAGTCTCCTTTTTCTCTGCTAGTTTGATACACGTGTAGCAACTTAAACAACTGATTTCACAAACAATTGAAGCACATGCTGAAGAAGTTGCTACGGCATGTAACCTTATGAGTGGAAGAATATGAAAATAAATGAATAAATAAATAAAAACAAAGCAATGTGATAAAAGTTTTCTCAAGGGGTGGGTGTGTGTGTGTGTGTGTGTGTGTTAGTACAATCTGTGTAATTCCCAGAGTGGTGCAGTATAATATCTATGTTTTACTTATGGGGGGATTAGCTATAGGATAGAATTTCAACCTTCCCACTTTTGGGACACTATTGATACTACCCTGAACTCAATAAACTATTAAAATCAGACTTTCCTTATTCTTCTTTCTTGTCTCTGTAGATATATTTAGGGAGTGCACACACACATACACACATAATTTCCATTAAAAAAAATTAAGGACGAACAGCCCAGTACTCATTAGAAACTCTGCCAAAGCATCTAGTGAGTACATACATAACAACAACAAAAAACCATTTTAGCAAACAAATATAAATCTCAAGCTTCCACGGAGATACTGATTTAAACAATGATACTTTAAGTGCAATAGTCTAGTAGAGTCAACTAATTATTCTCCCTTAGGTTTACCTTGTGCTATAAAAGACTCTCTAATTTTACAATGAGCTTTAATTTTTTTTCTGTGCCCCTATATTAACAATATTCCAAAACAACTAGGTAATTAGCCATATGAGTACAATATAATAACTGCAAAAAGGAAAACAATTACCTAGCTCAATAGGTTGCTTCTGATTAAGGATTCAGTAATGACATGGGACTTGGAGGAATCATATCATTTTGTTCCTGAATCTACCTTATTTATCATGCTCCACTAATACAGGAACTTACAAGCTCAAAACAATTTTTGTTGCTTCTTTATATTTAACAGCAAAAACAAGGAAAAGAGAATGTATAAACTTCTGATTTGATTGGCATATGTTTAGGATATTACATCTATTCTGATGATAGCTTAGGGCCTTGTTACACCTTGCACTTCGAGCTCCTCAAATGTTGACTGGTTTTAGTGGTAGCTAAAATTTGGAGCAATCACAATTTGGCTAGGGAAAGAAATTACACATAAACTGGTATAAGTGATCAGAAGCCTGTTCAAACCTGTTACACAAGAGAAGTTCAGTGCACATAATGGCTGAAACCAGTTTAAGATTAACCTGGGTGGATGTAGTACCAGACTTAACTGATTTAGGTTAAATCAGTTTATTGAACTTCTGTTCCAAATCTCCTCCAGATTCAAGTTAACTCAGTCTCCCAGCATCCCAGTATGCTTTGTAGCTCCCTCACAAACCTCCCCCACTTCACAGGGTGGGCGGGCTAGTCTTGGCCCAAGCTGTCTGCTCCAGCGGAGCAGGGAGGCATGGTCTAGCACCTTCTAGCATCTGGTCTGGGTCACTGCAGGCATGTGGCTGCATTTCTGGAATAAAAAGTGAATGTCTGTTTACCTGCCTATTGGTTCAATATATGCAGCTTAGACTAACCTGAAAAGATTGATTCAATTCAGCCTTGGGCTTTCCTATTAGCTATACTTAGCTTTGAAGGCTAAACAACTTTCACACCTGCACAGCTGTGACTTGCCACTAAAGAGCTGGGGGAGCCACTGCCCTGCCATGGGAAGAAAGCCTCAGCTCATGAGGACCTGTTCCAGCCCTGTAAGTTGTTCTTCTCTCACTCCTCCTAGGCTCCACTCCTGGACCTATTCATGGCCTGTAACCTGGCTATCTGGCATGTGCTCTTCAGGCTGTTTGCATGAGTTTGCATTCCTGGGAGTGGGAAGTTTACGTTCCTGGGGTGGGAAGGGAAGTAGGCTTTGGCCTGGTGCCAAAAATGCAACCTGCACAGTAGAGTTCAGGAGTTGGAAAGTTTTGTCTATACAGAACAGGAAGGTGGGAGAGAGGACACTGCATCCTGGGATGCTGCAGGACTGCAACTTGGAGAATTCATCTGTAGTGAGTGGCTACACATTAATAGAACATGAGCTGGGTAACACAGGTCAGATATAAACGAGTCCTGGAGTGGTGTAAAGTTAAACCACCTAAAATAGGCTTTATACTAGTTTCAGGTGTTAATGGGCAGACAGTCTAGTGTTAAGAGTTTCAGGAGCCACCCAGAATTACCATTTAACAAGGCCCTCAATATTAAGCAACCTAAACAGTCATTTCCATTCCAGCTCCACCATGAAACAACTGACCACAATAATATTAGGGCTCCTGTTGGAGGCCAGACTCTCTAGATGCAAGGAACACTGTGCCAACACTAAACTGCTGGAAGGAGGAACAAAATAGTTATGCTGTGGTAGTACCAATGGCTCCTTGTTCATGCTACTTACCCCACCATGGAGGGAGAGGGACTTTACAAGTAGCACCTCTGGTTGTAGCAGGTGGCACATTTTATTATGCAACAAAAAAGAGGAAAATTGAGGAGTTGCTGTTAGGAAAAGCAAGACAAATACTGGAACATGAATGATAATTGTGCTTTGACTAGTAGCATTACAAGGCAGAAGAACAAGGACAATATTTTAATTAATTATTTTTCAGAGGTTATCCATATCAAGTAGGGCTGTCCACATCGTTAGGGATGTTGTTTGCCTGTGCTCCCACTACAGGCTCTCAGATCATGGAAGGGATTCTTGCCGGACTATCTATAAGATGAACGTTTTGCTACTTCCTCATTTCCCCATTTCCCCATGTTTAGTACTGCACATATTGCAGTTTCTGGAAAGACAGCTTTTTCATGTATTGTGCTTAGAGTTTCTAGCTCTAAAATTTTATTTTCCAGAGTAATAGCTTCTAATGGTGCTTTTTGCAAAGATTATGTTTAACATAGCTGCCTGTCCTACAAAGAAACACTGTTGTGTTTGTAAGAAGCAGAGAATATTGTATTGCTATCCACAGAGTTGTAGCCTAAGCAGACAACATGGCCTCATTTATTTTAATACAAGCTCCATGTAATTCATAGCAAATTCCTACCTTTTTCCTCCTCTCAAAGGAATATGGCATTTACACAGAAATGGCATTATTAGTAATAAGGTCCTAGCAGCACGTTATTTTATAAACACTTGAAATCTATCCAAGCAAAAGGATATGCAGATTAATGTCTCAAGCTCACACAGTCACCCCACATTTGCAAAATCAATGTATCTATTTATATGTATTTCACTTTTAACATATGCTGTACTGAAGTTAAATAATACCCAGTTTGCTGAGTAAACGCTACATTTGTTTCTTTATTGATTCTGCTTCAAAAGTGCCTTGAGGTCACTCTGCTGAGAACATAATACATACACCTATTATTATAATCAAAGCTGACTGTGGTTTAATGATATTTACCTTGGTCACTTACAGGTTGTGTGTCTGGCTTTATTTACATTTTTCCAATGTGTTCTAGCATCTGCAAATATTAGAGATTCTTAGGTTAAGATACTTTGCTCTAATATGTCTGTTAGCAGGACTGTTGTATGTATAACTCCCTTTTATGACTAAGATTTATATTTCCTGACTCCCAAGGTAGCCTTGTTGAAGAACAGACTGATGACCTATGCATATGTTATAAACCTCTAAAGCAAGGTAAAACAGGACTTTAAAAAAATCAGTTGCTGGTTATAACGAAAATCCTTTAAAGAGAGACAAGCCAAAAAAATAATGGAAGCTGTAATCTACTATTTACCCAGAGAAGTACTAGCAGAGTCAGCAACAGCAGAACAAATCTTCCCACCATACTCTGTATAAGGTGATTCAACAATGACCTGCTTAATGACCCGCCTAATGAGACAAGTACTAAGATTGAATGGGTAGTTGTCTCCATAACCCATTCTTTCACTTCTTGTTTTTATAACTAACAAGTTATGCATTGGCATTAGCAAGGGGCAATTCCAACACACATTGTCTGGATGTGATACTAAGTGTAGCCATACTGGGCATCTATACATATGACGGACCTCTGCTCCAATGCGTGCTAATCAGCACGTGTCAGAGCAGTCCTGATTAACTGAGTCTGCTGTGAGTCTGATAGAGTGTGCTTATTAGCATGATCCAGCAACCCCTGTATCACATGTACTCAGTGTCCCTTTGTTTCAAAATCGCAATTAAAGTGCCCCCACTGCCATTTTGAAGTATGGGACGCTGAATACACATGCTCTGGGAGCTTCAATTACAGCAGCTCTCAAAGCTGCTTTAATTAAAGCACTCTCCCTCCACCCTAGAGCACATGTATAGACATCCATCATGTCACACACACAACTGTGCCATTGACTTTACAAGATGCATCATTTTTTAAATATTTGGGGTTTGCCTGAAGAACAAAAACACAGAATGTCACACTTGTTGAATCCCATCTAAATAAAGACTAAGGGGGTAATAGATTGGGATCAATTTAATAAACTCATTTTTAATGGCAACTCATTTATTTTCTTAATAAAGAACAAGCAACCCACTACTCAACTCTATGACATCTAATCTTGTATCATCACCAATTAGATCAACATATGTAGCTACTTTCTGTAGCTACTTATAAGCAATTTGGGCTAAAAGAGACCTTTACAGGAAAAACTCGCTGCTTCAAACAGGATCATCCCTATCCAAACTATACCATACAAGTCCTCATCTAACCTATTGCTAAAACTGCACAATCAACCCTGTCACACAACTCTAAGATGTATTATTCAAACTCACCAACAGCAATCTAACCTGCCACAGGTTGAGCAGGAGAACAAGGGCTGCCAGTGTCCCACCACTACAAGGATTGTTAAAATGTACTCCAGAGATGCAAGGAAAAGGGCCATGGCTCCCACTATGGAGAAAGGTAAAAAACTTGACAGTCTGTATCATTCAAACCATGGGGTGAAATTCCTTCCTGAACCCAAATGTAGCAGTTGGTTGACGCAAGGCAGAGAGGTGCAAGACCATTTAAGTAAGAACCTCCAGGGCTTAGTCCCAGCAGGAGCATTGGCACACCTCAGTCAAAATCCCCAGCTTTGGCTGCAATCAATATCTACATCCCAATTTCAGTTCATATATTGACACTGGCTCCTTACCAATTAGATTTTAAAAAATATATCTTATTCCGAACCTATTTCAGTAACAAAACATGATGCCCTTTCAATTAACTTGAATCATTTATAAGTTTCTAGGAGTGGGCCTCAATACATTTTTTAAAAAAATGATCTTTTAAAAAAATTTCCTTTCCTAATAAGCCTGTTTGGGTCATCTCTAAGTTTGTATACTGTGTACTATTGCATTTTGTATTGGCTATACATGTTTCCTTGTGCTTATATTTACCTGAACAGGAAACAATATCTCTCTTTGATGTATCACTATATAGTTGTAGCCATTAAAAAGACTAACGTCCAGATTACAATGGTTTCCAACCGATTCATATCTCCTATGTACCTGGAATTGGAAATTACCATAGCAACTATACAGGTTGATAAATCTAGCAGTCTTATGCAAATGATTCTTTATCCTAGTTTGCATACTTGATTAATATGCAATTTATTATTTCTATAAATGACAACTACCATCCCAGTCATCACAATCTAAGACTAACAAGGCTGTAGACTGAAACAAGCTTTATGAACAAAGGACTTGCCATGCTCCTAGCAGACTCTGGCATCTTCCCAACTTGGCTTCTAGGCAACTGGGATTTTGCACTGTGAACTTAGTTTAGCTGCTAGCCTCTAGTGCTGGCAATTGTTTACCTTGGCTTGAAAGGGTAATACAGCTGCTTCCTGATATTGCCAGAGATACTCTGCTGAGGTTCTTGTCTAGAACTGGCTGCTTTTCAAGTCCTTTCTCCCTGCTCTCAACTTATGCATGTTCTCCAATCACTTTACACAAATGCAGAGGCAGTCAGTCCTAAGCAATGACTGGAAGAGGGGTTCCCTATCCCAGAGGAGTGCACATATCTCTAGGCTACAAGTCATGTATCCTCTTGCTTCTTATTCTCTGTCCCAGTGAATTTTGCATTCTTTCAGTAGTGTTGCTCTAACAGGGGTGGAGGAAGTGGAATGTGTTACTCCCCAAGCCTGGACTACAACTTGATGACTGAGGAACTCTTGTGAGGTGGGGGATATGGATTTAAACCCCCTCATGAGGAAGATGGAGGAGGAGGATAAAGAACCTATATATTTTATTCTGTGGATGAGCACTCAAACCATGAGGTTATCAAAGAAAAGGCGAACACAGTACTTCCACTTCCTTATTTCTGAATGAATGCATCTGTGGGTGCTGTGTTTTGTGTTGATATCAGAGCAGTCTGTCTGCTAAGCATGGTCTGAGCATGCCACACATACACCTTCACGTGGTCTGAAACACAGAATTACCTCAAATAGGAATCTCACATGGCATTAGGTGTAAGGTAGACACCATGGTGCTCAGTTCAGGCAAGACAGCAATGTCTCTGGGCATGTGAAGAAGCAAATGTTGGACATCAGAGGGGCTTTATGGTACAAACTAAGGCTCTGATAGACTTGTACACACCAAAGTGTCAAAGATCAAGTCTTTGATTTCAGATGCTGATGGCAAAAGGTCAGATGGCAAAGGGTCAGAAGCTAACACAACAAACTCTGTGGTTGTAATTTATCCCTCTGTATTAACAGCGTTGCATATACACACCCCTATCTGTGCCTCATTTCAAATCACTTGAGTTCTCATACTAGAGAAACAAACTGACCTTGACGGCCCAGCACAAAAGATAAAGTATCTATAGTAGCGAGATTAGCTGACTTTAGTAAAGTTGTAGAATTAAATATACTACACACGCCATCCTGTGACCAAACAGAACCAGTACCACCCAAGTAAAAATAACCCCCCTTTTTTATGAAACCTGAGCAAACAAAGCAAGCACAAGTGCCAACTCATTAATTATTTATAATTGGCGTATAGTAATTGGTCACCTGTGAAAAGTATAACTTTGAAAGAACTTCCGCCCAAAGCAGAGAACTGCATATACACTCAAGAAGAACAGGTCATGCACAAATATTTCTCTCCGCCTATGTTATCTTTCTGGCGTAACCCCATTTATCTCTCTATCTCTGGTGTTATCTTTCTTATCAAGAGCTCTCGGTAATCTGCAGACTGCAATGGCTTATATGAATCGCTCGGAAGCAACTGTCCTACCCACCCTGTAAATGCTGGGTAACATGATATCTGCATGCTGTAACTGAATGAATAAATCAACTCCACTGCCTACCCTCTAGCCATCAAAAGCATAAGTAAAATAAATCTTTTGTGAAAACATCACGCTGTGTTTAAATCATCCTGATACCTGCTCACCTTTATCACCCACCTGCCCGGTCATAAATCCCACTCCTCGTGCCAAGCCGGTCGTGCCGACCCAGGCTCGCAGGTCAAGGGTGCGCTAGCGTATGGGGCGCGACACAAAGCAGTTAGCTGGGGCTTTTGTGGAGTCTTATGCACCTAAATTCTGCATAAACTATTAGGCATGCAACTTTTTTTTTTTTTGCCTAAAGTTCTAGGCTATCCTTATATGTCCTATACAGACTGTTCCTGTCTGGGTCTCATGCCAGCACAGTTGCTGGCCCCAGCCTCCCTTACTCCACTCAGGGTAACCTGGTGTACACCTGGTGTGTGGTATAGGCATTCCCTGGGGGCAAGGAGCAGCACCACAAGGTGTGTCACTGCTACTTGTCCCCAGTTAAACAGACAGCCATGCTTGTCTGGACACAGCCACAGAGTGCATAAGCTTTGCACTGGGCTTTCTTAAAATTGGTCAATTTAAAGTAGAAAGAGAAATGAAAAAATGATTGTACTGCTTTCAAAAGCTGAAGTGCAACCACTCCTGTTTACATACAAGGAGGTGTAAAAAGTGGAGACTGCTAAACCTTCCATTTCCTTCAGAGAAACTGAGCTACATGTGAAAAACTAAGTGGATCTAATAGTGGAATGGGCCACTACATTTGATTATGCCATACATATCATTTAACAAATGGCTTGGGTTGAGTAGAGCAATGTGAAATTCGCACTTTAATGCTACTTGCATAGCAAAATTAGAGCTCTCCAGCTGTGAACATTATTCTTTGTTTTCAGCCAAGTAAGAAAAAAAGCCAGAGATAAGGAAAAAAAACCCCAAAAAACCTTTTTTCCCCAATAAAGACATGAAAAGCAAGGCTTTTTTCAAGTTGCTGATTTTTTCTTTTTTTTTCCTGCAGATGAATGTGGGATTGAAAGCTTTATCTGAAATAAAAATTACTAAACATATGTTTAGTATCAGTTTAATCCCATAAAAGTTTGTTAGTGACCTTTGTATACATTAAAGGTTGACTATGAAAACTAAGCGATAAAAATCAACACCTTATTGCTTGCAAGATTCTTGAAGAAAGACTGTGCAAAGACTCCTGGCAAAAAACCCTCTCAGAAAGCAGTTAAAACCCCTTACATCGTACCCTTTTTTAACTTTTTAACTTACCTTTTTTAACTCCATTGGCTTCAATGGAGCTGTCAGACTTACGGGACTACTTCAGCTGGAAATAAAAAGCACTCAATGCTTCAGTGAGAAAGAAAACCCATTTTGGAATGATCAGAAGATGTGAGTCATATGAACCAAGTTTTCTTTATGAAGCAAACAGCTTCCCCCCTCCCCACCCCTCTAACCTTCCCAAAAGGGCTGAATTTTGCCACGGTCTGCTCATTCATACAACCCAAATTTAGCAAACTGACACACAATTTCATAAATTACAAAGACAAGGGTAACCACTACAACCATCTAGACCTCCTAACCAAGATACACCCAGTCCACAACCACTACTAAACACTGTGAGGGAATAAAGTCATTCTTTATGCATTATCCTTTTTTTTTTTTTTTTTTTGCCTTGATATATGGGCCCCTCTACATATGGAGGCAAAAGTGCAATATGATCTAATATACAATCTACACAATCACACATTAGATTTTATTTCACCTCATTGTCAGGGCTGGAGAAGCCTAATACTGGGCTCCCCCTGCATAAGCAAGAAGAAAGTTCCTGCACCTGGGAGATTCAGCTGCTGCGATCTGCCCCATGCTGCTCATCCACATGGGCCTGGATGACAACGCTGGGTGGGTCAGGAATGACTATAGGGCTCTGGGGTCTGGGCTCAAGGTGCTGATGGTTTTCTCTTCCATCCTCCCAGTCAGGGATCAGGGCTCCTGGAGGGACAGTTGTTTTGAGAAGATCAACTGGAGGCTCAGAAGATGGTACCACAGTGAGGGTTTTGGATTTTATGATCACAGAATAATGTTCCAAGATAGAGGCTTGTTGGGAAGAGATGGCGTCCACCTCACACTAGGGGGAAAGAAACTTTTCTTTCAGAATGGATGACTTGCTGTAGAGGGCTTTAAACTACATGCATCAGGGGATGCATATGCAGATGGGAATGCGATCTGGGTGACAGCCAAGCAGGAAGGACATAGAGAGGGTGGTCAGGGAGATGCTAAGAAGCTGGAGTGCCATCGGGGTGGCTGGGAACTAGGGGTTAACAATGTGGGATTTACATGTCTATATACAAAAGCTAGGAATGTGGGGAATAAACAGGAGGAACTGCCACTAGCAAATAGGGAATATGATCTTTTTGGAGTAACAGAGACCTGGTGGACTATCATGCATGACTGGGCTGTATGCATAGAGGACTACAGGCTACACAGAAGGGATTGGGTAGGGAAGAAGGGAGGAGGTGTAGCTCTCTATGTAAAGGAGTGTTATGCCTACTCGGAGACCCAGACTAGTATAAGAGAAAGGTGTTTTGAGACACTGTGGGTCAATATACAGGGAGGACAAGTAGAGCAGTACTTGATGGTAGGACAGACTGCCATACTAGGAGAAACAGGAAGAAGACCAAGGGAAATGTGGGGATGGGACAGCTGATAACACAGTCAGGAGAAAGTTAAACTCTTTAATGAATACTTTGTGTCTGTATTCCTAAATACAAAATGGTGCTCACTCACCTGTTGGATACCGGGCGGATGCTGGAAAAGGGGGGGAGGGGAGCAAGATGGTGAATGCCAACCAATGGTCAGTGTCAAATAGATGAGGGAGCATTTAGAGTGGTTGAATGTCTTCAGGTTGGCAGGACCAGACAGACTACACCTGAGAGTGCTGACAGAATTGGTTGGAGTCATTGTGGGACCATTGGGAAAGGTATTTGAAGACTTGTGGTACTCAGGAGAGGTCCCAGAAGGCTGAAAAAGGGCCAATGTGGTGCCAATCTTTAAGAAGGGGAGGAGGGAGGATCTGGGAAACTATAGGCCAGTCAGTTTGACCTTGGTACTGGGTAAAATTTTGGGAAAAAAAAAAATCAAGAAGTCCATTTGTGAGAGACTGGTAGAAAGCATGATCCTGAAGGATAGCCAACATGGTTTCACTGTGCACAGGTCATGTCTGACCAACCTCATCTCCTTCTATGATCAAGTAACAAACTTCATAGATGTGGGAGATATGGTTGATATCATATACTTGGATTTTTCAAAAGTCTTCAATACAGTCTCCCATGATGCTCTTATAAAAAAAAAACTTGGGGGATTGTGGAATGGCAGAGTCTATGGTCAGGTGGTTTGGGAACTGGCTAAGGGGTTGAACCCAGAGAGTTAGTGGATGGGTCTGTATCATCTTGGCAGGAAGTGGCCAGTGATGTCCTGCAGGGTTTGGTTCCTGGCCTTGTGCTGTTCAACATCTTTATCAACGATTTAGATGAGGATGTGGAAAGCACGCTGGCAGGTTTGTAGATGATACTAAGTTATAGGGAAAAGCAATCATACTAGGGAATGGGATGCAGATCCAAGCAGACCTGGGCAATCTGGAAAGGTGGGCAGAGTGGAACTGGATGCAGTTCAGTAAGAATAAAAGCAGAGTGCTTCATCTGGGGAGAAGTAACCAACAGTATGAATACAGGTTACGAGGAGATGTCCTGGCCAGTACGATGGCTGAAAGGGACCTTGGGGTCAGGGGATCAACATGAGCCATCAGTGCGACACTGTAGTCAACAGAGCTAATTGCATACTGGGATGCAGTTGCCAAGGTGTTGCAAGTAGGGCTAAGGAAGTGATATGTCCTCTCTGCTCCGCGTGGTTGAGACCCCAGCAGGAGTACTGTGTCCAGTTCTGGGTGCCACACTTCAAAAAAGATGTGGAGAATCTTGAAAGGTTCCAGAGAAGGGCCACAAGAATAATTAAGGGCCTGGAGGACAAACCTTATGCGGAAAGACTAAGGGATCTATTCAGCCTGGGAAAAAGATGACTAAGGGGGGATTTGGTGGCCATCTACAAGTATGTAAGGGGTGAATATCAGGAGCTGGGAGAAAAACTATTCAGCAGGGTCCCTCAGGGGAGGACAAGGAGCAATGGTCATAAATTGTTAGAGGATGGTTTCAGGTTGGATGTAAGGAAGAACTTCTTCATAGTATGGGTGACCAGAATCTGGAATAGATTTCCCAAGGAGGTGGTACAATCCCCACCCAATCTTGTAAGTCTTCAAGAGGAGACTGGACAAACACCTTGCTGGGATCATTTAATCTCAGTGCTATTCCTGCCCAGAGCAGCAGGGTTGGACTTCATGTTCATTTGAGTTCCCTTCTCACCCTTAATTTCTAGGATTCTATGATCTCCCAGCCATGGGTATGGCAGAAGCCCTTGGGGCTGGGAGACTGCAGCAGCTGTGATCTCTCCGGCCCAGGGGTTTCACCCACCCAAGAGGCTGGGAGATTGTGGCAGCTGTGTTCTCCCAGCCCTTGCAGTTTCATGTATCCCTGTGGCTGGGAGACTGCAGCCACACCTCACAGATGTCAGGATCCAGCATTTATAGCTATGGGACTCTGGATCCCAGCAGTTGGGGGGTGCTGCCAGGACCCAGAGTTGGCAGCTGTTGGGACTGAGAGTCCCTGCAGTTGTAAGATTATCAGCCCTGGCTGGGCACAGTACACAGGAGCCCCATCTACTCATGGGGATCCAAGCCACAGGGGAGGCCCTTTTATATGTACAAATTAAAGCTAGATAGCAACCAGCTATTAAGTCAGTACACGTTTTCAAGGTCTAACTTTTTGTTGGTTGGACCTTTTTATGGTATAATAGGTACTTTTGTATATATAGCTGGTCTCAAGATAATTGAACAATTATCCAGTTCATTGTGTGATACCTGTAACATATAGAAGGGGCCACATGTGTAGCTATAATCATCTAACAACACTGGTCAGGCCACAGCTGGAGTATTGCGTCCAGTTCTGGGCACCACACTTCAAGAGGGATGTCGACAACATGGAGAGGGTCCAGAGGAGGGCCACTCGTATGATCAGGGGACAACAGGCCAGGCCCTATGAAGAGAGGCTATGGGACCTGAACCTGTTCAGCCTCCAAAAGAGAAGGCTGAGGGGGGATCTTGTGGGCTGTTATAAACTAGTCAGGGGGGACCAGCAGGCATTGGGGGAGTCACTGTTCCCCCATGCACTACCAGGAGTGACCAGGAATAACGGTCACAAGCTGGCAGAGGGTAGGTTTAGGTTAGATATCAGGAGGTGCTACTTCACAGACAGGGCGGCTAGGGTCTGGAACCAGCTTCCAAGAGAAGTGGTGCAGGCTCCTACCCTGGGGGTGTTTAAGAGGAGGTTAGATGAACATCTTGCTGGGGTCATTTGACCCCAGTATTCTTTCCTGCCATGGCAGGGGGTCGGACTAGATGATCTGCTCAGGTCTCTTCTGACCCAAGAAACTATGAAACTATGAAACATATGTCATCATTCAACTACCCCTTATGTTCTCCATTTCAAACATGACATAATTCTGAAACAAAACAAACCTCCTTAAATTAGACTCAAAATTGGAGGAATGCCAAAGTAAAAAAGATAGATGCTATTCTTTTTGAATTGTTTAGTACCATTTCTATTTTGTACACTGGATGAAATTTGCAAGCTACATGCTTGGTCTCTGAGGTGGCGGTTATAGCATGGGAACAAGCATAGACTGTACCCAATTTAGGTTTATGCCACTAAATTTAAGCTGCCTAACCCTAGATCAGGATTAGAACATGTAGATGTTCACTGCTGCCAAGAGCCATGTGGGGAGTCCTAGGTAAATAACTCAGGGAAGGGGAGGGGAGAGGCTGATGGGATTGGGGGATGCAGTGGGAGGTGGGTCTGCAGGGAGGAAGGGAGGCTTGTGGGACGCCTGTTCAGAGGGGGTGGGAGGCTAAAATAGCCCAGTCAGGATTGGGGGTGGGTACGTAGGAACAGAACAGCTTTGGGGCTGGAGCTGCGGCAAGATCCTCAAGGAATCCTTTTTTAAGCACTTGGAGGAGAAGAAGGTGATTAAGAACAGGCAGCATGGATTTACCAAGGGCAGGGCATGCCTGACTAACCTGCTTGCCTTTTCTGATGAGACGATTGGCTCTCTGGATGCAGGAAGACCAGTGGATGTGATTTACCTCGATTTTAGCAATGCTTCTGATACAGTCTCCCACAAAATTCCTGCAGGCAAGCTAAGGAAGCATGGGCTGGATGAATAGACTGTAAGGTGGATAGAAAACTGGCTGGAGCATTGGGCTTAGATGGTAGTAATCAATGGCTCAAAGTCTAGTTGGCAACTGGTATCAAGTGGAGTACCCCAAGGATCAGTGGAGTGCCTGGGGCCAGTTTCATTCAATGTCTACATCAAGAACTTGGAAGACTGCATAGAGTGCACCCTCAGGAAGTTTACAGATGACACCAAGCTGGGGGGAAGTAGTAGATAAGTATGAGGGTAGGGCTAGGATTCAGAGTAACCTAGAGAAATGGAGGACTGGGCCAAAAGAAATCTAATGAGGTTCAAAAAGGACAAGTCCAAAGTTCTGTACTTAGGACAGAACAATCCTATGCACCAGAGCAGGCTAGGAGCTGGCTGGCTTGGCAGAAAAAGACCTGGGGGTTACAGTAGAAAATAAGCTGAATATGAGTCAGCAATGTGCTCTTGTTGCCAAGAAGGCTTATAGCATACTGGGTTACATTGATAGGTGTGGAGCCAGTAGGCCAAGGGAAGTGATTATTCCCCTCTATTCAGTGCTGGTGAGGCCACATCTGGAGTATTGTGTCCCATTTTGGGCCTCCCACTACAGAAAGGATGTGGACAAATGGCAAAGGGGTTAGGGGACATGACTTATGAGAAGCAGCTGAGGGGACTGGGCTTATTTAGCCTGCAGAAGAGAAGATAGAAGAGATTTAACAGAAGCCTTCAACTACTTTAAGGTGGGTTTAAAAGAGGATGGAGACAGACTGTTCTCAGTGGTGGCAGATGACAGAAGGAGCAGTGGTCTCAAGTTGCAGCAAGGGAAGTTTAGGTTGGATATTAGGATGAATTTTCTCATTAAAAGGGTAGTTAAGCACTGGAACAGTACAATGCTAGAGGTAGTGGAATTTCCATCCTTGGAGGTTTTTAAGATAGGGCTAGAAAAATCTTTGGATGGTATGATCTAGTTGGACATGGTCCTGCTTTGAGCAGGGGGTTGGGTTAGATTACTTCCTGTGGTCCCTTCCAACTCTAATTTTCTTTGATTCAAAGATGCTTAGCTTTCCCAGTCACGGGGCTGTGCTACAAATGTGTGCAGGTGCTCGCAAGATTGGGTTAATCTTTCTCAATCTAAAGTAGTGCACCTCCTGAGGTGAAGTAGTTTAGATTGGGTGTACACTTTTTGGCCTATTTAAACCCTCTGAATATTTGTACAACAGGGCATTTAAATCAACCCTGTTTAGGTTGACCTAAATGTAACAGTTGTATGCACCCATAGCAAAGACTTATTATTTGTAAACAGTTGCTCCTCTCTGCTCAGTGTTATATAACTATCAACATTTTACATACAAGTTAAGAATAGATTAAACCAAATGCAAGATGCTGTCATTCAACTATGTTTGCTCATTCATCCTCAGTGCTGATTTTATGTTGTAAAGAAACTCAATGTTGAAACCTTAATTACAAGCATGATGATTCACTGACAGATACATTTTATTTAAAAGCAGTCATTCCCTTGAGGCAGGGAAGAATACAAAGTAGTGCCAACTATAGACATCAGCATTTATTTATGTAGTGACACTGATAAGTCTGTAACCTAGATATGCCTCTAGTGCTAAAGAGAAAGCTACTGTGAAAGCTGTCCATGATGAAGAAAACTAGAAAACAAACCTCCTATGAAACCAATTGTTCCTGTAGGCTTCTAATGATGAACTAGGATAAAAAAAATTCCACCAAGTCACCACATCATTTTAAAACCCTCTAGGGCCAAAGGGCTAATAAAGCTGATGCTACCAAAAAATTGTTCTGGATCAGAAATACATTGTAATCTTACTCTTTTAAAATTTCTTATTAGAAAAGAGAACCATGAACTTTACACTAGTCTTTGGATAAATCACTGATTGCAGATGATGAGCATTTGTAAGAAGACTGTAAGTCGCAGAGTAGATTTATAAAGCAGAATTTCAAAATAGTTTATCTCTTTGCTTTGTTATGTATCATCTCGTCATTAATGAATAAACTTTATTTGTCCAATTTATTATGACAAACAATTGTTTTGAATGGGGCTTATTTTCCTTTTAATAATAGTATTAATTAAAATATTCATAAAAGATTAACATATTTGTTTAAATTAGAAGTAAGTCTCCACGTTACCAGAACATAAAAACATTGGACTGTTCTGCTCTAAGCACCATTTTTAATCATGGTCTCTTCCAGGTTTCTCTGTGGATTTGAATTAAGGATTCTAAGGCTATTTCTATATGGACTCTCAGCTAAGCCCAGGGGCACAGAGACATAAGCCTAACCCACTTCCTAAGCCTGCAAATTGGACAGGGTAGATACTTCAGGCAAGCCAGTCATGGAATAGATAGCCTCAATGACAATAATCCCATCAACTTGAAATCAAGCCTTTACTATAGTCACTGAAACTAACCATGGATGATTGGGATGCCATAGTTCAGGGTGACTGAGAAGGCATTACCAATCTAAACCTTCATTTTCAGACCCTTATAAAATTTTCTCAAAACATTATGGCTTGAATTGAAATGTGGCTTGCTGGGTCTGAAGGCTAAAGGTAAGGTTTTCCAGAAATGTTTAAGAAAATGACTTCAGCAATTTGAGGTGAAGAAGCAAGTGGGGGGCGGGGGGCGGGGGGCGAGGACAGGGAAAGGCTTTTGTCTACTGTTAAGAAAACTATTTAAATGCACTCCTTTATTTTAATAGCTTATAAAAGTGGCTTTAAAACTTCATTCCAGGCATATCCACGGCACTGTTTGTGAGCAAGCCCTCATGGTGAGCAAGAGGGAAGGAGGGAAAGAAATACTTGATATTGAATAAATTTATGGAAACCTGCTCTCATTAAAGAACAATTTTATGTCCACGCTAATAGCTGTATAGCTTACTCATTGGTCAAACAATTGAGAAAATCTGTTTGCAACACAGAGCTTCAAAAGAAAGAAAGAGTTAAAAAAAAGCCATTTCTTCAGCTTGTCTGCCTGTCATTTGCAGAACTATATGCTAAGGGGCTTATGTGGGCCAGGTAAGCAAGAAATATGAAGTAGTGGAATAGAGAGTAGGGGGACATTGTCTCCGGGTCTCCTAAACAAATACAGAAGCATAGCTCTGCTCTTTAACAGGGGGATACTAATGGGAAGTCCACAAGTTACTAAGCAATTTATAAGCTAGGCAGGATTTTGCAGTTTAGAAGTGAATTATCAGTGAAAGCTACCTGCTGCATGGACTTCCTAATTCCCGCAGGATTGCTATCACTTCCCCTAATAACAGCTACAGGTCTTTTGCTCTTTGCTTTTCTAAAACAGCACTTCAGATCCTCCCATTCATAGCATGATTGCCTCTCAATATGCAAGAGCGAACCTGCACTCTGGTATGGGCTCAGGACACTGAACTGAAGACACCATTTCCTACACACTTCTGTCTGCCCTCATAACTTCCTCTTCTGCCTTCTTCCCAGAAGCCAGAGACTTCAGAACAAATCTGCTACACATAACTACCTGGGGCAGAGGGGCAAGGAGGCTTGATGAGTAATTTAGTCCTGATACGCCTCACAGAACTTGACGTTTTCGTCATTTGTATATTAAGCACAGCAGTAAATGAATGCTTTGCCAATTTAAAAGATGCACTTTATCCTGAATATCTGGAGGTATGTTTTTCAGGAATTCTTCCCCTAAGAAGCCAGAACTAGCTAGAGATATGTTTAAAGTATATAAATAAGGGCCTTTCAACCACTTGTCTCTTCTATTAGACCCAGAAGAGAGTTAAAGGGAGAAGGCCTTCCACAGCTTCCTGACATTGGATTCCACTTGACAAAGAATGTATGTAAGTACTAAAATATGAATCTCATCATTATACATAACCATAAAATACCAGTCTGTTTCTGGAATCACTCTCAGAACCATCAGTGATTAGATCTTAATAGTTATTGTTTTGGGAATTTATATCCACTTTAAAGAGCTGGATCTTTTTTCATACTCCATGATTATATCTGTATTATTTCATCCAATAGCCACTTGCTTAAATATTTAAGTTGTCATCTCTGCAGTGGTTTATAAAAATGTAAAGCTAATAGTACGACAAATGTAATTAATGACATTGCAGATGTGTATATCCTGGGAAGAATAAATTAAAAGTGCCACAGTAAATTGCAATTAATGAGAGAACAGCTGGGTGCCTGAAAACAAATGATCTTATTAGTTTGAACAGTCTAAATTTAAAAGTAAGTAGGTACTAGTAAATTAGATAGCTGGCCATTCCAATGCTGGAGATTGCAACTCTAGTGCTGAAGGTTTGTTAAGTCTCTAGGATAACACTCTGGAAGTTGTATGTGTATAAATATCTAAAATATATACCCCTCCAACAAATGATGGTCTAGCAGAAGCAATTCCAATTGGAAAATAGGTAAGGCTCTCAGGGAAGATAAGAGATTTACCCTTCATGACTGTAGAGGGGATTAAAGTTTTTATCTGTGTAGGGTTGCTGAGAGTGGAGCTCTTAAGCCATTCTTGTCCTTGGGGAAAGAGAAATATTCCTTTTCTCTCTTCCACTTCTTGGTCCTATCGGAGTTCTATTTTATTCTCCTACTTGAGTTTAAATCCCCTTACAAAAGAGAGAAGCCAAAATATACTTGATGTACAACTGTACACACCTTGCTCTTTCTATTTACTCTAATTGCCAGCTAGCAAGCATGTATTATATTCCCTGTCTTCTTCATCAAATGAAGCTTCCATTCCCTTGTAACATTTTTCTAATTCCATGGGAGCTGACCTGTTCTTAGCCATCAGAAGTTGTATTCTCCTGCTCACATAAAATGTGGAATTCTGAGCTGAACTAAAATGAAAGAGGCTGCTAAGAGATCAGGAAGTTGATATCTTTAAGAAAGAGCTGCATCTTTAATAGCCTTAGAGAATAACTCCAAAGGCAGCGCACTTCTATGCTGCTGCAGTTTGCAACTCTCGTACTGTTTAGAGCTCCCAGAGAGACTGGTGAAGAGCAGAGCCTGGGGCATCACCATATCCTTGCTAAAAGTAAAGGCCATCAGAGGATGGGGTTTTCTTTTCTACTTAATCGTCTTTGTTTGAAAAACTTCGGTGCACTCACGAGACTTTTGCAGAACTTGGGGTTTCAATGAATAAGAACAAAAAACCACTAGCCTGCAGCTGAGCTACTCTAAACTGTGATCCATACCTGGAGTGGGAAAATAAAAAGCCAGGGACTTCCCTACAGGCCAGAACTCCCACAACTTCTGAGCTTCAAAACACAACCATGAAATAAGTATTATAAGAAGCAAGATATATAGCAAGAATATAACTACTAACATAAGTACACCTGGATGGTTCTGTAGGGCTCAAACCATTTTCTTCATAGTCTGTCACTTTTCTCCGTATTTTCCCTTATTCTGTAAAACATGCCTTTTTCCGTGATTTTGGTTCATACAACCGAAGTCTTGAGGGGTCCTGAAAATTCCTTCCAAATCTGTATCTAAAGTGAAAAGCCTGAGGATAAAAGGTCTGCTCCAATCTCTCAGCTTTCACAAGTTTTTGCCTGATCAAACGAAAGCAAAAAACAGCTTAATGACATACATTCCTGTAGCACATAAACCTTCTATGTGCATGAATAAAGGTAAGAGCTGGCCCTCTTAAAAAATGTTTCCTTCCGTTCTACTAGTTATCTCTTTATTCCAGATCCTCTTATCTTACTAATCCTTAAAACAATAAGGACACAAATATTTTTCACTTGGCTGCTGACTGAAACACTGGAACAAAAAGTTTCATGCTTTGAGTACTTTTGCACCCCTCCACTTCACCATGCACTGCCTTTTATTACTTCAAATAAGACAGTTTAACACAACAGCATTTTTTGATTCATTTAATGGAGACTTACTATGTGCTTTTAACACACCTTTCCACTATTCAAGAAATCCTAATAGAAGAATTAAAAAAAAAATTGTGTCTATACACAGGAAGACAAGACAAGGGTACAGAAGAGATCGCTCCCTCTTCCATTAATAATAGCTTCATTTCGTCTTGTTCAAAATCAATGTCTGGCTAAGCCAACTAGGAGTGCAGTTGACCCCTCCCCCTTTGATTTCTGTTTCATCTAAACTTTAAAAACAACTGTCTGGGAGGGGCAGTGGCATTTCTATTCAGGCATAACTAAGAGAGTCATGGCTGATTAAAATTGATTCCTGCTAATCTCTCTTCAGAGGTGTTATGACCTTCAATCCTTTCTAATGACTTGCTGTTCAGCTATTCAAACTACCTTTTATTCTGCAGTTTAACTGTCTGTTAGCCATTCCTAGTAATATGTCTCTTCTATTTCATAGCCCTCCTGGCTGTTTTTAGCTCTAGATAAAAACTTTAACTCAGGTGTGGTGATATTAACTCAGGTGTAGAAATTACTGACAGTGGAGTATTGGAGGCACTGTTAAGACACTCAAGGGGCACATCCTCACATTCAAGGGTGTGCGGTTGCCATGATAAAAACAGCAGAAGCACAAATTTGTACCACTGCTATTTGCTCATGTGCATGCTCCTGCATATGAGGTTGGTGCAGGGCAAATTGTCCCAGGTGGTGTAGGGTGGTGAATTCTTTCACGTGCGCTGTGTGTAGTTTGTGGCACCTCAAACTGTTTTGAGGCACCACAGACCACTCATGGAGATGAGTCCAACAAAACTAGATTATATTTTATGAATCTGGACATGCAAACTGAACTATACGGACTATCAGACTAATGACAATATTTTTTGACTGTTTTTGCCTGCTTTGTGTTTTATAAATTTAATATATCATCTAGCAAATTAGTTCACATTCCAATAGTTACATTTGTTTTTGTTTTGATCTTAAACTGAATAATACAGTGCTAACCCCCTAGGATGTTAATTAAGCTTCTAGTTTTTCTTTAACTGGAAAAAAAATCTGTGCTGAGTTGTGGTGATGTGCCACACCATCTGCACCTCCCTTTTCAAAATCTTGGACCCACCCGTGAAGCAAAATAAACAAGCAAACATTTCCTCCCTTTCCTTCTTCCCTTTTTGGATGCCACAGACGGGGCTTGCTTGGAGCTGTGTGGGATGATTCTGAGCGTAAGACTTCCTGGCTTCCCATTTCTTTTCTTTTCTTACTTCCACCTGTCTAAACATCTCGTGTTTTTATCTACCTCCCTTTCTGATTTTTTTCTTGCATTTTCACAGTGTATTTTTTTTTTTTTTCCTGTTCTCCATCCCCTCCCTCTTCAACTTCTGGTTTCTCCATCTGCGAGTTCCATTTGTCTACTTCACAGCTTCTCTCTTACAGTTTCTTTCTTTCTTTCAAAATGGCTGCCAACAGGAGTGTCTGTTCAGAGTTCTGAGGGCTTCTCCCTGTTTTGTGAGCCTTTCTCCTTCTCTTTTTTATGTTACCTCCCTTAGACAGTCTGACCCCTTTTCCACTGTAGTCCCCCACTTTTCATTACTTTTCCCTGCCTTTTTTCGCCTTCTCCCAGCCCTTTCTCCTGCAGTCACCCTCCCCATCTCCTTCCCTGCAGCTTTCTGCTGTTTATCGTTTTCCCTTCCCTGCCATATTGCTTACCCTTCTCCTCTCCCCTGGGTTTAGTTAGTTTGTTTCCAGTTTCTTTGTTCCCTGCCAGCAGAGGGCTGCACATCCCCCACCGCTCTGGTTCCTTGCAGGGTTAACCCTTTTTTTTGCTGTAATGGCTGAAGGCAGCTCCCAGCAGTTTACAGCTGGGGCTTCAGCCTCTCTGGACCGAAGCTTTGGTCTCCAGCTGCATGCCCCTTCCTCCAGGAGTGGAGGAGTGTGCTGCTGCTGTGGGGGTGCCCAGAGGCTGCAAGCATGTCCTCTATGCTGCCCAGGTGAGTTCAGTCCCCATTATCTTCCTCAGCTCTCCTGCTTTAGTGAACGATGTTGTGGTAGCAGGTGTGTCGGTCAGGGATGTTTTTTGCTCCACAGTGCCTCTAAACACACTGGCTGTTCATGTGGTAGCCTCGAACGTGCCTCCATTTCTCTTGGATGAAGACCTCACTAACTGCCTGCACCTTTATAGCATGGTTACAGGGCCAGTTCATAGACTGCTGCTTGGCAGGAAGATCCCTGAGCTCTGACATGTCCTGTTCTTAAAAAGGCAGATCCAGGTTTTATGCCAGCAGTACACCTAGCTGGCCACAAATGAACTGCACTGCTGTATCCAAGAGCTGGAGGAAGATATGGCAGAGTTAGAGGCTGCCCTGCTGGCTGCCAGCAATGACACACTGCTCTGCAAGAGCCTTTGGTTCTGCAGAAAAGGTCTATGCAACTTTGAGAAGAGTGTGGCGCATGGAGTGAGGATCCGCACCTGCTGTCAAGAGCTGGCAGAAACCAGTGCCCCAACCCACTTCTTCTTTGACCTGGAGCAGTGGCAGGCAGTGATCAAAGTCTCAGATCACTTCAAGACCCCCAAGGGCTGGGTAATCAGGGACCCAAGCAAAGTGCATGAGCACCCCATCGCCTTCTATCATGACCTGTCTGTGGACAAGCCACAAGGATCTGCCACATCTCTGCACCCTGAAGGCCGGTGAGCTGGAGAGGAGCTAGTAGCTACTGCAGCCAGCCTCGCCTCTGGCAAAGGTGATGGGTTATCTGCTGAGTTCTACAAGATCTTCTGGCATCTCTTCAGCTCCTGCCTCCTATGTGTTTTCCAGGAGAGCCTCACCAACAAGATCCTACTGATCAGGTACCACCAAGTGGTGTTCATGCTGCTCCCCAAGAAGGAAGACCTGGGCTGCATTAAGAAATGGTGGCCAGTCTCTCTGCTGTGCGTGGACTACAAGATTCTGGCCAAGGTGCTGGCAACCCACCTCCGCATTGTCATGGCCTTCATCACTGAGTCTGAGCAGAGGTACTGCGTGCCGGGCAGGACCATCCAAGACAACCTGTTCTTGCTGCATGATCTACACACAGCCAGCGAACTCTTTGGCCTGGACATTGGCCTCATCCCTCTGGACCAGGAGAAGGCCTTTGACAAGGTGGGCCATGCCTACCTCCTTCCAGACCCGGAGGCCTCTGGCAGGGGCATCCATCAGGGCTGCCCCCTGGCAGGCATGCTGTATGCCCTGGCCATCAAGCCACTGCTGCACACATTGCAGTGCCACCTGAGTGGCATTGCCCTGCCAACAGCTACGGGCCTGTCCATTGGCCCTCCACTCCAGCTCTTGGTGTATGTGGACAAGGCGACCATCTTCCTCATTACCCAGGAAAACGTGCGGGTCCCAATGGACTGCCAGCAAGCCTATGACCATGCTTCCTCAGCCTGTATCAATTTGGCCAAGAGTGATACCCTGCTGCTTGGCGCATGGATCTTACCTGGCACCATGAGGTCCTCAAGGTCCTTGGCATGTTCCTGGGGCCACCAACCTTCATGGCATGCAATTGGGATGGCCTTGAGGAGGGGTTAGAGGTCTTCTTGCAACTGGTGGTGCTGGTGCCTATCCAGCCTCTTCTACCATGGACAGGTCCTCATCACCAACAACCTGGTGGCAGTGACCCTGTGGCACCAGTGCACCATACTCAACCTGCCACTGGACCTACTCAACAGACTCCAGTGCCTCCTTGTAGATTTCTTCTGGGATGGGCACCACTTGATCCCGTGGCCATCCTTCACCTACCTGTCACCAAGGGGGGCCAGAGCCTGGTCAACCTGGTGAGCAAGGTGGACGCCTTCCACTGGCAAGCCCTTCAGCGACTCCTCTACAGTGAGGAGCACCTGCCCTGGAGACAACTGGAACACTGTTACCTGCAGAGGATGGGGGTCCTCGGCTTCGACTGGCAAGTCTTCCTGCTAGACCTCATGCTCCTGAACTGGGTGGTGCTTCTGGCCTTCTACCACGGTGTGGTATAAGGCTGGCAGGCTGCCTTCCACCTCCAGCCCCAGGCCTGGCACCTGCGGTTCCTGCAACTGCTGAGAGAGCCACTGGTGCACAACCCAACCTGGTGGCACCCCTTGCGGAGCCTGGCCTCCGCCAGCATCACAGCCACCCTCATCTGGGCACATGTCCTGTGCCTGGGCCATCTTCTTGACCCTGCTCGGTCAACCTGGCTGTCACCCAAGGCCCTGACCACTCAGCTGGGCATGTGCTCTATCCACAGTGTGGGCTGTCTCCTGCAAGACATCCAGGCTGCCCTCCCACAAGAGGCGGTGGCCACCCTTGGATGACCCTCTCTGGGATCGCCAGGTCCCCTTTGCTGCAGATGCCCTGAGCGTGGCCGGTTACCCTGGCTGTGACTGGTGAGCTGGCCAGCAGGCCTGACACCCTGCTGATGCTCCCCATGCCTCCCAACAGTGACAAGAGTTGCTCCTTTGCTTCCCTGCCCCATAGAAGCCTGTATGCCTGGGTGGTTCACCCAGGTGCTGGCAGGATGCCCTGATACACCATGGTGACGGCACCTGGGGCTGCCAGATTCCTCACCAGCCCACCCAGCTTGGTGCATACTGTGTAAGTTGTCAATCACCAAGAAGACTGGCGACCTGCAGTGGCGGTTGCTGCATGGCATCCTAGCTACTGGTACATTTGCATCCCACTTGAACCCAGCCACCTCAACGGCTTGCCCCTTCTGCCCTGGGGGTATTGAGGAGAGCCTCTTTCATTCCTTCTTCAGCTGTCTCCACCTGTAGCTACTCTTTGTTGCTCTTGAGCTGCCACTGCAGGCACTGGGCAGGAGCCTCTCAAAGAACACCTACCGATACTGGGTGCCCAAGCGATGGGTTCCAACCGATACTGGGTGCCCAAGTGGGGCGTCATCACCCCAGCCAACTTTCTGCTGGGTCAGGCCAAGATGGTCGTCCTCAAGAGCTGCCGCAACTGGATTGCTGGGACCGGCTCAAATGACGCACTGCAGCTTTTCAGCCTCCTGATGTGGGCACAACTCTCACTGGAGTTTGAGCATGCTGTGCTCCGGTGGGCGATGCCCTCCTTTGAGTGCCCGCGGGCTGTATTTTTCCCACCCCTGCCTTAGATGTTCTTGGGGTGCTTATTGACCTTACTTGCCTCCATACTTCAGTTGCTTGTTTTAAAATGCTGTTACTTTCCAGCAGCACGTTCCAGTCACTGCATTCCCTGGTACTGAAAAATAAGTAGTTTAATGGTTTTTAAGGAAAAGTTCACAGTAGTACAACTGCCTGAAAAGCATGGAGGAGGGAAGCAGCCAGGCAGGAAAAGACACACAGAATTTCATTTTGAAGGTGTGCTGCCTGAGAAGTGCTTGTGGTTGAACTTAAAAACAAAATAAAACCCTGCCGTGTTCTTCCCCTGTGCAGTGTTATGCTTTGTGGATAGCCAAGTGTTATTCATTCTTAACTTTTCTGGAAACTTTACTGCTGCCCTGGATGCCAGATAGTGAAATACCACTGAATATAAGGTTGAGGCTCCTAACAAGTCAGGAGCCTGTTAAAAAAATTACCCTTCATTCTTGGCTCAATAAAATCAACGGGGAAATTCCCACGGGCTTCAGTGAAAGCTGGATGTGACCTGACAGACCGAGTAGAAGTAATCTGCCTCTATGTTTCTCATTTCATCTTGCAATATCCCCCCATCAACGATAACACCCAATTGATTGAGGTGTTCATTTCTGCTTCTACCATGCCCTGGTGTGATAATCTGGATGAATGGGTAAATAAGAGAGATGGCATCCTTTGCTGCGGACCAAAGGTTATTTGCTAGTCAATAGGACAGACGGTAAGAAACTGCAGACGAATCTAATAAAAAAGTTGATTGGGCAAACAAATGCATATTGAAATTCAGAGAGTGCATACAGCTGTTCCCTGCACTTAGTCTATGTTCAAGTGACTTACCTTAGGATGCATGAACAAAGAACAGAAGTGGTATGTATAGGTGTTTGCTGCTCCCAAGAGCTGCATGGGGAAATTGGGGTAAGTAATTCAGGGTTGGAGGAGAGGCAGGTGGGATACATTGGGTTAGTGGATCCATGGGGTGGATGGCATTGGTGGGATTGAGAGGGCTGGTAGGTCTGCAGAGGGTTGGGTGGGGATATTTGTCCATCTGGAGGTGGGATAGGAGGGAGGTGAGGGACTAAAGATATCCTGGTCAGGATTAAGGGGGTAGGAAAAGCACAGCCCTGGGGCTGAGGTGAGTGCCTGGGGCATTTGATAGATTGGGTTAACCCATTCTTGAGGTAAGTTCACCTCCTTAGATGAATGAATTTAGATCAGAAATTATCCTCTCCTGCACAGCTGTTTCCTAGCCCTCTGCCCCAATCAGCCAGTGGGGATGCTGGCAGTGAGCCCCAAGCTGGGTGGGGATTCCGTGCCCAGCAGCAGGCTGATCAGGAGCTGTATTGCTAGTAGAGGAGTCCAGGCCAGCCCCCGGCTGGATGGGGATTCGCTGCCCAGCCAAGGGCTCACTACCAGCTGCCCCACTGGCAGGACAGCTCCCAGCCAGCCTTCAAGTGGGCAGGGATTTCACAGAGTGGGACCCCATCATCTTTCCTGCCAGTCAGTGTCTACATGAGTGCTACTGTGCAGTAGCTATGGCACAGTTAATCTAGTACCTCTATTTACAGGTAATAGCTAACTGTGCAATAGACTAATTTACTGTGCAGTAACTACTGTGCACAATTTACTGTACTGTTAGTCTACTGTGCAGTAAAGCATCTCATGTAGAGGTGCCAACAGATAGGTCATAGAAGGAATACCTAGATGCCATTATATGCATCTGGGTAAAAATGGTTACCCTAAGTGAAGCAACTGTCAAGAAAATCAGAAGGGAATGTTTGATCATATTAAGTAACAATGTATTATAAATAAATAGGCAATACAAATTAACCTTTGGAATATATCATTTCATGGGGTTATTGAGGGAAGTGTTTTACTAATATTGGTGGGAAGATAGTAAAAATACATTAAGCGGTATAGTCCAAATTTGCTCTGAAGAACAACATTTTTTCTTGCACATATGTGCCTGAACATTTAATTTCCCACTTGCTTTAATCTATTAGGAGGGGAAAATGAGAGGGATTTTTTTTTAATTACTGAACAGTTTTGTTTATATTTAGATGATCTATATTACATAAATATATTGTCTATATACTTCAGTATTGTGAATGAAGATGCAGGAAGGCTCAATGCTTTATAAGGATAAACAGCTTTTTAAATTGGGTATCACCAGGGTATTTTGCTGACTGTCAGACTGAGCTTAAATGTTGATCTGCTCGTTCCTTGCTAGGCAAAGCTGAAAAAAATGCATCATTTAAGTTATCTTCAAAAATCCAAAAATGTAATTTGATTGGTCACTCGTGTGTGTCCAATTATGATGTAAGCAAAGACTCCTCAAGAAAAAGAATGACTTTGCTCACTCTGAGACAATTAATCCTAATGAAATGCTATCTCTAACAGTTACCATGAAAAACTAACATATTATCTACCTGCCAGAATTTATTCTAGGGAACAATTATGTATGTTAGGAAGATGAACTAGTTGGTCTTCAAACTACTACTAATAAACCGTGTGTACCATAGCTTTAAAAAAACAGACAAACAAATGAACAAAGACTATATTTACAAGCAATATTTCTACATAATAGCTTCAAATATTTAATTTTACTTGAGCAACTATGTTTATGTTGGTTCATTTGCTTATAATGGTTCTGCAGTGTTGGACTCAACTTCTTTTAAGAATTTAAAAGAAATATGGTGAAAGCAGACATTTAATTCTGGGGACAGAAGCTAATATATCTCATTACTATCAGATCTCAGTTTATCCTCAAGTCATTGGTCTATAGTTAAGAGTTGAAGGATAATGCATAAAATGCATATTCTATTTATGTATGTACCATCTTCTGGCTATAAAGGGAGTCAAAAGCTACAGTATTTTTATTCAAATCACAAGATTCCCAACACATTGAACAACGAACCCTTTTGTACCTGACCCTAAGGCCATCTCTACACATGCAGGTGAAGACGCAATGGAATGTAATGCATGAGTCACAATTATAATTACACCTCCTGCTAAGCCACACATGCATGGCAGGGGGCACAACTGCAGGATCATGCATTAGATCCCATTGCATTTTACTTCTGAAGCAAGGGGAATCCAATCCTGGGCTTGCACTACACCAGCAAGGCAAAAGGTCCCAGGGCTGGGAGCCCCCTTAGTTGAGGGGCTTCTAGCTGCAGGGGCCTTCCATACCCCAGGGCTGAAGGACTGTGGCTGCCACAGTCCCCAGGTCTCAGGGGTTTCATGTACCCCTGGACCCAGTTACCATTATTCCCCACTCTGGGGGGTTTATGTTGGGCCTGGTGCACCCCTGTGGCTAGAAGTCCTATCAGCTGATGGGGCTTCCAACCACAGGGGAGAACCTGCTACACATGCAAATTCAAGCTCAATAGCAACCAGTTATAAAGTTAGTACACATTTTTGAGCTTTAACTTCATAGCTGGTTGGAGCTTTTTATCATGTGATAAGTACTTGCACATGTAGCTAGCCTTAAGGTATTTACACAATTAAGCAGTTATTTGTGCAAAACCTGTCATGTGTAGAGGGAGCCTAATTCTCCTATATTAGAGATATTCATCCATTACTTCCTTTATTCCTTTTAGAAGATGGACTTTGTCATCATCAATCATTTCTTTGCAGAATTTATACTTATTGGTATGTTAATAACAATTCCCTTCATGTCCTGGCACCTATTTTTATGTTACATTGTTTATATTTTTGTCCTCCTTATGCTTTAGCTATGTTTTAAGGAAACCATGATGGACGTGCTACTCTACAATCTCATTGTGTTACTCTTTGCAATTCTGCATTAAAATAATTAAAGCCACATGGAAACTGTCTGCATGCTGGCTCTTATTACATATAATTTTGTCCATACAATGAGTCTAGGTAATTTCAGTTCTATTTCTAAAATGTCTTTCAGTGTGTAATAACATTTGACTACAAAATAATTTTCCATATACTAAATAAAAATCATTGTGCTGGTGAAAATGTACCAACCTTTATAAACAGAGCTGGTGGGCTGAATTAATGAAAGCTGTTTGTCACATACCTCTTGACTGCAGAAAAGCCAATTAAAGCAAAATTATTCCATGAACTAATACAGACTATTCATGCCCATTTTGTATCAGAGAACTATATGTTTGGAAAGGAATGCAGTTGCTCTAAAGACCAGAGCTCTTTTAAATGTATGCTGTGTACTGAACATCTACTTGGAACTGTCTTTGCATGATAAGATCATTATTTTCACAAAATGTAGCCCATTCTTCTCTAATTTAAGTACAAGGACTCAGGTTGTTTGACAATCACAGAAAAGATATATGGCCCACTCATCCACTAGCGTAACTTGGGGTGGGTGAGCCTGGCATCAGCCCGGGGCACCAACTTAGGGCTGCTGGGGAGTCCATACGCTGGCAGCAGCAGCAGCCTGTGGGTGTTACAGTTGCAGCTGGGTGCATGGACACCATGCTGCTGCTGTAGCAGCAACAAGCAGGGCTGACAGACTATATTATAGCAGCAACAGCAAGGGACTTTTTTGAGTCCCTGGAGCAGTTAAAACTCCCACCCCATCACCCTGCTTTCACAAAACTCTTCCTCTCCTGTCTACTCTCCCAGTGGCACCTCCTCTCCCATCTCTGCTCTCCAGGTCACAAATACTGCTACTTACATCTTTGCTCTCATCAGCCTAGTTATTCTTGCAGTAACCATCAGGCATCCCTACTTGGTTCTTTTCAAGGGTTTGTTGCTCTAGAGATCATTGGGTTCAATACATACATGGAATGAGAAGAACTATGAATGACTAACTTTATTGCGGAGTAGTAGGCAGCTCTGCAGTCCCTTGCTCTCTCTAACTAACTAGCTTTACTGAAGCACCATCTCCCAATTACCACCTTTTCCAGTCTCTTTAATTAGGGAGCATCTTTAAATTATAACAGTTTTCCCACTTCCTTCAGTTCCAGAGTACGATGACCCACTCTTGCTTTTCCTCAGATGTTCATAGTGTTCGTATTGACCTTACCTGCCATTCTAATACCATTTTCAACACTCACAAACAGACTTGTCATCCTGATAGCTCCTATTTACAAGTAAAGAACAATAACAACAAATCTGAAGTGTGGATAATTCTTAGGTATTTGTAGTTATGCTCTCTCTTTTGCTTTCTCCAGAAAAACAGAAACAGGGTTAATTACAATCCACTTCTTCCGTCTCCCTCTCTGAACTGCTACAGTATGAAATTGCTTGCTTACCCCTACAATCATAGAAGAGCAGAGCTGGAAGGGACCTCAGGATGTTATCTAGTCTAACTCCATTGTTCAAGGAAGGAACAGCCCAGTCTAAACCATTCTAGACAAGTATGGGTCTAATCTGCTCTTAAATATCTTTCAAAGATGGAGATTCTGCAACCTGTCTAGATATTCTGTTTCTCACTGTTTTGAGTGAGAAAACAGATTGTCCTAAAATCCAACCTAAATTTCCCCAATTCAATTTTATTTATCAGCTGCATAAGTGACCTTAGGTACCACAGTGCTATTGGATTTCACTTTCCTCGAGTCCCTGAAAAGCAGTTAATGCAAAAGGTGGGTGGGTCTCCTCCTCTTGGTTGCTCTTGCAATTGAATATTAAGGGTAGGATGACAGTGTTTTAAAAAAGAAATGCATGAATCAATTTTCAGGATGGAAACAAAGTGGAATGCAATTACACTTGGGTTCCTAAGTTCACTTAGTGGATCAGAATCTGGTCCAGAATTCCACTACATTCTAATTCTGTCTGAGTCACTCAAACAACTGCTCTTCCAACATTTCAGTCATTGCTCCTCACAACATTGTTTCACCTTTCCTCATTCTAACCTAGTGAATGAGTAAAAAAAAATACTTTCATTTTCTTATCTTTATTCTCTCAATTCCTGTTTCCTTAAGCTTCTCCACTTGTATTTTTTCTTTGTTGTATTTAGGACTAGAAAAACTCCTCTAAGCCATCAAGTACAGTCACTGCATTCACAGGCAACTATTTGACAGCTAGAAAATGATATTTAAAGGTTTGCCTTTAGGAATTGGCTTGTAGGTAAAGTAGATACTGTATTAGAACAACAGTGCAGGGGAATGGCAAGCATTAATTGGTTTCTAAAAGCCTATTTGTCGCAAAGTTTCCTTCAAGGCAGACACTGTGTCTGAGGCCAAGAGACAAGCAACCATAAACAGGCTGGGAAATTTGCACACTGTAACAGAGATACGGGAACCTGCTGCATTGGCTAAGTTACAGTGACCAGCTCCAGAACCCTTGGGATTTCTGGTTTTGGTGGACAGACCAAATTAATTTGGGCGTGCCCAAACTAAGACACCAGTAAATGACCAAATTAAGATGTGTGCATGTGATGGGTTTGTCAGAATAAAGAAATACACTGACAGTGTAGCGTGTCATTGAATAAAGTTTTAGCATATTGTAACGCAACGCCACAACATGCTAGCTTAAACAGCTTGGCATTTGAATAGGTTATGTTTAGATTAAGTAATGATAGCTTTATATCGATAGTAATATGGTTACTATATATATAAATAAAATGTGTAATCATTTATATAATATGTAATTGAGCTATGTATTTTTTATAGTGTATTAAGGATAATAGTATGATTGATTGAATGAATGAAGAGTGTATGCAATGTTTATAGTGTGCCTGTGTAAACAAGAGGAGGCCTGCTAAGGTGCTGAATATGCAAGTTATTAAACAATGAACTGTTAGATGGATGGCTGAAGAACCAGTGTGTGACCAGATGCAGAGGAGATAGGCTAAGCAACAGGATAAAGGAGGAATTCTGCCTGTCCTGCAATTTAGCCTAAACAGTCTTCAAGGCTGGAAGACTGACTTTTATGACAGGAGTGGCCTTGAGCTGAGATAACAAAAAAATGATGACAAACAACATCTGGATAGAGATGTGCCTTGACTTCACACAAAGACTTGAAATCTGAATAAAAGTGGGATCCAACAATGCCAGAGCGGGGAATCCACACTCTGCAACCTTTGCTGAAGCACAGATGCGTCTCTTCATCCCTGCTCCCATCATCCTCAATGAGCCTGGCCACCCACTGCTAACATTGAGCAAGCAAACTAGTAACTATAACATCTCCATAGAATGTGCTTGTGTGAATGATGAGTGTGTTTGTCTCTGTGAAGTCTTTGTATGTTTTTGTTTTATGTAATCAATAAACACGGCATCTTGCCTTATCCCCACATAAGGTCTTGCTTGTGATTTGAGCAATTGGCAATTCACGTAACAACAGGACAGAACACGGACAGTATGATGTCTCCAAAGGGAGACCAATCAATAATGCCCGGAGATGAAGAGTCGTCATCTTCTGGAGGAATAAAAGGCTACAAAAGGAGGGATTTGAGAGCAGCAAAGGGTCCCAGAGAGGGGAACACAAGGCTACCATGGACAGAGAGCATACCACCAGCCCACCTCATCCACCCCACTGGAGGGAATTGGGGGCCCTCAGCACTTGACCTCCAGGCTCCTGACATATGACATTCAAGAAAGAATCACAGGTGAAGCTTGCATACTGGTCAGACATATCTTTCCTCTGTGACAACCTTAGGACTGGTAGATATAGAAATGGGGAGGTTATTTTGTTTGCCTTGCCTGAATTATTCTTATCTGCTATTGCTGTGTATCAATAAAATTTGTCTAATGAGAAGTTGTGGGTGGTCTGAGGGTTTGGATCCTCCAAGACCAAGGTCTCTGGGTCATAAATCCAGTTCCAACACTGTTTACACAAGGACTTCCCACAAGTTGCCAATTCCACCCCCTGTCCCAACAACTACAAGATATAATGCCCAAAACACCAATGACATTTTATAATACACTGCATCTAAAAGCAGGGGAGAGGAGGGCACTTGTAGTGACCTCCCACGTGAATGAGAGACAAACCCAGAATTGCTTTGAACAGAGTCCTCTAAATACTGCTTTTTTCCCCCCGGGTATTGTTTTGTTTGCCTGTTAGCCATACGCTTTCCATTGCTGTAATGTGCACCATATTTCAATTACAATGTATAAGAACTCCTTGTTTCTAAAGATTATATCTATTTATCTAGATAGCTTGCTCTCTCTCTAAAGAACATTCCAGTCATATGTCTACTGTGTAAATATCTCTTCCCAACTTTTCCATCCTGAAACTTATCCAGGCTTTTTACAACACTGAACATTTCTGCACTTAAAAATAATTTACTATAAATTTAAACATGGACCTATTAGCAAAAATGCTTCCCTGATCTCTTGGCTGGATTGGAACAACATAACATTCGCAGGCTTCGTGAACTCTGTTGGTTCTAGCTCATATGAGTTCTTTGGTTTCCAAAGCTCCAAACTCCTTTTCTCCTACCTCAGGCTTCCTAAAGCTTCCTTCTCAGCACCACTCAACCTCATGTTCTATTTTACTTCTCCTTGTTTCTCATTTCTCTACGTCCTACATTTTTTGCAACTTAGTTGCCACTTAGTAACTTGCTTGAAAAAATGATTTTTTAAAATTTCAGTATTGCCCAGAGGCCACAACCAGAATAGGAATTCTATTGTACTATATCCCAACCACAGACCAAAACAGAGTTTGTTATCATAGAGTTTATGTACTACATTATAACAAAATGCAATATATAGATGCAATGAACAAATGACGGCATCAAAACCGAAGACCAGTTTATCAATTAAAAGGTCTCAGAGGACAAATTTGAACTGCATTTAAGGTTTGAGATAATAGGTATAATATACATTAAAATGAGAAATTAAAAATAAACAGTCCCTACTGAAGATTTACAATGAAAAAAGATTCTATTTCTTGGGTTAAGACATAGGTATACACAATATCTACACACGAAATATAAGGTTATCCATAAGCATGACTTATGAGTATATTCTGGACTGAAAATTCCCTTTCTGCATAGTCAAACAGCTATTTATGACATTGAGGTTAAGACAATTCTTCACAAATCAAGATTTCTGTCTTGGCTTTTGAGTTTAGATGCCTCACAGCAATAACATCAAACAGTACTGAAAGACTGCATATTTCATATCTTGTTGAACCATCCATTTCATGTGAAAGAACATGGAAGAAACAAAAATAAAATGTTTCTGGTGGTTTACATAATTTCTTTTCTATTCTTCTGTATCTCATTATTCAGAAATAGTGGGGGTTTTGTTTGCTTAGTTTTTTTGTTTGTTTAATTGTCTCTTAGTAGACTGAATACTGTTATGTTTATCTTCAAATGGATCAAACAGCTATTTTGGTTTGAAATTAAACCAATTTAAGGCATATTTCAGGGTTATTTCCTTCTTTAAAAAAGTAAATGCATGTTTTATTCCTCCCATATCAGTTCTCCCTCAAATATCCTTAAGTAAGAAAATGTTTATAATTAATATATAACAGCAACAGGCAGAGTCTAGTTTTCATTTCTGTATCATTACTATCAATCACTGATTGTTAGACTCAAACCTTTTCATTTACACTCCAGCTTCTTTCTTTATATTAATCTGCCATTAATTCAGGCTGTCTGTAAACATATATATGAAAGCATATCCTAAATAAAAGGATTATGCATCCTGTTTTCACTTGTGCTTAAATTCAGCTTTATAAATTCTTGAACCTCTGTTTTTATTTAATTTCTGTTAGGCAACTGTACATATACAAGATGACACTCTCCAAATACCAGACCACTAGGAAAATAAGTACAAATAGGTTTTTCCATAGTCATAGAATTTGTTTTGTTAAAGTTAAACTACAATTTTGATATTTCTGGTTAGTTACAGGATTTGGGTTATGTGTTTCAGGACTGGAGTTTTAAGTAAAGAACTAACCATTTTTAGAACAAAACAAAGTCCGATCTTGCATCACTAAAATTGATCAAGACTCGGAGCTCCTGGTCTTCGTGAAGTCACTGCATGTATTTGAAGTCAGGTACATAATTAAGCACTTTGCAGTGCTTAATTCACCTGCTTAGATTCATACCATCCTATAAGGTAAATGGCAAAGGAACATAGTAAACAGAGCATGGAACTTACTCACAATAGCATTTATATGAGGTTACAAGCCCAAATACCCAGGTTAAATGTTTTGAATTGATCAATGTGAATTCTTTCCAAGTATATCATAAAATATTAATTTCCCAAACAGGAAAAAACATAAGCCCCTTAATTTTTCTTTAAAATGTGTCACGCATCGCCTAAAGAATGCTATCCACAGTTTCAGTGCAATCACCAAGATTTCAACAGTACTTTATCTTCTGAATTAATTGCTATTTATCCTAAAAGTCCTCCAGGAGTCCATCAAAAACTGCAACTAACTCCTGTGGGGGAAAAGAGACAACTTCCCTCCCTCCTCTCTGAAATTCTTGTATGATGGTGCTATGGAAAGCATAACAATTAATATGCATTGATGGATATTAGCTTCATAGTATTATTTAAAGGTTTGCTTTTACCCATTTTTCAGAAAACAGTGTCTAAATGTACCAATGACTTTTAAAATCAAACCAACAGTGCCCTTCTAGTAAGCTAGAAGTGTCTGACAGAGCCAGGAAGGGAACTCAGGTCTCCAGGCTCCAACTACAGTCTCATAAACCACATACATACATGTATAGTTATATTTCCTTTTTTAAAAAGAACAAAAAATACTTTGTAAGCAAGCCATATGAAATATGCCAATGTGATTCCCAGTATTCTTTAATAATTCAAGTTTGTGTGTACACTTGGCTGTTTGTATGGTTATGGGACCAAATTTGGGTCCCTTCAACTCACATAGACTCCCATTGTCATTAGCAGGCCTCCACAGAGATCTAAGTGGTCATCTTTATGGTTTCCTTTAAAGGATTGGACAAAAATTGTAGAAACAAATGTTAGGCAAAGAACAGCAAGGTGAAGTGGCTAAGAATAAAATAGAGATGCTGTAAGCCTCAAAGAATACTGATGGAAGAAATAGTAATACAATTATTCAAATCATAGCACAGAGAAAATAGCCACATAAAATAGCATATCCAAATGTAGTAAGAATCATGATAGTTTAATTTATCTTCAGTGTAAAGAACGCTTTTAATTAATAGCAAACTTTCTGTACTATAGTAGAAAAACCTGACTTTTTGGAAATGGATTCTGTCAAGCTTTGTGGGACTCACAGAAAAAAAGCTATATTACACATGCACACACACATACACTCACAAAGATAACACACAGTACTTATTCTCTCTGACATACAGTAGGGCGCCTTTCATCAGTGAATGAGCGATGACATGCATTGTCTCCTATGTTATTGGAAGATAAGATTGCATTGTGGCAGGTCATCAGGAGCTGTCAGTACAGGTTGCCACTGTTTCCCTTGGAAACAGCAGCTTCTAGTTACCATGAAAATGATGAAACATGGCATGTTTTTAAAAAAGGATCAAACAGGGTAGTGTGTCAGCACTATATTTACATCTATGCATTATTCCTTACATAGGAGCATGAATACGTGGATTTCAATCTACTTCCCCAAAGACATCTTCAACATTGATAAATGGCTCAAGTTGGTTTAGCACCTACAGGATGTGAAAAATGGATAGATGGAAAACTCATATAGATTGTAAAAGAGAGCAAGGCTAGTCACTTCGGAGGCAAACAGGCTTTTCACGCTTTTTTCTATCCATACACCATAGAGGCTTAATGGTTCTATCAACACAAGGTACTAGACTAGCTTTATAATATCAAATGAAAGAACTGTTAAAAAAGGAAAAGAGCCTAATGCCACTTGATTCCCTTGAACATCATCCTGTCCTGAAGATTGCTTCTGTTGGAGGAAAACATGAACATGGAGGCAGGTATTGTTGATATAGTCCTGTTATTAATAACGAAGGTATAAAACCCAACCAAACCAAATAACAAGAACAACCAGACAACAAGAAATGGTTTCTTTGCTCAGGCTTCCAAGGTCCTTTCAGTCAAGACTTCATTAAACATAATTTTTTCCCTAAGCTTTAGCACAGGATACCAGTCTAGGTTGTGTTCAGGCTATGCCTGGGGCTTCTGCTGCAGTCTTCTTAGCCTACTTCCCTGCTCTTTTTTGCCAGTACAAACAATATCCAGTGAAACTGTTTTGCTCATATAATCTTTGCATATAACTTTTTCAGGGGTGCTTCTGTTTGGAATAGAAGCCACTTACAGCTCCATAAAGGAGCCAAGAGGTTTCTTACAACCATCTTACATGAAAGATGATGCTTGCACTCAGTAAGATTTAACCCTACCCTAACAAAATACCTCTTTTGTACAAAATACAGAGGCCAATCCTCTGTGGCATTAAGCACCCCCCCACAAATTGCTGAGTATAATGTGGTGTCCTTGACTTGAACATTACAGTGCTACAGGGAAAGTACCTTGGACCTCTGGATCTACAAGCATGAGCACTGACTGGCTGAACATACTGTATGATCAAGTCAGGCTCCCTACAACCATTGAGTTTATATCACTTTTGTGGCTTCGCAACCCTAGTGCTCTTTAAGCCATAATTTGATTGTTGTAGAATTTAAAATAGTCTTAGGTTTTCTTGGCTAGGGACAGAAGTTGCACATAAACTGGTTTAAACCTATAGCAGAACAGAAGATCAGTGGGCATAAACGAGTTTCAAAATGGCTGAAACTGGTTTAAGATAAACCTGGTTGAATGTAGTATCAGACTTAACTGGTTTGAGTCAAACCAGTTTACGAAACTACTATCCCAGACCCCTTCCTGGTTCAAGTTAAATCATAGTCCCCCAGCATGCTTTCCAGCTCTGAGCTGGGCTGTACTGTTTGCTCCCACAGAGTAGGATTGGGGGAAGGGGTAGGGACTGCCCCATGCAAATCCTGGCTGAGGTCTGGGAGGGGGATTAAATATCCCTTCCCCCAAGTACAGAGGTGCCCTGCCCTGCTAAAAACTTACTGCTGGCTATGACTGTGAGCTATAAATCTCAGAGGCACCTGTAACCAGGAAGAGGAAGTGATGAGGAACTCTGCAGAGTCCTCCTGCTGTAATTCTGGGCTGCAAATCCAAGAAACTTCGGGAGCAGCAGTAAGAGAAAGTGAACGCACAGCCATGTTGGCTATATGCCAGCAAGCCATGCTCTACTGCCCTCCAGCTTCTGGCCTGAGCCACTGCAGGTATGTGGCTGCATTTCCTGAATAAAAACTTAAGGTCTGTCCAGTTGTTTCTCAGTTTAATCTCTGCATTTTAGGCTAAACTGCAAAGATTTAATTAATTCAGTCTTGGGCTTTTTGACTGTCTGCACTTAGCCCTCAAGGTTGCATTTGGTTACTAAGGTGACACTGCACAGCTAGGTTGCAGAAATGTTCACTGGCATTTTGGCTACTTCCCAGCTTCAAGGGGGATAGAAGAAAAATGGCAGCATCTGCTTTGCCAGTCTCCCATCACAAAGGGAGTCACTATAAACAGGAGAAAACCTCAGGTCACTCATTAAACCTGAGTTACATACTGTTTTGCTTGGTTGGTGCAAAAGTTTGAGTTGACATGTTTATGTAAAAGACAACTTTTTTTTACTACTAAAGTAAGAGCAATGAGATTTTTCAGTCATGGAAAAACAAATGAAAATGTGATGACTATCTTTGCACAAGCTCATTTTGCAACAAACAAAAGAAATAGTAATACGTGTAAAACAGTAAATATATTTTATGACAAAATATAACTTTCAGTTAAAGCTTATTCTAATTTTTAAAATTACTGAACACTGAATTTTCTACATTTAAAGGCTCTGTGGTTAAAGATATTTTTAAAGGCATTTTATAAAAACATTAGGTAAAAAAGGAGAACCAAAACAAGTGCTTTATATTATAAAGAAAACTTATGTGTTTTGGGGGGAGGAGGTTGCAACACATTTTCTTTTTTCAGGTGTATTTGGGTTATATTAGGAGGTAAGTGGATATATATCTACATCACAAACAGAAGAAGTGTTGCATCTTCATGGCAGGGTGATCACAGAAAAGCTAAAACTGGGCATGTCTACATGAGACGCTTTATTGTGTAGTAGTCTAATCTACAGTGCAGTAAAGCATCACTATCTACACATACGTACATTTACTGTGCAGTGAACTAGTCCACTGTGCAGATATCTAGTATCTGTAAATACTGGTAGTGAAATAACTGTGCAGTAGATACTGTGTAGTAACACTTGTCTGGATGCTGACCAGGAGCAAGTTTGCTGCCAGTCAGCTTAGGCAGCAGGGGGCCACAGGAGACAGGGGACTTGCTGGCACCTATGTCCCAGTGGGCATGAGGTGAGGAAAGCTCTCCTCACGGCAGGGGCAGCTCTCTCCTGGCCCCGTGCACATTAGGTCTCCACCTGATATGCACAGGCCCAGGAAACAGCTATTGCTGCAGCTTACCAGCCCACCAAGTAGCCAGTCCCTTGCCTCCCCCACCTAGCACCTGGGGGAGCCTGGAGCTCCTCTTGGCTGCGGCAGGAGGGCAGGGTAGGGTGGGAGCACATGTAGAGCATATGTAAGCCTACTGCGAATTAACAGCATGTGTAGCCACACCTACTTAGTCCCTAGTGAAATCTGTATTACAGAACTGCTGCACAATTTGATAGATTAGCAGATGTACATAACACACATTTATGAAATGCAATAGGTCACCAAGAGCTATTTTTCTCCTTTTCAAAATAAAAACCCAAGTATGTCCCACTTCGTAAGGAAACCTACTATTTAAGCAGATATAACTATCCCAATTACATCTTTTGTTCATGTAAGGCTACAATACATGGCTACAGAGATCTTGGAATGCCCTCTAGTGGTAGTTCTAATTATAGAACTTGATATAGGAAATACTTGTTGCACTATTACCCAGCATCCCTAACAGGAAGCAAACATATTTGAGTCTGAACAGTGAAAAAGAAACTATGGTGAACTTTTTAAGCACTATTAGTAACTCTGTCTTTTCCTTACCCAACATCAAAGTCTCACTACTTCACAAATACCAGCCAGAAGCTTGAAACTTAACTCAGTTCCTAAAACTCTGAATGATTCTCAGCCAGTGGAGGAGCTGGACCCTAGCTAAATTTTGAGTAATTACTCCTCCTATTCTCAGAAAATTTCACAAAGAGATTTATGGCTTCAGATCAAAGGCAAACAGTTGTAGGCAAATTTAATTTGGAATTTCTGAGTTTGTTTTAATCTAAGACTCAGGAAAAGTCAATTTGCCTACAGCAAAACATGCCATATGTGTTAACTGACACAACTTGGAACCAAAAGGGCTTTGTATTGTTGTACAAATAGCACTGACACTGAATTGGAACAATAGATTGAATTAGATGGAATTGGAATAATTCAATAATAGACTGAATTAGATGGAATTGGGATAAAGATGCTGAATTGAAATAATAGATGGGCCCAAGCTTGTCATATCCAGTGCCAGATCTGTACTGTCCCTTTGCTTCAAATACATTCAGGCTCTAGTCCATTTCTAAGATGAATGACAGTGACATAAATATCTTGGACTAGTAAAATCTCATGGCTTACCTGATTACTTTTATGCATACTAAATACACCCTACATTAAAAATCACAGAAGTCAATTATGAGCAAGTGTATCACAACCATACGTTGGTTAATCAGAGAACGCTGAATACTTTTACTAAGAGAACTATATTGACCACCAAGGGATTCAAGATGTCTCTTACTGCTTGTATACCCTGAATAAGGGTTATTTCCCTTAAAGGAAAACTGACATCATAGACACCTCTAAAGCAGATGTTCAATGCCAGCATACTGGAAGATAGTGATATTTTGTCACCAATGCACTAAAGTGCTTCAACTAGGCAGAAGGGATAAGGTCTATTTTGTATGCAGTAAAAGAGATGTCACTTGGGACTGAACACCCTCAGTGTAGCTGACATTTCTGAATGTATTAGGTGGATGAAGCTTTTCTTTTCTGATTTACTTTCCACAGGGTTGGAAAGACAGTCACAGATTCATGTTCACAGTGGGTAGCACTCATGTCTGCAGCTAAAATGAAATCGTATGGGCTAATGAGGTATTATATTTCTCCAGCAAAAGTTCTTTCTGCTTTTTTTTATTGCATGTCTAATGGGCAATTAGATTCACAAAAAGGTTAAAATACAGAATGATACAAGCTGAAGTATTTTCAAAGCTCACTCAACAAAGATTACTATGGACATTTGCTGAAGATTGAAGCTAAAGGCCTGATGAAGTAAGCTCAAGTTCATGAAAGCTTATGCTTTCTATATATCCTGGTTAGTCTATAAGGGGAATATCTACATGCTGAACATGTATAGATGTACCCCTAGTCACCAGCTATCAATACTTGGAGGAAAGAAAAACAATAACCGTGCCTTCCACCTTTCTCCTTCAAGTCACACTAACAAGCTGGCACTTTGTTAAAAAAAAAAAAAATGTACTTCCCCACTCCTAATTAAGACCCAGTCATACAATTCCCAATTTATGAAGACTACCCACTGAATTCAAAAGATCCAAAAGTTTTAGCCCTTTGTTTCCTTTTTCAAAAAAATGCCTATTGGATAGAACGTGTGGCCCTAAATTTTGTGGGAATCAGATATGCCTCTTCTAATCCTGCTCCATTATTAATACAGAATGACTGCCAAACAAATAACTGTCCACCCATTTTAACTGCATTTCCCAATTACAAGGGTTGACTCCTGAGCTTCCCAGCTGTAGAATATACCACAGTTTATATTAAATATACATGGAAATGTATTATTTAAACATTCCCTAAGATAGTCATATACAATTGTAGAATGTATACTATATATCTTTGCGATAGGGGAAACCGTGCCAGAGCCTCATCCCAAAGTCATCTCGGAGACCACCTCCACCCTTTCTATAGGTCCATATTTGCTAAATATCTAGTAATTGGATCTGGGACTGGTGAATAAAGGAGTACACTTTTGTTGGTGAACAGTTAGGGTTCAAATTGGTGGACGAATCCTAAAATGGATCAACAGCCACTAAGCTCCAGAATCTGTTGTCCTCTTTGGACAATAGCAGGAGCCATATAGCCAAGTTAGCAGGCACTGCAGGGCAGATGCAGCACCCTCCATCCATCAAGCCTTGGCTCTCCACTGAGGAAAGTTTGCAGCATCCTAGAGCATCCATCCTGCTACTACAAACTGCGGGTTTGTAGCATGCTAAACTATTTTGCATGACCAATCTACTGGTATCAACTGTTTCCAACCTCCTAGTACTTCACTATAATCATCCATTAACTCTTCATCAAAAGACTTGTAGCAAGAGTTTCCTAGGTAGTTTTGACAGGCCTGAGAACCTGGAAGCTGCTATCCAACCATCTCCACGTGAGCGGCCTAGGTGTAACAGTCACATGATTCTCACTTGGCGACAGGAATGTAAGATCCTAATTAGGAGATCAGGCAGCCCTATTTAGGAGGATCCACCTGCCTGAATCCAAGAAGGCCCCTATAAAACTTGGGGTTAAAAATGGCTCACCGACTCCTGGTTGGTTTCCCATGATCAGAGGGATCTCCTTTTAAAAAGTGGGAGAAACAACTACAAAAACAGACAGAAACTGACAATCAGATGCTGAAACGTTTGTACACTACTTGACTCAAAGGAAAACTGAACTTGCACAAGACCTGCATTAGTAGTAAAAGAGCTACACAGGTATCAAATAGATATTGCTGCCTTATCTGAGACTAGACTACATGAGAATGGTGTGCTTAGAGAAAAGAATACACTTTTTACTGGTCAGGTTACAAGGCAGATCAAAACACCAGCCTACACACAGTAGGACTCGCAATAGCAAACTTTATCACTAATAATCTACCACAGCAACCTGTATCAATATCTTAGTGTCTAATGACATTGCAGATACCACTGTCCCACAAAAATTTTCTGGCAATAACAAGCACCTATGCCCCAACACTACTTGCTCCTGACGAAATAAAGATTCAGTTTTACAGCTAGCTGACTGACACTCTCAGAAACATACCCAACAAAGATAAGAACCTACTACTGGGTGACTTCAATATATGCATTGGAGATAACTACACTACTTGGAACATAATCGTGGAGAAATTTGGACGTGGGTCTCTAAACACAAATGGAGAATTACTCCTAACACTCTGCACAGAGTTTGATCTTGCCTATTTTAATATGCCAGAAAAGTGGTTCTACTCTTGGCAGCATTCTCAGTCAAAACGATAGCACCTTCTAGACTATGTCACCACTTGTCACACTTACCTGAGGGTTGTTTACATTACCAGGGGTATGCAAGGCACAGAATGCTCAGTGAATCATCACTTTATCCATACTAAGTTGAACATCAGGATTCACACTCCTAGACAGAAGGTTGCTCCAAAACTGAACCGACACATTGATGTTTCAAAACTTCGTACAGAAGACGGGAGAATCCAGTTGGCAACTTCCAGTCATGCTGCATTATCAAACTGTGCCAATGCAGGAGCAAGCAGAACTGTCAATGAAAGGTGGGCCATCTTTCTAACTGCAGTGCAACCACCAGCTAAAGAAATCCTTGGTGTCCCAACTTGATGAAATGTGGACTGGTTTGATGCAAATGACACCAATATTCAAGTACTTCTTGTGGCCCATAGAGCCATGCACAAAGTTAAACTGGGCAACCACTCCTTTCCTGTGGCTGCAGAAACCTTTAAGAAATCAAAATCTGAAGTGCAGAAAAAGCTGCAGGAGATGGAGGACACTTGGTGGAGAAACAAAGCAACAGAACTACAAGCTGTGGCTGAAGCTACTAATACCTGAGCTTTTTTTCAGGAGTTAAAGTCCATTTATGGATTGTGAAGAGTCAATAACTGTCCAGTCCTGGCCGCTGATGGCACAACCCTCTTGACTGAGCACAGTATGATATTAGAAAGACGGAAAGAACATTTTGCAACCCTCCTTGATTGTGAATTGAGTGCAAATGAACAAAGAGTAGACTTAATCGAGCAAAGAAAAGTTCAACATGAACTCAAAGACCCACGAACTCTGGAGGAGACTAAGAATGCACTTATGGAAATGGCAAATGGAAAGGCTCCTGGAGCTGACAGAAATCCCAGTTAATGTGCTTAAATGTGGTAGTCCTACACTTCACAAAGCCTTGCTAGACCTATTTACTTCATTCTGGCAAAATGAGGCTTTACTCCACGATTTCAAAGGTGACAAAATCGTAACAATCTACAAGTGCAAAGGAGACATATATGACTGAGGCAATTGTCGTAGCATCTCACTCCTCTCCATTACTGATAAGACCCTTGGTAAGTTGCTGCTGGAAAGGCTCCAGTTTACTGCAGATTATGTAGTCCCTGAATCCCAGTGTGGTTTTCATTCATGCAGTATTGCTGGCATGATATTGACCCTATGCCAGTTACAGGAGCAAACTGCCAAACAACAAATGCCCCTTAGCATTGCATTTGTTGACTTTAGTAAGGCATTCGACTCTGTTGGACGCTGTGCTGTCTGGTGCCTTCTTGCAAAGTTCAGCTGCCCAGACAGACTAATTGACCTCATACTCTGCTTCCATGACAAGCAGGCCCATGTATCAGTGGGTGTTGATTCATCTGATGCCTTTCCTGTAGCCCATGAGGTTAAACAGGGCCGTGTGTTGCCCTTACATTATTTACTCTGTTTTTGGATCAAGTGCTATAAGTAGCCACATGTATTGCCACTACAGGTGTCACCCTAACAATACAGTTTGATGACAGACTTCTAAATCTCCACTGATTCAAGTCCAAAAGCAAATTCAAAGTGAAGTAAAGGATCTACTGTATGTCAATGGCTCAACATTTATCACCCTTTCTGAGAATGACCTGCAACATTTACTGTATTCCAAGCTGCATCCCTTTTTAGCCTCTGAATTAATATAAGGAAAACCTAAGTCCTGTACCAAGAATCTCCTGGCAGAAACCTATCACCTCCATCACCAACAGAAATAAAATTGAATGGTAGCCAATTAAACAACATCAAGTCTTTTTGCTACCTAGGTAGCAGCGTTACTGATCATACCAGCATTGACAAAGAATTTTCAGAATACTTAAACTCAGCTGCCTCAGTTTTTGGTCACCTACAAAAAGGACTAGGGACAAGATTGGGGGGGGGGGGGGCAAAGCATGTATAAAATGCCCAGTTTACTCTACAAATACCAGAGTTGTTGTGCTCCCTGGTCTCCTATACTTGTTGGAGACCTGCTCATTTTATCATTGCCATATCAAAAAACTTAACTGCCTGCAACAATGCCACCTACACAGCATAATGGGAATTAAATGCTGTGACAAAATGACCAACAACGAAGTACTTTGACTGGAAGCCATACTAGCATGTAGGCAAATGACTTGGGTCAGCCACGTTATATGTATGGACAACAACTGACTGCCTAAGAGAGTTCTTCTGTACAATGAATTTGAAAAAAGAAGGTTGACCGTCCCAAACTCTGCTACAAGGACTTCACTAAGCAGCACATACAATCTGCCAGGCTGAACTTAATGTCCTAGGAGGACTCAGCCCATGATAGTTGAGCCTGGCACTCCACTATGAAGGAATGAAAATGAGCAACAGAACATCATTGCACTACCTTGGCTGACTGGAGGAGGGAACATAGACACCAACTTGCCCTGGATGTTTATTGAACCCTGCATATGGAAACTGATTTCCACTATCAGTAGTAGTAGTCACACTCAAACAGGAGTGACAGTCATTACTATTGTATCTATAAACTATGATAAAAAGAAATACTCCTCAATCATTTTGCATGCTTGCTTGTTTATACCCCTGAAGCATTATTTATACTTTTCTGAGTAAAAATTAAATATTAAATAAGAAATCTAGAAGACTGAAAAATTTTAAGCCAAATTCACTAATTTTGGGGGGAAGAGAAACTTCAATCTAAAAAATGTCAAAGCGAGATTACCAAATTGTTAATGTTTCCAGGTAGGAGATTAATTAAAATCAATGTCTTCAGAAAAACAATTTCCAATGAATCAACATTTTCTGACAAAAGAAATGTAATAAATTATGTCTGATAAGCATTTCTCAGGGACTGCCACCAGTAAACCACATATGTTAAGTAAAAGCATGCCCTGACAACCCACTCCCACGTATGTTAAGTAAAAGCATGCCTTGACAACCCACTCCCACTTCCTTGAGGGGGTACACCATGCTGCTCTGGACAGAAATCTTGACAGCAATAGCTTCAGTGCCTCTTTCAGGTTTCGTGTGGGCATGTATTCTTCTCAAGGATACTGCTGAACATGTATAGACATGCCCGTAGTCATCAGCTATCAATTCCTGGAGGAAGGCAAAAGGATAACTAAGGCAGCTATTTAACAGGCTAACGGTGGTGAAAATCCTGTTGAGGAAAAAGCCCTAGGACCACAACACAAACAGCCAGCAGCAGGTCCAGGGTCAGGAGCCATGCTTGTGGAGTGGCTGTGCTGCTCTTCAGCAATCACTGGCAACTGAGGATGACTGTCTTCCATTATCTGTCTGCCTGAAGATGGCTGATGAGGCCTATCCAGGACTGACAGACTCTCCTGCAGCTTGGGCATGTATTTCCATGTGGGGTTGGTGGTGCTGGGTTCTTGTTTTGGTCCATGACATACTGTTTCTGCAGCTCTCACTTTTCTGTCTCCTGTTATTGTTGTGAGGTTTCAAATTACCATGACTTGACATTGATGCTACATTTTTTAAAGTTGGCCTTGAGGACATCCATAAAGTCCTTCTTTGCCCTGCTCTTGAGCGTATGCCTTGGCTGAGCAGGGAGAATCATACGCACAAGATTTTGTAGGGCTGTGCTGTACCTGTGCTGGGACTTACTCCTTGGGCGCTAGAGCCATGAAAAAGTGATGGCTCCAGTGGGATCTCACTTTGGTAACCTGGTGATCTCAGAGTTCACTGTACATGCAAAGTTCCAGCAGCAGCCTGCGCTGACCACAGTTTACTGTGCAAACACACCAGAGCCACAATGTTGTACCCCCTTGGATCCACCTCTGCAAACAGCCAGACTGCAGAGGTAGGAACAGAAAGACAAAGACAAGGTCCTTAGCCTTCAGTGGGATGGCTGGGAAAAGACAGAAAAAGAAACCTCACTTATGTACTTTCTGAGTTATTTGAATTGATCTCTTAAACACTATATTAAAACATTCCCAAAATAGAAGAATGAATTCCTAATAATACAGTTCAGAGGCTGAGTGGCAGCAAGTTACAGTAATAATAGCAATGCACTGATCTTTTGTGTAAAACAAAGTTCTGTTCAGAGGAGAGAAAGGGAAAAAGGTGATAAGTCACTCTTATTTAACCACTTAAATTTATTATATTAAGAAACATTCCATTTCTCAAGGGAACACAAACTGCAACATCTCTCTCCTGCCCCCTCATTCATTTTCATGAATTTGACCAAAAAAGGTGAAAGCTTTCAATTGGAGAGATTTCATACTTTTTGTTTCCTATGATTAAAACATAGCTCTTTGTACAGGAACAATCAAGGCAAGGACCAAAGAAGCAACAGAGAATATATTATTTCTGCTGCTTACAAATATCATGGAAGCTAGAAGAACGTTTGTCATAATGACCAAAAATTATAGTCCAAGAGAGATTTTGTAAATGGAAAACAGGTAAGTTGAGTTTCCCATTCATTCTTTTATAATTTAGGAGACCATATTCTATTAAACCGTGTGTGGTTATGGTGCTAAATATTAGGCCTGTGCAAAGCCTCTAGCATTTGCTTTGGATTCGGATTCGGCTAATTCAGGGGACAGTGATTCAATTCGGTGATTTGAATCACTGTCCTGAATTGATTTGGCTGAATCTGATTTGGAGATTTGGCTGCTGCTGAATCTCTGAATCACCCAGACCCATTCCTCGCTCGGTCTCCCAGCCACGGCAATGGACCCACCTGCCCCAGCTCTCGGCACTTGGAAAAAAAACCCCTGGACTCACTAGGTGCTGCTGGGCGGGGGGTGGGAGCAGCAATCTCCACTGCCCCCACTGCTCCCTGCTGCATGTGGGGCTCAGCACTTACCCCCCAATCCTCCCCCAGCCCCCCAGCCCCACATGGCTGCTCCGCCCACCCCAGCTCAGGCCCTTTAAGAAAAAAACCAACCCCGAACTCACTGTTTCCTTACTTATGGGGGGCGATCCCCACTGCCCTGTGCTACATGAAGGGGTCTTCCATGAGCCCCCCAAAGCCCCAAGGCCACTGCAGGAGCTGGTGAGACAAGGCTTTTTTTTTCTTAAAGAACCAGGAGCTGGGGCAGGTGGGGCAGTCATGGAGGGGCTGGGGGGGCTAGGGGCAGAGCATCCCACATGGCCTGGGGCAGTGGGGGGCTGGAGTCAGGCTTTTTTTTAAAGCACTGGGAGCTGGGTCAGGCGAGGCAGCCATGGGGGCGGGAGGAGCAGGCAGGGCATGGGGCCTGCCAGGGGTCCCCCCATGGTCCCCTCTCCCACCTCCTACTAACTGGCATGGAGTCTGACTCCAGCTCCCTGCTGCAGCAGGCAGGGGCTGCCCAAATTCTGGAAGTTCTCTGAATCTTTTCTGACGATTCAGAGAGCTTCAAATCGATTTGGACCTTTTTATTGGCCCCCAGATTTTATTTGGATTTGCAGATTTGGCCCGAATGGGGCCGAATCTCCTCTGAATCAAATCAGCACCCAAAGCTTCACACAGCCCTACTAAATAGTATATATTTTAGAGTGTTAGTTTTCTTGGACATGGGCTCTCTTTACTGAAAATCTGCACAATGCCAAAAGCACAAGGTGGTGGCCTCTAAGCTGTCACAATATATATGGCATACAACATCCAACAGAATGGGAATTCAAACTTAAAACATGAGTGTGTTTGTCAAAACACCTTAAATTTATTTAAACAACCTATTTTTAATGCGAGTGAAGAGACATATTATGACAAGATGCATCCTAGGGGTGGCTGTGACATTCCCTAGTGGCCATGTTAATTCTGCCTGGCTCCTACTCCATCCTCTCAGGCTCTCATCCAGCTTCCTCATCTGTGTTGCCTTGATAAAGATAATGAGGGGAGGTTGCCCTCAGAGACTGGGGAGCATTGGGTGCTCTTTTTCTATAGTCAGTTAATTTCTTCGGCTCAACCTGGCCCACCTAATTTGGGTTTAGATGCTGCCACCCATCATCTTCTGGCCTTGGGGCTCTGTTCCTCTTGCCCAAATTGTCTTAAGGGCTAAATCTGTGACCTCCATCCTCCCTTATACCTACTACTATACCTCATGGATGTTATTTTTCAGTGTGCTTTGCTTCTGTAGTGGCCTAAGCCCACTGTTGTTCTAGCTACAGACCTCCATCCCTGGCTTACTTGTTCTAGCCTGGCTTTCTCAGCCTCAGCCCTCTCTGGCCTCAGCCTCTGGTCTCCAGACCCCTTGGCCCTGTTTCAGTGTCTGGGCCTCTGGTCCAGGAAAGACTGTTCACAATCTCACCCAGCCCCCTGGTGCCCTATGCCAAGGCAAGCCTGCTCTGGTCTTGTGCCAGACCCTGGCCCTTTAAATGGGTTAGCCTCCTGAGTCCCTGGCTCTGCAAGGCTGTTATTCCCAGCCAGTAAAAGGTTTGGGCTTCAGCCCCATGCAGCCCACTGGGCTCTAGACTCTGGAAGGCTCCTCTGTGGCATTCTACCTGGTCCTTTTAACCATCCACATCCAGTCCCCCAGTGTTAATTTAGCCACGGTGCAAATACAAGCAATTGTTTCTAAACAAAAAGTCTTCCTTATTCTGAATCAATGGTATCCTGCAAACCCTCCTGCCCACTGAGCTCTCACCTCCCAGCTCTCATGGGTGGTTTGGATACCTTCCAGGCTGTCTCTTGCAGTCTCTCTCACAGGAGTTCCACTTCCTGCAATACGCAGGGCCAGACTGACCACCTTGTTTCAGGCAATGGGTTTATATGCCCTAAAGCACTCCCTCTTCTGGTCAGATGACTCTTTAGTCATACACAGGGGTTTCCCCTTTTTCTAATGCTCAGCCTACCCTTCCCTGCTGCAGAATAACCCAGCTGCTTAAAGCCTTTATTCTCAGGCCCTCTGGAAATCTATTCCACACAGCAAACTTATTGCAGTCCAGGTAACTTCTGCTCTGATGCCTACCTACACAGCAAGGTTAGCTTGCTGCACTTTCCTCTTAAATTAACAAGAGCCTCTGGATCCCTATTACAATACACAATGTACTTGTACCTCAGCGCAGATTCTCAGGTGCTGGGGAAGTCAGTTGATGTCACTAATTCAGCTTCCCCAAGAAAATGGATAGCACTTCAAAGAAGTGTTCTTTTGGAATAGTTATCTAACATTTACTAATGCATCTTGCACTTGGCCTGACTAGAGAAGATGAATGGGACCATCTATCTATAGCTTTTCAGACTTGATTGGAAAATGTGATGGTTCATAAATTTTAACCTTCTGTGAAAGTTGCAGAATTTTTTTGGATCCCAGCAAAGAACAAAAATTCTTCATCTTTCTCTAGACAGGAGCAGCTACCAAACATATCGGTCCTAATTTTCAGATGCACTGAGTATTTCTAGTATCATGTCCCTAATTTTCTAATGTGCGTAATTTTAATCCTACATATACTTAAATATTAGGTAGTCAATCTAGATAACTATTCTAGGAATCCAGCTGCTAATTTAGGTGCCCCAAAACAGATAGCTTTTAGTATGCAAAAAGTCAGTTCCTTCTTACAGTAAAGTACATGTCAAAAGTGCCGTTGATGTAAATGAACAAAGAAGTTCCTAATTAAGAAATTAAATCCATAGCATTTAAATATTCCATAAAGAGAGAGCATGCTTGCTGACTTCATTCTAATATCAAAGATGAAAGTTGGCTGTTTTCTGAATGGACTATTTTAATGAAGAGTATTTTATTTTATTTTTAAAATAGTGCTAAGGGTGACCTAAGACAAAGGTGTCAGAATTTCTGGAGCCCAAAGTTAAAGACCCACTTGGAGCAGAATTTTCAAAATTTAGTGTTAAATGGGTTTTGATAGATCTCTCTCTATGGATTTGTTATTTTCACAGTTCTTTTGAGAGAAGTTAAGTGATATGCAAGTGCTAACTATCATGTTAAAGGTGTACTGTGAAGGGGGACAGTGAGTAATGTGAGATGACAATCTTGATTTTGTTGCAGAGAACATTACATCATTTTTAGATCAGAGTTAGCTCCTCTTCTCCATCGTACCTTCATTTGCAAACATACTTTTATATGAAAGGGAAAAATAAAGCAAAGCAGCAACAATAGTGGCCCTTGTTTTCAAATCAGAAATAAGTAATATGATGAAGCAAATGTAGTATCCTTCACTGCCTACATGAAAAAAAAATAATTTGTTAAAATTGTGAATTCTCTTATAATGGGAGAGAAGAATCAAGTTTTACTTAACAAAAGCGGAGGTCAGTTTTGAGGGCAATAGACAGATTTTCCTTTACTAAAAAAGCAAAGAAGTTCTTTGATTCATAAATAGTGATAGCTAAAGAATGTGAACTTGAAGACAATATTTCATAGGAGAATATAATTGAAGATTCATATCTCCAGGAGTTTTAACAGGCTTATTGTCACCTTTTATTGGATTATTAGTGGGTTTTGGATTATTCCAAATAGTAACCTCTCTGATATACAATTGTTTGACTACTCATTTTTTTATTATAAACAGCCTCATGGGAGAACATTTCTATTAAAATTTAAACAGTTGGCATACATTTGTCCTTCCCTTTTGTCACTTCATAATAAACCATTCACTGTAAAATGGTGTATTACTAAGATTATGGATATGAACATATAAGACATTTTTGCTGCCTTGGAAATGACAAATTTGCAAGTAAATGACCAAATCATGTACAAATGCAGAAGAATCCATAGGAAAACCATGGTGTTTTCCAAGTCTCTTCTGAATCCTCCTTTTAGGGAAAAGTGCTCTCCTTTCTTGTACATGGTACAAGATTTCATAAACATTAGGGCTGGAAGGGACCTCGGAAGATCATCAAGTCCAGCCCCCTGCCCAAAGGGCAGGAAGTCAGCTGGGGTCATAGGATCCCAGCAAGATAAGCATCCAATTTGCTCTTGAAGGTGTTCAATGTAGGTGCTTGAACCAACCTCCACTGGCAGACTGTTCCAGACCTTGGGGGCTCGGACAGTAAAGAAATTCTTCCTTATGTCCAGCCTGAAACAGACTTCTAGTAGTTTATGACCGTTCGACCTCGTCATCCCTTGGGGCACTCTGGTGAACAAACATTCCCCCAGATACTAGTAGTCACCCCAATAAACTTATAGGTGGTCATCAGATCACCCCTGAGCCTGCACTTTTCCAAGCTAAAGAGCCCCATGGCTCTCAGCCTGTCATAGTAAGGTCTGCTTTTCTGATTTCTGATCATGTGCATGGCTCTTCTCTGGACACTCTCAAGCTTCTCCACAGCCTTTTTGAATTGTGGAGCCCAAAAATGGATGCAATACTCCAGCTGCGGCCTCACCAGGGGGCGGACATCCTTGGATTTGCTTGAGAAGGATCTATGGATGCATGTCAGCATTTTGGTTTCTTTACTAGCCACAGCATTACATTGCAGGCTTATGTTCATTTTGTGGTCGATAATGACCCCCAAGTCTCTTTCTTCCATAGGACTAGCCAGCATAGCACTGCCGAGCCTATAAGGATGCTCCAGGTTTTTTTCCCCAAGGTGGAGAACCTTGCATTCTCATCCACCCATTTGCTGAGCCTGTACAGGTCAGCCTGGATCACCTGCCTGTTTTCTGGCATGGATGCTTTGCCCCAAAGTTTGGTGTCATTGGCAAACCTGGCCAGTCCGCTCCTCACTCCAATGTCCACATCATAAATGAAGATGTTGAACAACATGGGTCCAAGGACACAGCCTTAGGGGACCCCACTGGTCACAGGACACCATGATGAGTGACTGCCATCAATTACTACCCTCTGTGTCTGACCGCAGAGCCAATTTCCCAGCCAGTGGATCATGGTGGACCCAAGACCACAATTGGCCAGTTTTGCCAAGAGGTGATCATGGGATACCAGATAAAAGTTTTTTTGAAGTCAAGATATATGACATCAATCTCTTTTCCCTTGTCCAGGTGATAGGTCACCTGGTCATAGGTGAGATTGGTCAAGCAATACCTACCTGCAACAAACCCGTGCTGGCTATCCATTAGGAAGTTGGTGTTGACCAGTCCATTAAGGATGGCCTCTTTAATAAACTTTTCTAAGATCTTCCCCGGGATAGAAATCAGGCTGATGGGCCTATATTTATAGGAAGAGAGATGGTTCTTGGGGTATTTGCACGCCCCTGGCAGACATTAATAGAACTGTGCAACTTGGATATGAAGAACTTTATCCTGGATCCCAAAATCTGCATGTGAAGCAGGGTTGGACATACCAGTTTGGGGACCTGGGATAGACCCCCAATTGTACAATTTGTAGGTGGGGAGCTCAGTATCAAGGATTTGGTCCCTTTTTTTTTTTAGCTCTGACCAACCAGTTGTTCAAAGGTTGCTGCTAAAGTAGCTGTCACACTACACATGTGTGTGGAATCTATCAACTGACACCATCCCCATGCTCCAGCACCTAAAGCTATCCCATCTCCAGTTGCCAGTGCTAAGGAAAAGACAACCAGGGATCAGGGACATCTTCATACCACTCCATGTTGCTGGTTAGGTTAAAGCCCTTCCATGCAGCTAGCATGGTGAGACATTGCCCTACCACACATTCAACTTAAGGTGCAAAGGAAGTCAGCTATAAAAATGTTCCACATATAACACTGAACATTTTTATGACTGGTTTTTCCTTTTGTCACATCATTAATTGCCTGAACATGTGGTGGGGTTACTATTTATGCCATGATTACCAAGTTAATCACATCATAAATGGATAACATCTGCCAGGTGGCATAGGGTATTGGGTGCAGCCATGTTGATCTCAGGACATAGACAGACAAGTCTTTGGGTAAATCCAATATCTTTTAACGAACCAACTAAAATAGTTGGAAAAATTCTTCTTTGCAAGCTTTTGGGTACAAAAAGAAGCGTGTTTGTACCCAAAATTTTGCAAAGACGAATTTTTTTCAACTGTTTTAGTTGGTCTAATAAAAGATATTGGATTTACCCAAAGCACTTTGTCTGCCAGGTGCCATAGACATCTACTCACATGCCTTAGCGAAGTCTTGTTGTACTTCTGAGACCTCACTTCTACAAGCAGCATGATGCTCTATGGACTATACTTCTCTGATTTATTTTCCACTTAAAGCTGGCCTAAATCCACTTCAGCAGGTCCTACAGACTGTGAAGTATCATTCCACATAAACTAGTACAGACACTATTGGAAAAAGATTACCTTCCTCTCTCCCAGACAACCTTTCACTGATAATCATGGAGTTCAGCCTGGATGAGAGCATAGAGAAAGGAATCTGTTGAATCAGTGGGAAGAATGATGGTACTTTAACTCACACTCCATATTCATGAAATATGTAAAACAGGGAGTTTATCTGCTCAAAAAAATAAGGAATTTGCGAATAAAATGTCAAAAGTGAATACCCCACACTAAAATTTTTACAACAATTTTCTGACTACTCCAATAATCACCTGTGATGTCAATGCAAAGCCAGATTTCTTTGTGCATTACCAATTAGGACAACAATGTAGTTCTAATGGTGATATGATAACTTGATAATAAAACAAACAGAGCTCAATTAATCTGCCTAATTTTTTTCTCATCAATAACAAATACTTCATTTTTTCACTTTTTTACTTAAACCCTCAGAGGCCAAAATCAATTGAGTGATATTTGATTATAATGAAGGTCTATTTGGACCTTGATTATTGTAGATCAGGGTGTCAAAATCATGTTGTGCCCCAAGCCAGATAAAGACTGCAGAGCACCTTGTGGCCCAAATGGAGACTAAGGAATGGGGTCGCTCTAGCCTGGGGCATATACTAGTAGTTGGCCCACAGCATACAGTGATAGCAGCAGCTCCGGCTTCAGCTCCAGCAAAGGGCATCAATGTTGCCAGCGGCGAAGGGAGGGCAAAAGCACAAGCCAAGTGGCTGCTTGCCACTGTGGTGACAGTGGTAACACACCAAGTAGGCACAGGGTAACCAGAGCTGTATCAGCCCTTGCTTCGCCTCCTGCTGCTGCTCACCATGTCCACCAAGGGCCCCAGATTCTGCAGCAAGCCACATCCCCCAAGTTCCACTTCCCTCTCTGTAGCCCAACAGGCCACACAGAGCAGCACCAGGGGCTGGATCTGATATGTGGGCCATATATTTGACACACCTGTTGTAGATGATTGATTATAAGAACTGTGTAGCGCTTCCCCCTCAGAATGAGGTTGACATGAGGTTATGACATGAAGCAAGAGTCAAGGATTTCTTAGGCTGATATCTTTTACTGGGCTAACTGTATAGTTAGAAGATTTGAATGTAAGATGTACATTCTGTCATGGGGCAGGGTCCTAAGAGCAGCCGTGATCTTTCCTGGTGCCCCCTACCATGCCAAGTCGGTGTCAATGCACCCTTGTTCTCGCCTGCCATGTCTTTGATGTCAAGAGTATTAAGGGAGGCTGCCTTTAGTCCTCCTTGACACGATACCCCTGACATACTTGTCTGTGCCCCGCCTAAGGTGACTCGGTGCCCTCACGCCTTAAGGGCTACGCGTGGCTCCTACCACCCCTAATACCATGCCCTAAGCCTTGCGGATGTCCCGGACATTGTCTAGTCAATTTCTCAGATGGCCTGCATCCTCATAGACGCTCTCTGGCCTCTCCTTCCTTACAGTCGCCTCCTCGGCCTGCACTCGGGCCTTTCCCTGCGCTCTCGCCCGCACTGGGGCTCTTCTACCGGTGCCCACTCTGGGGCTTCTCACAATTGGGGCTCAGGTGGCCGTAGCTGTGCCTGGCCCCTAAATCCCCTCCTCGGGTCTACAATTCCTGTGGGGCTCAGGCGGCCTCAGCCTTACCTGGCCCTCAATCCACTGTGCCCGTTCACAGGGCTGGGGTCAATGCCCCCTCAATGCTGTGCCCTCTCTGGCACTGGGGTCCCCACACCACTGGGGAGCTCCACTGAGGCCTCCTCCAACCCCTATTAGCCTCACGCGGTCCTCCAGTGTAACAAGAAACAACAGAATGTAATAACATGAGCCAATTGTCTACAATGCAAAGCTAAGCCTCCTGGCTAAAATGTAAACTCTAAACCATGAGGCCATTTATCCTCCCAAATCCCTACCAGGGATTCCTCCACCCGGTCTCCTTCCACGGAAGCTGTTCAGGCCATCGGGCTTCTCTACTCTGCCTGCTTCAACAGAGCTCCAACTTTCTCAGATGCCAGAGGGGAATTGCCTCTGGCCTCAGCCTGGCTTGTTTATATAGGCCAGGCCCTGCCCCCTTCTGGTCAGCTGACCAAACTGTGGTTGCCCCGGCAACCGGCACCTGTCCCTCTTTCTAGGAGCAGGGCGCTTCCGTGCCCTGTGACACACCTCCCCCCTTAAGTTCGAGCCTCACTAGGAGCGGGGCACGGAAGTGCCCTGCGACACATTCTTTTATATGAGAATTTATTTTTGGAGCATAGAATGTAATTACAAATCTTTATTCAGCAGCGGTTATTGCAAAATGAAATAAGAGAAATTGAAACAACCTTATGTTGTTTTTTTCCCCCTATGTGGCACAGAAATGTATTGCTTTTAAAGCTGTTTTTTTCTACCTCAAAATAGCACAGCAGTATGATCCTTAAAGAGAATGGACAAGAAAGGGGACAGATTAGCTCTATATTCCTATTCAAAACTGGTCTTGCCTATTGCACAGCTGTTTCTTAGACTGAAAGTTTTTTCTCAAGTTAACATGTGCAAACAAATAGGAACCATTTTCCCTCTTGAAGTTTAAACTAGTCTAAGATATATGCCACCCAGCAAATCAGAACTGCTTGATATTGCCAGGGATTTAACTTCCAAACAAAGTCTTGCGACTTTAAAATTTGCCTCAAAAAAACCAAAAAACCAAAAAAAAAAAACCGGCCTTAAGAAACCTTCTTCAAGCTGAAGTCTGAATTTGATTTTGGTCTCATCAAAGTTCATGTTCAAAGGATACTTCATAAAGCCCTGGAGAGAAGTGAAAAAAAAAAGAAAAGGAAACCTCTGAACAGGTTTAGTTTACCTGTCTGGTTTTTTTTATAATTCTTCTTCTGCTTCTTATAAAGAGCAGGGTGATAAAACACCACAAGCAATAGTTATGAATGCTCAAATCTGAAGGGGTCAGTAAACCTGTGAGTAATTGTATTTATTTGCCAGAGTTGCAACAAGAATCAAAATAAAGAAATAGTTAAAAGATGACTAGGAGACTGAAATTCACAGGTGCTTTTGCATATATGAATTCATCACTAGTATATTATCCCTGAACACCAGCATCTTTCAGATGGTAAAATCTCATCTACATATACATAAAAGTCAGAATTAAAGGTTGGATGTGTTCCTTCCACCACATATATATTTTTTAATTCTGTTTTTGAGATGTTGAGAACATTTGCCATCCCAAGGTGGAAAGTTGGAACTCATGAAACAATAATTCAAGTAGAAAAACAAAACTACTGCATTGGAGATTGAGGAAAAGAGAAATGGAATAAATAGGAGGAGGCATTGTTTTTCTGTATTCTGGACTGAATACATTTCCCATTAGGGCTAAGTAGAGCTATCTGGGGAGGCTAGATCAAATAAGAAATAGTCATCCAACCAAAGGTGTGTCAGGATGGCAGGGTCTAGTGGGGGGGAGGGTTGGGGTTGGATCGGGGCGCATTGGGAAGTTCCTGGATGGATTTGGGGGGTGGGGGGAGCAGGTGGAGTCCACAGTGGAATCAGGAGTCCAGGCAGGATCCACAGAAGTGTCCAGGGAATCAAGGGTGCAGGTGGCATCTGCAGGGGGATCAAGGGGCAAATCAGAGTTCAGGGGGACAGACAGGGTCCACAGGGAGTTGGTGGGGTTCAGGATGATTTTGTGGGATCAGGAGAGCTTACAAAGTCTGCTGGGGGACTTGGTGGGGGATCAGGGGCTATTTTTAGTCCCCCCACACTCCCCTGGTAAACCTATGCCACCATCCCTCCTTGCCCATCTCCCCACTGGGGCTTATTTCCTAGGGTTGGTGAACACTGATAAAACTGGCATCAAGAGTGGCTTGTGAGATAAGAGATTCAGAGTGGGGGGGGACTGGCTGCTGTGTCGGATGGGGAGGGACCACAGAGATAAAAAAAAAAAAAAGCCCAGTGCTAGGAAGGCAAGTAGAAAAAGCACAGCCCTTGGATTGGGGCCAGCAGCTGGGTTTTCTCAGCCCTAGGGATGTGCTGGGAACTGTACAAAAATTCAACTCACCAGTCTAACCTACATCAATCTGATCTGAGTGCACATCAGTTCAGGTCCATCTTAGATCGGATTCCATCATTTTTAGACTGGTCTATGTGCACCAAATTTATGCGTCGTTTGCACGATCTAACCTCCCTCTAACCCCTCTGAATGTCTCTACTTAGCCTAGAGGTAACTTTCACTGTTTTAGTTAGATTTGGATTTGTCCTTCTAAGCATAGCTATTTAACATCTGATTTAATCAAATCACTCACATTAGATTACACCGGGATTATATAATGCTAAATTTTGATAATTTCAAAATCACACTAACATTTGAAGAAAACTAAGATGAGGCTAGTATGCCGCTTAATACAGCAATACAACTGATTCTGCAATTTCATTCAAGACAATGCAAATGTAAAATCCACACAGTTCTGACTGCTGTGCTGAAACTCTGGTTTTCAGACTCCTGCACTTGATATAACAACCTTTCAATCCATCTTGCTCCACATGGTACAAACTGCTGCCCTGCTTCATCATGGAGAATATTACTTCAAAGAACAAGAATCCCTGTAAGCAAGTAGAGTTTAATCCTACTAGGAGTTAACCATCCTCAACTCCAGCTTTCTCCAGGGAGAGTTGAGGGTGTTGAACCAGTCTTCCTAATAGTTCTAGGGATGTGACTCCTGTAATATAATGTAAATGTGAATTCTTAGCCTACAGAAAATTATACACTAAAAGTGTAATGTCTATTATTCTCTAGTATACTCCATTATGGTCCAAAAATTCACAAGAAAATTACAGCATGTTCAGAGAGGCCCCCATCCCAAGGAATTTATAATCAAATTGCAACTGCTTTTCACATTAGCTTTCTTCAGATTAAGCAGACAATCTATATAACAATCCATTAGTAAGAGAAAGGGGAGGGGGTGAAGAAACCGGTTTTGTTTTAGGATGCATCTAGGTACATGAGCTGTTCCAATTAAATTAATGGATGGTAGGATGGAATAGTAGCCATCAGTAACATTACCAAATAAATGTCTTGTACACTTGAAGGTAATTATTCAATGGGACAAATAACATCTTTAAAATATAAACCTTGTGTTTATGTTTGATGCTAGATTGAATACTAAGGTCACCAGACCTTGGTACATGATAACATATACTTCAACTTACCCGTATCATTCCTGCAATTATGAACACATTAATATATTGCTCCTCGCATCACTGCTACAGAATAAATAATGCATTCTTAGAATATCTAGAATAACATAAAATAAAGTTGTCAACACCAATAAGAGTAAAAGAAGTAAGACTAAGATCAGTACCAAAGCCTTAACATTCTTTAAGTAAGAGTTCTTAGAGTGTGCCATCTTAGCCAGATGCTCTCTTAGTAAAGCCTCACGGATAGAAAACTGGACTGGGTCTCAAGAGGTATAGGTTCTCTTTTGATTTCTGTCACCTTGCATTAGGCAGAGTTACTTCCCCTTTCCTGTGCTTCAGTTTTCCCAGCCATAGAGTGAGGGTGATGATTTTAAATGTCTTGGTTAAAGTACATTGAGATTTACTGATGAGTAAAGAGCTAGGTGTTATCTATTTCTAGACAAACTATTACAAATGGCAATCTCTACCCTCAATTAACAATCCTATCACTTTGGTCATGAACATTTTCCTTTTACCCAAAAAAGGAAAATAAACTCAAACCCAGAAATGAATTCTACCAACCTTTTACCATCTATTTACATTTTTGGTGATACTAGCAACTATTTCATGTTATGTGGAACTCAAATACAGAGGTGTGCAATGACTACGTTTTTAGAATGAAGTTATACCCTAAATGGAAGGCCCATAAGCTTTTAGCTACATCTGACCTATATCACTTTTCATTAAGACAGACTGAAGTGATGTCTTTAAAGGTGACGAGATGGTTGAGATCATCCCTTCTCTCTAAGCCCTTTAAGTAATCAGCCACCATAGCTGCCACAGAAAGTTACTACAATCACACAACAGCTCTGCAAAGAGGTTACATTTACTAGAATAGGCAGACCTTAACCCCCCAGGCCATAAACACCCTTCTGCACATAGAAACTAGCATCTGTAGCCTATTGTACTTCTCATAGTGGTTCTGCTTTTTAAAAATAGATTATATTGCAAAACCAATTAAATTGTTACAATTGCTAAGTACATAATTGTCTTCAAGTTATATACTCAGCTTTCCTGCCACATACGTCAACTGGCAGTAGACTGATGAACAACATGTAATTCTCAAACTCAGTACTATTCATTGCTTCTGTGGTTTAATTTCCAATCTGAGAATTTCCAATTTTGGTGACAGGGTCCTATTGATAGTGCCCTCTCTGATTATTTGTGCTCCTTTGGTTTAAAAAAAAAATTAGTAATCCATGCATAATAAAGTTTCTTGTTTTAAATAATCAAACAACTGGCAACAGAATGCACATGCTAGACAAAAGGTGCATACAAATGTCTGCTGTACCTGGGCTATCATCATGTGGCTTCCTCTAAACTTTGTGATCATAGACTGTCAGTGGTATGCACAGATATTCACCAGTCCTGGGAATGAAAATGGCTGAAATTGGTTTGAGATAAACCTGGTTGAACACAGTATCAGACTTAACTGACTTGGGTGAAACCGGTTTATGCAATGTCTGTCCCAGGCCCCTTACTGGTTTAAGATAAATCAGAGTCCCACAGCATGCCCTGGCATGGTCTCTGGGCAGGGCTGCTCCACAGCAGGGCTGGCCCCTATCCTCTGCTTCCTGGCTGGAGCTCCAGCAGAAACTTGCAAGGACAGACCACCTGCCCAGCCTCTCACTGCTAAGCAGGGATTATTCCCCCCGCCTCTCTGCTTTACACAGACACCTCAGCATTAGCTAGCAGACCACATGCTGGCTATAGTCCATGCTGTGGGAGACAACAAAGGCAGACAGGCTTTTTGGAGTTAATCAACAGGTAGCTTAATGTCCTTCCTAGGAAAAGCTGTTTAGGAAGCATTTGGAGAGAGGCTTTGTTTTCTTAAAGGGCTGATAAACACTGAGTTAGAGGTGATAAACATTCCGTGCTGGGCTACTCAGGTCGGGGGTGGGAGGGGGGCAGGAGAGGAATAATAAGAGCGTCCTGGCCGGGTCTGGCCCTGCCCTCCTCAGCTCAGTCCTATGGAAAGGAAGGGAAGGCTGCTCTAGTGGCCACCCCAGATTCTAACCTGAGCTACTGCAGGCATGTGCCTGCATTTCTGGAATGAAAAGGGAATATCTATGACCTCCAAATCAGTTCAAGCTTTGCAGGTTATACTAAACTGCAAAGATTGAATCAGTTTAGGCTCAGGCTTTTCGAATGTCTGTCTCTAGCCTAAACTTTTTTAAGGAAGAAGTGAACTGGATTCTATTAACAACTAAGCATTATCAGTTGGATTGTTTGCCATTTTCAGATACCTAAAAAACAGTTTTACCTATCTTCACATTGAGCATAGGCATTTAAAGCACCACTCAGCACCAGCATGAAGATTTAGGGACCTAACTTTAGACACTCAATCTGAAAAACTGTGTGCACAAGAGATACACAGAACCAGGAACAGTTATTTTTGAAGTTATGCTTCAGATTAGGATTGAAACTGTACTTTTAACTAAACCATATTATAGAAAGAAATGGTGGTGGGGTGAGGGGTTATCCTTAAAGTCCATCTACATTGATAGAATTTGCTCAGTTCTCATACTGTAATTACTGTTTCTGAAGTTACAAGATATTAACCTGTTTTTCATCTTCAAATTTTGTCACATCTATAAGTAGAACCTTCCCGGACTTTTAATATTGTCAGGATGATAATTTTAATTCTATGATCATAGTTTTAATTTACATTTCAGAAGAATTTGAGTCACGAGAAGTTCCTGTCAATTTTTTCTCAATCATTATCTTTTCACCTTGCTCCAATTTATCCTTTCTACTTTGGATGAAACTTAAAACAGGTTCACCATCTATTGTTCAAATACGGCATACATAGCAGTTAGTTCTGTTAACTGTAAGACTAGATCCATTGACACAAACATTTACAAAAGGAAGTTAAACTAAAAACAATAGTACTTCAATTGATTATCCATTAGGTCCAAGGTTTCCATTAACAGATATCATCATGCACTGAACCACTGTGGTAGTAATGCTACAAATATATTTTGAAAGAGAATGGGGGGATGTACATATGCATTTTCAGTATTTCTACAGAGCAATATATTATAAATCCAGATTATGATTGCAATGGCAATTCATTAAGCAAAAAGTAACCAACCATGTTTTGGGGAAGGCAGAATGAAGCAGAACTCTTTGGGGGTTTTTTTGAATGAAGAACAATTAGAAGGAACTATGAAATCATTCAACTCCCTCAGCACTGCCTACTACTACTACTGCTGGGCAGCTGGTTTTAAACTGGGGGGTGGGAAGCAGAAATCAAAGCAGGGTGCAACTGCATCACTGTACTCCCCCAAGATCAGGCCTTGTTGAATGCCACCCTCCCCATCTCCATGCAGCTGTTGGACAAAAAAAGAGCAGAAAAAGGAGCAGCCATCTTACAGCATCTTCAAGTTTCTATTCTGAGGAGAAAATCAGCTTCCCTGCTTAAGACATGCACCCCAGTTTAATACAAAGGCTAAACTTTGGTAAAAGGTGTGGTATGCAAAAAACCACGGTTACCTTGTGAACACCTGTAACCCTCCTATTAATATTTCTCCTCACCACAATCTGAACCTTCAAGACTGTAGCACAGATTCCTATTACTGTTGCTGCAATTTAGAGATTATATGTTAACTGAGAATTCTGTAATCCTGGAAAAGGGAAAAGGACAGGACAAACAGGTATATAAAGACAGAAGTGTTTTGGTAATACAGTAGGCCATACCCATATTAACATAATTAATCATGCATTTATGCGGTCCAGGATTAAGGCGCATACTCTCCTCAATTTATCCATATGTGTTTTGTTTTTTTGTTTTTTTTAAATTCTCCCCCTTTTCCAAGCCATGATGGGGACAGCATCTTCAAAGACTTCAGATTTCCCATGGACGCCTATGGAATCCCAAGTGTCTTTGTTGTTTGGGGAGCTGGTCCTTTGATGTTTTATCTGCCCTGAACACTAGCTACAAGATGGTAAACCAAAATTTCCTACAAATCACTATTTTAATTTCTAGCACATATTCTTAAAAAAAACCCAAATGGTTACTCTATGGTGCTGTAAGGAACACCAACAGAAGCCCCAGTAGGACCTTGTGCCAGAATGGCCAAAAGAAGGAGTCAGACCCACTACATTGTAATCCAAAACTATCCTAATACAAATGAAGGGAGGAAGGGAAAAACAGTGATAGGGAGCTTCAGTCTTCTGAAGACCTAGGCAGAGGTTTAAATAAATGATGGAAGTGAAGCAGCTAATCATCTCCCATCTCTTCTCTTATGCTCTACAATGTCTGCATCCTCAGGGCTGTGTATTACCTGTAGGCCAAAGTCTTCTATCTGGAGTTACTCAAAAATGTAAAATTAAAAGTTCACATAATAATACACTTCACACTAAATGAATCAGTTATTTTCTTATTTTTAAAAAGTGCTTCTAATTGTAAGAAGATGCCTTTTATTTTAATTCCTCTCTGAGAAAGTGGGAAAAAGAAAGTATGACAAAATTATGTTTTCATTTAATTAGAAACCAATATTTCAACTTTTAAAAGTAATATGTGGAAAATAATAGATAAGCATGGAAAAGATTTTTTCTCATGTACTTCATTTCTCAAATTTTCTCATAGGAAATGTCACATTTCCCAATACGAACATTTCAAAGGGGATTTTTCATTTAGAAATTTTTGCAAGAAAAGTTACTCTTTTTCAGCAAGATCCATTTCAAATGCATAGAGCTGGGGTGGGTGGATTGGTTTGTTTGTTTTTAAGTAGCCTTTTAATAAAGACTGAAGAAAGGGCTAGTAAATAAATGCAGGTCATCAAGTGGTATATGTCAGTTTCATAGTCTTCCACTGACTATCACCAATCAAGAAAGGCTTTAAAACACAAATCAGAGCATTACTATTCAACTACGACTGAGGGGTAGAATCCAAACATTGGACCCAAGGAGTGCTGAATGCCTGCAGGATTTGGCCAGCTGATAAAGAAAGCTTACTTTCCACTAAACCCCTTGACTACAGCTACAAGAAAGGCTTACAGTCCCCTTTTATTTAGTGAGCTCGTAACACCAATCCTCCATCCTCATAAATCTTCCAGGAAAGATTCGTTTCAAGATTCAATTACTTCTTTATATGATTTGAGACTGCAGACTATTTAGTAATCCAGAAATGTGTCATTGTCCACTGGATGTAGTTTTGTTAGCCATTATCTATCTACCTGCTGCTAAATCCAAATATATATTTTGCTGACTACAGCAACAATAAGTATGTTCTTATAATTTATTCCTGAACAATGAATGGTCCCTCAGTAAGATGAGTTCCTATCATTAATTTTTCAGCAAAGTTGAAGCATGCAATAATGTGATGAAATAAAGCTGGGGTATCAGCAAATGATATATTTTGTTGCTTATGGAACAGAAGCAGATCACATCCAGAGCAAAAAGAGTAATCCCTGAAGATGCAGAGTCCAGAAAACTCACAGAGCTGCTATGCATGAGGTACAGACTCTCATTTAAGGTGGATCAGATTTTAATATGATTTATTTGCTATGCTGAATGTTGAAGTTTTTTCTTTTCGCAGAGTGCTTTTTTCTCCCTCCTCACCCCTGCATTTTAATTTCCACCTCAAAATCTGTCATCTTTTCCTTTTTCCCACATACTGAGTTTCCCTTTCAATTTGTTTGATGCTTTGTATCACTATTTTAATCACTATTTCCTCTCTCTGTATTTATCACCTGTTTTCACTTATAAAACCTTGATCTACACCTGGGTCATCTTTGAGGTATGCTAAAATTACCCTTCAAGCTTTCGGCCCTCTTTGTAGCTCACTTCCCTCCTGCAGAGCATCCCAATATTGCTGCTAAAAGCATCAACTATTATTCTTAGCCCTGTCAAATCCATTGCCTGGTTTCCTCTCCCCCTTGGACATCAAGTCCAGAGTACCTTCACATTGTATGTGTTTACAATGCTTGTGTACATCTACAACACTTCATAAACAATAAACCTAGTTTTCAGTTGCAAGGGAGAAATCACAAGTGAAGCTAAATAAATAGTGCAAGAATGGTATAATGTATACAGTAGAAAACTGGGGAATGGGGAAACCTGGGTTTAATGCTGGGTTCAGACAGGTGTACATTGCTTATGGAACCTCAGGCAAATCACTTGATCTACCCTATATCTCAGTTCCATATGTGTGAAATGGGTTACCCCACCCAGGCTAACAAGGGTGTCAAGGATTGATCCAACCCCTAACAACTATGAAAGTAATGATGAGGTGCTCATGTGAGGACTACCTAGACAGAGTGAGAAATCTAGAAGTTAACAGAAACATATGATACTGTTGTCAGATATCGTCTTTTCACCTTTGACAAAGTCAGTTTATAATTTTAGAAACTACACATAAAGTGAATCTAGCAGCTAAAAATATACAGTATGTGTAAAAGAGCACACATTTAAGCACATAAGTAATGTTACTCACTTGGCTATTCTTACCAAATTAATTTGGCATACTTCATTGCAAGATCAAGCCCTTTGTGAGTATTGCTCATATTCATTTTCACACACTACAGATTTGATGCATCTATTCTATGAAATGTTCTCATCATTCAAACCATTTACACTTGCCAGAGTTAGAAAGGCTATCAAAGTAGCAGGGCTAGAATTTTCAAGAGTAGCCTCTGTGAGTTAAATACCAAGATTTTCTTAAAATTTGGGTGTCTAACTCTAGGTTCTTTTGATAATAGAAAAGGTACAAGGGGCAGCCCTGCTTGGAAAGTAAATGCTAAAAAAATGCAAGTAAATCTAGTGTCTCCCACTGAAAAACAGTGATAGAAAAAAGCTTCACATTTCATTAGGAAAACTTCAAACTGAAAACATTTCCATTCGCTGCAAGTTCCAAGACTGATTCAAATTCTGACTGTCATCTGATGTAAATCAGTGAAACACAAATGAAATCACATCTGTTATGCTGCTTTACACCTCCTGGTAGTCAGTCCTTTAGCATTCACACAAAATTCAACAAATAGGAAGTTGATGGAGTCAATCATACGTGAAAATCAGAGCTGCAGAAAGATGCAGTAGGAACAGCAGGAGTTTAAATAGTATAGATATTGCAAAGACAGCTTATGTTCTGCCATTACTATTGAAACTCAGGTGCCTAAACCTGCCAGCATTCTACCGGAGCCTGTGTTATGTATAAAAACTCCTGCCTTCCTCAAACCTCAGGAAATAAGCAGAAATTCACCAACACAGCTCCTGTGGCAAACTCCTGGATTTCCTTTTAGGCTTGCCTAATGTTGATCTTAACATCTGACAGACATCATAAAACTCATGTGGTTGCTGCTTCCTGTTTCATTATTTCATATGTATAGAGACAATATCTTTTAAAAAACGGATACTAGTTAGCTAGCTTTTTGTTTGCATTAGGTTCAATAGATAGATGCTATTGTGAGTCTACCATGTACAAAATGGTATGTATATGTGGAATTATTTCTAAATCATTTTCTCATTAATAATTTTCTAATTATTTGTAAATAATTTTCTCTTATTTAGAGGGCTAACTTTTCAAGGGGAACGAACATACAACAGTCTCCAAATCTGTGATCATAATGAGGCAAGCAGAAATATTTGTAGTGACAAAAAAGCCTGAATTTTTTATCTCATACCTTGAGTGGCTGTGCATGCAAACAGATCATTTTTAAATAAAAGTAGTCTTTCCAACCTAGACTCTTCATTTGAGACAGGAATATTTTGCCTCTAATGCCACCAGATTTACCACATATATATTATATTCTACTTGCATCAGACTTTTTTAATCATTACATATTCATTCCTAATTATGAATGCTTTTTCTATTGGGAGCATGATAGGACTGGTACTGTATGTGCCAATACTTTTATACCTTTTCCTAAGAGCTTAGCTTCTTGCAGACCGGTGTCTGTTTCTGCCTCCTAGGTAGCAATAGTTCCTTTTCAAAATGCCATGACAGCATCTACACTATCCTGTATTCAGCTTCAATTTAGTAATGCACTTCAGCCATGCCAAATAATGTTTCTTCAAGGTTTTATTGACCCATAATTGTTCTATTCTATTGCCCTGCAGTTGGTGACCTCCAACAGTATGTCCTATGAATGCCAAGAATGCTTCTTCAACATTTAATGTCAAGTATATCAATCTTCTTCTCAGCAGCATTCATCAAATTCCAAGTACAACAAAGTAGAGAAAACAGCACTGCTGTTCAGTTTCATCTGACAATCTGGTTGCTTGCAATCTACAGTTACAGAAAAGCTCAGAAAAGTAATTGCAAGATCAGCTTTTACAGGAAATATTTCACAACTACAAGGAGCATACTGGAATATATACTCATGAGACACATAAAAACAAGGCAACAGCTATATGCAGAGCAATGTAGCCTCTAAGCATCTCTGTGTGGGAAGCCTCTCTGTACAGCTGACTAAAACTGTTTAGGCAATCATCCAATGGATGTTAAATGCAGATGTTACCTAGTACTGACATGAGTATGATTTTTCACAGGACCAAAGGCTGTCATAGCAGGGGGACATCATTCTACTAACACACTAGGGTGACTGCACTCAGACATGGGAATAAGTGATCTGTAGCCTGCCTGGGAATATGTGGTGTGGATATCTTCAATATCCAGCATTCAGTGATGAAGCTAAGAAGTTCTTGGAGCCATGCTGGGTAAACTGAGGCAGAAAGCAGTGTGTTTGTTTAAGGAAGTTTATCAGCACACAGCTTTGCACTAAGCTCTACTTCAAAGCAAAGAGTAAAAGGCCCATTATTTCATCTACATTAAGCTCCTGGAAGAGCTAGGAATATAACCCAAACAGTCTGACACTGAAGAACAAGATAACACTTAGCATTAAGGGCATCTGTCTCTTTATTCAACTTCCAGGGTCACTCATTGCTACATGTTGTAACAGAAGCATGTTTAAAAGAATTCAGGGTGTTAAACTGTCTTTACCTGGAAAATGTTATGCATTTATATTAAACATTATAAGCATTATATTAAATACTATATTAAACATTAATATTTCTTTGGATCTCAGCAAACAGCTATCAGCGAACAGAAAAAAAGTTTTTCCCCATTAGTAAGCAGAAAATATTTTCAGGTATATGAACTCATTTTCCAGTATCAGAATAAACCAACCTACTCTATTCAGTTTTGGATTGTGTCATACCTTATCTTCATAAGGTCTCCATTTAACTATCATAAGAGTATCACCCTTTTAGTGACACTAATTTTATAGAAAGTTATTCCTTTCCTTACTACCCACATATTCTGTGATTAATCAATTGCGGCACAATATTGTAACGTGATGAGTTTTCAATATGGGCTATTTTAAAAAATGCAAAAGTAAAAAACTTAAGCAGTAAGACCAGATAAGACATGTAGGATCCTATATGCTATGCTGTGATCAAGGCATGGAGGAGTCAAGGAAAGACTTCATTCTTTCAGTAAGACACACAATCTAGAATATGTCATTGTTTGTGACAGCAACTTGAGGGGTCCAGACACTGATTATAAAACAGATTTTTTAAAAAAAATTTCTGTGTATGCATCTCCTGCAAGAGCCCATAAACAGCTTGCAATTAATGCCTAACTAGCTGCAAATGTTTCAGCTTCTCCAAAATAGTTTTCTTTATTTTTTCCTGGCTGAATCTATTCAACAATTCAGCTCAGATTTTTTAATAATTTCAGTTGCCATTAAGTTACATTATTGGCAAATAGTCCTCAGAACATTTTGACCCAGCTTTAGCAGACATTAGCAATGTGGAAGTGAATGAATATTGAGGGATAGTTCATCATTTTCAAATTGTTAATGTCCACACTTTAATGGAAGATTCTGTACCCTGACTCCCTGGAATCTCAATGTTGTAACCCTGTAGAATCCACTCAACCATTCATCCTTGTGAGGTGGGTCAGCGATTAAACTGGATTAGGGGCCAGCAACATTTTCTAGCACTGGAATGACCCAGCTTGGGTCTAAGTTGGGCTGGCACTAATGCAGGCATTTCTGTTCTTCTCATTGCCCTCCCCCCTCAAAGCTTCCGCTACCTAGCTGTGAAGCAGCATGGGCAGAGCCCCTGCCACCAAATGCTGTCAAATCCATGGCTCCATGTATGCCAAGCCCAGGACTAGATCATCATATAGCTGTACATACTGCTTGCATTTCTTTGCTCTGCAGTGCTGTCCACTATTGATAAAACACTCGGTTAACCTTACTGTAATCAAAAATGCTTTCCCCCTCAGTGTCACCTACCCCAAAACACACGACCCACACCAATTAAAAATATCCCACCTCGCTACTGCTTGTTTCTATGCATCAACAAAATGCATAGTCCTGCACAGACCACATTCTAGACAAGAGACCCAAAACAGGCGGCTGTACTGGGAAACCCAGACAAACTGACATCTGGAATGCTTTTCTTTTTTCTTTAATTAACATTATCAAGCTAATATTTTTTTTTGGTCTTGATACTCATTTGTGATAAACTTAAAGAAACCTCATTTGCAAAACATAGGTGCTCAGCACTTTCTAAAAATCAGATCTCTCTAGGATTTTTCAAAATAAGTACCCAAAGTTTTGGCCACCATCACTTAACATCTTGGATTAAGCTACTTAGAAAGGACTTGAGAATTTAAAATACATTGTTATGCCCACAGGTTCTTTAAAAAAAATTACATACCACTTTTGTGTCTATTTCTATAGTCATTTTAATATGACTGTCCAATTTTCCATTTCAGTCTGAGGTACAAGAGATTCTGAGCATCAAAGTAGAGCAGTTCTGCTATCCATTATTCATTTTAAACTAGGCTTTCTCCGTTGTCACTCAGAGATAAGCTCTCTGTTTTTATTGAGAAAGCTTAATCAAAAGGATTACAAATCCCCTGGCTGAGATCATTTAATCAAGAATCACAGATTGTACAGTACAGCTATTAGTAATTTTGTTTTTTTAAGTAGAAACAAGTATCCTATAATGAAGGGAATTTTTGGTATTTCTCTACTTAGAGTATAGTTGGCTTGATTCTGCTCTCAGACACCGATTTTAGTGAAGCTCCTCCTGATTTTCAGTGACAATGCAAAACAAGAGAGTATGGTTTAGTGTTCAAGTGGTGGAAATCAGAGCTAAATGTTACTCTCAGCATCCCTACTGTAGATACACTGCATGATGGTAAAAAGTGGCTTGAACCAATACCTCTTGTCCTAGTGAGTTGTAATAACAATAAAGTTGAAGAGTGCAATTTACAATAAAATAGTATCATAAGATTTGCACTAGCACAGGTACCTTATTATGGGTGCATCTACACATGTGCTTTACTGCAAGCAGACTAATTAGCTCTGCAGTAAAGTGTCACTGTGTACACGTGTGCCTGTATTTGAGCGCAGTAAAGTAATTAACTCCTCAATCATTGCCACAGAATAGTACTGTCTGGGACAAGCACTATCTTACTGTGGAGTAGTTACATGCGCCGAAACGCACATGTAGACAGTGACCAGGGCTGGCTGGGGCACAAGGGTGCTACAGTGCTGGGGCTGCCTGCTGGCTAGCCCTGAATTGTACCCTCATGCCCCAGCCAGTCCCTCTGCAGCACTGTGAACCAGGGTGGAACAGCCCTGAGCTGGCCTGCTCGCCCCCTACCACCCTGCCAGCTGAGGTTGCTCTGCCCTGGCTCAACATGCTGCAGTCCCAGGAGTACATGTAAACACTGTGTTCAGGAGCAATAAACTCTGTGTTCAGGAGCAATAAAACTGTGCCAGAATTTATTGCTACTTGCTAGCTGCATGTGTAGAGGCACCCTATAGTTATAGCAACAGCTAACACAAGAATATAGACAGCCCTTTACACAACACATGCCAGCATTTATGCTCCTTCAAAACTAATCTCCCCACATGCTTTGCCATCTTTTCAAGAACCTAATCTTTCAAAACCCTGAACGTGAGAGTAGCTATTCTGGTTGGTGTCTCTAAGGTGGACTCATATGAAAAGGTTTGCAGAAGATGACACTTACATTGCAAGCACATTGGGCAAAGACCATGTCATCCTTTGCCTTTTCTAAAGCATTAAACATGCAGTTAGAACTTCAGTATCAATAAAAACATTAGCCCATACTTTACACGGCCACCACCGTTTATTGCCCCCAAATAGCAGCTGATACTGTGTAATGTGAATGTAACATGTGTAACAGCAGGAGAAACCAGGGGGCAATTTGCAGAGCTGTGGACTTTAACTCCCAGAAACCTGTGGGGGCAAGGGGAAAAGGAAGAACAAGCTTGAGGCTGGGGCAAGGGGAGGAGAGAACAGTGTGCATGTGGAAGCCATATGTAGAGGAACAGGCAGTGGAACTGGAAATCCCACTGGCTCATTCAACCGGATCTGTGGACTGAAGCAGCTGGACTCAGACTTGGGGGCAACTGCAGGTTGCTGTTTGAGTGCTCTAGGGAGTAAGGGCTTGTTTGGGGACACAAAACTTTTACACACTTTTGTTATCAGTTTCTCACCACGGTAAAAAGTAGTAAAGAGAGGATGCATCTTACTAAACTGTTGTCATTTTTATCCAGTCTAGTGGAGGGTTATTCTTAAAAGAATAAGGATTAAAATTTGCCAATATACGTTACACCAGTTCAGATCTCACCTGTCCTCATTCACCCTGGAGTAGCTACTGGCAAACATCAAACATGGTATTTCTTGCTCTCTGTCTATCAGCAAAGCACAGTAATACTTGCCTACTGTGCAAGTAAAACCCCAGAATACCGGCCTGCCTGTAAATTATACCGACATCAGGAATACAAACACTATTTAAATTATATTAGGGTATGCCTTTTTTCTGTCTCTGTTCTCTGCCTCCAGTTATAGTATATACACTTAGGAGCAAACTAAGCAGCCTCAACCAAAAGTGAAATAGTGATGGAAAGGAAATGCTGCTATTTTTGTCTATTTAGAATTCTCACCCAGATCTCTCACCAGTGCTTTTCTCACAGTGAAGGCTGATTTACCTTTTCCTCTTCCTATTATGGAAGTTGAGATTGTATATGGAAGTTAAGATCTACAGGCCTGGGATTCAGTTTGTTAATAAATCCTGAGGAGCAAGATACTCTTCCCCTCTTGGGAACTGGGCTATTGGGAAGCATTCTGCTGACTTTAAAGGTCCTACCCTAAAGAATGCCACTCAGAGGAGGACTTCAGTGAGGAAGGGTGATGCTTCAGCTGAGCAGCAAGTTTTAAAAGATGACACTTTTATTGAGCTTTTAAAAGACGTTTTTAAACTCTTCTCTAACCATGAGAAAAAGGGCTATTTTAAGGGGAAGACAAGCTGAAGAAAAAATATCACCATCTCAAGAAAAATGATGGAACCTGAAATCAAGATGCCAGGAGTGCATTTTTTCAGTAGTGCAGTATCTCCAAGAAAATATAATAGAATCAAATTAATTGTGCATCTACTTGATCTGTTTTTAACTCCAAAATGAAATCAAGTAGTTGGAGATGTTTTTGCCATGAAAATACCCTTACAGCAAAGAAAAATCTAGTTAATACCAACAACATTTTTTCCAAGATACTTTACAAAATCCAGAAAACTGGATTATATGTTTATTTGCTAATTTGAATATTTAGCTCAAGGCACAAATACTTTTTTGCATATAGAAAAATAATGTAGTTAAAGGTTGGAACCAAAATCCTTGGTTTGAAAAGGCACACCTAGTAAGAAATATTGGAATCTGTACACAATGAAACATAGGCAGTGGGGGACATCAAGTCTCAGAGACGAAGAGGTCCTAACTAAAATAGTCAAACTGCAAACAGAATCAATGGTGGCTTGACCCTGCTATCATTACATACAGGGCAGTGTATTTTGAAAACCCCACTCAAATACTTCATAAACTTCCTGTGCATTTCAAAACCATGCAAAAATTATACCTTAGAATGAAGAGTGGCTTAACATGTCTGCTAAATGAAACCAGCTAAAGACAATAAACCTTTCCCTCTCCTTCTAAAAACATTACAATATGATAATTGTATAATAAGTTTAAAGTGTAGTCACTTAAATGAAATTTTACCTTGCAAGATTCATATGCCATTGAGACAAGATGGAAGCTCAGTGCCAAGTCCCCCAAATCTGTTGCTCTCTCACTGTGAAAGAAGAGGGAGATCAAATTAGATTTCTCATAGTATTTTATTGAAACTCAAGGGTTTTTTTCCCCCCAGCATGGCTACAAATCATCCTTGGCATCTGCACAAGGAAGAAACAAAAAGTGAAGGGAATTCTTAGACCTGTGCACATTCCCTTAAATGGTGTTAGAGGCTTGTGTGCAATCAAAGCATTATGTGTACATGTTTGTCTGTCCCTCCTGGCATATGTGTACTGAATACAGTACTTCTTCAAAAATAGATTTATGGTTTAATAAATGATCAAAAGAAAAAAACTTAAAAGCAAATATATTTAATTTCAGTTGGATAAGATGAAAACAGTAAATCAGCTGTAATATGTTTTCCAGCTATCATGGTGTTTTGTATGTAACCACTTCATCTGCCTATCTCAAAGTGTTTTTCAAAGGCAATAAAAAATTTATCACCCACCATTTCAGAAATGAGATACAGGAAACCCTCACTATTCACAGGTTTGGCATTCGCAGTTTCAAACATTCGCAAATGCTGAACCCGCATCTTAAATATACTTACAGGAGCAACTTGGGAGCTTCATGCTTGCCACTGCCAGCCATGCCCACACCCTCTCCCCCCAGCTGCCGGGGCACCGTGTTCATGAACGCCAATGACATTCATGAACACAGTGCCATATTCGTGAACTTCGCCATTCGCAGGGATATCCAGAACTTATCCCCTGCAAATGGTGAGGGTCGCCTGTAAATAAAAAGGGGTTATTATGAGGCCCTAAATCCCTTTCCCTCTACATCAGCGGTTCCCAAATTGTGGGTTATGACCCCAAATGGGGTCACAACATAAGTGGATGGGGTTGTGGGGGTGGGTGCTGTGGGTTGGGAATGAGGGGCCATACTGCAGAAATGGGGCCATAAATATAGTCATGCTAAAGAAAACTTTGGGAAGCACTACTCTACACCCTAAATTCAAGTAAGCTTTAATGGGACAATGATCAGATACAGAGATAATTTGCCTAAGATCAAAAGAGAACTGATGGCAAAGAGGGAAAGAGACATTCACAATTTTTTAGTAACATTGAACTGGATGATTTTTTATGTCCATAAAAACCTTAGAGAATGTGAAGCAACTTTAGGTTATACAACAATCCAACTATGCTAACTTCTAAAAGATATTATTAGTGTTCATCTGCCTGTAATAGCTATTTCTATCTTGGTGCCTACAAGCTATGAAGTAAATGTCACGTTCTCTTTAACTTTACAGCCTTGATCATCATATATCCTCTATGCCTTTCAGGGCCCTGGCAGACATTACATTCATGGCACGATTAAAGGCAAGCAGACGTCTCCAATTCTCAGCTGTCTACACTGCCAGCAGCTGGGGACAGGGAGGTCTGCCATCTCCAGCTGCTGTGTGTGTACCAGGTGGTGCAAACAGTTGAAGATGAGGATCCCTGTTGGAAGGCTGAAAGCTATGCAGTGATCCCAGAGGCTGATAGGCTCCTATGCAGAACTGGACTCCTCTGCTTTCAGCTTGTTGACACGTTGGCAGCCTATCAGCTAACTGGTCCTTGCTGCTGCATTGCCCTTGGCATCCTTTGAACATCTGGGTGGGCAGGGAGCATGTATGGCATGGAAGGACATACAATGTTTGGGAACTGGGATTAAATTTATCATACCCAGATCACACAACTAAATTAATATAAAAGTGACCATGGAAAATCCAAATACTTTTGGATCCCAAATAGCCAAGAGCTGCTTAACAAAGCTCTTGGCTTTTTGTAGAAGCAGCAAAATACTTCACACTGTTGACATTTCTTTGAAAATCAAACCAAAGAAACCATTGATTACAGAAAGAGAGAGAAAAATGTTGTTACAGATGCATTAACAGCAAATGTGAAATCAAAGCAACATTATTATACATGTTATATGAAATATTGGTATACTTATCATCTAATTATTATATACACCATGAAAATTTAGAAATAGTTGGAAGTTCTACTATCAGTCTTAATTCTCACCCCGGGTTTTCATTTTGCTGATTTATGGTAGGGTATCTATGAGACCAGAGATTACAAACATATCAGGTACTCCAACAAGCTAATTTGTTACTTTGAAACACGTATGAAGTCAACTAGGTTCATTACCTACCAGTATAATGGTGGCTTTGAGAAGTTTTTTTTTTTGTGGGGCTGTATATAGAGAAATAAGGAAATAGGTGTGGTTAGAGGACTTGGGGGATAAAGGCATGCAGCTTTATAGAATGGTATTTGCCAGTATTTCCAGTAGTAACCAAACCAAAGTATATAGAATAACCAGTTGAAGCTAATATTAAAAGCATCACTTCTTAATCTCTTTACTCCATTTACAGTTTGTATAGTTGTCATTGAAAATATGAGGGTGGTGATTTAGATAATGAATCAGAATAACACTGCTTTCAGAATATGTTGCAAATAACATACATTCAAGCACTACTGAACATATTAATAATGCAATGGAAGTGTGAAATTGTTTCCCACTCCAACATTTGGAAAATAGTTATTGTTGTGAAATACAGAAGTTGGATGAAGGAGAGAAAACACTGAGACTTCAGCAGCAGCTACTGGAGCAATGGAGAGAATGACATATCAAATGGGAACCCGGGGGCTACATGGCAGCTTGGTGTGAGCCCTGGATTGCCAGTTGGACAGGCCTGTAATACACCACAACCTTGCAATGAAAAGTCTCAAACCTATTCTGACCCAAAAGTCATTATCTAAAGAAATGGAAATCCCCTCAGTACTGACACGTCATCTATAGATACAAAAAGGCTGGAAAGAACACCTAAGGATATCTAGGGCACAAGACTCTTGTTTTGCATCAATAGTTAATAGATTAATGGTTTTCCATCAGGCTTAATAAACTAATCCTTGAGAGACTGATGAACAGCTAGGCCACATCCAGATGAGCATAGATGTTTGGTTCCCTGGGGACAAGTACCAGCAGTGCACCTTGCACCTCAGCTACCCGTCCCTAGGGAATGCCGTTACCACATGTGCTTTGGTGCGTGACAAGTTACCCTGAGTGGGGTAGAGGAGACTGGGCCCAGCAGCCTTACCTGGGACCCTGGGGGCCTCCCAGGGCTGCAGCTGTGGCAATCCTTCTGGGTGGAGCCTGTCTGGCAGCTGCTGCATGGCTCGGCTCTGGTTTTCAGCTGCTCATGTTGCTGAGCGGGTGCTCCTCAGCGTAGCACACACACAGTCATCACACCCTTGCAGCACAGAGAACAGCTGACTGTATGGCATGTGGTGCTGCAAACGTGTTTACGGTGCAACATACTGCACGGTTGCACTCGTCTGGACATGCCCCTAGAAGCAACATGTGTGACTATGGAATTTGACCAATTTGGAGTTAATTAAAAAACAGATGAAGTTCATGTTTCAACACCTATTCAACTTTTCTACCCTTTCTCCACAACTAGAGTAGAAAAGTCCTTATTTGATTTTTCAGATATATGCTTCTCATGATGTGACCCCCTCCCCCACACACACCAGCATGTTTATATTTGATTGTATCAGTTTCTTATTAGTATTACTGTTGTCATAAAACACTGGAGTTGTTCCTTCAGGCATTCTCCAAAGACAAGAGTGCCATTGCCTCTATGAATTGCTGCTGAGATGGAGTAAATTTCCAGAATTTATCCTTTTCTGCCCACTTAATATTTGTCAAGAAGTTTACACAGAGGTGCCTGTTCCTGGTGCATTGCCATTAGGTTTAGGCAGGCCAAGAAGGGGATGAACTGAAGGAGCAAGTAGTTTCTGAGAGATGGCTGTGGTATTTGATACATTCGGCAAATACAGCTTAGGTAAAGTCAATGATTCAGCTTCCACATATTTAGGATGCTAACAGATGTGAAAAATGAACAAACAAGCAGAGCTTTACCAGAAGAGGAAGTGCATTAGTTTGACCCAGCTCCCCAGTGTTTGTATAGATCATGCACTTCAGCGAGGTTTTTTGGCACTTTAACCTAAAGCAGATTCAATCAGCTATTAGATAAAATTGTCCAGAAGCCCCACTGAAGCGCATGATCTATAAAGACATCAGGAGAGTGGATTCAAGCTAATGTGATGCCTCTTCTGGGCATGAGCTGTGCTTGGTGCTAGGGCACGCTGAGCTTAAAGTGTTGTTTGTTTGTTTTTACAAGTCTGTAGGCAGTCCTATTGTTACAAAGGGAAAAAAAACCCAAAACAAACAAAAAAAAGAAAGAAAACCAAGGCCATTTCTGAATCTTCCACTGCACTGAAGGGAAGAGTGTTAAGAAAAATAAGTACATAGCAATTTCTTACTTTATTATTGCTAGACTTTTGTTAACAGTGGAAATAAAGTTATTCCCCCCAAAAGAAAATTATGTCACCACTAGCATGCTGAGGCCTTCCCCAGTGGTTTTCCATATAGTATTCTCTTCTTTCAATAACCTATTGAAGGAGGCACTTGCAGTGCAAGTGTACATTGTACTGCAAAGGCCTCCTCTCTAACATGAAAGATTTCCCCCTAGTGTCTTGATATCCTAAATGATGAAAACCACCTCTCAGCGAAACTTAGTGCAATATTAAATAAAAGAAGCTTTTTGCATTCTGTCACTGTGTGTTTCACGTTTCTAGGTTTAAAGCTAACTCATTTGGTGGCATCCAAAAGCAAAGGGATAAAGCTTTATTTGAGGGGACTCTATTATAGTACCATTCATTTTTCTTTAGATGTCACTTTTCAGAGAAGACTATGGCTGACTTAATCTTTTATTTGCTTGGATACTACAAAAACTGAAAATGAAAAACAATTAAGAGACCAATGAAGTTGTATTTCACACTGAAACAAAGTAGTAATATAAGTGCTACTCATCCCACTTATGGCTGTGTCTCTGTTCCATCTGTGATAACTTTACACAGAGATGGACCTAAGCGAGGGGTGGGCAATTATTTCTGCTGAAGGACTACTTAAAGAGTTTTGGTGAGCTGTCAAGGGTCACGAGGGTAGCCCTGCCCCTTGTTATGTAGCAAAACCCCCAGTTTTTCTTTTTTTTAGTTTTTTTTTTTTATTTTTTATTATTTATCTTAAAATGCATTCCCTCCCCTTCCCCAACCATTTCTGACTTCTTTCTTCCTCTCTATTCCCTACAGATAAGTACAAGTGAACTCAAAATTAGGATAAGCTTTAAGCATTTTTATTTTTGGTGGCAAGTTTTTGGTTTTGGGTGTCTATTGTTTTATAGGTTTGTATTAATTTTTACTATTGTATATTGTATTGTTGTCATTTTTGTATTGATTTTTGTTGTTTCATATGCATATTGTATGGTTTAGGCCTGTGTTTATAAGTGAACCAAAGTAATGTCAAGTTTCCATTTTGTATGTCAAGCCTCCAGCTTCTGTCCTCTGCCTGGGCATCCCATGTTGCAACAATAAGATTTATTGTACCCCTCCCATGTAAATTGGTTCCCGGATGAATGAGAATGATTGGGTATGACTGAGATACAATGGTAGCAGGCCTCTACTGAATGGCCTGTAATGACTGGGCCATCACCTCGCATTGATTCATCCAGGAACTACCGACCTCACCCAGGAACAGAGACAAGAACCCAGCATTTGAAAGACAAAAGACCCTGCGGAACCAGCAACTCTCACGATTACAGACACCTGAAACTGCACATCACATCCCTGCATGGAGCACACATGCTCAGTACACCAGGGGCTGACCCTTGCCTGGGCATGCCTCTTGTCACTAGGGACACACATAGTCTGCTCCTATGAAGAGGAGCAGTGAAGACAGACCCAGTGGGAATGCCATTTCCATCTGGACCAGACCAGCTTCATACCACCTATCTACCCCAGAGGCCCTGCCCCCTCTGGGCAACATCTACTGGACAAGGACCCCTCTCCAGCCTGGATAGGTAGATATTACCTGCATACCTCCTCCTACAATTTGGACTCTCTCTCTCTGTCTCCTTCTCTCCTCCTGGACTTCAGCCCCTGCACCAAGCCTCTCTAACGCTTGCTTCCATCGTGTGGGTGCGGGTGCAAGGGAACCAATTTGGCATTGTGTCACCATCTCCCCTGTTCAATAAAACCACTGTCAGTTGCAACCCCGAGTTGGGTCATGTTTTACTGAATCCCAGTCCCTTCCTTATCTTAAATTCCAGCCTCATTCTCTCATTCTCTCTCAGATCCAGTCCCTACCCTCTCTGCTAGTTTCCCCATCTCCTCCCAATTCCATCTCCCCTTTTCTGCCACCTCTCAGCCTCTCCTTGCTGTCCCTGATGCTTTTCCTGTGACTTTCTGCTGCCTTTATGTTTTTAGGCTCCCCTCCCCTCCCAACTTCTATAATTCCCCCCCCCCCCCCCCCCCCGCTGCAGCTTCCCAGCTCCTATTAGCTGTCCTGCAGTTCTCTCCAGCTTCCAGGACCTACTGCTGCTCTCTGCAACTTCTCTAGCTGCCCTGGAGCCATCCTCTGGCTCCCCATACCCAGAGCCCCTCTTTAACACCCACACTTTCCCTTAGTCCCATTTTTCTCCCTCCCCATCTACCTTTTCAGCTCCCCCATAGCTCTGGCTCCAGTCCCACACCCTGTGCCGGGATACTTCCCTGTTCTGCAGGCTTTGGGCATTGTCTTTTAATCAATTAAGATCAATTAACCTAAAGTTACCCCCAGGCCCCTTCAATCCAGGCCCCTGCAGTCTACCAGTTCTAATCCTGGTCCTGATAACTGTAACCCCCTACACTCCTACTTTCTTACCTTAACCTTTCTCCAGGTATCCCAAGTACACCAAGCACATACATATATACATATCACAATACCTAACATAGGAACTCACTTGTGTGTATGTGTAGGTGGGTGGTATGTGTGTAAATTAGTGAATGCATATGTATATAGATATAGATACTGTGTGTGTGTGTGTGGTATATGAATTAGTAATCCACATATGTGTATTGAATGTGCAGGTATTGGTGTGTGTAGTGTGTATGAACCCAGAGTAGTTATTTTGAACGAGTGTGTATCTGAGTTGCTAGTGTGAGAGTGTGTGTGTATATATATGGCATTGTGTGCATGATATACGAATTAGTGATCTGTGTCTAACTTTTGGTCTGTATAGTGTATGGGCCCGAGCTGGTAGTGTGAGTGTGTATGCCTAATAGGGGTGTATGCACCTAGTGAGTGTGTGCTTAATTGATTTTTATGTGTGCATGTGCAGTTGTACACCACACCCTCCTGTCTAACTGCAATACTGAGATCCTGAGCATTGGCCTGACCCCTCAGGGAAAAAGTTACACCCCACCTCCTGGTCACCATCTTGGGACTGGAAGTCCCGCCCCTAACTCATAGAATTTATAGATATTAGGGTTGGAAGGGATCTCACAAGATCATCAAGTCCAGCCCCTGCCCCAGAGGCAGAAAGTCAGCTAGGGTCAAAGGATCCCAGCATGATAAGCATCCAAATGTTTCTTAAAGGAGTCCAGAGTAGGTGCTTAAATCACCTCTGTGGGGAGTGTATTCCAGTCCTTAGGGGCTCGGACAGTAAGTTTTTCCTTATGTCCAGCCTAAAATGATCTTGGAGGAGTTTGTGACTGTTTGACCTTGTCATCTCTTGGGGCACTCTGGTGAACAGGCATTCCCCCAGATCTTGTTATAGGCAGCCACTAAGTCACCCCTGAGCCTGCGCTTTTCCGGCCTGTTCTTTTGCCCTCTGATCATGCACATGGCTCTTCTCTGGACTCTCTCAAGCTTTTCCACATCATTTTAAATTGTGGAGCCCAGAATTGGATGCAGCACTCCAGCTGCAGCCTCACCAAGGCCGAATACAGAAGGAGGATGACATCCTGGGATTTGCTTGAGAAGCATCTATGGATACAAGCCAGAGTTTTGTTTGGTTTACCAGCTGTGACATCACATTGGTGGCTCATGTTCATCTTGTGGTCAATCATGACCCCCATGACCCTTTTGGCTGTGGTGGTAGCAAGCATAGCAATATCAAGCCTATAAGCGTGATGAGGGGCTTTTTTCCCCAAGGTGGAATACCTTGCATTTTTCCATATTGAATGTCATCAGGTTTTTATCCACCCATTTTCTGAGCCTGTCATTGTCAGCCTGGATCACCAGCTTATCCTTAGGTGTGGACAATTTACCCCAAAGTTTGGTGTCAGTGATGAACTTGGTTAGTCTTCTTCTGACACCAATGTCCACATTGTTAATAAAGATGTTAAAGAGTATAGGTCCAAGGAAGGAGCCTTGGGGGACACCACTGGTCACAGAGCACCATGATGATTCACTTCCATCAATTACCACTCTCTGGGTCTGACCTCAGAGCCAATTCCCCAGCCACTGGACTGTGATGTAGCCGAGGCCATGGTTGACCAATTTTTCCATGAGGAGATCATGGGACATCAGTTCAGAAGCTTTTTTGAAGGCCAGATATATGATGTCAATCTTTTCCACCTTGTCCAAGTGATATGTCACCTGGTCATAGAAGGAGATGGGACTGGTCAGGCAAGTTGTACCTGCAACAAACCTGTGTTGACTGTCCTTCAGGATGTTGCCATCAGCCAGCTTATCAAGAATGGCCTCTTTGATGATTTTTTCCAAGACCTTCCCAGGGATAGAGGTCATGTTGATAGGCCTGTAGTTCCCCAGATCTACTTTCCTCCCTTTCTTGAAGATAGGCACCACATTGGCCTTCTTCCAATCTTCAGCCACTTTGCCTGAGTGCCGTGAGTTCTCGAAGATCTGTGTCAGGGGCCGAGCTGTGATGCCTGCCAGCTCCTTAAGTACCCTGGGGTGCAAACTGTCCAGATCAGCTAACTTGAAGGTGTCCAGTCTCTCAAGGTGTTCCTTTACATGGTCTACAGTGATGTAGGGTATAAATTCACCCTTACCTTGGCCATCTGGCATTGTGTTAAGCAGGGTGGTCCCTTTGAGCTGGTGAAAAATTGATGCAAAATACCCATTAAGTAGGTTGGCTTTTTCCTGGGTGTCAGTTGTCCCATTTGGTTTAATAGGGGTCCAATGTTACACTTGCTTTTCTTCCGACTCCCCACATATCTGAAAAAGGACTTTTTATTGTCCTTGATACATGCAGTCAGTTGGAGTTTGGTTGCATCCTTGGCTTTCCTGGTTTGCTTCCTACAGGTCTGGACCAGTGCAGAATACTCCTCCTTTGTGGTGATTCCATCCTTTATAAGTCTCTCTTTTTAGATGTAGCAGGTCTACAAGCTCCCTACAGAGCCAAGTGGGTTGCTGTGCTCTTTTGCTACCTTTCCTCCAAGAAGGGATGGACATTGCTTGTGCTTTCAGGATTGCTCCCTTGAGGAACAACCACTCATCCTGAACTCCCCTCCCTGTCAAGTCATGGTCCCTGACCTTTGACACCAGGAGTCCCTACCATTGCCTCCAGAAGTACTCTTTCTGGGGGGGCGGGGTTTGCCACCTTTGAACCAGAAAAAAAAAAATTAATATACTACAAGTCAAACAACTACTATAACGTATTTTAATTTTATTTCAAAAAATATTTTTGTCCTGGTTTATTTGTGTTTGTTTAGCATATATAGAGGTGATTACATGAGACTCAAAAATAAAGTCTTACTCTTGTATGTTGCATGTAGGGGTGTGGGGTGGGGTGGGGTTGGGGGAGGAGGGGTGTGTGGGGGTGTAGGGTATGTTGTGCAGTATGGATGCATGTATATGTGGGGGAGGTTGTGGGGGCAGTGTGTAGGTAGGTAGGGTTTGTGCAGTGTGAGGAAGGGTGTGAGGACCCCCCCCACACACACCTCCTGCCATGATGCACAGCCCCTGCCAATGGCAGCAGCAGCAGCAGCAGGACGTTGGGGTGGTCATGGCCACCACAGGCATAGCCACACATGGCTTTAGCCCATACCAGGACCAGCACGTGGTGACAAGGAGTGGAGCCAAGTTAGCCCACCTTTATCATGTGGAGCTCACATGTAGCTCCTAGCACTTGTACATCACGAGGTCGAAGTCCACACAATAGAACTGGCTGTCTTCCTCACTCCCTGGCATCATGTGCAGCTGCTGGGACTCCATCATGAAGCAAAGGATGGGACTCCCCACCCAGCTCATGTTTCTTCCTAGGTTCCCTTTCCCTGTCTGCCTACTGCTGCTGCAGCTTCCCTACCTGGTGCCTGGACCAAGTGCTGTAGAAAGGACATGAAGAGGAGCCACTGAAAGCCAGGGAAGCTGAGCAGGTCCCCTGACAGCTGCAGCAGTGGCAGCAGCAGCCCTTTCCAGAAGCTGTGCTCGCTGGCCAGGCCAGGGCCCTCCCATGCATGAAGGAGGGAATGAGACACTTGTCCCGGGCATGGTACAATTAATTGGTGAGCACCCACAGGCCAGATAAAATCACCTGGTGGACTGGATCTGGCCCATGGGCTTTATATTTCCCGCCCCGACTTAAGTCCATCCTGCCCAATCCCTGGTTCTGAACAACCTTGAACTTTGGGGAAGATCTGGATTTGAGCTTGGAGCTCACTCTAGGCAATACCCTAAGCTGTATATGTATGATTAGATTATATAGAGGCCTTCTCCCAGTCTAACAGCACACTGGGACATCAATCAGGCAACTATCTTCATTGTGGTGGTTTCTACCCCTAGTACCAGAAGCCTCATTACATATCAACTAAGGGCTATCTACCAATTACCAAACAAATTATCACACAGCCCACCAATACCACCTGGACTCATGTACGCTGATGTTTTGTGCATCTAATTCTGCTTCATCACATATGTAAGGATTAAGAAAGGGGAAGGAACCTCCTGTACTCTAGAGGGCATGTCTGCACTGCCTATGAGCTACAGTATCTCTACACAGCATCTCTGCAGTGAAGAATGGCATGGCTACTCCACATATCACATTCTGTGAAAAAGGTAATGAGCTGTGCTAGGCACATGCCATAAGCTTTGTCTCAGGGGTCTTAAATGGGAGACTACATTTCCTTTTTACAGGGCCTAACGCATGTAGCAGGTGGGCTGAGGTTCTTTAAAGCACTCTCTGGGTTCATCCAAAGTTGGTATATATACGTCCCTAGGTATCATTATTGTAGAAAGAGCTTTCACTTACAAAGCTGTATAGGGAAATATGGTTTCTTTCTTTCTTGTTTTTGAGCTTAACATCATGCAGGGAAACAGACCAAAGTAATGACATAATCAGAATTCCTAAGGTAAAGAAAAGACTAAACACTTGTAGAAACAGACGATTAGTGTAAAATATTACTCAAAGGGAAGGATGGCACTTGCTTGTGTAATGGAAATACTTGAGTCTGATTTTTCATACAATTTCAGTAGTTATCATCTGTGCATTCCTTAACATTCTTCTGTGTCTACTTCAAAACATTCTACTTCTAATATACATTTTTACTCATACAATCAATATAAATGGCTTGACTCTTTCTATAGCACCTCTGGGTAGACCTAATTAAGATTTAAAACAGACACCAAGAACAAGACCACAGAGAAAGATTGACATAAGATACAGAAGCACAAAAGAATGTGTCTAGTGGGCCGGCATTTTTTCATTAGCATCCCCGCTCCTGAAGATAACCACCATTTACAATGGTTCAGTATGATCTAGTACCATGGTTCTCAATGTTTTTAGTACCAGGACCCTTTTGTAAACATCAGTGGCCAATCCTGACCCAGAGCACCTCACTCATAACTTGCTGCCCCCACACTTCCAGGCCCCAACCCCTCAGTGTGTGGGGCAGGGAAGGGGGGCCAAAGCTACCATTTGTAGGCTGGAACTCTGCCAGTGTGCAAGGGAAAAGCCACAGTTTTCCAGGTTTTTATCCTTAAAGGAGAATCCATTTTTAAAGTTTGCTCATGACCCTTTCATATATTTGTGTGACCCACTTTGGGGTTGTGACCCACGGGTTGAAAAACGCTGATCTAGTACAGGGCTCTGTAATCTAAGCCCTGCGTGTGGGATCTGGCCCTTGAAGAGACAGTAGTTCAGAGAATCTGCAGCACACAGAGATAGCATCTCCCAGGGTCCTATTACCTACTGTGTTCAATTTATATTTTCTATTGCAGCAAAGGTAGCATTCCCAGGGTCCTAGCACCTAGTCTTTTTCTAGCTAGCCTCTTTGCAGAATCTGCTGATCTCTGGGTAGATGTGGCGGTTACCAGCAGTGGTGGCAAAAGGTTGCCAACTCCTGGTCTAGTGGTTAGGAAATCAAACCACAGCTAAGAAGACATGAATTATTGAATCTTGAGACCTAGTGTATATCTTGGGCAAATCACTTTATTTCTGAATTTGGATTAACTCTTTCACCCTTTGTCTGACAGAGGTGTGACTGGGTACGCAAGTGTCACGCTATGCAGTGTCATTGACTGGACTGCTAACAACATGGCAGCAGTGCAGCCATGGCCAAGGCCAGCAGTGCAGCTACTGCTATTTTTGCATTTGTCTCCAGCCACAGGGTAAACACCCAGGGCTGGTCTCCTGGTTCCTGCCCCACTTTATTTCATTACAGTACTGGTCTGACTTATCAGTTTAAGACTGCAGGCTCTTTGGGTTTCAAGGACTATCTCTATACAGTTCACTTGATTTCAGCAGCTCCAGTGGTAAGAAACAGCACCAAATATAACAGGACTTGAGATGCCATTGTGATAGCTGGTATCACTGCTTATGAGGCCTCTTCACCAATACTATGCTTAAAGGGGTGGTAACCAGGGCAGCAGCCTCAGCCACTGACTTGATGGGGGCACAAAAATAGCAGCTGCCAGTGGTGTCACATTGCCAAAACTGTTGTGTGTGCTGCCCAGGGTGCAGAAATGCTCAGATATGCTTTTACTTTAAACACCAGCAAAGAATTGAGAACAGCAGCAGTGCGTACTACGATTTTGAAGAGATTTAGCTAAACAAGTCTTTGAAACAGGCCAAATTTGGCTGACTAGTTATATGGTAGATTCTCTGCCCTGAGATTGCACTTCAGAAGGAATCAGAGGGATGTGAAAAGTAGATTTTCTACTGATAAATGCAACATTTATGAAGTTAAATGTTCCTAATGTTCAGGCTAAAATAGTATGATATAGTACTTCTAGAAAGGCACCAATTTGTTACCATAAAAATTAGTTCATAAATATTTGAGTTTTAACAAAGATGGTTCCAATAATTCAGTTAATAATGTTGCACAAGATCCCCAGCTTTTATGTGTAATCACTAAAATTAATGAAAAAGTTTTATGTATAATTTAAGGCACTATTCTAAGTATGGTTATATTTTTACCATATAATTTTATAACGGTAATAGTCAGTTTTTCAGATTAAATAACTACCTCTTTTAAATAACCAAAGACTCCATCATATGTTATGAATTAAACAGGCTGCTTATATTTTATGTTTTTTAAGTTGCTATAGTTCGATTATATATTCATAGCCTTGAATAACTTTAAAGAGCCAATCTTAAGTAAAAATAATTGTACATAACTCCAGGTATTTTTTTTAGCATGTGCACATTAAATTGCTAAGAGTTTGCTTGTAGCAGTTATGAGGGAGAAAAAGAAAAGTAAATCAACCAATCCTGGGAGCGTATTTCATTTTACAAGGCCTACAACAGAAAGGAATGCCTTAGGGTGGCGTTACAAGTCACCTTTAAAATTACTTAAAGGTACTTAAAACAGAAGCAATCACCTAGGGACAGACATTCAAAAAGCCTGCACCTAAATTGATTCAATCTTTGCAAGTTAGTTTAACCTGGCTAGGCTAAATCACTTTGTAACTGCACAGACATCCCAGACATGCAGGCACATGCCTGCAGTGACTCAAGCTAAAAGCTGGGGTAGGGAGGGTGCTAGAGTAGCTATCCCTTCCCTTCCACAGCACTGAGCTGGGGGGGTAGTCAGCCTAACCTCCCTCCACAGGACACTCTGATCACCCCTAACTCAGTGTTTATTACCTCATTAAGAAAATAACACAGGGACATTACCAGCTACCTGTTGATTTTACCTGTTGACTTGGCACAGACTGGAGCCAGCATGTGATCTGCTAGTTAATACACAGACACCTCTCTGTAAGGCAGGGGGAAGGGGGGAAATTCCTGCTTAGTGGGGAGGGGGGAGCAGCGGTAGTCTCTGTTGGAGCTGCAACCAGGGAGCAAAGGGGAGGGGCCAGCCCTGCTGTGGAGTAGAGAACCCTGCCCAGCCCAGAGAGCATGCCCAGACACTGGGGATGTCCAGTTTATCTTAGACCAGCAAGGGGTCTGGGACAGACATTGCATAAACTGGTTTGACAAATATCAATTAAGTCTGGTATTATTTCAACCAGGTTATCTCAAACCATTTTCAGCCTTTTTCAAACTGGTTTATGTGCACTGAACATCTGTTTTGTTACAGATTTAAACCTGTTTCTGATCACTTAAACTGGTTTGTGTGTAATGTCTGTCCCTACCCCTACTGAGGGGTGTTAACCTGTGCTAAGTTCCCTCTAAACATTTTAAAGTTAAGCCAATTCAAATAAAGGTAATCTTTTTACCCAGATTTTCATTTTACCCAAGTTTTTCCAGGGTATTGTATATTATTGGGGAGATAAGATACTCTATTTTTATTCCTGCAGGATGTTAAAAGGATATACCATTCCCATCCCTTCCTACTACTTTGCTCCCTGAGCAAACTTTCAATCCTGAATTGTATTGCCCAAGCCAAAACTCACTCTCACCCCCAGGGGTGCAACCAGCACACTATGAGCACCTAGGTGCAGCTCACCAGTCTGCTGTTTGCTCTTGCACTCCCAAGCACTCAGCTGGCTAGTCACTGGTACAAGGGGAGTGATTATAAAGCTAATTAACTGCTAATGAGAGTGAACAATTGGCCGTTAGCACTGGAGGCATTTCCCATCCCACCAACCCTGCATCTTTCCAACACTGCTGGTCACTGCACCATGGCTTAGCTTCCCCTCCCCCCACATTATTCATTTGAACTGAACTGCTATTCATCTGAAATGGCTCTATAAGCACCCCCTTACTCAACCCAGGCAGCATGCCTTCTGGGTCTCAGCTCTGCCCTAGTGTGGCATGCATCTAGCGCAGGGGTACACAACATTTGTGTGTCCAAGGGCACATTTGAATTTAAAAGAAAAAGTAGTGGGCACCAATATGAATATTGAAGTTTAGAATTTAGATCAATGCAATCATCTCATCCATTACTTAAAACTGCGTTAGCTCTGCAACTTCAAAATGCAGCTTCCCTTTACTTTGTATTCTTTTGACGTTGTATCCATGGTGCATGTGAGCACAGTATTGGGAATCGGTGATCTAGCAAGTCCACTGGGTGTCAGTTCTGCCTTGGTGTGACATACATACAGCAAGCCCACTGGATCTCATTTCTCCCCTGTTGTGAGTATTAAACCAACTCCCTGCCACACCAATTCCAATTCAGTGAAATGCATACAAGATTTTTATCCTTTATTTTTTTTAAATCTTTTTTTTTAAACTCCTTTCTCTTTACTGCACCCCATCCTACTTACTCACTACAAGCAGGCTTTTTTTTCCCCCCTAAGATTTTTCCCTGCCCACTCACACATAAGATAGCTCCTGCTGGCTGCAGAGTGAGAGAAGCCACATGGGGCACTGACAGACATTCAGGCCCCCACTCTAACTCTTGGTACTTTCCATAAAGTGCCAGGAGTTACAGTGCCCTCCCTGACTGGAGGTGGGGGGGAAGGGTGCGTCAGGGGAAGGGATTGGGGGTGTGGAATTGAGCCTGCCTGCAAGTGAGTTGTGAGCCAAGGAGCTGCCCCTCTCCCCAGCTCTGCACCCCCCTCCCAGCTCTGAGGTTGTCAGCAGGGACCAAGGAAGGAAGCAGGAGGGGGAAGCCAGCAGCACCAAGATGCTGGCTGGGCTTTACCTGGCCTTAGCTGTCAGGGGGTGGATCGAAGCCCGCCACCTCATGGACCTGACCTGCCCCCCCCCCGAGTACCCCCACCAGGAGGGCTGGGAGAAGGCCACAAGGCAGGGAGGCTCCAATCCACATGCCCCTCTAGTGGCAAATCACAATGGTGTAAGTCAGAGGTGGCATTAAGCCTTAATTTTGACAGCTCTGAAACTATTCTAACTTTAACCAGCCTGCCATTCCACAGATTTAAAATATTTTAAAGGCAACCTGTAACAACTTCCATACTAAATCATCTTTTTCATAACCGTTTCCTTTCAGACTGAAAACTGAAGTAAAGGGAACACAACCCTACCAAACTCCACTGCTTTTGCATAGCTACTATACAACACTGCAGTAACTGCAGTATCTGCAATCGACTCATTAGGGTTCCTGGCTATACAGAAGACAAGAAAGCAGGTGGCCTCATTTCTAAATGAAGGCCACCTTCAAAGACTACTCATTTTGCAGGTCCCAGAACACCATATGAACTCCTACATACTTCTGTGGTCTTCATTTTATTGTCCTTAGGAAAAGCAACATAGCTTTGAAAATTAGCCTGTTGTAAGTGCCATTCCTCCAGACATTTCATTTGACACCTCTAAAGCCTATGGATAGGAAGTTAATGGTGCTAACACCAGCAGCAAGTTCAAATGTGTTTACCATCATATGCCTTCTTACTTCAAGAAGACTTACCATCTATTCTCACACATTCTTATTTTTTGAATCCCACATCCCTCATCTAAGGACAGCTAAGCATAACAGTTACCTGACGGCAGGTCTTCTCATGAAATTTTCAGTACCCTTACTCTTAATTAGAGCAGAAGTTGTTTTCAGGACATTTCAAATGGTATTTTAGTGTTTCTGTTTCTGAACAAGAGGTGAGAAAGAAAAATTTAAAGTCCACATTTCAGCAGCAAAAAAATGTAAGAAAAAGTTGGCTTGAATCCAAGTTTTTTGCCTTGGGCTGAGATTGAGGGCTTTCTCATATGTTACCCTTATACTGTGCTGAAGGTACTTAAAACATTATGTCTGTACATTAAAGAAGGAAAATTTCTGCTAAGTGGTTTTGGAGTATCTCAAAATTACACCACTTCAGATGAGAGTTATCTCTGGGTAGTGCTACCCAGGTTGTGTTGCAGTAACATCAGTCAACTCTCACTGAGATAAAATCTGGACCCTCCAGCATCCTGTAATGCACTACTCTGAGCCTTGCCCCACTCCACGGATGATCTCTCTTTCCTCTTGAGCTCTACTGCCCAGGGGGTGGTATTGCCTGGGGGTTGCTGGGGGGGCCTGTCAGTACCTGTGCTGTTACAGCCAGGCCCTCTACATAGCATGACAGCCCCAAGCCAAGTAAACAGTGCACCTCTCCCTCCTGGTGGCTCCGCACTCCAGCTTCTCTTAGGAGCATAGAGACACAGATTCTAGAAAGGGGGTTTGCACAGCAGGACCACAGATTATGCTTTCCTACTTCTGGCAGCTCCATGCTCCCACTGGAGCACAAAAACCCATTGTAGTGGCTGTAGCAGCACACTCCTAAGAGAAGCTAGAACATTGGAAATGTAAGGAACACTTTAGAAGCCTTAGCATAAATGTGTCCTTCTTGTGGAGGGAACAGAGAAGGTTCCAACACATCCTCCATTACATAAAGATTGAACGAACTTTGAGTGACCTTGTAAAGAGACAGGTTTGCAAGGCCAGATTCTTGCTTATGTAAACAAGAAAGCACTAATTGAGGTGTTTGACTATAGTCACACAGAAAAAGTAATTGAATCCCATTACCATAAGGAATAGCACTCATTATCAAGCATTGAAACATAACGAATACCACCTGAGGCCTTCCTACTAAAACAGCTGTTAAGTATTTGTCATAAATCCTTCACTTAACTGAGGAGAGGATCTTCATCAATCCTTTTCATAAAACATATACCCAATCAGATTGTAGATGGATGCAAGTCCTTAAAACCTGCGTGCATGTGTGCGTGTGTGCATGCTTGAGTGATTGTAAACCTGGGAGAAGTAGAAGAATCATGGACCTGAGCTGATGGAAGAACTGAACAAGAGCTCAGAATTCCTGGGCTCCAGCCTACACTCATCTTCCCAGATGTAAGTATATTTTTAGATTTTCACTGCCTGATTTGAATGCTAGTTAAACTTAAGTTCAGTTTTCCAATAAAGTCTCTCAGGAAAAGACATCATACTCTCTATTTCAGGTCCCCATCTGACAAAGCAATTTCCCTTTATCCAAATTTGTATATAGAGGGCTTCTCTTTCAGAACTGCGGGGGGGGGGGAAGGGTACACATGAAGCTTGCCAGCCTTTCCATCAGTATAAACAATACCACTCTACATGGCAGAAGTTAAATGTTAAAAGTTAACTGTCAAAGATGAAACCATGAAGTATATTTTTACACGTTGGTCTTTAAAAAATAAAATAAAATAATAATTATTAATTAATAACAACAACAATAATGGCTCTGTGTCCTTTCTACTTGTTTCTAGAGAAAACTAGGATAAGAACCATAGGATGTGTTTAGGGAAAACCCCAGCTGCTCGCCTCCTGCTGTTCCCTCCCAATATGTATACTTTTCTTCGCCGATACAATTTGGTACATTGCTTTATCAAAGGCCTGCTCACCTTTAGGGAAGAATCTCTCTTTACTAGACATTTTCATGGTGCTTACATATCGTTTAGTCCTATGCAGTTAGGTTCTATGCAGTGCAACAGCCAACATGACAGATAATTAATAGACTTATGGAAAGGCAGAACCTAGGCATCCTGACTCCTAGCTATTTCACTACTCAACAGCCCTCTAGCAGCAAGTCTGGTGGTGCAGGTCAGAGTTTGTATTAAGCCTTAACATGCAACTACTCACAGCACAATCTAAATTTAAAAATGCATAACATTACATAGATTTAGACTGTACTAACTATAACATGTAACACTGGCTGCCCCCACCCCTTCCCTCTTAAGTCCTCATTTAAATAGTCAGCATACTTGGCTGGGTCAAGCACTTGAGCTATCATACATGCCTCTGATCCCAGGCTAAGGCAAGTGCCCAGGTCTCTGCAACTGGATTGGCTGCTGAGAGTGCCACTGACCCCTTTAAGTGCACCTACAGCTTCAAGCTGCAGACATGCCTTGACACAGCTTATGGAGACCTACAGATGTATAGAGGATCCTCTCAAACTCATGCTGTTCTAACACGTTCATCTGTTGGGTGGGCGACCGGAGGGAGGGGGGTGGTTGAGCCTACTTGCACGAGCCCTGGCCAGCAAGCAGGGGCGCTCCAGCAGCCTCCAAGGAGGCTGCCACACCTGCCCTCTCCTGTCCCAGCAGGCAAGGGAGGGTGAGGGGAAGGGAACAGTGGGCAGCTGCCAGCTGCTTTGCCTGGCAGGAGCTGGATGGGGCAGGGGGAAGATGGAAACCAGCTAAGGTATGGGTGGGGAGTCGGGACAGACCTGTGAGGTGAGCGGGCTCTGTTCCATTCTTCTCCCCCACTCAGGCTTGCTGCTCCCTCCCCTGATGACAGCTCTGGAGACAGGGCTGGCCTGATGCTCACTAGCACAAGCACCAGCCCAGCCCAGCCCTGCAAAGCATGAAAAATTAACAAGTTCTTTACGGTGTTCTCCTTTAGAGCACCTTCATCTAATATCTGATTTGACCAGGGTTCATTTTGTGCATGATTGGCCATTTTAAAAGCACTCTACAGCCATGCACGTGTGTTACATCACAGCTATAGAGCACTTTCAAGGGCCCAATCACATGAAAAAATTTAACTGGTATAATCACCTTCTGGATTATGTCTATTGGATTTTGCCTCTTGGTCCTCCTAGAACTTGGTCCCCAGAGTCTTAGCCCTCTGACCAAGACCACAGTTTGTGCTCTAGTAATATATGCCCACATATTGCTGAATCCCTAGTCTAAGATACATCCTAACTGAACCCTCACATAAACCAAACTGGTTCATCCACCCTTTGTTCATTAAATTTTATTTTGTGGAAATTTTTGTTATTTGGGGGAAAAATACATTCTGATAAGTCAAAATTTCTAATGAAACAAGTATTCTGAAAAAAAAATATCTCTGTGCCCATTGACTCACAGAAAATTATGGTTGGAAGGGAGCTCAGGAGGTCATCTAGTCGAAAACCCTGCTCAAATTAAGACCATCCCCAGCTAGACCATCCCAGCCAAGGCTTTGTCTAGCTAGGTCATAAAAAACCCCAAGAATGGAGATTTCACAACCTCTCTGGGTAGCCTGTTCCAGTGTTTTACTACCCTCCTAGTGATAAAGTTCTTCCAAATACCTAACCTAAACTTCCCTTGGAATATTTTGATACACAATACAATTTCACGTATACTTATATCAATTATCTCTAATATAATATAAAAGTTGAAAAAAATTTTTGACATTGTATTCTTCCATGCCATTCACCGATGCTTCTGGTCTATATGGGTTTTTTTGGACGTTGCCATCGCTTGGGAAAAGGACAGCCTGTTATTGGGTCAGATTCCAGAGGGTCCTCAGGGGTTCTCACCTGCCATGTCTTTGCTGTAATAAATTTATTTACTTCCGAGGAAGATGTATGTCTCATCCCTCCTGGCCCCCTCTTTTGATCTTTCTGTACTTTTGGGGCTCCACCTCCCCTACACCCCACCTAACACCAACCAATGATGTTGTGTCTCGGTTTTCTGGATTTGGTTATGGTACCATTATATGCATCTTGGCCTTTTGAATCTGAATAAATGTATGAGGACGTCAGTTCATCCCACTCTGCTTAGGCCACAGTGGGACTGGCCTAGCCTCTTCTTGACCCTGGGTTACCTTGTCTCCCAGTGCTGGTTCCTCTCTCACTGGCTTGTAGTTGCCATGGTGTAGATAGCTGTCTCTCCTTCTCTCCTCAGGTTCCTGGTGGGTCTAATCCAGTCTGGAGATGTCAGGAGTCCATGGCTGTCTCAGGTGAGTACTGTAACTCTTCTGGGCTTAAATTATTCCCCAAAACCCCTTCCTAGGGCTGCCACCACTTTCCCTCAGTTGGGCTTTGGTCTGCTCTGGGCTGCTTGGTAGCCACCAGGGAACCCACTTCTGGTCCCTCCTGCCTCCTGTTGGTTGAGGTTTTTATTCCCCTTTTGAGGGACCAGCCAGTGAATCTACACTGGCACGCAGCCAGAAAACGCGCCCATGCCAGTGTGGTAGCTGTTCCCGGCTCTTTTTTTTCCATCTGGCATGGTGTTCTTACCAGCTGCAGCTCCACACCCACTGCACTCCTTCAGCTCAGTGTGGCTTCCCGCCAGCTCTGTTCATCTTTCTCCCCAAGCAAGTTTTCCTCTGAGGCTCTGTTTCTCTCACAGACATGCCCACAACAAGGAAATTAAAATGTTTCCTTGGACTTTTCCCCCCGTAAAAAATGACATTAAAATAACACATTACTGTGAAACGTTTTGATTTTGATAAAACAGCATTTTTCAATATCAGACTGTTCTAAATATTTTACAATCAAACATTAATTTTATACCCCCTGAAGTTAAAAAAAAAATACATAGATCACTTAGCCCTCTCATTCTCACTTGCTGTGGATACAGCTACATATATTCCTTTTTTTTCTTTGTATTTGTACAAAGAATGGATATCAGGTCACTTGTCAGTAAAAGAATGAAATTCTCTCTGTCATACTCTTTTGCTATATTCAAGATTTACACTGACAGAACCACTGTACACACAAATATGATATGAAGAAGGTTACGACCCTTACACAATCTCTGATGGTGTTTTCTATAAATTATTTTCATCCAACTCTTGGAAAATGTTCTTATTTTACAATAAATGTCACAGTATTTGGTCTTTCTTTGCTGTAGTGTTAATATGGCATAAAGAAAAAGTAGAGAAAAACTCATAAAAAGGGGAAGTTAAAAGCAGTAAAAAGAAAAATTGAAAATCAAGGGAGAAAAAATGAAAGATTAAGGTTTGAGGAGTCATTTTTTCCTGCCTTTCATAGTTTCATAGTTAGTAGGGTCAGAAGGGACCTGAGCAGATCATCAAGTCCAACCCCCTGCCTTGGCAGGAGAAAGTACTAGAGTCAAACGACCCCAGGAAGGTGTTCATCTAGCCTCCTCTTAAAGAGCCCCAGGGTAGGAGCCAGCACCATTTCGCTTGGAAGTTGGTTCCAGATCATAGCCACCCTGATGGTGTCTAGGTCCAATTGTAGCCTATTCCTTCCTTCTAACGTGCCCACATCCCCCCACATCTTAGTGTCATCAGTAAATTTGAACAGGGTGCTTTTTACCCCCTCGTCCAAGTCACTGATGAAGATTTTGAACAGTGCAGGCCTGAGGACCGAGCCTTGCGGAACCCCACTGCCCACATCCCTCCAGGTCGAAAATGACCCATCCACCACCACTGTCTGGGTGTGGCCCTCCAGCCAATTGGTGACCCATTTGACTGTGTAGTTGTCGACACCACAGTCCCCCAGTTTCTTAATGAGAACAGGATGAGAGACAGTGTCGAAAGACTTCCTCAAGTCCAGAAGGACTAAGTCCACTGCTACCCCTGCATCTAAGGATTTGGTGACCTGGTCATAGAAGGCCACCAGGTTGGTCTGACAGGACCTGCCTCTAAAAAACCTGTGTTGGTTGCCCCTAAACATAATCTCCCCTGCTGGCCCCTCATGGACATGTGCCAGAATAATTCTCTCAAAAAGCTTACCCAGGATCTAAGTAAGACTAACTGGCCTATAGTTCCCTGGGCCCTCCTTACTCCCTTTTTTGAAGATGGGAACCACATTGGCCCTCTTCCAGTCCTCTGGCACCACACCGGAGCACAATGAGTGCTTGTAAAGCCGTGCCAGGGGTCCCACAATGACCTCAGCTAATTCCCCCAGCAATCTGGGGTGGAGATTGTCCGAAGAAGCTGACTTCTTCTCACCTCTGTGGTATTTTTTATTCCCTTTTACATTGATGAGAGTTAATTCCTCTATTTAAAGGTAGGAGACCAGTATCCCTTATCTTTATCAGCATGCTGCTCATAGGTTACCCAGTTATCAGCTAAGATCACAGCTTTGTGTCACATTTCTTTAGTGAGCTCAACTGCAGTGGTAACCATGTCAAGTTATGATTTCAGAAAAGTCCATGTTTTCCACCGTCTTTGCCTACACTTCCTTAAAATACTTAAAAAGGTATCGTTTAAAATTGAAAAATATCCCTTTATATATGACCTCTAAGGACCTTGGTCAACTGTGAGCAAACATTTGCAAAGCAAGAATTAAAGTTTAAAAATGAGAAAGGAGGAAAAGTGTTAAGAATGGAATGATGATGAAGTGCAACCTATCACCTTTCTTCTTGAGGACCAAGTTTTCTGCTGGCATTACTCCCCTAATATCATAAAAATAACACAAGGACATAATTTCATCTAAAAGGCTCTGGGCAGCCTTTCTTTACAACAGTCAAGAATTAACTTCTGATAATGTCATGTCATATAACAGCCCATAGCTCACTAAGTTGTCTCATGGGCTATACTATGACACACAGTGAAAATGTTTCACACTCTGGTGAATATGGCATTCTAATTCGTATAAACTAAACAGATGAGAATTTAGCTTGGATTTAATTCCATTTATAGAAGAGAGTGAAACAGCTGTCAAGGTACCTAACTCAACTTACATCTCCTTATGCCATCATTAGACAACAAGGGAGCTGTGTGCACTCCCTTAAACCAAACATTGTTGGAAATTAGCTTCCAGTCTTGTGTCCCATGCCAACCCACCAACCAAGATTCTTACTATTCAGTAGAATAGTAAAAAGGATAGCTCAGGTGAGCTTCAACCACCTCAGAGCAATTCTGACTAACTTTAAATGAATTTCAAAGGTTCATGATGCTTATTCCAGCCTTTTGATGTTCACCCATCATTACTAATTATATTTTTAATTAATGCTCAATCTGACAGCCAGTATTATTCTGCTGCAGGGTAATTAATCCAAAGGAAACTATGTTTGACAGGTGGGGGGAATCAGTTGCCAATGAAATTATGCAAGGTAAGGTAGTGCTGAACTCCTGTAATATTTTATGATATAATCTCCACTCATTACCTCCACAAATAGGATTTGTTATGACAAAAGTGAAAGAATAAAACCCTCATTCAGGAAAGTCTCCCTTCCCAATCACAGGCATGCACCAAGTAGACCAGAGACTAGAAATTATCAAAACAAGGCCTGAGAAGAAATTGTTCTGGTTGAGTATAAACCTAGTAATACTCTTGCAGCTTTTCTACCTGCGCATAATCTTCGTGCCTCGGGCTCTTTCTGGTTCTGAAATCTCTGTGTCTGTATTATATGTAATAGCACATTCTTAAACACAAAAGTACTATTGCTTTAGGTGACATTATATTAGTCTCTTGAGAAAGGATGCAGGTGTGCCTACTATTCATAAGCTTAGAATTACTCATTCCCCTAACTTAAAAATGAGATCTTTCAGACAGTGAAGACAAATAGTATTAGTAACTTAAAAATGAGATCATTCAGACAGTGATGACAAATAGTATCAGTAATTTTGATAAAACCAAAAACCAAGCAAGACATAGAAATGCATTTGCACAGGGTAAACATGAGCAAATCCAACAAATAAAGCCCCTTTATGTGTTGCTAGATACCTAAGTAGGAACTTCTACCAAATGTGTGATGAGAGATGCACACAACCCCAAATTAGTGTATATTCAAAACGGGTAGGCAACAATGTTAAGCTATATGTTGTGCCTGGAAAAAGATATTAATATGTCTGGTTACAAATAATAAAAAATGAAGCATGCCCACAGAAAATCTGAGTTTAGTATGTCCCAATACTTTCTGTTAGGCCTTTAAACAATATTGTCCCTAAAAACAAATATATATATTACATTAAAAAACAAACACTGTGTAGCAAAGAGCAGTGTGCATACGACAGAAGTGACTGATATATTATTTTTCATAATTCTGGCTACACTTTCATTTCATGATGATGGAAATATTAAAAATGCCAAGACTGGTAAGGAATATAACAGATTTGGATGGAGTCTAGGATGTCAAGAAAATATTTTAGGGAGTGTACTCTCACCAGAAATCAGTTCAGTTTTTTTCCCCTTTGGTACTCACTATCCAACCTAAATTTTATTTGGCAGGGGAGGGGAGCACAGAGGAAAGAAATGACGTGGGCAGGGGACTTGTTTCTTTTGTTTGTTTCTTTTGTTTTTATTATTTATTTTGTATCGCAGTTTTTAAAACAGTTTGAACACATGCTACTTGTTATAAAGCCAGAGATTTCTTTCTTTTAACAACAGTTTGTAGAAGTGACATTTTCTATCAGCTGAAATTTAAAGTCCCAGTGGAAGCTGGTGTATAACAAGAACATTCGCATAGATGGCCCAACATTAAAGGAGCCTTTACATGTTAATGGAGTTATTGTCCATCTCAGAAGCCTGTACTGACAATTTAACGACTCATACAGGAGTCATTACAATGCCAATACACTTGTACTGACATTGCATCTGCTTAATAATAATATTCATGTTTATTCTTTTTTCCTTGGCAGCTAACTAGTGTTATACATTTCTCAATTTTCTCTTATTACAATTCTAAATGTAATACTGTCTTGCACAGTCCTGCTGTCATCTCACTTTTATTACTGTAAATTATTTAAAGAAGAAATATTGAACAATAAAACTTTGAGTATTTATGCTAAATAACAAGGCTAGCAGCATTTAAGCTCATTTCACCATTATTTTTCTTGTATATCCCAAGCTGGGTCATTGTCTCCGGCTCAGTCTTGGAAGGTTGAAAGTTATATGCTGTGCTCTTCAAAACAGTACTCTTCTATATTACACAGTGCTCGCAAATGCAGAGATAGATGTTAGTAGCATTGGTTAATTATATCATCTTAGATACTATTTAAATCTAAACGAGTCACCAGTAAAAAAAATTACCACACAATTTCATTGGTATATCGTGGACAAAATTAAGCTTGAGTTGCCTTGGACACTTTCTTTGCATTCTGCATCTACACTATGAATGTAACTGGATCCACACCCCACCCCAATATTTCATAGAGAGATAAACCTAAAGTAAAAGAATGAAACATGGTCATGGGATAAGATAGCTCACCACTTCATATGCATACATACACAAAATTTAATCGATTCCCAGATGCAGTCCACCACTGTGCAACTGTTATCTCTGTGCAAAATAAAACTGAATATAGAATTCTCGGTGGAGCAAATTGATCTTAATAGGTACGTTCTTGTACTGAACCAAACCACTGACTTTGCACTTGTAACATGGGATGGAGGACCCAAACACAAGCTAATTAGAAGGCTGTATTTATACAACATGTACTGTTAGTCTTCAAGCTACGAAACAGCTCCTACCAAAAGTGGGCAATATCTGATGGAATACAGATTTCCCTCACTTTATGCTGTACATGTGTTCCTGGAAACTGGCACATAACTTGAATTTGCATAAAGGGAACCCACTTTACAATGTAACAATAGGGATATATTACAGGACCTCAACTGTACTGACCCCCAGACCCATTTCTACCACTTTTACAAGACAATTTTGGTACTCACCAACAGCAGACAGTACACACAAGCACAGGGTGGTGGTGAATGTTACCATAATGGAGATGGCAACTACAGAAACATGTCACAGACAACAAGCAAGGAGCACAGATCTACACAGAAGACTATATTTTGTTGCACCTCACTCCCACAATGCACCACACAGAGCAGCTGACTGCAGGCTTCCATCACACCAATCTCATAAGAGTGAATTTACTTTGCATATAACGAATTTTGGATATAAAAAGGTTTATCGCATAAGAGCAAACTGGCACATACAGAACCCACATAAAACGAAGGAAACCTGTATAGTCTGGAGGCGACTATCAGTACATTTATTTTTGCTTGGCCTTTGGCAATGCTATATTTAGGTTAAGAGTACTAGAAACATGTATTTTCCTTTCCATACTACATAGTTTGAACAGCCACTGAAGCAAATCAAAATACTCTTAAAACTCCAGATGCTTCGTTTCATAAATACACCCCAAAGCACATAAGTCTACCATCTGGGCATAAGCAAGAAAAAGATAAGATACACTTAAACTAATCTGTGTTTGATATTCTCTAATATGCAGTGAAAAACTATTCTAAATACGTTTTTAAAGGGACAATGTTCTGTGACATTCTTGTACTGTTATATACAATTTCTGGTTTAAATCAAAGCTGTCTTTGTTGTAGAGTACAAACAGTCTATCAATAAATGAATTGCATTATTTTAAGACTAGACTTACTGTGAGTTAGTAACATTTTCTGCTTGAGCTGTAAACTAGATATTTGCTGAGATTTGAAGCTGGTTAGATTGAATTCTACTTGAAGGCTTTCATTCGACTGAGAAATACTTTAGTAATATCAGTGAACTTTGACCCAATACTGCTGAGAACCTTTGGACTGGTGATTTATTTTTCCAATTACTACTCTCAATTTTAGATATCCAGAGAATACACTGAGGCCACTTAGAGCATATTACTCCAGAAAATGCCCAGAGACATTGAACTCATTTCCCTGGATGGCTTTTACTATACCTTTTTCTTATCTTCATACACAGATTAAAAGTTCAATCATAAATTTATACAAAGCATGCCATAAACTTCTTTCCCCAGGACTGATGTATATTAATGCCATCAATACCATAAAAATACAAATGTTTTCAGAAGATTCCAGAGACTTAGGGTGAAATAAAGGTCCAACTGATTTCACTAGGGACTGTATTATAACCCCAGTTATCTGAATTGCTTTTTGTCATTTGGATCCAGGAGATAATATTTCTAAATATCACGCATAGAACATTCATTCAGTACACTGGGGATAGGGGCAGACATTACACATAAACCAGTTTAGGTGATCACAGACTGGTTTATACCTTTAACTGCACAGACATTCAGTGCACATAAATCAGTTTCAAAATGGCCAAAACCCGTTTGAGATGAACCTGGTTGAATGTAGTATCAGACTTAACTGATTTGGCTCAAACCAGTTTATGTAATGTCTGCCCCAGATTCCTTGCTGATTTAAGTTAAACTAGGCTCCCCCAGCATGCTGGCATGCTCTCTGGGCTGGGCAGGGCTTTCTTTTCCACAGCAGGGTTGGCCCTTACCCTATGCTCCCCAGGTGAACAGCGACAGGCAGGGGCAGGGGTCTGGTCAGGCGAGGGAGAAACACAGCCCTGCCAGGTCAAGCCAGATCCCCCTCACCTGCAGTGCTGACTGCCCCTCTCATTCCTGCCACTCCTGAGCTGCTCTGGGAGGGGGGGAGGTGCTTCAGCCCAATGGTTTCTGCCTTGCACATTGAGCTCCAGCTGCAGCCCCTGGAATGAAGCCTCCTACCTGAGCGACTTCCGCCTTCCAAGGAATTCAGGAGCTTGAGTCAGAGCTTCACTTGCAGGGTAGAAGCTTCCCTTCCTTTCCCCCCACCCCCATGAATGCACCTTTTCTAATGTGAGGTACTAAATAAATGTGGATTTTTCTATGCTAATGTGCAACAGTGCATTTGCACACTATTTTAGTGATGCTTAATGCACAGTAGACTATTTTACTGGATGTTAGCATTATGTCACAGTTTTGTAAGTGATGCTCTAATATGTAGTATAATACATGTAGATGTGCCCACAATGCCTTGCAAATATCATACAGTAAGTTATTAACATGTATACCCTAAATAGAATGGAGAGAGAAACAAGTGACAGACACCAGTAAGAAAAAGACATTACAAAAGACATTCAGTCAGACACAGACAATCCCACTATATGTACCAACTTTTCAGAACTCAGTGGAAGGTGATCTATGAGCTGGTAGAAAATCTTCCTTATACAAAATAAAGTTTTAAGAAGAAAATTCAGTTTTGCTGGAAAACCTATTAAAAATGTTCGTCCTAATTCATGGCCCAGAACTAACTATATAAATCTGTTTTTGAAAATGTTGGCCAAAATATTTTACCTAGCATTTTGTGCTATAAATACAAATTTTACATCTCTGACAATTTTTTGCTGATACTGTAATTTGTCCCGGGTCCATTGAACACAAGGGAGCTTTATCAATTTACAATAGCAAAAAATGGACCAATGATGGTTGCAGAATTTCTAGGAAGTACAATGCATAATGCACTGCATTGTGTAAATGCAGGTAATTTTGTCAATAGGAAAGATTACCACCTAATCCATTACTTAGCAAATATGAGTATAGATTAAACAAATGGATATAACTGCAGAGGAGACAGAATAAAAAGCAAGTACAAAAGCACAGCTAATGGAGATAAGAGCAAAATTACTATGATTACTTTAATGAACCTATTAGAGTGTGGCTTGTATATTATGAAACATTATGAAAGTATTCCCTATCACATTTAGAGTCAGGAATATTTGCATGTGATAATAAACACCCATAATACCCCTAAATATAAAGAGGTCTGTCACACAGGAGAATTTTCCAGATGTTGACAAAATATAAAACAATCAAATTAATTGTTTGTGAATCCTTGAAAGCTTACACTGGAATTCCTTCACATGTAAGATTTAGGAATAGCATGTTTTCCCTGACACAACATGTGAATGTGAACAGTGTCTTTTAGAGTTGTATTTAAAGCCTCTGACTTGAACTGGAGTTATATAGCAGAGCCCCATAATTTCTGGTGTTCATAAAACATAAAAAATACGGTAGAACTGCAATCTTTACTTACATAAGCAATCCCCTGGACTAGGGACAGACATTCAAAAAGTCTGAGCCTGAACTGATTAAAACTTTGCAGGTTAATTTAACCTGCCTAGGCTGAATCAGTTCACAACTGAAAAGACATTCCCTCTGGACTGAAGAAATGGAGGCACAAGCCTGCAGTGGCTCAGGTGAGAAGCCAGAGAGTGTTAGAGCAGTTCTCCTTCCCCCTTGACAGTGCTGAGCTGGAGAGGGTTGGGGCAAGGCCTCGGCAGGACACTTTCATTAGAGAGGAATGTAAACCCCCACCATGCCTGCACAGTCCTAGGCTTTTCCCTGCTCACTGCTCAAGAAGCAGGAGTGTTACCAGCCCCGTGCTAGTATTCTAAGGCAAAGAGGAGGGGAGGGGGTGCAGTGTATGCATCAGTTGATGACACTGAGCTTTTCAATCTCTCTGTCTCTGCTTTTTCATACTGTCTGCTAACCTGACATGCAAGGGAGCCAGCAAGGGGCTGATAACACAGTGTTTATCAGCCCATCAACAAAATAGAAGCCTCTCTCATTAGTTCAAGCTCTTCTTAAACAGCTTTTCCAAGGAAGAAATGGAGGGATATTACCAGCTGACCTGTTGATTAGCTCCAAAAAGACTTAGCGGATAATGTTCTGTCTGCCTGTCCCAGTGAAATTGGAGACACACACCCACAGACACCTCTCAGCATTAGCTATCATACCACATGCCTAGGGCCCATGGGGCTGGGTTCCATGCTGTGGGAGATGGGAGGGAAGGAGGGAGGGAAGGTGGGATGCCTACTTAAGCTGCAACCTGTAAAGGGAGGGTGGGGCAGGGGGAAGCCAGGCAGACCATGCTGTGCCTGCAATCTCTACCAGAGCTCCAGTTAGGGAACAGAGGGGCGGGCCAACTCTGTTCTCTAGAGCAGATAGCACAGCTCAGCCCAGCCCAGAGCTGCAAAGCATCTGGGTTGCTTGGGGACCCTGGTTCAACTTAAACCAGGAAGGGGTCTGGAACAGACATTGCATAAATCCGTTTGATGCAAATCAGTTGAGTGTGATACTACATTCAGTCAGGTTTACCTTAAACCACTTTCAGCCATTTTGAAACTAGTTTTTGTACACTGACTTTATGTTTAAACCAGTTTTTGATCCCTTAAATTGGTTTATGTGTAATGTCCATGCCTAGCGTTGATGAGTAACTTACAATTTTTCCCCCCATCCTGTTTCTCCTCCAAGGAATAGAAAGATTTGTTATTAAATATTAGTCTTGCCTCTCGCTCAGTTTAAGTGAACCTAGTGAATGCATTTGGAGTCAACTGACTTTCCTACGTTTAACACCTGTTGCCCTTCTTAGTTCTGGAATGAAGAAAACATTTGGGAATATGAGGCTGTTAGGAACAAGGCTATGACACCAGTGAGACAGAATTGCCTCATACAAACTTGGTTGGGTAAACCATTGATAATGATTGTAATACATTACGCATTATTCAGCATGAAGTTGCAGTCCTCATATTAATCACCTTTGACCCTGGATAAGGCAGCTGTTGCCAGCTGAATCAGTTAGGTGGTTAGGGTTGTTTATGTTGTTTATTTTAATTAAAAAAAGACATAAAGAAAATGTTTTAACTGCTCCGAAAGCACTAGTGCTTTAAAAAGGCTACTGGAAGATGATAGAAGAGTTCTTATTACATGATCCAATATCTAGGGAACATTGGGTGAATCTGCACATCCAGTTAATGCGGAGCAATAAACTTCAGAGTTCATTGCTCCCAGGCATACCATTTGAACAGATGCCTGGGACCACAGCACATTTAGCCAGGTTAGAGCAGCAGTGGCTGGCAGGGGACCCTGCGAGTCAGCCTGCCAGCCCGGGGCTGCTCCCCTCCAGCTCAACATACTGTGGAGGCATTGGCTGGGGCACAAGGGTGCTCTAGTGTGGGGCTAGCTGGCAGGCAGTCCCTGCACTGAAGCACCCTTGCGCCCCAGTCAGCCTCTCCAGTGTCTACACAGGGGCTGCTGCAGAGTAAAAAAATTGGCAGCAAATACAAGTACTATCTTGCTGCAGAGTTACTTTACTTGAGCCTAACTGCCCTGCACATGTAGATGCTGAAACATTTACTGCAGAGCTAATTATTCAGCTCTGCAGTAAACTTCATGTGTAGTGGCAGGTCAGGGTTGTGACTCCTTATTACAGTTAGGTGAAATTGAGAACCCTTATTCTGGCAGAAGAGTCCAACACAAGTTTCACTCCCAGTCAGGACAAAATATTGATATTTCCAAAACTTCTGCAGAATGGAATTTAAAAAAACCAACATTTGAAAATATCAATATTCTTTCAAATTAAATAAAACACTGGCATTCCACAACATTGAAATCACTCCTTTTGGTTTGTTAGAATTACCCAATATACTTCTTTTCAAGCCATTTCACCATTAAAGGGCATTTCCCTTTCATGGTACCTTACGGTAATTTTATTTTGGAAGCCTAATTTCCCCATTCTCCTCCATGGGTCAAGCTCCCTGGCCTAACAGCCTTCTCTATAATTATTCAGGGTCACACAACTCCCACAATGCACTCTACAGCTCAGACAGAAGCAATTCCCTTGCACTGTATTATGAGAAATATACTCCTTCAGGGAGTTTGGCCTACAGAGTAGTATTAGTGCTGTAATAATACTCCCATATAGCAATACATGCACAATTGAAAAATTCAATTAAATGTGGAAATGCATAAAAGATGACAGGTTTACAGTCATTCCAATACAGCAAGTGTTTCTGATTCCAGTTACTGACTTAAGCAACATATTTCATTTCAGTTTTATTGAAGGAAAATTGGATTTTTTTTAATCAAAATCAAAATTTTGAGTTTATGAGGACTATATTTGCTATTAGAAAATCATTCAGATGGAAAATTCCTATTCAGCTCTACTCCTTATACTTCTTCTCTCCCCACCCTCAGACTGAAAAAGCATTTCAAGGGAATGAGTGAATCCATGAGACTGTGTTTTCCAGAGGTTACTTATAGAAACATGGGAGATGTAGATACTAGCCGAGGAGTGCACATCTTTGCAGACTGCGTTTGAAGGAGAATCTTAAAAGACTTGAGGATCTTGACTAGAACAAGATTTCAAATTACTACTAAATATATAGAAAATCTATAAGATAAAAGACAATACATTTATGGATGTAATTTTGTCTCCCCACGTTTTAAATTTGCAACATCAATAGTTCTGTATTTTTTTAAACTATGGCTCTAGAGCACTTACAATGCTGCCCCTGTTAGCAATCCTTATAAGGATTTAATTAGAAATATAGAACCTTTGAAAACCCTTGTACTCAAATCATCTGTCTATTGAGATATTGTATATATTTTTTACTTTAACCACCATTTTGCATCTTTAAGGGGCTTGCATCTACTGCAAAACATAATTTAGTTAAAGGGAAAGAAAATCCTGAGCAAAATAAATAAAAATGATTTATTTGTAACTTCACAGAGAAAACTGTTGATATTCCTTCCTTTTCAGGAACAAAGTGCCAATATTTCACAACAGGATTTTTTTTTGCAAGTGTTGACAGTTCTGTTTTTGTTAGCGTCATTATCATTTAAGAGATACAACAAGAACAACAGTGCCTCAAGAAGGGAAAGCATATGTGTAAAGATCCGTGTTTATTGGGAGCTGAAAGCTAGTAAGGTCCTTGGAGAATAAGAGTCAATAACTAAACTTCATGCTTGACAGTCAGGATGAGCAACTTCAGAAATACTTCCTTTCAACCCACCTATGTTCTACAGCATAGGGCAACTTCCTTCTGTTCTATGAAAAGCTATTTGTTAAACAATTGTTAACTTAAAGGAAACTTTAAATGTAGAGGGGGGAAGGGGGAAGAGAGAGACAGAAGAAGAGTCTAGAATGAAAGCAGCATAACTGTAATTGCCCAATAGTGTTAAACAGATGCTGGGGTCTTTGTTTTCATTGCAAAAATGTATTTGTAATAGAGAAAGAAGCAGAAGAGCAAATTCTAAGTAGCTTCTGTCTTTCATAGAACATTGAGACAACTTCGCCATTATATGCTAAACAAGTTAATTTTTAGCAATAAAGACCTTTTTTTGCCTCTAATGTGTTCATTAAGATGCGTTTTCTGCCTGAGACTGGCCCTCATTGGATTAAGATTTTTCCACGGCCATCCTTTTATGTTTAAATCACATGTTAAAAAGTTTAAGATGTGCCTAAAACTTAATTGCTGTAAAATGAAAAGGCAATACCAAAGAAAAGTGTACAGAAGCTGAAGAAAAAGACAATTATAGTCTGCTGAGTAAAATGCTAATTATGGATAGAAAAAAATGTATTAATCATTTAGTGTTTTTATAGAATTACATGACAGTCCATAATTGTAGACCTCTACAACCTGCATTCAGTGTTTTACAACGGTCCAAAGGAGTTGTTACTGACTACTGTAAAACCAGAAATTAAGAACTGTTCCCCCATAAGTGGTATCATTTGCTCAATTGTCTGCATCAGCTTCATTATTGCATTTAGGGCCCCTAAGATTGTTCTGAGATGGTATGAACACTCGTACCTCAAAAAATTTTCATCCTTTGGCACAATGAAGCCAAAGTAGAATTTTTTTTTTTAATGAGGGTCACAAGTTAAGCTGCTGCAATGCGCACCAACATAGCAAATTTCACTTCTACTTCCTCTAGCTTTGAATGTAGCCAGTTGATTTAAATCTTCAAAAGAGAGGGATTTACTTAAGTAGGCGAGGTATTCAGTCCATGAAATTCCAAGACAGTCTTTCTAGGCATATCTGGAAAGAGAGAGAGTGGGGCTATTCAGACTGAGATGAAGAGGTAAAGCAACCGCCCCCTCCCCTCCACAAATGGGAGGGCTTTATCAAAGATGGACAGAGAGGCAATTACTCTGCATGCTAAAATGAACTGAATCATCTGCAGTTTCAGCATTGTCTAAGAGCTTGTGTAATATAAAACTGGAACCATGTAAAGTAGTCATTTATAGTCCCAAGAAACACTCAAGCTACTGTACTGCATACTCTTGCTCTTAAACACAGTCAATGAGATTAATCAGTTGCTTAAATTGCAACAGAATCAGAACCAGTGAATAGTCAGCCACTTACAGCAGTAAACACTGCACAAGAGAAGATGAACACACAGAAAATATATAAAAAGACTCGCCACATTCAAACACTTATGACCAACACTGGATCACTGGCAAGTTTAAATGGGGGTGGACGGAAACGTTATGTTGTATTTCCATTGTATAATAAAAAACAAAAAAATAGGGCTTTCAGTTAATCATAGTTAATGCAAAAACAAGTTAACATGTTCATTTTTTTCAATTGTGTTAATTGCGCACATTGTTTTCACCAAAGAGCAGACCAGCAGGAACCAACACACACAGCCCTGACTCCAGTCTACCCTGAGCTGGCTCCAAACTCACTTGCCCGCACTGAGCAGAAGCTGCTACTCGGCATGGGGGACATATGGCCTCTCTCCCTCACCACTGCCAGGCCCTTCTTGCTGCAGCCACCCAGAGCTCATGCCCAGGCTGTTTTGCAGCATCTCTCCGCTGCCATCACCACCACCTCCAGGCTGCCCAGCGGAACAGCGGTGGAAAGGGCTGCCCAAGCACAGACTCCGAAGGCACAGCCACACGTGCAGACACATGTGCTTCCAGCAGCTCAAATGGAAGTGGTGCAAATTTGAGCCAGGGCTTCTTGACTCAGCGCATGTGCCTGGACATACACTTTGGTGTGGGGCAAATTGGCCATGACCTGCTACGCATCTGCCAGACCGAGATGGGGACTGCACAGCCAGTAGAGGCATCTGCCCCTCTGGGCCAGCTGCCAGTGGGCTGTGGCTGCAGGGTTGGCCTTTGTGCTGCACTACTGCCACGTGTGCCCCTGTCTGGCCATCTGGGCCCAGATTTTTCCAGTGTGGTGGCCTGCTTTGAACTGTCAAAGCATGTCCTCCTGGCCTCAGTTGGCCAGGAGGTCAGCCACCTCTATCTGGGTCCAAGGGTCCTGCCACTGGCCTCCATAGCAGGAATTCAGGTGTTCCCTATCTGAAAACTAAAAAATGCCTGATAAAAAAATTCCGAAGTCACTCTGTCAAATACCCTGAAATCCATGTTCCTCCAGAATTGAATCAAAAGACATGTGTGCGTGTGTGTGTGTGTAAAGAGAGAGAGACATAAATCAGTTGGGCAATGTTTTATTGATATATCTACACTGTTAAAGCATATTGGAAGCCTACCAGCATCTCTATCATCATAATAAAGTGAATTCTAAATACCTATATGTTTTGCAGCCCCCCACAGGGATCTCAGCCCCCCCACATGGGCCAAATAGCCCATGCAGGGGCTACTTCCCCTGCAAGGCCCACACGCCCCACCCCCTCTTACTCCCCCAGCCCCTTGGATTGCGGCCCCACCTGGCCCCATCTCTCACCAGCTCCTGCAGCCCCCCCTCCACCAGACCCAATGGCCCTATCCCCTACTTGCACCCCCAGCCCCTGATGGCTGCCCCTCCACACACTGCAGCTCCTGACGCTTAAAAAAAAAAAAAGCTTCTATTCACCCCAGGAGCAGGGGCTGGAGGGGCTCCAGGGCCTCCTGGCAGAGCCACCTCACGCAACACAAGGCAGTTGGGGCAGCAGGGCCCAGGCTGGGGCTGTTGGGGCTGTCACCTGGACCCGCTGTGTGGGAGTGGGGGCAGTGACTCCGATGGCAGCTGGAACTGCCGGTGTCTGAATGCCGGGGTTTGTTTTTCTTGTCTTTTGTTAATTGCTGGGAGGCTGGGGTGGAGAGGCAGTGATGGGGGGCTTGAGGGGATGGCAGGTATTGGGCTGGACAGGGCAGAAATTGGGAGGGCTGGGAGGGCTTATGGGGGTGGGGCAGCCATGGGGGGGCTCAGGGGGGCAGGTGGGGAATGGGGCCAGGCAGGGAAAGGATTAGGGATCTCAGGGGGCAGGCAGGGGGTGGGGCCAGGTGGGGCAGGGATCAGAGGGGCTGTGGGAGTGGGCAAAGCCAGTGGAGGTTCCCCCCATGGTCCTCTTCCCCCTCCTCCAGCCCCTCCAACCCGTTACTTACCAGCACTGCAGCTGGGGTCCAGCTCCCTGCTGCTGGTGGACTGCCTGCCCTCTATGGGCAGGCAGCATGCTACAGCACCAGGGCAAAACCCAACCATAGAGATGCTCTGGCAGCCAGAGTGTCTCTGTGGAGGAACCAGCCTCTGGTTGCTTGTCCCACTTTTTTTTTCTGCGGGTATTTCTGACCCCTGGATATCTAGGGGTTTAATTTTGCCCCTGCACTGCAAATTTGCACCACGGAGAACATTTTCTCATTCCTGCACGTGGGTGGATGGGTGGTAACTATTGTTTAACTGTGTGATTACAATTGTGATTAATTGACACAATTTTTTAAAATTTCACAATTAATTGCAATAATTTTTTTAATTAATAAAAAAGTCTATTTTAGGACTTTTATGAAATAGTATTTTTGTTTGGCAATTAGCAGCCATTTTGCGCTGTGGAGATTTTAGACTGCACATATCAGGAGCTACAGTAAGGGCCCATTTTGTATCAGGATCCTTTACACAACAGTTTCCATTTCTTCACCTATCACAAGGTTATACAAAGTAAAAAAAAAAAGCATTTAGCTCCTATTAAGCCCCCTTTAGGGTCTTCTCTTTATTATAGAGCTACAGCAAAAAAGAAAAACAAAAAACATTTTTAAAGAATTTGCTGTGCCAGTTACCACTTTTGTGAAGATGAAGACAATGTAGCTACAGTTCTCTGTGTGGCCCATGTAGCCTGTGTTAGAGAAGCTAAAATGGAATACAAGTTTCAGTTGGTGACTATGATTTTTAATACACCTTTTTTTAAAGACAAGTTTAGTTTTGGCAAATTAAGATGCGTTCTTATCACACTTTATCATGTGTTAGCAGGCTTCTACCTGCTAATACATTTGCAAGCTAAAAACTTCTTTCTCTTCTCAAAGTTTATATCTCATAATAGTTACAGAGTGCTACTAACCTCTTTTCTTTCTAACACGGACATTTCTCTAAGGCCCACATCCTGCAGTGAGGTCTGCATGGATAGACACATACATAGATAGCTCTATTAACTCTTTATTCCACAGACTTACAGCTACGCTCGCAACCTTTGTCCCTAACCCAAAGCTTCACATAAACCGGTTTAAGTGGTCAGAAACTGATTTAAACTTGGAACAAAACAGAAGCTCAAAGCACATAAACTAGTTTCAAAATGGCTGAAACTAGTTTAAGATATACCTAGTTGAATGTCATATCAAACTTAACTGATTTGGATCAAACTGGCTTATGAAACTTTTTCCCCAAGATCCCTTGTTGTTTCTCATTAAACCAGAGTCTGCCAGCATTCCAGCATGCTTTGCAGACCTGGGCTGGTCTGTGGTATCTGCTCTAGAGAGAAAGCCTGGAACAGTGAGGGCTAGCTAACAAGGGTGTGGGTGGGATGCAGCTCATTCTATGTGGGAGGGGAAGTTAAACACCCCTTCCCCCTGCAATAACTTACTGTTGGCTGCAACTGTGGACTAGAAATCCCAGAGGCACCTGGAAGCAGGAAAAGGATGTGATGAACAACCCTGCAGAGTCCTGCTGCTGTAATTTTGGACTACAAACCCCAGAGACCTTCGGGGCAGCAGGAAAGCTGCCCCCAAGACCATGGGGCTACATGCCCCTGCTGGCTACATGCCAGAAAGCCCTGCTCTAGTGCCCTCTGGCTTCTGGCCTGATCCACTGCAGGCATGTGGCTACATTTCCTGAATCAAAGGTAAATGTCTGTTCACTTCTGACTAACCTGCAAAGACAGAATCAATTCAGACTTAGGTTTTTTTGACTGTCTGTACTTAGCCTTGATGACAGGACCAGGGCAAACCAGTGCAGTTTAGCAATTCTTGGCAAGTGCTGGTCACCCTCACCTACCAACACATGGCAATGTCAGAAAGGGCTAACATCAAACATCTAACACTGCTTTATGACAGTGTCTTTCTACTCTGAGAAAAAATCCAATTGGTCTTCTGTTGCTGCTAGCATCAGTTGTGATGCACAACAGAATATTGCTGTAAAAAGTGACTAAATTTCTCAACCCAGATTACAATGATAATTTGAAAAGTTACATTGTAATTGTATTAAAAAACCTACCAATACATTTATGGGTACATCCATGACTTCTGTTTCAAGGCAAATGAAAATATAGTAACCATTTAGGCATATTCATTTAAATTACCCAAAGTTTAAAATATAATAGAGAAAGACCTACTGACTTCTGCCAACTCTTAATTATAGCCCTCCATTATTTTCCATAATTAATTTACAGCTGAATAGTGTCTCCAGCAGGACATGCAAACCCATACTGCTATGCTGTGCAGAATTCCTATGACACTTGAAAGCCCACAATATGCCAAAATAAAGCAGCTTGCTGAGAAACATTTCCATGTGAAGTAAAGCTTTTTTTTAAACCCTCCAAATTACAAGCATCTAAAAGGGAGCTCTAATTCTTATGGATATTGTCAAAGTATATTTTTAAAGCAGGCTAGCAGCAACTCCAAAGCAGGCTTCCTTTTAACATATTCTTGTCATCCTTGAGAAACTTGAACTGATTTAGTGACTATGGATCAAGTCCATAATGGTTATTTTAACAACTCAATAATCACAGACCTTAACTGATACACCATAACCATTTGGGGCTAATGCTTAGATTGAGTGTGCTTTATTACAGGAATTCTAGAATATTACATATTCCACCTATAACAGAGGATATTTCTACCTACATAAATAGCTTGGAGATTCAGAATGATGCAGGCTGCAATCATGCTTGCTTTCTGAACATCTGTGGTATCTGGGTACCATTGTCACCAGCAGATTGAGGTTTCAGAAATTCAGAAATCCCAGTGCTGGATATAATAGAATTGCTTGCAGATTATCTCCTTGGTGAATGTTAGTTACATTAGACACCTGGCATTAGCTGCTATACAACAACATTGATTTTATGTTTACTGCAGACAAATTTTATATGATCAGATCCCTTTTCTTCCTGTTTTACTATAAGGTCTCTTGTATAACCTGGCTTCTAGGCAGCACCACGCTGTTCTTAGGCAGTATCACTGCTTCAGTGATTCATGCTCCAACATGTATACAACTCTTCCTGAGTACACATTTAATCCTGTAGTGTACTTGTATAGAAGTCTAGTATTTCTGCATTTTGTAGCTTTGCTAGATTCTGTGTTGATATTACACACTTTTCTGAAGTACCTTGCCCAGAGAATTTACCCATAATTGCCTTGTAAATCATTAAATAATAGTGTCCAGGGGGCACATCTACACAAGACACTACAGAGACATAGCTTGTTGCTACAGCGACATAGCATCGAAGGGCACGAACCGTGCTACTGCACAGTGGCTCACTGCTACTGCACAGTAGGGGAGAAAATGACCTGTGAAACACCAGGACTACATAGGACTGGTGAGTGCTGAGCAGTCATTTAGCACTTGCTAAAGCAAATACTAAAATGACACAGTACTAACTACACAGTGGGGCACACAGTATCATTCAGGTTCAATGCCCAAGTGTATTATAAAATTGTCTTTTAGAAGTGTTGTAAAAAACATTTCACAAAGAGCTAACTAAGAATCACATTTTCCTCTATGTTAGACCACCTTTATTCTCATGCAACCCAAAAGTTTTCTAGTACTGGTACTAAAGTAGCATAGGTGGTAGAAACCAAGCCCTAAATATGATTTCCTAGTTTTCCCTGGACTTTATATTAGGAAGTGGTCACATATTAGTATCTACTTGTATATCACTGGCAGTGTTTAACAAGTGACTATTACACCTGGCATGCTAGAGTGCTGTACCTATGTACACCTGTGACTCATGGTAATTGTGAAGTAGTTCTCAGACAGTGACATTTGGGAACAGTTCAGTTGTTAAGTGTGTCCATACTTTGACCTGCAATCAAGGGCAGATCCAGGGAGGGTGCAGTGGCATGGATGCACTCCCCTCCCCACCTTTCAGTCAACCACGTTGTAGGAATAGCAGTTGGGGACATTTCTAAGTCCCTAGAGCAAGTAAGAATCCTCACTTCCTTTCCCTCTTTGCTCAGGGGCACACCCCTTCTCCCTTCCTTCTCTCTCCCCCACATCTGCCAACTGCTGCCCCTATTCCCAGCTGCCCCAGGGATAGCAGAAAGGGTAGCTTCAGAGACATTCTTGCCTACTCCAGCTAGACTCTGTGCAGAGCTGGGCTCAGCTACAGGCAGCAACAGCAGCAGGCCAGGTCCCTCCTCCCTGCATGGTTCCTTTGACGTTCCCTGACAATGCAGCAGAAGGGAACCAGCCTGTTACCATCATTGTCTTTAACCAAACCTGGCTCCATGTCCAGCCAAGCTATAGTGGGGAAGGAGAGGCTCTGAAGCACCACCTTCCCCTACCCCATACCTTGCTCAGTTATCCGGAGACAGTAGCAGCAACAGCAGCATGGGGAGCGGGTGGGGGGAGGAGGAGAGAAAGGAATGTTCTCCTGAGTATAGAGAGGAAAGGATGGGGATGGGGAGACTTTTACCTTCTTGAGGGACTTAAAAAAAATCCCCTGGTTTTGCTCCTGCAGTGTGGTCAGCCTGCTCTGAGATGGGGGGGAGGAAGGGCAAGCTGGGAGCTGAAGTGCAGCCACCCTTGAAGCATAGGTTGCTGTTCCTGAACCCTGCTTTGCAAATCCTGGATTTGCCCATGCCTACAACAATTGTGAACTGGTTTCTAATCAGTGATACTTTGGAACAGTTCAGTTATGTGCATCCATACCCTTAGACTTATCAGAGAATATTTATTGAAAACTCTTTTTCCATGATTTCTATTATCCTTGTCTGAGTTTCAGTGTAAACTGTTTGGAATGCAGGGAGTCTGGCTTATCTGTTTTGTGAAGTGCTGCATGCATTTACCATGTTCTATAAATAATGATAGTAAAAATATGTTATTTGTACTAACAAAAAACCTTTACAGGCAAAAGATGCTACAGTAGCATTTTACAGTCTACCAAGAATGCTCTGCAGTTGTGGTTGTCTTGACTTCTCAAAACAATAATAAAAAAACCTATTAAGGAGATAGAAAAGATGCACAGAGTAAACCTGAAATAACAAATTAAAATGCATTCAAACTGTGGTTCCCTGAAAAAGCACGATCAAAAAAACATGTGATAGTGACAATGTTACTGTAACTGAGTGATTTTAGTTCAAATTTCTCAAGTAGAATTTTGTCTCCTAAATCACAGATTTTTCATGATTCGGGATAAAAGAAGGCATTCCAAACATCTTGTCTGACCTTCCCACAGCACAGGTCAAACAATCTCTCCATCTTCTTCCTCTTTAAAAAATTAGGCAGGATTTGAACGTACAACTATTTGTTAAAACAAATGCAATCCTTTACATTCTTCCCCTAACCTACTACACAAATTTTTGAAAAAAAAGATAAGTCCTAAAGGGTGCTGACATGCAGCTCTCCACTCTAACTCATGGTGCTTTACAGAAAGTACCATGAGTTAGAGTGAAGCCCACCCCCAACTCAACAGACCTTTGCTGTTGGGTCAGCAGAGGGGAGGGGAAGGGGGAAATCACGTTTCACTTTGAAGCTGATCCAGCAGAGAAAGGCTTCATCCCATGCAGGAAGGGGAGGGAGCTCTGGGCTGAGGTTTGTTCAGCCTGAGGTAGAGATTCCCAATAGCAATCTTCTGACTTGCATTTGAAAGGCAAAGGCACTGCAGTGAAAAACATCTTGGAAAAATCTGTTACATAAGTGTTATTACTAATTCTTTTATCTCTATAGTATTGTACATATCTACTGTTACGTGGTAGAGGAGGGGGGATTGCTATTGGGAATGTCAGGTGGCAAAAATAAAAAAAAGCGGTGCAAAGCACACCAAAGTGGCATGCACTAGGACAAACACTGAGACAGCTCAAAGCTGTCTGCTCCCATCTCTGTGCACTGTGCAGCCCCATGCGCTGAAGCACCTGGCACCTCAGCCAGTTGCTTCCCAGCTGCCTGGGGTGTAGTGTGCCTTAAGATGGGGGAGCAAGCGGACCTGTATTGGCTGCTCCCCTGTCTCTGCATCTCCTGTCTCCACGTGCCACTCTCTGACTAGCTGGGTCACAAGGTGCCTCAGTGCAGGGGTTGCCTGCTAGCTAGCCCTGCACTGACATGCCCTGTGTCTCAAGCCAGCACCCTCTGCAGCACATGGACAATGTATAAAGTGCACAGACAGGAGTGTGCGCTACAGCACAAAGTAGCGGCACAAATTTGGGCCACTACTATTTGTGCTTCTGGCAACACATGCCCCTGCTTGTGTGGAAATGGCCGTGGAGAGTATTCACTAATTGATTTCAGACTCCATTATACATTCTTTGCTTCAAAAGAAATGAAAACCTCACTTGGAGATGAAAAGCAGGTATTGGGGTTTTCTGTTTGCATGGAAATTAAAATAAAACAATGTTTCTGTGTATAAAATTATACGAAAACAATTGTTCATTTCAGAAGCTGCATTTTCAGTTCTTTGTAACTCTGTTTTATATGCTGCTTCTCTGGAACTAAATGATCTGAATTATTAATGACTACTTTATGTGCGATAAACCTATTTTCAGTGTGGTGTTACAGTGAAGTTACAAATTATAAATTTGACAGCCCAGTTGCTTTTGTTTGTCTGTTTTGTTTTTAAAGAAAAGATAAAGCAATGTACTTTTAATTAAAATGACAAAAACTGGTGCCTGCGCACAAAAAGTTTGCTTTTAAATCTATGATGAGGATTTGTATGGTTTTGCTTCTCCAGGACCAAACTTGATATAATAATTATTTAGAAAAACACAAATAGGCATACACATTTGTTTACTTCTCCCCATTAAGAAAAACTGTGTTCCCTTTTTTCTGGGGTGGGGAGAAGAACTAAATATAAGTCTATATAAAAATGAATGCACCTCCAGGTAAATTGCTCAACAAGAGTCCATAGGAAATTCATAGTTTCTAGGGTCGGAAGGGACCTGAGCAGATCAGCAAGTCCGTCCCCCTGCCATGGCAGGAAAAAGTACTGGAGTCAAACGACCCCAGCAAGGTGTTCATCCAGCCTCCTCTTAAAGACCCCCAGGGTAGGAGCCAGCACCACTTCTCTTGGAAGCTGGTTCCAGATCCTAGCCATCCTGACAGTGAAGTAGTGCCTCTTGATGTCCAGTCTGAATATACCCTCTGCCAGCTTGTGACTGTTATTTCTAGTCACTCCTGGTAGTGCTCAGGGGAAGAGGGACTCCCCCAGTGCCCGCTGGTCCCCCCTGACTAGTTTATAACAGGACACTAGATCCCACCCTCAGTCTTCTCTTGTGGAAGCTGAGCAGGTTCAGGTCCTGTAGCCTCTCCTCATAGGGCCTGCACTGCTGCCCCCTGATCATGCGAGTGGCCCTCCTCTGGACCCTCTCCATGCTGTCCACATCCCTCTTGAAGTGCGGCGCCCAGAACTGGATGCAGTACTCCAGCTGTGGCCTAACCAGTGTTGCATAGAGGGGGAGGATCACCTCCTTGGACCTGCTCGAGATGCATCTGTGGATGCATGACAAGGTGTGATTGGCCTTCCTGACTGCATCCGCACACTGCCGGCCCATGTTCATCTTGGCATCAATGATGACTCCAAGATCCTTGTCTGCCTCTGCACTGATGAGAAGGGAGTTCCCCAGCCTGTAGGTATGCTGCTGGTTCATCCTCCCCAGGTGGAACACCTTGCACTTGTCAGTGTTGAAACTCATCCTGTTCTCATCCGTCCATCCCTGTAACCTGTCTAGGTTTGATTGCAGACTATTCCACCCGTCTAGTGTGCCCATATCCCCCCACATCTTAGTGTCATCAGCAAATTTGAACAGGGTGCTTTTTACCCCCTCATCCAAGTCACTGATGAAAAAGTTGAATGGTGCAGGCCCAAGGACCGAGCCCTGCAGAACCCCACTGCCCACATCCCTCCAGGTCGAAAATGACGCATCCACCACCACTCTCTGGGTGTGGCCCTCCAGCCAGTTAGCGACCCATTTGACTGTGTAGGTGTCAACATCACAGTCCCCCAATTTTTTTAATGACAATGGGGTGAGAGACAGTGTTGAAGGCATTCCTAAAGTCCAGAAAGACTACATCCACTGCTACCCCTGCATCTAAGGATTTGGTGACCTGGTCATAGAAGGCCACCAGGTTGGTCTGACAGAACCTGCCTCTAACGAACCTGTGTTGGTTGTCCCTAAGCATAAGCTCCCCCGCTGGCCCCTCAAGGACATGTGCCAGGATAATTCTCTCAAAAAGCTTACCCAGGATCGAGGTAAGACTAATTAGTCTATAGTTTCCTTGGTTCTCCTTACTCCCTTTTTGAAGATGGGAACCATGTTGGCCCTCTGTCAGTTCTCTGGCACCACACCAGAACACCATGAGTGCTCGTAAAGCTGTGCCAGGAGTCCTGCAATGACCTCAGGTAATTCCCTCAGCACTCTGGGGTGGAGATCGTCTGGACCAGCTGATTTAATATGTCCAGTCCCTCAAGATGTTCCCTGATGAGATCCTCACTGACCCTTGGCCTAGGTGCACCTCCCTTGGGGCCTGAGGGGGTCCCGGTGGAGGGGCTGATCTGGTCTCTGCTCAGGAAAATGGAGGCAAAGAAGTTGTTAAATAGGATAGCTTTGTCATCTGGTGTAACGACCAGATTTCCTAGTGTGTCTTCCTAGACAATCTCATTAATAACCTGTAAGCTAGATTCCAAAGATACTGCTACAGCTACCAAGAATGCAATGTTCAGAGGGATCTGGAGAGGGGTACTATATTTCTATTGGAAAACAGACTCCACTAATTGACTTTTAGACTATATGATTGTTGCAACTCAAGAAATGAATAGTTTTAACTACAGCGTTGACTAGTAGAGAAGGAGAAAAAGGAAGTACAACTGCTACAGACAATTTCAGAACACTCAGGAGCACCTTCCACAGGATGCCCAAGTCCTCTTGCAGGGTGCAATTGCAATTAACAGAGATTTATGCTTTGCAGAATCTGAGTCTTTTGAGAAAGATATCATCTCTTTGGTCCTAAATCTGCAACTCATTCCTTTTTAAGTAAATCACTGAGATGGATGGGAGGCTAGATTATAACTAATCAGCACTGCAGAGGCTGCAGGAGATTAGGGAAATCAGAAATTGGGTTTCTGTAAGTATCAAAATTTGGTTTCAGATACTTTGCTTCAGGCATTCAAATCTAAATCCTTCAGTTCAGAATGACCAATGTTATAGTTATTCTCAAGCAGGTAAAAGGAACATACAGCTCTATATCTGACTTACTTAAGATTTACCGTTCTAACATCTTCAGAGCAGTCTCTACTTGATAAAAGTCCCAAAGAAAGTAATTCTCAAATTATTAGCACCAATAATATTTGGGAAAACCATTACCACAAGCATCCTGAATAACAAACATCATCTATCAGGCCAGCAGTGTACATTTGTGAAGAGTTTGTAGCATACGAGCTCCATTTCACATAAAAATTGTTATCCAGTAAAACTGCTTACTTCTCAAGATTATTGCCTTCCCATGCTATAGAGGATATTAAACTAAGGCTAAATACAGATTTCAAAAAGCCCCTGGCAGAAGCACTTTATTGTGCCTTACTTAAAAGTGCTATAAAGTGTTACAAGGTTGACTGTGAGCAAATCAAACAAATGTTTATGGTTTTGTAAGTGGGGACTCAAAAGCCTGCCTACACTGGCCACTGGAGGTGCTCCCACATGCCTCCCAGCAGGCTGCAGGTGTGGCCCCACTCCCCAGCCACTTCTACTAGCTGTCAATTTTTAGCAGTGGCTGGGTGCAGGGAGACCTCAGACCCCTTCTCCCATGGCCCTTCTAGCCAGGCAGCATCACATCATGGGGCTGGGGCTGTTGTGGGGAAAGAGACTCCTGGCCAGCCAGCGGGGGGTGACCTGGTAGCAGTCCTGGCCCCATGGCACACCACTGCCTGGCTAGGGGGCGTACAGGGAAAAGGGGTCTGGGTTGTGTCCCTACAGTAGCCCTGGCTGGACAGAAGCATGCTGCAGGGCCAGGGCTGCTGTGGGGAGAGAGACCTGGATCCCTTTCCCTGCAACCCCCGTGGTGAGGCTTGTCATGCCATGGGACTAAGGCAGCTCCAGGGAAAGAGAATCCTGTGCTCCCCCAGTGGGCTGCGGCTCACGATTGGCCAGAGGGAGAAGGTGGCACTGGGGTCACAGACTGTCAATGTGGCACTTGGGTCAGTGACAGCTGAGGGAGCAGGCCAGCCTAGGCTTGGGCAGAGCAAAGAACTCTGCCCAAGGCTAGAGCACAGCCCTGCATGAGGCCACCAGGGATGGCAATGATTATGTAGGTGTGTAAATGCTCTGTTGGATACAGAAGGTAAAGGAAACAAGAAACTATCAATGAAAAAGAAAAGGAAAACATTTCCCTTTTCACAAGTTACTACTTGCTGTACAAAGCAAAGCACAGGAATACAAAAAAAATACTGAATACAAATACTTCGAAATTTCATAGCAATGAAGTAAGCCTCAAATATTATATTCCCATTTTAAAAGTCAGCTGAGGCACAATGCCAATTAACAACAAGCAACATGAGTTTTAAAAGAAGAGTGCGGGGCACTGAACTGCCACTCATCCAGTAGGCCTGACTTACAAGAAAGGTATCCTTGATATGAAAACAGCAGGGGAACAAAGACATACATGTGAAAGAATGAAAGTCTTTCTGGAAAGTAAGGGAAGAAACAACAGATTCAAACTGTCACATGAGTATTAATCCTTGAGTTTATGTACAGAGGTCTGCATGGGTATTCAGGATTTACAACATCAAAATGTGTTATTGATCTCCATCTAATAAGAGGTACTACAGGGTCAGAGAAGCCAACTAATACAGAATTTTATAAAATCAGAAAGGTGAGGAAAGAAAGCTGAAAGAACTGTATGAGAAAATGCAATGCTGATTCATAATAAGCACAGTCCCCAAAACCTAGAGAAATACTTTAAAACCAAAACACTGTCATTTATAGCAAAGCTAGTAGGCAAAAATGTCCCTTCATCTCCCTTCCCCTACCACAGCATATTCTGTTTCTGCTTCTACTTACTGGCTTTATCCTATCTGTAACAAAGTAACCTGAATGTGAATAAGGCCTATAGACTCTGATATGGTATGGAAAAAATATTGAGCGCCTCAAATCCTGTAAGCAAATATGTAGAAAAAACATTAACTGTTTAAGTAAAAAAGGAACAAAGCAGTTTTATCTGTATTTATTTTTCCATCGATTCATAAAAAAACAATGTTCTGTAGGCAGCAAAGGCAAGTCCATTTGGGCAGATAGATTGCACTAAAGTCAGCAATTTAAACACTGTTCCAACCGTACCCAAACAGAGGTGAAAGGACAGCAGAACAGCAGTGCAGTTTCCAGTCCAGACTGGTCATTCCAGCAGTGTGTGATCTATGAACAGAAAGCAGAAGCAAGGAGAGCACTAAACTCATACCAATTGGTGGAATTATCTGGCATCTTACTCCCTTTCAATTTAGACAGTCTTTCACTACCACTCTACCTTCATTCTTGGTTTCTATAAAAAAATAAATAGAAGGTAAAACATACCATAAAATATATATATATCCAGAAGAGATCAGGGAAGCTAGGACTCATTAATTCTATTTCCAGGCATTTGTCTCACTAACATTATGGCCAAGTCGTCAGAATACGTGCGTAGGCATTTAAACCTAGTAGGGCTGTGCAGAGCAGCAAGTATTCAATTTGGCTTTGGATTCGGCCGATTTGGAGACACAGTGATTTAACTTGGTGTTTCAAATCACTATCCCAATTCAATTGGGCAAATTCAGATTTGGAACTTCAGCCGCTGAATCAGGCCAAATCTTCTCTGAGTCAAACAGGTGCTGGCAGCAGTGTCGACGGTAGGGTCATGGCAGCAGTAAGTGGGGCCCCACTCCCCACCTGCTCCCCCAGGCCCCTCCCATAGCTGTCCTACCTAGCCCCAGTGTCCTTAAAAAAAGAAAAAAGAAAAGCCTAGTACTCACTGGCTGCAGCAGAAGCGATTGGGGCCTCTGGGGATTCGTGGCAGAGCCCACCTCTGCAGTGCGGGGCAGCAGGGATCAGCTCCCCCCACCCTCCACCTGGCACTCACACGGCAGGGGGCTCTACCATGAGCCACCAGAAGCCCCAATATCTGCTGCTGCGTCCACTGAGTGCGGGGCTGTTTTTTTTAAAGTGCTGGGATCCTGGGGCCGAGTGGGGATAGCCATGGGGGGGTGGGGCTGGGGTAGTAGGCAAGCAGGCAGGGGGTGGGGCTAGGTGGGGAGGTGCTCAAGGGGCTAGGGGAGTCAGCAGGGGATGGGGCCAGGCAGGGATCCCCCCATGGTCCTCTTCCCCCCTCTTCCATCTCCCTACTAGCACAGAGACCAGGTCCAGCTCCCTGTGGGGGTGAGCGGGGACTTCCCAAATCTCCAAATCGATTCAGAGGCTTTTCATTGCATTTGAATCTTTTAATGGGTCTCCTGATTCAATTCAGATTCAGGGATTTGGCCCCCGAATCAGCTCTAATCCCCTCCCAGTCAAACTGGCTACCAAAGGTTAGCCCTACAGCCTAGCCCCTTTGGCCACATCCCTGTGAGCAGGGGCATATGGTTGTTGCAGGGAAAAAAGCAGTGGCACAAATTCATGCTGCTGCTTTTTGCACCCCACACATGCCCATTCATGAGGGGTTAGCAGGGGAGGAAATGCTCTGCGTGGGGTCCTGTGGGCCTCCTGGGGCACCAGCAGTGACTACTGGGGCAGGTAGAGCCTGGCCAGCAGCTGAAGCATAACTCTGGCTGCCCAGGCTCTAGTTTCAGGCAGCACACACTGCTGCCACATGCACCAGCCCACTTCTTTCTGTGCATTTCTTTTTTTTAACACCGGGTGATCCCAACGCCAGAAAACCCATTGTGCTGCAAATTAGCAGTGCAGCAAATGCCTGTGTGTGCGGTGTGAGCAGTTTGTGGCACCACAAACCACACGTGTGCACTTATCTGGATGCACATTTTATATTTTACTTTTCCCACCTGTAAAATGGGGTGGCAGTAGTGCATGTGCCTACCTATTCAAAGTATGAAGTTTAACTAACATTTATTAAGTGCTTAGACTCTAATTAGAGGCAGCAATAGGTGTCCTCTCTGAGAACTGTTCTTATGATCCTGCTTTGCTAAACATGCTCTCCTTCTCCCAGGTAGCAGGAAAATGAGTTAGGCAATTCTTCTGTCCTTCACCTATTACTGCAATTTATTATTTACTTCCAATACATCTGAAACCCAAGCCAAAAGTTTGGAAATAAAATACATTTTGTAGTTGGGGATAATCCATGTGGCAAGCTTTGGCCTCTTGACAATACTTAACTCCTGAAAAAAAAGTCACATTTTGTATAGAAGGTAATTTTGAGGAAGAAAAAACTTAACTGGCACTGCTACACAAATGATGGAGAATGAAGACAAATGAGAAAAACAAGCAAAAAAGTCTTTAGAGATCCTGGCAGAGGAACAGAGGGAGATGAAGGACAATGCTTCTTATATGCAGCACACCATGACCTACATTGTAGACCAATGATCAACTGGCAAATTAACTGTATGCGGCAGCACTGGACATTTCCATTGTGGCATTTTGGCCCTATTCAACTATGTTACAAAACTAATACCATCAGGAAGAAGCTAGACCAACATTTTAAGGGTAAAATTTAAAACTATGCTTCCACTTGATACAGACATGGATCACTGAAATGTTGTTCCCATTAATGAGGTGCTCTGGGCCATATTATTATCTTACTTCTCCCCATCAGCTCTTACATGCAGATCAAGTATTGCAAATCTTATGAAACAACAACAACCACAAACAACAGAATGCATAGTCTAGAAAATTCGCAAAGCACAGAAGGCAGCTAAGGAAACAGTTATGCTCCTAGCAAACCACAGCAGGAGAATCAGTAACAAATCAACATTTTTGAGTCTGATGGACAACTTGGGCGTTAATATGTCATGCCAACTCTGTGCGGGGCCAGAGGTTCAGTTCTGCTGGGGGAAATATCCCTTTTCTTATTGTGCCACTGACATGTGTGTTGAGCAGTCATTTAAACCCTGATTTTCAGCAGCAACAAACAAAAAAACAAAAAAAAGGAAAAACAGAAACAAAAGAGAAGAGAGGCTGAACCCTGCCTGACACCTCCTTACCCCCACAAACCTGCTTCCCACAGTTGCTGCCATATGCTGCCATCCAGGTGCTACCAACTCCTTCACTGCTGCCCTGTCTGTGCTGCAGCTGGAACCACTGCAGGGAATGGGCAGGGTTCAGTGGAGAAGGGTGAGAGGGAATGGGAGGGTGAGGCAGCCCCTTGGCTCTGTTTCAGTGTTCCCTACCCAGGGCTTGTGCCCCCATCACTGACCCCTAATTACACTACTGTGTGGGGCAATCAGATGAGGGCACACAAACTGTGTCAGCAGTTCTGGAGTCTTAACATTATAAGATTTTGTGGCCAGTAACTTGCTTTAATCTGGACATTTCACCATATCTGGACATTTGAATCTCATGCATTAAATTTCAGTGAAATATTACAAATATGAGAAAAGGCTTTCAGGCATATTATTTGGAATTGAGAAATCAGAGGTGGGCATTATTTTTCCTGCACATGAGAATAAGAATTGGACAGAGGTGTCTCTTATTTAAAGGGCAGAAAATAAAGGGGACAAACAGATCTCTCCTGTAATTCATACATGGCAGGAAGTTTAAAAGAGGAGTAAGCCAAGTAAACCTACTTTACATATCAATTTTGTGTTGATATATCTATTTGATTGTGGATCTCCCTTTTCTTTTTTGTTTTTATTTCACTAAATGTCATTCCACACATTCAAGTTATGGAGCCATACACACCAGCCACAAAGATATTATGTATTGTTCAAGTAATATCTTTGTGGCTGGTTCATGATTTTATGGTGCCATAAATTCTTTCAACATGTAGCCAGCTGCTATTTCTGTCATGATTAACACCTTAATCATGACAGAAAAATAGCATTTGCTACAGCCCTCAAATACAGAGCAGGCTGGGTAATAGGGTTTTTTTTTTCCCATTCAGTAAACATGTATTGAGTTTTTAAAGATCTTTCCTGTTTAGAATTAGGGCAAATTTGAAACCATTTAGGATGATATGTGTGTGTTAAGAAAACCCAGTAAAAGTTTCCCCAACTGGGGCATTCAAATTAGGTATGCTGAAGTCCCAGATCCAGATCCCTCATCACCATACTATTGGATATTCTGGGGTGGCAGCTCACATTTCATTTGGACTAAAGAAACTATTTGGTGACACTTTCATTAAACCAAACATGTTCCCACAAACAGTTTTCACTTTAATAAATGCACATTTAATTAAAATAAAAGATATTCTGAAAAATAACTGAGCAATTCTACCAAAACAGTGCAACTGCTCCTGTGGGGGAAAAAAGTCTCATTGTAAAAGTCATTACATCTGTATCACTTCTTCCCTTAATACAGGATATATTAAAGGTATAAGCACTTTGTCATAGTATGATTTCATCCACACAAGTTGGGTTGTACTGCTATAATAACACTGGTATTGTTTAAGTGGTACAACTTTCGCCTAGGTGAGATGTGGTTTAAGAAAAATACAACACAAGGCAGACAACAGATAAAATCTAATACACCTTTGAAACAAGAAGCTGACCAGCGAAGCTGGGATCCAGCTAAAATCCAAAAACTTTACTAAACTGTACATGTAGGTTTTGAAATAGAATCCATATTTACTGGATTTCCATTTCCATTCCATTTCTATATTTACATTTACTGGAACTCCTGGAGCAGACAACAGTTTTAACAATAGTGCATATCGTGTGTCTACTTCCACAAAATCCTGAACAATAGTGGATAAGCACATGATGTTGATGAGGGATGACTGTTGCAGCAGCAGATTATTTCGTACATCCTGACACTTTTACCTTTGTGTTAAAGTGAGAAGTCTGTTTAACAAGGCATGAAGGAAGAGGCATTTAAGGGATAACTCAACTTGAAAAACTAGAATCAGTTCAGAGAGAGAGGTGTAACCTAGATGTCAGACTGAAGGCTGAGTCAGACCTAAGGTTGGTGCAGATTGCATGACACTGAAATGTCATGCTGCTCCTTTGAGATTCTGGCAGAGCATGAACCAGAAAAGAAATTAGCGGTTTAAATGATCATAATGGCCCCTTCTGGCCTTCTTCTGTCCTCTTGCTTAACACAGACTATAGATTTCACCCGTAATTCTTATATTAAGCACACTAACTTCTAGTTGAAGTACAGTTTATTTTTAAGAAAGAATATGAACCATGCTAGTTTAGCCACCTGAGGTCATGCAGCTACAATATAGCCCTGGGACATTTGTAAATTAATTAATGAATAAATAAAGGCATAATTTTGTCATCTTTCCTTATGCTACATCATACTTGGATGTATTTCCTTACAAAGGTACTGTTTGCTATAAGAGGAGGCATAGGAATAAATGTACCATGATAATATTTCTATAGCATCTTCAATACCGTGGGATCTCAAAGCATATTAAAAAAAATTAAAGTTGACACAGAAAGAACAGCACAGTGGGACAAAGGACACTTTCAAAAGTACTGTTGGTGTATACGAGCAAACGTAAAGTCAAGGCAAATTATAGGGCTCCTCTACAATTTTAACAGGTATTACTGACAAACTTTTAACTGAAATCTATAGAATCACAATATAAGTAAAAAGATTAGCAGCCAGTTTTCCCACAAGCATACTTTTCCTGTCTGTTACAACACATAAGCTAAAATCCTGAAGTCAGCAAGTTCTTTGTTACTGACCTTCCTGGGACTGGCTTTTTCATGGCTCTAGTTTTGAAAAAAAGAACAATCCTCATTTTCAAAGCAATAAGCCTGAAGAAATCAGTTTTTGCCATTCCACTGACTGTTAAACAAAATTGTTGTTTTCTATATACAAAGTAAATGCTTCAACATCATATTGGTCCCAAAGCATAAAAGTAGTTAAGCACGGGTTAAAAACTTGAATCATATGCTTAAGTACATCCTTATTTAGCAAAGTACTTAAGCACATGCCAAAATTAAGTGAGTTTTGTGTTGGCATATTAAACATTTTGTTTTCTTAAAAGAAAAAAAGCATATGCAGAACTCTGGAAAGGTGTTTCCTGTTGCCTTATTTATTTTGATTGCTAACTACAAACAAGGGGCCTTACTTTTTAAAACAAATGCATGTGTTTCAAGGTCCTAGATGATTTTTTGCCAGATTTATTTTCTGCTTGGCAGCATGTCCCCAAGTTGCTACTGGCATCTTGCTACACGTTAGAGCTATCATGAATGTCAAGTTTTGATGCGTACCATGAGGGCCATTCTCTGTAGTCCACAATCCATATGGGTAGATCAGATTTGATTGACTATGGCACAGACGCATTCTCCATGTAAAGATTAATTGCTTCAGCTTCTGCCTATTACAGGTTAGTTGAATTTGACTGCTCCATTTGGCTCTTAAAATGTATGCATAATGGCAGAAGGGCTAACTGACACTCTCGTTTCCCGGTATTTTTCTCATTTGGTTGGTTTGGTGTGCATTTATTGTTTTTCCTTTACTTAAAAATAAATTATGCTTATGAAATGAATGGATCTTTAGGAAAGGGACATGAATAGCAAATCTAGACAAAAAACTATTTCTGAGTATACATTTGAGTGTACCTTGCAAGATTAGGTTCTTCTCCTCGCGTAGGTTTCTGGTTGTATTACAGGACCTTCACCTTATCCAGGAATTACACAGCCCCACTAGGAGTAACGCCTTGCTGGACCTGGTCCTGGCCATAGGGACTGCAGGTCCTTGACCACCTGGGAAATAGCCATCATCACCTGCTGGATTTCATTATCCAACGCAGGGTGTCAAGGGCTCACACCAAGGCTAAAGCCCTTGATTTCAGAGGGGCCAACTTCAATGAATTTAGGAGACTAGTGGGCCCAGAAGGTAGGGGAGATGGAAATCCATGAGGGATGGTCCTACCTTAAGGGGGCAATCCTCCAGGACCAAAAGACAACAGTCCCTGAGAGAAGCAAGGTGGGTAAGAGTGCTCAGAAACCCCCATGGCTCAGCAAGGGCATTCAGGAATGCCTGAGGACCAAAAGGGTGGTGTACAACCAGTGGAAGGGAGGAGATATCACCAAGAAGGAGTACTCCTCCTTGACCCATGAGTATAGGAGGGCTATTAGGAAGGCCACCGTAGAGATGGAACTCAGGCTAGCATTCAGGATTAAGGACAACAAAAAGTCCTTTTTCAAGTACACTGGGAGCAAGAAGAAAGCACCAGGCAATGTAGGGCCCCTGCAAGACACAAATGGTAATCTTGTGGCTACGCCAGGCAAGAAAGCTGATATTTTTAACAGTTTTTTTGCCTCCATTTTCTTGAACAGGGACCGGAATATCCCACCTACCAGAGGTAGGGACAATCTTGGGGATAGCTCTGTCAGGCCTTCAATCAGTGCAGATGTATTTAGGGATTTTCTGGAAGGGCTAGACATTTTTAAATCCTCAGGTCCAGATGCCCTCCACCCAAGAGTGTTGAGGGAGCTGGCAGGGGTCATCACGGAGCCCTTGGCCCGCCTGTTATGAGCATTCATGGTCATCTGGCCAGATGCCGGGGGATTGGAAACTGGCTAATGTGGTCCCAATTTTTAAGAAAGGGAGGAAGGAGGACCCAAGTAACTATAGGCCTGTAAGCCTCACCTGGGTGCTTATGAAGATCTCGGAAAGAATCATCAAGGAGCACATCTGTGGGGGGCCTGCTAGGGAGATCATGCTTAGGGGCAATCAGCATGGGTTCGTCAAAGGCAGGTCCTGCCTGACCAACCTGATTGCTTTTTATGACCAAGTTACTAAATCCTTGGATGATGGCGTCATGGTGGACGTAGTCTTTCTAGACTTTAAGAAGGCCTTTGACACTGTCTCTTACCCCATCCTCATCAGTAAATTAAGCAACTGTGGCATTGATGCCTGAACAGCTGGATGGGTAAAAATTTGACTGATGGGGCGCACCCAGACAGTAGTGGTGGACGGGTTGTACTCAACCTGGTGAGATGTTAGCAGTGGGTACACCCCAGGGTTTGGTCCTCAGGCCTGCACTGATTAACATCTTCATCAGGAACTTGGATGAGGAGGTGGAAAGCACGCTGTCCAAGTTTGCTGATGACACTAAGATGTGGGGTGAGGTGGACACATTTGGGAGAGAGAGGCTGCAACTAGATTTAGACAGACTACAAAAGTGGGCAGATGAGACTAGGATGGGGTTCAACGTAGACAAACGCAGGGTGCTGCACCTTGGGAGAAGGAATCCACAGCATACATACAGGCTGGGGAGTTCCCCTCTTGAAAGCACAGAGGCAGAACAGGATCTTGGAGTCATTATTGACTCCAAGATGCACATGAGCCGCCAATGCCAGACTGCAGCCAGCAAGGCCAGCCCTACCTTGTCATGCATCCAAAGGTGCATCTCAAGACAGTCCAGAGAAGTGATACTTCCCCTCTATGTGACTTTGGTCAGGCCGCAATTGGAGTACTGCGTCCATTACTAGGCACTGCACTTCAAAAGGGATGTGGCCAGCCTGGAGAGGGTTCAGAGGAGGGCCATCCGCTTGGAGAGAGGGCAGCAGGAGAGAGACTGAGGGACCTGCAAGGAGAGACTGAGGGACCTGAACCTGTTCAGCCTCAGCAAGAGGAGGCTGAGGGGGGACCTGGTGGCTGCCTATAAACTCATCAGGGGAGATCAACAGCAAATAGGTAGAGCCCTTTTCTCCCCAGCACCACCTGGGGTGATGAGGAGCAATGGTAATAAGCAGATGGAGAATAGGTTTAGGTTAGAGATCATATTTTACAGTTAGGGTGGCCAAAATATGGAACCAACTTCCCAGGGAAGTGGTCCTCACCCCTACCTTGGGCAAATTCAAGAGGAAGTTGGATGATCACCTGTCTGGGGTCTTGTGAACCCAGCACTCATTCCTGTCTGTGGCAGGGGGTCAGGCTAGATGATCTGTTCAGGTCCCTCCTGACCCTAGCTACTATGAAACTATTACTTGCGTGTAAAAATCGGCCAAAGTAAACACACAAATAAAAACAGGCAAACAAAACCAGCCAGCTCTTGGTCATATGCTGCACAACCCAAGTACTCCCACTTAAACTAGCCACAATAAGCAAATTTTATTCTACTTAGGGAAAAAACAAAACAAAACAAAACAAAACAAAACAGTGCTTCAAAGATTCCCCATTAAGATTAATGAGTTCCCAACGGCATGAAACAAAATTAAAAGTAAGGGAGCTCACGGCATTGCCTATACTCTGTTTTTTCTAATTTAAAGAAAATGTTGCACAAAATGTTTGTGGAGAAATAGTTAGTTAGCCAGGTTAGTCTGAAGTCAGGCAGAAAGCAGAGTAGACTTGCATCTCTGACCAACTAAAACAGAGATGTATAAGCTTTTCTAGGCAGCAGCTTACTTCTTCAGAAGCTGAGAAGGGACTTTTCTGTTGAAGTAAGTTGTTGCTTAAAAATGTTTTTGCCAGCAAATAGTTTCGAAAAAAAATATTTTGCCATGAAAATTTAGCATTATTTATGCCAACCTGCAAGCTATCTTCTTCTTCGGGGCCTCTATCCTACACTGGGATGTGCCAATTTAGGCCCCTGCATGGAATCCTGTTGACTTCTGCAACCTGTGCAAAGATACAGGGATCCGCTAAAGAAATCCTTATCCAAAATTAAGGATTTCATGTATACTAGTTGTGTATTTACCAACAATAAATCCCTTATGTCCCTGTTGTACACCATGCTAATTGTCAGTTTTTAACTGATGTCTAATGGTGAGAAAAGCATAAGGAGAAAACTGATACATTCTTACGCCAGCTGGTGCTTTTGTGACATTATAGGAGTTCAGAGGAAGTCTGCAGGTGGGGAGGCTCCATGAGACCTCCTGACAAGAAACAAAACCCTACAAAAGGAGGCTTTTTACAAGGTATACTTGACTGTTGCAATTTCCTGGCTATGTTGGCTATGCTCTTGCCTCTGCTATTTTTACAGGAAAACCAGGAATTTAAAACCTGGATTTCCCATGTTTCAGTTCAGTGTCCAAATCGCAAGACTGTTCTTCCTCCGCAATGATATTCTGCTACTAAAGCCACCTCAATCCTAGCAACAATCAGTGGGATGAAATTATGACTTGATAAGCCCCATGTGAAGAAACCAGTGAACCTTGGTAAAAGTTGAGATGAAGGGAAAAGAAAGATAGTTGCTCTCTATCCACTATTACTAAAATAAATTTTCATGACTTTTTTTTAAAGCGAGGGTTTTTAAGTAATAAGGAACACAAAATCCTAAGCTAAAAAACTGTGCTTCTAAGGAAGCCCTTACAGTTCTTATGTTAGCTCAAAAGAAACACTTGTGGGTGAGAATAGGGGTGGAGGGAATAAGGGTTTTTTGTTCAGACCAGGCTCTCATCTCCTGTTTTGCAGATTCATTGCAAAGACCATCTGAACAGTTACCCCAGGACTGAACCACTGAGTCAAAAGTTGCAGTATGTTTAGGCACTCACCAAACTCTGATTACAAAGGTTCTGTGTGCATATACCAATCCCAGGATATTTCTGTTTTGAGACAAAAACAGGCACAACTTGACCAGGGATAAATGCTACATCTGTTCCCAGGCTAAGGGCCCTGCCAGATATTACATGTAGGATGCCTTAAATAGTAACTCTGCTGCATGTTCAGGAAATTAATGAGACCTCAAAATGAGAAATCAGCCACAAAAATATCCCACAAAATAGGTGCCTTAAGTTGAATGTGGGGCAAGGTAGCCCTACCAAGCAACCCTGCATGAGGTTGTACTTTGTAGGTTTAGGTGCAGAGCTGAGTCTCCATCAGCAGGCACCCCATGGTTTTTAGGGTGTCAAGGTACGGGGAGCCCATCAGCTGGGCTGGGGTGCTGGGCTCTGGCTTTGTGGTGCTGCAGGGCTTACCCTGACCCAGCACCTGAACCTGCCTTTCTCTGCAGCTCCCTCAGCAGGGCAGGGCAAGGCAAGGCAAGACCCAAGGGCATTGAGGCAAGGAAAGCACCATCAGGGTTGTGGTGACCTGTGAGACTCACCATGACTCAGCACCCTGCAGTTCAAAAGCTCCAGGGCCAGGCAGGTAATCAGCTGGGCTTGTCACACAGGTGGGATTGGTCCCCGATTGCAACAATCACGCATCCTGACATTCATGCATGGCGTGGCAGGACATGTCATGGTTGGGATCAGGGATCAGATCTCACTGCACCCCTTTTTTAACATCTGCCAAAGGCCTAAGTTTCCTGAAATGTAAAAGAAAAAGAATTCACAGCATGGACTAGAGTGGTGAGACATTTAACTCAGTATGTATACAGCTCTTTCTAGGACAGAGACACTCTAGAAATGTGGGGTATAGTAACTCCTGGTAAGGAAGGAAAAACTTGTTGTCTTCAGAGTGTACACTAACCTTGTAAAACCAGTAAAAATGCAGTTGTAAGCCAGATTAAATGTGGATGCCCCATGGCCTTCATTTGGACTGGTGTATATTGTATGAAACAGAAAGAAATAATTAGTAACAAAATTCAATCTGTAAGGGATCTTAGAGGCAAAAACCACAATGACAGCACAATGCATGCAGAAATCTAATAAAGATTCCTACTGAAACCTCCCAACCCACTGGAATATTATCATAAACATATTATTTATCTTCTGCCCCACAGAGCAATGTTCTCTAGTGCATTGCAAGAGAAAAGATTAGAGCTAAACTAGTAAAGGGAGGGCCGACTTCTTTTGTTATTGCTATCAGTTTTGTACCAGAGTGATTATCCTTTATCTCTTCCTATTATGCTCCTGATACTTGCTTCGGATCCTTCAGGCAATTACCACACCTCCTGCACAAAGTGAGTTTTCTACTGCATGAAGGAGTAATAGTGAAAAATAATCTTAGGTATCCATTGAACCTCAGAGTCGAGCTTCTAAGAAATTAGATCCAAACAACCTGTCCATTCTCCCTCCAAAAAGAGAGAGAGAGAGAGAGAAGGCAGGGGGGTTGCTTCTTAAAGTTTTACTGTAATAACTAAGCTCACAGTGGCCGCATCCAGATGAGTGCACACATGCCTCTTGCTTCACCTCAAACCCCTTTGAGGCGGGGCAAGAGGCACATGCAGGAACGAAAAAATTTTCCTCGTGCTGCAGGTTTGCAGCATGGGGAGAAAATTAGACCCCTGGATATACAGGGGTCTAAAAAAATTGAAGTTTAAAAAAAGCAGAGCAGGGCACGTTCCCTGACTGTGCCGAGGCAACTGGACGTTGGGTCCACCAGCGAGATGCTCCAGATGCCAGAGCGTCTTTGTGGTTGACCCCTCGCCCTGGTGCTGAAACTCGCAGCCAGTCAGGCCGCGTGTTCAGCACCAGGGTTCCAGTGCCAGTGAGTAAGGGATCAGGGGGGCTGGAGGAGGGGAGAGGTGACCATGGGGGGGACCCCTGTCAGCCCCGCCGACTCCCCCAGCCCCCCCCAACTCCCACTCTGCCATGCCCCCATAAGTCCCCCCAAGGCCCCCTTCCCCTGCCCTGGCTGGCCCCTCCCCCCACCCCCCCATAGACCCCAATTCCTGCCCTGCCTGGTCCCATCCCCCCAGCCCAAGCCCCCCAATCCCTGCTCCCCCACCCAATAGTTAACCCCTCCCCCCCAAAAAAACCCCTGACATGTACCGGCAGCTCCAACTGCTGTTTGGCTGACTGAGGCCGTCCCCGCACAGTGCCAGGCAGAGGAACATCGCCAGCAGCCCCAGCCCAGGACCTCCTGCGACCCTGCCGTCCTGTGCTGCCCAGGACAACTCTGCCAGGAGGCCCTGGAGCTCCCCCACTCCTGCTTCTTAGGTAAGTAGAGTCTTTTGTTTCCATTTTTTTCTGTTTTTTTTTAAAGTGATGGTGCCTGGGGTGTGGGTGTAGCTACGGGGGCCTGGGGGTACAAGATGGGAAGTGAGACTGGGTGGGGCAGCCATTGCGGGCCCTGGGGGTGTGGGCAGCCATTTGGGGGGCTGCAGCAGCTGGTGGGGGATGGGGCCAGGTGGGGCAGCAATCGGGGAGATGAGGTGGGGCATGTGGGCATTGTGCGGGGGGTGGTTGCCCCTGTGGGGGTCATTTGGCCCCTGTTGGGGGGCTATTATCCCTGTGGAAAGGCAGCAAAATATATATTCATGAATTCATGAAACCTATATTTAGAGTTCAATTTATTATTGTGCTAAGAGACTTGCTTTAATACTGTAGATATATCAATAAAACACTGTCCAACTGATCGCTGTCTCTTTCTCATTCGCTATCACTCTCTTTATAGTGGTTTTTTGTTTTACTTGTGGAGGAACATGGATTTGGAGGTATTTTACACAGTGACTTTGGGATTTTTTTTTATCAGGGATTTTTCAGTTTTCCAATAGGGAATACCAGAATTCCTGCTAGGGAGGCCAGTGGCAGGACCCTGCCTGCTCAGAGTTGGCACCTTGGACCCAGGTGGAGCTGGCTGACCTCCTGGCTGAATAGGGCCAGGAGCACATGCTTTGACAATTCAAGACAGGCCACCATACCTGGAACATCTTCCAGGTAATAGCTGTCCAGATGGCTGGGCAGGGGTCATATGTGGCAGTAGTGCTGCATAGAGGCCAACCCTGCAACCACAGGCCGCTGGCAGCCGGCCCAGAGGGGTAGATGCCTCTACTGGCTATGCAGTCCCCACCCGGGTCTGGCAGGTGCACAGCAGGCACAGCCAGGCAGCAGCCCCCACTGCCAGACTGCTGCAGTTGGTAGAAGGTACAGGGAACTCTCAGGGCTGCTTCAGCAGTCCAGCTGGCACAAGGGGTAGTGTCCCCAGGTACAAAGTGGCTGGGCCCCAGAAGCTCCTGAGAGCAAGTAGCCCTGAGCTACTTCCCAGGGCAGCTTTTTATACTGCTGAGGCCAGGACATGGCAGCTTTTTATACCACTAGGGACAGCAGAAATGCTGGCTCCGTGCTCTAGCTCCCCCTGGCTGCAGATCCAGGAGGAGGCATGGTTATTTTGCCCCAAGTGGCACAATTTGCTCCACAACAAAATGCATGTCTGAACACGTACACTGAGGTAAAAAGGCCTGGCTCAAATCTGCACTGCTTCTATTTGAGCTGCTGTAAGCGCATGTGCTTGCATGTGTGAACGCCCCCAGTGAAGGCAACAATTAAAACATATGTATGTGCACCCACATTAATGCCTTGGTTACATTTTTAGTAAGAGTCCTCTCCTGGCCTATTTTAGTACATGTGTTTGCTATGTTTTATAAGATTTCATAACTTAGATTCCCATTAGAATTGTACCAAGTTTTTCTCTGCTAGATATTAAAAAAAAAAAAAAAGCCTGGATTTTTGCCAACCACCTGTACAATTTCCAGAGTTTCTGCCACAATTTCCCCTCTAGGTGGGAACAAAACAAGTGTATTTAGATGCTAATAAGAAGAAATGCAGGCTAGAGACAGGATTTCTAAATAGCTAAGAAACATTTTCATAAGTTATTTATCCCCCTTTGCATTCTTTCCTGCACTGAAGAGACTGGACTGCTTAATTGAGTACAGATATATCTGATTCTGGACATTGTTTAAAAAACAGCTCTAATACATGCACCAAAGTGGGAATGGGACTTAGAGACAGGGCTTGTGTGTTGGTACCTGGAGAGAAAGCCTCCCAGAATTTAAAGAATACCTACAAAATTCCTTCCAAATTTGAGCCAATATTGCTAGATGGAGTTATTTGGCTCCTACACCAGTGAGTTAATGCATGTAGGATGAGATTCCTACTGTCATAAACCTACAATACTTGGAGGTATTCATGAGATGCCATGCAAGTTTTCTTGAGTTTTACTTATATAGCAGGTATAGTCTCTGCATAAAAGTAATGTCAAGCTATTCAACCTTATCATCCTGATGTTTGTATGAATTGTGGCATTTGATATAAATGTATGTCTTACAAGTTACAGTAGGGCCAGGATTGCACAACAGGATAATAATTTACAGGTGTCACTTGCTAAACAATGAATTTGGTACTTGGGAGGAGCTAAAAGCCTAAATGGCTAAGAGATAATCACTGAGAATTAACATCTGACATGAATGTGTATAATAGCCAGTCAAACAGACCCAGGCGTGAGGAACAGAAATTACACATAAACTGGTATAAGTGATCAGAAACAGATTTATATCTGTAATACAACAAAAGTTCAGTGCATATAAACCAGTTTTAAAATGGATGAAACCAATTTAAGATAAACCTGGATGCATGTAGTATCAGACTGAATTGATTTAGGTTAAATCAGTTTATTGAACTTCTGTTCCAGATCCCCTCCAGACTCAAGTTAACTCACAGTCCACCAGTATCCCAAGATGATTTTCACCTCTCCTGCAGACTCCTCGCAGGGCAGGCCTGCTAGCCTTGGCTAAATCTGTCTGCTCCAGTCAAACAGGGAAGCATGCTGTACCATCCCCACCAGTTTCTGGCCTGGGCTACTGCAGGCATGTGGCTGAATTTCCAGAATCAAAAGTAAATGTCTGTTCATTTACTTATCAGTTCATCCTACATAGTTCAGACAAACCTGAAAAGACTGAATCAATTTAGCCTTGGGCTTTTTGACTGCCTGTACTTAGCCTTGAGGACGTGGTCTGAAATAGTGACAAATTTACATTTCAAAAGAAGAGACCTGTACGAATAACACTGGAGAACAGGCTATTTAGGGAAGGACATGCCTCACAGCAGGGAAATTAAGTGAGAGCAGTATCTTTAGAATATTGGATAAGTAATCTTTATGTCTGAAATGATGCAAATATTCTCGTGGTCATAATTGAAGCAGGAAAGACTTCTGACCTGGTAAACATCCTTAATTCCCAAAAATTCAGCAAGATGATGTCTGTAAATGACCAGATAAGAAACTATACTTAAGCTTTCTTAAACTGAGTGAAACAGGCTGACAGAACTTACTGGAAGGACAGGAAGGTCAGAGGCAGGAGCTGCTTTCTAATTTGTTGACCTGTATAAGAGCTGCATTCTTATTTTTAAGATGCAGGGTAAGATCAGATTATTGTTCTGATATTTCCTTTATTTATTCTCAAATCTCTTAGCTCATAGAACTTTCATGAACTTCTTCTCATAAAGCTGTCTGTATCCAGACAGGCCTCTTCCAAGGAAGAGGATACACTGAAGAGCTTATTGTATTCCACATCCCTTTTAGTAAGGGTTTTATTTACTTGAATAGAGAGGGGTAGTTAGCCATGTTCGTTTTATAGGCTATGGCCTAGTTTGGCAGATGCCATGAAGTAAGCTGTAGCCAACAAAAGCTCATGCCTTTTTTAATTAGTCAGTCATAAGATGTCACCCTATCCTATTTTCTGTTTACTTGAAGTAGTGACAATGATCATTCTTATTTACATACACACAAGCAATGGTTCTGACCCAACATTCTTTTTGTATCTATGGCTTCCTTTGAAGTGCTCAGCTTTGCCTGAGCAGAGCCCACACAAATCAAACCTTAAACTATTTTTCTTCTCTCTTGAAATAGGGCATCTCTAAGATAAGCCATTCACTGCAGCACTAGATGGTAGTTAGGAAAAGAAATCAAACCACTAAAAAAAATTCACTAATGTTTTTATAACTCTCTCTCACAACAGACTTACTGTCAATGTGTTGCTTATATTTTCTCACACCGTGTATGAATAAGGACACACACTCGGGAATGCATGCTGAATGGAACAATCATCTAGCACATTGATCAGGAAAACATATTTGGTGGTTATTGTGCAAAGATCATTGAAAGCACTTGGTTCAGTGTGCTGCAGCAGTAAAAAGGAAAACAAGATATGAGGTTGTATTAACAGAAAGGCAGAATACAAAAGATGAAAGGTGATACTCTATTACTGCATAAGGCGTTTTCCCTAGCTGACTCATAGGAAGGATACTGTTATCAAGGAACAGTTGCAGAACAAAGAAACAGAGACAACCAGGTCTAAAGAATTTGACTTAAGGGAAGAGATAAAGTGCTGAGATTGTTCTTTACAGAAAAGGGCAGTCTCATGAGTAATGAATAGAAAAGCTCAAAATGTTTGCATGTACAAGCTTCAAAGTTGATACTCCCCCCCCCCCAAATACAGTGGTAGAGAGACAAAACAATCAGGAATTACATATCTAAAATTAAGGAATCTGGCAAGAACTCCCCCCCCCAATGTATAAACAATGGACAAAATGTATCAACTCTTTAATCTTTCTTACCATCTCACCAATAGTTTCTACATTCCCCTTTCCTTTATACATCATATTTTAAAAGGACTAATGGTCATATTGTCAAGTAACCAGGATAATCACTGGCCTCAAATTTTCAAATAATTGTCTTACCCCTGTCTAGGAACCCTAATAAGGGCCATATATTCAAGAGAGGTCAAGCACTCTATATGCTTAAAGAAACTTAAAGTTTTCTGATGTCTTGACTTTGTGGGTCATGTTTGTTTTTAGAAGAGACTAAAGATGCTTGAAGACTGTGCAGACATATACTCCATTATTATAATTAATGTACCTCTATGTGCAACTATAAACTTATTTTTAAGTACCAAATGCCCATCATTTTTGTAGGATTGTAGGAATTATCCATGCTTCATAGAATGGAGCAATTTTAACTTTCATGGTTTACAAAGCATGTATATGCAAACATTTTAAGATACTTGGACAATGCAATGCAGTACCATGTAAAGATAAGGGTAGTTTGGGTAGCAAAAGTAGAATAGTTGTATTAGCACCACCCTCAGCCTGCTTCTCTAAGTGAGCCAGATGCTAGCAAAATACAAGCCATCACCATCAAGTTCTGGGTCTAATCCAAAGGCTATATCAGAACGAATCTTTCTATTGGTTTAAATGGAGCTTCTGTGTTTAGGCACATATTGGCCTCACTGCTATAACATATGCAAGCATACATTCTAGCTGATTTGCTTTCTATAAGTACAGATGGAAAAGTGTTATCATTTTCCCCACATATAATGAACCCTTGTAGTAACAGTGGACTTTAATTTAAATTGAGAAATAGCAAGATTGCAAGAACTCAAATTCTCCGTTATGGGATGTATGTGTGTGCATGTATGTTTTCCAACAGGCAGCACTGAGACAAACACACATTGACTTCCTGTCAGTTCACTGGTAGAGCCTTTAAGAATTTAAGGGTATAATGCACATACAAGCTAGTTGGTTACATAACTTGATATACAAAAGGAATGAGCGATCAAGCTTCATCTATAAATGGCTAAAATGGTTAGATGATATAAACAATTGTCTTGCTTCAAGGAAGATATGATGGGGTCAGGGTGGAGGGGCAAGCCCTGGAGTGCATGGAAGAATCAGGAGTACAGTTGTCTGCCACAAAGATTGGAACCACCTACCTGGATTAAGAACTCCTGCAGAGGGTGAGGTGAAGGGGTCAGGAATGGGCAAAATAATAGGTTCCTGTAAAATATGGAAATCTCCACTGAAGAATAAGAAGGCATAAAACACAATTTTCTATGCAACCTCATTTCAAAGGGACTGCTGATTTACTGAAAAGTTTTGCTATCTATATAACTTGGCAAAGTCTTTACAAAGGAGGAATTGTCATAAGCAAGCAAAGAACATGGGGAACAAAAAGACTGTCCAATAGGGGTTATGTACTCTGTTGTGGACTCACAGGACATCTTTACATGTGCTTTGGTGGTGGGAAGTGGGGCACTTTAATTAGAGAGGCTCTGAGAGCCACTCTAATTAAAGCACTCAGGGTGTCTCATGTATTTCATTTATCCAGCATCCCACACTTCAAAATGATGGTGGGGCACTGAAGCTTGTTTGATGAACTTTCATTATAGCACCCCCACCGCCATTTTGAAGTGTGGGGATGCTGAATACGAGAAGTGGAGGTTGCTGGACCATGCTGATTTGCATGCTTCAGGAGACTTGATTAATTGTGTCTGCTCCAATGTGTTGTAATTACAATGAGTTAGACCAGTGTCCCTGCATGTCTACAGTTACCAACAGAAGAATTTAAAAGGCACCTCAAGAAGACTTATAGAGAACATTGCTATTTGTCTTATTTATCGCCCCCGGTTTTCTCAGATATTATAAGGTTGCAGTTTTGGTGTTTGTTTGGCTTCCAAATGCAAACTAAAGTAGACAGATAACTTCAACTCATATTATATTGTACCCAAACATGCACATTTATCAAATATGGCCAACGTTATTTTGAGAATTTTTGGGCCAAGAAATCCCTGCATCATATTCATATATCTGACTAATATTTATTGTTATAATAAGGATGAATGAAATATCTTCTTATACAGAACAAGGATGTTTTGCATAGAATATTACCGAAATGCATCAAACCTCCAGTAAAAAGCCAAGGACATAGCTTTATGACCATATCACAGAAATTCCCCTTCATTCCCTATTTTGCAATATTTACCTGATTCCAAGATGACTCTGGATACAAGACAACCCCCCAGAAGTTAGATTCCATACAGGGGAAATTATAAATCTCTTACAATTTTCCATGTATAGAGTCAAATCCCCACACTGCCGGCCCATGTTCATCTTGGCATCAATGATGACTCCAAGATCCTTTTCTGCCTCTGTACTGATGAGAAGGGAGTTCCCCAGCTTGTAGGTATGCTGCTGGTTCTTCCTCCCCACATGCAGTAGCCTGCACTTGTCAGTGTTGAAACCCATCCTGTTCTCATCCGCCCAGAGTCCAGCAGAAGTCTTTCCAAATCAATATGATTGCTATTTACAATATAATATACTAATGTAGCTATATTACTCATCTACAGTTGATCAAGTACAAAATTCTGGGGTATTTTTGGTGAAATTAGGGTATCAGGCCTTGGTTTAGAAACCAATCCCCCATTTATAACATTGTTTCTTATGAGTAAATTGGTTCTGAGTTACAACGTTTCGACTTAAGACGCGGTTTTCAGGAACCAATTGTGTCATAAGTCCGAGGACAGCATTAAGTAGAGCTGTAATTTGGGAGGACAAGCTGAACATCCTTGCTAAGCACAAACTGCCAGAACTTGCATGTTGTAACTCATATCTTATTGAACTATGACAGTAAGCATTTATCAAACAAAGGAAAATAATATGCCAACAGTAAAATGATCTCTTCTTATATGCAGGCTAAGTATTCTGAATAGTCTTTTCTAATTAATTGTAAACAACAAGGAGGGTGCTGCTATTGACAGTAATTATATTCAAGCTAGCACTTCAAAATGCACATTACCCTTAAAATGTCTAGATAAATAGATAGTTACATGAATAAACAGATGGACCTCTAATAAACAATGAAAGGTTGTATAATATGACATAACTGGCCCAGAACCTAATGTTCATAGCAATCCTTCAACACACATAAGAGAGTGTAAATTTGAAACCAATGCTTATGCCAGCCAGCTTCATTCCTAATCTCTGTGCCAGGTACAAGATTACCTCATTCAGAAAAAAGAGCTCTCAAGTGGCAGTAGCAACTGTTGGAGCATAATGTTAGCCATCTAGCTTAGACCATAACAAGCATAGCTAGCTATTACCACTAGCAGAGCTTTGCTATAAAGGGGAATTCAGGACCCTATAAAGCTGCTGTTGTGACTTCCTAACTAGAAACACAGATGTTCTTATGCATAAGCAACTGCTTTTAATATAGGAGGAAACCAACTTTAAATGGTGATTAAGAGGAACTGGACCTTGACATTGAGCATTTGAGTCACTGCAGTCACTTCTCTGTTATGCTGTAGTAAGTCAGACTTACTCCCATTTTATGCCAACATAATTCTGTTAATTTCAAAATTATTACTTCAGATTCAAACTGTAGTAAGCCAAGGTCTATAATATAACTTTCATCTGAGAATTTTTACTACATTACCCCTACTCCTCTTCTTCCTCTATGATATCCTTCAGGACAGTGCAACATTAGACTATCAGGCTAGATACAGACATTCAAAAAGCTCAAGGAAGAATTAATCTATGTTATGTGGTTTTCTGTAAGTAACATAGTTTAGATTGGTAGTGCACAGAACATACTTTGATGGGGGTGGCAAATCTTAGACCAGGTTCTGCCATATTTAAATCAGTCTACATGTGCTGAACTTCTGTTCTGTTATGGGTATAGACCAGGTTTGTGTGCCAAACTTCTGTTCTGTTACAGGTATAAACTGGTTTCCGATTGCTTATATTGGCAGAAGTGTAATGTCTGTACTTGGGTTCACATTGCAACATGTTTTTAAAAATGTGATATACAATGAATTGAAACAAAGATTTAGCAAGAACTGGACCACATGAGTTTGATGTAGTATTCACTAGGTTGAAATTGCTGTCTTTTGTGGTTCACCCCTTTTAAGGAAAAGAAAAAAGCAAACCAAACAGGAGAGACTCTACAGGTTAAGACTGATATGCAGCAGTAAGAACTCCAGTGGTCCATAGTCCATAGCTTTCTGAAGCATCAATAACATCTACATTACTAAGGAAATAAAAAGAAGGGAAAAAAATCAGCAGATACAATATAGTTATCCTGTGGCATTGGGCTCCAACAAAACCCTTTTCTTAATATACAGACATCTTTATTGTATTTATGAATACACAATGCATGCACGTTCAGAACCCAGTTTCTCTGTGCTTAGAGATTCTTGTATCAAGTTTAAATCTTGCAGCAGTTAAAACAACCCTTGGCTAAGGTGGCGGCTAGCCATCAGTATTGGGAAATATCCCAAGGTTAGACAAAATTTACATTGCTGTAGCACAATGTATTATCTTGATTTCAGAATCTAGATAAACGTTCCAATGGAACAAATAACAATATACCATAATCTATTGTTTCTGAACCAACGTAAAAATGACTATAGACAAGATCTGCAACTGCCCAGTCAGTTGTTAGTGCTGAAGCAACACCTGGCTTCATAACAGATTTCAATCCTCTGCTACATTGCAGCAATGTTTTAAAGAAACCGCTACAGAATACGTGCACTGTAGTAATATTTCAGTAACTAACTGAAATCTGCATATTTTTCTCTCTTGTATGGGAATTATAATTCTAGTAAAAATTCTTAAGAATATTTGGCTCTCACGCAGCAGTGATTTTCAAGCATGAAGGGAAGATCTCCTTGAAGAATTAGGTAAGATATTTTTAGCTTTGTGGTAACTCTCAAAATACTATGTAAAGTGCTTCATCATAGAAATCTTGCATGAACAAGATCATCTGAGCTTTCAGAGTTGTGCTACACAAATGACAGCCACTTTGACATTGTTTTTCGTCTGTTAAATGATGCACCCTCATAGCTAATATAGTGCTGAAATACCATTAAAAAAATAGTGCAGCATTAAATGTGTATGGTTAAAATACATTAAAGAGGCTCAGATATCATAGGAGTAAGGTTTCTTCAGTGTTACCTGTGTGAACGTGTGCAACATAGTCATATTAGAATTATAGAGGTTGCCAAGTATTGGCATGATTGGGGCCTTAATATGAATTCTTATAGACTGCTGTTTTGGTTGGGAAATGCACTGCATACAATAAACAGGATACATAAAACAACCAAGATTAACATATCTATAGAAACTTGAAATTTGAATTTTCTGAGTAGTGTTTTTGCTTTAACAGTGAAACTTGCTATCAAGAGCTGCAAAAATATATATTAATGAATAGTACATCTAACAACAGATTTATGTGGAAGATCATCAGGGTAAAATAATTATTAACAAACCACGATGCACTTGAGCCGCTTAGCATAGCAATTACTAATGCATTTCAGATCTTGCTGCACTTGTTATTGAAGAAAGGGGAGGGATTTATAACACAGTAAACTTGACTATATTTGCACCAGTTTTTAATCTATATGACAGGACATTCAATATTTGATGACTCTTCTAAAAATATCAAAAGAGACAGAAAACTATTATTATTTTAAACTCATGGTATTCGTAACCAGGTCTAATACTATATTTACTTTGATTAATGTAATCTGGTTCCAGGGAGGACTGGAAGTAACAGTTACCTATTGTACAGTCTTGACATACTTGTAACATTATTTCCCCAGCCTAGATTATTGGCAACTACTCAAAACCTATTATTAAATATGTGAGTAAATTTGCCAAGTAAACAATTAGGCTGCATATATACCTTTGAATAATATGGGTGAATTCTCACAGGTTTATCCTCTTGGTAGAAAAAGCTTACCCAGAGCCACGTGGACAGGCATTGAAATGCTATGACCCTGAAGAGTGGAGAGTTTGCAGTGCTGATACTGTACAGCCCTGAGGGGAGGGGCAGGGGGCTGTGCACACATCTCAGCATGCTCTGCAGGCTCCTTTAGTCTGCCTAGAGACAGATGGCAGCAGTGCATAGGACAGCTCTGATTGGCTGACCCAGACTGCCCATGGTTAGCCTATGTTTCCCTGTAGCACAAAGTGGAGATTGTGAAGAGGGCATGTTCTGCTCCCTGGTGGAGCCCTAGAGTCCAATAAGTGACACAGTTTTCCTAGGGCAGGGGTGGAGTGGGAAGTGGGGGACACTGGAGGACTGTGTTCCCTTCTAAGAGAAGCTACCGTATATACAGACATTTACTGTACCAGGAGAAACTCTGTTGGGAGTGATTTAACCCTGGCTGTTCCCAGGTTATTACTCTCCTGGAGCGGCCATTTTTACTCTGGGGGAAAGAGCCTAAACATCTGCACATGCATGGTTTCTCCTGGAAGAGCAGTGACTCTCCCAAGAAAACATGAATCATTGTATGAGACCTTCATTTATTTTTATGTTCACTCCTCTTAGAAAATTAAATTCAACTAAACAAGAGCCACACACCTGTGCTTTTAGACTGTATTAGACACCTTTGTAATGGGAAAAGAACCTGACAGAGATTACAGTGTGATTTTTGAAAGTTCCTTAATTGGCATAAATGTTCAAGGATGATAAACACTTATATCCCATCCTAAATGGGATAACAATCAGAAAGACAACAACACATAAAAGTGGTGTTAATTTGCTAGGAAGAAACTACCAGAAGGGAGCTTATCCATATCAGAGCAGGAACTAAAGGACAGCTAAAGAGTAGGCAAAAATGTTGCTTCCATTGGCTAACAAGAGAATGGCAAGCAGACCTGCCAGCTGTCATCAGCAAATAGCAAAGAGTTCTACACTCACCATCACTTATATTCTCTGTAGATTTTGCATGTCAACTTTTTAATATTCTCCCTTCTGAGCCTACAGGAAGGAATGTATCTCCCTCTGTTCACTATCCATTCATTTCGTTCTCTTCTTCCCCTCCCTTTCTACCCACATTCTTGCTGTAGGTGATTGTCCTTGTCCCTTTGAAGGTAGCTTGTCATTTAATGAGTAGTGAGATATACCATCTCATCCATTCTGTTGTGGGAACTGTGGAGAGAGGCTGGTTTGTGTCACCTGTTACCCAACTACTATTTTGGATATTTTCAGCACACAATATTTTCTAACACATACTAAATTCTTTTCCATTCTTCTCACAGCGGCATTCTATAATGCAGCAGTTGTATTCCTCTAATGGACCACTGAAGGGAGTTCTACCTGGAGCTGTTTTCAGACAAAACCTCTGAGAAGGTAAGGTTCACGTTATAGATCAGTTTTTTTATGGTAAAAAGCCTTAAGAAACCCTTTAAAAATATATTTTTTTAAACCCCAATACCCCCTGACCCCAAGTTTCTTAAGTGGAACTAATAAAAGAGTTTTCTAGTTAAACATATTTTCATTAGAAAATGCCACCTTGTCTAAACCAAAGATTTTTTTGAACATACATCTATTTCAAAGAACTTTCAACAAAATCCAGGTAGGTTTCCTTCTGAAAGCAGCAGGTCATTTTAAAAGTTGCTGGACTTTGATTGTTTATAGTTTTGGGACAGGCCTGCTGTGCCGATACTTAACCTGGGGGGGTCTCAGTTGCTTCTAGACTCCACTCTATCCAGCTTGTGAAAAGGCCCTGAAGGCTTCCAGAGTCCCTGTGGTGGAGATGAGGGCCCTGATCCTCACAGGACTTTCAGAATGGTGTCACATATTCACTCACAACAGTTGCAAATCACTGTGATGTCCCTTCCATGATGTGATGTCCCTTCCATGTAGCCCCACTTTCCTATGACCCTATGACTTATTCATGTTAGTACATACTAGGGCAATGTTATTAATTCACTTGCAACAGTTGCAAATCATTGGGATGTAGTGACCTATTGAAGTCAGTACGTTAGGAGATAACTCTCACCTGAAATAAAACAACTTTGCAACACCGAAACAGCACTTCATATGTGCTAAACTGCTTGACCTTGAGCCTACTGGCATTTAAACTGCACCTAGGGGCAGGTGGGGCTCTTCTAGTGCTAGGGCTGCTGCAGCTGGGCCCCCTGAACTGCACTGCAGCCTCAAGCTGAGCAGACAGATGGAGCTGGTCACTCTCCTTCCCAGAAGTTTCATGCTGTGACTCCACACTCCCAGGGGAATCCAGAGCATGGGGCCACCAGGAGGGAGAGAGGAAAGCTCTGTGCTCGTCCCATCCCAACCCTCCTCCCAGGATCTCCATATTCCAGCTTCCCCAGGGAATGTGGAGCTGCAAAGGTTGGGATGGGGTTTAGCACAGTGGAAGAGTGGAGCATGCTTCCCCATTCCTCGTGGTTCCCTGCTCCCACCACACAAAAGCCCCTCCCCTCCCTCTCTGGTTCCCTGGGCTCAGTGGGCTGCCTCCTACCTACCTTGGCAGAATAACTCACTTTAATGACTTTGCTTTTTCCACAGCTTCCCTGAAAGCTCCCCACAGCAGCCATTCACCTTTTTGCCTGCTGTCTGCGCTGCCACTCCAGCAAGTGTTTCTTATTGCCTACTTGACCACAGATGGAGGAATTACTTAGGCTCCTCACCAGCCCTTCCCAGGCTGATGCTAAGTGAGATGCATGTCCCCACTACAGTATTTACCATAAGCATCATGGAACTGAACCAAGGTGATATTAAAAGCTGCATAAGAACCTTAAACATAAAGGGGCTTTTTCAGATGTATCCATTTAAATCACTCTGTCCACTATGGAACTGATTCAGTATACTGGTCCCACCAAGCCAAAAGTTTCCTTATCTTCCTAGTGAACACCACTGGCAAAACTGCCCTCTTCAGCATAAGAATCCCAGGGCTCCCAGCTGTGCTGAACTAGATTGCTCCTGGCTCCTAGGCTAGGGACAGAAGTTACACATAAATGGGTTTAAGTGATCAAAAAATGGTTTAAACCTTGAACAATAATAGAATCTTAGTGCACATAAACCAGTTTCAAAATGTCTGAAACTGGTTTAAGATGAACCTGGTTAAATGTAGTATCAGACTTAACTGATTTATGTCAAACCAGTTTATGAAATTTCTGTCCTAGATCCCTTCCTTGTTCAAGTTAAATCACAGTCCTCCAGCATCCCCACATTTTGCAGCCCTGGGCTTGGCTTTTTGCTCCAGAGAGCAGGGCTGGCCCCACTCCTCTGCTCCTTAGCTGGAGCAGTGAGATCTGGCTCACTGGCTGGCTTACTGCCCCCAGTGACTGCTAGGCAAAACCCTGCTGGGATCTGGGGACAGAGAGAGGTGTTAAATTTCCCTTCCCCCAAGTACAGAGCTGCCCTCCCCTGCTTGCTTACTGCTGGCTGCAACTGTGGACTACAAATCCCAGAGGCACCAGGAAGCAGGAAGAGGAAGTGATGAGCAACTCTGCCGAGTCCTGCTGCTATGATTGTGGATTGCAAATCCCAGAGACTTCAGGGGCATCAGGAAGAGGAAGTGAACACACCATCCATGCTAGCTATGTGCTTGCATCTCCTGAATGAAAACTGAATGTCTGTTCATTGCTTATTGGTTCAATCTTTCCAGCTTAGACTAACCTGCAAAGACTGAATCAATTCAGCCTCAGTCTTTCTGAATGCCTGTACTTTGGTCTAGCCACACCTCTGCTCACCAGCCATCTACCAGCAGGTCAGAGCTGTGCAGGTCATAGATCGCATTAAGACTTAACATGCAACTGCTCTGAGCATGTTCTAACATTGTACCACTTAACATTCTACGGATTTAGCATGTGCTACTTCTAATGTGTAACAATACCTTCAGACTGATGGGAAGTGGGGAACCTAGAAATTTTAGGATTTACAATTGTACTAGGAGCTAGCTTTACAACATATACTTCAAGGCTCAATTTGATTTTGAAAATGTGTGAAATGAAATGCTTTAGTATTTTCAATACACATCTGTCTGTCTGTCTAATTCTCCCTGTCATGGGAAATGTTACTAGGTCTACAAGTTCTGAAATATTTTTCCTTCACAATTTCAGAATACGCTCTGCATAAAATTTTGACTTTTTATCTTCTTGTATGATAAAGTAGAGTAAAAAAAATAACGGAATTCAAAAATACTGAAAACACAAATGACACTCCACAGTGGAAAGAATATAGGAAAGAAAATAAAAGAGAAAAAAAAGTTTATACATTGATAAACAAATTAATCTAATGTGATACCAAATGATAAACAAGCACTTAAGTACTAGACTTTGGAAACTCCTTTTAAATTGACCAGATTTAATTTAATTTATGAGAAAATTCAGGCTGCGTTCAAATCAGTAGATGCTGTAGTTTGAGGAATGATACACTCTATTCATTATGTGACAAAGAGGTTGAATCCCTGCTTTGAGAGCAAAACCCAATCTTAAATATAGAGCAGCAATTAGTACTATTTCTGTAGCTTTTACTTGATATGCAGTACTCAGTGCTAACATTACGTGATACCCTGCAATAACCTTAAAAGGATCTCAAGGAACCCTGTGGCAGCCTGGTTGAGAATCACTGTTTTAGGCTGTATTCTATGTGCTTCATTGTGAGTTAATCAAAGTCTATAGTTTCCTTTCTAATCACCACTATATGTTAGCAAATAATGCTACTAAATAATCACAGGCTTGATTAGATGCTTTTGTGAGGTCCCTTCCAGCCCTCCTTTTCTATAATACTATAATGTCCTCTGTCATCACATTTTCAGCTGAAATAGTATAATTCCTAGTTGTGTATTCTCAGGAAGCTAGAAGTATGAAGGTAATAATTCTAGTCCTCCCCCCCCCCCCCCGGCCTTCCAATCTATTGCTATTTATATGTGATGTCAGTGTACAAAAGAACCCAACCTCTGCAACAGGAAAAAGGTTTCAAAACAAATAAGATGTCCTTGCCTTGGAAATCTGACAGCCTAATGGCATAATATACTACAGTACAATAACAAGCATGTACTGAATGCTAAATGGTCATTGAAACCAAACTGCTTCACTTTGGGACTAAAATTCTATCACATACAACATGATTAAATGGAGTTACTGCACTTAGTTGCCTAAACAACAAGAGAGAAACTTTTCTTTTTCTTTCTCTATTCTTCAGTAAAACGAAACTTCTTTTATTTATTCTTTCCATGTCTTGTGATGTATTTGAGTAAATCCCTGTATCACCGAAGCATATGGGCTAAGTATAGAAAACCAAAAAGCCTGAGACTGAACCGATTCAATCTTTGATATGCATATTGAATCAATGAGCAAGTGAACATTCACTGTTGATTCTAGAAATGCAGCCACATGCCTGAAGTGGCCCAGGCTAGGTGCCAGGGGGCACTACAGCATGCCTCCCTGCTCAGCTGGACCAGACAGCTTGGGCTAAGGCTAGCCTGCCTATCTTGCAAGTGTGGGTTTGTGGGGGAGGTGCAAAGGACTCTGGGATGCTGGGGGGACTGTGAGTTAATTTGAATCTGAAGAGGATTTGGCACAGAAATTCATTAAACCAGTTTAACGTAAATCAGTTTAGTTTAATACTACATCCATCCAGGTTTATCATAAACTAGTTTCAGCCAGTTTGAAAGCAGTTTATATGCACTGAATGTCTGTTGTGTTACAGATTTGAACTAGTTTATGATCATTTATACTGTTGTGTGGGTAATTTCTGTCCCCAGCCTTAGGTGTATTGGAGTTCTTTGGCTAAATTGCCTTTCTGAATGGAGACTGACCTAAAAGAGAAACTACATTTTGCAAGAATTAAGTGCTTTATTAAAAGGAAGCCCCAAACTGGAAGTTTGCTTTTTATAGTTACAGGCAGCCAAAAGCTATAGAGTGATTTTTGGAGAATGAAAGAAACCCATTGACAGCATGCAAATTAATGAGATGGAGCAAAAATGGGTATAGAAAGGAGGACGCAGGTCCTTCTTTCCTTTCTGTGATCCCGTTCCTGACTGCAGTTTCTGTTGATTGTCACTATTGGAAAACCTGACAAAGTTCTAGAGCATTAACACACGGCACTGGGCACAGTTTTGGGCACAGGATTAATCAGATTAATCTCAAAATTATTTTCCTCAGATTAGCACAAAAAAGCTGGGACTGATTGAAAAAAGAAAAAGATGTTTATATCGATTTGAATGGAAGAAACACTAACACACATTTCTATGGTATGTGCTCCAATCAATTCCTGTGGACTAAATCCCTCAAATCACAATGGGGGGGGGGATTATTTGCAATGCATTTTTTGACAGCTTTATGCAAATCATGACTGTGCAAAACCCTGCTGCTACTGAAGTTGGTAGAAGTTTTGCAGCTGGCTTCTGTTAGGCTTTGAGAACTGGAAGCAAACATCTCATGCTCTTTCTTGCCTCCAGTCTCCAATGTCTGAGCTAAGATTACTGATCCTGAGAGCTAGACAAGAATTACTAATTGCTGAGAGCAGACTAATATGATGATGGAACACTGAGCAGACAGACAAAGGAACAACAAAATGTATGATTCCTGGAGAGCAAACTGAGGTTAATTTCTTTTTCTACCTTTTCTCTGTTCATAAGAACTACAGCATAGTAAACAATTGCTAAGCTGTATTGTACTGAACAGTTAGAGCAGGGCTAAGTTCTCAGTGGCCAGGGCATGCATGCCCTTGGGTCATACTAGTAGGGGCCATGAGCAGTGGGGGTCACACACACCCTTCCCCACCTCCTTTGCACCTCAAGTCCCTGCTGCAACATGTACTCAGAGACCCCCATTGCTGTACCCATGCCCCTGACATTGCACTTTGTGCAGGGTGCTCTCCTGTTACGCTGCATGCCCCATCCTGTTGCTCCCAACCTCTACCATGCTGCACTGTGCACCCAGTTCCCCCTCACTGCACCATGCACTCCTCTGTTAAACCACAAGCAGAGTACATCTCCACTGCACTATGGCTGGGCACCCCAGTTCATCTTTAGTACCATGCCACCTAGGTACCCAACATTGCAGGCTCCCCTGGAATTGCATGCTGCACCACACACTGCACCACTCTGCCCCTTGGGGCAGGGAAAGAGATGGGAAGGGGAAGCCAGAGGGAAGTGGAACCTGGAGCACATGGTTGCTGCTACAGCAGGGCGGGAGCCCAGAGGCTGATATTTAACGCTTTGCTGGATGCATGTAGCCTGTAGGCCAGGAACTGGCAACCCCCGGCACACACGCCAGAGCATGGCACACAAGGCCATTTTCCTTGGCATGCCACAGCCAACCTGGACTTTTGGCAGCTTCTGACAGCAGCTGCCCAGAGCCCAGGCCAGCTGCAGCCAGGAAGCTGCAAACAAGTATATGGGGTTCCATAGCCCCAGCACCAGTTCCATGGCTGCAGCAGCTGTGCATGCACCTCTGGGCGCATGGCCAAGAAAGGGCCTGAGGAGGCACAACCCTGGCTTCTCCCCCACTGTCACCCAGAGGCACGTGTACAGCTGCCACTGTCATGGAGCTGGTGGCAGGGCTGTGGAGCCTGGCACAGCTGTTTGCAGCCTTCCAGCCACCTGCTACAGCTGCTCAGAGCCTAGGCTGGCTGTGGAAGGCAGCCAGGAGACTGCAAACAGTTGCACTGGGCTCCAGAGCCCAGGCACCAGCTCTGGTGGTGGCAAGCAAATGCGCAGCTCACAGCACATGGAGGAGAAGGGTCTGGGGCAGGGCAACCCTGGCTCCTCCCCAGAGGCACATGCACAGCTGCCATGGAGCCAGTGCTGCAGAGCCTAGCACAGATTTTTGCCGCCTCCTGGCCACCTGCTACAGCTGCCCAGAGCCCAGGCCGGCTGCAGCAGGTAGCCAGGAGGCTGCAAACAATTGTGCTGGGCTCTGGAGCACCGGCACTGTGGTGGTGGCAGGTACACATGCGGCTTGCAGCACATGGCAGGTAAGGGTCTTGGACAGTGCAACCCCAGCTCCCCCACCTCCCACCAGAGGCATGAGTGCAGCCACTGCCAGCAATGAGGATCATGCCCCTTATGGGTCTTCCGTCTTTGGCATACTAAGTCAAGGCATGGGTGGAGGTTGGGGTGATTTTGGCACTTCAGCCAAAAACATTGCCAACCCCTGCTGTAGGCCATTATTTGGAGAAGGATGATTTAGAAAATTCACTAGCCGGTCATTTCTTTTTCCTACAACTTGCTGTATATAACATTATAACATTATTTCTATTGCTCTCCATCTAAGCAAATTTTGTACACTGCTTTTTATAGTTGAAGATAGCCAAAAGGTGTGAAGTAGTTTTTGGAGGATGAAAGAAACCTATTGACACTGTGCAAGTTAATGAGATGCCCCTCCCCCAGCTCATTACCAGGGCCAAACTGCATTCAAGTTTAAATTGCAAGTAATTGATATGCATGTACAAAAGTAGCTTTGCAAAGCATTAAGATTTAACAAACATTATTTTAAGCACTAGGGCAGATGTTAAAAAAAAAAAGTGCTTTAATTTAGATTCAGTAAGTTCCTGTGAGAAGCAGTGCCTTAGTTGGACCTGGCTCGCCCAACATCTATATAAATTGAGCGCTTTAGTGGGGCTTTTTTTTTGGGCACTTTTATCTAGTAGCTGATTGAAACTGCAAAAAGCCCCACTGAAGCACCCGATCCTTACAAACGCTGCAGAGCCAGCATGACCCCAGCACCTCATCTGACCCCAGCACTCTTTCCTGCCTAGGTAGGGGGTTGGACTCAATGATCTGTTGAGGTCCCTTCCGAATCTAGCCTCTATGAATCTATGAAGTAATGTGCTGCTGCTTTTAGTAAAGCACGTTTTTTTGGGTTTGTTTTTTTTAATGTCTGCAAGCAGCCTACTGCTTTAAATAGTAATATAAGTCCCAAATATCAGCAGTGCTGAGTCTTTAAATCTAAATCTGTCACCACTATAATTCTAAGCTAAAACTTATTGAATAATGAGTAGTTTCTCTGGCATCTCCCTGAGCTCTAAAGTGTCATACTTAAGCTACACTAACATACAAATATAATTCATAAATTCACCAGAACATCCCACCAAATAAAATATAAAGACCTAAGCATCACAGGCTGTTGCAAACCTTTTCTTCTTCTGATTCCTCTTTGTGATATGTAGAGAAATAATATATTTGCTGAAATGTTCTTGCAGGATATGCTAATAAGGACATTAAACACAGCCAGGATTTTCATTTTAGTGCTTGATGAATTGCACATATATGCACGTGTCCCCAGAGCCATAACTGGCCAGTAATGCACCCAGGGTGGTGCAGGGGCAGTACCTGAAAGTTCTCTGCCGCTGGGAAAATTGTCACTTCCTTTTTTTGCCATCAGCACTAGTGTGGAACAGCCTATAAAACCCCAGCTTCTGGAGTCCAAAAAAGGAGGTGACATTTCCCCCAGCAGCAGTGAACCAGCATCTCTCTTATGCCATAGCTGGAGCCACTGCAGAGGAGGGACAGAGAGGAGCAAGGGAGAATGGGGGAATGGAGGCCAAAGAGGCTCTTAGCTCTACTCCAGTGCCTTCTCCTTAGGTAACGCCCAGGTAGGCAGCCTGCCTACCATCATCTGCAGGCCCCTCCTGCTAACTTTTACAAAAGCTATAATGATCCTATAATGGTCCTTCTTCCTCGTTTTTCTACAGACAGAGTTTATAACATGAGTCAAAATATATAAAAAAATACAGTATCTGTTTAATACAACATTAGGGTAGTCAACATAGTTCAGAACCTAAAACTCACGTAAATGACCTATCATTGGCATTTGTGAGGATCTAATTCAACACCCACTCACATCAAGCAAATGACTCTCAAGGTCCAAACATGTGATATTAGGGGATAAAGTCTGGGCTCAGAACTCCTGCAAAATACTACAATTTTTCTCTTTTCATCTCCTTTCCCCCTACCACCATCCCCAACTTTTTCAAACCTTTACTCCCTATTTCACCATTCCGAAACCTAAATCCCTGGGACAGGTGAAGAAATCTTAAAAAGCAAAGGATGACAAATAGAAGCAGAGCATTCCACTACTTGACCAGGCTGTGCAAACAGTTAGCACAGAAAGAAGTTTAACCTAACCTTACCAGTAAATATGTATATGTAGCCCAGTTACCATTTTGCCTTGAGTATTGCCAGTAGTATTTCCCAACTTATGGGCATAGATACTACCCTTCTCCTTGACAGCACTACATTGTCTCCTCTCGTACATATGCCAATATCCTGCAGGAACGCACGTGTTTTTCTTCTTAAGTTCACTGCTCCTTAAAACATTTTGACTTATTCTACCCATGACACCAAAAGAAGACACCCTCAACCCTCTTCTCCTCACAACATTCCAATACTTCTTTTTCTTAAATCAAGCAACTTTCCTCTTCTCTAGTCATTTAGGACTTTTTCTCCCCTGTTAGCTGCCTCCATCCTTCAGAATCTCTTACTAAATGCCCAGACAACTCCTAATCTTAACTGACTCTATTGGCTACACTCACCTATGCTCCTCTGCTGGGAGCTCTTGAGCCTGCTGTGGCCACTGCCACCTGAGACATTTCTACCACTCAAAATCTTTCTGAGAAAGCCTTCAGCCTTCAGCCTGTAGCTATTACCTCTTCCCTGCTCCCTGTGCCTTCCCTAGACCAGGGTGATCCTGGTCTGGGGAAGGCATGGGAAGCAGTGGCTGCTGCACTCATTGCATTCCTGAGGAGGGGAGTAGAGTAAAAGGGAAAGACTCCCCATGCCTTCCCCAAACCAGGGTAACCTTGTTTTGGGGAACTGCAGGGAGCATTACCCAATTGCTCCCTCTACCCATGGACCAGAGGGAGGAAAGGGAGTGGACAGCAGCTGCTTCTCCACTCAGTTCTCAGTCCAGGAGCAAAGCGAAGGGAGCAGCGGGACAATGCCGCTCATGCTTTCTCCAGATTGGGGTGTTTCTAGTCTTGGGAAGGTTTGAGGGGCATCAGTAGCTCAACTTCTCCAAGACTGAGAGGAGTCAAGCTCTAGCAAAATGCCCTCCAAACCTTACCCAAACCAGAGTTTCCCTGGTCTCCAGGAGGCACTGGGGAAGCTTCTGCTTGATTATGGAAGAGTATACAGATGGTGAATAAACATTCATTCCAGCAAAAACAAACAAACAAACAAAACTTCTCTTGCTGGAGTTACTTTCCAGGTATCAAACGAGAAAATATGCTTCCCAAAGGAGGCATCTTTCCTTTAGAAGAAATGGAATGAATACTTTTTGCTCCTAGTTTTTACCAGGAAAACAGTAATTTTCCCTGTAGAAACATAATGCCTGTACATGGCCAGCATCTTTAGACTCCATGTCCTACACCCATAAATCTAAGAGGTACTCCTAAGATTTTTTCTGATGCTCAGACTCTGTTCAACTGCCTTACCTTAGAAGCTGGATTCCTTTTGGAAAACTGAATAGAGCAGCAGCAGTATCATGTTTTGTCCACACACCCACTGGACACTGGCTGTCTGTAACATACACAAAGACAGAGGCAAACACACCATCCCTTTGGGAAACTTCATAACCTCTGGTGATCACTAGAGCAGCACTTCTCAACTTACGGGTTGTAACCCAAAAGTAAGTCACAAGAACATACAAATGGGTCACAAAAAAACTTTGAAAATGGATCAACAGACTTTAAAAATGGATTTTCCTTTAAAGGAGAAAATTGTGGCTTCTCCCTTGCAGGCTGGCCAAGTTCCACACACCCACCTTCTGCCCCCACGTGGTGTGGGGGGCTGAGGCCTAGGGGCAGCACATTGGGAGTGAGGGGCGCTGGATCAGGACTGGCCACTGATGTTTGCAAATGGGTCCTGGTACAAAAAAGGTTGAGAACTGCTGCACTAGAAGATGGAGGAAAACCAGATGAGCAACAGGGAAATGAATGGAAGTATATGATGTGGTTGATGAAAACAGAACTGGGTGATAGAAAAAATGAGCCCTAAAGAATCATGCTACTAGAGGTGAGGCAGAATCTACCTAGTGCCATACTGGGCTCCTATAGACATGCAGGAAGGCTGCTCCAATGTGCTTCTGCTAGACCATGAAAATTTATGCTCTCTAGCCATTCTCATCACCTGAAGAAGCTAAAAAGATGATCCAAAAAGCACACAGTAGGAAGAATCAAGTATGTCCAGGTTGAATTTGGACCAGTGCTTTAGACCTATTAGGACCTAATGTGTGGAGTGGAAGGGTGGGGAAGGAAATATCCAAAGTTCAATTCCTGTTTCAAAAATCATTGCAGCAAAATGATTGATAAAATTATATCTATTTAAAAATAAAAGCCTTGCCTTCATAATGGCAGTGAGTGAATGCTAAAGGCAACAGCAAATTGCCCATATCAAATAGGCTAAGCTATCTGTTTGACCATTGAGTCGTCCTGTATCATCCAGGATTCTGAGGCATTTTGAAGTCACGTGCTAAAAACATCTCTATCAGCAGCATTCAAAGGAACAATAGACTATAGACATTTGTAAAAATAAAAAGTTTTATTACATAGAAAAAATAGATTTGGTGGGGAAAACAAAAAGTAAATATGACTCCTTCGAAGTTGCTACCACTTCCTTCACAATGCAATTTCAAAGCTACATTAAAAAACGAAGCCAAAACACTACATATACTGAGGTCATAGGTCTATTTCAAGCTTCAATAAGACAGGCTTATCAGGCTAACATGGCTAAAACATTGTCAGTTTCTGTGACCCAAAGGCATGCAAGCCTTGTATCGCATCTAATTGCCATTTTCTCTCAGCCCTGACCAACCACTTGGCCATTCACAGCTGTATTGACACGGTGTGGCAAAGTCGAGAGCAAGGTACAAACTTATGCCTCTGGGCCCCTTCCAAAATACCTTCACTACTCTGCCACCACATTCCCAATGCTACCGAACCAGATATTATACATGAGCAGCAACTGAATACAGTGGAAACCATATGTACATATAAGGCACATCCTCATGAATGTGCATGTGTGGTTTGAGGTGCCTCAAAGCAGTTTTGGTGTTGCAAACTGGATGCGGTGCACATACACACATTCACTGCACTGCTAATTTGCAGTGCTGCTGTATTTTTGTGACACCAGGAGATACTGGTGTAAAAAAACCCAAAAACTGCCACTGAAAAAAGCAGTGCAGTGCACACAGCAGCATGCTGTATGTACCACCAGAAAGGGAGCCTGGCTGGCCAGAACAGTCAGCTCAACACTGTTGCTGCCCTAGGAGGCCCCCAGGAGTCCAGGTAAGGCTGTTGGCCCCTTACCTGTGCTGGCCCCAGCCTCTCCTACCCTACCCTACCCAAGTCACTTTACTGCATCAAGGCACGAGTGCAGAGGCATACCCAGGGACAAATAGCAGTGACCCAAATATGGGCTGCTATTATTTGTCCCATGGGAAATGTGCAGCCCTGCACATGTCTGCACATGGTGACACACCCATGATGGTCAAAGTTGCCTCATCTTTTAGGTGTACTTTTTAACAGGAAAGGAGTAATTTGCCTCAGTAAATGTAAGATTCTAGCTAAAATTATATAGTTTGAAGTTTCCACAAGTGTATCTACATAGGAAATTGTCCTGATGAACTACAACTTTAAAAAATAATTTTAAAGTTCAATCTGTGTGTGCGCGTGTGCATGCATGTGCACGTGTATTTAAGCCAGTGTAACTTTTTAGTGCAGAAAATAACGTGTTAAATTATTTTTTTGAGAATTAGCTTATTTTTTCCTGTTGCATTCAAATTTCTGTTCCTGTGAACAGACAATACATATACTAAGAAAGAAAAGTAGCTATTTTTATTTACAAACCATGACTTTCATTTTACTTTTCCCTATAGTTTGCAGTTGAAATATAGCTACTAAAAATAAAAAAAAGTAAAGTGACTGAATGAAGATGTATAGCCTATATAACCCTATAACTACATAGTGCTTTAGCTGCATTTGCTGTAATTGTATTACAAGTGTGTTTTTTTCCCCAATGGTATAGATTGCAGACAGAGTTAATCACATTTCTGTAAACAATCATCATATTTCCTGAAATTTTGATTTTCATTTAATTGAATGGTGCTGTTTTCTAGATTTAATAATACACTTCATCTTTGTGTATTCAGCGTCCACGTCTCTTGCCTACTGCAATGTTTTGACATAAGTTATCCTTAATACATAAGTTCAGCCTGCCTTAAACAAAACAAATTTTCCAAACAATTACAGAATATAGCATAACATATTTCCAAGCCCCGGTACTGCGGAAGGCAGAGACCTACAAGTGCTTCTAATTTAGTAGCCTTTTTACCCCTTTCATTATTTTAGTACTGTTTTAGTAAACTGCTTAAATATACAATTAGCTTAAAACATATGCTTAAGTTTAACCGAGATCAAATGCTTAGAATTATAGTAAGCTTGTGTTTAACAGCCTTGTGGATACAGATGCAGATATATCACTTACATCTGTGAAAGAGTTTAATTTCTTTTCCCTTCCTCCATCCCCCACCACCTCCACTCTCTCTACTCTCTCTTTTCACCAGCTCAAAGGGACCACCCTGCCTAACATGATATGGGATAACCAGGGTGAGGGTGAATATATGCCCACCATTGGCATGGATCTTGTGAGGAAGCATCTCGAGAGGCTGGACCCCCACAAATCAGCTGGTCCAAATAGACTGCATGCAAACTGATGATGGAACTGGCAGACATCATAGCTCAGCTACTGGCAAGGATATTCCAGAACTCGTGGCACTCAGGCAAAGTACCTGAAGACTGGAAGAGGGCCAATATAGTTCCCATGTTCAAGAAAGGGAGGAAAGACAACCTGGAAACTACAGGCCAATCAGTTTGACCTCAATCTCTGGGAAGATTTTGGAAAAATTATCGAAGAAACCATTCTTAACAGGCTAACAGAAGGCCACATTCTGAGGGATAGCCAGCATGGGTTTGTTGTGGGTAGATCTTGCCTGACCAACCTCATTTCCTTCTATGCCCAGGTGATGCATCACCTGGACAAAAGGGAAGAGGTCAATATCATATATTTGGACTTTTAAAAAGCCTTTGACCCATCATGTCCTCATGTAAAAATTAGGCAAGCGCAGCTTTGACTACTTCACAGTCCAATGGCTGGGGAACTGGCTCCAGTTCGGACCCAGAGAGTGGTAGTTGATACAACCGAATCAACATGGCACTCAGTGACTAATGGCATTCCCCAAGGCTCCATTCTTGGACCTGTACTCTTTAATGTCTTCATAAACAATCTGGACACTAGCATCAAAAGTGGACTGGCTAAGTTCTCTGATGACACCAAACTTTAGGGAAGAGTGTCCACGCTTGAGGACAGGCTGATGATCCAGGCCAACCTCAGTAAGCTTGCAAGGTGGGCTGATGAAAACCCGATGGCATTCAATACAGAGAAAGGCAAAGTGCCCCACCTCAGGAAAAGAAACCTGCATCGCACTTATAGGCTCAGCAATGCTATGTTCACTAGCACCCTGACCGAAAGAGGCTTGGGGTCATGATATACCACAAGATGAACATGAGCCACTAATGCAATACTGCAGCTGGCAAAGCGAACAAAACTCTGGCTTGCATTTACCGATGCATCTTGAACAAGACCCAGGATGTCATCCTCCTGCTGTACTTGGCTTTGCTGAGGCTGCAGCTGGAGTACTGCATCCAATTCTGGGCTACACAATTTAGGAAGGATGTGGAGAAGCTTGAGACAATCCAGAAGAGAGCCACAGACATGATCAGAGGGCAAAAGACGAGGCCTTACAAAGAGAGGCTGAGAGCCATGGGACTCTTCACCCTGGGGAAGCGCAGGCTCAGGGGTGACTTGGAGGCAGCCTATAAATACATAAGGGGCATGCATCCGGATCTGGGGGAACACCCATTCACCAGAGCACCCCAGGGGATGTCAGGATCCAATAGTCACAAACTCCTGCAAGACCGTTTTAGGCTGGACATAGGGAAAAGCTTCTTTACTGTCCGAGCCCCCAAGGCCTGGAACAGACTCCCCAGAGAGGTGGTGCCATCACCTATTCTGAACACTTTCAAGAAACATTTGGGTGCTTATCTTGTTGGGATCCTTTGACCCCAGCTAACTTCTTGCCTCTTGGGTAGGGGGCTGGACCCAATGATCTTATGAGGTCCCTTTCAGCCCTAACATGTATGACTCTATGAAAAAGAATCAGAATCAAAATAATCATAAATCCAAGAATAGCTTATCTGGCTGTGTGAACCCATACACTTAAATGGAATGTCACAACCAGGTTATAAAGGGTACTTTTAATCTTTAATGTGGCACATTGATTTGCCAGCTATCCAGATTTGTAATTGTACATGATCTCAGGTTATACAGTGCCAGAGAAATTTAGCAGAGTGGGGAAAAAACTGGAGGTGGGGGTTGGGAAAATATTTTGCTCCCTGTAGAAAATAACCAAGGGGAATTTGTCTCTCAAAAGCTGCAAGTATCCCAAGAGCTACAGGAAACCCTCAGAACATGGTCAATCCCATCTTACTAGCTCTAAAGGCTGCCGTCATTTATGATTACCTGAAGAGGCATACTATCAGTATCTCCACACTTGCAGTCAGGGTAAGACACTGTTAACAGGCTCAGTATTGCCTTTTGGGAATCATTCAGTAAATGATTCCCTAGCTCATTCACCTCATTTATGCCCAGACTCAAGAGGACCTTCTTCACAGGTAGTTGGAAAGATGAATTACTGAAGTTCCAACTTCTGAGGAAAACTGCCTTATTTTAGCGAGTCTTTGACTGTGTCCCTCAAGGAGGCACGTTTCACCTGTGTGCACATAGTGCTGAGCCTGAATATAAAATTTCAGAAACTTACCTAAAATAATACTAATAATACTAATAGAAATAAACATGAATCTTGAATACAAAATTGGTAAATATGAATGCACCCCATTCCTTACCCTAGCCTAGTTGGCAAACAAATAAAACAAGGAAAAAAAGTAAAAGAAACAACAGGTAAAAAATGTGTATGCACCTCTTGCAATCAATATTCTGGGCACAGATTCAAGATATTACAGTACCAGCTTAAAATGCATGCAAAAACTTAAGTATGCAGTATAAATTACCATGGACTGGTGATCCAAGTCATCTGTACAGAGAACATCTCCAGAAGAACACAGGACAAACCTGGAGCCAGTTCCTATTTTCAAAAAATGGACTGGGCATTCAGAAAGATTCAAAAGGAATTGGACAAAATCTTGGAGGAAAGGTGTATCAGTAGCTATTAAATATGGGAGATAGGGGTACAGCTTCTGAATCAAAACTTCCTAGACCTTGAATGCCGGAGGATGCAAATGGGAAAGGGAAATGGAAAAAACGCTGGGCATACCCTGTTCATTCTCCCTTTCAGCATCCACTCTCTGCCACTGGGTGACAGGATACTGGGCAAGATGGACCTATGGGCTAAGTATAGACAGTTAAAAAGCACAAGGCTGAATTAATTCAGTCTTCGAGGTTAGTCTAAGATACATAGATTGAACCAATAAGCAAGTGAAAAGACATTCACTTTTGATTCTTGAAATGCAGCCATGTGCCTGCAGTGTCAAACTAAAGCCAGAGGATTCTAGAGCATGCCTCCCTGTTCAGCTGGAGCAGACAGCTTGGGCTAAAGCTAGCCTGCCCGCAATATGAGGGGAGGTTTGCGGAGAAAGTGATAAGCCTTCTAGGATGCTGGGGTACTGTGAGTTAATTTGAATCTGGAAGGGATCTGAGAAAATGTTCAATAAACTGATTTAACCTAAATCAGATAAGTCTGATACTACATTCATCCAGGTTTATCTTAAACCTGTTTCGACCATTTTGAAAGCAGTTTATGTGAACTGAACATATGTTGTGTTACAGATTTGAACCAGTTTCCAATTACACTGGTTTATGTGTAATTTCAGTCCCTAGCTATGGTGTGACGTAGTAAATGATAGCTATGTTCTTATGCACTGGGCACTTAAGTGCAACACTGTTCCATCCTGCTTGGGTGACACCTCCTTCCTTCTTCCTCCTGCCACATTTGTGACTTAGTTTTAAGGCTAATAATAAGAAATATTATAAAAGTAGATAAGTTAAACCTTTTTTTAGAGTCTGAAGCTAGCTGAAACAGAATCACACTTACATGTCTAACAGCTGTAATAAGATCTTGTCATTTGACTTTTCCTTCTCCCCCAAAATTCCACTAATCTTTGTTTCTATATATTATTTCCTATTAAATTAATTTCCTTTCTCCTCCCTCAGATCTAGAAATGGTGCCCATGTGCTAAGCTATCCACAGATAGGAATGAGATGGAGAGAAGTTGATACTCTCAACACAGGTAAAGCAGTTCTCACTACATGCAATTCTGTATAAATAAGAGCCAAGAGGAATTTTAGACTAAAACAGATGGAATTTATCAACAGTCCCATAAACTATAATAGTGATATAATAGCACTTTTACTGACTCATTTTATAGGGATTGAAATTTTCGCTACACTTAGGCAGCAACACATCTGGCCATCAGGGCCAGATGGGAGCAGAAAAAATCACAAGACCCATATTACTGAAATGGGGATCATAAAGAAGATAGCTAGCCAGCACTATTTTTCCAATCATTCTACTCATAAGATTTTGCCTCCATAAAAAATATAATTCAATACCTAAATGTTGGATGTAGTTTTAAAGTAGGTCAGGCTCATTTCTTACTTTGCATTACCAAGAAATTTTGAATATTCAATTCATACACCAGGAAAAAAAATCCTTATTCATCCTTTTAATTCTATTGATCAACTGTTACACCCCTTGTCAGTGGCTCCCAACCTTTTTTTGCTGCAGCCTTAAATCCAGGCTGTGACCCCTGGGCCCACCATCTACTCATGAATGCCCAGTGCTGCCTGGTTGGGATCACACAATCTGAGCTTGTGCTCCACTCCTCTCCAAGTTCCCCTACAGCCAGGTCCCCTTCCTGAGAAGGCAGTTCTGAGGAGGTCATCATTGAGCTTGTAGAGGCAAATGGCTCAGCTGAGTGAGCTCCTCATCTTGTGCCTCTGCCTACTGAGAAGGGGGATCAGGCAGGATCTGCACCTGCACCCCAGAAACAAGGGGGTAGTGTGGTGTGGGATCATTTTGAGGTGGCAGATGATCCCAGATATACTATCTGCCTGCACAGCCAATTTAAGACCAGCCAGGACAAGGAGGTGAAACACTTCAGCACCACAGGGATCCTGATGCATCTCAGGAGGCATCACCCCCTTGCCCTTCCTCCTCTTCAGCCTGGCACCAGTGGGAGCATGCCCAAAAAGAAGCCCTTCCCCCCCACCCTTGCTCCAAAGCTCTTGTCCCAAAGAAGCAGAGGCAGGCCACCCTGGAACTGTGGGACAAAGGTGGACAGAAAGCGGGGTGCAGTGCAAAGGTGAATGAGATCACCCAGAGCATTGGGGAGATGCTTGCTCTGGATGGTCAGCCCTTCTCCTTAGCTGAGGGGCCAGGGTTCAGGCAGCTTATAGCACTCATGTCTCCATCCTACCAAGTGCCCACATGCACCACTTTCAGCAGGATGGTGGTGCCCTCCCTGTACAAGGCATGCAGGGAGTACTTGAGGGAGGAGCTGCACAAGGCAGGTCTGCAGGTGGCCTTGCACTTCACCTCGGACATCTGGAGCAGCCAGTATGAAGATCACACCTCTCTCTCCCTCGCAGGACACTTATGCCATCAGTCAGGCTGTCGGTGGGCTCTCCTTCAAGCTGAGGTGACGGATAAGTCCCACACAGCAACAGAGATCCTGGGGGCCATAAACTGCATGGTGGCTTATTGGGGTGGGCAAGCTCATCTGTGGGTTCATGGTCACTGACAATGGGGCCAAAATGGTCAAGGTGGTATAAGATGCCAATTTTGTTGGCATCCACTGTGTGACACACAAGTTCCACCTCATAGTGCAGGACACATTGGAGGGGAACAGGGCTGCTGGTGATGGTGCCATCACAACCAGCTAGCTCATTTCAAAATGCAGGAAGGTGCCAAGCTACTTCCACTGGAGCATCAAGGGGGGCAAGATGCTGTGGGACAAACAGGCAGAGCTAAGTCTCCCACAGCACAAAATAATCCAGGATATGGAGACTCGGTGGAACTCCATATAACTCATGCTGGAAAGGCTGGTGGAGCAACAGAAGGCCATCCATGAGATTGCCTTTCTCAGAGATATTGGGATCAGTGGCCAGCTTAACAAAACAGGGTGGGATACCACGTCCCAGATCTTGGTGGTCCTCAAGCCACCAAGACCATCAGCACTGGTGATGCCCATAGTCAAGGAGCTTATGAACCAAATGCAGAAGTTCCAGGGGATTAATGTTCCTGACTGGGGCAAGCTGCTGTCACCAGACATGCAGGTACTGGTGAGGCAGCTGAAGGAGGGCAGCAAGAAATGGCTGGATCTGTCGTGGTCCAGTATGATCCACATGCTGGCAGGCATGTTTGATCCGAGGGTAAAGGGAAGCATGTGCACTGGCAGCACCAAAACTCACTGGAGAGAGGTTCTGGTGAACAGAGTTAAGTAGGCAGAAGGGCAGAGTACAGGGGATGTGAAAGAGGGAGATCCACTTTCCCATGCCAGCACTCCCAGCACCAGCCAGTCTCTTTCACGCCAGCCTCTGCTAATGCGGGCCAAGGGCATGGCTTCAATGTTGGGGTCCATACGCACCAGACCCCAGCCTTGGGTAGGTAGTGCCAAGAAGTCAATGGCTACCAATCTCACCAAGGATGTGGAGCCACTGGACAGCTATCCCTTGGCCTATTAAGCAAGCCACAGCCAGGTGTGGCAGGATCTGGTTACAGTTGCCTAGGAACAACTGTCCCCTCCACCAACCAGTGTTCCAAGTGAGAGGGTATTCAGCATTGCTGGGGAGGTTGTAACACCCCACTGCACCTCCTTGGATCCTGGTTTGGTGGAGCACCTGGTGTTCCTCAAGGCAAACCTCCTGCTGCTCGGGTTCCCTAAGTTCGACCTGCAGACAGAGTGAGTGCCACCCTCCTTACTCTGTCTGCACATATTTCCATTTTTTTGTTGTGTTTTTTAAACTAGTTAATGCCCTGCTCTCAGAACTGGAGGCGGCACTCACTGCATCACCAGCTAGCAGGGGAAGAAGCTCATCTCTCTGCTGAGCTGAGGATGAACTTGGAGGTATGGACTGGGGCTATGGGGAAGGACGAGGTCCCAGGTCCTGGGCATGGCCTAAAACTGTACCCTGCCAGGGTTGGGAAGCCTGGTGGGACTGCCTTTGGTGTGATAGCCCCCAGGAAATATCAGGACCAAGGATCTCCCTGGTGAAATGTGGGTAGAGGCACCTTATAACCTCCAGCCACCACATATACGCACAGTCCTGGCTAGGGAAAGCCCAGACCTGTAAGATCTTTGAAAGGCCTGAAGTTTGCTGGTTGCAGTGGAGTTGTGAAGCTCCAGGTGAGCTTAGCTGCCTGGGATGCCATCTGCCAGGCATGGGCTGGTCAGGCTGAGGAAGTTGCTGCAGTTGCTGTGTGTGCTCTTCCTGGATGGAAGGAATAGTAAAGAAACCAAAGGCTGCCCTGCAACGCAGGCAAGAAAGTCAGTCAGTGAAAATGTAAATTGAAGCATTGGGGGTGGGGGGTATAGCATGTAGAAGTGGAGAGGTACCTGCTACCTGGGGAGTCAGATGTCAGGCAGATTGTAGTGTGTTATAAATCCAATGTCTACACTGAGTCCATGAGTTTCTGTATCTAGGAGATTGATACAGTGAATTTAATAGTCTCATCTGTGAAAAGTGGTTTGTAAATTCCCTTTGCGGATCAGGACTGAGAGCTTGGAGACAAAGTGGTTTTCTCGTGAGAAATGTGCCCCCACAGTTAGTTGGGTATTCTTGTCTATAATAGATTTTGGTGCGCAGTTTGTGGAGTACTGGAGAGATGTTGGCAGGTTTTGCATTTCTTGTCATGACATGGTCTGGATTCAGTCAGTGTGTTTTGGGCTGTAGGAAGCTGGCTTCTGGTGATGAGGTTAGCGAGGTCCAGTGCTTGTTTGCATTTATAAACCACTTTTCACAGATGGGCCTATAAACTTCACTTCATTAACCTCCTAGGTTCAGAAACGCATGAACTCAACATAGACATTGGATTCATGACACGCTACAACTTGACGGACATCTGACTCCCCAGGTACCTCTCCACTTTTACTTGCCGCATTCCCCTTCCTCCCCTACCCCAGCCTGTCTCTCACCCCCTGATGCCTCCATTTCCATTTTCATTAACTTGCTTCCTTGCATGCATTGCATGCCAGCCTTTGGCTTCTTTACTATTCCTTCTATCCAGGAAGATGCTTCCTCAGCCTGTCGAAGGGTTTTTAAACCCGAAAGCTTGCAAAGAAGAATTTCTCCAACTATTCATTTGGTCTAATAAAATAAATCAGATTGACCCTTAGAACCTTGTCTGGCCCATGTCATCAGACCAACATGGCTACAACCTACACCCCTTAATACGCACAAGTAACAAGAATTTTGCTTTAAGCAGTTTGGGGTGCAGTTTCACAAAAACCCCTGCACCGCTCTGCCTGAAACCTGGCAGGCCTCACTCATGCCCGCACAAAGGGCTAAGTATGCAGCAGGACAGGTGCTAATGAGAGTGGCCATTTAATGCCTCACTCTGAGAGCTGGATGCAGCAGTTTAGTTTCTCACCAGGCAGCAGGGGAAGAACATCTCCCTGCTCAGCTCCCGTACCAGGAAGAACTTGGAGGTATAAGGACGGGGGCTATATGGGGAGGAGGCGGCCCCACATCATCCTGGCATGACCTAAAACTGCATCCTGTTAGGGTAAAGAGGCCTGTGTGGGACTGCCAGTGGCATGGCAGTTCCAGGAAATGCCAGGACCGTGAACCTCCCTGGTGAAAGGTGGGTAGGAGGCACCTGATAACCTCCAGCCACTGCATGGTCCTGGCTGGGGAAAGCCCACACTTATAAGATCTTTGACAGGCCTGAGGCATGTTGTTAGCAGTGGAGTTGTGAGGGTGAGAACAGGAGCTACATTCCCTGCAATTTTCACTCCACTGCACCTTAACACATACTCAAAGTCACATGTCATGAGTTTTGCTTTCAGCAGTTTGAGGTACAGTTTCCCAGAAACCCCTTCACCCATCTGAGGCTTCATGGCCTCAGAAGGGGAAAATATACTTGCAAGTTTCATATATATCAAGCAAGAAATGAAAAAGTTACAGGCAGTTTTGTGGTTCCCCATTATAGCTTATGGTCAAAACACCGAAACAATGCCAAAATTACGAAACAGTTTCAGCTGAAATGAAACATGGCAGTGATCTGAAACACTGAAATGAATCACTGTCCCTCTGAAATTCTGAATACAAGCCAAAACAAAACACAGCCGTTTTGCACAGCCCTACAAAACACCGAAATGAAACAATGTCCCTCTGAAAGCTGAATCTGAAACCAAAACAAAACACAGCTGTTTCACACAGCCCTACTGCTTTGCACCTGGTGTCCTAATTTAAAAAACAAAAAAAGAAAAATCCAACCTCCCCTACCCTTCCACTCAGAAAAACACAATAATTCCCACCACCTCTTACATCAAAGAACAAAGCTGTTAAGATATTGTGAACCTTTGAATTTAAGGAAATAGTTGTCACTGTTTAATAGCGTGGAATGCAACTATACAAAACCAAAGGCTATCCTCCATTTTAGAGGGCTGGGAACTGAAGCTTCATGTCTCATGCTTAAAACAGGTTTACAGATAGCCAAGCTTTCATTGCTGAGTTATGTAATTTTTAAATAAAATAATGTAATTATGAAACACAAGATCTTCATGCCATCACAAGAACACCTTAACCTCACAAAGCAGCCTGAAGAATTAGAGCTTTATCAGTTCTTAAGTAAGGATTTGGGACCTTGACTTTATCCAACCTATTTTTGACAGTTTGGATGACATGTAGTTTTCTCCATGAGAGGTATGAAGGTTCCCATCCTTACTGTGCCCTTCCCCTGGCCTGCGCCCTAAAAACACTGTAAAATAAGGAGATAAATGTGGACAGGTGGAATAGGGACACAAGTTACATATAAGTTACACATAAACCACTTTGAGATATCACAAACTGGTTTAAACCTGTAACAGAACAGAAGTTCAGTACACATAAACCAGTTTCAAGATGGCTGAAACCAGTTTGAGATAAACCTGGTTGAATGTAGGATCAGACTTAACCGATTGAGGTCAAACCAATTTATGACACTTCTGCCCCAGACTCCTTCCTGCTTTAGGTTAAATCAGAGCCCCCCAGCAACCCGGCTTGTTCTGCAGTCCTGTGCTGTTCTGTGATGTTTGCTTCAGTTTAGCAGGCCTGGCCCCACCCCTCTGCTCTCCAACCAGAACAGGGGCGGGGCCATGGTCAGATACTGGTCCCCTAAAGCAAAGGGGGCAGGGGAGGGGTTTATTCTCCCCCATCTTCCCTCTCCCAACATCACAGACCCTAGCCAGGGTCTGCCAGACAGGGACACAGCAGCACTTATCAGGCATTTCACCCCATTCACTACTTCAGTGCTGGGGAGCATGGCCAGCCCTGACAGCAGCCCCAAGTGAACTGGAGACAGAGAGGGGTTTAATTCCCTCCTCCTTCCCCTGTCCCACCAGTGCGCCGGGGTCTGCCTTGCCAAGACACAGTAGCCCATGTCTGGGTCTCCCCCCCCCCGCACTGCTGCAGTGGCAAGGGTGGGGGCATGGCCAGATGCCAGCCTAGTATGACCCCCTAAGGCAAAGAGGTCATAGAGAAGTTTTATTCCCTCCTCCCTCCCCTCTCCCCCCAGGGCACCCCAGGCCAGGTCTGCCTGGCCAGGCCAGGCCATAGCAGCCCGTCAGGCATTTTGCCCCCCATTCTTGCCACTAGAGTGACAGGGGGCATGGCCAGCCCTGAAAGCAGTCTCAAGTGAAAAGGGAGCTGCAGGGGGGGGTTAATTCCCCCTGTCCCTCCCCTGTCCTGAGTCAGGGTTTGCCTGGCCGGAGAGGAGCAGCCCACATCAGGAACTCTCCCCCCACCCCACTGCTGCAGTAGCAGGGATGGGGGCGTGGACAGACACTGGCCCAGCATGGCTCCTTGAGGCAAAGAGGGGCAGGAAGGGGGTTTATTTCCCTCTCCGACCCCTCTTCTCCTGAAGCACTGCAGCCAGGGTCTGTCAGCCCCAGCCACCAAGTCCAAAGGAAGGTAATCCCAATGAGGATCAAAGGGAGCAGGAGAGCACACAAGCCTCCGTGGCTCACCAAAAGTATCTGGGAATGTCTCCTTGCTAAAAAGGAGGTGTATACCCAATGGAAAGAAGGGGTCATCACCAGGGATGACTATTCTGCAGTCGCTCGGGGATGCAGGGGGGCAGTTAGGAAGGCCAAGGCAGAGATGGAATTAAGACTAGCTTCTCAGATTACGGACAATAAGTCCTTTTTTTAAATACATAGGGGTTAAAAAGAAGGTCCTGGGTAACATGGGGCCCTTGCAGGACATGTTGGGAAATTTGGTTGTCACACCAGACGACAAAGCTAACATGTTTAATGATTTCTTTGCCTCTGTCTTCCTAAGTAGGGACCAGAACAGCCACCTCCCTGCTGGGCCCCCCTCGGGCCCCAGGGGAGGCACACCTGGGCCAAAGGTTAGCGAGGAACTAGTTAAGGAGCTTCTGAAGGGGCTGGACATATTCAAGTCAGCCAGCCCGGATGAACTCCACCATAGAGTTCTAAAGGAATTGGCTGAGGTCATTGTAGGACCCCTGGCACGGCTTTATGAGCACTCGTGGTGCTCTGGTGTGGTGCCAGAGGACTGGAAGAGAGCCAACATGGTTTCCATCTTCAAAAAGGGGAGGAAGGAGGACCCCAGAAACTATAAGCCAGTTAGTCTTACCTCGATTTAGGCAAGCTGCTTGAGAAAATTATGCTGGCACACATCCATGAGGGGCCAGCAGGAGACTGCATGCTTAGGGGCAACCAACACGGGTTCATCAGTGGCAGGTCCTGTCAGACCAACCTGGTGGCCTTCTACGATCAGATTACCAGATCATTAGATGCAGGGGTAGCAGTAGACATAGTCTTCCTGGACTTCCGGAGGGCATTCGACACTGTCTCTCACCCTGTTCTCATTAAGAAACTGGGGGACTGTGGTGTCAATGCCCACACAGTCAATTGGGTCGCCAACTGGCTGGAGGGCCGCACCCAGAGGGTGGTAATGGATGGGTCCTTCTCAACCTGGAAGGACGTGGGCAGTGGGGCTCAGTCCTCGGGCCCGCACTATTCAACATCTTCATCAGCAATTTGGACGAGGGGGTAAAAAGCACCCTGTTCAAATTTGCTGATAACACTAAGATGTGGGGGGATGTGGGCACACTAGAAGGAAGTATCAGGCTACAATCAGACCTACACAGGTTACAAGGGTGGGTGGATGTGAATAGGATGGGATTCAACACAGACAAGTACAAGGTGATGCACCTGGGGAGGAACAACTGGCACCATACCTACAGGTTGGGGAACTCCCCTCTTGTCAGCACGGAGGCAGAAAAGGATCTTGGAGTCATCATTGACTCCAAGATGAACATGGGCCGGCAGTGTGGGGAGGCAGTCAGGAAGGCCAACTGTACCTTGTCATGCATCCACAGATGCATCTCGAGCAGGTCCAAAGAGGTGATCTTCCCCCTCTATGCAGCACTGGTCAGGCTTCAGTTGGAGTCCTGCGTCCAGTTCTGGGTGCCGCACTTCAAGAGGGTTGTGGACAGCATGGAGAGGGTCCAGAGGAGGGCCACTCACATGATCAGGGGACAGCAGGGCAGGCCCTATGAGGAGAGGCTATGGGACCTGAACCTGTTCAGCCTCCAAAAGAGAAGGCTGAGGGGGGATCTAGTGGCCTGTTATAAACTAGTCAGGGGAAATCAGCAGGCATTGGGGGAGTCACTATTCCCCCGAGCACCGCCAGGAGTGACTAGGAATAATGGTCACAAGCTGGCAGAGGGCAGGTTTAGGCTAGATATCAGGAAGCGCTACTTCACGGTCAGGGTGGCTAGGATCTGGAACCAACTTCCAAGAGAAGTGGTGCTGGCTCCTACCCTGGGGGTTTTTAAGAGGAGGTTGGATGAATATCTTGGTGGGGTCATTTGACCCCATTATTATTTCCTGCCATGGCAGGGGGTCAGACTAGATGATCTACTTAGGTCCCTTCCAACCCTAGAAACTATGAAACCACCTCCGTCACTTGCCCTCAGCCAGGCAGACCCCACCTGGGGTTCCCCATGCAGGCTGCAGGAGCAGGGATGGGGGAAGTGATGGTTTCCTGAAGTGAAGGGGGCAGAGAAGGAATTTATTCTTCCCTCCCTTCTCCACCCAGGGAACCCCAGCCAGGGTCTGCCTGGCTGGTTGCAAGCAGTGGAGGTGATGGTCGGGGACTTGCAGACACTGGGTGTGTTGCCCCATGGGGAGAGAGGAGGGAGTGGGGAATAAATCCCTTCCCTGCCCATTTGACCTTAGAGGGCTATGCCAGGATGGCATCTGGCCATTCCCCACCCCTGCTGCTGGAGCAGGGAGGGGAGACTAACCCTGACATGGGCTGCTGTGCCCCAGCCAGGCAGACCCTAGCTAGGGTACATACCAGCGGGACAGGTGAGGGAGGGGGAAATTAAATCTCTCTCCATCCCCTGTTTGCCTGAGGCTGCTGCCACGCACCCCCAGTTCATTTTCCCTCCAACCATGAGCTCACTTTAGCACCCCCTGGCTTTTGGCTTGAGCCACTGCAGGCATGTGCCTACATTTCCAGAATCAAAAGGGAATGTATATTCATTTGCTTGCTGGTTCAATCTACACAGGTTAGAGTGACCTGCAAAGATTGAACTGATTCAGGCTTGGGCTTTTTAAATGTCTGTACTCAGCGATGATCTGCATGTTGGTTGGGATGTGAACATAAATGTCTTGAATAGGTTATATGCTTAGCAGCATACCTCTCCTTGGCCACACTTTTGCTAATAAGTGAAGAAGCTGAGAATCCTGAAAAACAATTTTTATTATATACCTCAACAACAGAGGAAGGGCACTGGGAAGCAGTAACAATATGGCTGGACTAAGGAGCCATCTCTTTAATGTCATTACTTGTAGGGGTGGTTTCTTGGGTTTTTTTGTTTTGTTTTTATACTGTCATTATATGCTCCCTTTTGATAATTTGTCAGTTATTATATCTTACCACAGGAAGGGTAACAAATATTTTGGTGTCAGTGCATTTTTAAGCAGTTTCAGAGAAGAGAAAATAGAGGTAACAGAACAAATGCCATGTGGCAGATTGAAGATACTCAGATACTACTATGGTGAGAATGATTTCAAGAACCTCTCCAGAAAAGAAAGGACCGAGGGCCAAAGCTTGTGCAAATCAATATACCTGTATAGAAAACAGTGCAGCTACACAATTTTACAAAAACTGAGGATTTGAAACCTGATACATAGCCAATAATATGATGACTTGCAACAAATGATGCTATTCTCTCTTTTCCTCTACGCACATGGTCCCTATCAAAGAATGAGTAGGTGTATGCACAAAAAAAAGGTCTAAGTTAGGTCCTTGTCTAAGTTTCACTTAACTTAAAAAATATGAAAATGCTTTCTTGAGTTTGTGAGATATGCCTGGCAATATCAGGTACAAAGGATGATTTAATATAAAAAGTACCCAAAATACAATCAAAAGTATGTACAAACAAAATAGGTATCTGTTTTACCCTGTAAAATAAATAATACTGTCTAAATATGATCATATTTTAATAAACACAGCACACAATTTTATTTCAAATTCAGCAGCTAACAAAACCAAAGAGGAGAATAGTGGAACTGCTGGCTTAGCAGGGATAAGCAATGAGGTGTTAAAATAAGTTCTGGGTTTTCTCAACGCGATTTGTAAAGCTATTAACCACTCACGGTTCTCATGAATTTATTATACTCATAGGCAACATTCTCCAGTAATTTGTCTTTAGATGCACTTAGGCAAAATAAGGAAATCATGCTTTATCTAACACAACATGGTAATGGTTTAGAGAGCTCAGCCAAGACAACAAGAGAACACAAGCAATTAAAAGGTTCATAATAACTGCCAGCCTGGGCAACTTTGAAACAGTTTTAGCCTGGAATTATGAAAACTCTTCAATACACAAGAGTCCACTATAAAAGAAACCAAAAATTTGAGCTGTTTTCTCCTTTCTACTCAAAGTAATAGCACTGAAAAAGGAAACAGAATTGCTACAAGAATACTGTCCTGAAATGACATGAGTAATATTTTTTTTATAAATTAATTTTATTAATTTATTAAGTTATTATTGTTACACACACTGTGCGTATGGGGGGGGGGTTCTGTAAGAAATGCATTCTTAATACACAGAGGATAGATTTGCTTTTTTTATCCCCTTTAGTAATATTAAAAGAGAAAGTTATGTGCTTTACCTATGTAAAATGTACTACAAGGGATAGGAAAGTTGAAAGAAGGCTTTACAGTTTCATGTGCATGAAATAAAGCTGATTGAAATTCCTTTTTCAAAAATAATTTCCAAAAAGTAAATTTCAAGGAATAAAAACAGGGTTTAAATTATTTTCTAATTCAGTGAACGGTTCTGTTAAAAAATATAGGAGGAAAACATTTGAAAACAAATAAGTTTGACAGTCTCTAATTAAAGTAATTTATCTTTTATTTAAAAAAAAACCCTACATCTTACAAAAATATTTAAAAGGGCTAAATAATGCAAAAGTCTAGCAAAATGAAAAATCCATGATTTACACAACGTTAGTCCTTAAACTTAATTTCATTTGGCTCCAAGTTAGAATTTGGTGGTGTTCTACTTCAAGAAACACGTGTTTAAATGTATGTGTATTCATGATCCCTTGTACAATCAGGGCTATCCAAATGGTCCCAAACATTTGGTAACATTTACAAATATTTTCTGCATATGGAAGATCAAAGAAAATAAACAATAAAAAACAATATTTCTTCCCACAGAAATTAAAGCATTTTTTCTTACAAAAAAAAAAATCAGTTTCTTTTCTACAAGCTCTACCAGCAGTTCAGTAGAAAGTTACTTTAAATCTCTCTGGTGCTATACATTTTTAAATGAGCTCTGTATTTCAAGTGAGTGAAATTCTTGCATTATAGCAAACCTATAAAGGCCAAACTCAAACCAACAAATGAACAGATTGAGCTAGTCAGCATGATTCTGCTACCCAATCCTGCAAGCTGCTTAGCACAAGGAAAGACTCATCGTCTTTGCATGGACACTTTGGAGGACAACCATTTTGGTAGAGACAGTCACTAAGGACCTGTTGGCAGCAGGCAAAGATACAAGAAAAGGAGCAGAGAAACCTGTGTACCATTTGGATCCAGGCCTTCTGTTCATGAGGCATATAAAATTTTGAAGAGGCACATTTTGAGATAAGGGGATATAATTTTTCTCAGGATTTAGTTAATCTACACAAACCACTCAAGCTGCACTCTTAGAATCAGAGATGTCAAGCTGAATCAGACTGTCTCTTTCACTGCAATATGAAGTCAAGTGGTATTTCACAGACAGGAGGGAGGGAGAGAGAGAGAGAATGCTTCATGAAACACCCTTCGACCTAGGTTCCCATCTCATCTCTTCTATTTTGCACTGCTGAAATTCTTGCCAATGACAGAAGAATCATTTCCCAAACCTATAATTGATTTCTGCTGCCTGTTAATTTGAGGGATGCACCCACTCCCACATATCTTGGTAGTTTGTATTTATACTTCTCACTGTTTAGCCTCAAGGAGTCATTAACAGATATCAAAACTAATTCAACCTTTAAAGAATCACTAGCCAGCAGTTACAAAAAAACATCCAGTAATTATCCAAGAGCCTTAAAAGAAAGCTCTCAGGGACACAGGAAAACAACCATTTAGTTGAACCTATCATCCCAAATGACAACCTAATCAACCAGGAATCCTTGGGTTTAAATAAAAGCAACAATTTTATCCAGTCAGAAACCCATTAGAACACTAAATTATTTAGATGTCATAAAGCCTTTCCATATAATGTGCTCTCTCATTATTTAAAATTTGCATCAGGCTGTCTGAAAGATGCTAGGGAGAAAGCAGTTGCTCCCACTTACTTACTTATGAATACTTGTCATTTGTTTAGTGACTTGCAATCATTTATGTAGATGTAGCATACAAGTACAATTCATATAAAATGTTAACTGGCTCTACTCAGTCTTGAATACGTTTTGATGTTTTTGTTTTTTTGCTTTCAAAGTCATAGCGATATGGTCATTTTTTTCTCCTGGAAGTCAATTAAATTGACGAATACAATAATGCAGATGTAAGATACACACATACACACGGAGGTATACACACTTTTAGATTGTTGGCAGTGCTTGACTACAAAGAATGCATAGATTTGAAACCCTAAATGTGACCACAAAACAGTCACAGTAATAGCAGCAGAACAAACCTATCATATCTGTTATTTTCAGTCACAACTTAGAGGAATCATTGAGTGTCTCAATGGCTATGGACAGGCACATTTGCACCGAGAGAAAACCTCTTCAAGAGGTTTCTTGTGGAAGAAAAACGTATCTTCCATTAGAGAGCTAAATCACTTCCAGGTCTTCTCCCACACTAATTTGAACTGCTGTATACTTCTCTTGGGTTGGTGATGACCCCCAGTATCCTACAACCCCTGCTTCCCTTCACCTCTCCAAGGGAAATGGAAAGAGGGAGAGCACTGACGCCGTGAAAGCCCATCAGGAGCAAGCAGCAGGGAGCCCTGTGAGGACTCTGCTTTGGATGCCAACACTCCCAAGCCACTTAACAGACCAGGGTCACCCCCAATCTGTGCAAGGGGGTACATTCCCAGAAGCTGAAACCATCCCTCTGGGAAGGTTCAAAACACAGCCCATCTGCCTCTCACCCCCACACAGACCAGAGACTCAGTCTCTGTACAGGCCAGGGGAAATATTTCCCCTTAGCTGGATCGCTCCAGGCACACTAATTGTACCTCCCACCCTTGCACAGACATCAGACTGGTGTAGCTGTACTCTGCCTCTTGCTCCTTGCACCCCTCTTGGATGATGTGGTGAGAGGAACACAGGTTCTGGGAGAGTTCAAAACATGGGAGAAAACCCTCTCCCATCTGTCCTGCTATCCAAATGATTGATGACACCAAGTTGAGGGGGCATCCGCCCAGGGCTGGAACTGTTCTGGGGCTCTGGGATGGTTCCAGCCCCAGGCACATCTGTTTTCTACTCTGCACACCTGTCTGGGATAACCCAGAGCCTGGAGTATTCTCCCACAGCTGGACCCTCCCCCAGGCAAGTCTAGATGCACTTCCTGCCATGCCCCTGAACAACTCATAAAGACTTGGAGCTGAGCATGGGGCAGGAGAGATTCTGTGCTGCCTGCACAGCTTCTGGTCCCCCAACAATATTATCACCAGTATTACTTTCTAAGCTACCAAAAAAGTAAAATCCTTTTACTCTGGCTTGAACTGGAAAATGGTGGGTAGAGAGGGGGACAGAAAAATTAAACCAAAAATTTCACATATGTTTTATGCCACAGGGATTTCATACAGACTAGATACATTTCTCTTCAACTTCAAAAACCCTCATAGTTTTTCTTTTATCCTAGTTTTGAGTTTCAATGCCTTTTTTAAGAGAAAACAAATATGAGTCTGATATACATTTTATTTAATAATTCTAGAAACTAATCTCATTCCTTTAGAAAAAGAATTAAACTCAAGATTTTCTTAACAGAACAGTAGATTGTATGTCTGCCCAACAGAATCAATCAAGGAATCTGGGAAGGTGAGTATTATAATATGTTCTTCTGAGAGCGGTAATGCAGTTACTTTAACCAATTACAGAGATTTGTATAGGCATTCCTATTTTACTTGGAAAGCACAATGACACACTGAAAGGGCTCTTAGAGTTACTTTTCCATTCTGTTGGTTAAATACATATTCATACTTTTTCTTTTAAGGCTTATTGTTTATGCAACCACCTGGGAAAAGCTTCTTCAGAGCTACTGCTTTTTGTCACATAGTTCCATCTATCATAATGCTGGAAGCATTTGCAAGGCACAGGAAATATATTTTTATATAAATGTTTGTTGTTAAACAGTGCAATTGCTCAACAACATTTACAATTTGTTTTTCAGTTAAATAATGAGAAATTAAATCTTTCAATCATCTTTGCTTTTAAGATGTCAGCATTTTAGGACAGATCAGAAAATGGATTAGATGGCCAGACATGTGTTTTCCACTGTAATTTCTTAGGCTGGGAATTCAAACACTTAGAGAAACAAAATTGATGACCATTTAAAAATTTAAGCCTCAGTCCTGCAAAAAAGCATCCAATCATATCATATCAACTGCCAATTTAAGTCTTTTCAGAATATACATAACCAATGTGCGACTAAAATTTTACATTGACAAACTGAATGTCATACTTCAGTTTGAAATACTGCTTCATTACTATTTTTTTTATTAACTCCTGGGGGGGGGGGGTTGGGACACTTATTCAGATAATACTGAAAAATTTTGACAATGTTACCATGAAGAGCCTTCTGTCATCTGCAGTACCATTTAAGAGCACACACTTGTCTGCAGGCTCAGCTTGCTATATACCACTAATGGGTGTGTCCCCATGAGCGCACACATCCAAGGGCATGCGTTCCTATGGGACAAGCAACAGCGGCACATATTTGATGTGCACATATTTGTGGCACTGGTGTACACTTTGTGTACTCTGGGCACACTCCTGCATGTGCACTGTGGTGCATTGCAAAGGCACCTGTGCTGGCACCAGCAGCCTTACCTAGGGTCGTAGGGGCCTCCTGGGGTAGCAGCGGCACTAACTCAGCCACTCAGATCCTGTCCAGGCTCTGTTTTCTGGTGGCGTATTCTGCCATGGGCACCACATCATTTTTTTTTTTGACACCAGGATAATATATCACAGGGATGCTGAATCCCTAGCTCACAGGCAAGATCTGATACATGAAGTAATGTCATCTGGCCCACAGAGCTCCCAGTGGGTTCAATCATTTAGTGGTAGGGGAGTGCTGGAAGCATTAATTTCTACTCTTTTGATGCCAACATTCTGGACCCATAGGAGGCCCTATACACTGGAGGTGGGATCTGTGGGACATGAGGCAGAATCAGGATATACAGGGTCCAATTCAGACTGTGCAAGGTGGGATCTGGATAGAACAATGCTGGATCCAGGTACACAAATCCAGGGATGTAGGGCTGGATCCAAGTGCTGATCCTAGAGATCTGGCCTAAGGATTGACCACTTGCTACTCATGTGGCCAACACAGCTAAAAGGCTAAACACCACTGATCTAGCACTATCTTCTTTGTAGCTACTCTACAGGTATTTGAACACTCAGTCCTGTTGTCTCCAGAGTAAATAATACCATATTCTTCCAACCTTTTCCCATAAGTCATGTTTCCAAGACCTGTAACTGTTTTCATTGATATCTACTGGACAGTTTCTAATGTTACCAAATCTTTTTGAACACGGTACCCAGAACTAAACACAGTAGAATCAAAGACAGTTAGGTTTGGGAGGGATCTCAGGAGGTCATCTAATTCAACCCCCTGCTTAAAGCAGGACCATTCCAAAGTAGATCATCCCAGCCAGGGCTTTGTCTAGTCAGCTCTTATAAACCCCCAATGATGGAGATTCCACAGCCTCTCTGCGTAACCTGTTCCAGTGTTTTACTACCCTCCTCATGAGAAAGATTTGGGGGGCAGCAGTAATGGAGAGATGGCCGCTTTTCCCTTACACCTAGCAGCAGCTTCCGTCCAGCCCCCACCACTCACTGTGGGTGGGTGGTCCGGAGTAGGTGCAAGGTGGGCCACAGTCATGGCCATGCGCATAGGTCCTGGCTGGCCCACAGCTGGTCCACTCCAGCCAGGGCAAGTCCAGAGCGGGTGTAAGGTGGGCCATAGCTGGGGCCAGGGCTCTGTGCTCAGCTGCTGCTGGACACTGGTGGAGGTAAAGAGCCACAGAGTGCACAGGCTCTGGCCTGTTGTGGGGGAGGAAGAAGGTGTGCTGACCACCCTGTGACCATTCTCCAGAACTGCCTATATGGGCTGCAGGTCCACCTAATTGCCTGCCCCTAGTCTATATCCTTCCTGAAGCACAGGGCCCGAAACTGAACACAATACTCCAGATGTAGCCTTACCAGTTCTGAATAGAAGGGAATAATCACTTCCCTCAATCTGCTGGCAGTGTTCCTACTAATGCAGCCCAGTATGCTGGTAGCTTTCTTTGCAACATGAACACACTGTTGACTCATATTCAATTTATTTTCCACTGTAACCCCCAAGAACATTTCTTCAAGAGCTGCTGTTTATGCAGTCAGCCCCCAGCCACAGGGATTGTTCCATCCTAAGTACAGGACTTTGCACTTGTAGTTATTGAACCTCATGAGATTTCTTTTGGTCCAATCCTCTAATTTGTCTCTGTTTCTCCTAGCCCTACCCTGCAGTATATATACTACTCCCCACAGTTTGGTGTCATCTGCAAACTTGCTGAGGGTGTACTTCATCCCATCTTCCAGGTTGTTGATGAAGATATTGAACAAAACTGGCCCCAGGACTAACTCCTGGGACACCCCACTTGATACCAGCTGCCAACTAGACCTCAAGCCATTCATTGTTTATTACCCGTTGATCCTGAACATCCAGCCAGTTTTCCATTCATATTACAGTCCATTCATTCAACCCACATTTCCTTAGCTTGCTTGCAAGTAAGTTGTGGGATATTAAAAGCCTTGCTAAAATCAAGGTACATCATCTCCACTATTTTCCCTGCATCCACAGAGCTAGTCATCTAATCCTAGAAGGCAATCAGGTTGGTCCGGCATGAGTTGCCCTTGGTGAACCCATGCTGACTGTTCCTAATCACCTTCTTCACCAGTTTCTAATTACCTAATCACCAATACTCCATGTGAGCCCTCACCAGGGTTAGATAGAGCAGATTAATCACTTCCTTTGTATTGTAAATTATGCACTTATTAATCCAGACCAGATTCAAATGCAATTCTCTGAGAACTCCGTACACTAAACAGAAAAAGAAATGAATGTACATCTATAGATGCAACAAAAATCCCAGTGCCTTCTGAGAGGAACATCAAGTAGGAATTAATTCAGTCAAACGTGTTTGATACTAAGAGGCAGGGTCCTCATGAAAATTTCTATGGCTTCATAATTATCCTTCTCAGATGTTTTTGGATATGTTCTCCTGTGTCCTCTGATGTGAGGAGACAGGAGCCAAACTGAAGGAAAAGCTCTACTAGAACAATAAAATGGACCAGTGAAAAAAAAGTAGGCACAAAAAAGTAATTCCTCATTTCTAATCTCTCTCTCCTCTATTTTTCCTCTCAGTTACAGCAAATTATTGAGTTATGTATTACAAAGAATAGTTAAAATATACATAAACAACTATAGTTCATAAGCTATTTCTGAAATTTCACTTTCAGATCTTTGATAAAACTTGGTCTTTAGAAGGGAGCTACAGAATAATTACTACATTGCCCCATTCAGGCAGGTACATAAAATACTCTTGACATCTGAGACCTTTCAAACTGTTTTACAAAACACTAGAAGAAGCTAGTTTGTCTGAGGTAGGGCTCAGCATTGATGAACATGGTAAAGGACTCCTATGCATAGGATGGGTCTAGAAATAACAAAAGGGGAGAAAAAGAAAGGGAGAAAGTATAAGAGAATGAATAATGAAGTTACGTTAGCTCAGTGAATTTTATTCCGATTTTATGCAACTTAAAGAGGTGGCATTGAGAGGACTAGTATTTTTACAACCCTCCTTGTGGAAATACTTGTTGAAGAACTTAAGGATGACTAAGCTATTTCTAATGAGTTTTAGGAGGAATTAGACTAATGTAATTTCCTGGGGATCCCTCTCTCGTGAAACAATTTGATTCAAAAAGGATTTCTAAAAGGCATAATTTTCAAAGATGCTCCCAATTGGCTAAATTCCCATGTGCTTCAAAGAAGCTGTTAAACCAATACTTAGAACTGGAAAATGCCACGATCCTTGTTTAGCCGTAACTGGTATCTCAACGCCTACAATTCTGCAATATTATATTCTGCAGCATCTTTGTGGTAACACATTGCTCTTGGACAACTGATGCTATATAGCACCAACATAGTTAAGGTTTTCATTAGATCTATTTCCCCATTATGATGCTGTAGGGTGTCATTTACCTGCACAGAAAAGGATCTACCTTTTGAATTGATAATAGATCAGGAATTGTCCTGTGAAAAAGTTCCTTGTTAAGTCAAAATGAAACCTTTTGTAGAGACACACCAATTCCAATTATAGTTTTACTAGGAAAAGTTTTAAGATAGGCTCAAACAGGTTTTTCAGGATAGGTATTTCTGTCAAGCCCAGAGAGAAATCATGTGACCCAAGAATAGCTGACAGCTTTAGACCACGGATCTGAACCTCAGTCTCACAAAGGAGTGCCCTCACTTTTCTACTATCAGTGAGTTTGAGATGGGACTATCTGAGGCCCTCCTGCTGGGCCTGTTCCACTTCATATACATTTTTGTTTTTGAGCAAAAACTCTAACATATTTCCCACATCACAGTTGAGTGCCCTATAAGTATTCTGAGGGTGTCTTCTGGTGTTTTGTAAAAAAACTTTGAATGATCTCACATGTTGGGAGTATTTTGTGTACTTGCCTGAAATATACTGTAAGGTGCAAACAGCTTTAAGGGGCTTTTTTACTGATACATTAATACAAATTGACAGCGTGTTCAGCTAGAAAATCGACTGAGAGATACCACATTATCAGTTCCTATAAAAAAAATAATCCAAATCCTTGAGGACCAAGTGTAACCACCTTTGAAAGTTATTTTTGAATTATTGAACAATTTAAATGGGAAAGCAGGTTTTGGAGAGTATTATATCTAAGAGGGATGCTGAACTCTACATGGACCCTTTTAACAAGACCAGAAAAAATTCTGTACAACAGTTTCTTCTTATCCTTGTTTTTATATTTTCTTTCCATTACTTTTCTAGTCATTATCTACCATGTTTTCATGTACTTACAATCCCAAAGGGAATAAAATGCCCAACAGAGCTTTATTACCACTGAAACCAAGACTTGCACTTTATTCAGACAAGTGCTGCCTTCATTACAGGATTACAGAAACACTATAAGAAAAGGGCTCCCCAATATGTGGACTGCTAGGCATGCTCAGGTTTAAGCCAGGAAGATGCAACAGAAAGCTATTTATTCCTCTTCTATCTCCTCAAACAACCATGTCCACATCCTCTCATCAAGGTCTTTCCAGTTAGGTCTTGGAATCCCTGTTTGTGTTGCTTTTTGATTCTCTTAGAGAAAAGGCTGTAAGTGAAAATTCAGTTCCTTCTGTGCAGTGAGGAATAAACAAATATGATATAGAAGAATTTGATTTTTTAAATCAGCCCAATTCCTACTGATGTTACTCACATGATGCATTAGCCCTGTTAGATCTAACAGAATTATATAAGGAAGGATAAACAGAATCTAGCCACAAAGTCTGGGTCCAGGTAGTACATCAGTCACTTTAATAAATGGCTCTATTAGGTATCCAAATCCCATATAGCTTTGAAAATCCTTCACACAATACAATTACTTGATCTTTGCTCATGAATCAATACATAAATATTTTTCTTGACAAAGCATTCACATACTTAGTTTGTCAACAGGTTTACAGCTTAATTAGCCAGAGTAGACTGAGGCCATAGATTACAAATATCAGTGACTGAGCGACATCCACCTAATATGCATGTGCAGAAATAGTCCCTATGAGAATGAAACAAAGGAAGACCATGTATAATGTGCAATTCTAACAGCTATCTTGAACTCAACAACAGGACTTCCCACAAGTAGCTAGAAAAAAAGATTAAGTTACCAGTACAAATCATGTACTTCTGTGCTGCCTCCCAGGTGGTTTGAATAGCCATAAGCAATATCCCTGTACAGCTTTAATTGTAAATCACCAGTTGAAGTGCAAGTAACTTCTCTTAGTTTTCCTCACAATGATTTAGTGAAGTTGCGTTGCTAGAAATAATAACCCAAATTCTGTGTAAGTGTTGAATACAAAAGTTTCCTAATCTATTTCTTAACTCCTGGATAATGCCTTCCCTATGTTAATTACTTCTGTTCCAAAGCCAGATCCAATTTGCTTTCCTAGCAAATCTCCTTCCGTTCACTTGCGTTTCTGTGAGGACAGTAAGCATGATTCAGTCATAACATGTAATTTCCCTGACAGACAATTTCAACTTTCTTAGGTACAATGTTCACCCATGCATAGCATGGAAAAAGGGCAACAACACATGAGTATGGTAGCAGGTTGATGGAAAATAACTAACAGGGTCAGTATTTGAATAGGGATGCTTTGTGGCCACATACCCTATATCACAGTTACTAGCTGAATGGTAATTGAGTTGGGATTTTATTTTTTATTTTTTTAAAGTGAGTGAGTAATTATCTTTTAAAAGGAACCTGCTGGCAAGTTGAACATGCCTCCTCTTCCTCTGGGGTTAAACCTGGTCTATAATAAGCATTACCTTTTATTAAATCCATTCTTCTGTCTTCTGAAATTAATTACCAGTTGAACTGACTTGATGTATAATAGCTATACATTTTTTCTCTGTTTCCTGCAGTAGCCCTCTTGGAAAAAAAATTAATTACAACCAATAGTTTTAATTCGAAAGGGGATAATTAAAGGCATTGTGGGGGAGTAAAGGGAAGATGATGCCATTTTCTAGTTAACTGAAGCATTTAAAGATTCACTGCCCCATTCTTTGAGCCTAATTAAGCCTATTAAAAATGGCTGTGAAGCCACAGTTTATTCAAGCGGTGCAGAAATGATCAAGATTTTGTGACTTTTAAAGATAACAATTTGCAGAATTCTTTATTTTAAAGCAATTCTTAACTGGATTTTCATGAAAGCATGGAGATTTTTGTTTTTATTTTACATTTCAAAGCTGCCAATGCTTTTGTTCTACATCAAAAGCCAGATTAATGTTAGAAGGCAAGACTTTGAAGCTATAAAAATATATTTGCAACTGTTTATTTAATATCACCCAGTCATTCCAGTAAGGACAAACCCACAGCAGACGTTTTGATACTGACTAGTAAGAGTCAAATCAGGTCTGTGATCTTTCTATTGGAGGGTTTTCCCCCTCCATTCCATTCCCTGATCGGATCATAAAGGACTCCAATTTGTAGAGTGTATCCACTATAACTACATAAATAGGTCAGGAGAAAGAAAACCAATGAATTTCATAAGCCATACCTCCTGAACTAAAAGAGTAACTCCACTTACTGAGTACACATCTCTTACCCCTAACCTTTGAATGAAAACACAAGCATGTTCACATTCACTTTACCAGCACTTAACAGTAGAAATAAAGAGGTTATCCAAAAAAGAGAGCTAGTTAATAAATTATGTTCAACACATATACTGGAAAGGCATCCATCAAAGAAAATGCCATGATGAAATAGACAAGCTGTTCATCAACTTCTGTATACTTGCTTTAATAGCAAATGGAGCCAGATACTTCAGAAATATGGCAAAGGAACTCCACATGGAAGCCCTAACAAGCTTTGGAATGCTTTTTCTTCCCAAATATACAGAGCAGGACAAAGTAACTTACAGGACCATTTGACAATTAGTATGACCAAGCTAGGTAATAAGACACAAGGGAATTCACTTCATTTATTATTCTAGCTGAGCAAACTAAAATCCATGGGCACTTTTACATGTACTTCAGTGCGTTCTGATTAGTTGAGTCAGCTGGAGTGTTCTAATTAAGATGCTCCAGTGTGCTGCAGCATCTCGTGTATTCAGCATACTGTCTTTCAAACTGGGAGTGGGAAGGCTTTAACTAAAGCTTGTTGGACAACCTTTAGTTAAAGCACCTCTGCCACCTTTTTCAAATGGCTGATGCTCAATACATGAGATGCTGTGGGCATTCTAACTAAAATGTCCCCTCCTCCCCGACCGTGGAGCATATATAAAAGTCCTCCATGATGTTGGTGACATCCGCCATGTTTCAGTTTTGCTCAATTGATATTAAATGCTGCTGGGTGGAGGGAGGGGGGGAAGGGAGGCAGGGGGAGAACAACTCTGGTGGTTTTAGCTATTGTGACTGAAAGTTTTGGGATATTTTGTAATATTAATATTTATGGGAGCAGTTTTGATCACTGTGTTACATCCTATATATTATAAAGAGACTTTTCTTGTAACTTCATCAATTCCTAGTGATTTATATTCAAAGAACCATATTCTGATGTACTCTTATACATAGGGTGAATCTACAAGAGATGCTCACTGTGGAGTTGCCTAATTAGCTCTGCAATAAAGCATCACTAGTCTACATGTGCAGAACTATTAGGCTGGAGTAAATGAATTAACTCCACCCTAAGTTTGTACTGCCAGATACAAGTACTATCCTATGGCAGTTATTTATCCCATTACAATGCACATGTAGTTTCATAGTTTCATAGTTTCTAGGGTCAGAAGGAACCCGAGTAGATCATCTAGTCCGACCTCCTGCCATGGCAGGAAATAATACTGGGGTCAAACGACCCCAGCAAGGTGTTCATCTAACCTCCTCTTAAACACCCCCAGGGTAGGAGCCAGCACCACTTCTCTTGGAAGTTGGTTCCAGACCCTAGCCACCCTGACTGTGAAGTAGCGCTTCCTGATATCTAGCCTAAACCTGCCCTCTGCCAGCTTGTGACCGTTATTCCTGGTCACTCCTGGCAGTGCACGGGGGAATAGTGACTCCCCCAATGCCTGCTGATACCCCTGACTAGTTTATAACAGGCCACTAGATCCTCCCTTAGCCTTCTCTTTTGGAGGCTGAACAGGTTCAGGTCCCGTAGCCTCTCCTCATAGGGCCTGCCCTGCTGTCCCATGATTGTGCTAGTGGCCCTCCTCTGGACCCTCTCCATGCTGTCCACATCCCTCTTAAAGTGCAGCGCCCAGAACTGGACGCAGGACTCCAGCTGCAGCCTGGCCAGTGCCGCATAGAGGGGGAGGATCACCTCTTTGGACCTGCTCGAGATGCATCTGTGGTTGCATGACAAGGTACGGTTGGCCTTCCTGACTGCATCCCCACACTGTCGGCCCATGTTCATCCTGGAGTCAATGATGACTCCAAGATCCTTTTCTGCCTCCGTGATGACAAGAGGGGAGTTCCCCATCCTGTAAGTATGGTGCCGGTTGTTCCTCCCCAGGTGCATCACCTTGCACTTCTCTGTGTTGAATCCCATCCTATTCACATCCGTCCACCCCTGTAACCTGTCTAGCTCTGATTGTAGCCTGTTGCATCGTTCTAGCATGCCCACATCCCCCCACATCTCAGTATCATCAGCAAATTTGAACAGGGTGCTTTTTACCCCCTCGTCCAAATCGCTGATGAAGATGTTGAACAGTGCGGGCCTGAGGACCGAGCCCTGTGGAATCCCACTGCCCACATCCTTCCAGGTTGAGACGGACCCATCCACCACCACCCTCTGGGTGCGGCCCTCCAGCCAGTTGGCAACCAAATTGACTGTGTGGGTGTTGACACCACAGTCCCCCAGTTTCTTAATAAGAACGGGGTGAGAGACAGTGTCGAAAGTCTTCTGAAAGTCCAGGAAGACTATGTCCACTGCTACCCCTGTATCTAATGATTTGGTGATCTGATCATAGAAGGCCACCAGGTTGGTCTGACAGGACCTGCCACTGATGAACCCGTGTTGGTTGCCCCTAAGCATGCAGTCTCCTGCTGGGCCCTCATGGTTGTGTGCCAACATAATTTTCTCAAACAGCTTGCCTAGGATCAAGGTAAGACTAACTGGCCTATAGTTTCCTGGGTCCTCCTTCCTCCCTTTTTTGAAGATGGGAACCATGTTGGCCCTCTTCCAGTCCTCCGGTAGACACTGATAGGGCTGGCTGGGGCATGAGGGTGCTTCAGTGTAGGGGCTGCCTGCCGGCTAACCCTGCAGTGAAGCACCCATGTGCCCCAGCCAGCTCCTCCGCAGCATGTTAAGCCAGGTCAGAGCAGTCCGGGGCTGACAGGCTGACCCCCAGAAGCTCCTGCCATCTGGGGCTGTGCCGCCTCAGCTAAATGTGCTGTGGCCCCGGGCACACGTTGTAAAGAATGAACCTGGAAACAATAAATTCTGGCAACAACTGCACTGGAGTTTTTATTGCATCACATTAATATTCAGGTGTAGACACCCCCACTGAGTAATATGCAAGTATACAGTCTCACTGTTTCTAATAGAATGACATTGGTGTAAAGTATTACTTAGCAGGCACATCTACACGTGTGCTTTAGGAGACTATTTTACTGCGTATTAAAGCATCACGTAAAAATCGTGACATTACACTAATGCACAGTAAAATAGTCTACTGTGCATTAGACATTACTAACAAAGTGTGAAAATGCACTACTGTGCATTAGCACAGCATAATGAGCATTAATTTAGTACCTCACACTGGGGCTAGGGACAGACATCACACATAAACTGGTTTAAGTGATAAGAAACTGGTTTAAATCTGTAACAGAAGAGAAATTCAGTGCACATAAACCAGTTTGAAAATGGCTTAAACTGGTTTGAGATAAACCTGGTGAACATAGTATCAGACTTAACTGATTTGGATCAAAGCAGTTAATGAAATGTCTGCCCTAGACCCCTTCCTGGTTTAAGTTAAAGTAGACTCCACCAGCATCCCAACATGCTTTCTGGACTGGGCTGGGCAGGGCCCTCTGCTCCCGAGCAGAGCTGGCCCCTCCCCTCTGCTCTCTCGCTGGAGCTCTGGCAGAAACTGCAGGTACAGAGCACCTCCTGGCTGGCTTCCTCCTGCCCCCCTCCCTCTCCTCACTGCTCACAGCTCAAGCAGGGATCCCTTCCTCCTCCCTCCCCCAGCATGGATGGTAGCCAGCATGTGGTATGCTAGCTGATGCTGAGAGGTGTTTGTGTAAGGCAGACAGGACAGTGTCTTTAGGGCTTTTTGGAGCTTATCAACAGGTAATATTCCTCCTTGGAATGTACCCTTCCTTACAAAAAGTTGTTTAAGAAGAGCTGCACTAATGAGAGAGGCTTTGTTTTCTGACAGGGTGTTAAATGCTGATAACAGAGCTAAAAAGTGCTCTGTTATCAAGGAGGGGGGTAATCCCTCCCTAAACAGAGCATCTTGCCAGGGCCTGGACACCGCCCCCCCCTGCCAGCTTAGCACTATAGAAGGGAAGGGTGAGCTGCTTGAGCACTCCCTGGCTTCTAGCCTAAGCCACTGCAGGCATGTGCCTGAATTTCCTCAGTCCAGGGGGCATATCTGTATGGTTAAAAACTGATTCAGCCTAGCCAGATTAGACTAACCTGCTAATAGGGACTGATTGAATCAATTCAGGCTCAGGCTTTTTGAATGTCTGTCCCTAGCCTGGAGGTACTAAATTTAATGTGCATTAGAAAAGTCACATTGATGTACGTGTCCAGTAGCAAGCAGATTTGGAGGCATCTAATGGAAATTAAACTATGCAAACTAATTTGCTACTGCTCTCTAGAGTTTGTGCTATGCAGTGAACCTGAATGGATTACAGATTACCATTAATAAATCAACAATTATTATTAAGGCACCATGTTGTGGTATCTGAGTTCTCCACAAGTAGGAGAAAGGCACTTGTTTATGAGAACACACTTAATTTTCACATACTGGGAGGGAATCTTTCATTTTGTCTAATTTGAGAAAACTCCTAAATTCAGGTTTATTTTGGCTGATTGATTTTATGCATACTGCTCATATATCTGAAGAATGGCAGTTTAAACCACATCATCTTTTCATTTTATGATGTGAAATGGGTTTCATATCTTGACATGAAATGAAATAACATTTGTCATTTGAAGGTTGAGTTGCATATCTATATAGGTCAATTTAACACTCTTAATATTATAGGATGTTATCACTTATTAATATCATTCATGGCTGGCTATTGTATAGCTCTAACTCAAAAGTGAGAAAATTTGTCCCTAGTTCTGTTTAAACTAACATTTCAATGGCAATGTTTAGTTCAATAATCTTGTGGCTTTAAATTTTACAGATGGCAAAAATCTTGTAACAGACCTCTATCAAATTTTAAAGACCTACTGTAAAGTAAAAAAAAAAAAAAAGCCTTTTCCTTGGGCCAAATTGTAAAACCCATGTTCCCATGAGGAAAACTCACATGAATAATTGGGAATCCGTGGGCAAGTGCAGACCTCAAAAAATCTCACCCTGAATCTAGGTTTCATTCATTCATTGTTTGAAGATGGACATAGAATGGAACCTATTTCTGTAATTTTTTTGTGTGGCAAATCACTTTTTTTTTTAAAATTCACTTAGTCCTCATCTTTGAATGCTAGTTTGGTTTGGATGCTGAATCTTGATTTGAATCTGTGCTGTTTTAAGTGCTTTCCACTCTCCTAAATTTGAATTTAGCAACATCCAAATTAAGCCATCTCTATAACTGTGCAAAATATGAAACATGTTTTATAACTGGCTTGTGGCTCAAATTAAAAACTTGGTGTATGAAACTACCATTGTATATGTAGATTACACAAGCAAAGGACCACAAACAAATAATAGCTGGACTGAAATCTATCACAGTCACTGCATTATTATGAAAGGATTTTACCAGGCAAAAAATCATTGATGAAAATCTGACTAACAAGTAACACAGTTTTTCTTGATAAGCTACATCCCATACATTCATAGGGTCACAGGAAAGTAGGGCTAGAACAGGGGTGGGCAAAATACAGTCCATGGGACAGATCCAACCCATGGAGGGGCTTTGTCTAGCCTACGGTAGGTCCCTTGGTCCTGCCTGGCTCAGGCACTCCCCTGTCATAGAGTGTCCTGCCACCTCTTGGGCACAGCGGGGCAGGGGTGTTTCCATAGCAAGACTGCCTTTCTAAGCAGCCCAAGCAGCGGCAGCTCCTTCTGGTTGCTGCTACCACTGACCCCAGCACTGCAATAATGGTGAGGACCTGTGTGCACAGCCAAGAGCTGGCACACCCTACACCTACTCCGGACTCACCCATCTATGGTCAGCAGGGGCTTCCGGGCAGAAACTGTTGCTCAGTGTAGAGGAAATGCAGCTTCTTCTCCTCACCGCTACCCAGCAGTTCTTGATGTAGCTGCCTAGATTTCACGTTGCACTGAGCTGCTCTGCATCACTGCTGCCCAGGCTGCCCTGCGGCTGCTCTGAGCTGTCATCACTGCTGTACTGGCCAGCCCAGAGATGGCAGTGACAGTCACAAGACAGCCCGGCACAGCACGGGCTTCCGGCAGCTGCTCCAAGAACTGCCCAGCAGTGGAGAGGGGGAGGGGCAGCTTTCCTTCCACAACAAACAACAGTTTCTGAGCAGCACCACCACTGCTGCCGCTGCTGAGGCCAGAAAGGTGAGTCCAGAGCAGGCACAGGGCATGCTGTGCACACAGGGCATGCTGGGTAGGGGCTGTGCGGTGGTGGCAGCCAGAAGGAGCCTCCCCAGCCCTGTTGCGTGACCGGGGGAGCAGGAGGACATGCCATGGCTGGGTGGTATGGAACAGGTGCAGTGCGGGCCGGCTGGGTCTGTTAACTGTTGACCGTGGTGGGGAGGCACCGTAAGGCATGCGGGTTCTGGGATGTTGTGAGGTGGAGGCAGGTCATGACTGGCTCAGGGAGGTGTGCATGGGGGGCTCCCATGCACACCCCATCATACCCTCAACCATCCCCCACAAATGCCACAACTGTACCCTCTTCCCCCACACAATCACACACCCCACAAGCACTGCACCTACCCACCCCCTACCCACCTACCACACCCCCTGTGCCTCTGAGGGGAGCCACACTCACTGCTACATATATTCACCCCACCACACACACACACCTCCACCCTCAGACACCCTCCCACTCCACACACACACATCCCCCCACAAACCCACACACCCACATCCACACATCCTCCCCCACACCCTAAATACGCATACATCCACACAACACACATCCACAGCCCCCCACAAACCCTATACCCACCCACCCATACCCCCAACACCCCTTGCAATATACAAGAGTAACACTTCATTTTGAGCTATTATGCAATCACCTCTACACACAAATCAGGACAAAAATATTTTTTTTTAAATAAAAGTAAAATATGTTTTTATGGATGCTTTATTTTTAGTATATAATTTGTTGTTGTTTCCTGGTTCCAAGATGGCAAACTCCCTTCCCAAAAGGAGTACTTCCAGGGTCAAGGGGAGGGACTTCTGATAGCAACAGTCAGGGCTTAGAAGGTGGGACTTCTGGGCCCAAGATGGGGATCAGGGGGTAGAACGTTTGTCAGGGGATGGGGCCAAACTTGTGTCTCTCGACACCTCACCAAAACTCATTAAGCAGTCCTCCAGCTGAAACAGTTGTCCACACCTGGGTTAGGTGGTCATGTAGTCCGTTCTATTCCAAGCAGGGTCATCCCCCGTTACCCACCCTTAATTATATGCTATTGAGCTAACATAGACAAAGTGTCATTATCTATCTAAGAAAAACTTCAAGTTCAAATGTGCCTTCCTTCTAAACACACACTTTTTAGCTTCTTTACCCTCACATAGCTCGTACTTTACATGAGCGACATTACATAGCATAAAACTGTTCCTTGTGAATGACTGATAATAGAACTACTGATTATACTCCCAGCTGTTTTACCTGAATATGGAGTTCCTTTTCATTCATTTGGAATGAAACTCTAGATATACCCTCACAATTTCATAGTTAGTAGGGTTGGAAGGGACCTGAGCAGATCATCAAGTCCGACCCCCTCCCATGGCAGGAAAGAGTACTGGGGTCAAAGAACCCCAGCAAGGTAATTGTCAAGCCTTGTCTTAAAGACACCTAGGATAGGAGCCAGCAACACTTCGCTTGGAAGTTGGTTCCAGATCCTAGCCGCCCTGACAGTGAAGTAAACCCTCCTTATATCTAGCCTAAACCTACCCTCTGCCAGCTTGTGACTGGTATTTCTAGCCACTCCTGGTAGTGCTCGAGGGAACAGGGACTCCCCCAATGCCTGCTGGTCCCCTCTGACTAGTTTGTAACAGCCCACTAGATCCCCCCTGCTATGTTTCATTGTGCAACGCATCTATAGGGGATCAGCCTATAGCCCCATGTCAATTTTACTACATATGCCAATACAACAGTTCTTTGAAATATCAGATATAGGCTGTTTTTCTATTCAAAGGACAAACTTGAAAGGAATGTGTTTTCTTTTGAACCACGCAAACAGAAGGTAAATTACAGATTCTGTGCGTTTGTCACCTCTAACCTGCTTACGGACATCCATTTGCAATATAGTTTGCGAGATTTCTACTTCTGCATGATCAAAAAATGGAATGTTATTTAATATCTTCTTCTCAGACTTTACCCTGGGGCCTTGCAAGAGGTCTGTTTCTACTAATCTGTTCCATTAGATGCATCTTAAAAAAACAAATGCAGGTGAATCTAAGCTAGATGTGCTGGGAAAATCTATGGTTGCTTAATCATTGATTTTCATGGCCTTTCAGTTGTTTGTGACCTCCTCTTGCTCATTCAAAATCTCTAGCAAGCCCATTATATTTTTGAGACAGAGACATAGTTGAGAGCTTTTTTATAATTAAAAGGTTGGAAATTTATAATGGCATCCCAGGGTGATTTGGGCTTTTTACAGGCAACAATTCTTTTTTATGCTAACTTTTAGTTGCCAAATGGAAATTAATGATACCAGTGCAAATACAGTTGCTGCCACATTGAAAGCAGCGAGGATGTAACAAGTTGCGTGGCTTAGGGGCTGAAGTCCAGCTTCAGGGGGTTAGAGGACAATAGGCTGCCTGCCTGTGAGCACTGGGCCAGGTGACAGGGATGATTGGCTGGCCCTGGACAAAGTTAAAAGCTCCCAGAGAGATGACACCGGGGAGGAGGGTACCTACGAAGACAGGCAACAGTGCAGGATTATGATGCAGCCCTTGCCCTGGAGAGGAGGGACAAGGAGTCTGATTTTGACAATATATTATTCTATTTAATTGGGCTGTTTCTTGGCCTGGGTTAAAGGAGGAACATGAGCATTCTGAGTTTAACTCCAGCAATGGAGACAAGAGTCCTAATAAAATGGCCAAAGGGGCTGCAGCAGGTACAACCACAGCTATTTCAGCAGCTCCAACTCCAGCAGCAGCAGTTCCAGAAAGAGAAGCAGCTGCAGCACAGGAGTTCCTGAAACAGCATTTGGATTCAAGAAAGACCTTCACCCAAATTGAGATGGAGTACTCACCAAGACTGGATCTGAAGACGACCCAAAGGCCTTCTGAGTGGGTGGCAGAGGCCAATTAGTGGCCACAGGATACTGTGAACATGGCTTCTCTGTTAACTGAGGAGGCACAAGCTGCTTACTGGACCCTGGAAGCAGATTTGTCCCACGATTATAAGATCGTTAAAGCTCCTGTACTGGACTAGCTGGGTCTGACAGAGAAGGCCTATTGCCTCAAGTTTTGCCTAGAGACATAGGACTTGAATCATATAAATTAGGGTTAGAAGTGACCTCAGAAGGTCATTTAGTCCAACCCCCTGCTCAAGGCAGGACCAACTCCAATTAGATCATCCCAGCCAAAACTTTGTCTAGCCAGGTCTTAATAAAGATGAGATTCCACCACCTATCTGGGTAACTTGTTCCAGGGGTTTTCCTACCCTCCTAGAGAGATAATTCTTCCTAATATCTAACCTAAACTTCCCTTGCTGAAACTTAAGACCATTGTTCCTTGTTCTAACACCCAAGTCCTTTTCTGCAGGGTAGAAGAGACCCTGTGCTGTGAGCAACATGAAATAAGTACTTTGAACCTTTTGCATTTTTGCTATTGTGGGGTGAAATTAACCCTTGCAGAAAAGCTTGTATTTTGGCAAGCCTTTTGTTTAAGTCTCCTTTCGAAGACCCCCCAGCATAGGGGCAAACACCACTTCCCTTGGAAGTTGGTTCCAGCTCCTAGCCGCCCTGACAGCGAAGGAGTGCCTTCTGATATGTAGCCTGAATCTACTCTCAGTCAACTTATGGCCGTTGTTCCTTGTTACCCCTGGTAGTGCTCAGGGGAACAGGGATTCTTCCATTGCCTGCTGGTCCCCCTTGGCAAGTTTATAGGTGGCCACCAGATTCCCTCCTAGCCTTCTTTTGTAGAGACTAAACAGATTCAGGTTCCGTAGCCTCTCCTCATAGGGCCTGCCCTGCTGCCCCCTAATCATGTGAGATGCCCTCCTCTGGACCCTCTTGATGCTGTCCACATCCCTCCTGAAATGCAGAACTGGACACAGTACTCCAACTGTGGCCTAACCAATGTCGCATAGAGGGGGAGAATCACCTCCTTGGACCTGCTCGTGATGCATCTATGGATGCATGACAAAGTACAGTCAGCCTTCCTGACTGCGTCCCCACATCGGCAGCCCATGTTCATCTTGTAATCAATAATGATTTCAAGATCCTTCCCTGCCTCTGTGCTGACAAGAAGGGATTTCCCCAGACTGTAGGTATGCTGCTGGTTCTTCCTCCCCAGGTGCAACACCTTGCACTTGTCCATATTGAAACCCATCCTATTCTCATCTGCCCACCTTTGTACCTGTCAAGATCTAGTTGTAGCCTGTCCCTCTCTTCTAGCATGCTCATTTCTCCCCACATCTTAGCGTCATCTGCGATCTTGAACAAGGTGCTTTTCACCCCCTATTACCTCACATCTTGCAGACAATACATATAGTCCAAAATTGTAATTCCCTTTTTTTTTTGAAGATACATATATATTGCTGACTCATGCTGCGTATACAATGAGACTTAAGACCACATCCCTTTCGGCAGTAGTACTACCTAGCCAAGCATATTTAAATGATTCCTTTTAATTCCCTAGGTGTAGAATCTCTCACTACCCTCTTGTTCAATTTAATTTTGTTGTCTATACCCAGCCCTTCAATTTATCAAGAGGCTTTTGAATTCCAATCCAGTCCTCCCAAGTGTTTGTAACTATTCCAGTTCTGTGGCACATGCAAACTTGATCAGAAAGCTTTCTTTTGCTGAATTGAAGTCATTAGTAAAAGTGTTAAACAGCACCAGGCCCAGAACAGGCTTCTGTGGAGTCCTCCTACTTGAAGCATCCTCATGCTGATCCATTTGTAGTTACTCTTTACTAGCAGTTACATAGCCAATTACTTATCCACCTAAAAGTTACTTTATCTTGACCTACATTTTTCCAGTTTACTTACAACAATATATTATGAGGTCCTGCATCAAAATAGTTTCAATAAGTCTACATCAAAAGCCTTAGCAAGTTCAAATATATTTTGTCCATTGCATTCTCCTTATCTAAACTGTCCTGAAAAAAAAGGAAATAAAGTTGGTTTGCCATAATTTGTTTTTAATTAATTCCTTCTTCCTTCAGTTTCTTACAAGTTGACTGTTTTAAAAACTTCTCAGGTACTGACGTCAGTCTGTAATTCCCCAGGTCTTCTTTTCCCCACTTTTTAGAGATGGGCACTATGTCAGCTTTCTCCAGTTGTCTAGGACCTGACCTGACTCCATAACTGATAGCTCTTCAGTTAATTCCTTCAACATTTTAGGATTAAATGTTATTTGGCCCTGCTGGCTTAAATTTATTCAAATTGTCATGAAGTATCTGACAAGCTCTTGACTTATCATGACCTGTAACTCTTCCTCTGCTTTGTTTACATCATTTTTGGATAGAAGATATTAAGCAAAGAATGACCTCAGGACTAGAGATGCAGGACTAGAAATAAAGATGGTGTTCAGACAGGAACTTATAGATATACAAGACATATTGTGCCAAGCTAACCCTGTATTCTTTATTTAAAACTTAATAACTTTTTAGACAAGGGGAAAGTAACAGATCATGTATTTCAGGAAAGCATTTGACTCAGTACCACATGAGAAATATAGTTAAAACGGTGCTTAACCCTAGTTTAAACTTCAGATAAACTGAGTGTACTGCAAGAATTGTCAGAAGGATAATTATTTGGCTAAAGTGGAAGTAATGATGCTTTGTGCTAAAAAAAAAGAATAGCCCAAAGGGAAGCTACTAGAGAAGCTCCTAATGAGTTGCATTTAATGTTTGATATTTTGATTAATGACCATGGCACCAAAAGTAAGTGTGTCCAGAGAAGGATCAGAATATTGTTAAGAGAGAACTGGATGACCTTGAAAATGAGAATAAACTGACATGGACTTAATTAAAATATTTTAAAAGAAAAACAACAAAAAACCCACAATCTTAGGACCCAATAATGAGACTTTTTCTCTAAAGTGGGAACAGCTAGAAATGAAAAAGGAGGCAGAAGATTAGCCTATCGTAAACTGAATAGGAGCCATCAGTGTAACCAGACGGTGAAAAAGACAAGGAGGCATGTCCCATAGAAATAGAGAAAGAAGTATTAATGCTAATGTGCAAGATAACTCATCTAGAATATTTGTGCAATTCAGGCTACCTATGATTAAGAAAGCCTAATTCAAACTAGAAATAGGCAGAGAAAAGAGTTATTACGATAATCTATGGAATAGAGAATCTGTCCTATGAGAAAAGACTAAAAGAGCCTGACCTGTTTAACCTACCAAAAACGAAGGTTTAAAAAGGGTATGATGACTGCCTACAAACACATCAGGAGGGCAGGCACCAGAGAAGGAAAAGAGCAATGAAAGCTTAATGCCAATATTGACACAAGAAAAAATGGATAGAAACCAGCTATGAATAAAATGAATGCATAAATTAAAAGAATCATAACCATCAAAGGAATAAGGTTCTAGAGAAGCGTTCAGTTCCCCTTTCTCTCCTGCCAATCAGTTACTCCTAACTAGTTTTAGTTTAGATTTTGGTTAGTTTATCAATGGGGTTATAAGACAGTTATGCCTGCAATAGTGAGTGGGTACAGAATTTAGGGATTTGCAGTTGGGTGGGTGCTCTGTCATTTTTCCTCTGAGGATAAAATAACAGACCAGGGAATGTAATGCTATTCAGTGGTGTTACGTGAGGGCAGTGAGGCAAGGGAGGGATTTAAAAAATTAAGAGTTTACATAGCGATGTAATTGCCGTGAATGGAGATCTAATTCTCTTTCTGGATAGAAGTTGCTTCACAAAATTCCAGTTTGTGACAAATTTTAAAAGGGGGTTAATTATGTCAGAGGTTTCTGCTAGTAAATCTGGAGTCTACTCATTCAGAATTGGGACAGGAACACATGTACAGGATATATATATAAAGTCTGAGAATCAGAGCGCAATGGTGTGAGTAACTAATTTTCAAGACCAAAGGAAGGTTCATGTGTGCTGGCATAGCATCTGCTAACACAGTATTGTGGGTGAGCCCAAAAGTGTGAAAGCCAGTTTACCTCAATGGAGTGAGTATTCAGAGTTGTGCAGAGAAGGCAGACCACAAACTGGGAGCAGACAATGCTCCTCATGTACACTTTGGCATCCAAGGAGCAGCCTTTGGACTTAATTATCATATACATGGATATCTGTAAAAGGGTTAATTTGCTCAAGACAAAGAAATTTAGGGACCTTAGCCCAAGGAAAATGATGAATAAGCCTGGAATGCTGCAGTGAGGGTATGTTGGTTCTGTGGGTAGACAGAATAGTAGCTAAATTCCTTCACAGTTGAGAAGGCTTGGCTCTATCCCACCAAAACAATACCTTGTTAGGTACCCAAGTTATTCTAAAGGCATACTTTACAGCAGCAGATGTTACCAGCTAATGCCCAATATTAACTGTTTGGAATCCCAAATTAGGGAAGGAAGAATAGGTAAACTAAATGCTGGCTTCTCTTTCTGGCATGCATCCAGTGAAGGCATCTATTCCACAGGTTTCCTGGTTCTTAAGCTGGAAATAGACTTAGGAGAAGTCACCTGGAAATAGGGCTGAGGTTCATAGCATATGGTAGAATAAGGAGACAACCATCATTTCTCATCACCAAACCTTTATATGAGGTGAGTTAAGGAGGATTATCAACAGATGGGGAGATTTGCAAGACTGACAGTAACCTTCAAACAATCTAAACAAAGATGGAAAGACAACTGAAACTGTACAATTTATTGCTGGATAGCTTGCACTTGAACTAATCAAGTTGCCGCCTAGTTAAACAAAATGCCTCACAGTTTGCTTTTCTTCCTGCCTGCTGGGTGAAATACAAGGGTAGAAAGGCCTAAGCAACTAAAATGCCATGTCAAGGCTTTCAAGATGTTAGGATGTATTTGGGTCATATTTTTGACAAAGGTTAACAACAAATTCCCTTTTACACATCTACATTTCAATCAGCTGCCTAAATGGAAGCTGAGTTCTTTTGAAAATCTGGTCCTTATACCACAGGGATAAGGTTGTCATTGTTAGGGGAAAAATAAATGAAGAATAGTTTAGTGTTTTCTTTCCTCGCTGTAGGTATTTAAATGTGTGTAGCTCTTCTTAGAACAGGGAAAGCTATTAAACAACAAGCCTTGTCACTCGCAGAACACTAGTAAGCAGCTGTGTTCAAAACATCCTGTCTCAAAAATCATACCAGCAAGCGTATATTTACCTTAACTCCTTCTTCCTCATCAACATTCAAAATCCTTGTAGAAGCATGCACAAAAGCTCACAGTCAGCACTGCAGATGCCTGACTTCAACTTCAGTCACACAATTTAAAGCCCATGCCAAACCATCTGGGGTCTGTCCAAAAAAGGCAAAAAATAAAAGATACATGAAAAAGCAAACAACATATGCCAGACTGGCCACTGGATCCTTTCATCAACTGTTCCCTCATTTAAATAGTAGAGGAATCCCAGTACTCATAACTGCTTACCAATGCAGGCAAGGTGTTTCACAGTCTGACCATTCTTCCTTTGAGAAAACAGATGTTGCCACTTAATAGTCTTGCAGTGGTTTATTCTTCACTTAAGTGACTAACTACTTGATTAATTCTGTCAGCCAGTGTAATGGAAACCCTGCAGTGGTTTTGTTTGTTCATTTAAACTGAGAGGAAGAATTTTAATCATCTCTGTAACAGTGTGACTGCTGCCCCCTTTAATGTTTGCTGGGCTATGGGGCATGTTAAATCTTGTTCCATGATGTGGCCCTTTGGGTTCTGGAAGTTCAAGAGCAGTCTGCTGAAAGCCACTGGGGAGAATAGGTTTCATAGAGTTCATCATTGGGAAGCCCAGGCTAAAAGACAGAGCCCTACAAAAAAGAACTGTGGAGACCTCTAACACAGGGGAAAGACTGGGAAAACTAGACGCTCATTTTTTCTGATAAAAGATTCCATTCTATCTGACCATACAGTTATATCTCCATACAGCTATAGTCTCGTCATTCAGATTTCTATATAAATTTTGTATGCATAGAAAATGCCTTGTAAATTGAGTTCTAGGAAATTTAATACTCTCATCTCAAATACAATTGTTGGGTGCTAATATTTGCAGATTGAACCCTATTTCTGTGACAAAGTGAATTAACTGAAACAGCACACTTCAGTTAATACTAGAAAGCAGTTTAATAAGCTAGACAAAATGTTAATACATGAGAGAAGAAAGTCAAGATTTTAAGATGAACGATCAGTAAAGTGTTGTCGATTTGTTAAATAAAGTTTTTTTTAAAAAAACTCATAATTGTCCATTGTGTCTGTAAATATTACAAAATATTTCCAGCTACAAAGTAAATCCAGCTACGTCCCTGACCAGCACTAGGGACTCTATAATCTTGAACTTCTCTTCAGAGATTGATGAAAATACGCTCGTCAGTGGGTATTCTGTCTTATGGCTGCATAATTTCCAAGGTGGTTTCGTGAATAGCTGCCTGATTGCCATGAGAACAGTCTAATCGAAAAAAGCTCAAAGGAAATGAATAGAGCGCATAAAATTTGCGAGTCTCAGCAGGGCAAAAGAAGGGGGAAAGCATGTAACTCCTCAACAGAGCTTCAAGTATTCAGAATATTCTACTGTTGGGTATTTGCAACTAGCTTTTAAGTCCAGAATTTTTAAGTTTTTGCAGTGAATAGAAATGGCAGGAGTCTGTGTGAGACATTAAACTACATCTTGAAAAGAAAGAGTGTGCTGCTGACAAACAACATTAATCGGACAGAACTGTGTGGTAGGGAACAAAATCCTGGTTCTTCAGTACAAAAACTAAATTCCTAACAGTTGAGGTAAACAAAATTGAGTGCCTATCTTCAGTAAATCCCTTACGCTCTGTGGACTTAATCTCTCAAAGTACTGAGTGGGAGTGGAGAGAACATAACTAGGAATAGCTATGTCTTTTTTAAAACCAAGAAATACAGATATCACATATATCACCATTAAATTATAACTTCTTAGATATATCAGGAGATGATGGTGTAAAGGGATCCAGGGATTTGGTTCAGGCCCTTCTCTGTAAATCCCATCTGCTTGCATATTTTAGTCAACAAACAAAATTTCTTGGGAGTCTTTGTAAAATGCATATGTACTGAAATATTCCTTATATCTCATGAAGATTTGCTAAGCTCAAAGTCTCCTGATACTATGCATGCATATATTGAAAATCCATTAAGTGAAAGAACTATCAAAACATAAATTGTTCACAACTGAGCACTATAGAATAAGTATGATGCATTAAATACAGAATTGAGTCAGGTAGTCACAGAACCACACAGTCTTACCAGGCCCTTTCAGATATGGCTATCTTATATAAAAGTTTTAAACAAAACAATATTCACGAGAGAAATGCAACAATTGAATTTATCCCTTTAGGATCAGATTCTGCCATTCTTCCTAACATTTGATTACGAACTTACTCTAGGAGCAGTTTCAATAATTTTTAATCTGTTTATTACATTGGAAAGGGTTCACTCACAAAATCTAACAATATCTTTCCTTTTTTAAAAGGGAATGTTGCTCTGAAAAACCTCCAAGATAAAATTTGACACAAAAACTGAGGTAAAAATGGGATTATTGTTTCTTTTTTTAAAAATCCTAATGTTTCAGTCTTACTTGTTGATATAAGAGTACTTGTAATCATAAGATACGGGTTTTTCTGAACTCCAACTTTCCAAAAGCAATTTTTGTCTTTATACAAAACATTTGCTATGTCATGAATTCATGTCATAGAATATTTTCCAAGTTCATTTGTTAATAAATAAAAATGATTTTTTATATTTTCAAAGGACTGCAAAATGGAAATAATTTTCATAACCTAATTCATAATCCTGTTAATTGTGTTGCAAATTAACTGTTTTTTGCCAACAATTGTGCTGCCCTTTTAATGACTTAAAAATTCATGTTTGCCCACACTTGCTTAGCAGAGCATTACAACTGCTATGGGAAGGCCAAGGCAGAGACAGAACTAAGGTTAGGGAGCAGAATTAGGACTAAACAAACAGTCTATTTTTCAAATACATAGGGAGTAAGAAGGCGGCACTGGGTAACATGGGACCCCTACAGGACAGGCTTGGAAATCTGGTAACTGCAGCAAAAGAAAAAGCTGACCTCTTTAATGAATTCTTTGCCTCAGTATTTCTGAACAGGGACCGGCACATTTCCACCACTAGGATTACACATGGACCCAGAGGGAGGCACTGCCATGCCTAGGATTGGGGATGACCTAGTTAGGGAACTTTTGGAGGGGATGGATGTGTTTAAATAAGCAGGTCCAGATATTCTTCATCCAAGGGTGCTGAGGGAATTGGCAGGGGTCATAGCAGGGCCCCTGGCATGGCTTTGTGAGTGCTCATGGAGCTCTGGCTAGGTACCAGAGGCTTGAAAAAGGGCCAGTGTAGTCCCCATTTACAAGAAGGAGAGAAAGGAAGACCACAGCAATTATAGGCCTGTCAGTTTTACCTCAGTCCTTGGGAAGACCTTTGAGAAAATTATCAAGGAGCACATCTGCAAGAGCCCAGCAGGGGTAACCAACACGGGTTCATTGAGAGCAGATCCTGCCTGACTAACCTGGTTTCCTTTTATGATCAGGTCTCACAGTCCCTGGATGAGGGCGTCAAGGTGAATGTCGTATTCCTGGACTTTAAGAAGGCCTTTGTCACTATTTCTCACCACATTCTCTCAAAAAAACTAAGTGATTGCAGCATTGATGCCTACACAGTCAGTCAGATGGGTGGCAAATTGGCTAGATGGTCGCACACAGAGAGTGGTGGTGAATTTTTGACCTGGAGGGATGTGGTCAGTGGAGTCCCCCAGGGCTCGGACCTGGGGCCTATACCGTTCAACATCTTTATCAGTGATCTGGATGTGGGTGTGGAAAGCATGCTGTCCAAATTCACTGATGATACCAAGATGTGGGGTGAGGTGGGCACGCTGGAGGGGAGATCCAGCTAGATCGAGACAGGTTACAGAGGTGGGTGGATGGAATTCAATGTAGGCAAGAGCAAGGTACTGCATCTAGGGAGAAGGAACAAGCAATACCCTTTCTTATCAACACAGTGGCAGAAAGGGATCTTGGAGCCATTGCTGACTCCAGGATAAACATGAGCCGCAGTGTGAGGAAGTGGTCAGTAAGGCTAACTGCATCTTACCGTGCATCTACAGATGCATCACAAGCAGGTCCAGGGAGGTGATCCTTCCCCTCTATGTGGCATCAGTCAGGCTGCAGTTGGAGTACTGCATCCAGTTCTGGGCACCGCACTTCAAGAGGGATGTGGCTAGCATTGAGAGGGTCCAGAGGAGGGCCACTCACATGGTCAAGGGGCAGGTCAGGCCCTATGAAGGGAGGCTAACGGGCCTGAATCTATTCAGCCTCCACAAGAGAAGGTTGAGAGGGGACTTGGTGGCTATTTACAAACTCACCGGGGGGATCAGCAGAAATTGGGTGAGGCTCTGTTCCCTCAGGCATCACTCAAGGTTACTAGGAATAAAGGCCACAAATTGTTAGAGAGAAGGTTCAGGCTGGACATCAAGAGGCACTACTTTAAGGTTTGGGCTGCCAGGCTCTGGAATGGACTCCCAAAGGAGGTGGTGCTCTCTCCTACCTTAGGGGTCTTCAAGAGGAGGCTGGATAGATATTTGGCTGGGATATTATGACCTCAGCACTTGTTCCTGCCAGGGGAAGGGGGACAGACCCGATGATCTGTATAGGTCCCTTCTGACCCTAAGCACTATAAAACTGGTTGAGAGTTTATTAGCTATGTTTAACTTGTGAGTACCTCTCCCCTGAAGAGTAGTTTAGGAGTTGTGGAGAGCATTAAATATTGCTGGCAGTCATGGTAGGCAGAAAGGCAGGGGGAGGGAGCATAAGGCAGACAAAGCACCCAAAGTAAAGAATAAGAAATAGCCACACTGGAAGCAAGTAAAAGATCATAAAAAGGAAAAGAACAGAAGACAAAACTTTGCTTTTTTCATAACAACATACTGAAATCCCATGTATGCAACTAGCATTTAACATAGTTTCATAGTTGGTTTCATAGTTGGCAGGGTTGGAAGGGACCTGAGCAGACCATCAAGTCCAACCCCCTGCTATGGGAAGGAAAGAATGCTGGGGTCAAATGACCCCAGCAAGGTGATTATCTAGCCTCCTTCTGAAGATCCCTAGGGTAGGAGCAAGCACCACTTCCCTTGGAACTTGGTTCCAGATCCTAGTCACCCTGATTGTGAAGTAGCGCCTCCTGATGTCCAGCCTGAACCTACTCTCAGTCAACTTATGTCTGTTATTCCTAGTTACTCCTGGTAGTGCTTTGGGAAAGAGGGTCTCTCCCATTCCCCGCTGGTCCCCCCTAGTAAGTTTATAGATGGCCACCAGGTGCCCCCCTCAGCCTTCTCTTGTGGAGGCAGAGCAGGTTCAGGTCCCTTAGCTTCTCCTCGTAGGGCCTGCCCTGCTGCCCCCTGATCATGCGAGTGGCCCTCTTCTGGACCCTCTCCATGCTGTTCACATCCCTCATGAGTAAACTGACCCCAGAGATGGACCTTCAGTTCTGAATGCATCTAGAAAATTTCAGCAATTTCTGGAGCATGCTTAATGCCTTCAAATGCCATATATCCAGCATCCAAAAAGACTGATTCTGAAGACATGACATCTGGTTCACTTAGGGCCAGGCACTTGAAATCAGGAAGAAATACCACATTTATGTCAATTTAAGTTTTGTGGAGGCTTTCATAATTTTTACAACAAAAACTAGAGTTAAATACAAGGGAAAGTAGATTTTCTTTGAACCACTAAGTACAGAAGTTCCACAAGAGATTAAAAAAAAATCAATTATATTTGATTTAGAAAAGGAACTGGAAGAATCACAGTGGTGAGAAAAAAGCAAACAATTAGTTACTACAAACATTCAACAAGAGAGAATACTCGGGATGCTGTTATATGCAACACTTTCCTATTCAATAAAAAATTTCCAAGTTTCATCATCTTTGCCTGTGAAAGTATACAGGTTATCTCCTGTCCCATGAGATATGTACAGGTAACTAGCTAAAAAAAATCCTGCTGATTTGAAATATACCTGCTTGACCTTACCTAACTTAATTGTCCATGATTTAACATATCTTGGATTCACGTCAATATGGTAGACCTACAGCTGCTTACAGACATGGGGCGGAGGACAGAAACAAACTGTGCTTTACTTTAAGCTCAGGGAGCTTCTTCAGCAGGGCTTTTTGGCACTTTTATCTAATAGCTGATTGTATCAGCTATTAGATAAAAGTGCCAAAAAGCCTTGCTGAATAACTCAATCTATATAGACACTGGGGAGCCAGGTAGAACTAACGTGCTTCCTTTTCCAGTAAAGCATTTCCCCACACCCCATGTCTGTCAGCAGCCATATGTCTTATTGCAGACTATTTTATTCCTAATGGCCTTTTCTTTCTACAGATGATGACAATGGGGTTCTTTCATATTAATGTTTTTGGAATAACAGAGTTATATTGCTTGTAATCTTTTTTTGCCCATCTGCAACCTTCCAAAGTGCAATAACACTAAGTTTAAAAATATATATAAAAATCAGAATCACAGGGCTCACCGTACAGTAAAGGAAAGCAGAAGTGGAGATTGAGAAGAAAATTTTAACTGAAAAACCAACGGCAATATATATGTTTTGTTGATTAAATAGCGTGGTTTTTTTTGTTTTGTAAATGTTCCGTTTGTTAAAATATGTCTTATTATAGAATTTGTCTTATTATTTCAAGTGAATCTGTAGAGGCAAAGATTTGCAGAGAAATTTTTTTAAGAATCTTAATGGTCTACAGCACATTGCCAGCAATAGTATCTACTAGGCAAGGAATTTTTTTCCTAGAACTGGTAACAGAAGCGTTGCCGTGTTTATTCTATTCTAACTTATATACTCATATACTGATTCTTGTATTTATAATAGGGCTGTGTGATATTTTGATAGGTGTTTCATTTCAAAGCTGTTTTGACACATCTTGAGCTTGAACCAGTGAAATAGAAACAAAATGAAAGGCTTCGAAACAGCTTCAAAATAAAACAAGGGCACTCGAAACATTCCAAAGGTTTCAAAACATCTCAAGTTTTGAAACCAGGCTTGCTTGCAGCTAGACAGTAACTAAGGAGAGGAAGGGGAAAGATGGAGAAAGGACTGCTCTGATAGACATCTAGCTCCCGGTTTGATTCCCTAGCTCTCTGATTGCTTCCCCCAGCTCTTTGATCATTTCCCCAGCTCTTCCAGTGGTTGCGGGCCCCTGATTTGCACACAGGGTTTCAGCAGGCTGGGGCCAGTGGCAGCCACTCAGCTCAGTCTGCATTGAGCACCAGGAAGACTGTGGTGCTGTCACTTGGCCCAGCCTGCAGTGGCAGCCTGCTAAAACCCAGAGCACAGATCTGGGGGCCCGCGCCTCTCCAGGAAGAGCTGGAGGAATGATCAGAGAGCTGGGGGAAGTGATCAAAGAGCTGGGGAATTGAATTGGGGGCTGGGAAATTGAGCCAGGGCTGAAGAAATGTTCAGGTCCAGCTCCCAGTTCGATTCCCCAGCTCTTCCTGGGGGGCGCAGGCCCCCAGATGTTGCAGGATGACAGCAGACTGCTCCTGTGAGCTAGGGATGGCAGCAGCTCTGGGCTATTTCCCCAGCCAACAGCAGTAGCCTACTGAAACCCTGCATGCAGATCTGGGGGCCATGCCTCCCCCGAGAAGAGCTGGGGGAATGATCAGAGAGCTAGGGAACTGGGAGCTCCGGCTGATGAGTGGATCCACCCCAGCTCCCAAACAGCGCATAGTGCCCTGCTGAGCCGCACTGCATCTGCGTGATGGTGCAGCTGCCACATGGGTACCGGGGGGAGGGGGCAATCCTGCTGCCCCATGCTGCACAGGAGGGCTCTGTCATGAGCACCCAGAGGACCAGTCACTGCTGCCAGAGCCAGTGAGTGCAGAGCTTTTGTTTGCTTTTTTTTAAGCTCTGCACACCAGGTGCAGAGCATGCGGATGACAGCATGCTGCTGCTGCCACTGACAGCTGGGGCCAGTGCCAGTGCTAGCATCTGAACCTGCCTGGCGCAGCCCACACCGAGTGCTGGGAAGAACCCAGTGCTGGCAATGGCCCTAGCCAGCAGTGGCAGCCTGCTGTCATACCACACACAGATCTGGGGGCCTGCGACCCCCTGGGAGGGCTGCAGGGCTATGCAGGGTGCATCCAGGATGACAGCATGCTGCCGCTGCCAGCAAGAGATACTAGTTTTCCTTTGAACAGTTTGAAATGCAGTTTCACAAAAGCCCCTGCCCTATATGCTTGAAATGTGGCAGGTTTGATGCCCTCAGAAGGGGCTATTATACCTGCAATTTTCATCAGAAGCAGGCAAGTAATGACAAAGTTATAGGCATTTTCATGATTCCCTGTTATAGTCTATGGGTGAAATGTCGAAACATGTCAAAACAGCGTGGAAATGGCTTTGATGAAATGAAACAGAATAGTGCTTCGAAACAGCGAAATGAAACACTGTCCCTGCAAAATGGCAAAATGAAAGTCGAAACAAAAAAATGCTGTTTTGCATGGCCCTAATTTATAATGCATGCAAGTGTGTGCATGCACACAAACGCACCCCTCTATTTTTAAATGTGAAAGGAAATGGAATTTTTTTTAATTATATGTTAATTTCCCAGCAAGGTATGCCCTTCATCAATCTCAAGGGGTGCTTATTGAAGTACCTGAAGTAAAACTCTTGTTCTGAAGGATTACATTGAATTATCGTTCTCAAATGCTGGATGGCATGCAATCTTTCCTGAGCTACATCTGTGCTTAAGCAGCATAGCACTGTGGACTGAAATGTTCTGTATTTATTCAAATACAAGACACTCCCCAATAATTAGATTATATAGACAGAACATTAATACATTTATTCTAATTTTCCATGTACAAAATCTAATTATTGGAGGATCATCTTAAATTCAACCCCTTGCTACTGTAAACAATGGGAGAAAGTTGATGAGGGGCCAGTAATGGGGCAGGTGAAGGGGAGACAGAGTGGGGAAGGCAGTAGTGGAGTATATTGTAGGACAGGTGGGGGGGCAGTAATGGGGTAGGTAGTACGAGGTGGTGGGGAGGCAGTGAGAGAGGCAGGCAGCTCACCCGTTGCCTGTTCCTCCCTACTTATCCCCCATTGTGCCAAGTACTGCAAAAGCCTCGTGGTGCCCCCCCTTCCCCCCCCCACTCCTCCTTTCCCCCTCCACACCACTTCTGCCCCCCACAGGCTTCAGTCCCTGTCCCCCTTCCTCCCCACCGAAGTTTCTCTCCTCCCCTGCACTTAACTTTACTTCATGCCAGCAGGCTGAGTCCCTGCTGCAACTTGGGGCACGAAGCATGGCTCCAGCCTAGTCCCATAGCAGCAACATGAAGCTAGTACTGCTGCTACAGGGCCAGTCTGGAGCATGCGCTCCATGATCCAGTGAGGATGGAGCTCACTAGCACAGAGCAAAGGTAAGAAGTAATGCAGCAAAAGGGAGAGAGGGGAGGAAGCAGCAGGGCAGGGAGGGAAATGGGGGGGAGACTGGAGGCTGTGGGGGAGAAGTCATGGGTGTGCAGGGGCAGCAGGGGGCAGGCAACAGATGCAGCTGCAGCTGCAGCTCCAGCCCTAACCCCTGCCCCGCACCTCCTTCTGCTCTAGTCTAAATAAGGGTCTCCCCCACACAACATATTAAATGCATGGGGCAACCTCAACTTCCAATGAGTAAATACAGTAACTCAAATTTTATATCATTCTTATGGAACATTTTTAGAATACTGAATATCCTTCTAGAAATCACCCCGAAATCCCTGTGGATTTGCATGAACAATGAAATCCTGTTTATATATATTTTTTAAAACCATATTATTCATGGCTCTAGCAGTCGCATGATTCTCCTAGATAGTAAAGGATATAGATATCTGTGCATACCTATGGAATTTAATAGAAAAGTTTTGTGTAAGATTTCTGTAACCTTTCTAGAAGTCATCCACACAACCACCCAAACAGCCTGCCCAGCAGAAGAGACATGGATGAAGAGACCAGGGAGGAAACTAGCAGGAACCAGACAATAAAAGTAAATCAGGGTCTTGGTATTCAGGCTTGGAGAAAGACAAATGTATGAGCATGTTCAGAGCATCCTAGAGTGCCAACAGAGAATGCTGATTAGCCTTAATGGAGTGCATAACAGAATCAGAAGCAGGTCAGTTCCAAAATTATTCTTGCACAAGTGCCTATGTTCCAAAGGGGAAGAGAACTGGATACTAAATGAATATTAGCATTAGAACAGACAGAAGAATTGAAATATTAGTTATGCATTCACATTTCAATTATGTGTGTTACCACTTGGGTTCAGCTCAGTAGCCATACAGTGCAATAGAAGTTTTGTGTACATAGTATATAAAATAATGTGTCAAGATCAACGCTCAATGGAAAGTTACACTGACTCCAGTAAACTCTGAATTCTTAGCTACATTAAAAAAAACCAAAATCTTATCTCAGTGTTCTGAATGGAGACACAAAGATTTGGATACTTGTATTTAAGTCATCTCTTTCATTTAAAGAAAAAAAACCCTGTTTCCTATCAACATTTAGAGAACAAGCTGATGTACAAACTTTCCAATAACTTTTTCTTTACTATTCAGAGCAGTCTTCTAATCCCAAGTCAGTGACTTTCTTGATATCTAGTTGGTTCAAATTTCAGACAATAGCTTCCTGTCAGTGCTTAACTTTTGCTTTTGTTACAAACACCTGATGCCTCAAGGAATCATCTGAAATGACTTCTAAAAATATACACAAAGAGGTCCGTACAGGAAGCTATTTGGCAGCACACAACTACAACTGTTAAGTCTCAAAACTATATTACATATACTTCCTTGTGCTTACCAGGCACTATATCTAGTAAGTATATAACTACAGACAGAGTACTTTTGAGGCAGAGGGTAGAATCTGTTACAACAATTTGGAAAAAAAATGTAAACAATGGCACAAGATTTAAAAAAAAAGTTTCCTGGCCCAATAAGACACTAGAGAAATAGTATGAGGACTTGTGACAAGTATTTTTTAAATGCACAGAAAAATCCAAATGGGAAGGTTTCAAGTTGAAACTTTACAGTGAAGCCAAGTCATGTCAAGAAAGAATATTGTATTTACTCAAATCTAAGTTGACCATGAATTTAAAATGACCCCCCCTGCTAATTTGATTCAACATAAGAAAAAATTATACATTTGTTATAATTTTCTAGGTATAGAACCTAATTATTGGAGGGTTGTCTTAAATTCATTCCCCCTCACCCACTGCTACAGCACGGCAAGCAGTGACTGGGGGTCTAGTGGCTTCTTTGCCCCCACTCTTCCCTGCAGCTTTCCTGTCCCCTTCCACTTACAACCCCCACTGCCAGGAATCCACAGCCTCTATCTACCCTCCCACCCCACAATCTCTCCCCCCTCTCCTTGCCCCCCAGTCTCTGCTTCTTGCTCCCCCTGCCACCCACTTACTATTAGATACTGACTGAACCCTGTTCCCACCCAGAGCACAGCATGTGGAAGTATAGGCCGTGCTGGCCATGCATCAGTGTTAGTATTGATGATAGGCCAGCTGCAGAGGCCAAATGAAGCAGGGAGCAAAAGGACGTTCTGGGTTGGACTCTGGCCCTGACCCAGGCTCAATGTCAGAGTCAGACCTCTGCAGCAGCCACCTGCTCCCCCACAATCCCATGCTGATAGAGGGAAACAGCCTTGTCTTGTATTTGAGAAAATGCAATAGCTTTTTTAATAACACTGTTCCATTTGTTTAAAGCTAAAAAAAGTCTTAAGTATTTTTACTGTTGTTATATGGTATGAAAGAAAACAGAATGATCATGGAGAAAAAGAAACAAAAAGAAGTTAGGAACTCCCTCCAGGTTTCTCAGCTGTCATTTAAAGTTCTAAAAACATCTGCACTTTTAAATTATTCTTCAAACTAATCTGGGAAGGATAGTACCTGTACTTTAAAAGCACATACAGACACAAAGAGAGAGAGAGAGAGAGCTTCTGCAAAACTTTAGGATCCCCAAATATGCTGAATTTGATATACAGCCAGGATCCATGGATTCTAGGGGAATCATCTATAGTCATATAGTTAAACAATTGCAGACATACGCCTTCACTGTACTCTCTAAGCCTTGGTGTGTTTATATGCTCTGCTACATTAACCATGTCAAAATAGCTCCCCCTTCTCCCCCCACAAAAATGCTAAAACTGTTGGGAGTTGAAAAAGGAGTAGGGATAAACAAGAAGACATTTTTATTCCTATACCTTGGAATTTGACTGAACAAATATGCAGAAGTTTGGGTTTACCTTAACTGCATTTTAGATGAAGACTTACATCAACAAGAAATTTACTTACTATTCAAGAAAGTCTGAAACAAAGTTAGCAAATTTGACAACCTGAATTTAGTATGCAAGAATACATCCTTTTGAGGATTAAGACACTGTCTTCTTCCACAGTTATCTATTATTTTTGCAAGTAGTAGCTTGAGGCCAGGCTCATTGCAAATGTGTGCACCATTGATACTAAATTTTCATTTAAAAGGCTAGAAATTGTTTTATGAAATTTTATCATGTTTTTGGTGACTTTCCTTGAAAAGGTTGTCACAATGTTAAGCTTTTCAAGTGCACATCCAAAGATGTGCCAGCCATGTAAGCATGGAATAGGATTTGATGGCTCCAAAGGAAGGTATGATAACCAATCTCCTAGTCACTGGATTCACTTTCTGTAGGGCAGGAAATGAGCAGCTGGACAGGAAATAAAAGGCCTGTGCCATAAAACACATAAGGAAAATAAAATGAAGAGGCACAGGTGTGAAAAGATTCATTTCTTTGATCTGCTCACAATTTAGCATTCGCTATGAGAAGTGCGTTGGTTAACAAGGTTTTTCTCATCATTTGCAATAGCACTCTGTACATTCTTGATTCATAAGAAGGAAAAAAACAGATTAAACATGTATCTAACACAAAGACATATAATATTTTAAACAACAATTCAAAGGAGTTGGAAGAAGATGTTATGGGAGGAGATCAAAGCAACATCTATTAGAGGGTATGGGATAGCACATTCACTTATAGGCATATAATATCTAAAGTGTGCAAGTTTGGGGTGAGAAGGCTTCCACTGCTTTCCTGAAGCACAGCCTGCCCACTTGCTCCCACTCCCCAGAGCCAAATCCCAGAAATGAGGCAATGGCATGGATTTAAAGCAGCACTAAGAGCCTAAAGTGTTGTGTCCATACAGCCCTGCTCTAAAGAGGACACACAGCCTATTCTGGGAAGTTAGCTTATGCAGAACAGGAAGGAGTTGGCTGGTGCCCAAAGCAACATTCCCAGCCACAGCAGAGGCCCCATAAATATACTGTAAATGCGTTCATGTACAACATTAAGATATGGACCTATGCTTATAGTTCAGACAGGAGGGCACCAGCCTGGGACTTCTGAGATCTGAATTCAGCAGCCTCTTTTGCCACAGACTGACCTTGGACATTGTTGACAGTGGATTTATGACCCAGATGCCTTGTTCTGGGTGGACCCAAACCCTCAGACCGACTATGACCTCTCCATTCACTAATTGGGAAATTGTATTGATACGCAGTGATAGCAGCTAAGAATGCAAGCAATTCTATATATCTACCAGTCCTACAGCTGTCATAAGAGTCAAGGTACATCTGACCAGATGTGAATTTCACTCTGAGGTACTCTCTGGAATGGCAGATGTCAGCAGCCTGGAGGTTGGAAACCAAGCCTCACTCCACAAAGTGGAGTGGATGAGATGGGCTGGTGGTATGCCCTCTGTCCATGCTGCCATGGATTCCTCTCTTGGAGACCCTTTTGGGGGACCCCTCTCAGCAGAGCTGTCCATGGGGGGTGCAAATTGGGACAACCGCCCCAGGCCCCATGCTTTGCGGGGCCCTGTGGAGCCAGGCGGAGTGGCTGTGGCAACTCTGCACTGCACCAGGTTTCATGTCCAGCCACTTGGCACCCCCCCCCCCCCCCCACTGAATCCAGCGCATCTAGCCACTCGGCAGTCCCCTCACTGCCCCCCACTGAATCTGCCACCAGCTTCCTTGCATCTGGGGGCAGGGCCCCACATAGGCTGGCTTGCCCCAGGCCTGCACCATGCTCAGGTTGTCTCTGCCTCTCAGAGACGAGGACCCTTTGTTGCTCTGAAGTCACTGCTTTTGCATTGTTTTTGCAACTCTTCATCCACGGCTATCACTAACGGGTCTCTGTGGTCATCATACATTCTGTTCTATCAACATATTCCTTCATTTCACAAGCACACATCCTAATTTGGGCTTTCCTGACTGTCACAGAGCACTCAGGCGCCCTGTGCCTGAGAGCAGAAAACAGCTCGGGAGAGACTCCTAGTAGCAAGAAGAGGGAGGCCCAGCTGTCAGTTACCAGGGCAGCTGGAGTAACAGGTGCTGGTTGCCAGGGAACCAGCTGACAGAAAGGGGCAGGGCCTAGCCCATATAAGCCCAGGCAGGAGGCCCGTTCCCCTCCGGCGGCCAAGGGAGGAGGAACTTGACCAGTGCGGACAGAGGGGAGAACCCCGACTGCGTGAGCAGCCCCTGGTCACTGCTGGGGGTTGGAGCATTTCCCAGTAGGGATTGAATGTTGTTTGGCAGGGCGGTCTAGCTTGTTATGTTATAGCCCAAAGGCTTTGTGTTTTTGTGTTCACTGTTTTAACCAGAGGACCAGGTGAGGCTATTAGGGGTTGGAGGAGGCCTCATAAGGGCTCCACGGTGGCATGGGAATCCTGGCACCAGAGAGGGCGCAGCATTTGGGGTGTATTGACCACGGCCCCAAAGCAAGGGTGAGAAGCCCCAGAGCGGGGGCGGGGGGGAGACTGCAAGAAGCCCCAAGGAGGCAAAGGAGAGGGCTAAGTCACAACAGGGCCCACGTCAGTACCATCTGCGAGGCTTGGCCTGTGGTGTAGGGGAAGAAAAGGAGCTGCAGATAGCACCCCCTGGTACCGGGGTGCATAAAGTGGGCAGTCTCCTGCTAATTCCATCAATCAATTAATCCATTACGGTCAAGGCATGGCAGACGAGTAAGCAGGTGGTTGGCCCATAACAGGAGGGCTGAGTCACCAGTAGAAAGGCTCCTTTAGCAATACTCCTGTCACACTGACCTTCTCCTAATGTAATCTGTTCCCCCCAAACTGTAAAACTCAGGCCCCCACTTTAGGGCCTTGTGAACTGATGCCACTTTATCACATGTTATGGAACAGTGTGGAACATGCCCACAATTTCCCGGGCATATCTGTTGGCCTTGTTGCTTGCTTGAAGGCTGTGAAACTGCGACAACCAGGCTTTAAAAAATGAATTAACCTTTGCTGCTGCCCTGGACCATTATTCTAATATGTATATATATTACCTACAAGCTAATTCCCCAAAACAAACCTCTAAATACCATTTTATAGCCATCAGACATGTTATGCTGTCTTTCTCTATTTCAGCTCGCACTTTGTTAAAGAGGAGAAATAACTTAGCTACCAGGGGGCACTACAAAGACACCTGTATTAAAGACTGAGAAGAATTAAACACTACAGTAATGGTAGCCATATAATGACTGAATGGACACATTACTTGATCTATCTCCCTATTCTGTAGATAACTGTGCCCATTACGTATTAGTGATAGTTGTATTTTTCCATGCCAAGTCTATAACTTTTAATGACCATCTTTTACTAGATCAGCTAGCTACTTTTCAGGAAAGCTGATAATCTGTATGGTCTAGTCAGCACTGTAGAGCCTGCACTTCAACTTATGCTTGAACCACATTAAAAACTAGAGTACTTTATAACCTCTAAATTCAGGTTTTCTACAGCACCCATGCATCAATAGAAGAATCACCATTCATTAAGGACTAAAGGAAACTAGAATCCTGGAATCTTTAGGGATTTCATTTCTTCTTTCAAAATCCCATTTGACAATCAGTTTTCTTCACTGAAGGCTCAACCAAATACATGTGGAAGTGTCCATTTCACTTTGAAGACCTAACTAGTAAATTTGGCTCATCTATTTTACTGACATCTGACCTGCATGTGTAAAACCTAATCTTGCTGCCTTTTGAATAAATGTCAGAATTACAAATATGAATAGGATCCAGATTATGTCTATAGATTTTGGTCTGGTGAGTAGCAACATGATTTTGGACTATATTTTCATACAATGCAGAACAGAATAATTGCTATAATTATTTGCTTAACTAATTATATCATGCAGTGTCAGAATTTACGTCTCTCTCTACTACATGGCCAGACTTTTCTTGGGTTACTAAGGATACAACATTACAAACTGAAACTAGAAATGTGATGTAAACAAGAAATTCAGTCTGAGAGAAGTCAGTTCAGAAGAACCTAACTTTTCTATTGATCTAAGGGTATAGATATATGAACAATTAACTGCAGTGTTAACATGGCTTGGCTTTACTTCACAGTAATTGCCTCTGAACTTGTTCTAACCTTGCAGTAAGTAAAATATAAACTACAGTTTAGAGATTAGAGGTCCTTCATGGTGATGAAGACATTTACAGTAAGATGGAGCCTTCTTTAGAGAGTCTACTGATGGAACAGACAGGGATAAAGATAGAATAACGGAAACATGAACTTCATTTCACAGATTAGTCAAGGAAACAAAGAAATTAAGTGATTTACCCAAGGCAGACAAGGTTCTCTGGGTAAATGTGATACCTTATTAGACCAATTAAATAGCTGAAAAAATTGTTCTTTGCAAGCTCTCAGGTACAAACACCCTCCTTCGGGCAGAGGGAGAGTTTCCCTCTATTTATCAGACCAACTAAATAGATGGTCTAATAAATGATATCACATTTATTAGACCAACAAATAGTAGTTTAATAAAAGATATCACATTTACCCAAAAAAAACCTTGTCCACCTATACCCTTAAACCAACACAGCTAAAACATCTTCCATGTTTCATGGGTATTTACCATGATTTAACCAGGTCACTCAAGTAAAGTATCAAACTGAATTATGGCTCAGAGTCCTAGTCTATTTCTTTGGTAGCTTCTCTGGGTGTTTGTCTGCTTATATGCAAGATTTTTTTTTAGCATAATAAAGAATACAGTGGCACATATTGCCTTCCAGGATCCTAATGTGTTTTTTCCACTTGAAAACATTGGTACTTTTACAAAGGATTTTTTATGGGGTGGTAAAGTGTTTTGTTTGAAGGATGACTCCAGCAGACACAAAGCAGAGTTGATTCCTGCCAAGGGGCAGATGGTATTTTGAATCACACTATTTTACTTTATTATTGAATAAACTGAATAGCAAATACATTTGCCCTATATTTAAATTAACTGATTCAGACACATCCCTGCCTTGGTGAATTTGACTTTAAATTACACAAATGAAGAAAAAACCCCCCACACAAAACAAGATACTAACAACAGCAATAAGAATGAAGAGGAGAGGAAGTTACACGGCTGTTAACAATGATCAGTTGCCTAGTGCCAATAAAATGGATTTTTTGCTGAAATGTTTCAGAATATAAGCTCTTATTTGTAAAGCACTCAAGGCCCAAGGTGGCAAGTACATGCCTTCAATGGGATTAGTGGTTTTTTAGCTTCAATAAAAAGCAGTAAAAAACAAGTACAGATTCAGGAATGTAAGACTATGGCTTGAAATTGTGAACTGAGCATAATTAAGCTTAACAGTGATGTCAGAGACACTGCCCTGGAAAGATTAAACTATAGGTATTTAGTTAATGGTCTTGTTAACCTTTAAAGGAAATAAAAATCATTCAAGTATCATCATTGTTCCTTCACAGCTGATCCAAGCATGCAAGTGATGGATAAGCAAATATCATGAGAGGTTGAAGCTGGGGTTGTGTGTAAAATGTTGTAGAATAGGACCTTTCATTTTTTCTTCATGAATCCAGTGCTGAAGGTGGGAAGATGATTTAAAAGAAGGAGATTTTAGAAAGGATAGATCTGAAGGGTTGGGTAAAAATAGAGAGATTCTTCTAGATATTAAGAAAAATACAAAAACGCAAGCATTTTCAGTTACAGTGTGGTATCGCACTTCCATCTGGGCCCATGGAGTAGAAATGGGTAAGTAGGAACCATGTGTGAGGATGCAGAGATTTAATCTGATGAAGTAAGGCCTGTTATGCAGAAAATCCACCTGGATACTCAAAATAGTTCCCTCTGTCCTCTTGCCATGAGGATATATGAGCTTCACAGTGGAAATGTAACCTAGCCAGCAGGTATTCATGCACATCAAGCCTACTGGCCCTTGTTAGCATACTCCAAACATAGAAACACTTCAGTGAGGTTGTCCTCAGTGGTGGCTCTTTAACACGCTAGAAACTGAGGTCGCAAAAGCAATCACAGAGAAACACCCTTTCAGAGAAACACCCTTTAAGAGTCCTCACAGGTTTATTTCTATAAAATGCAAGTCAGAAAGGGCAGGAGGGTTAGTGTTGCTGCTAAAGTAGACAGACACTAAGGCAATGTCCTGACAAGTGGGAATGTGCATTCTGCGGCACCTCAAAGGCTTTTGAGGCACTGCAAAACACACATGGTGCACATGAACTGGTTTGCCCACCATGATGCATATTTGCAGCACCCTGGCAAAATTGGATACTGGGAAATCCCAGTATCTAAAAAATGGATGGGGAAAAAAAGTGGCTTACACTACCCAAAACCAGAGCCTGGCCAGACAGAGCCACACTCCAGCTGCCGGCCAGGTTCCACACACCTGGACTGCTGCCACTGCAGGACCCCAGGACCTCAGGTAAGGCTAGTGGGGCCTGGGGCAATTTGCTGCACTCCAGAGTATGCATGCAGGGATGTTCCTTAGGGACCACTAGTAGCAGGACAAATATGTGCTGCTGCTAGTTGTCCCCAGGGAAATGCATGTGTGTATTCCTGGGGAGGCACCCTAAGAGGTCAAATGAAGTTAACCTTAAGATTTGCATTCATGTAATATGAAGAACTGGCATTTTGGCTCCATATTTGCCAATTTATGATTGCCTAAATAGCTATACTCTCTCCTTCAGAGCAATCCTACAACTACCGATATCACCCACCCCCAAAATACCTGGGCAGAGTTCCTGAAAATGGATACATCTTGAATAAGATTTGATAGGTCGCTTATTGAAATAAAAATATTCCAGCCAAACCCACTGAGGCATACATACAAAGCCTCAATCAGGACAAACAGAATATCTACCCTTTTAAAATAAACTTTTGTCCAAAGGGATAACATGAAGAACTCTAAAAAAGACTAAGGCATCCAAAATTTGCTAGTACATTCTGCAATCAAATCCTTCCACCATAACTTAACTTACAGAATATAGTTTCTAAAAAGGAAAAAAGAAAGAAAAAGCAAGAAAAATATTCTGTATTTACCTGAATCCAAGGCAACTTTGAATTTAAGACAATACCCCAATAATTAGATTCTATACGGAAAATTATTAATTTGTTATAATTTTCCATGTACAAAATCTAATTATTAGAGGGTCATTTTAAATTCATCCCCCCGACCAACCGCTGTGGTAGAGAAACCAGTGGTAGGGTACAAGGGGCTAGACCCCTGCCTTTGCCTCCTGCTCCCCTTCATTTCTATGTGTACCAAAAAACACTTTTTGTTTCATCACTGTAAAAAAGTCAAGTCATTTTCAGTACTAGTTCATGGCAAAAAGTTGCAGAATGACATTGTGGAAATTGGGTTACGTCTCTAGTGTCTGTGCAAAGTGACAAGTGAGACTGATTTAAGGGAGGAAGATACAAATAACTGATCCACATATACAAGTAGGGATTTTCAGGTCTTGTACCTTAATTTGGAAGGAGCCTAAACATAGGAAATTAGGGTTGGAAGGGACTTCAGGAGGTCATCTAATTCAACCCCCCGCTCAGAGCAGGACCATCCCCAACTAGATCATCCCAGCCAAAGATTTGTCTAGCCACGTCTTAGAAACCATGAAGGATGGGGATTCCATAACCTCTCTGGGAAGTCTATTGCAGTGCTTCCCTACCCTCACAGTAAGAAAGTTTTCCCTACTATCTAACTTAAACTTTCCTTGTGCAACTTGAAGCCCTGAAGACCAGTGCACCAAAGAACAGAAGAGCCTTTGTTTCTTTTTGGATTAATATGCCTAAAATTGTATCTGACATCTTAACATGGGCAGGTGTTGATTTTTAATGTGACTAAAGAGTCCAAAACTTGCTACATCATGGTTCAATCTTTGAGAACTTAAAATAAATAAACAAACACATACATCTAATTAATATAATTGACCAGACAAACACAGTTCTTCCCATGATGTATCCCTGCCTTTCTACACAGAGGCAATGTCAAAGCCTTCTCTTTATAAGCTGAGAGAGAGCGTGTTTTTCAGTAAAATCATGTGAAAACTGAGGCCTTGTCATTTTCCTAGCAGTTGGCATTGTATCTAGATATTAAGAGTGACTCAAACTCTGATGGCATTACTGTTCTGAATACAAGAAAAGCTCTGAGGAAAAATTCCATGGAGATACAAGGAATCAATCCTGAAACAGTGTCAATGTGCTCATCAGAGGATAAGGACCAAAAGAGAGGATAGCTGTATCCCTGGAATTTTTCAGGTTCCTCCATTCTTGCAAGATTTTAAGAGCAGGTTAGACAGACACTTGGCTGGGATGATCTAATCAGGGATGATCCTGCCTTGAGCAGGGGGCTGAACTAAATTACCTTGTGAAGCCCCTTCCAGCCCTAGTTTCCTATGATCCTGTACATTTCTTGTTTTTCAATGAGAAATCCCAAAAATTTGGTTGCAAATGTTAATGAAAGATGGTGGTGGTTTGCCTTTTTCATTGAAGTTGTTTACAACGCCCATGCATGATGCTGAGAAACTGTATCCGTTTTAGCGTTTTCATTAATTTTGTCATGCTACAACTTTTAGCCTTTATTATGCATTTTCTTCCGTCTTCCAGTGGTAATACTAATGATAGCTTCCACTGACAGCTCTATTAGAACACATTCATTCTGACGTGTATTCTTGCATACTTTTCCTGCTTGTATTAAACACAAGCAAAAGTGATTTTCTCCACCATATCCAGAGGTTTCAGATATTTCTCATCTTTTGTTGCTATCTTTCTTTGAAGAACATAATACAGGCACAGGTTTTCATCAGGCCATTAAGAACTTTTTCATGTTAGCGAAGATTCATATATATATAAAAATGTCTTACCCAATTATTTCTGCTATAGTGATTTCAGTCCCCTGAGTTCCCTATTGTAATGACATGCCCCTAATCTATCTCAATCATCGATGCAATCTTTACTATACAGTAAATGAAGAATGGAAAATTCTACCTCATTTAGGTTATTGAAAAGGTTGGACCGTCTAACATGATCACAAAGGCCTTCATATAACTGACACAAAGGCCTACAAAATGGATTGTCATTATCTCGCATGAAAGATGAAATATGAAAATGTTACATTATAAAATATTTCAATGTTCTATGCATATATGGACACCACAGTGGGTCAGGGATTACAAGGCAGAGTAATATGGATAACAAGCCCATACTTTGGAAATCTCAGACTCTCACATTAAAATAAGCACAACTTCAATGAGAAGATGTAATTTCCATATACAAAAGTTGGAGTCTAGGGCAAACTAACATTTGAATCAAAGGTGAAAGTAACTTTATTCATATTTCCACACTTTTACAGCTGCTATAGGCAAGATTAAATCTAGTATACCTTTTCCCTACCATCCCATATCAATCACAACCTAAAGAGAAGATCCAGTTGTTACAGAGAATAAAAAGATAAAGATCAATATCCTCAACTACCATCTTCAGTGTCCTCAACACAACACAGAGTTCTACAACATTTCTGAAATATAGGCTTTATCAAATGGTCCAGTTCTCCCTTGCCCTGCCCCATTCAAGTGGGCAGGTTTTACTGTTGATTTCAATGAGACCAGTATCAGGCCAATGAAAGGATAAGTGCAATTCTAAAAATTGTGTAAAAAAAGGTGTAAAATCTAAAATGTATTCTTTGAAAAATGGGGGGGAGGGGAGAAGGGGAACCCCACAAAAAACAAACTGACACACCAAAAACCTTGATTTTTGACAAGCCAATTGACCAACCAATTGCAGGCTAGGTTGGTGGGGAGGAGAAGATAACATGCTGTCTAAAGACTTTCTCTGACCACTTAGGGTGTGTCCAGATGAGTGCGCACTTGCCCCTTTGCGGTGAGGCAAGAGGTATGTGCGGGAATGAAAAATGTTCCCCATGCTGCAAGTTTGCAGTACAGGGAGAAAATTAGACCTCTGGATATCCAGGGGTCTAAAAAAAACACTCCACAGAAGAGCGGAGCAAGGCACGGTCCCAGACTATGCCAGGGAGTCAGTCCTCCAAAACAGGCACTCTGGTGTCAGCCAGAGCATCTCTTTCGTTCTTCTGCTGTCTCTGGTCCCCAGCACTGTCCAAGGTAAGTGGGGTGGGGGTTCATGGGTGTGGGTGGGTGAGGGGTGGCAGGCGATGTCCCCAGGCCTGTGGGTGGTATGGACCTGGCCTAGCCCCATGCGGCTCGCTAGTCTGGCTTTGCACTAGAGCAGTTGGCAGGGCTCTGGGAGGCGCACAAAGGACCCATGCCTCCCAGAGCTGTGTGACCCGCTCCGGTGCAAAGCCAGACTAGTGAGTCACATGGGGCTGGCCCAGGTCCCACCACATGCCACCACCCTGCAGGCACAGTGGGGCAGAGGCAGGACCTGGTGCGGTGTGCGGGGACTGTGTGCCATGCTCATTCGGGTCCTGCTGGCCCCCTCTGTTGCCTGGCCAAGCTGGGCCAAGGTGGCAGGACCCAGCATGGCATGCAGGGACCGTGTGCTAGGCCCAGTCAGGTGCTGCCATCCTTGGGGCCCCTCTGCAGCCTGTCTGGGCCATTCCCATGAGAGGCCCCAGGATCCGGCTGGAACTGGCATGTGGTCCCCACATGCTGCGCCGGGTCCTGCCACCAAAGGCCCGGCCCAGCTGGGTAGCAGACAGGCCCCAAGGCCAGGAGGACCCAGCTGGGCCTGGTGTACAGTCCCCATGTGCCGCGCCGAGTCCTGCCGCCATGGCTTAGAGTGCCCTGCTGCTGCTGCTGCTAAAGGTAAGTTATGGGCTCTGGGTGGGGGGGCTGGGGCCCTCCAGGGTGCCTGGGACCCTGGGGAGGGGGAGGCTGTGACACTCCAAGGGGAGCTGGGGCCCTCCAGGGTACCCAGGACCCTGGGCAGTGGGGCTGGGGCCCTGTGGGGGATAGAGGCTGTGGCCCTACAGGGGGGAGCTTGGGACCTGTGGGAGGGGGCATTCCACGTGCTGTGTGGGGGGTCTGCAACCTGTGGCGGCCAGGGGACCCACCCCTCCCGAGTAGCCCCCTCACAAGGTCCCCCACATCCACAGTCCCCCCAGCACTTGCCCCACACCTACCCACATCCCTCCCCACACACATACCCACCTTCCCCCATGCCCCTTCCCACCCCCTTCCTGGAAACACCACATCCCCCCATCACACACCCATCATGTGCAAAGAAAACCAAAGTACATATCAACATATATAGAAAGTGTTTAGAATTTATTTTATAGAGACACTGGTAGGCTTCCACATTGCTTTAACATTGTAAATATACCAATAAAGCATTGCCCAACTGATCGCTGTCTCTCTCTCTCTTGTGTGTGTGTGTGTGGGGGGGGGGTCTGGATTTGGGGGTATTTTTAAAAATGAATTTGGGATGCTGCTGCAGCAGTCCAGCTGGCACAAGGGGTAGGTGGCTGCTGACCTAGGAGGAGCCAGGCAGGGTTATTTTGCCCCAGGTGGCACAATTTTCTCCACAACAAAGTGCATGTCCAAGCACGTGCACTGAAGCAGAAAGCCCCGGCTCAAATTTGCACTGCTTCTATTTGAGCTGCTGCAAATGCACGTGCTTGTATGTGTGGACGCGCCCTTAGAGGGAGACACAAAGGCTGTTTCCAGTTGAGCGTGGCCTTTTTGTACATGATGCTGCAGCCTGATCTGCAACCCCACATACCACACATTCCGCTGCTCTTCACACTACAAAGGAGCAGTGCAGGGGAGTGGGGGAGTTGACCCCTGGATATCCAGCAGTCAAAGAAACCTGTGATAAAAAAAAGAGCCGAGTGGAGCGGCATATGCTGGGGCAGCTCATGCCACTCAAAACCAGAGCCTGGCTGGCCAGAGCCATACTCCAGCTGCCTACCAGACCCTGAGCAGCAGGATCTTGGCTGCTGCAGCCCCAGGAGGCCCCCAGAACCCCAGATAAGGCTGCTGGGACCAGTCCAGTGCATGCCGCAGCCTTCCCTACCCCACTCAGGGTAACCTGCCACGGGCCAGTGGGGTGCTTGATACATGTGTTGACAGGGACAAGTAGCATCAGCACAAGGTGTGCTGATGCTAATTGTCCCTGGGAAATCAAATGTTCACACTCATGTGGATGCAGCCCGGGGGCATACAGGTTCAATATAATTACAGGAGAGACAGAAAGAAATTTAGTTCTGGATAAACATATTGTTTTGGCTAAGGGGAGTCACAAAATTTGGAATTTGGGATGAGTGCCTCTGGAGTCCCAAAGTTATTAAACAGGCCCCCCTCAAATGATACCTTTATGAACACAGGAATTAAAAAACAGGCCAGGCCACAATGGTGTATAAAATATCCAATTAAATACTAACTAATGGTTCCATTTATCATAGTTAGACTTGCCTTATTTAGATAGCTTCCTCCCTCAGATGTTTTGTCAGGAGGGTTTCTATAGAAGTTAAATTAGCAGTGCTGAGAGAGAAGCTGCTCATGCTCCATTACTATTTCAACAGCTGTGCTGTAAATCCTTTCAGAGGTCAAAATGCAACTGGGATGTTTATTTTAATGACAACAACAAAATTAATCACCAGCAAGCCAGCTGATGAATTTATTGCCTTGTATGTATACTAATACTTACTATTAGATTGAAGAGACCACTTTGTTTATGAGCACCACTGCTCCAATGCCAAAGTAAAGAGAGCAATAAAAATGTTCATAATTCAGATGTCTTGCTCCGCGCTCATCCCCCCATTTCTGTTTAACACATTTTTAATAGCCATTTTCTTGTAAGGCATGGTGACTTCTTGTAAGATGCAGTGATTCCACTGTTGCTGAATGTTAAATATGTGATATGCCTGCAGTCTGCATCTTCAATGAGAACAAATGGAGTGTATAAAGCAAGATGCTGTGTAGGCTCTTGATAACAGTCCTAAATAAGGAAAAGCTGAAAGTTAAAGTCAGCGCCTTGCCCTTCATCATTTTGTCTGCAAAGGTTATTGACATCTCAAGTGATTCGTTTTGATGCAGGTGGATTGTTCCACATTTTCTGTCAGTTTAGTCTTTTCCTTTTGAGTAACTGCGCCATCTGAAAAGATGACAGGGGAAAGAAATGAAGCAGAAGCTGCTAAGCATTACTTTTACTGATGCCAACTAAAAAACGATTCCTGACCAGGATGATAATGCAAAGAGAATGTTAAAGGGTGGGTTTAGTATCTTTGGAAAGTCAGAATCTATTATGAAGAGCAAGGTGTCTCTCTTTAAAAAATAAATAGGGATTTGAATGTTTGTCCATAGCAAACCAAGACAGAAGTGACAGAAACGGGATCAATTTCAAAGATGATTTAGCAGGGGAGTAAAGAATGATGCAGAATTTGTATCACTTTAACCGGAAAGGAGTGAAGAAAAGCGTCAGGATAGTAATGAGTGAACAAGATTTACAGTTAAAGAAAAACTATAACTACATTGCAATGAGAGAAAAATAAATGATTTCTAACACATGGAGAATAAGCTTGGAGAAGACCAGACAGGATGTAGTAAACCTAGAAAAATTGAAAATATTGGGATAAAATTTCCTATGCCCTTGATATACCAATTCATACTCGGCCAAGAAAATGCATGCATTTTGCCTACCAGTATTGTTTTATTGTTCATAATTTATCCTATTAAGTTGTAAAATCTTCAAACCCAGAAGATGTCTCCCTTTGCATTATCATGCCTGAACTTATGTTGTGCAAGTCCCCACCAAGTTTAAATGGACTGTAGAGGTGTAAATAAGGGCAGAATTTTTCCCTAAAGCTGAAAAATGCTTAAGAGTTCTGTTAATGAAGAACAAGCATATACTGGATCTAGTTCACTATCCGTTCTACCAACAGTGCATGCCTCTGGCAGCTGGGGGTTGCATGGCAGTGCAGCAGTGGCAGGGAGCTCTGCAGATGCCATTGGCGCTGTCAGCAGCCAGGGAAGGTTGAGCACTGAGCACGGGTCGGTGACCACCCACAGGCACCGCCACCAACATTGGCAACATCCAGGGGAGATCACGGACTGCCCACAGACACTGCCAGCAGGTGGGGTGGCAAGCAGTGACCACCCATAGGTGCCACTGACAGTGTTAGTGGAGCCTTTTTGCAGGAAGTGCACCGCCACATGCAGGGGTGCACCTGCGTGCACCACCTATGTGTCACCCCTGGACTCTACAATATTACCATGAAAGCAAGCATTACAAACACATGTCTTCCTTCTCCCAACTAAAATAAAAGTACTTTCACTAATCTTCAGAGCATTTTATTGGAATAGGTTCTTATTTGCATTACCCCTTCTGAGAATAGGAAAACACAAAAAGTTACCAGAATCTTCTGATTTTTTTTATTCTTTAGTAAAAGGTATTTCTATGTTAGCTGTATCACTTAAGTGCCTGTCGTCAGTGACCTGCCATGATCAGGGATCAACTGGGTTAAGCACATGAGAAAAATATTGCCATAAAAACCCTACCAACATAAACAAAACAGAAAATGCATTATCCTAACTGTAAAAAAAGAAAATAAATGAGAGACAAATAGATTAAATGATTTGCCAAACACCATATGGGAAATCTGTATAGCAGGGCTGGGAATTTAACTTAGGCATCTGATCTCAGACCAGTGCCTTAACTGCAATGTCCCACTCCTCCTCAAAGCCCAAAAAAATAAAAACAAAGAAGAGGCATCTTCAGGATTACAGCACCAAACGTGAGAATTGACAGAGACCACCACAACGTCTTCCTCAGTTGTACCTCAGGATGCATTCAGCAGCAGGTACAAATGGGACTTTTCTTGGAAAAGAAAAGCTACTTAAAAGAGTTGGTCCTCAGGGCCAGGGACAGAAGTTACATGCAAACTAGTATAAAGTGATCAGATACTGGTTCAAATCTGTAACACAAGAGAAGTTCAGTGCACATAAAGCACTTGCAAAGTTACCAAAACCTAGATGGATGTAGTATCAGACTTATTTATTTATCTTAAAGCAGTTTGTTGAACTTTTGCCCCAGGTCCCCTCCAGATTCAAGTTAACTCGCAGTCCTCAGCAAACCCCCACCCACAGGATAGGTAGGCTAGCCTTGACCCAAGCTGCCTGCTCCAGCTGAGGCAGGAAACATGGTCTAGTGCTCGCTTGGCTTTTAGCTTGGCCCACTTCAGGCATAGTGCTGCAATTCTGGAATCAAAAGTGAAAGTCTGTTCATTTGCCTATCAATTCAATCTATGCAGTTTATAATAACCTGCAAAGACTGAATCGATCCAGCTTCCAGTTTTCTGTCTGTACTTATCCCCAGAGTAAAGTGTGGCCACTTTTGCAGAAAGGACAGTATTAAACCTCAAAATTTCCCTCTAATAAAAACAAAGTTATAATTACTACCTATCTTTACAAGGTCTAATGGCAATTCTGAAGATTTAATCAGACATCTAGGAGGCTGGTTAGTAGGTTGTGACACTCAGATTACAGTAGTACACTTAAAGTTTTCATCTCCTGATTTTTTAATAGTTTCCACAAAATTAGGCTCTTCACTGGTCTTTAGAATGATTGTCCATGTACTTGAAGAGCAAGGATAGGAGTGGCTTACCCAAGTGGCTTTGCCACTGCACATATGCATCTTGGGTGGTCATCTCAAGACATCAGCGTATAAAACACAGGTGGTTTCCTTCATGCATTTCTGTTTTAACACCACTGACCACACGCTAAGCATGACTCAAGGGCACTTCTAGTTTCTGTCACAATAAAAGTGGCAGGTCTTCTACATGACTTAAAACAATTCTACTTTTTTGGCTCATTTTCTTTTAACGATCCTAATGGATGGCTACTTCTGAATTAACAGAGAGCTAGCCCAATACTGAACAGTACCTAATGAGTTGACACAAGACAAAAGATTTATCCCAATTACAGTATAGGTAAAGCAGCTTCAGTACCATGAAGCTGGTATAGAGTTCTTGCAAAAGAGTATGATTTAAAAGTGGCATATAATTATACACTGTCAAAGTATGTTCAAATAGTACTTCAAACCCTCTGTTTCAATCTGCAAACTAGGTATCAAAGCTGATGAAAAATTCTAAAGGCAGTTTTCTATTGGAAAAAGTTCATTTGTGGTAAAACAGGAACTTTCCAATAACAGAAATATTGAAGCGCTTCATTTCAATTTTATCTTTCAACTTTTCAAGTGCTTTATAATATTGGAATAAAATTATAATGAAACACTTAGAGGAAGCCATCTGGTATTTCTAAAATTTAATTTTTGAATAATTTCAATTAGCAAGAAAATTTGATTTTTGACTCCAATTCAGGTAAGGAAATATCAAAGTTCTGGAATTTCTCAAGAAATGGAAATTCAGTATTTTGACTTTATGTATTTATTCCTCTGTATTTTAGCGATGGAAAAGCAACTTACATTTATGAGCTTTCTACCGCTTTTTAGAAAACCAATCTGGTCATTCATTTCAGATAGCAGGATTTAAAAATACTGATTTCAGCCCCTGAAGGCCACTCTCAAAACATCGGTAATAAAACCATTTGCCAAAGTTGCCTCAGCTTTATTAGACTGAAACACAAGGCAGCTGACAAAACACTAGCCTCTACCACTGGAAGTAAAGAGATTAAGCAACATGCCCAAGGCCACATAAGCAGTCCATGGCAAAGCCAGAAATGCAATTGATTGCTGAGCCAGTCCCCTGGCTAAAAACATCTCCCATCTCCCAAATTTGATAACATGCTTTCATGAAAAATATTCAGTACTGTACACAGTCTCTAATACAATTCTATTCTACTAGAGCTAGAATATATTTTGTAATATATATAATGTATACTACAATTTGAAAGTTATACTTTATTTCTAACCAGAAACGATTACTAATTACTTTTAATACAAAAAATAATTTTCAACTGGTTCAGATGAGAATGTTCACATTATGCTGTGTCTTAACTCTAATTTCCACACAACTACAATATGTATAACAACAGTTTCAAGGAACATTACATCACAAAAATACCCCCTGAAAGGCTTTATAAAAAGCAGACATAGTCATATAATAATGAATAAACTTTACAGCTTAATTTGCTGGAATTCTGTTTCTGTATCCTGGCAGGCTGCTTATATTCTATCTGTTTAACTCTGTGCTTTGTTGCTTGCTCAAGCATTTTCATACTTCAGCACAGCAAGCAACATTCTCTTTTGTCTAGTCTCATCAATTACTAGCCACAAGAGCTTCATTTCTCCCGGGACTGAGAAACAGGTCTCACAAAATGTTCAGTAACACACCTAGAACATTACAATTTTTTATGATTGTTAATGAAATGTAAGTTAGCTAAAGAAAATAAAGATCTTTTTCAACAGTAAGGTAAAAAAAAAAAACCTTGCAGAAAGGAACAGAACCACTCTATTTTCTGTTTTTCAAGTTTCTTGTCTTTGATGAAGATGTATGATTGATGATGGTACGTACTGTAAGCTCACAGTAGCATGCTCTTGGCAATATAAAGACTTAAAAAAGTAACCAAGAATAAAAGAGATGCTTGATTTACTTAAAATTGAAATTTTACAATATGTTATTTGTAAACCTAATCAAAAATGGTTTCAATTCCAGGAGTTTTTATGTGAAGGAGCATTCAATTTGAAATGAATTCGAGTAGTATTAATAATGTATGGCATAGTAGAGAGATTCACCTCTATGACAAGCCTTTTCATTTAAAATTGAATGTTTGCAATATTCTAGGTGATCTGGAGATTATATTGAATTTGATCTCACTGCTATATCATGTTGTTACTTTAATTTTTATTCTTTATGAATAGAAAAATATTTTAGAATCACTTTAAGAAAAAAGTCACTTTTTAAAAATCTGCTGTATAACCTATAATCTTTTAAGCTTTATGTTTAAAGGAAAGTTGCAGGAGAGGTATAAGGAAGAGAGTACAGAACTGAGACTCATAAGATCCCAATTCTTTCTCCTGCTTTGCCATTGACCTGATGAATGGCTTTGAAATGTAAATTCATTTCTCTGAGCCTGTTTCTGAGGAGAGCATTTTTTATTGTGTGTTTGCACAATACAATGCTCAAAAGGTCACTGATATTAGTTGGGGCCTCTCTGTGCTACTCTAATTCAAACAATAAACCCATTAAAAACCTCTCACCATTATATAAAAATAATTTTACCAGCAGTTATGAGACTAGATCCATATTTTAAATGAACAGCAATAACTACCATCTTGTGATGAAAAGGGCATTGCCATTGAAATGCAATGTCTGTAGTAAAGAAAAGGCTGGCTTACCTAAGGAGGTAATGCCCATAGTTTATACTGATGGATGCAAATAGCAAGGGAAGACATTTCCAAATGCAGCTGGAACAAAACATTTGAAGCACATTCACACCTAACAGAAGAACTAGCATTTTTTTTACTACTCTCCTACACATAATCCATCCATCAATGGAGATTTACATTGTCATGTCCTGTTAAGGAATCATTTTACTTCTTGGCTCTGTTGGACATAGAGTCAGAGAACTGAGGAGGAGTTGGAGAAGCCTTTTCCTTTTGTTACATGAAGCTAATTTAAGCAACTAAAAGGTTTTGCAACAGGAACTAGAAGGAAAAAAGCTGGGTAGGAGAAAATAGAAAGTACAGTTTTAGTCAGATTTGAGATTACAGGTCCAGTACAAAAAGTCCATTTAGGAACATAAATCATAGACACGGAAAAATTTAGTGGACATCCTTGGTGTAATCTCATTAATATCAATGAAGTGGTACACACAGCCAAATCAGGTGTCGGCTAAACAAGACCTGAAAAAATGAATATTTATAAATTTGCCAGATGTATAAAACCAGAGAGGGTTTTTTTTCCTGTTGTTAAGATTTTTCTATTAGCTTTGTATCCTCTTGAATTGAGACACCAACTCCTTTTCTGCACTGCACTGGCCTCTTTTTCTCCTACAAGAATTAGAAGGAAAAAATGATAACTGCAAAGAGAGAGGGGTAGAGAGAAGGAGGAAAGGGGAGAGGGCGAACATGGTTCTTTTAGAGCAAGACCTGGATAATTTGAGCCATAGATTCCCACCATTTCTTTCACTTTAGCATCTCAGGCACCATCTGATCTGCTGCAGTAGTTCTTCTTTGGGGTGACAAACTCCCTGAAATATCTGTGATAATTATTGCTCCAGTTGTGAAGTAGGGCTGTTAATATGCAGAACGAGATTTCAGTAATCATTTCAGTTTATTAAAAGGATTGGATCAAATCAATAATATTCAATGCACAAATACTTAAGCAAAGGACTTGATTCCATAAGATGCCTTTCTTTCATGGAGAAAGCTGCCACAAAAAAAGAAAAAAGAAAAAGTGGGGAAGGGGTAAGCGGGACAAGAAAAAAAAGGGAAGGCGTGTTGGGCCACTTTACTACTGAAAGGCTACTTCCTGAAGATCCTTTAAAATTTTTAGGCTCTGGCTATTTCCAGGCAATTTAAAACCATTTGCTCTTATGCCAATGTTGTATTTCATGTTAAATAATTCTCCCTCTCTGGTAACCAAGTCATCCCGTCCCCTTTCTCAATCTTTGTTTTGCTGGCTAAATACCTTTATTATTTTTATTATTATTATTATTATTATTATTATTATTATTATTATTATTTTAACATGAGTCTCTATATTCTCATTATCACATTGTTTTATATAGGGAAAAAAATCTTTTAAGCTCTTTCCATAGGGGATTTATTATGCTCATATGGCCTTGATAAATTCAGGAAAATTACATTTTCTTAAAATTGTACTATATGCACATTGGACTGAAACTGGGTTAGGTCTGCTTACCCAAGGCAGGAAACAAGTGTCCAGTTAATGTTACCTTTATCTGTATTTTATTGTAAACTGAAGGGATCAACGAACTTCAGTGATCTATCGTTGTAACCACTGTGTGCACATTAATATTTTTGCCTTAAAGAGCTGAGAATCTAAATAGTTAAGACAGGCATTAGGAAGCATTTGTATCAAGCCTATTTTAGTAAAAGCTGTTCATAAACCACCGCAACTATCAAACCTTGGGGCTATTCTACAGGTTCTTGTAGATTGCTCACCCTCCTAGAACTGCCAGAGCACTTTAGTCACTCCCCATCCCCGTGCTACCATGCCCATGCTTCAAATACTGGTTCAAAAGAAGTTGAAGCATAAGGTCCCCTCTGCACCTTATAGACACTGTACAGTTTACTGATTAAATGCACAATTACCTTGAGACCAGCTACACACGCAAAGTACCCGTCATGCCATAAAAATATCCAACCAGTTATAAAGTTAGACCTATAAAATGTGTTCCAACTGTAACTGACTACTATTGAGCTTTCAATTTTGGCAAGTGAAGCAGCATTGCCCACATAGCTGGGTGCTGCTCCCAGGCACAACGGTGCACCATGCCCAGCCAGGGTTGGGAGGCCCCCACCACTAAGAGCCCCTCAGCTTAGTTGAGTTGAGCCTCTCAGTCCCTTAGCTGTGGGGCTTCCAGCCCCAGCTAGGCATGGTGCACCACTGTGGCAGGGAAGCTCATCAGCTGACAGGGCGCTCAGCCTCAGGAGAGAACCAGCTACATGTGCAAATAAAAGCTCAACCACAACTAGCTATACTTAACACACATTTTTTAGATCTAACTTTATGGCCGGTAGGAGCTTTTTGTGGCATGATAGGTACTTTGCATGTGTAGCTTATCTTGAGGTAACTGCACAATTAACCAATTAATTGTGCGATACCTGTAATGCGTATAGGGGGCCTTAGAGACACTACTTTGTTTTGCAGTTTAGTTACAAATGTAGTCTCATCTCCTGGATTTCATCATCATGCCTTGAAGTGCTGTATGGAGAGTGAAGCTTGTATAGAAAAAGACCAACGAGACTGAACGGTGTCCGTAATCATTTCCAATAATACTTCTAAAGCAGGTAATGTATACTTCTGATGCAATCATTTACATAAATCTTTCTCTTGTCATTTAATTGACTTATTATATAAGAGTTTCCATTAGACACTTTTGAAACAGCCTTTGATAATTAGTGTCACCACTGTTTGCCATATTCCTTAAAGTATAGGGGGATATCACTGTAAGTTATCTAGTTATAAAAAGCAAGTTAATGGTTTTAATTTCATACACAGAAGAAAAAGATTGTAATTATTCTGGAATCCTGAAGAGGAAGTGAAGTACATCTGTTTCCTCTATAGACAAAAATAAAAAAGCTTTAACTAGATAAAGGTAATTCAAAATAAAGCACGCTTGTGTTATGTTTTCTATTGACTTTGTAAATTGTTCAAAGGATATTTGATTCAGTATGTTTTTCAACTAGGTACTAAGATGAAAACATCACAAATGATGAAATTGTTGGCTTAATTTTTTATTAACATGTAGAACTAGTGGAAAGGACTCTGTGGACAACATCAACTTTAGTCTTCTGGTAACCCAGGCAACAATATATAACAGCTGTGGTGAGAGAGAGACACACATGCAGCTATGGTGAGAGTTGTAATCTGGCTCCCCCAGGACTGCCCAACCTATGCCACAGTCCCTCTAGTACAGCCTTGCTAGGGGATGTGGAGGCCCAGGTCTCTGATCACTCCACATATCTCATTCTTTAAAAAGAATAAGATTATAACATATTATAAATAATTAACAATAAACTATAACTCCTAAAACTATTTGCAGGGTGCTGAGAGAGGTGGACCCCCCCACACAAAACCACAGCACTTTACTGGAGGAGGCATCACATTAGTTTGGCCTGGTTCCCCAGCATCTGTATAGATTGGGCACTTCAGCAACACTTTCTGGCACTTTTAGCATCAATCCGCTATTAGATAAAAGTGCCAAAAAGACCCACTGAAGCACGCAATCTACCCAGACATTGGGCAAGCCAGGTCAAACTATCGCAATGCTTTTTCTGGGCATGCCCTGCGCTTGGTGTGGGGGCATGCCGAGCTGAAAGTAAAGCATTGTTGTTGTTGGGCTGGGGGCTTTTTTTTTTTTTGGGGGGGGGTGGGGGGGAGGGTTCCACATCTGTAAGCACTCACAATGCTATACTAACCAACCAATATATACATCTAAAACTATAAAGGGATTTTTAAAGGTCAAGTCTTTGCAGAGGTCTGCTCAGTTTTCTACACCTTGTTCTAACCTCTTTAGAGCTCCAATTTCTCACAATGCCTGCAGCAGTCTCCCGCTGACTTTCTGGAGGAGGAAGTTAATTTTCATGCTCTGCCCCTGTCTCTTGCAATGGTTGATCCTCTTTATGCTGAAGTGGAAGATATTGAACATGAGCCCTATTTCTCTGGAGAAGGCCTTCAGGAATCTCCATTAAACAGGATCTAGGGATGTTTACCATATTTTGGCCAGTTCCACATATTTGGGGACTTCTGAGCCAAACTCCCCCGGCAGCAGCTCTCATAGTGGTTTTGCTGTGTGTCAAATACGGAAGTTCCTTTGCAGCTGAAGCTTTAGAATTCATCATCTCATTTCTTAATTCTTGTAGGTTGGGCCATCTAAGGTTAAGCTCTGTTGGTGTAATAGGTAATGGTGTCCTAAATCATCATGCCATGAGCAGCTCAGCTGGAGAAAGTCTTGATGCCAACGGTGTAGACTGATATACACCAAAAGTGCTAAATATTGATATCTGGATTTATGTAGAAGCTGTTTCAGAGTCTGCACTGATCTCTCAGCTTCTCCACTGCTCTAGGGATAATGAGAACTGCTAGTGTGATGCTAAAAATCAAAGTTTTCTGTAAACTGTAAGAACTCAGAGGTAAACGGTGGTCCACTGTCCAATGAGGACCATGCCAATGCAGGAATGCCTTGCCTCACAAATACACACTTCAGTTTTTGGATGAGCTGTGCTAAGGAAGTCTAGGTAAGTAAAGTCAAGTCAATATATCTAGAAAAAAAAAATCAACTATGACAACACATGCTTGTCCTTTCCAGAAAAATAAATCTGTTGCTACCTGCTGGCAATGTCTTTCTGGTATCTTTGTAGAAAGCAATGACTCCAGATAGGGTCTTTTTTCTTTGTTTCACTCATCACAACTTCCTACTAAAATTTGCATTTGCTTAGCCAGCCCAGACCACTATAGAAATTTTTGTGCTTTTGCCCTCCATTTGTTTATGCCCTGATATCCATTTCTTCCCTAAGTGCCTGAGGGATCACAATACATCGTCCTTTAAGGAGCAGACAACTGGCTATATGGAGGTCATTTTGGCCCTGCCAATATGCCTGTAGATCTTTTGGAAATTACATCCTGTGGCCCCATCCATTTTAACAAACTAACTAATTTCTGGCCAGTGCTGTCCTACTGTTGCTTATTTCTAATTTGCTCAAGTCCAGTAGCAGGTATAGGCAACATAGTCAGAACATGGTCAAGATATGCATTAGCATCTTTTTTCAAAGCTATTTCTTCTTCTGTTGGTGGTCAACTAACTGGTGCTCTAGATAGAGTGTCTGCAACTACAGTATGACCTCATATATCTGGATATCAAAAATCTGAAATTATCAAAAATCTGGCACTTTTTAAAACTACACTCCATCAGGGAGTAGTGGCAGCTGGTCCCAGAGCCTCAATTCACTTCAGTTATCTCATTTTTGTGCAAACCGCCCAACTTCCATTCTTCTAAATGCTTCCAGTTTCTGTGCCCAATGAAGGGTTTTTCTGTTGTTGTTCCTACCCCTTCTTAATCTTATTTGTCCCTGTAAAGACATGTTGCCAAAACACATAGCCACTGATGACATAAGACAGACTGTAAAACATACAGGTGAAGTTAAAAGGTGAAAACAGGGTTGAACTGACTAGTGGCTCAGATAAATTGTGCTGAGCTGTTGACAGACAGTCCATTAACGACAGATTGTCCCTACTTAACTGGCAACTGTGATGTAGCCAAGGCTCCTGCTGCTTGCAGAGCTCTATCTGAATACACAATGCCAATTAACAGGCTGATCTCTTCAGGACTTTGACAGGTGTCTAAGGAATTCTGCAATTAACATTATTATGCGCATTCTGCCTGAAATGCCCTTGAAACTATGAAAAGTTGTCTTGCGCATCTTAAAGGAGAAAAGGTCTATGGAGAGAGGGTAATAGAGTTCACTTTGAGCTGTGGAGTGGCAAAACCCTTTTAAAAGCACTCAAGCTAGTCATTAGCTACATTTTAGACACCAGGATCTCAGAGATCTGTGACCAGAATAAGCTGAAAGCCTTGACACATTCTTTTGTATCTGCAAGGACCAGGACCTTCATTTGCATTCCAAGTGACAAATTTAATTATGCCAAGTATCTTGCAATCACACATTAGTTACCACCCTTCTAAAGTGTGAAGGGACAAATTTCCCTCTTTCACTGATTATAAAATATGCCTCAGTCAACCTTGAGTGGACCCCCACCCACCTTGACATCCTCTACACTTATGTGGAACATGGCCAAATTAGTAATTATTTGATGCAAATCCTTAGCTATCAAGTGTCTTTTCTGAGGCAAAAAGTTTAAATAACATTATAGCGAGAGAGAAGAGAGAGAAGAGCTACAGTGCTTCATTAATTCTTGACACATTCTCATGTCCTAATGGTCCTAAGGAAGGTTGGCAGAGTTCACCAATTTTACCATGGAGACTAAAGCTACCAGTCAGCTGGCTCCATGTTAAAATGAGTTTAAGTAAATTTGTTTGACACCTACAAGGAAATGCAAACAAAGTTCCAAGTTCTGCATCATTTATCTCCAGAGTTAGCTACGTAAACTACTCTCCCAGATTCATCCCTGGTTTCTCTTAGCTGTTGCTTAGCAATGGTTGTAAAAAATATTGCTAATGGAAGAAAAATCAGATGGTTTCTAAAGGCAGACAACAATAATCATCTTCTATCAAGAATGTTCCAGGTAGTCCAATATCCTATCACTGACTGGCAAGTAGCAGCTGCTTTAACAAGTTTAAAAAAAAAACCAACCCAGTCATGTAGTAGATCACTTCAAGATAACTTGCATTCAGAAAAAAATGTCTTCCTTCTCACCAAAGACTTATATCCCTTCAAATTACTTTATTATTTGCTATTACACCCCTATTATCTGCAATGGATCATTTTTGTTTCTTGCAACAGAAACACCAACCAGCCAACTATTTTAATTGTTTTACTCTATAGTTCCTTTTCCTTCATTAAATATAAAATAAATTTGGTGCCTAGGAACTGTTACAACTTCTTAAAATGTGTGCATTTGAGCAATAAAATTTAATTATTCTTTAACAGATCACATTAGACATGGAAACACTGTGATCATTAAATAAAAGGGAAAAGCCCAATGGCCAGATATATACCCCATAAATACTCCATTTCTCTGCCAAAAAATGACATTATCAAATAATTTGCTACACCATGTAAGTTTGAATTTTGGGGGAGAATTTATTTTCCTTTGAGACCATTTATTTTCACCAATGTTGCTGGAGCTCTTGCCTTTGATGTGAGGAACTCACCTCAGCATTTCAAAATGGAATTAAATTTATTTCTACAAGGAAGTTCAATTCTGGATGCTTAAAGTTAGGTATCTATAGGCATGACACTGAAAGCAGTCTTATGTTCTATGGCAGGGGTTGACAACCTCTTGCTGTCCAAGGACTGCATGTGATGCAGCCTCTGCAAAAACTGCCCAGCAATCAGGACATGCTGCAGAAGGAATAGACAAAATAAGGCAAACAATAGGGGGAGGTAGCAGGAGGAGGAAACACCTCCTTTGCTGCTGTTTCCTAGAGTTGATGTACTTAGTTAATGTAACAGCATGAGTTTAGTATACTTGGGAACAGAGCAACAGAAGAAATACTATGTGCAATCAAGTAAAAGTAAGTACACTCCTGCCACTGCCTTACTATCCTCCCCCCCTAAAAATAAAAAAAAAAAAATGTACAAGTAGTAGTTACTGTATTTACTCAACTGCAAGACAACTGTGAATTTAAGACAACCCCCCCAATAATTATATTCTAGACATGGCAAACTTAATTTTTTAAACTATTTTCAATGTCTAGAATTGAATTTTTGGAGGGTCATCTTGAATTATTTTCCCCAGGCAGGCAGGTGGTGGGACAGGCAGCAGGACACACAACTAGCTTGACCCCTGCCTTTTACCACCTGTTGCTCCATATGCTGCCTGCCCCTCCAGCACCTGTATGCCCCACACCTGCCCCTGCAGTACTTTTACCCCTTGCTGCTTGCCCACCCTGATGTGCATCCCCCTTCCCCTCCCCCTTGGCCTCTTTTGTTCCATCACTACTTGTCCCCCATGCCACCACCCCATTGCTTCCTTCCCCCTCCCACCACTTAAATTCCTCCCTTATAGCTCTGGCTCCAGGTGCAGCCCAGCAGTATGGAGCACAGATCACATGTGGCCTCTGGACCCAGCCTGGCTATGCATCAGTTGTTGTGGCAGGAGCAGCTTTAGCCCCTTTCCTGGACCATGCCAGTGCAGGTGCTGCCACTGTGTGGCTCAGCTGGGGTTCAAGCCAGTATGTACTCCATACTCCCTGGTACTGCCAAAAGTGGGCCTCAGACAGAGCTAGAAGTTCAGCAGCAGTGAAGGAGCAGAGGCTGCAGGGAGGCACAGGCTCTGGTTCCAGCTCCAACCCAGGCTCATGATCAGAGTTGGAGCCACAGCAGCTGGCCTCCTCCTGTCCTTGCTTGTACCTGAATCTAAGGCAAGGTTGAATGGGGAAGATTTGAGTAAACATGGTATATAGATTAACATAGCTAATTACCTCTCTCTTCCCTGAATTCCCGTGGAAAATTGGATCCATTGAGTAAAGATACCTTAGATTAAGACTGCTTCATTTTCACTTCTAAACTTTGTCACAAAGGATCATATAAAGATTTAGCATGTTTCAGAGAGAAGAGTCCCTTATACCAGAATACCTTTAAAAGGCACAGCTTCAGTATAATGAGAAAAAGCAAAATTTCTCTCAGTTTGCATCTCAGCATATGTTGTCCATACAGCAGAAGGCATTATTCTGATACATAAAAAATCGTTTGTTTGTAAAAGCAAATTATTAAAATTCATCCAAGATAGTTTGTATTTGACTTTAACCTGACAACCAAGTCTACAACTATTGAAACGTGACACACTACACACTTCTTAACATTTAACATTGATCTGAACAAGTGAAGAGAGTCCAACGTGTTTTTGATCTTACCACAAGACAGACAGAGTTTTTTGTCACACTGCTTCAGTCAGTTGGGCTTTTATAGTCCAATGTGCAGAGTGCTACATCTTAAAACCATCTCCAGAGGATTTCCTATTAAGAAGCAAAGAAATATTGAGAACTAAGGTAAAGTTCTTCCACTTTTCAACAATCTCTAGATTCTTATGCATGCCCTCATCCTTAACTTCCTTTATCTCTCTATAAATGTTCATAATATGCAGTTGTAGATATTAAATAGGCCGGCGCAAAGTGGCTAGTATTCGCTTTGGATTCAGAGTCCGCCAATTCAGCAGGACAGCAATTCGATTTGGTGATTCTGTAGCAGGAACTAAACTAATGAAGCTGATGTTAACATAGAATGTAATAATTGTGACACGTAACCATGTTAGTCTTGTCCTGTAAGCAACTTCAAAACTCCATTTTGTATCCTTCTGCTTGACATAAGTGAATGAACTCTGCATAGCCTTTATGTACGAGTGTGTGTAAAAGGGTGAATGGTGAAAGAGCGGCACAGAGATGAGAAGAAGATTTAACTGTTTATGTAAGCAACAAGGTGCCAAATGTAAGTTACCAGTCAGTAAACTAATTAATGAATGGCTGAAAAATCCCTTTGATGCCAAAACACAACAGGAGATAACAAGGATGAGAAAGGCACACATCCTGCTAGATGGGCAGCAAGGACACACCAGGCATAAGATAAGAAGAGGATGAATGAGAAACAAATGTAACAACAGAAGCTGGGTATGGAAAACCCCCCAAAGCACTGAAACAAAGGATGCCAATCCCTATAAAAAAAGACTTTAAAAATGCCAAGTTGGGTGTCTCTCTCTCTCTCTCTCTCTCTCTCTCTACTGCTGTTCCATCAGAGCATAGATACATCTGTTCACCCCACTCCAAAATGCTGTCTCTAAGCTGCTATCTCCAAAATATTTCTCCAGCTGCTATCTTCTAACATCATCATCTACTCAACAAGCCAGGGTTGGCCACCCCATGCTGATATTGAGCAACTATTGCTGGTAACTATATCTGATATATGTTCACGGATGTTTTGTGTATGTGTGTAATGATGTGCATAATAATTTGTGTATGTTTGTATGAATGGTGTGTCCAAACCTCTACGGTCTAATTCATGTAACCAATAAATGTGGCATTTTGCCTTATTTCCCTTTGTAAGGTCTCACTCATGATTTGAGCAATTGGCAAGTTGTGCAACAATTGGAATCACTGTCCTGAAGCGATGGCTGCCCCGCCCACTGCAGCTCTGGCACTTGTTAAAAAGAAAGCCCCAGTGCTCACTGGGTGCTGCTGGGCAGGGGGTGATCCCCGCTGTCCCCCCACTGCCCCATGCTGCATGGGGGGCTCTGCATGAACCCCCTGACTTCCCCAGTTCCCCCACAGGTGCCCTGCCCAGGCCAGCTCCAGCCCTTTAAGAACAAAAAAACAAAAACCTGCACTTACTGCTCCTCCCAGTCAGGGGCGATTGCCGCTGCCCCACATTGCCTCATGCCTGCATGAGCCCCCCCAACGCCCCGAGGCCACTGCAGAAGTAGTGATTCCAGGGGCTTTTCTCCGCTTTTCTTTCCTTAAAAGGCCGAAGCTGGCCCGGATGGGGCACCTGTGGCGGGGCCGCGGGGAGCGAAGGGAGGTTGGGGGACTCGTGCAGAGCCCTCCATGTAGAGTGGGGCAGTGAGGGGCAGCAGGGATCTCCTCCCCACCCAGCAATGCCCAGTGAGTCCAGATTTTTTTTAAAGCACCAGGAGCTGGGGCAGGCGGGGGCAGCCATAGGGAGAGCTGGGGGAGTGGGGGCAGTCCCCCCTCCCCCAGCCCCTTGCTCCTAGTACTTACCAGTTCAGAGTCAGCTGCAGCTCCCTGCTGCAGCCACCGGGGACTGTCTGAATCATCAAAGCTCTCCGAATCTTTTCCGAGATTGGAAGAGCTTTGAATCAATTTGGACCTTTAAACTGGTCCCCGATTTGATTCAGAGATTTGGCCACTGAATCGGGCCAAATCTCCTCCGAATCAAATCACCACCTGAAGCTTTGCACAGCCCTAATATTAATACCTATTGTATCACTAGTCTAAATGATTCTGATAACAATAATAACCGATTTTAATTTATGGTTTATTCACAATTAAAAGACAGGGTAGATTTCTATCTTATAGACCAACTAACTCAGAGCTGTATAACTTTTTGTAAGCCATAGCTTTTTTCAACAGATGCTATCAATTATACACCGTTAAACTGACACAGTGTATGGCAGCAGACATGCCTTCTACAGTTGAAGCTGCAGAAACATTTCTATTCTAATATCCTATTATCAGCCACTTCTAAAATTTTCACCTACCAGGTTGTTATTTGCATGGTTATTCTATACCCTGGGGTGATTTCTTTGACAATCTGAGCAAAACTAGTTTCCTTGGAGAAGATTAAAATAGCACATACAAACTCAAACTCTTCTGTCCTTTTGCACATATGTTGGGGTACTTTCTAATTGCCTGTTATTTCTTTTGTAATGCATATTTTATACTACTTCAGCAACATGAATGTAATGGTATTAATACTGTGTATTACAAATTAAGAGACCATATAAATCAACATTCATATACTTTTTTATAACTAAAGTTAAGAATTATGGAAGAGTAATATCCATTGACAAAAACAACAAAGAAACATATCACTTCAGGTACTGTCTATTTTACTATCCACTTACTAGACATTTTCATTAATCCATACATTATGCACAGTACATCACACACACGTTACCTCACTACATAAATATGGCTAGGATAAGACAACTTGTTCATACGTGGCAGAAAAAAGGAGAATAAAATTATTTTCTATCATAAACCCATCACCATTAACACTTGACCTGCCTCAAGAAACACAGCTGAAGGAAAAATGGTTTTTGAAGATTTTTTTTTAATTTCTAGGTAGTTAACACCTATCAAGATTGATATGGCTGCATGAGAATACTGAAAATCATTAAAATAGGTTATATATTTTTTAAAAACCTACTTTCACTAACTATAGACTGCCTTTGTGTACTCCTAAAGATAAAAGACAGAACGGAACCATCCCATTTGAGGTTCCGTGTCCAGGTTCTGCCCTGCTGTCGGCACAATTCTCCTTTTCTCCCCAATGAAACTCAAGGATCCAGAGAACTCCTTCCATCAAGTATTGACTTCTGAATATTTCTTTGAGTCAACTTGTTCCCTTCCTCTATATCAATTTGTTCATCTTATCAGAAATAACAGATGACTGTACTAAGCTATACCAGGTTTCCATTAGCTCTGGTACCTTAGTACCACCGCATCTTTTATAGGTGCCCAGTTTCTCATGAGGTCTACTAGTTTAGCACAGTGGTTTGCAACCTTTGGCCCACAGACCTCTGGGGATCAACAGACTATATCTAAAGGGGTCACAAAACATGATTAAGATCAATCAAAAGTATGGGAATACCCACACCTACAGTTCAAAGGGGTCTGCACCTGCATTCAATTTTTTTTTTAGGGGTCTTTGAATGTAAAAAGGTTGAAAATCATTGCTTTAGTGAATGGAACACTTCTGCCACCTAGTGAGTCAATTAGAAGTGCATTGTTTCCATATCTGATCAGCACTGATATAAAGAAAATTTTATCAGCAATTGGTTGTTTTGGTTGATGTGGCCGATAATGCCACTGATAAATGCCCTGTGCATGCACACAACTGCAGCCCGGCAACGTGGAGAGCATCTGGTCCACGTAGTAAGTCTGTTGTGGGGGAAGGAAATGGGTGTGGGGGGAGCAGATTGAGACCCCCCCACAGTGAGGGAGAGAGTGGGGCTGGGGCAGGGCAGGTAACAGAACTGTGAGCAGCTTGTCGGGGGGGGGGGTGCTCCTGTCACGGCATGTACCCTGGGAGGACATGGGGGACGAGTGTCTTATATCTGGATGTGGTGGAGGGTGGGTTGCTGCTGCAGGCTGGAACTGGGGCTGGGCTGAGCTCTTCCTGGTGGGGGACTGGACGGGGCCACGCTGGGTTGTGGGGGTGATGGCAAATATTGGGCTGGCTGCAGTCCCACCCCATTAGCCCCCTCCCAGCATTGTCACTGCCCATCCCGAGCTCAGCCCCCCACCAGGAAGACCCCCACCCCCCATCCCAGTGTGGTAGCTTGCCCTCACCCCGTGCCCTCCCAGGTTGTATGCAACAGCGGGAGCTCCCCTACCACCCTCCCTTTATGAGCCACTTGGGGCTCATTCCCATGCTCTCCCCCAGCTGTGCAGCACCTGCCCCAGCCCCAGCCCCACTCCCTCCCTCACAGCAAGGACCTTGATTTGCAAACCCTTCCCTCACAACAGATTTACCAGCTGGACTCCACTCTCCATGCTGCCCAGCTGCATATTGGAATTGAATGCATATGATATGGCTTGCTAAAAATTGGCCATTGGTATCGGCCCCAACATTTTTAATCAGTGCACCCCTATAGCCAATAATTATTTAAATCATGGGGGGGGTGTCAATTTTGTGGAAACTGTGAAAAATGGTGATCTCTGCAATGGCCATGAAAAATGGCATTGGCTGCAATTTCCCAGGAAAATCAGCCAAAAAAAATGCTGGCTCCCTAATGGAAGCCAATGGTTCTTCCTGCTGCTGCGGAGCCCAGTCAGAAGACCACCCAGGAAAGGAAAGCACCAACTGACAAGGTGGCACAAAAGGCAGCACCAAAAGGTGGGGCTACGTGAAGGGCAGCCAGCAGTCAGGATGCCTACTGCCCCCTTGTCCCTCCCCGGGGCCTCTCTGCTAATCAGTGCCAAGGGGCAGGGCCAATCAGCATCAAGGGGTAGGGACACTGCAAAATCAGGTCTTTGGGCCATGGCCAAGCTGCAAAAAATGCTCTCTCTCACTGCAAGTCAGATAGGTCCCTACCAATAATATGCACAGTGAATAAATTGAGATCCTCCCTTGATCCCTGTACTTTATATTTATGTTTGAAGTGTGCATCTACATATACAGCATATAACTACTCTGATTTCTTATTCTATTCTGACAGATGTGGGGTTTTGCCATTTTGGGGGGGTACCTTGTATGCACATATAATTAATGCAACGTCGTGCCCTTAACAGTACTGCAGCCACAAAAAGGATAGAACTTAGAAAGACAAGACAGAACTTAGAATTTCAATAAATAAGTTCACTTTTTGGACAAATATGTGCATACCAATTTTTTAAATGCAACAAGCAAGCAAATCAAAGAGTCACCATCTATGTGTTTAACTCCTGAGTTCTCAAATGACTACTTACATAGCTCACATTCTGTAACAGTTTGGTCACACTGTGCAAGAGACATTGGAACCAAAAGCAGCTGAATAGTAGTTTTTGGTCCCAGAATTTCTATCATCTCATTTAGAATCAGTATTCAAAAGCTGAAGAAGCCAGAGCAGGAGCATACACAATCAGAAAGCAAAAGATGACTGCATCAGTGGTATTTAAAGATAATAGCACCCATGGTCACAAAGTAAATGAAGGAAGCAATAAATGGCTCAAGGAAGGATGACTCCTTAAGCAAAGTTGATGCATCTGATTAGTTCACAAGTTGATTAGTGCATATGTACTTATAACATCTGAAACCATTATTTTAATAACTTTGTTTTGTTTTGTTTCTTTAATACACAGCGAAATAGGTATATTCTTCTCTTTCACCAACCTATACTTACATTGGTTCCTCTAGATTGGATGTTTCTGTTTGGTGAATGAACAGGATGAAAAAAAGACCAATTGCAGGTGACAGTAACAAGAATGAGTAATGAAATGAATTAAGAGATAAAGCTTCTAAGTATACAATATTAGTTGCAGAAATGCTATTTTTCTGTGTTTGAATCCTCCTATATAAAGTATAATATCAGCCCCTCACTGATAAACCTAACACAACACATCATCAACATGACTAAATAGCTGATAATATTCTGATATTGCACACAGAACACCACATTTTCTCATTCAAACCTTTAGAAACACACTGAAGACAATCAGGTTTAAGGTACAATTTATTCCAGCATTTTCACTGGGATTTTATCTTGTGCTTTTTCCACATTTATGCTACCCCCCTCATAAAATTCATTCAACTTTTTCAGTTTTTTGCCTTTGCACTTCTGACTGAGCCTAAAAGCTGTCAAAGTTCTAATCTGCATACTTTGCACATGAGATCTCCTGAAGAAGTGTTTTTTTTCAAACCAGTTCTACTCACAATGTTAGCAGTGAGCAGCAGGTGCCACTTTGATACCTCATGCTCTTTTTCTTCACTGCTCTCTTCCTCTTTAACATCTCTGAAAACTCCCTCTTCTACCCAAACCTGATGCTGAACTCTTTACACACAGCCACACTTTCTGATTAATACTAATGCACCTGTTCCACTATTCCACTGAGCTTTCTTCATGTGGCCACTCCAACCCACAGTTCATGAATCTGTTCATTAGTTACCTTTCTTACTATTTGCTATAAATATTTATTAGATATTTTTTGCTACAGTTTGGATATTCTCCACTTATTAAGACTATATTAAGAGCTAAGAGACTCTGAGTGGCAGGTAAGGGTAAATGGTCAGTTCTTTACCCCCTTTTTTTTATAGATATATATTCAGGTCCCCTAATTCAATTTTGCAAGTAGTGATAAAAGTTGTAATTTAGAGACACTTCCTTATTTAGAAAAGCTGCGAATTGGGAAATGGTTTCTCAGTTAATGAACAGCTAGTTAAAAAAAGAGAAAAGGGTCTGTAGAGATTGCCTACTGCTCCACAATTAAAGTTTGTTGTTCAATTCTTCTCATTCATGTATGCCTGTGGTTATTGAACCCAAAAGTCTCTACAGCACAGGCAATTGTACTCTATATGCTTAATGAACTTTGGCAAATAAGGTGAAGATTTAATCTCACTGTGTGATTTGAGGATGGTAAAAGTAGCACTCTTTCTCATCTGTTGCAAGGGTATTACAGAGTTTTGAGCCTGATGCCTTGTCTACTGTAAGTCTATATCTGTGAACACACATTCTTGAAAAAACATGTCTGAGAAGTGCAGTTGTCACAGACGAGTCCTAAAAGGAAAGAAAATCCCAACCTTGCAGACAAGAAATAAATGATCCCTTAAGGGTAATAAGAGTTTTGTGTACAAGTTCCATAAATCTTCAAACTTATTTTTAGTTCCACAGCTCTGTACAATTCTACCTGTCTGCCTTCTCAGTGTTCTTTCATAAATTTGTCCATGATCTCTGTTCTTCCATTGCACTTGTCTCCTTTCTTTGTGCCTCCTGCCCCTATATGATTTATGTCAAAACCAACCTTCCTTCTTCTGGAAACTCAGCCGTCATTCCTTTCATATCAATGCTAAAACTAGATTAACATAAACAACAATTAAAGTTTAATGTTCTAATTTCATTAGGAAAATGTTGGAATGAAGAGTTTTGACCATTGTGAAGCTTTCCTCTAAGTGGTGAAAATTGCAAGATTTATCTAAACTAATTTTTCTCTTGAGAACATTTTGTGTTTAAGAATCAATATTTTCTGAAGGGGAGGGAAAAAATATTTTGTTGAAAAAAATTGTATTCGAGTCTAAATATCACCTGTTCCAAAAGCAATCCACATTCATGAAGGAAATCTCCACTGTACTGAACATATAGTAGCAGCAAGGCTGTATTTCTTCACTTGAAAATAAATATAGGTTATGGAGGTTACCTGTCTTACTGTGAATCTGGTATAATAAATTTATTGTTATAACAGGAAATTTGTTTTTCCTGTTTTATCCTATCAATCAGTTTCCCAGTCTAATACAACAAATATAGGGAGAACAATCCCAATATGACTTATTACCATATTTCCTCACATACATATACTTCCCCTCTCCAAACTCAATCCCACAAAATTGGGCTCTGTGTTTTAAGTGGGGAGGCTATTTCTTCACTGAAAAAGCAGAATGCCTGGAGCCACTGTGAAAACCATGCAGCTGCCTAAGATGGCAGAGTCCTGTGTTAACCCTTGTATGGGCATAGCTATTGCCTGAGCACTGCAGCATGTGCCTGAAGCAGCAGGTGAACTCTTGGCAACATCTTGATGAGTCTATAGTATGGAAACAACTTTATTAATAGGAACTAGTTTAAAAAATACATACACTAAAGAATTAAGTTTTGCTACTACCCTTGCAAAGGTCCAGGGGTCTAACCCTGTGCAACACAACCCTTGACATAATCTGGGTGAGGCAGGTATCTCACCAGGAACTTCCTGGTGCCACACTTACTGGACACACTGTGTTCCCATGAAGGACTAACTCTATGTACAAAGTCGGCCATGACTCAGGGGCAGAAGGCCGGATGTATGGAATCCCTACATCCTTTCTTCCAAAATCACAGCACATGCTTTATGTGAGGTTGTGTTCTTTGCAAGAAAATTAAGTAATTTATATATACACAGGTTTGATTGGCCACTTGTAGAAGTGTCAGAAGGCTATTTGCAAGTAAAACACTCAAAGCATTGGCAAAGGAAAAGGACACAATATTAAAAGCAGAGTATGTCAGTGATTTATTTAGCTTACCTTCTGAATTTTGAAGATTTTGTCAGTTACTATTCTATTTAAACAACATGGACAATGAGGAAAAACATGAGACCAAGAGTGGTTGGTTACAAGCAAAAGATGTATTGAAGAAAGCGAGGTTTTAAGTATGACTGGTAAGTGTTTTCTAACTAGTTGTTTCCCACCCACACCCCACACCCCAAATCAAACAATCAGAAAAATGTCATTTTGTTGACACAAACTATTTGTAAAGGGAGATGCACTGAAATAGCCCCTTCTTACTTGATTTTTTTTAAATACTTCAAAAATCAAATTTAACATTTTAAACAACTTTTAAATGAAAAAATATATTTTTCCTGTTTGAAAATAAAGATAATTTCAAAGTTTTAATTCATACTACTTGGGATTAAAAGGTTAAAATTTGAACCAAATATTGGACTGGCTCTATATGATCCCTTCCTTGCCCCTTTTACAGCTCCAAAAGAACTGCAATTTTTAAAAGATGGAGGACAAAAAAAAATAAAGGATTTTCTGTTCAGCCCCAATTACATATTATTTGCCAGCTCTATCAGTACTGTAAACAAGGCTGATGTAATACAATTTGAACAAACACTGCTTTTTATTTATGCCCCCAGGACATGATATGTAAAGACAACATTTCAATTTTTCCCTCTTTTTGATGGAGGATTAGTTATAGGAGCATCCTTTTATTTCAGTGTACCTTCTCCCCCTCCTCTCCATGGACTGACACCTTGATGGGTTAAAGAGGCTTGCATGTACCAATGACCTTAAGACAAACACCATCAGGAGTCTTGTACTCCTTGTAGGTTCACCCATGGCGGTAAGGTCAAAGGTGAGGTATCAGATGCACACCAGCCCAACACAATATAACAAAGACCTCAAAATTAGAACAGATAGATGAAGATTGGCATACTTCTCAACAGCTGCAAAGGCAGATGAAGGCTACAGTGGAAGAGTAAGCCCAGTTCTCTTGGATCTCCTTGCCACTGGACACAGGTTTCGCCACCACCAAAATCCGTGCAATTGCCAACGCAGAACGGCCTCCTCATGTAAAATAAGTCACAGACAGGTTTTCCCCACTATATCCAACATCTACCACAATAACCAGTCACAAATACCCATAACCTCTACAAAGTCCTGCAGCAATGGATGAGTGATGGCAATGGTGGTATATCATAGAATCACAGAAGTAGGGTCGGAAGGGACCTTGTAGATCTTCAAGTAAGACCCCCTGCCTGGGCAGGAGAAAAAACTGGGCTCAAATGATCCCAGCTAGGTAGGCATCAAGCCTCCTATCCCTTGATTGAAGTAGGAAAATTGAAATGTTGGCATATCCCTTGGCCTTGAGTGGTTTACTTATTGAACTTTTGACCCAATGATGCAATTGTAAATGGAGTGCATGCTCAGTTGAGGCTGATCTTCTAAATGAAGTTTTTGCATTATTTTTTCACCCTCCCAAGAAGATCACATGGCCAGGAACAGCACAAACCAATTCAGGAGTGGGCAATGAGCCCAAAATTGATGTGGATCAGGTGAGGGAACACCTTGAGAAACTGGATATTCTCATGTCTGTGGGATCAGATGGAATGCACCCAAGGGTCTTGAAACAGCTGGCAGACATCATTGCATCCCCCTTGGCAGGGATATTTGAAAAATCATGGAACTCGGGTGAGGTCCCAGATGACTGGAAAAGAGCCAACATGGTCCCTATCTACAAGAAAGGGAGGAAGGATGACCCGGGGAACTATAGACCAATCAGCCTGACATTTGTCCCTGGAAAAATCCTGGAGAGAATTGTCAAAGGATCTATCAGCACCAGACTAATGGAAAGCAAGCTTCTGACTGCCAGCCAACATGGCTTTGTGACTGACAGGTCTTGCCTGACCAACCTCATCTTCTATGACCAGGTAACATGTGTCCTGAACAAGGAAGATGATGTGGACGTCACATATCTGGACTTCAAGATGACCTTGGACCTACTTCCCCATGATGTCTTCATGATTAAGCTGGGGAACTGTGACCTTGATCATCATACGGCCCAATGGCTAGGCAACTGGCTATGGGGTCGGACTCAAAGAGTACTAGTTGAAGGGAGAAAATCAAGCAGGGTGACCAGCGGAGTTCCTCAGAGCTCAGTACCCAGGCCAGTACTCTTTAACTTTTCCAACAATGATCTGGATTTGGGAGTCAGATGTGAACCGGCCAAGTTCGCGGTCAATGCCAAATTACAAGGGAGAGTGGTCACACCACAGGACAGGCTAGGGATACAGCCTGACTTGGACACACTCTCAAGGTGGGCTGGCCAAAACCTGATGGCCTTCAATGCAGAAAAGTGCAAGGTGCTCAACCTCAGTAGGAAGAACCCCCAGCATACTTACAGGCTCAGCAGTGCTACACTTGCTAGCACCACTACTGAAAGGGACTTGGGGGTCTTGATAAACCACAGGATGAATATGAACCACCAATACAATGCTGTGGCTGGCAGAGCAAACCAAACTCTGGCATGCATCCCCCAGTGCATCTCAAGCAAAACCAGGGAAGTCATCCTTGCACTTTACTCGGCCCTGGTGAGACCACAGCTGGAGTACTGCATCCAGTATTGGGCCCCCCACTTCAGGAATGATGTGGAGAAGCTTGAGAGAGCCCAGAAGAGAGCCACTAGTATGATCCTAGGTCTGGAGGGAAGGCTGTACAAGGAGAGGCTGAGGGACTTGGGACGCTTCAGTTTGTACAAGAAAAGGCTCAGGCGGGACTTGGTGGCAGCCTACAATTACATAAGAGGGGTAAATGAGGACCTGGGAGAACACCTGTTCACCAGAGCTCCCCAAGGGATAACAAGGCCTAACCACCTTAAATTCCAGGATGGCTGATTTAGACTAGACATAAGAAAAACGTTCCTTACAGTGCATGTGTCCAGGGTCTGGAACAAACACCTGCCTGAGGTCGTGCAAGCACCTACTCTGAACTCCTTCAATATCTGCTGAATTTATTTCTGGCTGGGGTCACTTGATCCCAGCTGACTTCCTGCCTATGGCAGGGTGGCTGGACCCAATGATCTCATGAGGTCCCTTATAGCCCTTAATGAATATATGAAATCATGATGAGGGGGCTAGAAAAGGTGCCCCAGACATAAGCTGTCTCACCTTACCTAATCTGACTGGATAGCTGCTACCAGGAAGAATCATTCAAAGTGCAGCTGAAACACAAAAATGTCCTTTGCATCCCAGATTGTACAAACCCTACTAGATAACCCAGTGACAGACCTGAACATAGAACAGGTATGGTCATCTGAGAACTCCTGTGAGACAACAGCGATATTGCCACTTTCAGTGAGACCAGGAGTGCAGACAAAGGTCATCTGATAGAGAAGAGGGATGGCTTTATATTCTTCTGAAAAGGGAAACCTGCAGATGGCAGCCGAATGCATAGTGTTGATTTCACCATTAAGAACCAGGTTGTCAGCTGAATGACTGAATTCCCTGCTGGCATTAACGAAACACCTCATGACTGTCTGCTTCCAGCTGACCAACAGTCATCAGTGCATATGCCCTAACACTCAATGCCAGAAGGAACAGTTTTATGCTGACCTTGAAATCCTGTTTATCATCCTGAAACAGGATAAGATCATCCTCCTTGGAAATTTCAGTGCGGGAATTAGCCAGGACTTTAACATGTGGAAGGGCACCATTGGTAAGAAAGGAGTGGGCAAAGGCAATTCTAATGGCATTCTTTTACTCAGTAAATGTGTAGAGCATGACCTTGTCATTACTAACACTAATCTTCAGGCAACGTGACAGGTACAAAACAACATGGCAACAACCAGATTCAAAAAATGGCACCTCTTCAACTATGTCACCGTAAAAGCATGTGATCTAAAATATGTCATATCACCTGATACCATCAGGACTGATTTGACAACAAGAACACTGAGACCAAAACCCTTCTTGATCAGAAGAGAAAAGCTGTCTGTGACTGACAAAACCATCTTATGTCCAGTCAGAAACATGGAACTTTTCACTGGCTTAAAGTTGAAGCCCAGAAGATTAGAGAAATCAAAAACAAATGGTGGGATGAGAAGATGAAAGAAATCCAACAATTTGTTGACAATCGTGACGTGTGGAGCTTCTTCAGTGTAATCAAAGCTGTGTACAGACCAAATTCTTGAGGACTGACTTCGCTTAGATCTGAAGATAGGATTACACTTCTCAAAGACAATTCCATCAAAAACCGCTGGAAGCAGCACTACAAAAAGCTCCTGAACCAAGAATCAATGGTAACTGATGAAACCATCAAATCCATCCTGTAGCATCCAGTAAGGGAAGCACTTGCCCTTCCACCAACCTTTGTAATAGTCCACCAGGCAATAAGACAAATGAAAAACAACAAAGGATGTAGCCCTGATGGCACAGCAGCTAAGGTTTTCAAAATTGGTGGGGAAACTATGACCATCAAGCTCCACACAGTTTCTCAAAATCTGGAACACCAAGGAAATTCCCACTGACAAGAAATGCCAATATTGTCACCATTTTTAAAAAGGGAGATAAGTCTGACTGTGGAAACCATCAAAGTATCACCCTCCTTTCCATCTCTGGGAAGATCCTTGCTCAAATTCTGCTGAACTGACTGCTCCCTCTTGCCAAGGAAATCCTTCCTGAGTCTCAATACAGCTTCAGACCATTGAGAGGCACCATGGACATGCTCTTTGCAGCCTGGCAGATCTAGAAAAATTCTGAAAACAACACCAGGAATTATATATGGCCTTTATTGATCTGACCAAAGCTTTTGACTGTTAATTGTGAGGCTCTATGGACGATCTCATTGAAGTGTGGCTAACCAAGGAAATTTCTCACCATCCTAAGACTCCTTCATGGCCATATGACTGCCTCTATGCTATGCAGTGGCTCCACTATGGAGCCCTTTTCCATTTTAACTGACAACAAGCAGGCCTCCATGATTGCACCAATTTTGTTTTCCATCTTTCTTGCAGTCATCAAAATGCTTATCTGTGACTGTCTGCCACATGGCAATGGCATCAAGTACAGGATGGATGGGAACCTTTTCCATCTATGTGCCAAAACCAAAGTTACTTTAGCCTCAATTCTGGAACTTCAGTATGCTGATGACTGTGCTGTCATTGCACATATGGAAGAGGACCTACAAACACCCTTAACTACTTCTCTCAACCATACTAGTGCTTGGGACTAACCCTTAACATAAGAAAAACAAAGGTGCTTTACTAGCCTGCTTCAGGCCATTGAACTCTTCCAGCAAAGATCTTCACTGAAGGACAAGAGCAGTACAATGTTGAACACTTGGCATACCCTGGCATCTCTCAAGGAAGGCCAACCTCAACAAGAAGATCCAGTATAAGATCCAGTGTGCCAGATGTGCCTTCAAAAAACTGAATCATCATGTGTTCAACAATCACGACATCTGAAGTTGAACAAATCCCAACTCTTCTCTACAGTTGTGGAGATTGGGTGACCATCTGAAAAGCTGGAACACCATCACCAACAACACCCGTGGAAGATCCTTGGCATAAAGCAGGAGGATAGTTGCACAAATGCCAGCATCCTCACCAATGCCAGCACCACTAGTATGGAAGCGTTGATTATTCAACATCAGTTGTGGTGGATAGGGCACTGTGCACACGTCTGATGTACATTTATCAAAACAACTGGTACACTCCTAACTCAGCCAAGGACAAAGGATACACAGGGAGGCAAAGAAAATGCTTCAGGGACACCCTCTCAAGGCAAATTTCAAGAAGTGTGGCACTGATACCACAAATTGGGAAAAACTAGCCTGGGACAGGGCTACAGGGTGACACCATGTGAGAAAAGATGCATCTTATTTTGAAGTAAACCAACTTGTCCTGGAGGCAGAAAAATGACAGAAACAGAAGGAAAGGAAAAAAGCCAAGAAATCTATGGTCCAACCTTCCCTTTAACCAGTGCCTGTGGTGTTTGCCAGGGAGTCTGTGGTTCTAGGATTGGCCTTCTTAGCCATCAACAGACTCATTTACAACCCTTTACTTGATCTGTAGGAGTGACCATCTTCAACCATGAGGGACTGAACTTCTCCCCCTACTGGTATATACTTTTTCATAAAAGGCCAGAAACTGGATTGCAAGTGGTTGAAATCATTGACAAATTTTTCTTTGCTCAAATAAAATGTTAGGTGTTTTATATGTTAACATTAAGTCTGACAATTTATATTAATTGTAAAACTGAGGAAAAATGAAAACATTGAAACTACTGTTTCATTTTTTGATGAAACATTTTTATGCTAAAATTATTCCTTCCAAATTAACTGCAATTTTATTATTTTTAATATTAAAAACAGAATGAGAACAACTCAAATGAAATACATCTCTACTTTAGGTCAGACACAGCAATTTTCCACACAAAACAAAACTTTTTGGTTTTTCAGTTTAACCAAAAAAATCCTCAAATATCAATTACACAAATCTGACCTTGACCCCTTTTTTTACATTGCCTAATATACATACACCTGCACCTTTTGCACCTGCATCACTTTACATGAAGCCTAGGTACACAGTCACCCTTTTACAATATTACCCTGCCAACCACACATAGGGTGGGAAATGCTGTCGGTGCCATGGTGAGCAATATAAATATCAGCAATATGCTAGCTGCCCTCTTAATTATACAACCGCCTGTTTGCCAAGGCAGCAGGGAGGACAAAACCCAACAAACTCATGCTTATATGAGGGATGAGAGACTGGAGAGAGCAATGTCAGTTGTAGAACAGGAACAAGCATGCAATGGTAACTGGCCACACAACAAGATCAGAATAATCATTCAAATATGTGTGCATGCTCATTTTTATTTTGAAATCTAATAATATGGCATAAGCACATTTGTAGTGAATATTTTAAGTACATTTATGTCACCTAGCTTGTCTTAAAGCGACTTTGACAGCTTCTACAGAACAGTCCGTTTTAACACTGTCCGTTCAATCCCTCCAAGATATATTCCTGCATCCTTGCTATACTCCACTTAATTTTAAGCTAGACATTGTGATCACCAATGAAAATAGGTGTTCTCTCATTCTTCTGCTTTCACAAGAAGGAGAGAAATAAAAGTGCTAGATCTTTCACCGTGGATTGGGGATCTCAGATTGAGGGGGGGGGTGGGGAACAAGTAAATAAATCAATAAATCAGAGCCATCCAAAACTTTCTGAAATCCTAGCATCTCAGACTCTGGTAAACTAATTTCACTTTTAGTCAAGCAAATACTTCGTTATACCAGGAGAAATTAAATATAAATATACAGTAGTCTCCATTGGAAGAGGAGGGGTGTATCTCAGAGAGTGGAGATGGGTGTGTGTGTGGAGGGGGAGGGGGAGGGGGGGGAGGGGGCAGCACAAGTTTCCATGAGCTGAAGCTCACTTTCGCAGATGCTAGGAAAGGACATGCAGAAAGCAGAGTATAAGTTGGAGAGAGAAATTAGAATATAAAAAACAATCCAGATAACTGTGAAGTATCTGTAGGCAATTGTTGACTGTTTAACCAATGTAAATTATAGTCGGCCATTTCTAAGCATTTAACAAAGCATGTCTTGATAAATGCATTATTTGCTTCACTCCTTAATATGCCAGTGATAACTGCATTTCCTGAACTAATTCACACTCTCATCAGGCAACGCGTAAGTGTAGTAACTGTAATTTAGAAAGGCATATGTTGTGCCAAAAATGAAGGGCTGGCTAAGCCCCATTTAGTAATTAAAAGATCTTTTAAGCAACCCCAAGATGCAGGAAAGAGAAAAGCAGGATGGGCAAAAAAAGTAGGGTTTCAGGTTTGGGGGAAATTTGGGAGACAGGATTTATTATCTTCATATTTCAGTGTGGGGAGATTAAATGGCTTTCCTGAAGTCAAACACGAAGTCTGTGGCAAAGTTTTGAATGGAGCCCAGCCACCCTGAGTTATAGATCAGTGATTTTTAAGGAGACAGAAGCTGTTCATGTAAGTCTCAAAAGGTTGTGCCTTGGGTCCTCAGCTGTAAAATATAAAGGGCATGCCTTATTGGGAAAAAGTTAAGGTCACAGATGAAAAATGTTAGAAATAAAAGAAATATTAATTATAAACTCCACTAATTTCTGCCTTTAGTTGTACCTATACAGCTCCACACGACTCCGTGGGGTTGCAATAAATAGATTTAAGTTGCACAAGCAACATTCTCAGTACTAAATATTAATATGTAAAATAGTAAAATGTTTAGACTTCATGAAACAAAAAGGATTGCTGTTCGCCCTTTTATTTTGCTAACGTAATTTTAGCATGTAATCTTGAAGGCACTGCAGTCAGGACTGAAATGCTGAACATCTATACTTGTTCAGATTGATTTGTCTGTAAGTAAACACATTTTTCATTTTTCTAAGGGTATCTGACCATCAATTGCCATAATTGGGTGGTGACATTTCTTTAAATTAAATCAAATTACCATTAACATTTGTTTATGGAAATCATGGTATTGTTCACTTTACAAGTAAGCCATTGGCAAGGTTTGAAGGACTTAATTCCGTTAGCTGAGTAAGCATCCAACCCCTCAAATCAAATGGCAAAAACTGGATATTTCCCCATAGTATACATATCCAATTTTTAATCCACTCTAATGCTTATGCTCCAATTACTTATGCTTGCATATCCAAATAGTCCTTGGTCCTATGGAGACTGAAACAGCTAAATGAGCTGGGCTTTTGTGAATAGGAACAAGAAATTCTTGACTGAAAAGTTAGATATATCTGTATGTTTGCACAGGATTGTGGCCTTAAACCATACCAATTCTTCTAAACTGTCAATTACCCCTATAATGGCTCAGTCCAGGTCCCATTTAAGTCAACTTGAACATGCCAAGTACCAAATGGTTCAGGATATAGCCCTAAATAAGAAGTTTTGCTCACCTTCTTGGGGTCTACATATGCTTTAACTGGGGCTGTTCAAATCATGGCTACTAAGCTCCAAGTCCAATAGCTTCTGCATCAATGTTTGGGCAGTTGTATTGTAAACACTAATTTCCCTTAAATAAAAATACAGTAATTCAAAATATGTTTTTTAGAAGCACAGAAGCAAAAGTGTGTTTTAAGCAATGAGTAACATTAATCATGACTAAATACAACATTTGCATTAGTCAAACTTCTACTCTAAGTGTAAAATAATTAGCAGTCCTATTTTCATCTTCATTTTTTTGCATCTGATTTCACAGAAAGGAGATGCTTTAGTTAAAAATGAGGGCTAAATAAAAGACTAGTTGAAGAGTCCATAATTAGGCCATGTCCTTGATCCCAGCCCACTGTGCTTTCTCTTTAGAAAAAAGGATATTCTTAGGTGGGGAATGGTGGGCTGAGTCCTAAACAATAAGTGATGCTTGGAAAGTCCATATGTATTAGTCGTATAGTCCCTTGGTTAGTTTTCCATTTAAGATCTTAGAAATCCTTTTTATTGTTTGACAATTCCAATGAATTCAGTTGCATCTGAAGCTTGCTGCCTAACATACGAAAGCAGTAGGCCTGTGCAAAGCAATTAGCATTTGCTTTGGATTCGGCCGATTCAGGTGACAGCGATTTGATTTGGTGATTTGAATCACTGTCTTGAATTGATTTGGCTAAATTTGATTCAGAGATTTGGCCACCATCAAATGAGCTGAATTTCCAAATCAAACAGACCCCATCCCCCGCCCACTCTCCCAGACCGTCAATGGCTGCCCCACCTGGCCCCAGGATCCCAGCGCTTTAAAAAAGCCCCGCACTCACTAGCTGCTGCCAGGCTGGGAGGCAATCTCCACTGCCCTCACCTGCCCTGCACTGCATGGGAGGGGCTCTGCCATGAGCACCCAGAGGCCCTGATGACCACTGCAGCAACTAGTTAGGTGCAGGGCTTTTTTTGTTTTGTTTTTGAAAGTGCCAGAACAGTAGGGCTGGGTGGGGCAGGGCTTGGAGAGCAGGTGGGGGGTGGGGTCTGGCAGGGGTCACCCCATGGAACCCTCCCCTCTTCTCCAGCCTCCACCCCCCCACTTACCAGCACGGAGCCCAGGCCTAGCTCCCTGTGATGGCAAACGGGGACTCCTCAAATCTCTGAATCTTGTCTGAATCAATTCAGAAAAAAACTCAGAGCTTTTAATTTGTCTTCCACTTTGATTCGGATTCAGAGATTCAGCTGCCATATCGGGCCGAATCTGCTCCGAATCGAATTAGCAACCAAAGCTGATCAACACAGCCCGAGAAAGCAGTAAACAAATTTTCACTTGTATCTCTGTGAAAACAGAATAACAAAGGCTATGTAGAAGAGTCTTAATTAACACAACCAAATATAACAGTTTTAATTACCATGATGGAGAGAGGCAAACTTCAGGAACATTAAGATATTCTTCTAAATGGGCGAGCAGTAAAGACAATAAAGTTCATCTCAGGATATAGGTGGCATCTCTGTTTCTTGTCATTTTGTAAAAGCCATGTAGCAGATTTAGTTTCTCCCACAGAAATTTACTCCAGTGCTACAGGGACTCTACAGTGCATGTTAAACGCCATAAGCCTAATACAATAAATGTCAAAGGCTACTGCTCAATCACTGATTTGTACCACATCTCCCTCCCTCTCCATCCTGGTTACTTGTTTTATTCTCCAGCTTTCTATTATCTGGTGGTAGGATTTCTGTTTCAAGAAATTATTTTACTTACCCATAAAAGCTGCCAACGCACATTTTGGAAGCATATAAAGAACAAACAAGTTCTGCTGGACTTCATACTCTAATTTTCCAGAGACATATGTATTACAGTGTTAGTCTGTCCAAAATATTGAACCTATTGTTACAGTGAAATGTCAGTACAGTAACTAATATAAAAAAAACACTCTTACACATATTAATATTTTCATGTTTGGGACTGTGGACCAATGTATTTAAATCAAAAGTTCAAATGATAACCAAGAAAGAGATCATAAACTAATATGATAGGGGAGTCCATTGGCATTTTTGTCTTCATTTGGCTGAGTGTTTGCATAAGACCAGACTAGTCATTTGTTAAAACAAACCTGGGGAAGACCTTCCCAAGATTAGTGTGCAACAAAAGCATAACATGGAAGAAAATATGATGCATAATGTGCCCTCAAAAATATAACACTGAAATCCTTAAAAATATATGAACTGCATTTCATATATTAACCCAGTAATTCTCTGCTAGGGTGCTGAGACACCCTGGGATGTCATGAAATCTTTTAAAGGGTAGATAAGTAAGTGTGGGGAGATAAGTGTAGGTTCAAGCTTCTCCCTGCCTGGACACTGCTCCATCTCAAGTGCCCAGCCTCTCTGCAAAGAGATAATCCCTGTAATACATTTGTTTTTGAAACAGGATACTACTCAATTTACATTTATGAAAAGGTGCCTCAAGTCAAACAAGGTTGCATTAGCTTAAGAAGTTTCAGATTGGTGGCCAACCTAGTTTGGTGAGCACTTAACACATCCAGAAAACACCCACGTATTTGTATGGATTCCTATAGGTTTGAATCAGTGATAGATATTAACCAGCAGGTAACCAGAGCTACACAGACAGTCAGATATACTGCATTACTATTATTGATTGCATTTTAAGAATTGGGACATTAATTTTAGTGAGACTATTAGAGCCCTGGATAGTAACTTGCATTGACCACATACCAAATTAAATCTGCAAACCTGCATCTAATCAAGGCTATGAATTTCATAAGTGTGAAATATTAGGTAGAAAGTCAGGATCAAGACCGTCTCAAATAATAGCCCTCTCCTTTTTTCCCCATTCTTAAATACCTCATCTGAAAACTAAGCAGCTGGAAAAACTAAGTATGATTTCTTTCCAGAAGTGTGAGAATTCAGTAAGTTCCTTTGTCAGAGTGCAGTGGCACTGCATCCTGTGAAGTAATCCCAAGTCAGGGCAAGGAAACAAGAGGCAAGAATGTACATACATTACGGGAAAGGTTATTAAACTTTTTTTTTTTTTTTTTTTTTTTAAAGTCGGGTCTATATTCTGCCCCTTATTTTGTCTTTGAGGTTTCAGCTTGCTTCTGTCCTCTCCAGACACTATTGCAGTAACTTCATTATAGACAGGAAGACAAAAGCATTCACAGTTCATTCCATGTCAGCTGATAAGTAGCACTGCCTATAGAATGCTATTCCAACATGGATGACAATAGCACAAAAGTAGCAAAGGCACAAGTGATAATGTTTCAGTGCATGCCTGAGGGAACTCGGCATCTCTGAGGCTCTTAACATTCCAACCTGCTTTTCATGAATGTTTTTTAAAAAATGAAACGCTAAACTGAAAGAACAGGATGGGGCTGAGGAAAATGCAGAAAGAGGAGGTAGAGCAAGACTTTCTCCTGAACTCATATGTTTCATTTATTGTAATTCGCCATCTAATAGACCATCCTGTAAACATCACAGTGCTCATTCATGTCAAAGTATCACATAGGCTTTAAACAGATGTCTTATCTAATGATCAGCAACAGCAAACAGCCTGGTAGGCTGTCCCTGAATTGACCAACAATAACTGTACAGGTGCATACCACAGAGTCCTGGCAAAAAACATTACCACGTTTTATCATTCATACTTTGCAAGTACTTGAAGCAGGAAAATGGACATGTATGCCTATAGGATTACAAGACAAAAATCCTTCTCCTAGGAAAAATGCAGCATCTGGTTACAGACACTGCATTAGAGAGAGATAGTCAGCCATGTTAACCTGAGGTTAGCCAGAAGGTAGGGCAGTGCAGCACCTTACAGACGACTCATTTGAAGAGGTATGAGATTTCATACACTATAGCCTACTCCCTCAGATGCTATGAATGGATTTTCAGAGCTGGCATCTAGATCCACTGCAAAGCCATATTCCTATTTAGTACACCTGCTCTCTGCAACCCCACTGATAGAATCTGACAAAGTAGGCTGTATCCTACAAAAGCTCATTTGACTCTGAACAAGTAAATATATAAGATGCCAACCTGCCCGGCTTTCCGTCTAGACATTAGTCAGCCATGTTTGTCATCTTATTTCAGTAGCAGGTAAATACTTCAGAGAAAGATGAAGTCAAATGTAAATTAATTATGCAAGACAGAGATAATTATGCAAGATATTCTTATTTTATCCTACTTAAAATTAGCTTATATTCAGAAGCAGGTATTTCAAACATACATCCGAGTATACTTTGCAATTTCAGTTCTTATAACAGAGATTGAGCCAGTATTTTGTAGCCAAATCACACATTCTTTCAGGGTGTGATTTCTAAGAGTGCTCAGCATTGGCCCAGTTCTGTTTCCGTTGAAGTCAGAAGGAACTTACATAATTTATTCCACTCTTGAACATAGTCTTACATAGTCTTGTAAACAAAGCAAGTCATCTGATCACTAATCCAAACCACAATGAGCTACAAACCTACCAATTAAAAATAATATGGTATGACTCCAGCTCTCACACACTTATGTAGCACTCCCATCATATAAAGAGGGAGATGCTGGCTATCAAAAGTAATCCATTTGAAGTTGCTTAGTGGTAAACCTGAATAAATAAATATTTGAAAACATAGCTTCTTCCATTTATCAATGTCCAACAGCAAATTAAGATCACTTAGTACATTACATTAATTTTGCTCAGTTATTTCAGTCTCACAGTTTTATTATGCTGTCCATCACATTATCCAGTCCATTTATTCCAGGAACACATTTTAAGCTCTGATAGTTGGAAATGTAACAAACAATAGTAATAGGACTTATATTTTCATTGCTAAATGAAAATCAGTCTTAGAATTTAATTGAATTATTGGGTTTAGGGTCAGTTCAATATTAGATCTCTAATCATGGCACCTACTGGAAGGTTAGTTCAATATTAGAACTGTACCTATGACACCTGCTGTGGTGTTCTGAGATTCCTGTAGAGATTTGGGGATTTGTTTAACTCAAATAGTCCATTGTTTCCTGGGTACACTTGCCCCACAGGAAACTTCCTACTTCAATAAGTGGTCAACAAGATACCTAACATAGTCCACAGAAAAGGACTCACAGTCCTGGGGTTTCTCTAGCCCAAGAAAGTGCAGCTGGCTTCATGCTGCTCCCTCAGCACTGCAATGCAGTCCCTCTCTCCCATGGGCGAGTTCCCTCACACAGCCTCACAGTGCTGCTGCCTATAGCCTTACCAACCTAGGTCTTTTGCCAGACTCTGGGAGTTCTTGCCTCTAGTCTACCACCAACCAAGTCAAGCACCCTCTCCCTCTCAATCTCTACCATGTTGGCTTCTTTTCCTGGGAGTCTTTAACTTCCTATGGGCAACTAATTCTCCTCTGCAGCTGGTCTAGTACAGCTGACTGTAGTCCCTGCAAGCCTGCAGACTACTCCAGCCTGGAGCATGCAGTCTGCTGCAAGCCTTTGCCAGCCAGTCTGCTACAATTCAATTCAGATGTAATACATCTGTTTCCTGTGAACGGGCCCAGCTCACTCAATGAACTGTTTCCATAATACAGTGCAACAATTTAGCCATGAGAAACTGCAGTTTAAGAAGAGTAGTCCAGTCCAGATCTTCAACCAAAAGGGGAAACAGAGTCACAAGACATCTTGTATCAAGGCAACATAGCAGGTTATATTGATGAAAATTATTGGCCAATACAAATTATTCTTATTCTGGACTTTTCATCTGAGTAAAGTTGGAGGAAAAAAGTGTTGAAATACTATAATACTGTGCAAATTCTGATTTTTTTTAATTTTTATTTTTTTTACCAGCTCTAAGCAAATATAATAGGGTTATTTATTTATTAGATTTATATGTTTCCTTTCCCCCAAACATGCTGAGGGCACCATAGACTAAAAAGCAAAACAGCTTAACAAATAGCAAATAAAAATATAAATAAGATCTATACAACAACAACAACAACAAAATCTCCAAATAATGGCCCATAATTGGATAGCCAAAGTTTTGAAAGGTCTTGCCCCTTGGCATTTCCTCCCCCCAAAAAGATTATTTGAGTTAAAATGAGTTTTGGTTGCAAACATGCTTTCAAATTTATTTTAAAACAAACTTCTTAAAAAGAAAGCTTTTTCTTTTACACTTTTGGTTGGACAAAAATGGCAATTTACTTGTTGTTTGAGACCACTAGAATCTTGATTCTTTCAGAAATGCCAGAGAATAACTGCCCTGCCAATCATTGGACTGCCTCATTCTGATTTTTTGAATCTGGGAAACTTCTAAAAACATTAAGCACAAATCCTGTTAAAAAGGTACTGAAATTTATTTTAAACAACCCTAGGCACTGCAGTTTTTTCATGTGTGTTGCTTCCATGCATGCCTTTTCTTGGAGTCATGCACCAAGGGACCAAGAATCACATGGAAAGTAAGAATTCAAGTTTAGTGTTGCATATGGACCTTTCTTTTCTGCAAGATGCCCTGCTGGAAAAAAACTTCGTGGAATGCAGAGATGGTAGCTATGTGGAGATGGTAACTATGCAGAAACATCTAGCCCATGTGACTACAAGAGCACAGATCGATGAAGACATTCACGAAGGAGAACAACCTTGGTAGTTATTCCATCAGACTAAGAATCAGTACATGCAAGTCTAAAGGGAGCAAGAAAATTGTAGAAGAGGGAAAGAATCCTTGTTTCATTGCCTGAAGTAGATGTGAAAACAGTGAAACTGAATACAATCTGACAGAATGTTCTTTTACATTTCACTCAGCTTTCCTTTCACAGAGGAGCAAGCAACAGTGGCTGAACATGTTATTACTTTTAATACGAATAGTACACCTACATCACCCAGTTGCACTTCACCGTTTTTATTCCCCTCAGCAATAAAGTTGATAATTATTCCGAGTTGTCCTTGGAACCCTGAGGAAACTATTGTGCAATTTAAAAATACTTCAGTCTTAGGTGTGTCAAAATTTGTATAGAGATCTATATTTGTCTTGAAGAAATAACTTTATGGGACTTGTTCTGTCCCTAGTTGCTTTTTCACAGCCACACTGATAGGGTTATGAGTGTAAGTAAGGGCTGAATCTTACATACTGTATTTACAAATCTCTCACTAAAAACTGCATGTAGAATACAGTGGGTTACTTTTTTTTTAAACCAATGAAGCTATGACATAAGAATGATTAGGACTGGCTTAAGGACAGCAGATTTCATATACTCTCCTTTAAAAAAAATAACACTCCTTCAGAGCAAAATTCTTGTCTATAGCCTATTTCTCTCTCTTATTCAGCTACATTGTTGCTTCTGTATTTGTACCCTGGCTTACTATTGCCTACTTAAGGAACAGAAATTCTATTCACAAACAGAGAGGTCAGGGACAGGGCCTCTTATTCTTTTAAAGAGCAGATTTTTTTACCTTCATGTCTGAAAACACTGCATCAACAAAGGGAAGGTGGTTTAGTTAAGACACCCACTCTGGCACAGACTGACTGTATAAGCCTGGATAACACATTCATGTTCTGCCCCATTTTCCCATCTGGAAAATGGGGACACTAATGCTGCTGCTTTTTTCTACATTTTTATCTATCTTCATAATGCAAAGGGATAATGCCTCAGGGCAAATACAGTCTTACCAGACAAGTAGAAAGGTAGACATACATGTGTCTATAACACTGCAGATTTAAACATAGTTGTGATTGTAGGTGCTACTGTACTACAAATCATTAACATCTAACACATACATATATATATATATATATATATATATATATATAAAAAAAACACATACTTTCCCAATATATGGCCATTAAAGACCATTAAGATTAGAGTTAATAATCAAAATCTACCACTAGGTTTCCCATTAAAAATCTATGCTTTTTATTCACATTTTTCAAAGGCAACATAATCTATAGAAATAGTGAAATTATCAAGGATTTTTGGGGTTTTTTTGTTTTATAAGTTAAACTGGACCAGGAAACAGGCTATTATATATAGGCTATTATTAAATGGATATAAGTTATTTATGAAAATATAGGTGCAAAGCAATCCAAATTTCCTGTTACATGACTGAGAAATCTAACAGTAAGTCAATTTTATAGTATTTACTGTTATTTAAATTACATCCTTTCCTTTTTTTAACTCTCTTTTGTACATTCCTGCTTGGTATCTCAAAGCAATACATTAAATCCCCACTTTTCCTGAGTGTATGTGTACTTGAGAATAAGTAAATCAATAATTCCATTTACCATTGCCTAAGAGCATCTTGTACAAAAGATGTCCATGAAAGATTAACTGTACGTGTAGGGTAATTTTGGAACTTATGCTCTATTAACAACAAAATGCATTCCAAAATTAAATCTCACTCTCTATTTTCAAATTAGTTTCCAGAAAAGGAGAAGCAGAAGTGTTTAATGTACAGACCGGTAACTGGCAGTTTGGGGACAATCTGAAATTGTACTTACATTGCCTGACCTAAAATTCATGAAGTGGTGAAATAGTCTAACAGTGCTGTGGTACCCACATTCACTCTTTTGCTGCATATGGCAACAAAACTAGTTACTAATATAGATAGGCTAGAGTAAGTTCTTTTATGTATGCAGTACTGCCACTCAAGTCAATGGGACTATTTGTATGGGCACAAGAACGAGGTTGCACAACTGAAGTCATAAATCAACTTAAGACTGTAGCTGAATGTTGTATGTTGTTATATACAAAAAAAGAAAAAACAGTCACCAATAAAACCACCTCCTCCTCCACCCGCATGCTGAAAAAAGCAAGCCTGGCTCTGCTCTTCCAAAGAATACTTGTGGACATGAACCCCCAGGAAAATACTCTGGAATCAGAAAGAAGAGATGCCTTGAAGCAGCTCAGATTCAGGGCTCATCACAGAGGTGGTGGATCCCAACACAGATGAAGCCAAACACAACTGCCCACACCTCAGTCACATCTGCAGGAATGCTTCATGCCTAGATAATGTACTACTGTAGCTGCTCTGAGCTTTTGCCACTGCATTTGGTCTTGAACTCTTGGTCCAAAACATGCCAGAGAGTGGCCTCAATTGGAAACTTTTAGGTTTGGACCATGTCACTATAGATAGGTGAGTTGTGTGCCTGAGTCCATTCCTCCCTGAAACCTGCCACCACAGTGCAGTAGATAAGCCCTAAGAAGAGGTTAGAGTAGCCCTAAGATTTTTCAGCTCCTAAGAGATTAGAGCAGTGGTTCTCAACCATTTTAGGCTCAAGGCACAACTTGGAAAATGTCACCTCTTAGTTTTCACACAGTTTTTTAACTACAGAAAAAATAATAGAGCATTATTCTATTGCAAAGAACTTTGTTGGTAACTACCATGCTCCAACAGACTCCAGCATCACATGTATCAGTATCTCCGTGCTGAAAAACAGCACTGGGGGCGCTTCAGCTAAAGCTCACTTGATGATACACCTGATGCTCTGACTTTAACTAGAGTGGCTTTCAGAGCTGCTGTAATTAAAAAGCAGCCTCTCCTTCTTCCCCCCATTTCTGGTGCACATCTATAAATGCCCCAAATCTCCGGGTTTATCTTGTGGACTGTTTCCATACCTAACAGTGCTAACATTGCATGACACCCTGTAGAACCCTTAAAAGGATATCTAGGCACCTCAGGATGCTGTGGCACCCTAGTTGAGAATTACTGGTTAGAAGTTCAGATGCATCTTTGTGTTTAGTGTTTACTATTGGCTAGATGTAGGCAACACCCTGCTCAGCATGTAGGTGACCTACATTGCCTTTTTGAGGCACCAAATATATATGCCTAAAAAGTGAGTCACTGTGGTGTCTAGTTTATAAGCACCCAAATCCTTCTTTGGGTAGAATCTAAATCACTTGTCCAAGACTTCAGAGTCAATGGCAAACAAAGGATAAAATCCATGTCTTCTCCAACTTTTCTACTGAAACATGTAGTTATCTGCACTTGTGTGTGTCAAGGCACCTAGGACTTCTTTAGTGATGAGTAGGGACCTACTGAATTCACAGTGGAAGTGAGGTGCACTGTGGCTCCTCTAATCTTGCAGGTTCCCCCGTGCCCCCTTGCCCCCCACTGATTAGTCGCAGGGCCCCACTTGTGGCTCACTCAAGATCAGTGGGAAGGCAAAAACTATGATTTTAAATATGGCACCATTTTTAGCTCCCACCACTGATAGTCTGACAGCCCTGCTGTTTGCTGCTGTCTAGCAGGGAGGCAAAAATAGTACCATGTTTAAAACCAGTTTTATATTCTCTGCTGATATGGAGGAGCAGAGGCATCCTCTGTCAATCAGCAGCAACGGGGGAGGGCAAGAAGCAAGGTGCACATGGAGGAACATGAAAGATTAAAGCAGCCACCATGCACCCTACTTCCGTCGTGAATTCAGTAGGTCCCTAGTGATAAGACTCAGCTAGGGAAAGTGCCAGGGGAGAAAACTAAACTGGAAGAAAGGCACATGCAGTAAAAGGACTCTGGCTCGTGTAGCCTGAGCTGGGCGGAGGAACCAGTCCATTTCAGATTACATTGGGAGTTGTTTTGAGTTAATAAACTTTGCTTTGTGGGAAAAACCTGAAGGTACTGTGGCACTCTAAGTCCTTTCTGGGCTGGCATAAGGAAGAACACTAGCTTATAGCTGCTTTGCACTTAAAATAGAAACAACCTTTTAAACCAAAGATGCCTTTAATATAGCATAGCACTAGCCAACCTAGGGGTATACTTCTATGACACAAGACAGTGCCACACAGATACCCTGTGCTAGCTCTGCATTATCTATAGCTACGCACCCCAACAGATGGCTGTGTAGAACAAAGCATTTTTACATAAATATCTGCAAGGTTTGATCACCAAAGTGTTAGTTAATCTGAGACACAGCAATCTAGTCAAAAGTAGCAAGACAAACCTAAGACAGAAAACTTTAGATGTGGATCTAGAAAAGCTTGCTAACAGCAAGATATAATAGCCTATGGAATTGTCTCCCAAAAGCAGTAAGAGCAGAGTTGCCTTAGACACTTAAAAGTAAATTGGGCAAAAAAGTAGACTGAACAGGAAAGCAAGTATTTTATGTGGTGCAATTTACCCTGACACACAGATGCATTAGTTGGACTAATGTATAAAACTTTTTCTACAAGTTTATTGTGGCCTAGTCCTTCAAGATTTAAGTCAATGGAATAAGTTCCTTCTCTTCGCATTTTGCAAAATTGAGACGTCTGATAGAAAAAATTACTTATAAAATGCAATTGCAGTACTGATAGAGATAATGTTTGAGAGCAGGCCCAAAAGCCAACAAAGAAAAATACTGCTGAGAGGCCATAAACAGGATAATCTTGAACTCTCTGTATGCAGGATGACATTTGGAATGTGAGTTGATAAATAGGGATGGTACAAACTGAACCTACTTTGAACCCACTAGCATAAGTAACAGTGCTGAAAAGAAAGTTGCATATTTGATGATAAGGAAGATGCTTATGCGTAAGAACTGCTCAAAACCTATTATTGTGTAGCTGTAGAAATTAACGAGACCATAGATAAACCTACAAAGCAGACTCAGGGCTTCAAAGACACAGCTGAAACAATCAGGGATGCCATCCTCCTCCCTGATTTAACATATCAAAACAAGTATGTAGCCAAAAGCCAGTTTGAACTAATTATAAGTTTTCTCACACTAACCTGATATCTTGCTTTCTCTTACAGTGGGAAATTCCCACCTACGCACATATCGTGTCATGCGCACTAGAAGTTTTTAACTAACCACAGAGGTTGAGTCAATTAAATGTAGAATTTGTGACACAGAACTGTCTATATAAACTTGCTTACTTATTATCAAGGGGGGCTGGTTCTTGGAGGAGACGGGCTGCTCTTTGTTGTTGTGTGCACGGTTCAATAAAGAGCTTTGAGATAAGACCTTGCTGGTGTCGCCTGTCTCTTGCAGTCAGACAATGGACCTGGGAAGTTGGGGTTTGAGTCCCTGACAGTACCAAGTCCCAATTCTGCAACCTCTTGCATATTGACAGACCTTTGTACACAATGGAGCTTCACACAAGCTCAGGGCCCTGGCAGCACATAGCTAGGTAGAGATTCACTGTTCAACAGGTTTTGCCCAGAGATGAGTCTTGTAGACTAAAGAGTGGAATATGTTAATGAGGTACTTTTAAGGGGGGAAGGAAAGGTATGACCAATTACTACTGTATCCAAGATGAAATTTAGTTAGTTTTGAAATCTAATACTGAAAGAAAAAAAAATCTTAGTATGCAATATTTTTAGTAGGTCTGAGGATTTCTGTATTCAGTAGGATTTCTATTTTAAGTGCCACATAATGCTATCGTCAGCAACATATGCAGTGAAAACATAGGGAAGACATTTTCCCAAAGAGAAGCTGTCCTAATTTGAATGACTTTTATTGTGGGACTCTCTCACAGAATGGGACAATTTCCGTGAGTTGCGTGTGTGTGCAAAGTCTGTATAAGAACCTGAGTATTTATCCCTGTCTTGACAGAAAAAACTGAACAAAAACCAACCCCTATGACTGATTTTTATTGCACATAGCAGAAAGTTAACCTGTTTTTTAAATTGTTTTTCTCCCTCATTTCTTGAGATAACCCATGTCATAGCATAGAATAATTCCATCTGTTTAGTTCCTTACAATGTAATGTGTATAATTCCCAAAGAAGCAGTATGTCAAAGGTACTTACAGAGGAGACTAAAAATGCATACCCTTAATAACACCAAGCTTTAGTCATCTCACAAGGTCAAGATCCTACCAACACTGTATCCCAGGGGCAAATGACCTGCCATCTACAACCTTCAATAGTATTTGAGCTGAAGTTCTTACAGGTAGCATCTTTTGACTATATACCTCAAATGCTTCTTTTTTTACTAAAGACAAATTTGAAACTTAAATCACATGACAGGAGGTAGGACTGTTTTACTTTTTCAATTTTAAATATAGTCAAGAAAGACAAACAAGCAATCAGATCCTAAATGTGTATTTCATTTGAAATGAAAATTTAATGGACACAGGTCACATATTTCACATGGGCACATGGATGAAAATTCATTCAAATTTATGGAAAAAATCACAAGTTCTGCCTTGATTGACATCATTGATCCTTTTCTGCACAAAAACCCAGTAAACAGAAACTTACAACTAGTGACGTACCTAGACTCCAGGCAGCCCACAGTGAACTTTTAGTATCAGGCCTAGCTTCTCCACAGATAATGATAATAGTTATCAGACGATGGGAAAAAATGCCCATTTTCATGCCCCCTTTTTGTCCGGGCCCCAGGTGGCCACCTGGTTCGCCTATGCATCTGTCCAGTCCGGCTTACAACATATTTTGTCCCAATGAGTTAAGCTGTTAAATCTTACCAAGCCATGTATTTTTATGAAGCAAGTTTCCAATCACTAATTAATGCAAAATTTGATACTAAAAATGAAACATGAAAGAAATTTTGGTAGTGCTGTTTCCACTGGAAAAGAAAAAAGGTATTTATAGCTTCTATTCATGCTTTAAGCTCCAGTGCAAGCAGGATACGCACATTAAGCAAAATGAATTCCCTAGCCACCCCATATTTATTCTTATGAATAAAGGAAATGTAATGGTCCATAAATCCTCTATTACACTAGAATGAAAGAAGCACCTGCTAGACCTATTGGCAGATGGCTCACAGAGCTCAGAAACAAGTGATTAAACATTACTAATAATTACTTTTGAATTCAGAGGAAGTTTACATAGTGAAGGTGGAATTTATTTATATAAATAAATTCCTTCATTAGAATGTTTTACCAGCAGATCTTAAAACACATTGTAAAAAGGTAAGCAAGTATTACCTATACAGGTTTCCCTCACTTTATGAGGTTTGGTATGTGCAAATTTGCCTTTATACAATGACCCTTTTTATACCAAAAATTAATTACATGCAATGTAAAGTCACTTTTATGCAATCAGAGTGGTGGAAGCCTGCAATCAACTGCTTTGTGCTGTCTGTGGTGGGAGTGATGCACACCAAACTATAGTTTGCTGTGTGGATCTGTGCTCCTTGCTCGTTCTGCAACATGTGTTTCTGTAGTTGCCATCCCCATTATAATAATGCCCTGTGCCTGCATGTACTGTCTGCTGTTGGCGAGTACCAAAACTGTCTTGTAAAAATAGTAGAAATGGGTCTAGGGGTCAGTTGAGGTCTTGGAATACACCCCTATTTGTTACATTGTGAAGTAGATTCCCTTTATGCAAATTCGAGTTATGCACTGTTTTCCAGGAATGCATGTATAGCGTAAAGCAAGGGAAACCTGTACTATTTTATAGATGGCAAAATAGAACAAAGGGGTGAGGCAGAGGCTGTTCCAACAACATATACAAGGTTACATAGTGGTAGAGATCATATTAAAATCAGTCGTACCCAGAAAGAGGATTTCCACTCCTGCAGATATGAATTTATAGAGGCCTACATCTGTAGTGTTTCCAGATTCTAGGTTCTGTCTTTGGCCCAACCCCACTTTACTGTTTCATAAGTTAACTTGGCAGGTCACCAAGAGTAAAAGAATGAAAAATGATCTACTGAATGAGAAACAAATGAGACTATGGAGGACATAACTGACAGTGTGAATAGTTAAGCAGAAAAGGGGTGGAATGGAGGAGAATAGAACAGAGAACCTGAGATTTGGCCAGTAAGAGGTCATTTAAGATTCTGGACAGGTCAGAGTCAATAGAAGAATGGAGAGGGTGAAAGGTTAACTAGAGAGCATCTAGGATGAGAGCTGAGAACTAGAACCAAAAGCGTATTAGTAACTACATATCCAGGCTGTTTTGAGGTAAAAGGAACCAGGCAATATTTGGAAAAACAGGTAGTATCAAGTGAATTGGCAGGGGGAAGAGGGCGGAGAGGGAACCAAAACGGGTTTGCATTGTGGAAAAAGGAAATTTGAAAAAAGATTGAATATGGAGAAGAAAGAAACTAGAATGGAGACCAGGATGCTGGAAAACATGGAGTCACTGAAGCAGGTGAAAAAGGTAATAATATGGTAGCAGACAAAAAGAGCATAGCACCCATGACTGAAAATAAAGAGGAAATAAAAGCAGAGTATGAAGAGAAGGGGCTGTAGCATCTGTTTTAAGTCTTTTCTTTGAAAGACTCAGTGAAACCTGCATATGAAAGGAGGTGGGAATGGAGGTCCCCAAGAGGATTTGTTTGAGTCAGTGTTGGCAAATAACTGACTACTGATGTGGGGAATGGTAAGGTTAAAGGAAAGGTAAGCAAGGTTTTCAAACTGAGCCACATGTGGAAGTCAGAAATTGTGATGATAAGAGTAAAAAAAAAAAGTGATCTAGGAGAGGAGGGATGAGTCCACTAAGGAGCAGATGGCACTAATACAGAGGGAGGGAGATCCGTGTCATTCAAAGCAAGAGAACAAGCTTCCTGAAGTGCTAGAAGGTAAGAGAGTAACTCATTTACCCAGTCTGTTCAGATATACCAACTCAGGTCTTAAGAAATCAGTCTAGTAGTATTAGATTCACAAGATCTATACCAATTTACCCCAGTAGAAGGTCTGACTCTCTGAATCCAGGGGTATTAATACAGTTAGCAGGTGTGTGGGGTAAAGCAAGGGGTTGTCAGAAATACTGGAGAAGATGTGATGATAGGCAGAGAAGCTCTATCTTGGCTAGAAACAGAACTGCTTTTCCTGAAAGTCTAACAGAACTGCTTCCTCTATATAAGCCTTCCTGCTGCTTTTTATGTTTTTCTCCACCTTTATTAAAAGCCTGAGGGGAAGTGTTCCAGCACAATCAACTTAGAGAGTATTTTGTGCCTATACTCGCTTATTCAGCTATCAAAGAGGCAACTTATTCATGGGAACCTCACTACCTGGAAGTGGAGAGGGCTGTCAAGTAAGTATTCTAGTCTACCTGCTGTGGCCTACAGATCAGACTGCAGAACTCACCTCTTCTTCCAAGCTATTGTGGGATGTGATTCATTTTTTCTAATGTGTAAGTCATTTTGTCTAACGTATAGATTTATTTTAATAAGCAAAATCCACACTTTTAGATGGGTATATTCTAATCTAAGTAAAACATAATAAAGTGGTCTTACTTTAGGGCTCTGAGGTTTAAGAGGTTATCTACTACCTAATATCTTATCTTACTTGACTTATCAAGTACTCATTGAAGATATTAGTTAACATATTAGACTTGATAAGTCAAGTACGCACTGGAGATACTAGATACTACACTTAATGTATAGAATTTCATAAAAAGAACCATTTCCTAGGTCATTTTCACATGGCCATTAATATCTGTGAAAGTTTCCAAGAAAAGCTATGTACACTAGGCCTCATTTGGATTCAGCCAGTTTGGAGGACAGCAATTCGATTTGATGATTCAAATCACCGTCCCCATTCGATTCAGCCGAATCAGAATCAGACATTTAGCGCTGATTTGGATTGGCCAGGGAGAGGCAGGCATAGCCGGGTGGCTGTAGGTTCTCCCGTGGCTCCTCTGGCTGTGCCTGGCTCTCCTCAGGCAGAGGGAGCTGCAGGATAAGCCCCCAAGGCTGTTCTGCCCAGTCCCAGCTCTTAAAAAAAAACAACAAAACCCCACACTCGCTGGCTGCAGCAGTGGCAACCAGGGCCTCTGAGGGCTTGTGACAGAGCCCCCCCCATGCAGTGCGGGGCAGTGGGAAGCAGCAGAGATTGCCCCCTCTGCCCCCTGCCTGGTACCTGCACAGCAGCTACCCCATGGCACAAATGCAGCGCAGCTCAGAAGAGCACCACACACTGTCTAGGAGCTGGGGCTTCATGGTGCTGGGCTCTGGGTGAGTGCTGGAGCCACCCCAGCTTCTAGACAGTGCATGGCACCCCACTGAGCTGCACTGTACCTGCACCATGGGGCAACTGCCGCATGGGTGCCACGCAAGGGGGGGAGCAATTCCCAGTGTGCCCCACTGTGTGGGGGGGGGGGCTCTGTCATGCGCCCTTAGAAGCCCTGATCACCTCTACTGAGTGCAGAGCTTTTTTTTTTTCTTTTTAAATACCGGGAGGCAGGGGCCAGGTGGGGGTGGGGATGGGCAGGGAAGCCATGGGGGCTTCTCCTGCAAGTCCCCCTGCCCAGAGACCAAAGCGTCACACAGCCCTAATGCAAACTAGTAACACAGGGGAGTCCTGGCTTGATCCAGTGTTCCCAGGGTTGCTGTGCTTGGGAGTCAAACCTTAGCTTGAGTTGGGGTTCCAGACTCAGGGAACTTGAAGCAAGAGCTTCCAGACTCTCTTATTTTTAAGGAAAAAAAATAAAATGAAGTAAACTTTTAAGAAAAGGGTTGGTTTTGGACAAGGGAAAAAAGGTATTTTGGTGGAAAAAAAGTAAAAAATGAAAAGTTATGATTTTGGTTTTTAACAGAATATTGTTTTTCTCTTCTGATCAAAGGACTGATGCTTATTGGCAACATGCTCCATTGGAAAATTTTCATCAAGCCCTAGAGAGACTCCCTATCTCCAGAAAATATTTACCTTGTGTTTATATAAAGTATCTTAGAATGAGAGAACAGAATGCACCCTGGGGGTCAAAATGTTTTTCCACACGTGATATTTCCAACACTTTTTTTCTTACTTACAGGCAATTTCCCCAGATACTCAGCTTTGAATAGTTTGGGCATAGGTATTTCCTAAGTACTATATTAATTTCCCTGTGTCCATACAATTTTTTTTAAATCCACATAAAGCCAACTGACTTTATAGAGTATCTAATTATAGCTAAGATGGTAATGTATTTTTGCTATCCACCTCAGAGTATAAAAGGGATGGAGATTTTTGTTTAGGGCCTTTGTTGTATCAAAAGTAACAAATAATACTAAATAATATGCAGGAATTCCTCCTTATCCAGCCCCTACAGTGTATGAAGAACTGGTCTTTAGGTGTGTTACTGTTGTAAGATTTGATCATCTCATTACTAGAAATGAACATCCTATTGTGGACTACATAAGCGGGCATATAAAATGGACAAAAATAATGATGTGGAAAATTCATTTATGAAATAATATATGATCTGGAACAAAAAGTAAGCCCTAACCGTATAATAATAATAGATGTGCAGCTATTACCTCATTTTTTATATATGATATAGTACAGTAGATGAATGCTCACTGTATTTTTGGAGTCCTGCCAGTACAGACTACTATATACAAAGCTGCAAGACACTTTTCCATTATTATCTTTTACTAGCTAAGAGAACTCCTTGAAACATTTGTCTTTTAGGCCAAAATATTCTATGCTTAGTGTTGACTAGTGGTCAGTTTCTTTGGCAAGATTTAGCAAAATCCTTTCAGAGGGAAAAATATGCATAAGTTCACCCACCTGAAAAGGCATGTTTTAAATATTGAGTAATTTAATTCAATAACTACTTTAAAATCATACTACACTTGCCACCAAGTCTAGATGTTAAATTATAGTTTTATCACAAAATTTCTCCTCTAAAAAAAAAAACAACCCACAAAAACCCCCCACACATGCAACCAAAACTTCCTTCCTAGCAAGCTGACACGGTATAAGGGTAAGAGTGTTTGTGCTATAAAGTGTATAATATGTCTATTTTTTCCCCTACTATTGTTACAAGGAATGCATTGGAAACTTTACAAATTTTCTAACCAGCTCTAGCTAATACATTTATCCAAGCCTATTCACAATCCCAACACAGTTACTTTATGAACCTCTCTCCTATCACTCTTCCTCCCCTCTCCATTATACTTCTAAGTATGGCTCTTTGCATCCCTGGAAATGCTTCCTGTTACTTTCATTGTCATATATACCTTCTATACTAGACCATGCTTGATGAGACATTTGTAGGGAAGGAAAATAGATCCTAATAAAGGAGAAGGCCATCATCCCTTGGAATCAAACCGGAGGGGAGAATGAGGAAAGGGGAGGGGTCTGTACAAAAACCTCCAAAGAATGAATTATTTTCACTACCCTGACACTAAGTTTTAGAGAAATGTTCTTGCTTCTCAGTCTGTAATATAACACCTTATATTTTAAGTGAAAAATCATACTGTTTTTTTTTTTCAGCTGCCAAGTCACACTGCAGACATAACTAAATCAGAGGGCAGAAAATGTTTCACCAAGGGTTTCAAAATTTGGCTTTTTATTTGAAAGGATATCAAAACAGATTTCTACAAAGAATTTTTTTTCCAGAATATTTCTTCCTACTGAAAGTTCAGACAAAAAACAAAAGTTATTTTCAAGATTGATTACAATACCAAATATGGCAATTTCAAAATTAAAAATAAAGTCAAAATGAGAAAACAGGACATTTAAATATATGGGGATGGGGGTATCCAATATGATTTTGCAGAGCAGTTAGTTTGCACTAAAAATGTATTTTCCAAAAGGAAATTGGTCCGCTGCCTGCCCCTCTCTGAGCTCCAGTCTGAATTGCTTTCTATTGTCTTGATCATTGCTTTCTAAGGCTCTGGTTATTATACATTCAAAGTAAGGCAAGATAGAAACCAGGTATGGAGTTGTTACACATTTTCAAGCACTGACTTTATAGCTGGTTGGCTGTTTTTATACCTGGATAGTCATTTTTTATTGCGTGATAATTATTTTGCATGTATGGCTAGTTTAAATTTATCGCACAATTAACCACCTAATTGTGTAATATGTAACCAGTACCAGGGGCCAAAGAGTTGAGTTTTATTTAAGTGGCGATCCTAAAAGGCACAGATTCCTGAGCACATTTCAAAGAAGAGTAGTAGCTTTAAATTACTTTGGGTAAAGTAAATAAACAGGTTGGCTTGATGCAATACATTTTTAGGTAGTTCTGATAATTAAATGGAGAGACTTGATGTATTAACAGAGAGCCAGATGCAGTATATGCTTTATAAGAAAGCTCTACTACTGCAACAGAATTTTAGCTTCCCTCCAATCTGACAGTCTTAAAGGTGGCATATCATCTAATTTAACTGTACAACCAGCAGACAGGTTAATGTGTAGGAGTACAAGAGGCCTCACTCCTAGGCCTGACTTGTTTCCACAAATAAGCAGTAGAAAGAAACAGCAAAGAACAATACAAGAGCTACTGTACAAAATGCAAATTAGATTGATAAATTATGAAATAGATTACTAATTTTAAAATGTTAAGAAGTCACACTGCTTTAGTTTTTGCAATAAAAAAAATCTGAAAATGAATGAACATGTATTTGCTGTAACTGCCTTTATCATAAAGAAACTTCTTTCTTTGGAATTTTAGAAGTCAGATACTTAACGTTTCCAAAGAACACTCACAAAAATCTAATTCCACTAGGCTAAAACATCTAAGAGTCTTTCCCTGAAATCAAAATCAATGACTTTGGATCAGGACCAAAATGTTCATATATATTTCTGCCAGGTGGAAAATCTATCTACATTAGCTCATTTCATTTAAAAATATACTAGATGTGGAAGAATAACAAGACATATTTTATCTTTCAGAAATGGAAAGCCCTGTTACTTCTAGGATACCAGCCTAGTTCCTTAATGCTTACATACTCCGTTATGAAAATAACTTTTATTTCTGTATTCACCTCTAATAGATGTGATTATGTATTTTGTTATCTCACTTAAGTAAAAAGAAACGGAAGGAAAGAAAGAAAGAAAAAGAAACTTTTAGGCAACTCGGGTATTTTTAAATATCTAGGAAGTCACCGTTGGCAGACACCCATATAAGCATGAACCAGATTTGTATACAAAAAAATTGCAATTCTTACAAAACAGATTATAATATAAAGATATATTCTTACATAAAACCATCCTGTAGCAGTCAGTAATGTACCATACAGGCACCAAGTATGTGAGGGCGTGAGGGCCCTGGCCCCCCTTGGGAATAGGGTAGGGAACAAGGCAGTGCATGGGGCCAGGAACCAGGACAGGGAGGGGGACAGAGCCATGCATGGCTTGTCCAGGTGGCAAGCAGCTCCCTGCCACTGTGTACACTCCCAGAGAGCAGAAAATGGGATGGGCACATGGCCCCCAGATTTCTCCATAGGGTGAACACAGAATGCCTGCTGCAGGCTTTGAGCTCCCCACCCTGCTGCCCTCCCAACAGGTGCCCTATGCTAGCTGCATTGCCATAGCAAGGTGCTCCCTGCCCATTCAGCAGCAGTGGGGGCATGGAATTGTGGAACCCCACTGCTCCTGGGTGGGTAGAGGGTGCCTTGCCATAGTGGTATGACTGGCTCAGGGCTCCTGTGGGGAAGGCAGGAGGGCGGGGAGCCCCAAGTCTGCAGCAGGCAGCCCACATCCACTCCCATTCCCTGACAGACTCCGCTCTGGCTATGCTGCCTGGGCTTACCATCCTCCCATCCCTTCCTCCCCCCCCACCCCTTCCAGGAAAAATAAAAGTTGATGCCTATGATGTACCATACATTTTACCATCCACAGAGAATGCCAGAGGAAAACACTTTCTCAAAACCCATTTTAGATAAAGAGACTTGGCAGATCCCTGTACTTAAGAACTATGCAACTCAGAAGTCAGCTGTAGTATTTTATTTTCCCTTTAAAACACCCTGAACAAAAAAAAAATGCATGTTTTTGTGGCATACACCATGCTTTTTCACATACTATATTTCTGCTTGCACAAGAAGAGAGACACAGCTAAAATGCATACGTAAATATATTCCATTCCTTAAAATATGTTTCAGTCAAACTAAACCCACAAAGCCACACAGCTAAAAGCAACATTAAAATGCACCTACCCCCTAAAAATCATTGTAAAGATGTTTTATAAGGCTACCAGGCATAATATGATGTAACCATTTCCATGCAAGTGATAATTTGTGTCTCATAACAAGAAAAAACTAAATCCCAGAGATATAAAAATGTACGAAGACAAAGCTGATACATCAATGCAAAAAAATGCAATTCCTAGCATGCATTGTACTAACCTACACAGGACTGCTTAGCACTTCCAGAACTCCAAAAAATATTGAACCATTATCAGTGAAGGTAGCAAAAGCCAATCATTTAAGCTTATATTTAACACATATCCAGCTATCTGTTTGTTGTTCCTCTCTGTACAATTCTCTTTAAAACTAGGAACTTGTTTTCTTATATATCGACATGTATATAAAACAAACAGTGCTTCATAAACAGCAGTGAATCACACTTGGCTTGTGTCTAAGAGACAAAACAAACATCAAGGCTGCATCCAAACAAGCACACACGCGAGGTCTGCAGCACCGCAGACTGCACCACACTGCACATGTGCCACACATGCAGGCATTTGCCACGCTGCTAATTTGCAGTGCGGTGGGCTTTTTTTTTTTTTGACACGGGGAGATTCCGGTGTTAAAAAAAACCCATGCCAAAGAAAAGCAGCGCATTGTATGTGGCTGCAGCATGCACCTCCCAAAACCAGAGCCTGGAGTTGCGTCAGAATCACATCCACAAAAAGAAGCACACTGCCAGTAGGGAAATTCTGTGGATGGGAACAGTGTTTTAAATCCTGCCTCTTTCTGGCACTTGGATGCCTCCTTCTTACTCGGGATTCATAATCTAAGATCCCTGAGTGGGACTAGATGCCTATGTCCTCTTTCAAAAATGGACAAGAGATCATTATTTCAAAGCACAGCTGGTAGTATGACCAGCAATGTCACTCCTATACAACAGCTCAGCAGCAAAAGCACCCACACAGATTGCTGGGGGAAGAACCTAGATTCAATTTTTTACCCGAAGACTGAACCTCACAATGCCCACAAGAATACCCTAACCACCAGGTTACAGAGTATTTAGAGATGGGGGGCAGGTACTCGCCTCTTCTCTGATTGAATCTGTTCCTATTGTCATAACAGAAACAGTCACTGAGTCAGTGTGTGAGCAAAAAATGAAAAAGGACATGACTATGAAGCTCAGTGGTTACACTGGGGACTTCAAAGAGAAGAAGCCTGGGGTCAACTCCTTGCTCCGACTACTCAACCAGATTTTTTTACAAGGACAGGTTAATATTAAATGTACGAATTCATTTAAAAACAAAGCAGCAGCTATCACCACATGAAACCCGATGACAGAGATGTTTTCAGAACACACCAATCACATTAAGTCCCCCAGAAGACACAGGCAAAGCTTACAGAGCCTGATCAGGCAAGTAGTGTCCAGCTGCTTAGTCCTCTTGAGACAGGTGTTTCCTAACAGTACTTTTGGTACCTCTGGCACCTTAATTTCAAATACTTAGGTGCCTCAGGCATTTAGGCAACTTAAGATGAGGGCTTTTTCAGGATCACAATTTTGGACTTGGGTACCTAGTCCAACGTATTGAATTAGAAAGAGTTCCTTTTTATAGAGTCCAAATTTCAAGGCTCTGCAAGGTACACAGTATCATAGAAAAGATAGGCTTTGCAAAGGTTTGGTGACCCATATACAGAATTTTAGTAAGCAATTCCTTACTTTATTCCAAATTCTCCATCCTTTGCAGTGTTGTGACAAGGGATTAGGAATTGCCTATATTTTTCAGCACTCCAGATGCTTCAGAAAAGTTAGGAGGAAGAAAAAAAAAATCAGCTTTATTACAAAAATCATATGCAGGTAAAAATACATGGAAGAAAAGAAAAAGAAAAAGCCTTAAATACTAAAGTTTGTTTCAACCTGTTAAAAATAGAACAAATTGACGGTCCCTACATGGTCTGGAGGCAAAGCATGCCACTTACCATTTTTAATTGCAGCACAGAGAGGTGAAGTTCAGCCTATCTTCATTTTGGGTTACACCACCTGGGATTCAGGCTGATTTATACTGCTCTCTCTGCCCTATATGCTCACTATTCATAGTCACCTGCTACCATCAATTACCATCTCAGTAAGTCTGTAGTGGCTTAACTTAAGATAACTGTACTGTAGCAATTAATCCTTTACCTTAACTGAAAGGCATAGAAACAAGATACCAGTCAGCATTTTCCCTTATCACTGGAAATGTCTGGTTACATTCCCTATAGCCTAGTGCTATCCCATTGTCCTTATGGGTTCAAAGTCTCATTTATTTCAGGGAGCGCATCCTACTGAAAACTCTTGTTGCCAAATTAAATTACAAATATTCTACCCAGTTCTTTATAAGAAAAATCAGCAGCTTAGCTGCTTCCAGGTAGGTCAAACCACACTTAATCAGAAAACCTACTGAATTAAAAAGAGCGATACTCACTGGGGATAACTTCAAAGGATTGTCTGGGAGGATATACAGAGCACTGGGAAGTATAGGAGGTAATTGCAAAATCCTACTATCTGACTTTTTTTTACAGAATGAACTGCAGACAGAAATAGAGGATGACTCTCAGCAAACCTTTCAAAATGTAAGCCACAGTACAACTGTTTCCAATTTAATGGAGATTGAATTTAGGATTCTGCTTACACTGGTGTAATTTAGCCATACTTCTACTTCCATTGCAGACCACATGTAGATTGAGCTTTTTCTGCATAGGTGTTGAGCCAGGATATAGGTACCAGCACCTAGTGTTATGCATTGAATGAATTATACCTATGACTATATTAATTTGCTTTGGTTTAGTTCGTAAGAATCCCTGATGAGCAGGGCAGAAAACTTTGAGACCCCTAACCAGGTTCAATGACCCTGGCACAGATTGTCAAAAAACTTCAAATATAGGGCTTTCAGATCAATAGAATAATGTTTCCATCATTTTTTTTGAAAGAAGTGGTAATGCTAGCAGCTGTAAATAGACTTCTGATTGTATAGTGGGCTGCCCACAATGGCACACGTGCCTGCCAACACAAATATTACAAGGGCACTCTAGAAAAACTGCCAATAAAAGCCCCACAAAGAAGAACAACAGAAGTAAGTTTAGTGTAAGGTAAAAAATGATGTATGCACACAAAGAGTAAAACACAATCAGATTTCTGTATATACTACAATAAACAAAATCTCAAAAAGACATTTAAAGACATCAGTCTTCAGTCACAGAAGAAAACCAAGCATTGCAAAGACTTGCCCCCATGAATCTGAATTGATCTCACATTCTTTCCAACACCTTACAACTGAATATATTCATTTTGCTCCCTGAAAGATATAGCTATGACTAAATTATATATGTTTTGTACTTTATTTTATAGAGGTATTTATTGCTTTAGATTTTTGGGAAGTATAAGTATACTTATCACCATGTAAGGCACAAAAGCAATGACACTTGAAATAAATCTTAACCAAAGTATTTATATCATCCTTCAGTGATTGTTACAGTGAAAGATGCATGGTCCCATAAATATGTATGTCTTTCTTTTCTACAAGGAGAGGAGGAGAATCTGCTTCTAAACTGAAGGAAATGGCTGAGCTTTACACATAAGAACTAGAACACATTATCAAATGCCCTGCCCACCTTCTTGAATTTCCAGAGTTTAACACCTGAACACACATTTTAAAATCATCAAATTTCTATGTTCTATATGCATCTATTTCTAACATGTAGAACCTGATTCTTTGCTTACCAGATTATGAGAACGAATAGTGCTGTACCCTGCTTAATTTGTTCAAGCAAAGCACCAAAAGGAGCCAAAATTAGTAAGATGAAGATTTAAATTTAAGCACAAAGTTTCTGGCCTGGAAAAGTGAATAATTTTTTGTTGTACCCTCCTACAATCTGAGGACAAAAAATCCATGAAGCACATGCTTTGGAATATCTAATATGTGGCACATTAGGTCATGTAGATCCTGATATTTCTGATAGGATATGAACAACCAATTTAAAGAATAGCACCAACAACACATTTTATTACATCTACAACACCCAGGAGCTATGTAACATATTCTTCGGGACCATCTACTGACACTTTATCTTTTTTAATTAGTTTGGCCACTTTTTAGCAATGTATGTGAATGACCATGCCCTTTGCATAAGATGTTCCAGAAAGGGAGGAGATCACTGCAAGGATCCAATAGAATTATCATAATCATCAGATTTGAGGCCAGCACCAAAGCTTCAACAAATTTGCTAGGTTTATAGTGTTCCCTAAATCTGTACTCTGTCTCTCGGTTTGGATCTTATTTCCTCTTCTTATTCAAAATTACTGCAGAATACCTGGAAGTCACACACAAGATTTCTCACAGATACAGAAATGAACCAATAAAGGTAAAGTCACTTTTCCAATGCTGTAATGTAAAATGCAGCAAAAAAACCACCACCAGTTAATTAGAAGCAGAATTGGAAGTATCCAAATGAATGAAGAGAAACCATACAGGGACTGATATATTGCTGTACTCTGATCCTGTTCCTGCCATAGGAACAGTTCTGCCAACTCCAAATGTTTAAAAACCGTGACTCCACCCCAAGCCTTGGACAAAAAAACCCAATGCAGTTAAAAACAAGTTGTCATCAGGGTTCTCCATCAAAATAATTTGCCTACTTGTTTTCAAACATGAAGGATACACTTATGTCCCTTTTCAAGTGTCTTTCTTCAAACATGAGGGGTAGAATTTCTTTTGTTAAACAAAAGTCAACATACCCAGCTAATCACCCCAAATCAAGTGATGTTCTAAGTAAAAACATCAGATTTCCTAAAGCAGTAAGTTTTAGCAATACTGATTGTAGAGCAGGGATAAAACTTTGGTCCAGTAGCATTTTATGATCACTTTGTACAAGTATTAGCTAATATTTAATGGGCAGGGCAAACGGAGAATCAGATCCACTGTCCTGAAGTTCAGTAATCCCTTATAGACATCAGAGCGTTTACACAAATGTGCGATATACTTTAGAGCTGTCATCAGGATCCAAACACATTTTTTTCACTCTCTCGGCCCTCCCTATCCCCCTCTGCAACCCAGCTAACTCAATTACAGTATATTACCACGGCCCTTTATCACATTATGTATTGGCCTATGGAGGCTGTTGGAGGCACGGGTTAGATACGGACATTAAAAAAGCCGAGGCAGAATCTAAGTTACACAGTTTTTTGTAAGCGCTGTAGTTTAGTTTGGTAGCAAACAGAACACTCATTCACTCTTTGGAGGGCAAGCAGATCTTAGACTGGGTCCCTCTATTTTTAACCAGTCTATATGTACTGAACTTCTGTTCTGTTACAGGTGATCACTTCGATTGGTAAAAGTGTACACCTGGCTAGAGTCCAGTGAGGCATCTCTATATGGTTAGTTCATTATTTCCTGGTTTCTGGGAAAGCTTAACTTTTTATGTGATCTTATTTTTTTTAAAACCTATATTAAATGGTACTTCAAAACCAGAAGATGGGCTTTACCCCTAGCCTTACAATTACATTAATTTAAATAATCAAACAACATCTAAATTGCCTCTTTTTTCTTTTTTTTTTTCTAAGGCAGTGTTTCTGGTATTTTTATTCTGTGAAAAGCACACAGCAGACATCTTTCTAAAAGATTCAGCCCAGCTCCCTTTTTTAAAAATTGTACAAATGCACTTGTACCTTGAGTTTGACAGAAGCAAGCAGGCCACTGTTCTCCACACCTTCATCTCCCCTTCAACCACTGTTTGATTCACTGTGTAAATTAATTCCCTCCTCATGCTATACCATCCAGCATCCTACTTATTTCTGAAGAAAACTGGAGGGGAATTGGCAGCATTTGAAGGCTAGGGAGTCCCAATATTAGCATTGACCTCAAGGCACCAAGGAGATCAGAGACTCAGTCACATGAAGCAAGGTCTCTCCCTTCTCAGCAATAACTTGGAGGAACTTTATGAATCAAAGTTATAGAAATGCCTGCATCTTTCATGGCTTTTTTCTTGGATGGACTTAATAACAACTATATAGAATTTTAATAATGTGCAAGTAGGAGGGATTTCTGATATAATTTGTTTTAGTAAAATTGTTCTTCATCAATTTCTGAATACAACATATATATTTCACAGCTTCAGGTGGTATTACATGGCTTAAGAATTTTGCTCAATTTAAATAGAAATTGTTATAAGGGGAAATTTGTGATTGCTAAGCAGCAATTACTCATTAGTGATTCTGTTACATTACCCCTAAACATATTCCCATGAAATTTCACAGTGTGTTTACAGTATACAGTTACTAATTAATTGGATTTGGGATCTTAATCTGTACAAACAAACATTCAATATAAAATAATATCTTATGTGACTTGCCGTCATGATGTCATTAACAGAAAATAGCTCCAATCATAAAAAAATTTGCAGGGTGTCCTTTTTTAATTCTATTTTAAAGAACAATTTGTGCAATCTCAAAGAATCCCAATCTTATTCTGGAGGTAAATACCATCCACTTAGACACCTTGCTCTAAATACACTTGCTTGGTTTTGTTTTTGAGGCTTTACTACAATTAAGGCAGTCCTTAGATATTACTGTTAGCAAAGGTAGCTTTATAGCAAGCAAGCAATAAGTATTCCCTCCAGGTAAATTTAACACCATTGACTCTCTGACGCAGACACTGATACCATTACACTGAATTATACTTTACTTGGTGAGAAAGTATTAGTTTCAGAGAAAACGCCTACAAGAGTAAGAACCCACTTCAAGAAAACTTACATGCATATATTTAAACCCACTTCTATGAATTTAAATTCTATTGAACTACATAATTCTTCAACTCTTACTCATGGCCTGTTACTTTTATAAGAGAAATTTCACCTACTGACAAACTGTAGTAGCCTTGTCTTGCTTACGACACATTTTTTCTAATTTCAGTGGCTTACAGTAAAAAAGAAGAGCACATGTAGGGAAGCATGCCTTTTGTTTATTAAACTTGTACCCAGCAGATCCCTTTAAGCTCTCCTACAGTACAGTATAAAGCTGATCCCTTTCCTTGCTTCTGGTATGTGGACTGCAGAGACATTTGTGCAGAAGTAGCAGTAAACTCATTTTAATAGAAAATGCGGGTCTTTCCTGCAGATTATGATTTAAGCTGTTGTAAATCTCATTCCTACCTCATGGCAGTGGCCTTCAGGTGTATTAAACCTGTCTCCCTCCTTACTGAAACCATAAAACAACTCATGCCGCTTACCAAAAGAGCATAACTTATTAAAAGAACATCAGTTCCAATACCCTGACTGTCCATTTATATTATTACCCCTGAAAGGTGTGAAGAACTTTGTTTCTTAAACGTTAATAACAGGTTCACTTAAATTTAAAAAAAGAACTCTTACACTCCGCATATTTTGGTTCTCTGAGTGAAATAAGTAAAAGACAACAATTCAATTCAAGACTTGTACTTATAATCTTACATTCTTCCTAAGGAAAACAAAACTAAAACCAGCCTGTTAGAGATTCATTACCTTCTGCAAATTCCACTTCGTAGCATGTGAAAATTTAGATTCCATTTGGTTGCAAGCTAAGTAATAACTGATTTTTTCCAATTTTCTCATTAAAGATATTTCCTACTTTTTGACCAGAACCACTCAAAAGTCCTTTCACTGATCTTTTACCAATCAAAAATCATAAAGATAATCGTATTGTGTCTTGATCCAGAAAAACAGATGCTGTCTGTTACAGTGTGCTATGTAATTTAAACATGTGACCAAGTCCTCTCTCAGTAGGACTGGAAACAGTGTTCAGCATCTTCTACTCATTTACCATATTTGATAGAAATTTCAGCATTAACTTCAATGAAAGCAACATCATTCTCTTCAGAATAGAGCCTTTAAATAACACATTAAGTTCAGGTTTCCAGATTGTTATATAAATCGGGGGCAATTTTAAAGCTGACAAAAAGGGCTATATGAAAAAAAATGGTAAGGTTCCAAAAAAACTTTTGAAATAGGCCTGTTCATTTTGTGCACACGTTCTGTGTCTGCACCAGGTCTAGCATGAAAGAATCTTGATCCATGACTGATTTTTTAATGTGAAAAGATTCAATGGCTTGATCAGAACGAGCAAAAGAAATAAAAACAACAGAAAAGTGAGATCAGCTGAGGGAAAAAAAACAGTTTTCATGAGAAAAAAACTCTTAAACATCTTCCCCTCACTCCCACCCCGACCTTTTACATTTCGGTAAGTGCCTACATTTTATCAACTCCCCAATAAAAATGGTGATATAAGTAGGTAATTTTATCCAGCTGGCTTTTGCAGGAGAGTCTGCTCCCTTATGTGCTCCTCTGCCAGTTCTCCAAGCAATGTTTAGTGTTTAAACAAACCAAAATACAAATAGAGTCCTCTGTCCTCCCCTGGACACTAGGAGAAAAGTCCCTTTCTGTTCTAGCTTCAGTCCAGAAGCATGGGCTCTCCTTGCAGCGAGCTGTCCCCTTGCCAGTTTGCTGTCTCCTCGTTTTCCCTTCTGGAAGCTTTTAAAGGTCTCATGGCACAATATCTCTTTATGCGAATGCTGCACAGCTGGGCTTCCTTAACAGGGCTGACTCTTTCTTGTTAAAGAATTAGACCATCCTGTTACACCTGAGCAGTTATAAAAATACAATGTAGGATTTTTTTTTATCCTGGAAGTTTTTTTTTAAGTACTACAGCTTTACGGTTTAGTAGTGAGTGAGAGTGCTGGTATGAGGGACATGAAGATGATGTTGCCACCAGAAGCACATTTTCTTTGGACAAATGACTGCCCCTTTAAGGACCTGGTTACACATTAATTTTAGGCAGCTCAAGAAGCTCTTAACCCTTGGACTATCTTTACATTAAGATGTGTAAACTAGTTTTAAGCCCTCTTTATGCATCTTAAAGTTGCACCACTCCAGGGCAGGCGTATCTCTGATCCATTGTTACCCAGCTTGTGCTCTGCAAATGTGTAGCCACTCTTGACAGGCAAGCTGCCCCAGTTTCAGTCCTCCAACATCCCAGTATGCAGTGTCTCCTCCCTGTACCCTCCTGGGGTATGTGGTCAAACTTTCCACCTCCTGAACTCTACTGCCCAGGGGGTGGCACCAAGCCAACAACCCCTTCTGCTCCCAGGTATGGGACTTGACTAGGCAGCTTGCAGGTACACAGATTGGTCCAGGAGGGAGTGCTAGGGAGGGGTGGGGGGCAAGCAAGGTAGTGGGACAGATTGGAGTCCCTATGAGCTGGGGTTTCTCTCCTAGGGCAGAGGCAGGACAGTGTCCCCACCCAATTCCAATCCATTAAAGCATGAGACTTTCTTTAATTTACTTACTCTTTGATTTTTTTCTTTTACTTCTTATTTTATCCTTTAGTAGCTCGAGTGGCTGACTTTCTTTATTTCACCACCCAGTTGCTTGCTGCCATTCCCATCCATTGCCTCTCCAGCTCTCATTCCGTTACCCAGTCCTCATCATTAAACTCTCCAACTTGAAGCCTCATTCTCCCACCTCCACCAATTATCTCTTCAACCCACCCCCCCCCATAGCAGGGATGGAGGCCTGTTCTGGCTTGCCAGCCCTCTAGTGGCAACTCACAGCTCTAGCTCCTAGTCAGACCCTGTTCACCAGCCCTCTAGTGGCAAGTCATAGTTGTGCAGGTCAGAAACAGAGAAGGTTTTTATCCTGAATATCTAACTACTCTAAATTCGAGCCAACACTAACACTGATTGATATTTGAGAAAGCTTAAAGTGTAATGTGTAGCAAAGCCCTAAGAAAAGGATAATGAAATGGGATTATAGCCTTTTGCATTTTCCAAACACTACAGCACTTCTCCTCTGTATATCCCAAGTATCAGGTGTTCCTCAGTTGTAGCTACATGAAAATGGAAATCCAGAAGGCCTACATTTTCAAAAGGAACTTGTCCTGGGACGAGGGGGAGACTTGAACCCCGACGGGTCAAAGAGGAACCCTGGGGGACAGCACACCTCAGGTAGAGGGAGGAGAAAGGAAGAATGAGCAAAAACAACTCACCAGCAGCACGAGGCACGGCAGGACTGGAAGCAGCGGCGGGAACCGCGGCAGAGCGGAAAGAGGCGGAGTAGCCTGCGCAACTCATTAGCCGCGGTTTACTTAAAGGGGAAACAGCTGGGAGAGAGGGGGAGGAGAACCAACTCAGGAGTATAAGAAGGGGGAACAGGCAGACCGAGGAGGGAGAGAGGTGGCAAGAGAGTGGCGAGAGAAAAGCCCTGGGGGCCACTAAGGCAGTAGAGGGAACAGGGGACACTGCTCTGGGCTCACAAAAGGTATCCGAACCGTGCCCAAGGGGAGACGCTGCCGGCAGACCTGAGAAGACGCAGGTGTCCCAGCTGTATATAACCCTTGGGCCGCAAGGGGAGCCGACGGGAGAGACCTCGTCAACTGGGGCTCAAGGCCGGCAGAAGTACGAAGCAAGAGGTATCCATACAAGAAGGCCAACTGAGACCTTCACGCTTGCAACAGAGGACACAGACTGGAACCCCATCAAGGGTTCCAGTCCTTCATCGAGGATCGTAGAGGGCATACTTACGTGAGAAAATCCCCACTCGAGCTTACATAGTAGCCCTTAAGGGGAAGGGTAGTTGAGGTTTAAGGGGATGGCACTGCGCTAGGCATGCCTGGGCAGAGATATAGGGAAGGTTGTGAAGGGGTGTTGAAGTAAGGTCACCGTAGCCTCTTGGTGGACCTATTATTGTTATTATTATTATCATTAGTATCACTACCATTATTGCTCTTATTGTCGTTACTGGTGAGCATCGCAGCCAGAGGGAGCTAGGGCCCCTAAGCTCGCACGAGTCAGGAAAGGGTCAGGGTTTATTGGGCCCTCTTCCTGGGCCTGACTGAAATCAGGAGGGACCCTACATCAAGTAAGGGTAAGTCATTGGCAACCACAATAGCACACCGCTGAGGCTGGGATAGGGTGAGGTACAGGGGAGGTTGGAGCCTCACGAAGAACATCACGCCTTGGCCGCGGGGAGGCAGCCAGGATCAGACAGTCGTACCCCTCCACCACTGAAATATCATCAAAGTCGTGGCAGGCAGGATAAGGAGGGGGAAGACCGCCTGAACCAGGAGGTCAGTGGCACCTCCCCTAAGGCATGGAGCGAAAGGTTACCACCAAGTCCTTGGGCCGGGCGGCACAGGACCATATGATCGAGGCCCGGCGGGTGCAGAACTCATGATTTCAGATACTTGAATTCCAAGGTGCTCAACTTCAGATCATACTTTAATGGGCCTGATCTTTAGTTTCTCCCATACCTAGTATTTTTCAAACACAAGAGCTTTTCAAGACATCAAAATGTATCTAGCCATCACTGAGATGGCCAAAATCACTAATTAGTTTTGAAGGTCTTGGGCCTTAATGCCAAGCACAACAGGCTCTGTGGAGGCTTTCTGCATAAAAACTAGCACTGCAAAGCAAAACTATATTATATCAAGGAAACTAACAGGATGGGATACAACATCAGCTATCTTCTTAAGGCACACAGAGAGAGTGGAATTGTGGGCACCAAGAAAAAAATTGTAGTAACACCCCACAGAAATACATTTACACAAATTTTCCTTAGATCTGTTTTCAGGCAACTATAAAGTACCTCACATACACAGTGAAAAAAAAAACCCATAGTGACAGGGTGAAGGGCTACAGTACACACAAGATAGCGCTCAATAACAACTGCAATGTAGTTAAGTCATCGACTATTCCTCAGCAGTATTAATGAAGGTAGTAAGTATATCAAGATTTTTCATGGTTTCTGCTATTCAACCACATGGCAGCTACAATACCCCTTGGAAGACCCCAAGACTACTAAAAAGTATTTAAAGAAAAT